>NC_091978.1:340954821-342234421 GCF_044704955.1 Pristiophorus japonicus | reverse complement strand
GGCAACCAGAAAAGATAACAGCCTGCAGCTCGAGTGACAGCATTTATATTGCTCCTGGCTCCAAGGGTAACAACAAAAACAACCTCTTCAGGTTGATCTCAGAACCTTCAGAGGCAACAGCACCACCATCTCATTTACCTCACAGGCATTGCTACCGAAGTCAAGAGCTGTCGTTGTCATGAGCAATTTAAGGAAAATGCACCTCCATTCATCTGAATGTGAGTAAAAACAAAACCTAACATGTTCTGTTGAGTGACGGTGTTGAAAACCTGCTGTGCTCCCATAAATGTGTATTCAGATTCTATCAAAGATTAGCAAGTGACTTTTCGATGTTTGGATATGCCTCAGCTTGAGATTTGGCAGGTTGCCTGAATTGAACAGCTCTGCTTAAACTTTAAAGCATTAGGATGCATCAGAACAATTTGTGTATGTATATGCTGAACCCTCAGTGGTCCTTCCAGGTATTAAATATCTCGACAAATTATTGGCTTTCCTTTATGCTGAGGCATTGTTCATTCTGTCCAAGTTACTTGTTTATTTCATGCAGTTTTTACCTGATGACACTGAAAAAATAATAATAGTTAACAGCCAATTTCAAACAGAAAAGCCCCAAAATAACAAGGTGTACAATTGGCAAATATTATTAACATATTCCGGACCATAATATGCCTGGTTGCTGATTGGCTTACTTTATTAAACTCTGTCATTTGAGTAGGAACTCTATTCAGTGTGAAAAATGGCACATTCTTATGTCAAGAGGTCTTTCAGTTTAACACATGCTGTCTCATTTTCTCTGCTCAGATGTGCATGGGGAGTGCATCACAATGTCTCAATTAATTTAGTGTTTTGGAAAGTTATATTTACTTACATCTTAGAATATAAGTACTGCCAATTTCAACTCTTCTTTTCTGAACTTCTCGTACATAGAGTAAAATACTTTAAAATCATAGGGCTGGATTTTCGGTCCGCTGCTAGCTTTGTTATCGCCTCGGAGGGGCGGTAATGGCGGCGGAACGTTTTTCCAGGCGTGCTTCCTGCTCCCCGCTGGAAAATTGGTGCTGGGTTTGCTAGGCATGGAGCAGTGCAGCTTGGGCGAGGCGAGCCGGTGTGCAAGGACCCTGGTTTCAACACTGGCTCAAAATTTGAAATTCACCCGATCCCTAGCGGCCTGCAGCCGGTCTTAGTGGGAATGCCTGTGAAAGTTGACGGTTGCAGCTGTTGCAGCAGCAGTGAGAGAAGGAATGTGTACCTAAGGTAAGTGTGATTGGTACTTATTTTTTATTTTTGCGATTCAGTAAAGTATTGGGAATGTTTGTGCTGTTTGTTTTTCAGATTTTATTTTCACGGAAGCCTCTCTGAGGGCGCTCCGAGGCCGGCTGTTTACCTCAGGATTTACATTTGCTCAGCCGGCCTAGCGCCCTAAGAGAGGTGTGGAATGCATCCCTTAGCGCTCTGCTCCACACTCAGGGCCCGGCTGGTAAATTTTGCGGATGGAGACACAAAACATTTCTTGGCGCAAAATTTACCACTCCACCCGGGTTAACGTCGCAACAGAGGTAGGACCGAATTTCCACCCCAATCTGCTTTAATAGTGCTTGTCCTTACATAGAGAATATGCCCTAATGTTTAACCATTAAAGTCATAGCTTTGAATGTATGCATTTGTTTCCGATAGATTTTATATATAGCAATTGTGTATATTATGTAGCTCATGGTCTACAGGGCTGTAGTAATACCCACCCTCCTGTATGGCTCAGAGGCATGGACCAAGTACAGTAGACACCTCAAGTTGCTGGAGAAATACCATCAGCGATGGCTTCGCAAGATCCTACAAATCCCGAGAGGACAGACGCACCAACATTAGCGTCCTCGACCAGGCCAACATCCCCACCATTGAAGGACTGACCACACTCAATCAGCTCCGCTGGGCAGGCCACATTGTCCGCATGTCAGACACGAGACTTCCAAAGCAAGCGCTCTACTCGGAACTCCTTCATGGCAAATGAGCCAAGGGTGTACAGAGGGAACGTTACAAGGACACCCTCAAAGCCTCCCTGATAAAGTGCGGCATCCCCACCGACACCTGGGAGTCCCTGGCCAAAGACCACTCTGAGTGGAGAAAGTGCATCCGGGAGGGCCCTGAGCGCCTCAAGTCTCATCGCCGAGTGCATGAAGAAAACAAGCACAGGCAGCGGAAGGCATGCGCGGCAAACCTGTCCCACCCTCCCTTATCCTCAATGACTGTCTGTCCCACCTGTGGCAGGGACTGTGGCTCTCGTCTTGGACTGTTCAGCAACCTAAGAACTCATTCTAAGAGTGGAAGCAAGTCTTCCTCGATTCCGAGGGACTACCTATGGTGATGATGTAGATTTTTTCAGTGGCCGACTTCAAGCAGAAAAGAATGTACTCATATATTGGTTCTGACAAACGGTCATCGACCTGAAACGTTGGCTGGAATTTCCCGGCGTGGTAGCGGGTGTGATCGGTGGCGGGTCGGATGGGAAAGTTGTGATTTTTGACAGAGGGTTGGGAGCCCGCTGTTATCTCGCCCCCACGCGCCTTTACCCCACACGCTTCCGTCATCGCAGAGCCGCCCATTCAGCAGTGGCCCTGACCCAATTGACATGTTACTAGGTAGTTTACAGAATCTTAAGAGTAAGATTTTCACTTACTTTTTAAATTTCTTTGCATGGCCAAAGGAATCACACAGCTCGGGAACCACGTCTGAGACAGGAGTTCAGTGGCCATTGCTCCAGTTGATTACTTGACAGCATCAAATGTATAGTAAAAGTTCCCACCTGTCAAATGATCACTTTCTGCAGGCAGAAACTGTTGCTCAGTCATTTTCCAGCACAGATTCTGCAGGCTCCAACAAAGTCTCCATCCAGTGTCACCTCATTGGAAGAACTCTCTCACCATTGACAGAATGCTTCTATCATCTGTACTTCACCTGCCATCTATTCCATCAACATGGGTGCCGTTTATATTTTCTCACTTTGGTCCTCAGAATTGGAGCACGGTGAGCCCCAACAGCACCACCAACCTTGATGCTGCACAGGACACAGAGCATCAGCACCCAAGCACATTGCTGCCCGAGAGACCAAGGATGGCCTCATCATGGCCAGATTTAGTTAACTTTACGCCTCACACCCATATAACTGCCACATGATGCACCAGGTTAGCACCACACCACAGCAACACCATATAGCATCCCTCCAATGACCGAACCATTCCTTTCACACTCATCACCATTGTGGGGTATACCGTTATGTCTCACCATTCACTGCAACTCACTAAGCCACTTCCAAAGGTGTACACGAATCTGTCCAAGAGCGTAAAGTGTTGAAAATAAAGATTTTTATGCTTGACACCACATTAACAGACACTTTACATAAACTTTGGATAAAACACCCAAGTGGCTACCCTTGCATGTTGTTAGTTGGTATGATTGCACGAGGATGAGGGCGAGTCTGAGGGGTTGTAAGTGAAATGGGGATGTGATAATGTAGATTGAGAAAGATGGATGGGTGGAGATGCAAAGTATGTTGGTGTGAGTAAGGATGTGCAGGAGTAGGGTAGGGAAGGCAGAGTGATGCAGATGTGATGAGAGGCACAGCAGGATGCACTTGAGCGTGGCTTTGTTCTATCGTTTTCTGATCTAGTGAGATCATTGAAATGTTGTGGCATTGTACCCAGGTCCTCCTGACCACATCCCTGCTTGTGACCTCCTGTGCAATTAGCAACCAGGCTGTCTCGGTCTCCTGGGGAGGTCTCTTCCACCCATCGGAAGGAAAGAGACCTCCCTGCGTGCTCTGACTCCCTCCATAAGCATACGGAGGGAATCATCGGACAAGCTAGGTACAGCACTGTGCTTCTGTGCAGTCATTGTCAGTGTTTGCAGTACTCCAATACTGTAGTGCACTGACAGCACTATGTTAGATTCAATTTCAAATGTAATGTGGCCATGGTCCGTTTAATGATTCCGACTGAAAAAGCATCATGAATGATTTTACCAGACCCGCTCCATCTCATTGGGCTGGGTAATGCGTGGGGTGGGCTTAATAGGCCCTATTAAGGTAAGTTCATTTTTAGCAGCGGGAGCCAGCAGTGGGTTCAGAACCCGACATGGCCACTGTCTGTACCGGACCCGCCAAAGTAAAGAAGATTCCGGCCATCATTTCTGTTTCTCTCTCCACAGATGCAGTCTGGCCTGCTGAGTATTTCCAGCATGTTTTGTTTTTTACATCATATTTCCAGCATCTGCAGTATTTTGCCATTGTACTCATATACTGATCTTGACCTCCCTCTGGAGCAAAAGTTTAAGTAAACTTTTAAATTCTCCAAATTGAAAGACGCTCTGCATATCAAAATATTAAATAACCATCCATCTTGACATTAAGCAACCTGGATTTGAGTTTGGTAAAAATAAATTAAAGTACAGCAATTTGCATTTATGTAGTGCCTTCAACATAGAAGAACATCATAAGGCACTTTGTAGAGGCATAAGGAAAAACAGACACTGAGGCAACCAACAAAAGAGTACAAGGGGTGACCAAAAGCTTGGAACAAAATGGTGGATTTTTAAGGAGAGCCTTAAAAGAGGAAAGGTAAGTCGCGAGGCAGAGTGGCTTAGGGAGGGACCTCCAGAGTATGGGGCATAGGCAGCTGAAGGCATGGCTGCCAATAGTGGAGCAAAGGGAGGGGGTTGCACAAGAGATCAGAGGAACAGAGAGTTTGGGGGCCAGGGTTTTTTTTCGCATTGGAGAAGGTTACAGAGATAGACGGGAGAGAGGTCAAGGCGGGATTTAAGAATTTTAAATTTGAGGTGTTGGGGACATGCAGCCAATTTATATAAGTGAAGATAGAAGTGATGGGTGAGCAGGAGTTGGTGTGACATAGGATGAGGAGAGCAAATTTTTAGATGAAAACCACCCAAAACAATCCTATAATCATCCCCATTTCAAAGATTCCAGAGTTTTCATCGCCATTACTTTTTCTGGAAGTTGATTCCATATATTGACCACTCTTAGTTAGAGAAGAATTTCCTGAAATCAGTCCTACATTTATTTTTTACTAGCCTGAAACCAATATTCCCTTTTCATACTCTGGCTATTTAACTGAAGGTAATATTTTCAATTTATCTTACCACTCCCTTAACTACCTTATTTATCTCAGATGCTTCCTTTCAAGGCTAAAAAAAATCCAAGTTCCTCCAGAGTTTCCTCATAACTTTGCTACAAAACTGCTTCCTGGCACTTACCTTGTACATTGGCTCCATGATTGAAATACTGGTCCAACGACTAATGTTTCTCCAGCGCATTCTCAACTTGTCTGTCTAATAACTACTCTGGCATTGCTGTGGAATGGGTTTGACTAAATGTGTTGCTTGTGCTTGAAGCTGTCAAGTGATTGAGTGAAAGAAGATGGTAAGAATTAGAACTTGGTAGATTTGGGTAGCTTTAGTTCAAACTGAATATCCAAAACAGACTTGGCTACTCATGGCAACACTACAACTCCTGGACTAGTATGGTTTTATACTGCAAATTAGAATCTAAAGTGCTTTCTTAATGTAATTATATTATAGTGTCCATGATAACATGCTATAACCTGACTGGGATATTTTGATTTTCTATCCCAGTATCCCAATGTTTTGGAGCTTCTCCCAGTCACCGGAGGAATGGTGTAAACATCCATTTTTTAGCCATTCGTAGTGTTTCTGCAGGGCTCTGCCATTCTCCTGCTGGACAATCCCTGTGGAAATTGCAGGTGAAGGCATGGTAAGGAGGATAGGCATTAGAACTGCATCTTTTGACTGCATTTTGATACAATGTTTTGGGCACAACATATAGGCTCCAAGTTTCCACATGATTTGCTCCTGATTTTTAGGAGCAACTGGTGTAGAACGGAATATCTTAGAAATCGGAATTCTCGTCATTTAGTTTGCTCCAGTTCTAGTCCGTTAGAACAGTTTCACTTTGGAACAGAATTTTTTTTTCAAAAGGGGGCGTGTCCGGCCACTTACGCCTGTTTTCAAAGTTTCGTCAGTGAAAACTTACTCCAAACTAACTTAGAATGGAGTAAGTGAAGATTTTTGTACGCTCGAAAAAACCTTGTCTACACCTTTAGAAAATCAGGCATAGGTTACAAATCAGGCGTAGGGAATGGGGGGGGGGGGTTTAAAGGGAAGTTTACAAACATTAAACACTTCAGTTTTACAAATAAAGAGCCATCATCAATAATAAATGATAAATACATCAATAAATCAACCAATAAATCAATCAAAAAAAATTAATAAGAAATAATTTTTTTAAAAATCAATAAATAAAACATTTTCTACTTACCGACTGCAGCACCGGGAGCCCTCCAACAGCATGCTGGGATGCCCCCCCCACCCCCCCCCCCGCCCCCCGAGTGTGTCTCTGTCAGTGTCTCTATCTCTCTGTCTGTCTGTGTGTGTCTCTCATTCTCTGTCTGTCAGTGTCTGTGTTTCTGACAGCGAGGGGAGGGGGAGGAGGGGGGTAGAGGGAGAGAGGGGGGAGCAGAGGGAGGGAAGGGGGTGAAAGGAGGGGGGGAGAAGGGGGAGAAAGGAGATGGGGGGGAAAGGAGATGGGGGGAGGAAGGAGATGGGGGGAGGAAGGAGATGGGGGGAGGAAGGAGATGGGGGGAGGAAGGAGATGGGGGGAGGAAGGAGATGGGGGGAGGAAAGGAGAAGGGGGAGGGAGGATGGAGGGAGGATGAACGGGCCGGCCCGAGACTTCGGGCAGGGCCCGTCCCCAGCACCATATTTACAGGTAGGTGGCGTTGGGTCGGGGGGGTGGTGGGAGGGAGGTCGGTTCGGGGGGAGGGAGGTCAGGTCGGATCCAGTCCGGCGGGGGGGGGGAAGCGGGAGTCAGGTCGGGTCGGGTCCGGGGGTGAGGGGTGTGGGGGGGGGGGAAGCGGGAGTCGGGTCGGGTCCGGTCCGGGGGCGGGGGGGGGGGAAGCGGGAGTCGGGTCTGGTCCGGATACGGGGGGGTGAAGCGGGAGTCGGGTCGGGTCCGGAGGCGGAGGGGGTGGGGGGGCGGGAGGGCGGGAAGCGGGAATTGGGTCCGGTCCGGGGGTGGGGGGGGGGGGGGCAGGGAAGCAGGAGTCAGGTCGGTGTCGGGTCTGATCCGGGGCGGGGGGAAGTGGGAGTCGAGTCGGGTCGGGAGGAAGCAGGAACTGGCCGTGGGAGGAGCCTTATTCACGCAGCCCCAGTGAGGCCATTCGGCCAGGGCTAGGGGCTGCGTGCTTCGGGCCCCTCCCATACAGTTTCGGGTGCCTGGAGCTACTGCACTTGCGCACCCACTGTAGCGCGCATGTGCAGAGGTCCCGGCACTGTTTTCAGCGCAGGGACCTGGCTCCGCCCCCTACAGCTCCTGCTGCGCTGCGCCAAGGGCCAGAGGACCTGCAGGGAGGTGGAGAATCTGGAGGGTTTTTTTAGGCGCACTTTGTGGCACGAAAAATGGGCGTCCAGGTCGGGACTGCGCCGTTCTAGGCGCGGCTCGAAACTTGGGCCCATAGTACTGCAAGATCTATCTGCAGACTATTATTGGGAGTCAACTCACTTGTACACGATATTGCACTAAAAATGGCTAATATCTCTCACAGGACTCTACCAACTGGTACTGATGATTTTTTTTTTAACCAGAAGAGTTCATTACTTAGCACGTTTTATCATTTTAATCATGGATGATCAGGTTCGATCTGATACTATTTTTGTAATGGACTTTGATTTAAGCAATGTCAATAGCGGGGGATTTACCCAAATGTGATTTTCCAAATATCCTGCAACTGCCTAAACCAGAGCTTTTTCCCAAACCTCACAGGCGATTTAATGTGCTGTCATAGTGTTTAAAATGAACAAAATATGCTGCTCTTTAAACAGTGATGATCTTGCATTCTTTGATGTCTACTGCTGTCTGCAAAAAAAAAATTGATCTCTGTTTCTCGCTTCCAGCGAGGAAGCAAACAGATGCCATGAGGGCTCTAAATCGCATATAAACACAAGGATTTTGAAGAAAAATGTCCTTGAGCTTACAACAGATGCCACTGCCATCCACAGGGTGCAAATGAGCAATGCAAAACCACACCTTGGATTTGATACCGATTATTTTTGATGGCATAAAGTAGGCGTGAAATTTGACAACTTTGAACTATGGCACAAATACTTTGGGTGGGGAGTTGTAGTGGATAGAATTAATTCACTTACATTGTATCGTGGCTTCTCCTGCAGCTTGGATATTCTGATCAGTGCCCAAGTGCAATCATTAACTAGTAATATGAAGCATCTGGTTTATTTCCCATTCATGATCTATGTCACTATTATCTTTCTCCAGTTATCGCCTGAAGGCCCTGCCTTGTGCTGGGGTACAATTCCATAGATGTTGGCTCTCATCTAATACTTTTTATTTGTGAGTGTTGATAAGTTATTGGACCGTGGTAGTGGTGGGAGGGTTTTATTTTTTGATAAGGGCCTCTCAATACATGTGCACAGATAAGATTGCATCCAACAAATGCAGCTTCTGTGCTTTCTCCTCCCTGGGCCATACAAAGGGCCTTGGGGAAGTCCAGACACAGGTCCACCCACCATGCACCTAAAAATCAGCACAGCTGCAAGCCTCCGAGATCAAAACCTTTCCATTGGGGCCTCTCTACTGGGGTGCTGGACAAGCATTGCCAGAGGAAGATTGCTTCAGTCGAATAGGCATGCTAGCCCAGCGCAGGCCCAGTTACGCTTTCTGAGGAATCCCTATGAAATCCTGGGGCAGCATAAAGAGAATAGGGATCAGACTTATTAGGTCTCAGCTACTTTTTCCTCTGCCCTGCGGCTAGACAAAATCTACAGTCACTCAGCAGAGGAAAATCTTCCCAGTAGCTGTCAATGAATAATGATCAGAACCAGCTGCTGCAGCCATCCCCATCCTCCACCATTCCCCTCCCTTCTCTGACTAAGGTTGTTGAGTGTGATGTCTGTAAGTGCTGTAAGCTTGTAATGTTTGTAGCTCCATACTGTGGATGTGGACATATTGTGTACTGCAGTTGCAGAGTTATAATAAACAGACAGGCAGCTTCCGGTAGCTTCTGGACAGAGAGCCTGCCATCTTAAGAGCTGTGTGTGTGTGCTCTGTGAAGATATCACATTCGGCGACTGAGGATGGAGATTTTTCGGATGTTTAAAGCTTAAATTTTGTTGGTGAAGGATTCAGCCAGCCAACAGAAGACTTTGGAAGTTTCTGTCTTTGAAAAAAATAGCTACAAAATCCGAGGTAAACTACAGCACACGGTGAGAACAACTAGAGATTAAACATGGCAGGTGTAATCGGACATTTGGGGGAATATAGACATGACCAGAAACGTTTTAAAGCGTATGTGGATCGGCTAGAAATGTATTTCACTGCAAATAACATAATCGAAGTTCCAGATAATGCAGTCCAAAACTAGGCTGTATTGGAATTGAAGAAAGCGATCTTCTTAACAGTGGCGGGTCCGGCATTAAACAAAACCCTTGTAAATCTGCTTGTGCCTGATGAGCCAAAGGACACAATGCTGAAAGAGATTTTAATGAAGCTGGAGCAGCACTATAACCTCAAACCGTTAGAAATTGCTGAAAGCTATCGTTTTGGGAATCGGAATCAAAAGACTGATGAAAGTATCAATGATTATATCATAGCATTAAAAAAGCTATCGATGCACTGTAATTTTGGAAACTTTCAAAACCGAGCATTACGGGATCGTTTTGTTTGTGGAGTGAAAAATGATGCGATCAGAAGGAAGTTATTGACGACGGATGACTTGACTTTTGAGATTGCTTGTCAGACAGCGAAGTCGATGGGCATGGCCGAACAATATTCACGAGAATTAAATAATGATTACGATCGTTAGTCAACCCCAAGGTAAATCACCTGCAGATTCAAAGTAAAAGACGGCCAGGGTCGAAAGTCTCAGAAACTGGAAATTCTAACAGAGCGTCGAAGTCGTGCTATAGGTGTCTGGGACAACACATTGATAAAAGTTGTCCATACATGAAGGCAGAGTGTTTCTTCTGCAGAAAGACTGGGCATCTGTGAAGGCATGCCGACTGAAGGGTAAACCAGCTTTTAAAGCTATGAGTCCAGTGTTCAAAACTATTAGTAGTAATCCAAAGAGACTACATGGCTTGGAAGAACAACAACAGGATGAGGAGACGTTAGAATTACATGTTATCTGGAGCACGAGGTTAACAGACAACGATTCGGAAAGTATCAAAATCCACATATATGTTGCGGGATTCAAGATACCAATGGAAATTGACACGGGTGCCTCCGTGAGTGCAATACCGGAGTCACTGTACCGCGACAAATTGCGTGATTTCGAACTGGAGAAATCCAAGATAGAGCTGCGAGGCTACTCGGGAGGGAACATTTCTGTGGTAGGCCGTATCACCGTACCAGTGAAATATAAAGATCAATTTCAGAACTTGCCTCTAATAATAGTGAAAGGAGACAAGACTGCTTTACTCGGAAGAAATTGATTAAGCTCACTGAAGCTGGATTGGAGTAAGATCTTCTCTGTGGAAGCGAGATTTTCATCAACAGATGAGTATCCAAAGGTGTTCTTCAAAACGGGCAGTCCGATCCAAGGCTTCAAGGTGAGTGTCAGGTACAGAAGGACGCTAGATCGGTTTACTACAAGCCACGTTCCGTACCATATGCACTCAAAGAGAAAGTTGAGCAAGAACTCAAAAGACTAGAGACTGAGAACATTATTTGTAAGGTAGATCGATGCAATTAGGCTACACCCATTGTTGTTGTACCTAAGTCTGATGGTATGGTAAGATTGTGTGGTGATTATAACGTAACCGTAAACCAGGTTCTAGAGGGTAATGTCCCCAATACATTGCCGAATATAGAAGATTTGTTCACAACACTGACAGGTGGTCAGATCTTCTCAAAACTGGATCTTACGAATGCCTACTTACAGCTTGAATTAGATGAGGAGTCCAAGTCATGTTTGACTATAAACACTCATCTCGGGCTATTTCAATTTAATAGGCTACCGTTTGGAGTGTCTTCTGCCCCAGCCATATTCCAAGGGGTGATGAACCAGATTTTGCAAGGTATTGAAGGGATAGTGTGTTATTTGGATGACATACTAATTTCAGCACCAAATGGGCAAATTCATAATAAAATATTGAATGAAGTCCTCAAACGGCTAGAGAAGCACAGAGTACGAGTGTCTGCTCGTAAGTGTGACTTATTTAAAAATTCACTAAAGTACTTAGGGTACAGAGTAGACAAAGATGGTTTACATCCGACCATGGACAAATTGGATGCAATTAGAAATGCACCCATTCCCAGGACTGTCACTGAACTCCGTTTATTCTTGGGTCCTTTGAACTATTATGGGAAGTTCCTACCAAATTTGGCTACAGTATTACATCCACTGAATGAACTTTTGAAAAAACAGGTCCATTGGAAGTGGTCAAAAGAATGCGATACAGCATTCAAGGTGTGTAAAAACAAATTGATAGAGAGCACCATGTTAGTTCACTTTGACATATCTAAGGAGATTAAGCTAGCATGTAATGCCTCTCCGTATGGAGTTGGGGCAGTAATCTCTCATGTATTAAGTAGTGGGGAGGAGAGACCAATTGCTTTTGCTTCACGCACTCTCAGTGTCAGTGAGAGAAATTATGCGCAAATTGAAAGGGAAGCTTTGGCATTAATTTTTGGGGTCAAGAAGTTTCACAAACACTTGTATGGTCGGTCATAAGTTTACCATCGTTACAGACCATAAGCCCCGAACAGCAATCCTCCATCCAAAGTCCCCAGTTCCAACATTAGCTGCAGCCCGAATGCAGAGATGGGCTTTGATTTTCAGCTTATACATATGATATTGAATACAGACGATCAGCTGATCACAGTAATGCTGATGCAATGTCTAGATTGCCTTCCCCATCACAGGGTACACCCGATAGGGAAGAAGTGTTTTATTTTTCATACATTGATGAACTACCAGTCACAGCTGAAGAGATTGGTAGAGCAACCAAACGTGACCCAGTGATGTCAAAGGTGTATGAGTATATTGCAACTGGATGGCCAAACCAGGTAACAGACAAAGATAATATCCATTCTTCATTCGTAGGAATGAATTATCAGTTAATAAAGATTGTATCATGTGGGGTGCAAGAGTGGTTATACCAAAGAAATTCAGGTCCAAATTATTAGGAGACCTCCATGATCAGCACCTGGAATGTGCTTGACCAAGAGTTTTGCATGCAGTTATTTATCGTGGCCAGGTCTTGATAAAGATATAGAGTACATTGTGAGTCAGTGTACGACATGTCAATCGGTAAGCAAGCAACCACCACCAGTACCATTACAGCCATGGAAATGGCCTCCCAAGGTGTGGCAAAGGATACATATTGATTTTGCTGAGTTAGATGGACAACAATTGTTCATTGTAATTGATAGCCATTCAAAGTGGGTTGAGGTGTTTCCAATGTGGAAAATAACAACAAATAAAACATTGAACATTTTACGAAAATTATTTTCTGCATTTGGCCTCCCTGAAGAAATTGTTTTGGATAATGGACCATAATTTTGTTCAGAAGAATTTGCACAATTCACAAGCAAAAATGGTGTGAAACATACCAAGGTTCCACCATACCACCCTGCTTCGAATGGTGCAGCAGAGCGCACTGTACAAATTGTCAAACGTGCCCTCATAAAACAAATGTTAGATCCAAATCCAAGGAAATGACAGTTGTCATTGGATCACAAATTGGCTAATTTTTTAATTACATATCAAAATACTCCTCATACAACTACTGGTAGAACACCAGCAGAGTTGTTTCTCAAACGACATCCACGAATCAGATTCTCATTGTTAAAGCCAAATTTGGCACAGTCTGTAGAAGAGACACAAATTAGACAAAAAGAGAATCATGATAAAGGGAGACTAAAAGAGAGAAGTGTGAAATTAAACCAGAAGGTGAGAGTGAAGAACCATCACCATAAATGTGTAAAGTGGTTACCCGGAAGAGTGGTGAAGATATGTGGTCCTCGCACATATTTGGTACAGATGTTTGATAATGGACAGGTTAGGTTTGTCCATATTGATCATATTTTACCTACAGGCATGGAAGGAGTTGAAGTTGGGAATGATTCAATTATTTCTGACTCATCATATAGTTTTGATATACCAATAGCAAATCCTAAATCTAATGTGCTGGAAACAAATCCAGGAGAGAATCAGAATGAAAGTCTGAGTCCGAGTCAGGGAAACAAAGAGCCTGAAGTTAGAGTGAGTTCAAATGAAAATCAAGGAAATTCCATGGAGGAAAATGTTCCTCAGGATGAGCCTCAAATGAGTGTGAAATCAACACCATGTTTGGAAGGTTCTGTTCGAGAGCGAAGGTATCCTCTTCGAAACAGAAAACAAGTTGTAAAGTTAAATTTGTAAATATGTATTAAAATGAAGTTATTTATGATGTTTGTTATGATGGTTTTTTCATTAAGGAGGGAGAAGTGTGATGTCTGTAAGTGCTGTAAGCTGGTAATGCTTGTAGCTCCATACTGTGGATGTGAACGTATTGTGTACTCCAGCTGCAGAGTTATAATAAACAGACAGGCAGCTTCTGGTAGCTTCCGGACAGAGAGCCTGCCATCTTAAGAGCTGTGTGTGTGTGCTCTGTGAAGATATCACATTGAGAACCATTGTAGTAGGATTGCTGGCACTCCAGCTGTGGCGAACCAGGTCATCATGGCCTTTCTGGTTTATATTACTCCACAACAACTTGCATTCATATAGCTCCTTTAAAGAAGAAAAACAACCCAAGGCACCTCACAGAGATGTAATCAGAAACAAATGGATGCCGAGCTAAAGAAGGAGATATTAGGAAGGTGACCAAAGACTTGATCAAAGGGGTGGGTTTTGAAATATGTCTTAGAGGAGGAGAGGCAGATGGAGAGGCATAGTCATGAAATTCCAGAGCTGAAGGCACCACCACCGGACGAAGGAACAGGGGATGCACAAATGACCAGAGTCAGAAGAATAGAGAGTTTGAGGAGGTTTTCAGGGTTGCAGGTGGTTACGGAGCTAGGGAGGCCATGAAGTGGTTTAAACATAATGATGAGAACTTTAAACTTGAGGTGTTGGTTCACCAGGAGCAAAAGTTGGTCAGCAAAGACAGGGGCAATAGGTGAGTGGGAAATGGTGTGGCATATCATACGGGTAGCTTTTGGACAAGTTGAATTTATGCAGAAGGAAAAATGGAAGGGCAGCCAGGAGGACATTGGAATAGTTGAACCTGGGGCTGACAAAAGCATGGATGAGGGTTTTAGTAGCAGATGGTTGAGATATGGGAGAAGGTAAGTGATGTTATAGAGGGGAAGTTTAACTTAGGGTCAAGTAGGACACCGAGGGCGCTCACAGTTTAGTTCAGCCTGAGACAATGGCCTAGAAGGGGGAAGGAATTTTTGGCAAGAGTACTGAAGTGGTGAGGGCCAAAGATGATGATTTCGCTTGGCTGCATACCAAGCAGTGCACTTAGCACTTAGGCCATCCGGGACGCTGTCACAATCATATTATTACTCTTTTACCTCATGCTACCTCTGTCACATTCAGTGTTTCTGCTACATAATTATAAACATTATTATATAAATTCTAAAACAAAATTGGTTACATTGAGTTACATCAAATGTACAGCACAGAAACAGGCCATTTGGCCCAACTGGTCTATGTCGCCGTTTTTGCTCCACACGAGCCTTCTCAAACCCTACTTCATCTAACCCTATCAGCATACTCTTCTATTCTTTTCTCCTTCATGTGCTTATCTAGCTTCTCCTTAAATACATCTATGCTATTTGCTTGAACTATTCCTTATGGTAGCGGGTGTAAAGTGGGTGGGGTTGGAAGTATGTAATCCATCTTACTATCTGGATCACGTTCTCGCACTCATACCCTCCCCTTTAGACCTGGATCATGTTCTTTCCCCAACCCCGCTGTGTTCTCCATGCTCTTTAACCACCCCCACCCAGAGCTCCTGACCTCCTCTCCCCTCCAATTCCCTCTCTCCCCATCTACTCTCTCCCCTTCGTCTCACTCACTCTGATCCTCTCTTCACCCCCTGGAAAGCACGGATCCAATGACGGGCCTTTTCCTATGGAGCTTAAGGAAAGCGTTGCCCACGCTGCACTGCAGGCTGCAACTGTTGGGTACTGCACATGCGCGGCCTTGGCAAAAAGCGCCTATGAGCAGGAGGGGATCAGATCCATATGTACGGCTCCAGTATAACGTGCACGTGCACAGAAGGCCATGGAAATGGTCGTGCAGATAATCATTTTGTTTTTTTTATGGCCTTCTTAACCTACATAGTTACTTATAGTAATTTGTGTATTTGTAACTCGTAATTCCTTTGCTCCTCTATCCCATTCATACTCGTATTATCGAAGCAGTATGTGGCCTCCTTATTGTTCCGACAAAAATGCACCACCTCATATTTATTTATATTAAAATTCATTTGCCAACTGCCAGCTTATTAATGTCTTCCTGTAGTTTGCCGCATTCTTCCTTTTTTATTAACTACACTTCCCAATTTGGTGTCTTCCATAAATTTTGAAATTGTACTTCCAATTTCCGAGTCCAAATTGTTTATATAAATGGTGAACAACAGTGGTCCTAGCACTGATCCTTGTGGAACACCACAACCCACTTTTTGTCAGCCTGAGTAGCTACCTTTAACCCCTACTCTTTGTTTTCTGTTCTGTAGCCAGCTTGCTATCCATTCTGCTACATGTCCCCTGACTCCACATGCTCTGACCTTAGTCATGAGTCTATATGCAGTACTTTATCGAAAATCCAAATATATTACATCTACTGCATTACCCTTCTCTACTCTTTCTTTTACTTCAAAGAATTCAATAAGGTTGATCAAGCATGATGTTCCCCTTTAAAATCTGTGCTGACTACTGTTTGTAGATGTTTTTCTATTACCTCTTTGAGTAAAGATTCCATTATCTTTCCTACCACTGAAGTTAAGCTAACAGGTCTATAGTTCCCTGGACTAGTTCTATCTCAATATTTCAATATAATAATAACATTAACAATGTAAAAAAGATTAAAATGACAAATATTTTTACAGATGCACCTAAAAATGTTCACAACCTATCTGAAAATAACCTCATGGCCACTCTGAAGAACAAACCATTCATTTATTATAAAATTCCTAAAATGTGTTTGTTCCATTTTCTTCCTATTCAACAATCTAACTGAACAGTTACAAATTACATGGAGATTCTGTTGGCATTTATGAAATGCTTACACCTCATTCTCATGTTTTATAAAGTCAGTAGAACTGCCAAACTAAAATACTAAATTGTAGTTAATTATTAGTCATGTACTATCTTATATGTGATGGAGTTATTTGCCTGTACATTCCACTCCCTTTTTAAAAATAAAAACTTCGCTTAAGTAGGCATCCAGATGGTGCAGTTGTTTGGTGTACCACTAGGCTGCATTGGTGTCAGAACGTGAGTTTGTGTCCATGATTCCCCACACAATACATTCCTGAGTCCAAGCAGGCCTTTGGGAACTAATCACTGAGAGAGATCTCTGCACAGCAAAGGAGAAAACATTAAACGTGATGGTGGGGTGGTTGGGGTGCATTAACTAAATTGAGTAAGTGTGTAACTGTAAAATTGAAATAGAGAACAACATTTGAAGAAACCTGTCAGTAGATTGCCTGACTGATGAGAAATATTGTAAAGCATAGGGATGAGAATATAGAAAGAAGAAGGTATTAAAATTACAGATGCATAAATAAATGAATAAATGAAAATAAAGGTTGTTTGAGTGTCATTAAAAAATTCCTTGATGAAACAATTGGACTATAACAACGAATATAAAGCTAATATAATCATAGCAAAGGCACTGTTTAATTTATTTTTCTAGATTTTCTTTTTTTGTCCCAGTGAAAACCCACATTTATGGCATTAGGGGTAGCAATGAACATTAAACATAACAAATTGGATTCTCAGACATTAAGCAGTTCTCTTGCCTCTGTGTAAAGAAGGATTAATGGATGGTTGATCATAAGCTATAACCAGAAATAGGTAGTTAAAGTACTAAGTATGTAAAGAAGGATTAGGAGCATAGTGCAAGCTGTGACCACAAACAAGTAATTAAGGAAGCGTTCAATGTGCCAGCAGGATTAAAGCAAACAGAATGTAAGCTAAGATCATGGACTGGAGTTTAACCGATACTTAGTGCTGGGATTTCAATGTTCCTTGAGATTTGTGCTTCACTTTTGCTTTAAATTTAACTGCAGGAAGATGGGTGAAATTCAAGCATTTGCATAAGGAAAGACTTGAAAGACTTGCAATTATAAAGTGCCTCTCAAAACCTCAGGACATCCCAAAGTGCTTTACAGCCAATTAAGTACTTTTCAAGTGAAGTCACTGTTGTAATGTAGTAAACGCGGCAGCCAAGTTGCACACAGCAAGGTCCCACAAACAGCAATGTGATAATGACCAGATAATCTGTTTTAATGATATTGGTCAAGACATAAATATTGGCTCAGGATACCGGGGAGAGCTCCCCTGCTCTTTTTTGAAATAGTGCCATGGGATCTTTTACATCTGTAATGTATGTACCTGTGAGTATCCTCACATGTTTGTAGAGCCATTGCATTTTGAGGGGCTCAGCCAGTCATGTGATGTTCACAAGTCTCAATAAAACCCCAATCAGTTGGGTCTAAGTCATCCTAAGAGCCTAGTGGATGAACTGGTAATATGTAGTGTTAATTGTTAAACCAACTAGTTCTTAATAGCAATGTGTTGCTATGAATTCTTAAGCAAAGAACCCATGAAGCAAATATATTACAACATTAACTCTGTTTAACATCATATCCAAATGATGTCACCTTCGACAGTACAGCACTCTCTCAGTACTGCATTGAAGTATCAGCCTGGATTATGTGCTGAAATCTTTGGAGTTCAATTTCAAGATCTAATTCTGATTGTCCTAGCTATTGTTTGAGCCAAACTTTTTTTCTCTGACCTGTCTCTAGATGTGGATAGATCCCATCCATTATACTTACTAGAAAAATCCTCACCTTTGCAGCTCCATGAATCAAACATCAACTGCTGTTACCTTGGCATTAGAGAAGTGCTTGCTCCACTGGTTGCTAGGTGTGGGTCTAGCACTCAGCATTAACTCCAAGGTAAACTTGCCAGATCCACTGGGACTGGTTGCTAGGAAGGCTTGGGTCTTTCTGGTAGCTGGTCTTAGTGAACACAGCAAATATATTTTGGCTTTGCTACCTCCTCTTCAGGAACTGAAGGCTCTGGCAGCCCTCTGTAGTCCATGTAAAAGCAACTTACGCTATCTATATGCAGGAATAGGATGACTGACGGAGCTATGTGCGAATCATTTTCCCCCCACCTGGCAAAACATGGATTTACACCTGTGATTCCTTACATGAGGAGCTCCTGATCCTGATTCATCCCAAAACACTGAATGCAGGCAAAAGGAGAGAAAATTGGAGGAATGAAGCCGGAACACTCACACATATTTGTAAAAAACAATTATGGAACAGCACTGGAAATGGCAGCACCTTGTCTATCTGATGAGAAATTGAGTGACATGTGGGGTGAAAAGATTAAACTGGAGAAAGTTCCTAAAAAAGCAGGCATAAATAGGTTAACTATTAATCATTCAAATGCCACAGTGAGTTTAGGCCTGTTAGACTCCAGGGGCCACTGAGGAGCATACTCTTTCAGCAGCTCTCTTTCTGGTTTTGACACAAAACACACACCAAAAATTGATCTGCCAGCATTTGTTAGCTTTCTACTAGCTGAAAAACCAACGCTTAAACCTAACTTTCAGTCTATTAAATAGTTTGTCAAAACCCACGATGCGCTCCAAAATTCCTTTGTCTTTCTGTTGCAAAAAGTAGAATAAAGGGCTAATGTTCTGATTTTGCGCTTTCAGAGGGGAGCCTTGCTGACCAATCAGGCATATCAGAAATTGCAGAAAGAATTGCATGATTGCATGTGATTTTCCATTTAAGTTAAGAAAAGCGATTGCAGCACATGCCCGAATATGTGCTGCTAGCGGGTGAGGCTTCCAGAAGTCAGGGCGGAGTCAAGTTAATAAAATCATTCTGGGAAGAGTGGTTACTTGCACCAGTATGGACTACTTGGGGGAGGTGGGTGGGGGTGAGTGGGGAAATTAGACAAAGATGTCAAGCAACATATCCACATGTGGTTGCTACTGCTGGACTGAGCTTACAGTGTGAAGTACTCCAACTAATCAGCTCCCTTTAAAAGAGAGACGATTCAAACTATTTAGTTGGAGCATTCTAGGGACTTCCAGGCCATGACCCCAGGTGACTTCTGTCAATCAACACCGACACCCAGATTGCTCAGCGCAAAGTAGGCGAGAACAGTGGAAATTCCAGTGGGTGACTCCATCCCCGCCTCCTCTTGACATCAGGCTATTAATAGGGCAACTGGAATTTAAGCCCTCTCTGTCCTTGTTCCCAGCAGGAAATCTTAGAGTTACATTTTTGAAGAAAAGACCAGGCATTTTAACCCGCCACCCTCCAACCCAACAGAACTTGGGAAAACCTGGCACCTTCAAATTCATATTTAAAAAAAAATCTTGTGTCTGTTTTAACGAAAGTTCATCATTTAACATCTGACGTTAAAATTCATGTCACCGAGGGAGAAATATGACTCTGCACACCAGTCCACGATCTAATGTTCCGATGTGCCCATAAAAGTCAAAACTCAAAGGGGGCAAAATACCCCTGCTGCATACCAACCGTTACCACTTCTGGGCATGCTAATGGAGCGAAAAAGTGTTTTTGCCCGGGGAATGGGGGGGTGGGGGGGGGGCGGGAGGCGGGTGCTACCGGCTCTCCCATGATATTGCGTGGGATTCAGCGGAGGCACGCAACCAGTAGCGCCATGGCCCGCTGGTAGCGCCCCGGGCTGCTGTGCCTTCGGCAACTACGTCATCACGTGAATGGCGACCCCTTTTCGCATCACGGTGGTCCCTTTTTGCCCCGTGGCAGCAATTGGGCAGTGCCCAGTGAGCCTGCCATGGACGATGTCAGCGCCAGCCTCACTGTCATGAATTGGGCCGCACACCAATTGCGGGGCGAAAGTTAATGGTCAGGTGCGTGCCGCCATTTTGCGCTGCCCTCCGACTTACCGTTCCGGGGTTCGTGCCACGTTCATGCAGCCCGCCACTCCGTTTATGTGCTAAACAGTTAGCCATGAGTTGAATATCTCCCTTTTTATTTAGAGACCAAGGGCTAGTCTTTCACTTCACATCACCCATATATCACCCAAAACGGACCTCTATCGCCTACTTTGATCAAAAAGTGGAAACTAGGCCAGAAACATCGCCGGAAAGTTCAGCCCCCAGGTTTCAGCTCACTTCACCAAATTGATCGCTGAGGTGATCGCCCGCACACTGCCCATCCCAACTCTCGGCACATCGCCGGCACTTCGCCGGGCTGATCGCACGTCGGGAACATCGCTGGATAATAGTTGCTTTTCCCGGGCCTTTCTCATTGAAATGGGCACTATGGACTCCATTTTGAATTTTGGAGGAAGAAGGGGGCAGCAAAAAAATTGCAGCTGAGATATTTGTTAGTTATTTAAGGTTATTTTACAGATGGATCGACTCAGATTTATACTTATATTTCATTGTACAATTGTAGCTTAGTACATTAGGCATTTATTAACTGAAAAGTGCATTTATAACAAGTGAAAAAATTATTGCTAGTGATGGGGCCTATGCTTTCTGTGCCATTACTCATAACTGCTCACACGCTGGTTTCTGAAAGGATCAATCGAAGAGGTGGCAGAGTAATGCGTAGACAGAGACAGAGGAGACAGAGAAGGCGAGCATACAGCCAACGAAGGTACTTGCAAAAGCAATCTTACCTCAACTTGTCTGAAAACACGTTTATTGGGAGGCTGCGCTTCTGGAAGGAGGTCATCGATGAGATTTGCAAGCTCATCACGGGGGATTTGCAGCCTTCTAGCACCATCAGAACCGCGCTGTCCATTGTGGTAAAGGTTAATGCAGCACTAGCCTTCTAAGCATCGGGATCCTTTCAGGCTTCAGCTGGCGACATCTATCGTATCTCTCAGTACGCCACACACTGCTGCATTCGGCAGGTGACTGAAGCCTAATGTTACATTTCCTGGCAGCACCCATGATGCACACATCCTACGTGAGAGTGTTATTCCTGATCTGTTTGTCAATCAGCCAGAAGATCACGGTTGGATGCTGCGGGATAAGGGATATGGCCTCACCAGCTGGCTGATGACCCCACTGCGTAATCCCGTCACTGAAGCAGAGAAACGTTATAACGAAAGCCACATAGCGACAAGGAACATCGTCGAGAAGACAATTGGAGTGTAAAGCAGCGCTTCAGATGCCTGGACCACTCTGGTGACAGCCTACAGTACCACCCTGACCAGGTCTCTGAGTTTATTGTGGTGTGTTGCATGCTGCAGAACCTAGCAATAAGGAGAGGGCAACAAATGCCTGATGGGGCTGCAGGACCTCCTCCAGAAGGAGGGGAGACAGAAGAGCCAGCTGGCGAGGAGGAGAAGGAGGAAGAGGAGGCTGGTGAGAATCTCGGGGAGGACAATCAGCCTGGCGATGAAGCCATGGTCCTACCACCCGCCCCGTGGGAGTTATGTGGCCACAAAGCTGTTGCGTCAGCAGCTGATAAAGGAACGCTTTGCATGAACTTACATTGGGGATCGTCACATTTACATTTAGAAACATAGAAACATAGGAAATAGGTGCAGGAGTAGGCCATTCGGCCCTTCGAGCCTGCACCGCCATTCAACAAGATCATGGCTGATCACCCACCCCAGCACCTCCCACCCCCCCACGCCCCCTCCACACCCTCCCGTCCCTCTCCAGCCGCAAGGACCACATCCAACTCCCTCCCGAACACATCCAATGAACTGGCATCAACAACTCTCCACGGCAGGAAACCCCACAGGCCAACAACTCCCCGAGTGAAGAGGTCTCTCCCAATCCCAGCCCCAAACAGCCCACCCCCCATCCCAAGAGCATGCCACCCCCCCCCCGGCTCCGGACCCACTCAACAACAGGAACACTCTCCCCGCACCCAACCCGCCCCGTCAGAATCCTTCCCAAATGCCGAACACCCCCGGATGTCGAGCCCCCAGCCCCGGCCACCCCGGAGCCATGCCCCCGCGACGCCAACCACACCACATCCACCAACCGCCATCTGCGCAGTCAACCCGTCCACCCCACTCTGAACATTCCCTGCACCGAGGCACAGAGCCCCCAGGCCCGCCCCTCCAACACACTTCGCCCCACCCAGACCTTCGCTGCAGTGTGGCCCCACCTGTCCCTCACCTTGGGTTTCTCCACCCCCCCCACCTCCACCACTCTCCCCTCCATCCCCCGCCCCCGTCTCTCCTCATCTTCCCTCTGCCTCCCCGCACAGGCTCCCATCATGGGGGCAGTAACCTTCTGGGGCAGGGAATTTTAGCCCCCAGCGTGGAAGTCCTGCTCCTGCCGCAGAATTGGCCTTACCACCCCTCCAATTTAGATTAACAATTACGTTTATGCAAAAGTTGCATTTGCATTGAGTTACGTTTTAGCCTTGCCTGCACTGGCCTGGCCTTTGTAGTACAGCATTTGCATTAATGCTTAACTTAAGTAATGTTATTACAAGAGAATAAAGATGTTAAATTTTTCAAAATGCCTAAGTTAACTAACCTTATCAGAGAATGCACAACAATTGTTAAAACCATTAACAAAATTTTTGCAAACAGAATTCTTTTCAAACACCCTCCCCACCCACCCACCCACCTAACTATGAACGAATATTTTGAACAATTTAACATACAATGTACAATGATCTCTCCTCTCTGTCTCTGCCTTCCTCCTCACTCTCTATTCTCTTTCTCTCTCTCTCTTTGCCCCTCCCTGTGCCTTCTGCGCATGTGTGGATGACCCCTGACCTCCCACACATGTGCAGAAGCCTGTTCCTCGGGAAGCTTTTGCCTTCCACATCGCTGGCCATTCGCCGACATTTTGGATCATCCATTTCACATCGCTGGCCTATCGCTGAGTGGAAAATCGCTCAAAGAAAAGGGCGATGTTCCAGCGATCAGTAAGGCTGAGACATTGCTGGAACATCAGCCATTTTTTGGGCAATGGCCAACAAAGTGGAAAGTCTAGCCCCAAGTAGCCGAAATTCACTTCCACAAGAAAGCTGGCGCACCTACCCTTTTTGGAAAGTTTTTTTCGCCAGGATCTCGCCATTGATTTTCAGTACTTAGGTTTTTTTTTTGACATTGGACCGGAAGTCGGTCATAGTGGGGGCGGGAGATCGACTGAACGGCAGGCTGAGGGGCTGAATTTGGGTCAGGACCGGGACTCCACCACTATCAATCAGCGATGGAATCGTAGTGTCATCACAGCACGTGTGCGTAACCACGCTCTCTCCCATCCGTTAAAGGGGAGAGAATCAATCATTTTAAATCTTCGTTCACTGGGCTAGCAGGGAGGGTTTAGGCCGGGCCAGCAACCTGGCACCCAAGAGGGGATGCCAGGCTGCCTGTTGGCAGTCCGGCCGAACCCATGGGCACTATATTGCTGGCTGATCGGGAAGTCGGCAGTGGGCCCTCCCCTTGAAGGGCTGCCGCACTGCTGGGCCGCACTCACTCCAGATAAGGTGCACTGACAGAAAAAGCTGTCTGGAGCATTGCGCGATGGGGCGTTGATTTTTTAGCTAAATTTTGCTCAGTATCTTTTTCAGGTGAGGGAGAGCGGCAGTGCCCATTCTGATGACGCGCTTGCGGCAGTAATCAGCATCGGGGTGGAGTTGGGTACAGCCCGAAAAATCCCTGACCTGAATTTGGGTCGGGTCAGCCACAAAGCGGCAGCCACAGGATTCTGCCACATAGCCGCCACAAATGGGCAGTAACATGTCTTTTTGAGACCCTGAATTTCGGCCCCCGAGAGGTTTGGTGCAGAAATATGTTTTTTTGGATGTTGCTTATTTTCAATTTTCACAAACACTGAAAGTATTAGAAGTTAGGACTCCTACCTGGCCAGTTTTTCACTGACTTGCCCAGAATTTGAAATGACTGCCAGTATATAAGTTTTATTTTGCAATATCATGGTTAATTTTTCATTATAAATATTGTGTCTGATTTTCCTGTTCCTTCCCTCCAAAATGGACACCCAAAGTGTCCTCCACCAGCAATTGCTTGAACCTGTCTGTATTTTCAGGTTATTATCCTGCCCCAAAATTGGCCCTGGAACAGGCAAGGCCTTGTGTCTGGATAGTCGGTCATGTCTCTGTTGCGACGTAAATCCAGGTGGAGCGGTACTTATAGCGCCTTGAAAAGGTTTGCGCCTCTCGCTCAGAAAATCATCAGAATCGGTCGAAGAGCTGATAGGGATAATAAGTCAGCCATTGCACACCAGAGCTGGGGGGGTGGGGGACGGGGGGGGTGGGGGACGGGGGGGCGAGGGACGGGGGGGTGGGGGGCGGGGGGGCGAGGGCAATAACGAAAGTTTGGTCGGTTCATTTTGAGATCCATTACGCATGCGCGGAACTCCGAATCAGATCTCGGGAAAAGCTGAGACTTAAAGGCGCGGCATAGCAAAGCACCCATTAAAGTTTTCAAAATCACTTGTTTTCAAACTGTACTGTTATGTCTGTCTGCCGCTGAAAACTCGGAGGCTCTATGTAAACGTTGCACTGACTGTGACCTCCAAGGGAAGCGCTTCCTCATCCCTTTAAGTAGCCACAAGTTAACGACTCTGCAAGTCTGTACCGACTGTTTTTCCAGACATTGTTATTGGCGGGTGCTCATTGAGGCGCATGCACCGATTTTACCGACATACGCGTTGCACCAGGAATATATCATCAGCAGCCAGGCACTAATGGTTTGCGCCCCCCAGTGAGCCTTTAAAAACTGAACGCCCGGTCGCTAAGCTCTAATGCTCGCATTAACACCCCCAATGGCTGCTAACTGGGGCTATAGACCACTGAAAATCCAGCTCACGGAGCTGATTTTCCTCTCATGGGGATTGCTCAGTTCCCAGGCGCATGGCAGAGGAGATGAGAGTGGATGCCTGCGACATTGAGCCTAAACTTGTTCCCAGAACAGATGCAGGCAAAGGACAGCCATGGTAAGGAGGTGGGATCGGGTGTTCCTGGCTCTCACACATCATTCCCCCCCTCCCCAGGGAAGTAAGGGTCCCGATTTTGAGGAATGCCCAGCAGATGTAGGCTTTGAGACCTGAAGGAAAATTGGAGAGAGACAGGGAGAAAAGAGCTGAGGGCATGAGGTAAATCCCATTTTAGTTCAGGGACATGAATCAGTTCTCAAGGCCAAGGACCGGAGTCAAAAGGCCCGAAAGACATTGTGTCGCAAAAACTTCAACATGCAATATTTTTAAAAACCTGCCTTGCTGGTAGAAACGGTCACCTAGCAACTGATATCAGTCATGAAGAACCAGTGAGGTGGTAATTCCAATTTTCAGTTGTGTCAGAAGGGAGAGATGGCTTAAAAAGAGATACAGAAAGGAAGGAAGACAGGAAGTGAAAAAGAAAGGAATAAAATTAAATGAGTCCTCGTCAAATCATAACATCTGGTTAGGTTGCTATGGTGCATCTTTTCAAAGAAAGAAAATTGTTTGAAAAATGGCATGTGAACTCCAGGATTACTTTTTTTTCATTTCCCACTGACCTAGGAATCTCCAATATCCAGCCGCAGAACTCTCTGCTGACAAACTGCTGCTGCAACAAATTCACACACATTTCATTCCAATATCTCTATTACTGCTGCAGTTGTTAGGGAAAAAAGGCAACATCTTTATAAACTGACATTGCTGACGTATTCTGTAAAGATGCAGAGGTAGGATGTAAATGTGAAATTAGTCTATTGTATTATAGGTGTGTTTTATTTCCTTGCAATAAAAAGTGCAGTGTAAGAAAGATAAGCAGCAAAATTTTTTGATCCATTATACAGTAAGCACTCACTCTAACATTGGCTTTGGGATTCTTAATAATGTGAATTATGGCGAGGACTGTGTTATGAAGAGGGTTACATCAAAATTCAGTTCACCAGCCTGAAACCAAAAGAATGGCACAATAAGATTTTATTATTATTATTTGGGTATGTATATCTATATAGCACTGAGGTTGTGGACAATTGCTCATCTTGTGATACTAAGGTGGAATACTAACAGATAGTGACATATCAAATGACACTGACATTATTTTGTTTTAGAATCACGTTTGCAGACGGTTTTCCACTAGTTTGGTGACATAATAATGGAATCGCACCATAATTTGGCTCGGTTGCCTAGGAACTGAAGTTAGGCTATGAAACTACTTACTGGGGATCTAATTATTTAAATTCAGTCAAAGAATCCTCGAAATTGCAGCACAGGTGATTGGGCCCATGGAACCCATGTCAGTGCTCACTCTTTTCCTGGAATGATCTACTCTAATGTAATGTTCCTGCACTTTTAAAACATGATATTGTAGCCTCTGTCTCAGTACAACTTGTGGTAAAAGCACTCCATCTTCTAATAACACTCTATGTAGAAAAAATCTTTTCAAGTTCCCTTCTTCATTCTTCCAGTGATGACCATCATCCTATGCCCTCTCGTTACCAAAATCCCATTTCTCTTTTTATGTCCTTTACTCGACTTTAAAAGTCTATGTAACTGCACCACTAGATTGTTCTGCTCCTCCTCTCATGGATGTTACTATTTAATGTGTACTTCCTTACACGGTGCTTTTCCTCAAAATGTACTACTTCACATTACACTGCATTTCCCCCCTATCTGCCCAGTCCACTAGCTGGTTTAAGTCCACCTGCACATTCCTACATTTTTCCTCAGTTTGCCATGCCCCTAATAGGCAAACTCTTTGCTTTCTGTCACTTGATCATCTATTTATGCACATGGCGACATTCCCTTTAACACAGTGTGCCACAATCTTCATAAAGCTCTTAAGTGGCACATTAACATTTATCTTTGAAAATCCATATATAATATCTGGTACATGTCCCTTTATCTAAGTGCTGTTATTTCCTTTTTGTGTCCAGGCCAATATTTATCCCTCAATCAACATAACAAAAACAGATTATCTGGCCATTATCACATTGCTGTTTGTGGGAGCTTACTGTGCGCAATTTGGCTAGCGCGCTTCCCACATTACAACAGTGACTACACTCCAAAAGTACTTCTTTGGCTGTAAAGCACTTTGAGATGTCCAGTGGTCGTGAAAGGCGCTATATAAATGTAAGTCTTTCTTTCTATTCAGATTGAGAACTCTGGTAGTGCGGCTAACACAGCATGCGCATTTATGAATGTATTGCATTGGGGAAGAGGATGTGATCTCGCACCTACGATAAAGAGGTGATCGCAGCTGGTCTTTCACAAATAGGTGTTGAGCTTCCTGAACCAGTAAGGTGCAGCAGCTAAGACCACTCTTGATTCATTCCTTGCTCCAAGTCCAAGAGCAGGACATGGTCCCTTTTCCAGCTGTCAGTTAGCACCAGGACTGTGCAGCTTGGGAGAACTTAGAAAATGAAATGTATTAAATTAAATGTTATGAACAATAATTTGCCAAAAATCTTTTAAGGGGGGTGGGGTGGGGATTAGAAATTGGTTGTGGCATGTTAGTGTTGTGTGCGGTTGTATATAGTTGTTCTTTCTTAATGTAACAGAGTGAACATAGTAGTGGTAGCAGCACATAAATAAGTCAGAAATGTGTGCAAAAAATTGGAGGCAGATCAAGGATGAAACCACAACATGAAACCAAGAAGCAGAGGCACAGATCAAACTTAACTACAAGGATTAGTTAGATCAAATGACTTTGGTTAAGGAGGTGGAATTACTGTAATTCCAGCATGGAACATACTGCCACACAGGGCTCTTGCTAGAGTTTCAGCAATAATAGATAATTAAGCTACTGATTAACACAATTAATGTTGCATTTTCCTAGATACAACAGTGTACTCCAGTGCATGGAGCCACAAGTAACCAATGGACAATTTCACTGTGTATCCAAAAGAAGCTGATGTCAATTGCATTTTAAAAAGGAAAGCCTGGGCTAATCTCACCATGTGCCCGATGGAACCTGACTCCTGGCTTTTCCAATTATAAATGAAAACATTTTGGTTAGTTTGCAGGTGTGAGCCAATTGTAAGCCTCTTTCATTCGAACCTTGGACAATTTGTGATTGTTGTATAGAAATCCTCTCGTACTCTTAATTAAAGTGTGGCTAAACTGCAAGGCTAACTACCATTGGAACGGGTCCTTGGTTGTGACTGAACAAAGTTAGTATTAAAAAAAAATGGTCTTCTGATTAGCGACAAGATTAACCTAAGAACTAGCTGAATCAAAGTATTCTATTTTTTCCCTCCGTGTATAATTGCACAAATCAGCCTTAATGTTAATTTCTGGTCCAACAGTGAGGATCTCTACTATGTTCAATTTAATTTGAACTGATCCCCAGGCTGCCTGCAGTTTGAGTCAGACCTTGAAAAACTCACACGCTTGGAAATTGGAACAAGCAGATTACAATCTTACAGTTCCTTGAAGACATCTTGGCTGTGATGGAAACTTACTCTAATCTAGTGCTACTTGCTGAATTTGTGACACAAAGCAATTCCATCTTCAGGATTGTGCTATTGTACATAGAGACCAAAAAAACCCAGCAGCTCTGGCTCAAGCTACTGAAACAATATAATGCTGGTTCCAATTTTTAGCCGCCTTTTCTATATTTGGTGGATCCAATTTTAAATGACAAGTATACTCACATGTAATATCTATCCATCCTGCTATGGGAACTATTGCAAGGAGCTCTTTTATCAAAAATTTCCAACAAAAGCTGTAGATTTACTCGATCAATCACAATTATTATTTTTCTTTTACGTTGACTTCAACTTTGTGCCATTGTCACTTGTGTGTTACCTGTGGTTCAGGGGGTAGCATTCTCGCCTCTGAATCACCGGGTTGTGGGTTCAAGGTTTGAGCACAAAATCTACGCAGGTGTACCAGTGTAGTACTGAGGGAGTGCTGTCAGAGGTGCTGTCAGAGATGCTGTCTTTTGGAAGAGATGTTAAACCAAGGCCTCGTCTCTCCCCTTAGGTGAGTGTGAACGATCCCATGAAACAATTTTGAAGAAAAGCAGGGTAGTTCTGGGTCATATTTATCCCTCAACATCACTAAACGGATTATCTAGTCATTATCACATTGCTGTTTGTGGGACCTTGCTGTGGGCAAATTGGCTGCCATATTTTCGACATTACAATAGCGACAACATTTTAAAAATATTTAATTGGAAATAAATTGCAGGTCATGAAAGGCACTATATAAATGCAAGTTCTATCTTCTTAGCTTTAGATTATTCAAATGTGTCACTTTGGGACTTTGTGTTTTCTTGATGTTGTTGATGCTAGGACAACAGAGGTTAGGACGATCTTGGATCTGACCTGGAGACGACGAAGGTTGAACAGGTTCCCATTGGTTCTGTAGTGTAGTTCCACTGCAGCGGGGAGCTTGTTGAGTGTGAGGTGGAGAATTGCAGCAAGGAAAATCGAGAAGAGGGTTGACCCCGGTCCGGACGTGGATTGGGTCTGTGATGGATTCATTGGTCAGGATTACGCCTTGCATTTCGGCGTGGAGCAGGTTCAGGATGGTGACATACTTTTGGGAGCAGCCAAAATGGAGGAGGACACTCCATAGTCCCTCGTGGTTGACAGTGTCAAAGTGTCGTCGAACTACAGTACGCAGACGACGCTTGCGTCTGTGCATATTCAGAGAACTCCAAGTCATAGTCAACATCTTCACTGAGGCGCACAAAAGCATGGGCCTTACACTAAACATCCGCAAGCCAAAGGTCCTCCACCAACCTGACCCCGCCACACAGCACTGCCCCCCAGTCATCAAGATCCACAACATGGCCCTGGACAACGTGGACCACTTTCTATACCTCCGGAGCCTATTATCAGCAAGGGCAGACATCGATGACGAGGTTCAACACTGCCTCCAGTGCACTAGCACAGCCTTCGGCCGCCTGAGTAAGAGAGTGTTCGAAGATCAGGCCCACAAATCTGCCACCAGGCTCATTGTCTACAGGGCTGTAGTGATACCCGCCCTCCTGTATGGCTCAGAGACATGAACCATACACAGCAAACACCCCAAATCGTTGGAGAAACACCACCGACGATGTCTCCGCAAGATCCTGTAAATTCCCTTGGAGGACAGACGCACCAACGTTAGCGTCCTCGATCAGGCCAACATCCCCAGCATCGAAGCACTGACCACACTCGACCAGCTCCATTGGACGGGTCACATTGTTTGCATGCCTGACACATGACTCCCAAAGCAAGCGCTCTACTCGGAACTCCAATACGGCAAGCGAGCCCAAGGTGGGCAGAGGAAATGTTTCAAGGACACCCTTAAAGCCTCCTTGATAAAATGCAACATCCCCACCGACACCTGGGAGTTCCTGACCAAAGATTGCTCTGAGTGGAGGAAGAGCATCCGGGAGGGCGCTCATCGCCGAGAGCATGCAGAAAACAAGCGGAAGGCGTGTGCGGCAAACCAGTCCCACCCACCCTTTCCTTCAACGACTGTGACAGAGACTGTAATTCCATTATTGGATTGTTCAGTCACCTAAGAACTCACTTTTAGAGTGGAAACAAGTTTTCCTCGATTTCGAGGGACTGCAAATGATGATGATGCTGGGAGGCTGCACTGGATGTTCTGTTATATGAAACATTTTTAAAACAGGGAAACCAGGGGGAGACATCCTTTATGTACTTTGTAATTAAATCATAGGGGGAGAAATTGGGTGCATTTGCACCTCCTGTTTGTGCCCCCGGGGGGCGCTGCTAACAACTCCCACTAATTTTAGTGGGGTTTTAGCAGCGGCGCTACATCATTGAGTCCCGATCTCCTGTGCCCGGGGATCATGACATCATCAACGTGCACATCGCTCCATTAGCACCCCGGCCCCTAAATTGGGTATCACCCCCTGAGGCAGCATGGGGCGATTACAGTAATTGCTTCAAGAGACCGGCTGCCACCAGGATGAAAATTAAAGGGGAGGTGGCCGGCTGCTGATAAAAATAAATCAGACATTTTCATTGCTGCTCCGGTTGTGGTTTCTTCACTGGGTCAAGGTCGCGATTGCTCACAGCCCGGCACTCTGCTTGAGAGCCAGCTGATGGCACGGCACCCCCTATTCCCCTTTGGTCCAGGTCGGTGGATTCTTCTTTGGCAGAGTACACAACTTGGCCTTTCCCTTTAACTGAAGGAAGATCCCCTCGGATGTAGCAGCGCTACGTGGCCTAGTGCACTCCACTTCCTTCCGAGGGCGATAAACCCAAATTTATCGAGAGGGGTGAGACTTCTGCCCCTGACGCAAAGTCTCGCACCTCCCGAGTGTTACCGCCGAGGAAACGTCTCCTGCCTTCATCACCATATGAGCAGCCCTCATCCCACCCAAACTTTGCCACATTGGTAGAAATGTTTTTTGCTTGAATATTGATTTGCTGCCATTGAAGGTTTATTTTGTTTCAAAACTCATTAAAAGAAAAATTTCTGCGAAGTAGCTCAATATTTGTAAAAGGCTGTCTACTTTGCAATTAATAAAATTGTCAGGTGGCCACTGGTTCAAAATACAATAGGTGGTCTCATACTGTGTGCAGTTTTGAGTCGTCATTCCCGCCATTTGCAAACAGCGTGTTTTTACCACAATTCTGTAAGTACATTATCATATTGGTCTCTAGTCACATTTTTTGGTAAATAAATGATTTAAAATGACCCATGGAATAAAATCCAGCCTTTTAAAATGGCTGAAGAAATCCAGGCTCGTTGCTGCTTATGACATTATTTAAACAACTGTCCCATCCCCAGCATCATGAAAATAATCCCATCCTGATAGATGAGACACAACAAGATCATTATATTAAAATCCTGCACTTGATTTTCAATCATTGGGATTTTGCATCACAAACTTGTCTTTGAATCTGGAAGTAAAGTTAATTTTAGTTATAGTTGAATATTGGAATATCTGTTCTGAGGATATAGAATGCCAGTATACTGACCCACTATTATAGAATTCCAAACAAAAGCATCATGCTGAAATGCAAAACCCTGCCCTATTCACAACATTTCGCAACCAAGTTCTTTAGTGCTCTGTGGACTATGTATAGTCAGCAATTGCCAGTCCAGACTGCAGTACATTTGTGAATTTGAATCATAACAACAACAAGAAATTACAAAAGCAATAGGAGCAGGAGTAGGCCGTTTGGCTCCTCGAGCCTGCTCCGCCATTTAATAAGATCATGGCTGATCGGATCTTGGGCTCAGCTCCACTTCCCTGCCCGCTCCCCATAACCCTTCACTCCCTTATCATTCAAAAATCTGTCTATCGCCACCTTAAATATATTCAACTTGTATTTATATAGTGCCTTTAACATAGTGAAACATCCCAAGGTGCTTCACAGGAGTATTATGAGACTAAAAATTTGACAGCGAGCCACATAAGGAGAAATTAGGGCAGGTGACCCAAAGCTTGTTCAAAGAGGTAGGTTTTAAAGGAGCGTCATGAAGGAGAACGAGAAGTAGAGAGGCGGAGAGGATTAGGCAGGGTGGTGTGGCGTTGTTAGGAAAGGATTAAATCAGCAATAGTGAGAAAGGATATTGGCTCAGAAAATCAAGGTGTAGAATCAGTTTGGGTGGAGCTGAGGAGCACCAAGGGGCAGAAAACATTGGTGGGAGTTGTCTATAGGCCTCCAAACAGTAGTGGTAGTGTAGGGGATGGCATCAAAACGGGAAATTAGAAATGTATGTAGCAAGGGCACTACAGTAATCATAGGTGACTTTAATATAAATGTAGACATATAGATTGCCAAACCAAATTAGTAATAATACTGTTTCAGATGAATTCCTGTAGTGTGTACAAGATGGTTTTTTAGACCAGTATGTTGAGGAGCCTACTAGGGAACAGGCTATCCTAGATTGGGTGTTGTGCAATGAGAAGGGGTTAATTAATAGTCTTGTTGTGCAAGGTCCTTTAGGGAAGAGTGACCATAACATGATTGAATTTCTTATTAAGATGGAAAGTGAAGTAGTCCAATCTGAAACTAGGGTCCTAAATCTGAACAAAGGAAACTACTAAGTTATGAGTAATGAATTGGCTATGATAGATTGTGAAGATTCATTAAAAGGCATGATAGTGGATAGGCAATGGCTAATATTTAAGGAACTAATGCATGAATTGCAACAGTTATACATTCCTTTCTGCCATAAAAACTCAAAAGGAAAAGTGGCCCAACCATGGCTAACAAAAGAAAGTAAGGATAATATTAGATCCAAAGAGGAGTTATACAAAGTTGCCAGAAAAAGTAGCAAGCCTGAGGATTGGGAGCAGTTTAGAATTCAGCAAAAAAGGACCAAGAGATTGATTAAAAGGAGAAAAATAGATTACTAGAGTAAACTTGCAAGGAACATAAAAACTGACTGCAAAAGTTTCTACAAGTATGTAAAAAAAAAAATTAGTGAAGACAAATGTAGGTCCTTTACAGACAGAAACAGGAGAATTTGTAATGGGAAACAAGGAAATGGCAGAACAATTAAATAAATACTTCGGTTTTGTCTTCATGGAAGAGGACACACATAACGTCCCAGAAATGCTAGGGAACCAAGGGTCTAGTGAGCAAGAGGAATTAAAGGAAATGATAATTAGTAAGAAGATAGTGCTGGAGAAACCAATGGGACTGAAGGCAGATAAATCCCCAGGGCCTGATGATCTGTATCCCAGAGTACTAAAAGAGGTAGCCAGGGAAATAGTAGATGCATTGGTTGTCATCTTCCAAAATTCTATAGATTATGGAACAGTTCCTGCAGATTGGAGGATGGTAAATGTAACCCCACTATTTAAAAAAGGAGGGAGAGAGAAAACCGGGAACTACAGACCGGTTAGCCTGACATCAGTAGTAGGGAAAATGCTGGAGCCTATTATAAAGGATGTGATAACGGCACATTATATAATATCAATGGGATAAATAAAGTCAACATTGATTTATGAAAGGAAAATCATATTTGACAAACCTACTGGAGTTTTTTGAAGATGTAACTGATAAAATAGATAAGGGAGAACCAATGGATGTACTGTATTTGGATTTTCAGAAGGCCTTTGATAAAGTCCCACATAAGAGGTTAGTGTGCAAAATTAAAGCACATAGGATTGGGGGTAATGTATTGGCATGAATTGAAAATTGGTTAACTGACAGGAAACAGAGAGTAGGAATAAACGGGTCTTTTTCAGGGTGGCAGACAGTGACTAGTGGGGTACCACAGGGATCAGTGCTTGGGCCCCAGCTATTCACAATCTATATAAATGATTTGGATGAGGGAACCAAATGTAATATTTCCAAGTTTGCTGATGACACAAAACTAGGTGGGATTATGAGTTGTGAGGAGGATGCAAAAATGCTGCAAGGCGATTTAGATAGGTTGAGTGAGTGGGCAAACATGTCAGATGAAGGATAATGTGGATAAATGTGAAGTTATCCACTTTGGTAGGAAAACATAAGGACAAAGTGTTATTTAAATGGTGATGGCTTGGGATGTATCGATGTACAGAGGGACCTGGGTGTCCTTGTACACCAGTCATTGAAAGCAAACATGCAGGTGCAGCAAGCAGTTAGGAAGGCAAATGGTATGTTGGCATTCATTGCAAGAGGATTTGAGTACAGGAGCAAGGATGTCTTACTACAGTTATACAGGGCCTTGGTGAGACCGTACCTGGAGTATTGTGTGCAGTTTTTGTCTCTGTTAGCTAATTAACCCCTTGTAACCTGCATCATACCTGAACACTAGAGGGCCTACCTGTTGGAGTCCCAAAGGATCCCAGCATCCCTTGGGAGCACAGTATATAAGCAGGCCACCCACGAGGTACTTGCACTCTGGAACCTTAATAAAGGAGCTAAGGTCACACTTGCTCATTACACACAGTACTCAGTCTGGCCATTTATTATGAGTGTAATAATTGGTGACGAGGTAACGAACAACCGTGCGAAAATGCAAAGAACAGTTGGCATCCTGGAGAAGTTCTCAGAGGGGGATGATTGGTAGGCCTTCATGGAGAGACTCGACCAATACTTCGTGGCCAATGAGCTGAAGGGGGATGAGAACGCGACCAAACGAAAGGCGATTCTCCTAACTGTCTGTGGGGCAACAACCTATGGCCTCATGAAGAATCTCCTGGCCCCGGCAAAACCAATAGAGAAATCCTACAAATAACTATGTACGCTGGTCCAGGTGCACCTAAATCCTAAGGAAAGTGTTTTGATGGCGAGATATCGGTTCTACACATGTCAACGATTGGAGGGCCAGAAAGTGGCGAGCTACGTCGCCGTACTAACGCGCCTTGCAGGACATTGTGAGTTTGAGGGATTCCTAGAACAAATGCTCAGAGATTTTTTTGTACTGGGCATCGGACATGAGACAATCCTTCGCAAACTGTTGAATGTAGAAACTCTGAATCGGAGTAAAGCCATAATGTTAGTCCAGGCATTTATATCCACCAGTGACAACACCAAGCAGATTTCGCAGAACAAAGAAGTTTTGGCCAGTACTGTGCATAAAGTCGGTTTTGAGCAGAAATGTACAGGGCAGAATGTACACGCCGGCTGCCATGACCCGACCTCAATTGACCCAGAGTCCGCCATCATCTGTTAATGCGAGGTAGTTAACACACTGTTGGCGCTGCGGAGGTGATCATCGGCCCCATCAATGACGCTTTAAGAACTATGCGTGCAATGGCTGCAGAACAATGGGACACCTCCAATGAATGTGCAGGCGAGCTGCAAACCTTGCAAACCCTGCAAATCACCACATTACAGAGGAAGATTGGTCCACACGTTCACCAAAAAAGGCCCATCAATAATGTTAAAAATTGAGCTGAATGGTATTCCAGTGTCTATGGAACTGGACACGGGGCAAGTCAGTCCATAAAGAGTAAAACAGCCTTCGACAGGCTGTGGGGAAAGAAGGCACACAGACCCAAGCTCAGCCCCATTCACACCAAACTAAGGACTTATACAAAGGAACTAATCCCTGTAATTGGCAGTGCTGAAGTCAAAGTCTCCTATGATGGAGCAGTACACGAACTCCCACTGTGGATTGTGCCATGGGATGACCCCACGTTGTTTGGCAGAAGCTGGCTGGGGAAAATCCATTGGAACTGGGACGACATCCGAGCGCTTTCGTCCGTCGACGACACCTCATGCACCCAGGTTCTAAGCAAGTTCCCTTCGTTATTCGAGTCAGGCATTGGAAGTTTCTCGGGGGCGGAAGTGCAGATCCATTTGGTTCCTGGTACCCGACCCATCCACCACAAGGCTCGTGCGGTACCGTACATGATGCGTGAAAAAGTGGAAATCGAGCTGGACAGGCTGCAACGTGAAGGCATCATCGCACCGGTGGAATTCAACAACTTGGCCAGTCCGATTGTCCCGGTACTCAAGGAGGACAGTAAGGTTAGAATTTGCGGGGACTATAAAGTAACAATTAACCATTTTTCGTTGCAGGACCAGTACCCGCTACCCAAGGCAGACGACCTATTCACGACCCTGACTGGAGGGATGATGTTCACCAACCAACTAAGAACCTGACCTCGGCCTACATGACGCAGGAGCTGGAGGAGTCTTCGAAAGGCCTCACCTGCATCAAGATGGACAACGGTCTGTTTATCTACAACCGGTGCTCATTCGTGATTCGGTCGACCACAGCAATCTTCCAGCTGAACACGGTGAGCCTGATAAAGACAGTTCCTTGCACAGTGGTCTCCCAGGACGACATATTGATTACAGGTTGGGACACCATGGAGCACTTGACGAATCTGGAGGAGGTTGGATCGTGTGGGGCTCAGGTTGAAATGCTCGGTGTGTTTTCCTGGCACAGGATGTTGAATTCTTAGGAAGGAGAATCGCAGCAGACGGCATCAGACCCACTAACACCAAAATGGAGGCCACCAAGAACGCGCCGCGACCACAGAACGTGACGGAGCTGCAATTGTTCCTGGGACTTAACTACTTCGGTAATTTCCTACATGGGTTAAGCACCCTGGTAGAACCCCTACATGCGCCACTGCACAAGGGAGACGACTGGGTATGGGGGAATTCTCAAGAGGCTGCCTTTAAGAAAGCCGGAAATTTATTGTGTTCCAACAAACTGCTTGTCCTGTATAACCCATGTAAATGATTGTTGTTAGCTTGCGATGCATTGTCATACGGGATGGGGTGTGTATTACAACAGCCTAATGAATCGGGAATTTTGCAATCAGTTGTGTATGCATCCAGGAGTTTGTCCAAGGCCGAAAGGGCCTACAGCATGGTTGAAAAAGAGGCTCTGGCGTGCGTTTACGGGGTAAAAAAAAAGCACCAGTACTTATTTGGCCTCAAGTTCGAGCTTGAATCTGACCACAAGCCCCTCATATCGCTATTCTCGGAGAGCAAATGGATTAATACCAATGCCTCTGCCCGCATCCAAAGATGGGCACTCACGCTGTTGGCATACAACTATGTAATCCGTCACAGACCGGGCACAGAGAACTGCGCAGATGCTCTCAGTCGGTTACCATTGCTCACCACCGGGGTGGAAATGGCACAGCCAGCGGACTTGCTTATGGGCATGGAGGTATTTGAGAACAAGAAATCCCCCGTTATGGCCTGCCAGATCAGGACCTGGACCAGCCAGGATCATTTACGGTCCCTGGTAAAAAACTGTATCCTCCATGGGAGCTGGTCCAGTGTCCCACTGGAGATGCAGGAAGCGATTAAGCCATTCCACAGACGCAAAGATGAGCTGTCCTTGCAGGCGGACTGTCTGTTGTGGGGCAATCACGTAGTCTTGCCCAAGAAAGTCAGAGACACATTCATTTGCGAACTGCACACCTACCCAGGCATCGTAATGATCAAAGCCATAGCCAGATCCCACGTGTGTTGGCCTGGCATCGACTCAGATTTAGAATCATGTGTGTGCCAGTGCAACACTTGCTCTCAGTTGAGCAATGCAGCCAGACAGGTACCACTAAGTTTGTGGTACTGGCCATCCAAACCGTGGTCGAGGATCCATGTAGACTATGCGGGCCCATTCCTAGGCAAAATGTTTTTGGTTGTCGTGGACACTTACTCAAAGTGGATTGAATGTGCAATAATGTCAGTAAGCAGATCCACGGCCATCATTGACAGTCTACAAGCTATGTTTGCCATGCACGGCTTGCCTGATGTCCTAGTCAGCGACAATGGGCTGTGCTTCACCAGTGCTGAATTCAAAGAATTCATGACCTGCAACGGGATCAAACATGTCACATCTGCCCCGTTCAAGCCCGCATCCAATGGTCAGGCAGAACGGGCAGTTGAGACCATCAAGCAAAGCTTGAAACGCGTGTCGAAAGGCTCCCTGCAGACCCGGTTGTCCTGAGTACTGCTCAGCTACCACACCAGACCCCACTCACTCACCGGGATTCCCCCAGCTGAGCTGCTCATGAAAAGGGCGCTTAAAACAAGGCTCTCTCTGGTCCACCCTGATCTAAATGATTAGGAGGACAAGTGGCATCAACAAAGTGTGTACCATGACCGCGCAAATTTGTCACGTGATATTGAGATCAATGATCCTGTGTTTGTGCTCAGTTATGGACATGGTCCCAAATGGCTCGCTGGTATGGTCACAGTCAAAGAGGGGAGTAGGGTGTTTCAGGTCAAACTGACGAATGGACAAATGCACAGAAAACACTTGGACCAAATCAAATTGCAGTTCACCAACAGCTACGAACAACCTGAAGAGGACACCGCCAACTTTGACCTTCCAACACACACACACAAATGGAAACTGACAACACAGTTAACCTTGATACCAAACTCATTATCCCCCAGCAGCCCGGAAAGGCTGGCTGCCCAACAGCCCAATGAAGAACTGACCAACCAACCCACACCAGCATTTCTCTCGATAGATCGACAAGGGAGCGCAAAGCCCCAGATCGTCTCAACTTGTAAATAAGTGTACTGTTGACTTCACGGGGGAGTGATGATATGTATTTAACCTCTTGTAACCTGCATCACACCTGACCACCAGAGGGCCTACCTGTTGGAATCCCAAGGGATCCCATCATCCCTTGGGAGCACAGTATATAACAGGTCACCCACGAGGTACATGCACTCTGAAACTACAGTAAAGGAGCTAAGATCACACTTACTCATTACACACAGTACTCAGTCTGACCATTTAGTATGAGTGTAATAGTCTCCTTACCTAAGAAAGGATATATTTGCCATCGAGGGAGTGCAGCAAAGGTTCACCAGACTGATTCCTGGTATGGCAGGACTGACGTATGAGGAGAGATTAGGTTAACTAGGCCTGTATTCACTACAGTTTAGAAGAATGAGAGGGGCTCTCATTGAAATATATAAAGTTCTGACTGGGTTGGATAGACTGGATGCGGGGAGGACATTTCCCCTGGCTGGAAAGTCGAGAACAAGGGGTCACAGTCTCAGGATACGGGGTAGGAAATTTAGGACCAAGATGAGGAGAAATGTTTTCACTCAGAGGGTGATGAACCTATGGAATTCTCTACCATAGAAGGCTATGGAGGCCAAGTTACTGAATATATTTAAGAGGGAGATAGATAGATTTCTAGAAACAAAAGTCATCAAGGGTTTTGGGGGAAAAGCGGGAATATGGTGTTGAGAGAGGATCAGCCATGATCATATTGAATGCCGGTGCAGACTCAAAGGGCCGATTGGCCTACTACTGCTCCTATTTTCTATGTTTCTATGTTTCTATGATGGTTGAGGCAAGGGCAGAGAGCGGCGATGTTTCAGAGATAGAAAAAGGCGGTCTTAGTTAGACTGCGGATACTTAGTTATATGTGGTTGAAAGCTCATTTCAGGGTCAAATATGACACCAAGGTTACGAGCAGTGTGGTTCAGCCAAAGACAAAAGTTGGGGGAAAGGGATGGAGTCAGTGCTAGGGAATGGAGTTTGTGGTGGGGACCGAAAACAATGGCTTCAGATAGGCATGGATTTGGGAGGCAACAATACATTCAAGGACTTTGGAAAGGAAAGGGAGTAGTTTTCAAGGACAGAGGTGTCAGGCTTGGTTTTTTGAGGAGCGGGATGAAAACAGCAATATTTGAGGAAGAGGGGAACAGTACTTGAGGAGCAAGAACCATTAACAATGTCAGCTAACACGGGAGCTGGAAAAGGAAGTTGGGTTGTCAGCAGTTTGGTGGGAATAGGGTCAAGGGTCAGGAAGTGAGCCTCATGGCCAAGATGAGCTCGGAAAGGTCATGAGGGGAGATCGGAAAATTACTGGAGAAAGATGTGAGGTCAGAGCTAGGGCAGGGGGGGGTCCTTAGAGAAAGTTTAGATCAGTGGGCTAGGGGAAGGAAGGGAAGAGGCAGCTGAATGAATCTTTGAGACAAAGAAGTCCATGAGCTCCTCAAACGTATTGTCGGAAGTGAGGGTGGAGACTGGGGAGAGGGGTTTAAGAAGACCATTAGAAGTGGAGAATAGAAGTTTATTTTTGTATACCAGAATGAATCATTTTGGAATGCAAAGATAAACCCCGGTTTATATTCTATAGGAACATAGGAACATAAGATATCGGAGCAGGAGTAGACCATTCGGCCCTTCAAGCCTTCTCTGCCATTCAATAAGATCATGGCTGATCTTCTACTTCAACTCCACCATTATCCTCATATCCCTTGGTTCCCTTAGTATTCAAAAATATATCGATCTCTGTCTTGAATATACTCAACGACTGAGCACCACAGCCCTCTGGGGTAAAGAATTCCAAAGATTCACAACCCTTTGGTGAAGAAATGTCTCCCTATCTCAGTCCTAAATGACCAATCCCTTATTCTGAGACTGTGACCCCTGGTTCTAGACTCCCCAGCCAGGGGAAACATCCTTCCAGCACCTACTCTGTCAAACCCCTTAAGAATATTGTATGTTTCAATGAGATCACCTCTCATTCTTCTATGCTCCAGAGAATATAGGCCTACTGTACTCAATCTCTCTTCGTAGGACAATACCCCAATCCCAGGAATCAGTCTAGAATCACTATTCTGCAAAACCTACATTTCTGCTATATGTTTTCAATTGTTCTTTTTTAATTGAATTGCTGAATTGAATGATTAAATATATTGCAGTGCAAAATTTGCAAATAGGCTGTTTTTATTTGGCAATTGCTAGAATTCCTGATCCAAGCATAATTCTGAAGCATTCTGAGCTAAATTAGTTTGTGTATTTATCTGGATTGAACCAATTCATCAATTTTATTCAGAGAGTTTATGATAACAGAGAAAGCAAAGGAAGTGAAAATATTACCTTGACAATGTAGCTGGACACTAAAGTAGAATTAAGACATAGTGGCTGTAGACAAAGGTTTCATAAGGTGCATACATACACATACTCAGGATGTATACCTGATTGAAAGCACCAACATACTGTTCCTATTTCAAGCAGCGATTTAAATTATCCGAATCAATTCAAATTAAGGCAAAATTTGGATTTTCTGAAAAATGAGAGATTTGCTCTCTCTATTCCCCAAGTAGTTATATGTCATATTGGTATCTGGCTTCCATTTTCTTGGTAGTCGGGAAGAGTCTGTCCTGTCCTTTGTATTACTCTTTCTGTGACACTCCAGCGGCTGTCCAAAATTCCTGACAGTCTCCGGTGAGGAAAGATGCGTGCATGTGCATTCAATTCTTGCAGTACAGAGACCAGTATTTCTATGGCAATTAACTCGTTGGTAATCTGACGATTAAAAATCAGGCAGCTTCTATAACAGGCAGTTGATCCACAACATTCGTTTTAAATCCAAATGGACAATTAAAAATCTACTCCATACTGTTCAATTTCCTATTAGTCTAGATATATATATATTTGTCATGTCTAATTTGCTGACTGCCAAAATGAATTTTTACCATTCACTGATAATGCTCAAGTAAATGTGGACTTTGATTTATGCTTGCATTTAGTCTTTGAAAGTTTGAAACAATTTCACCAGCACTAATTTGATCAATTTATATGGGGCCGAAATTGGTCAAAGGCAAGTTCCGCCCATTTACTGTTGAAAAGACTGCTAAGATCCTGATGGTAGTTTGGGTGGAAATCAAAAAAGAAGGAAAAAAGCGCCTGGCGACAAAAATGGATGTTACATGCCGATTCTGGGCAGTAGAGGGTGGTAGGTGGGATTCTGGGCACAAATGCAATCCTGGAGAAAGTTATGCTGAAGCTGGAGTCAGGCCCAGGGAGGGCGGAACACAAAAAAAAATGTTCAAAAAGTAAAAAGCAAAACATTACAAAACTTTCAGAGGACCCTTTCACACAAAATCACTGCAAAAGAAGTAAAGAAAAAAAAATCTCACTTACATTTTCTTGCAGGTCTTCATACCTACTGTCCAGGTAAGACCTGCTTCCATGTGGCGGTCTTTTCTCCTGCAGGAGTGGAGGACCGCTCGGATGAATCTCGGGCAGGAGCGGGCAGGAGGACTTTTTTTGGTGTTGCCCGCCAGCGCACGCAAGCGGATGTCCTTCCAAACCGCTGGCGTGAGGGCCTCACCAATTTCCCACGGTGGGGAGAGCGGCAAATAAACGGGAAAACCCCTGAGAAAGGACTATCAATTTTGGCCCCTATCAGTTAGCCTCAATTACTCTAGTTCAGCTCAGACCCAAAAACTGAGAGGCTAAATATCTCAAATAACACATACGTGTATACATGCATGTATATAAAATTAGGACAGCGCGTGCTTACAAATACTAACAGATTACAAGTCATCCTCTTTCTTGTTCTTTCTTCAGCATGCCTTTGCAGACAACTGTAAATCTTTCGAATATAACTGAGGTGCAGTTAAAACAAAGATGAAAATACTTGTATTAATCTTATAGTTAACTGAACTAAGGCTTACAATGAGTTAATGCTACAGACTGGAAAAGGGCAGAGCCCGCTGCAGCCAACAGCAATGGAAAGCAAACATTCACTCATGATTTTAAGGAGACACTACACTGAAAACAAAATAAATCCTGCAGCCTTTTTCTCTCACTTCGATTGTCAAGTTCTGATGTTTGCTATTTAAACCCTATACTATACAAATTTAAACCCTCAGGCTTTCATTTGGCCTCCTGCTTTGCAACCTGGTTTACTAGCTCAGAAGACGTGGCAGTGGCACTCGGCCATTAGTCAAACTCCGTGTCTTCACCCAAGCTTGGAGTGGTGAAGTTTTGCATAATGACCTTGTAGATGTTTCATTTCTCTCTCTTTTCCCTAGTTCTTTTGCTACATTTGTCATGGTCAACCAAGTTTTTTTTTTACCGAACTGCTTTATAGCCTCTGTCTGCTGTGAAAGTGCTGATACTAACTTCTCGTCCTCCTCCTGCCCAATTTCCTTCATTTTCTGACACTGTTTTGAGCACAGTTCTAGTTGTTTTATTAATGCCTGACAGGTTATACATAACCATTGGACCATTACTCCTTCCCTTCTCTCCTGCTCTAATTTTTTCATGTGTACAGTTAACATTTTCACGTCTGCAGGGAGTGGAGAGGCATTTGGTCTCTGTCTATGAACCACATAAGTCCTGGCTTCAGGGTCGACAATATGACAATTTGACCCAGCAGTCAGCAAGGGAACTGATCAGGGAGCTGGAGAAACGGAACTTAGCCCCAGGTCTAAGTGCTGCTCAGGAAACTGAGGTAAGACATCTCTTTTGTCAGTATAAAAGTTTGAGTTATTATCTGCTCCGGCAGGGTTCGAAGCAGTTGGGGACTGCATCTGAAAATGATGCTAAAGGAGGGTATGCCCTTTTGCCTTCAATTCTTCACTTATCTTCTGAAAAGCTCCTTCTCACACGTTAAATCTGGATTACGATTGCTAGATTTCTCTGCTTCAGCATTTAGGATCTCTTAATTTTATCCCCCAAATAACAGGTGGGTTTGTGTCGTGAGGAAGTTAAAATGCTAAAAGTTTCAAATCCGAACACAAGCCGCCTCAAACCTTTCCACAAGGTTTTAATGGAGGTAGGGCGAGGGCTGGGTGACCAATCTGTATTCAGGAGGTGGGCTGGTCATTGAAATTTTTTAAGGAGGCTGCGTGCCTCCATTTTAACAAGGTTCCCATTTTAATTCATGTCTGCCGGGTTTCACATGTTAAACATGTTTTTTTTTTACATTTTTCTTTTGAATTTGCCCCACCAATTATCCCCATACTTTGCTTGGCACTAAAGGCAATGACTTCCTTCATAGGAGGTCAGTTCCTTGAGTGATAGTCACCCAAACATTCATTGACTATGCTGGAGGCTTAATAGTGAATAAATGCCAAATTTTGGCTACATTTGATCCTGCCTTCACCCAGCATCCACATATTTGTTTCCAGTAGTAGGGGGTCTCTCTATGTTGATAACGATTAAGAACACGTTGATTTTCACTTTTCTAACCAGGGGTACTGCGATCATATTTAGTACCCTACAGTATCGCTGGCTAACAGTGCAGAATGGAGATACCAGTGTAGAAATTCTGTTCTGTTGCAAGTGGGGGAGATGTAACTGTGCTCCAAAACCACAATAGGAGGGCCACAATTTGGGATGGAACTCAGATTCATTGCATTCTGTCCCTCGCAAACTCCTCAGCAAGTTGCTCTCCAGAGGCAAGTATGTATCTTAGACCCATTGTTCCTTATGTCAAAATAGAACTTTGGGGGTATATTAGAGGGTATATCCAAGCTACTCCAGGACTACCAACCAACCTCTTCCTGATCAACCCGGCTGAGAGGAGGTGAGGATTTCATTTTGGGCTTCCTGAAAGGCCCTAGCTGAAGAGAATTAAGATAATCGATCCTGGAGGATTACATCAAGTTACATTGAGTCTACAGCATAGAAACAGGCTATTCGGCCCAACTGCTCTATACTAACATTTAAGCTGCACACAAACCTCCTCCCATCCCTCTTCATCTAGCCCTATCAGAATACCCTTCTATTCTTTTCTCCCTCATGTGCTTATCTAGCTTCCCCTTAAATTCATCTGTGCTATATGCCTCAACTACTCCATCTGGTAGCACGTTCCATGTGCTTATCACTCTTTGGGTAAAGAAGTTTCTCCTGAATTCCCTATTGGATTTATTAGTGATTATCTTATATTTATAGCCCCTAGCTTTTGAATCCCCATAAGTGGAAGCATCTTCTTGATGCCTAGCCTATCGATCCCCTTCATCATTTTAATGACCTCTATCAGGTCACCTCTCAGCTTTCTCTTCTCTGGAGAAAAGAGCCTCAGCCTGTTCAGTTTTTCCTGATTGATTTATCTTTGATTATGCTGGCCCTCTGCTCCCTGGGGGATATTTTTAAATACGTTTTTCCCCATTTTCTTCAGCCCTTTCCAGGCCCCAGGCTTCCACTTTCGGAGCACCAAGCGGCCGCTCCATCTCCTGTCTCCTCAGAGAGGCAGACAGCTCTGAATGTTCAAACATGTTGGGATGAGGTCAATGAATGATCAAAGCAGTGGGTGGAACTGTCACCCTTGCACCCGTACACCCCTTCTCGACACATTGTGAGATTGCTAGGCTCCCTAATCCTTTCAGGTCATAGATGGAAACTTTACATCTGAGCCACTGGGGCAGCTCTTAAACTTATCTTCAAGTGAATCCTGTAACATGACACGTCACTGATACTGCTTTTAAGTATTATTTCATGCATGTAAAATATTTTTGATTACCACCCATTAATGCTACAGGCAAGTGAAATTACTGATCACGCTATCAGAATAATATGCAATACATAATACATATAAGGCACTTAATTGCTCAGTTGCAAAATATAAATTTGTAACATGACAGCTAATCATTGCGGCATTGCATTTGATATCTCATGGCACAGTGACAAACTAACTTACTCCCACATTATCACCCAAAAGCTGCTGCTGACTCCTGGTGCTTCTCTAATCAGTTCCCACTCACCAGTAAGCTCCTCAGTTAAATTCCAAAAGCTGGGGCCTCACTAATTTCCAAATAAAAGACATTCTAAGTCTTGCCCAGATACACCAATCACTCCGATTTGCTCTTACACTTTTATAACATCATGTTGAATTGCCAGATGTGTTGCTTTCTAGCACCTCAAAGTTGTTTTACCTTCTATTTAAAATGATCCTTTAATGACGATCTACATACCCAAACAATATGGAAAAAGCTGTATGATTTTCTCAGAGCATAGCCACGCATTTACATTGCCATATTGACATAGAGAAGAACAATTTATTCTTTAAACGTCTGACGTTAGGCACTCAAGTGGAAACTGGAACAGTATTTAACTGTAATCTCTAGTGGGTTTAAAAGTACTGTCACTGAATTTTAATAAATGAAGTATCACCTGAATGTATCTTTGCAAATACCTAACGACGTGTTACATTACAGGTTTAAGATCACAATCCATCGCAATGCCTCCAGAGAGTTGATTCTGCGGCTGTTTGGATAACTCAAAACTAGTAGTGAAAAGGTTAAGCTGAGGAGAAGGACACAAAGGAAGTATGGAAATTTGGAAGAATGGAAATTTGAGTTAGGAAAATGGGTGCTTGTTTATAAAGTCATCTGGTGTTTCACTGCAGAGAATCACAGACATGGCAGATTAGGTTCACTGATAAGGCACTAATGCAGGGGAGTAGCAACACTTTAAATTGGATTGAGGCAACATTAGTTGCACAATGGTACTAGACTGCGTCCTTCTCTTACAAAGGCAGACAAGGACATTTTTCTTTTTTTCCCCCCCGCTTCCCTTCCTCCCTCTTCTGAATACATTGGGCCGAAAATTGCGGCCTCTCCGGGTGTGTATGATGTGCGCACGCAGCCGGAGAGGCCTCGCAAATGCACATGCACCGAGAACAAGCTTTTGCAATTTGTCAAAATTTATTTTGATAGATCGCACTCATCCACGGGCTATTTGCCCAATTCTTGCCCAGCGAATTTAATTCAAACTCTTACGCCTGCGTAAGATGTTTTAAAACAGAAAAATTAAATGTTATTCCTTATTTTTATATTAAAAACCCTGTCTATGAAGGTAAATTTATTTTTTAACACTATAGAAACATAGAAATTTACAGCGCAGAAGGAGGCCCTTTTGGCCCATCTTGTCCAGGCCGGCCGACAAAGAGCCGCACGGCCCTTGGTCAGCAGCCCTAAAGGTTACATATAAACCTATGAACAATGACGGAAAGGCAAAGAGCACCCAGCCCAACCAGTCCGCCTCACACAACTGCAACACCCCTTATACTGAAAACATCTATGCTCCACCCCAACCGGAGCCATGTGATCTCCTGGGAGAGGCAAAAACCAGATTAAAAACCCAGGCCAATTTAGGGAGAAAAAATCTGGGAAAATTCCTCTCCGACCCATCCAGGCAATCGACACTAGTCCAGGAGATCACCCTGGCCGTATTCTATTCCTTGCAGTACTTACCATTGTATCTGCGCTGTCCAACAAAAGGTCATCCAGTCTAATCCCAATTACCAGTTCTAGATCTGTAACCCTTAAGTGCCCATCCAACCATCTCTTAAAAGTGGTGAGGGTTTCTGCATCCACCATTCTTCCAGGCAGCGAGTTCCAGATCCACACAAACCTCTGCGTAAAGAAGCCCCCCATCAAATTCCATCTAAAACTTCCACCAACCATCTTAAAATTATGCTTCCTTATAATAGACCAATCGAAATAGTCCCTTACTATCCACTATGTCCAGGCCCCTCAATATTTTGTACACCTCGATGAGGTCTCCTCTCAACTTCCTCTGTTCCAATGAGAACAAACCCAGCCTATCCAATCTGTCCTCCTAACTAAGATTCTCCATTCCAGGCAGCATCCTAGTAAATCTCCTCTACACCCTCTCTCGTGCAATCACGCCCTATCATTCGGCGATTAGAACTGCACGCAGTACTCCAGCTGTGGCCTAACCAAAGTATTATACAATTTAAGCATAACCTCCCTGCTCTTAAGTTCTATGCCTCGACCAATAAAGGCAAGCATTCCGTATGCCTTCTTAATCACTATATTTACCTGGCCTGCTACTTTCAGGGATCTGTGGACAAGCACTCCAAGGTCCCTTTGTTCATCTATACTATTAAGTGGCCTACCGTTTAATTTGTATACCCTTTCCTTATTAGCCCTACCAAAGTACATTACCTCACACTTCTCTGAATTAAATTTCATTTGCCACTGCTCTGCCCACCTGACCAGCAGATTGATATCCTCCTGCAGCCCATGACTTTCCTCTTCATTATCAACCACACAGCCAATTTTAGTGTCATCTGCAAACTTCTTAATCATACTCTCTATATTCAAATCTAAATTGTTGATATATACCACAAAAAGCAAGGGACCCATTACCGAGTCCTGCAGAACCCCACTGGAAACATCCTTCCAGTTACTAAAACATCCATCAATCATTACCCTTTGCTTCCTACCTCCAAGCCAATTTTGGATCCAACTTGCCACTTTGCCCTCTATCCGATGGGTTTCAACCTTCATGATCAGTCTACCATGTGGGACTTTATCATAAGCCTTGCTAAAGTCCAAATATACTACATCGTATGCACTACCCTCATCGACCCTCTTAGTTACCTCCTCAAAAAATTCAATCAGATTAGTCAAACACGATCTTCCCTTAATAAATCCACGCTGACTGTTCCTAATTAATCCTTGATTTTCCAAATGCAGATTTATCCTGTCTTTCAGGACTTTTTCCAATAATTTTCCCACCACTGAGGTTAGGCTGACAGGCCTGTAATTACTCGGCCTTCCCTTTTTCCCTTCTTAAACAAGGGTACTACATTAGCAGTCCTCCAATCCTCCGGCACCATGCCTAGATCCAAAGAGGACTGGAAAATGATGGTCAAGGCCTCTGCTATTTCATCCTTTACTTTGCTCAACAGCCTGGAATGCATTTCATCTGGGCCTGGGGACTTATCTACTTTCAAAGCTGCTAAACCCCTTAATACTTCCTCTCTCACTATATTTATTTCATCCAGACTAACACACTCCTCCTCGATAGCAGTATCTGCATTAACCCTTTCCTTTGTGAAAACAGATGCAAAGTATTCGCTAAGAACCCTACCAACATCTTTCGCCTTCACACAAGGATTACCCTCATGGTCTCTAATAGGCCCTACCCTTTCTTTGGTTACCCTCTTACTCTTAATATATTTATAGTACATCTTAGGGTTTTCCTTAATTTTACTGGCCAAGAATTTCTCGTGCTCTCTCTTAGCATTCCTAATATCCTTTTTAATTTTGTTTCTTAACTTTCTATATTCCTCTAAAGATTCTAAAGTATTTAGCCGTTGATATGTGACATAAGCGTCCCTTTTTTTCTTAATCCTCCCCTATAAGTCCCTAGACATCCAGGGGACTCTAGAATTATTTTTCCCAGCCTTTTTCTTTAAGGGCATATGTTTGGCCTGAGCCTTCCGGATCTCCTCCTTGAATGCCTCCCACTGTTCCAACACTGATTTACCCAAAAGTAGCTGTTTCCAGTCCACTATGGCCAAATCACTCCTTAACTTAGCAAAATAAGCTTTTTCCAATTCACAACTTTTATTCCAGGCCTATTCTTGTCCTTATCCATAACCAACTTGAATCTGACTGAATTATGGTCACTGGCACCCAAGTGCTCCCACTAATACCCCTTCAACCTGCCCAGCTTCATTTCTCAAAACTAAATCCAAGACCGATCCTCTCATGTTGGGCTTGCTACATACTGACTAAAAAAATTCTCTTGAATGCATTTCAAGAACTCCGCACCCTCTATACCCGTCACACCAAATTTGTCCCAATCAATATTTGGATAGTTAAAATCCCCTACTATTACTACCCTATGGTTTTTAGATTTCACAGTAATTTGCCGACATATTTGCTCCTCTATCTCCCTCCCACTGTTTGGGGGTCTATAATACATGGCCAGCAGTATGATCGCCCCTTTTTTATTTTTCAATTTCAACCCATATGGCCCCATTTGATGATCCCTCTAACATATCATCCCTCATCACTCATTATTAAAACATTTTTTTTTAAATTAATTTTTCTCTAAAACATTTAGGGGCCGAAATTGGTGAAGGCCCAAAGGACCGCCAATGGCCAGCGAGGTACCTGACGGTACTTTGGGCGGGAGTTTCGGCAAAAAAGTCCTTGAAAGGGCGCCCGCCAATCTAGGTGGGCAGCGGGCGGGAGCTCCCAATCTCGGCAGCAAAGGCTCTTGCCACCCAAGTGCCGTCGAGAATGGAGTCGGGCCCATGGAGGGTAGAAGAGCTGAAAAGAAAAATCAATGCAACAAAAAAACGGAGCACCTTCAGGGGACCCCATGCAGGTAAGTCGCTGTAAGAATTTTTTTTTTAAATGTTCACTAACCTATTTTTGCTGGTCTTCGTACCTACCATCGGGGATAGACCAGCCTCCACGCAGCAGTCCTTCCCTGTTCTGGCGCCGACTCCCGCCCGCACCAATCTGCCATCTCGGTGGGCGGGAGATCACTTGCGCCACTTGGCCATCTGCTGACGTCAGCGGGCGGTTCACGATGGCTCTTCCCCTCCCGCACGCTCCAGACCAAGTGCAACTGGCACGGGGCGGAACCCGGAGAGGAATGTCGGCGGCAGTTTGCAGTAAGGCCATCAATTTGGGCTCTTTAATTTAATGCAATTTCTATTAATTAAAAAAAAAGTGAAGTGATTTTTAATTTATGTTTGTGTTTTATTTGATTTTAGGGGTATTCTCATTGATAGTAATGGTAGCTCGGAGCTCCCATTACTATGAATGAGAAACGACATTGTGATTGGTGGTCAAGGCGCACGTGATCCCAGGATATGCATACGATCCTGGAAAACATGTTTCCGTACACTGGACTGTGAAACTAAGCCTCCGAGCGCAATCCTGTCTTCCTCCCCGGACCACCAGGTATTTTTTTAATTTTTTGGGGGATCGGAGGTGTTCGCCTGGGTTACAGGCCCACAGGCACTGATCAGTCTCTAATACATTACTGAAGTGCTTGTTATTCATGCTTGAGCCTAGTCAGTGAGTGTTGGCAGCTATTTTACCACAGGAGAATCACAATTGATGCTGTCACTGCCCAACGTCCATGTATCTGCACATCATCGGGCAGCAATGAGAGGAAAAACTTTGCTGATTTTTACTCTCCCTTACCCAGGGGCACTAAGAACAATTTAAATGTCCCACCTACTGCTTTACCTGAGATCAGCAAATGCAGCACAAACCATGAATGAAACCAATACTTTTTTGGTGGCTGTGTTGGTGGTTTAAGTAACTGCGGCACTTAATTTATCTGGAAGTGCTCATAAAAACCCATAATATTGTTGGCACTTTTCTAGCATATATCTGAATACAGCTTCTTGAGCAATATCGCAGAAACATGTCTTTTCATAAGACAAAGGCCACAATGTGAAAGGAGATGTATTCACTCGAATCACCTTCACAGGTGATATTTTGGTCAATTTATCTATATTAATAAATATCATGCCGAAAGCACACATTAGTAAGGTGTCATATTTTATGGCATAGACCTTAAAAGTGTCCATCGGACAAAATATCTGGAATTGGTTCACATCCTATTTTGACAAATGACCATATTGTCACAAACCACAATCTGTTAAGTGCATAATGCTGATTGGGTGAAATTCATTTACAGACAGGAAAAGTCGACTGATCAGCTAGCAGCAGCAAATCAAAAATGAACTAACCACAAGTTCCAAAATGAACAAATCCTCATTTCAATTTACTAAATAGCAAGGAATGAATCACCATTCAGGAAGCAGAAGAAAACAACCAATTAAATAGCTCAAAAGATTTTCAAAATGGCTTCAGTCAACATCTTGTTTCCTCATATAATTAACATTCATAACATACAAGTATCATGGGGGGTGAAATGCCCCTTTTTATAGCCCCTTCAAGGCCTCAAAGCAGATGGCTTGGTTAGGAATTGTGGCGACTACAAAGCCACCATCAACCGAGTGTCGCTGCAAGACCAATACCCGCTTCCGAGAGCGGAGGACCTCTTTGTCACGCTGGCAGGTGGAAAGCTGTTCACGAAGCTGGACCACACTTCGGCCTACATGACTCAGGAACTGGCGGAAGATTCCAAGCTTCTGACCACCATCACGACGCACAAAGGATTATTTGTCAACAACAGGTGCCCGTTTGGCATTCTTTCGGCAGCGGCTATCTTTCAGCGAAACATGGAAAGCTTGCTCAAGTCCATCCATGGAACGGTCGTATTTCAAGACGACATCCTTATAACGGGTCGAGACACCGAGGAACACCTCCGCAACCTGGAGGAGGTGCTACGCCGATTGGATCGGGTAGGCTTGCAGCTGAAAAAGGCCAAGTGCGTGTTTTTGGCCCCAGAGGTCGAGTTCCTGGGCAGGAGGGTTACCGCAGACCGGATCCGGCCCACTGAATCAAAAACTGAGGCGATTCGCCGGGCGCCCAGGCCCAGCAACACGGAGTTGCGATCAATCCTGGGACTTTTGAACTATTTTGGGAATTTTCTGCCGAAACTTAAGCACATTGTTGGAGTCGTTGCACATGCTCCTCCATAAAGGGTGTGAATGGTTTTGGGAGGATTGTCAAGAACAGGCTTTCAATAAGGCGAGGAACCTGCTGTGTTCCAACAAACTGTTGACTTTGTATGACCCCTGTAAAAAACTGGTTTTAACCTGCGATGCGTCATCCTACGGGGTTGGGTGTGTATTGCAGCAGGGCAACGATGACGGCCGACTAGAACCGGTGGCTTATGCCTCCAGGTCACTCTCCGAGGCAGAGCGTGGATACGGCATGGTCGAGAAGGAGGCACTCGCGTGTGTGTACGGTGTGAAAAAGATGACCAGTACCTTTTTGGTAGACAGTTCGAGCTAGAGACGGTCCACAAGCTGTTAACATCCCTGTTGTCCGATAGCAAGGCTGTCAACGCTAACGCGTCAGCTCGCTTACAGCGATGGGCCCTCATGCTGGCTGCATATGACGACTCCATACGGCTCCAGTCAGGCACCAAAAATTGCGCTGACGCACTCAGCAGGCTCCCATTGGCCACCACTGAGGGGGCGTCGGAGCAGAGCGCCAAGATGGTCATGGCCGTTGAGGCTTTTGACACTGCGGGCTCCCCCATCACAGCCCGACAGATTAAACTCTGGACCAACAGGGACCCCCTCCTATCCATGATAAAGAAATGTGTCCTGACTGGGAATTGGGCGCCCGCACACAGGGCGTGCCCCGAGAAAGTCAGGCCGTTTCAGAGACGGATGGAAGAACTCTCCATCCAAGCTGACTGCCTGTTATGGGGCAGCCGGGTAGTCATGCCCCAAAAAGTAAGGGAAGTGTTCATCAGGGAACTCCACAGCGAGCACCCTGGCATCGTGTTAATGAAGGCCATTGCCCTGTCACATGTATGGTGGCCGGGGATTGACTCAGACCTGGAACACTGAGTTCGCAGGTGCACGACGTGTGCCCAGCTGTGCAATGCCCCCAGGGAGGTTCCACTCAGCCGGTGGCCCTGGCCCACCAGGCCATGGTCACGCATTTACATAGAATATGCAGGCCCATTCATGGGGAAAATGTTCCTGATCATTGTCGATGCATACTCGAAGTGGATCGAGTGCATCATATTGAACTCGTGCATGACATCCATCACTGTGGAGAGTCTGCGTATGGTTTTCGCGACCCATGGCTTGCCGGACATCCTGGTCAGCGACAATGGCCCGTGTTTTACCAGCCATGAATTCCAGGAGTTTATGTCGGGCAATGGGATCAAGCACGTCTGGACAGCGCCGTTCAAGCCGGCTTCCAATGGCCAGGCGGAACGTGCAGTCTAAGTCATAAAGCAGGGCATCCAAGGACCCTCCCTTCAGTACTGCCTATCACGCCTCCTGCTGGCCCACAGGTCCCAGCTGCACTCGCTCATGGGAGACCCGCCAGCGGAACTCCTCATGAAATGCATGCTCAAGACGCGGCTGTCCCTCATTCACCCAGACCTGGCAGACATTGTTGAGGGCAAGCGCCAGTCCCAAACCGATCTCCATGATCGAGGCTCAAGGGGGAGGTGTATAGAAATAGATGACCCGGTATTTGTTCTTAACCATGTTTTGGGACCCAAATGGCTTGAGGGCACTGTAATCGGCAGAGAAGGAAATAGAGTCATGGTGGTCAGACTAAACAATGGGCAGATATGCCGCAAACACTTGGACCAAGTAAAGACAAGGTTCAGCATAGACACGGAGGAACCAGAAGAAGAGCATGATGAGATAGCACCCACACCACTGCCTGTGTACGAGCAACAAAGACAGCCCTCAGCATGCACAGTCCCGGCGGCTAGCCCGAACAGGCCGGAATCACCTCAAGTGACAGAGACGCGAGCTGAGGCTCAGCCACCAGAGCTACAACTGCGGTGCTCCACGAGAGAGCGTCGACCACCCGATAGACTTAACCTCTGAAACTAAAAAGACTTAAGGGGGGAGATGATATCATGTATTTCACCATCTTGCAATGACAATAGTTATGTAACTGTAACTCATGCACACTGTACCTGTACCCTTGAAATGCACACCCTGACCACTGGGGGTGAGCTTGCGGGAGACACTCCTCACCTGGGTTTCCAGGTATAAATGAGGAGGTCCCACCCAGGGTCAGCGCTCCTTGGTCCTGGGAATAAAGTGAAGGTCACAGAGTGACGGTGTCTGATATATATATGCCTCGTATGAGTTTGTAACAAGGTGCAGAGACACTACACCGTGCCCAATGGTCAGCGCCCCAGGCTGCTACACAACTGGCAATGATGTCATCACCGTGCGTGGTGACGCCTCACCACTCCATGCCAACCCTTTAACACCCCGTGGAGGAAATCGCCGGCGGGTCACGAGGCTGGCGGGAGCGGATGTCAACGCCAGATTTCTGGGTCCCGACATCCCCTCTCGGGGTGGTACTTAAAGGGGAGTGGCCAACTCTCGGCTTGGCTTGACGATGGTGGCCCTAGCATGGTCTGGACCACCATCGTGCAGCCCGGCACTCCTTCTTGGGTGCCGGGTTGCTGCCTGGTCGCATGCTGCCATGGTGGCCCAGTGGAGGACATCAGCAACCATGCAGAGTGCGCACTTCAGCTAGTCTCGCTCACCCGCCCTTTTCTCGTAGCCCAGCAAATTTTTCTCCTTCAAGTGCTTACCCAATTCCCTTTGAAAGCCATGATTGAATCTGTCTCCTCCACCCTTTTAGGCAGTGCATTCCAGATCATAACCACTCGCTGCGTAAAAAAAGTCTTTCCTCATGTTGCCTTTGTTTCTTTTGCCAATCACCTTAAATCTGTGTCATCTGGTTTTCAACCCTTCTGCCAATGGGAGCAGTTTCTCTCTATCTACTCTGTCTAGGCCCCTCATGATTTTGAACACCTCTACCAAATCTCCTCTCAACCTCCTCTGCTCTACGGAGAACAACCCCAACTTCTCCAGTCTATCCACGTAACTGAAGTCTCTTATCCCTGGAACCATTCGTATGAATTGTTTCTGCACCTTCTCTAAGTCCTTCCTAAAGTGCGGTGTGCAAAATTGGACACAATACTCCAGTTGAGGCTGAACCAGTGTTTCATAAAAGTTCATCATAAATGTCTTGCTTTTGTACTCTATGCCTCTATTTATGAAGTTCAGGATCCCACATGCTCTATTAACCACTTTCTCAACCTGCCCTGACACCTTTAACAATTTATACACATAAAACCCCAGTTCATGCACCCGCTTTAGGATTGTACCCTTTAGTTTATATTGCCTCTCCTTGTTCTTTCTACCTAAATGTATTACTTTGCACTTTTGTGCATTAAATTTCATCTGCCAAATGTCCGCCCATTCCACCAGTCTGTCTCTGTCCTCTTGAAGGCTATCATTATCCTCCTCACTGTTTGCTGTACTTCCAAGTTTTGTGAAGTACTTTAAAAATCTGCCTCAAAATGATTAAGCTTACTGATAGTTGTTTTTGTGATATTGCAAAACCTTGCGACTGTGTTTTCTCTCAGAAGCCTGCCCTCTTTCATGGATCTGAGATTTATTTTTTCGTGTTTCCTCGACCTTCAGTTGTTGAGCTGGGCTTTCTTACTGTTATATATGTAAACTTGTATATACTCTGCACAACCATCAGAGGGCTCATCCCCTGGAGTCCCAAGGGATCCCATAATCCCTTGGGAGCACAGGTATTTAAGGAAGCTTCACAGATTGGAGAGGCATTCTGGAGACCTGCAATAAAAGACGAAGACCACACTTTATTTTGAGCTTACAGCGTTCAGTCTGACTCTTTCTCCATACACTACAACTGGCGACGAGATGCAGATAGTGAACCAAAGATGCACAGAACAGTGGACAACCTGGAGAAATTTTCGGAGGGAGATGATTGGGCAACTTTTGTGGAGCGAGTCGACCAATACTTCGTGGCCAACGAGCTAGATGAGGAAGAGAGCGCTGCCAAACAAAGGGCGATCTTCTTCACTGTCTGTAGGGCACCAATGTATGGCCTCATGAAGAATCTGCTCACTCCAGCGAAATCCACGGAGAAATCGTACAACGACTTGCGCACACTGGTTCGAGAGCATTTGAACCCGAAGGAAAACGTTCTGATGGCGAGGTACCGTTTCTACACCTACAAAAGGTCTGAAGGTAAGGAAGTGGCGAGTTATGTTGCCGAGCTAAAATGCCTTGCAGGACATTGCGAATTTGAAAAACATTTGGAGCACACGCTCAGAGACTTTTTCATACTTGGCATTGGCCACGAAACAATACTTCGCAAATTTTTGACTGTAGAGAGCCCAACATTGAGTAAAGCCATAGAGATAGCCCAGGTGTTCATTGCCACCAGTGATAATATGAAGGAAATCTCTCAGCACACAAGTGCTGCTACAAGTACTGTGAACAAAGTGATGTTGTTCTCGAACGTACAGGGCAAGTCACACATACCTGCAGCTACATGTCCGCAGATGTCTTAGAGTCCACCATCAAGGGTGATGAATGCAAGGCCATTAACACCTTGTTGGCGCTGCGGGGGTGATCATCGGTTCCATTCATGCCAATTCAAAGCGTACATTTGCAAGGGCTGTGGAACAATGGGACACCTCCAACGACGAGCTTCAAAGCCTGTTAAACCTGCAAACCATCATGTTGCAGAGGATGACAGATCCACGGAGGATGAACCAGAGCCTCATATCGAGGAGACAGAGGTACGTGGGGTGCACACATTCACTACGAATTTCACCCGATAATGCTGAATGTTGAACTAAATGGACTCCCGGTGTCAATGGAGCTGGACATGGGCGCGAGCCAGTCCATCATGGGCAAAAGGACTTTCGAAAGGTTGTGGTGCAACAAGGCCTCAAGGCCAGTCTTAACTCCAGTTCGTACAAAACTAAGAACTTACATGAAAGAACTGATTCCTGTAATCGGCAGTGCTACCGTAAAGGTCTCCTACAATGGAGTGGTGCACAAGCTTTCATTCTGGATGTAACCGGGCGATGGTCCCATGCTGCTCGGCAAGAGCTAGCTGGGAAAGATACGCTGGAACTGGGACGACATCCGAGCGCTATCGCCCGCTGACGACACTTCATGTGCCCAGGTCTTAAATTTCCTTCGCTGTTTGAACCAGGCGTCGGGAAATTCCAAGGAGCAAAAGTGCAGATCCACCTAATTCCGGGGGCATGACCCATCCATCACAAGGCGAGAGCAGTACCGTACATGATGAGAGAAAGGGTAGAGATCGAGCTAGACCGGCTGCAAAGAGAGGGCATCATTTCCCCGATCGAGTTCAACGAGTGGGCCAGTCTTACTGTCCTAGTCCTCAAGGGAGACGGCACCGTCAGAATCTGTGGTAATTGCAAAGTAGCTATCAATCGTTTCTCCCTGCAGGACCAATACCCACTACCAAAGACTGACGACCTCTTTACAACACTGGTGGGAGGAAAGACATTCACAAAGCTGGATCTGACTTCAGCCGACATGACGCAGGAACTGGAGGAATCATCGAAGGCCCTTAACTGCATCAACACGCACAAAGGTCTTTTTGTTTATAACAGATGCCCGTTTGGAATCTGATCAACGGAGGCAATATTTCAGAGAAATATGGAAAGCTTACTGAAATCAGTCCCGTGCACCGGGGTCTTCCAGGACGACATCTTGGTCACAGGTCGGAACACAGTTGAGCATCTGCAGAACCTGGAGAAGGTTCTTAGTCGACTCAACCGCGTGGGGCTCAGGTTAAAACGCTCGAAGTGTGTTTTCCTGGTGCCTGAAGTGGAGTTCCTGGGAAGGAGGATTGCGGCGGACGGCATCAGGCCCACCAACGTGAAGATGGAGGCAATCGAGAATGCACCGAAGCCACAGAACGTGACGGAGCTGCGGTCGTTTCTGGGACTCCTGAACTACTTTGGTAACTTCTTACTGCGTCTCAGCACACTGTTAGAGCCACTGCATGTCTTACTATGAAAAGGGGATGAATGGATTTGGGGCAAAAGCGAGAAAATTGTTATGCTCAAACAAATTGCTTGTGTTGCATGATCCATGTAAGTGTTTAGTACTAGCATGTGATGTGTCGTCATATGGCGTCGGGTGTGTATTGCAAAAAGCTAATGATTTCGGGAAACTGCAACCGGTTGCTTATGTATCCAGGAGTCTGTCTAAGGCTGAGAGAGCCTACAGCATGATTGAGAAAGTAGCGTTAGCGTTTGTCTATGGGGTAAAGAAAATGCATCAATACTGTTTGGGATAAAATTCGAATTGGAAACTGACCATAAGGCACTTCTATCCCTGTTCTCCGAGAGTAAAGGGATCAATACCAATGCATCGGGCCGCATCCAGAGATGGGTGCTCACGTTGTCCGCCACAGGCCAGGCACAGAAAACTGGGGCCAATGCTCTCAGTAGGCTGCCATTGACCACCATGGGGTGGAAATGGCGCAGCCCGCAGATCTAGCCATGATTATGGAAGCATTTGAGAGTGAGCAATCACCCATCACTGTCAGGCAGATCAAAACCTGGACAAAAGCTGTGTGCTTCACGGGAGCTGGTCCAGTGTCCCAGTGGAAATGCAGGAAGAGATAAAGCCGTTCCAGCGGCGCAAAGATGAAATATCTATACAGGCAGACTGCCTCCTGTGGGGCAATTTCATAGTGGTCCTCAAGAAGGGCAGAGACACCTTCATCAATGACCTCCACAGTACCAACCCAGGCACGTAATGATGAAAGCGATAGCCAGATCCTACGTGTGGTTGCCTGGTATCGATGCGGACTTAGAGTCCTGTGTTCACAGATGTAATACATGCTCGCAGTTAAGCAATGCACCCAGTGAGTCGTCACTAAGTTTATGGTCTTGGCCCTCCAAACCGTGGTCTAGGGTATACGTCGACTATACAGGCCCGTTCTTGGGTAAAATGTTCCTTGTGGTTGTAGACGCGTATTCCAAGTAGATTGAATGTGAGATAATGTCGGCTAGCACTTCCGCTGCCACTACTGAAAGCCAGCGGGCCATGTTTGCCACACACGGCCGACCCGATGTCCTGGTGAGCGACAACAGGCCATGTTTTACCAGTGCTGAGTTCAAAGAATTCATGACCCGTAACGGGATCAAACATATCACATCTGCCCCGTTTAAACCAGTTTCCAATGGTCAGGCAGAGAGAGCAGTGCAAACCATCAAGCAAGGCTTGAAGAGGGTAACTGAAGGCTCACTGCAGACTCACCTATCCTGAATCCTGCTTAGCTACCGCATGAGACCCCACTCACTCACTGGGATCCCACCTGCTGAACTGCTCATGAAAGGAGCACTTAAGACAAGGCTCTCGTTAGTTCACTCTGATCTACATGAACAGGTTGAGAGCAGGTGGCTTCAACAAAGTGCATACCATGATAGCGCAAATGTGTCACGCGAGATTGAAATCAATGATCCTGTATTTGTATTAAATTATGGACAGGTCCCAAGTGGCTTCCTGGCATTGCCGTGGCCAAAGAGGGGAGCAGGGTATTTCAGGTCAAACTTTCAAATGGACTCATTCACCGGAAACACTTGAACCAAATCAAACTCAGATTCACGGACTACCCTGAGCAACCCACCTTGGACCCTACCTTTTTTGATCCCCAACACACACACCAGTGGAAACCGGCACCACGGTTGACCACGAAGCAGAACCCATCATCCACAGCAGCCCTGCAGGGCCCAGCACACCAGGCAGCCCAGCAAGACCAGCTGCACAGCAGCCCAGTGAGGGCCCAACAAATGATTCAACAACATCAGCTTTCACACCGAGACGATCAACCAGATCAAGAAGGGCCCCAGATCGACTCACATTGTAAATAGTTATATATGTAAACTTGTATTTACTCTGTACAGCCACCAGAGGGCTCAACCCCCGGAGTCCCAATGGATCCCATAATCCCTTGCAAGCACAGGTATTTAAGGAGGCTTCACAGGTTGGAGAGGCACTCTGGAGACTTGCAATAAAAGACTAAGATCACACTTTACTTTGAGCTCACAGTGTTCAGTCTGACTCTTTCTCCATACACTGCTGTTACCGATTCTGTTTTGCTTATTTTCCACCAATTTGTAATTCCATTTTCTATTTAACCAGGGTTGAATTATTTGTCAATTATTTCTGCTACTTCATTCAGTGATGTGCCTTATTTTGTTCCTGTATGTTCTGGAGGTTTATGCCTCCACAAATTGTATCATTTGCACAAGTATGGCCCTTATTTTCTTCCAATTCTTAATTCAGTACTTCTTTGTTAATTCTACTTATTTTCCATTTATTTATGCTCCTTCAGCAACATAGGATTCAGCCATTTAGTCTGCCATTTTATTCACCATGGCAATTTTACCCTTTCAATTCTGATTCTGCTCTCTGTTCATAGTCCTTAATGCCTTTATTTCCAATGTAAACATCTATTTATTTCTCAGCATCTCAATTGATTCTCATCTCTGACATCTTGGTGTAATGTTTTACGCATTCTCACAATGTTTCCATGTGAAGAAATGTTGTTTCTAAATTTGCCTTTTACTGCCTTAGTTAAATTCAACAATCTGTTCTGGATATCCCCCAAAAAGAGTAATTCTCTAACTACCCTGTAAGTTCTCTTCATTATTGTAAGCACCTCGTTCAGATCATCGATTAACCTCCTCATCTCCAGAAAATATAAGCCACGTTTACCCAATTGCCAATTTTCTGCATCCAGGCATCAACCTAGTGAGACATGGCTGGACTTTCTCCAAGGCCAGTATATTTTTCCGAAAGCGGGGCACCCCAAACTGAGCACGATTATGCCCCAGATTTTCCTGGAAACTTGCGCTATTGTATTGGTCATTTACATCGGTGGGGAGCCTTGAACGGCGCAACAGTAAAAAGAAATTATGGCGTATGTATCAGCTGTGGCTCAGTGGGTAGCACACTCACCTCTGAGTCAGAAGGTTGTGGGTTCAAATCCCACTCCAGGAACTTGAACACATAAATCCAGTGCAGTGCTGAGGGAGTGCTGCATTGTCCGAGGTGCTGTCTTTCAAATGAGACTGTTGTGTATGCAAGAACTCAATAGGCTTAGTACTGTGAACTTAATCAGGTGCAACCTGACTCTACTTTATTAGCTCTCAAGTGAGGATTAAACATGGAGGCTTTCTTTATATACAAGGGCTGCAAGTGTCTGTCTGTGGCCCAATGATCTCCGACGGTCACTCCCCCTGATGACAGGTAAACCCAGGCATACATACATTACATCATTCCCTCCCAAGATCTTGGTATCAGTCCTATTTATAAATTGAGATGGTCTGAGGCTTTTGCTCCCTACTTGATCGTTTCAGTTCAATTCCAGATCTGGGTGAGCTCTCCAAGTCATTCTAATGGGAGTGGCAGTGTCCATGTCGGGGATTGAAGGTCCAGATTCATTGACAACAGCAGAGTCTTCTGATGGCTGAATATGAATCAGTTGGTTATTGATGGTGTCTTCTTCAAGCTGTTCCGGTTCATCTGTGTGCCGCAATTTCGTCTGATCAATGTGCCTCTTGCCTGTTTTCCCATTAGTGAGCCGAACAATAAACATCCTGTTACCCTCCTTGGGCGTAACAGTGCCAGTGATCCACTTGGGGCCTTGACCATAATTTAGCACATACACAGGATCATTAATAGAGATGTCACGTGACACGGCAGTGCGATCATGATACCACTGCTGATGTTGACGTCTGTTTTCGATGTGATCATTAAGATCAGGGTAGACAAGTGAGAGCCTGGTCTTGAAACTTCTCTTCATCAACAGTTCAGCAGGGGGGGGTGCCTGGTAAGCATGTGGGGTCTTGTCCTGTAACTAAACAGTATGCGTGACAAGCGAGTCTGCAAAGAACCGTGAGTTACATGTTTCAGGCTGTACTAGATGGTTTGGATGGCCCGCTCCGCTTGACCATAGGGACGGACTTCAGTAAACTCTCCATGTTTCTCTGAAATATGGCTGCAGCCGAACGAATTCCGAAAGGACACCCGTTGTAAATGAACAGCCTTTATGCATATTGATGCACGTAAGTTTCTTCGACGATTCGACAAGCTCCTGTGTCATATAGGCCGACGTCAGATCTAATTTGGTGAACGATTTTCTCTCGGCTAGCGTTGCAAACAGGTCATCAGCCTTTAGTAACGGGTACTGATCCTGTTTTGAAACTCGTTTGATCGTAACCTTGTAGTCTCCACAAATCCTGACAGTGCCATCACTCTTCAGCACAGGAACAATGGGACGAGACCATTTGTTAAATTTGAACGGTGAAATGACCCCTTCACGTTGGAGTCTGTCCAGTTTGATTTCAACCTTCTCCCTCATCATGTACAGGACTGCCGGGCTTTGTGATGGACGGGTTTTGCATCAGAGGCCAGGTGGATCTGCACCTTGGCTCCCGTGAAGTTGCCGATGCCCGGTTCAAACAGCGAGGGAAATTTGCTCAGCACTTGAGCACATGAAGCATCATCCACCGATGACAAAGCTTTAATATCGCTCCAGTTCCATTTTTTTTTTCGAGCCAACTCCTGCTGAGCAGAGTTGGACCATTGCCTGGAACGATCCACAGTGATAGATCATGAACCGTCCCATCGTATGACACCTTGACTGCTGCACTGCCAATCACTGGTATGAGCTCTTTGGTATAGGTACGCAATTTTGCATTTACTGGACTCAGCTTGGGTTTCACGGCTTTGGTGTCCCACAGTTTTTCAAAAGTCCTCTAGCTCATAATTTACTGACTCGCACCCGTGTCTAATTCCATAGATACCGACACGCCGTTCAATTTTACCTCAATCATTATCGGTTAGTTCTTTGTCAGAAATGAATGTACACTCTACACTTCCTCCTTGGGTATCTCGGGTTGCAGTGCCAGATCCCCTCCGAATCATCATCCACGTGGTGTGTCGCAGCACGCTTGCTGAGCTGCGGACACATCTGCTGAAGGTGCCCCATTTTCGCACAGCCTCTCCAAATATACTGTCTGAAATGGCACTGATGAGGCCGATGATTGCCCCCACATACCAACAGATTCGTGCCCAATGGCGGACTTCGAGCAGCTACAGGTTTCACAAACACAGTCAGGTAGGCCCTGCCAGGTGCAGCTCTGCCAACCGACGACACAGTCTGGTGCACAGTACTTGCCGTGGAGTTCTGACTCTGCAAGGATATCTGCTTTGTACTATCAACCATGGTCAGGCAAGCCTGGGTGATTGTGATGGCCCTGCTCAGATCAAGTGTCTCCACAGCCAGCAGCTTCCGCAGGATCACCTCGTGGGGTTTATGCCTATTACAAAGACATCGCGCAGCATGTCTTCCAACACGGTTCCAAACTTACACGGCCCAGTGAGACGTCTCAGGTCGACAACAAATTCTGCCACGTCCTGGCCCTCAGAACGAACATGCTTTTAAAAGCAATATCTCAAGATAATGATGCCTTCTTTAGGTTTGAGATGGTCCCGAATCAGAGCACGCAATTCTTCATAGGTCTTTTCCATTGGATGTGCAGGTGAGAGCAGATTCTTTGTGAGGCCATAGATTTTTGGACCACAAACCGTGAGGAAAACGGCCCTGCGCCTAACTGCGTCAGCGTCTTCATCCATCTTGTTGGCCACGAAGTACTGGTCGAGGCAATCTGTAAAATCCTCCCAGTCTTCTTCCTCCACGAATCGCTCCAGGATTCCAATGGTGCTCATTTTTTTTGTGTGTGAAAGTTTCTCGTCGCCGAATGTTGCGAATGCAATAACTCAATAGGCTTAGTATCGTGAACTCAATCAGGTGCGACCTGAATCTACTTTATTAGCTCTCAAAGTGAGGAGTAAACATGGAGGCTTTCTTTATATACAAGGGCTGCACGTGTGTGTCTGTGGCCCAATGACCTCTGACAGTTGCTCCCACTAGTGACAGGTAAACCCAGGCATACATACATTACAGAGACGTTAAATCGAGGCTCTGTCTGCCCTCTCAGGTGGACATAAAAGATCCCATGGCACTGTTTTGAAGAAGAGCAGGGGAATTATCCCTGGTGTCCTGGTCAATATTCATCCCCCCATCAACATAACAAAAAAACAGATTTTCTGGTTATTATCACATCTTTGTTTGTGGGAGTTTGCTGTGCGCAAGTTGGCTGCTGCGCTTCCCACATTACAACAGTGACTACACTCCAGAAGTATTTCATTGGCTGAAAAGCACTTTGAGATATCTGGTGGTCATGAAAGACGGCGTAGAAATGCCAGTATTTCTTCCTTTCTTTTGATTTAAAATAATGATGCTGGCAGCCTAGCACTGGTGTGATTTACAGCCGGTCGACTGTTGCTTTGAAAAATTGTTTGCAAAGTTAAGCATGGACCTGTCTGAGGCTAGAGAACAGGTTCAGCAGACCTGTGAAGTATCCGTACTCAAACACTTGACATTTTTAACAATGTGGTCCAAATGGAAGCATTCTGGATGATTCCACCAAGAAGAAATCGGTCTGATGGGAGTTGTGCTTTTGATGAGTGTCACCCTTTGGCATAAAAGTCTCTTTAAGACTTTACATTCCTTGCACCCTGTTTATATATTCAACAAATCACAGTGTAAATTGGCCACCCTGCTTTCAATATGCTGTCAATCTCGCTGCAACATATTCTAATCAGAAAAGCAGGAAAACTACATAGAACTACATAAGGTATATGGCACAGACACAGGCCATTCGGCCCAACCAGGCCATGCCAGCATTTATACTCCACTCGAGCCTCCTCTCATCCCTCCTCATCTAAGACGACCAGCATAACCCTCTATTCCCTTCTCCCTTATATCATCTCACTTCTCATTTAAATGCATCTATACTATTCAACTCAAATGTTCCCTGTGGTAGTGAGTTCCACAATCTCATCGCTCTCTGGATCAAAAAGATTCTTATAAATTTCCTATGTGATTTCTTGTTGACTATTTTATATTGATGGCCTCCAGTTATGCTCTTCCCCACAAGTGAAAATACTCACTCTGTGTCCACTCTATCAAAAGCTTTCATAATTTTAAAGAGCTCTATTAGGTCACCCCTCAGCCTTCTCTTTTCGAGAGAAAAGTGACCCAGCCTGTTCATTCTTTCCTGATAGGTATAACCTCACAGTTCTGGAATCATCCTTGTAAACCTTTTTTGTACCCTTCCCAGGGCCTCGATACCCTTTTTATAATATGATTACCAGAACTCTACACAGTACTTACTCCAAATGTGGTCTAACCAAGTTTAGCATAATTCTCTACTTTTCAATTCTACCATTTAGCAATAAACCCTAGTGCTTGGTTTGCTTTTGTAATGGGCTTATTGACCTGCGTTGCAACTTTCAGGCCACTTTTCGGCTAATGGATCAAGAGCTAGCTGGCTGGGGTGGGGAGCAAGGTTCCGGCCCACTACCAGTCCATCCCACTCTCTACAAGTGATTTTACAATGAATGGGCTTGTTAAGCCTGCCCAGCGATGTTCCCGGCCATTTAAAAAGAAGCAGGTCTGATGACGTCATTTGATGAGGCGTCATCAGCCGGTTTCCTTAAAGGGACCATGTCCACATTCATTTTGACAGTTGTGCTGGCAGTGTTCTACTGCATTGAGATGCTGCAAACACTGACTAGCACTGCACAAAGGTGCACAGCTGAACCCAGGCTCTCCCATGACTCCCTCCAGATGCTTATGGTAGGAGTCACAGTACACAGTACACAGTTCTCTTCCCTTCTAATGGGCAGGAGAGACCCTCCCAGGATACCAACACAGCATGGTTGCACAATGCACAGGAGCGCACAAGCAGGGATGTTGTCAGGAGAACCTGGATGCAGTGGCGCAAACCTTTCAATGATCTCAGTAGATCACGAAACGTTGCTGCAAAGCCACACTCAGCCTCATCCTGCTGTACAACTCATCACATCCCCATCACTCTGCCTTCCCCACCCTACTCCTACACATCCTTACTCACACCAACTTACCTTGAACCGCCACCCATACCTCTCTCTCTATCTACATTATCACATCCCCATCACTAGCCACCACTCACACTCACCCTCATCTTAATGCAAACATACCAACTAACAACATAAAGAGTAGACACTTGGGTGTTTTCACCAATGTTTATGTAAACTTTCTTTTACTGTGTTGTCAAACATTGAAGTCTTTATTTTCAACACTTTGCCTTCTGGACAGATCTGCATGCACCTTTGGAAGTGGCTTAGCAAGTTGCAGTGAACGGTGAGACATAACCGAATCCCATGCAATGGTGATGAATGTGGAAGGACAGGCTTGGGCATTGCAGGAATGCTTTATAGTGTTGATGTGAGGTGGTGCCAACCTGGCGCAACATGTGGCAGCCAGGATTTACAGCATCAAGTGAAGTAAATCTGGCCATTGTGAGGCCATTCCTGGCATTCCGGGCTGCAACATGGTCAGGTGCTAATACCCTGTGTCCTGTGCAGCATCAGTTGATTGCGGAGAAGGTTGGTGTTGTTATTGGTGCTGCTGGTGTGCCTGGTGATGCTGGAGTTGGGGCTGATCTTGGTAGAATAATGAGGACCAAGGTGAGATTTTTTTCAAGGGCATCGATGCTAATGGAATCGATGGCTGCTGAGGTAGAGATGACAGAAGCGATCTGTCAATGGTGAGAAGTCTATTGAAAGGAGGTGACAGTGGATAGAGAGTTTGCTCCAAATACTTCCAACCTGCATAAAGCTCAAATGTGTCTTTCAAATCCTGAAGGTTACAGCTTCTGAAATTGAAAAGTGAATAGCTGTGAAATGGTAGCCTTTATACCACATTTGCAGATGTTGACTATTCAGAAGAATGGATACTGACGGAACACATGACCTACCTATCTGACGTGATCCCCGAGCACCGTGAACCTCATGAAAAAGCTGGAATAATGGTATTTAATTGGCTTTTAACTACCTCTTAATGATCTATATTTCCTCCCCCGCCACTTGGTGTTAAGTCTGTTATGCGCTGACAGACCCGATACATGGGAGACCAGCATGGAGGTGGGTTGACAGCGGGCTCCCGACTCACTGTCAATCATTTCTATTTTGACAGCTGACCTGCCTCTAATCCCGCCCTACAGCGCCAGTAAAATTCCAGCCTTAATGATTTGTGTATCTATACTCCTAGATCCTTTGCTCCTCTACCCCAGTTAGATTCTTATTTTCCAAGTAATTTGTGACCTCCTTATTTATCTTACCAAAATGTAATAGCTCACATTTACCAATGTTGAAATTCATTTGCCAATTATATGCCCATTCTGCAAGTTTATTAATGTCATCTTGTAATTTGTTGCAGTCCTCCTCGGTATTGACTATCCTCCCCAAATTTAGAAATTGTGCTTTTGAGTCCAAAGTCTAAATCATTAATATAATGGAGAATATGGAAGAACCTATCAACGGTGAGTTTGACAGCTAGATGGCAAAATTTATGGTGCATGTCATCGATCTTGCCGCTGCGGGTCAATCTGGCCATTATTCCAAGTGGGGACTGACCAGCCCCCTATATAGCTATAGTCATAGTCTATCTTTAAACTTTATATCTTTTTTGATGGAATATCAGTTATCTCTTTGTTTACTTTTTGCACCTTCAGACTAACCTTTAATGACCTATGTATCTGGATCTTCAAATATTATTATTTATCTACTCAAAGGCTTTCCCATTTAATTTGTTTTCCCATCTGCCATTCATATCCCAAAAGCGTTCTTCCTCAGACTTTATGTTAAATCACATCTGCCATTGTTTGGCCCATTTGCTTAAACTATGTCCTTTGGCAATTTTTCAGTTCTTTGCCTAATTCGTTATACCTTATCACCCAATTTCATCCACACGTTTGCATATACTATCTTACAGTCCCAAATCCAAGTCAGTCACACATAGAATGGAAAGTTGGAAGCCACTCATTGATCACAGTGGAATACCGATTGTCACTGCCTGCCAATCTGAGAATTCCTCGTTTGTCCCAACTTTCTGCCAACCGCTTTCCAGCCAATTTCTGATTCATGCCACAGGGTTCCCTCAAATTCCGTACAGCAATCTCTTGTGCAGTTCCTTTAGATCAGTGTCTCTGTCGAAGAACATACCTGTTGTTTATAAATCATGCTGCCCCTCCCAAATTAGAGTATTGCACTGTTGGAGGTGCCACCTTTCAGATGAGATGTTAAACCAAGGTCTTATCTTCCATTTCAGGTGGATGTAAAAGATCTCATGATAATAATTAAAGAGCAGGGCAGTTCTCCTTGGTATCCTGCACTAAAACAGATGGGGCCTAAACTTGGTCGAGGTTCCGCCCACAGCCGCTGAATTTCCGCTGGAAATAGTTTTTTTTATAGGTGATTCCTCCTCCCCCGCCCAGGTGCTGCCTGTCGGGAGTTGACCTGCCTATGCCGGAGGCTGGAAATCCGGGATTTTCCTCAGGCACCGTGGATTAAGATTGCCCTGCCGCCCGCCAGAAGGATTGCTGGCAAAAATCTGGTCTGAGCTTGCTGTGAATTGGGCGGCAGGGAGAACTGCTCAGCATGCTGCAGCGCTTCACATCCCAGGTATTGTGCACATACTGCAACATTAACAGTGGCACAGAAATAGTAATGTGATGGACCTCAAGCCGCACACAAAAAGTTGAGATATGTAATTCCAGATTAGACCGTTGAAGGAAAGGTGTGGGAGAGGAAGTGGCAATGAATGTTGAAAGATGGTGAAGCCTCAATGGAGATGCCCTACAAGAGTCTTGAAACCATTTCAGGCAGAAGATTTTTAGTGACAGATTGTGACTGCGCTTATGGAATGATCTTAGGTCAGAGAAAATGGGCGAGAGTTAGAAGATGTAAAGCTCTGGCAGGTCTCGGCATGTGATAGTGAGAACAGCATGACATGCGGTATGGAAGATGGCAAAATGCATATAATGGACTGCAATTTCACAGATGCATATGTCATCTCGGGGTCCCACTACGCAATGTTTGGCATGAGAAAAAGTTGGGTGAAGTGCAAGCCTTATTGTGTGCCCTGCAAGTAGTTCAACTGACTTTCATTGAATGGAAGCCTTCCTGCATTGGTGACCCTTACTTGTCGTGGCGAGATGGCCCGATGGAAGGACCCATTATACAGTAGAATCATAGGTGGAGGGCAAGATATCCCTCATACAGCAGAACACCAGCGGGAGAGCTATGTTTTTCTCAAAAGGCACCACACATTATGTAACTGACACTGACCAAGAGTGTATGAACAAGGTGAATTTATTGAAAAGTGCAGCATTCTTAAAGTGACAGAACATCATAACATTAACGAACATATACACCACCAACACCCACCCCTCGACCCACCAGCACCACCTCTCTTCTCCCGCTCAATGTGAGGCCCATCGTTCTCTTCTTCGCTCTGCCTTCAACATGGCATGCCACACCCCTGCCCCTCACCACCTCTGCTTGATTAGGTTGTGCAGGAGGGCAGCCGGATCTCTGCAGATGTGTCGTCTTGGCAAAATGGTAGGGGGCGTAATTGATGGAGCCGGCATGTCTGGCTCCTCGGGATCTGTGTGCCTTGAAGGTGTGGGCTCCAGGGCTTGCACGACCGGGCCAGAAGCAATAGCTTGCCTCATCGCCTCAACAGACTCTCTGTTGTGCTTCACCGCACTAATGAGGTGCTCCATGCTGTCAGTTTGGTGTTGAGCGAGGGATTCGATGCTGGCAGCTGTCCCAGCCATTGTGTGCAGCAGATCGCGACCTAGCTCGGCATTCATCCTCGATAGCTGAACTATCTCGTTAATGGCTGCGAGCCGTCCTGCTACCTCAGGTGATTGTTGGGTCTATGTGGGTGAATGCGCCATGGTTGGTTTAACGCGACGGTCACTGTGCCTGCCAACACTTGTTCCTGGTTCGTCCGGTTTGATCCCCATGAATTCGGACCTCAATGCCAAGGCTCTCCAGACATGTGGCACATATGTCAGGAGGACGGTGTCTTCCTCTTGCAGCTTCTTGAGCTCAATTGGCTCTACCACGGGCCCTCCTCCCTCCTCTCCCTCCTGACTCTGGGTGGCAGAGGTGGGTGCGGTGGACATGGGTGATCTTGCGGAGGGGTTGGATGAATAAGCTGCTGTCTTGGGCTGGTGACAACGTAGGGGATGGAGAACTTGCGATAACACTTCTCCTTTGTGTGTCAGAGGTGGATGATGTGCATTGCTCATTGCTGTCCGACTCACCATCTACAAGTAGAGGACAACATTTCATTCTATAGCTGGTGGTTGGGGATTGGTCAGGGTGACATATTAGCCGTCCATTCTCACATTGTGCCATCAAGGAGTTCCATCGCTACATGGGCACACCAAGAATGGCTGACAAAGTGAGTGTGAAAACACTTTTGACTTAATATTGCATGACATTTCATGACATGAGATTAGTCACGCACACTGAAGATTAGTTTAACTTTACCATGGTCTATAATGGAATCTGTATCACCCTTTGTGGTTGCACAGCATTGCTCACCCACCAATGACAAGGCACACTCCTCCAGGCTGCTCAACTCTATGACCTCTGCTGGGCCCCCTCCCATGGCTCTCAGGCTTGCTGTCTTGGACGTCTTTTTCTTCTGCGGTAAGAAACGTTGCGGCCTTGACCACTTTTGCTCATGCCCCCCACACACACACACACACACACACAGATACCTCTGGCACAGAAGCTTTTGGAGTTGTACAGGAGGGCTCCAATAAATGGATACTCACCCTTGCTGATGCCAACACATCGTTCCAACGTTTCTTACATTGGTATCCATCCCACACAATGTTGCCCATTGAGGACACGGCCTCACCAATCTCACTCCATATGCGTCGGTATTGGGGTGGTGGAGGCTTTCCACGACCATCCCGGGTGAAGTCTTTATACCTGCGCTCCACCTCTGATACAAGCTCCTCCAGTTCATCATTAAACCAGGGAGCTCTGGGCCTGGTTTTAACAATCTTCCTTAAAGCTTTTTGTCCACTCATTTTAATTGTCTAGATGGATGGCTGCTGAATACTTTGTTGCTCTCTATTTCCAACCCTCTCCCCTCTCCAACTGGCAGGTGCAAAGGAGTGATCAGCATTTAAGCGCATGCGCAGATTCGCCTCAACAACGACATCAACCGACAAATGAAACTACAAAAAAAACAAGTTTTGCGCATGCGCGGTGCACAGTCTCCGAAGTCTCCGAAGTCTTCCAAGTTGAGAGGCCTGCACAAACCGCCCACTGCAGCCACCGCCAGCTGACGTCTGCTCCCGGCCGTCGACTCCCGCTGCCAAAACAATCGCGGCAAAACTCGCTCGCGACTGGCCCCAGTGGCAGCGGGCGGAAAAAAGGCATGTGCTGCCCGTGGACCACCGAGAAACGGGCGGGCCTTAGAGTTGATCAAGTTCGGGCCCATGGTCTTATCATTAGTCTCTTGCTGTTTGTGGGATCTTGCTGTTTGCAATTTGACTGCTGTGTTTCTCTATATAACAACAGTGATTATACTTCAAAAATACTTCATTGACTGTGAAGCAATTTGGGACATCCTACTGTCATGAAAGGCACTATATAAATGCAACTTATTTTTTTCTTTAATCAGCTCATACTTTTCTAAGTGGTCACTGATCCAGTCCTTAATAATGAATTCTAGCAATTTTCGCACTATTGGTGTTAAATTCACTGGCCTGCAGTTATTTACTTTGTCCCTCCTTCTCTTTTAACTACTGTGCCTGTTGTTTCCCCTATACATTTTTGGAACCTTTGTACCGATGAAAATATGACTTGGTGCTTATAATAATAGAGTGAATTGTATCACGACGTATCCACTGACTTGCTGTGAGCAATGCCATAGCAGATCCACTTGTTGTTACTTTGATTTTATATAACATTCTAAAAAATTATTGTTGCAGGAGATATTTCTTAGAAATTTAACTTCATCAGTCCTCGGAAAGAAATATGATACTCAGAAATAAAATGAATTACACCAGATCCAAATAATATGAGCAAACAATTTTTTTTGCACTTTTTCTTATGGCAATTCTGTTCCTTCTTGAATGTAGCTGAGCCCTACGTGGATGCAATTCCATGGACACAAGTCAACCTGTGTTACATCATGTGTGCACCTCGATGCTGAGAGTGTAGGAAGGCAAATCATCAAAGCCAGCATCCACACATATGCAGTTTCCAGCATTGGTTGATAGCTGGTAACCTTCCTTGTCTGGGAACGCTAGGAATAACATCCCCCTACCATCTGCCTCACCCCCTACCTCCTACAGCCTTGCCTGAGATGAGCACCAACCAGGATTTAACTCTGGCCTGCTAAATCTGTACAGCTCAGTCTTAGGTGTCAGCAATAGCTCAGTTGGCAACACTCTTGCCTCCAAATCAGAAGGTTGAGAGTTCAAGCTCCCACTCCAGAGACTTGAACGCAAAATCTAGGCTGACACTCCAGTGCACTACTGAGGAAGTGCTGCACTGTCGTAAGTGACTTCTTTCAAATGAGAAATTAAACTAAGGCCACGTCTGCTCTCTCAGGTGGACGTAAAAGATCTTATGGCACTATTTTGAAGAAGAGGAGGGGGATTCTCTCCAGTGTCCTGACCAATATTTATCTCCCATCCAACATTCCAATAGAAACAGGTTTTCTGGTCATTATCACATTGCTCTTTGTGGGAGCTTTCTGTGTGCAAATTGGCTGCGGCGCTTCCTACATTATAACATTGACTACACTTCAAAAATACTTAATTGGCTGTAAAGTACTTTGGGACATCCTGAGATCTCTATATAAATGCAAGTCTTTCTTTTTTTCTTTCTTTTTTTTCAATATTATTTCAGTAGTTTTGGCTGCACCTCCAAAATAGTTGAAAATTTGAATTGTTGTTGATAGGTTGACATTCCTCATGTTCTGCAGCTCATTTTCCTCTGGTATCATTCAGAATTACGTAAATTATAACTTATAAAAGTAATTTTCAATTCATGCTTGCTTTTATAGACTGAAAAAAGTACTTCAGTACCGAACAGGTTACTGTTGCAGTTATAACGATGCAACATTCTATTGATTACAGATGATAGCATCTGGTGTACTGATAATTTCGATTGCTTGTAGCCTGAGATAACGTTCAGTACAAGTTACTTAGCACAAAAGCAACTTTGAGTGATTCTAGCTCATAATTGATTTACAGCAAATCTTGATTTGATATAACTGCTTTAAAAAGGCTTCTCCTGGGTCACGTTCCAGGATATAGAAAATTAAAATAACATTATCTTACCCACAAATTACATCCCTCTAATTTAGTTTTCATTTCAAAGTTCTTTCAATTTTATTTGTGCAATCTAATTAAAGTCTCACTGAAAATCATTCTGAGCACACACATTTAAAGCTGAGTTGAACATAGCAAACAGGGCAATTAAAAAAAGGCAGAAAACTAAACTAGCTTCCCATACTCAACGATTATTAGAAGTCCCCAATTCTGTCTTGTCAAGCACCACTAAATGCCTACTATTGTACTTTTTAAGACCAAGTACTTGGATGATTTTGCACCTCAGTACAGAGAGTGTAAAATTAAGATCTTCAGAATCCAATGAATTTACAATGCTGCTCTATGAGCCTCTAATAGGCTACCAGGGACCAAACCATCTACTCATCACAAATTTGCAAGGGACCTAGCATTTCCATGGATGCAGGTGCATTTTTAGCATATCTCTACTTACTATCCACCTGGTGTCTCATAGATGTCAAGAGCTTCTTTTGACACTTATTCAGGCACTAAACTTTGATTATGACACCTGAGTGGTAATTGGAGAGCATCGTGTTTCTGTGTGAGTGGCAATTACATTGAATTAACAGATAACTCTCTGAAGAGCCTTAAATGTTGCCAGGTGGAAAATTACCTCTCCTCCCAAGAAACTATCTGTCTGAAGAAATCACAATAGGGCAACACTGCGTAAGCACTGGCACCTGAAAGCTCCTTGTGGTTGTTGGATGATCACGCTCTGCACTGGCTACCACAAAGTCCTTATGAGGTTAATGGAACTATAGTATTACCAGGTTCGTCAGTATACTCTTATTTCAAAGTTACCTGGTATCTACTGTAGCATCATTACCTTGTTGTTGAAGTTAACTCATGCCATAATGTGGTAGCATTCTGTATTTTCACCCCTATCTCTCCGCTCACGAACCCCATCAATCTCCTTTTTGCTCTGAACCTCATCACCATTTCCCGAGATTCCCCTTCCATCCCAGCATCACATTGTTCAACACCCAATGCTCAAAGACAGTTTCAATCTTTCTCTTTCCAAAGGCATTGTTTCCCTACCACTATTATCAAACCGCTAACATTCCCTTTACAAACTGATTTTCATCATCTTCCTTCTAAAAAGGCCTGCCCTTAACCACAACCAACACCCCACCCACAGTCCTCCTCCCCATCCTCTCAAATGCTACTTCATCCCAATCTCATCCTGCTTTAAGCTCGTGAAACATGATATTGTTACAACCACAACTCCTTGTTTCAGTCCATCTTTAATGTATATGCTTCATAGGTTCTTTGCTCAAGAATTCATAGCAACACATTGTTCTTAAGAACTAGTTGGTTTATTAGCAAAGGTTTAACAACCGCACTACACATTACCAGTTTATAGAAACATAGAAAATAGGTGCAGGAGTAGGTCATTTGGCCCTTCGAGCCTGCTCCACCATTCAATATGATCATGGCTGATTATGCAACTCCAGTACCCCATTCCTGCTTTCTCTCCATACCCCTTGATCCCTTTAGCCATAAGGGTCACATCAAACTCCCTTTTGAATATATCGAACGAACTGACCTCAACAACTTTCTGTGGTAGAGAATTCCATAGGTTCACAATTCTCTGAGTGAAGAAGTTTCTCCTCATCTTGGTCCTAAATGGCTTACCTATTATCCTTAAACTGTGACCCCTGCTTATGGACTTCCCCAACATCAGGAATATTCTTCCTGCATCTAACCTGTCCAATCCCATCAGAATTTTAAATGTTTCTATGAGATCCCCTCTCATTCATCTAAATTCCAGTGAATATAAGCCTAGTTGATCCAGTCTCTCTTCAGATGTCAGTCCTGCCATCCCGGGAATCAGTCTGGTGAACCTTCGCTGCATTCCCTCAAGAGCAAGAATGTCCTTCCTCAGATTAGGAGACCAAAACTGTACACAATATTCAAGATGTGGCCTCACCAAGGCCCTGTACAACTGCAGTAAGACCTCCCTGCTCCTATATTCAATTCCTCTTGCTATGAAAGCCAACATGCCATTTGCATTCTTCACTGCCTGCTGTACCTGCATGCCAACTTTCAATGACTGATGTACCATGACATCCAGGTCTCATTGCACCTCCCCTTTTCCTAATCTGTCAACATTCAGATAATATTCTGCCTTCCTGTTTTTGCCAGCAAAGTGGATAACCTCACATTTATCTACATTATACTGCACCTGCCATGCATTTGCCCAGTCACCAAACCTGTCCAATTCACCCTGCAGCCTCTTAGCATCCTCCTCACAGTTCACACTGCCACCCAGCTTAGTGTCATCTGCAAACTTGGAGATATTACATTCAATTCCTTCATCTAAATCATTAATGTATATTGTAAATAACTGGGGTCCCAGCACTGAACCTTGCGGTACCCCACTAGTCACTGCCTGCCATTCTGAAAAGGATCCATTTATTCCTACTCTTTGCTTCCTGTCTGCCAACCAGTTCTCTATTCACATCAATACATTACCCCCAATACCATGTGCTTTAATTTTGCACAATAATCTCTTGTGTGAGATCTTGTCAAAAGCCTTGTGAAAGTCCAAATACGCCACATCCACTGGTTCTCCCTTGTCCACTCTACTAGTTACATCCTCAAACAATTCTGGAAGATTTGTCAAACATGATTCCACCAGACTCACAACCACCTGCCTCATCATGGATCCTTTGAACCCAACTGGCTGGGGTTTTATGGTAAATCCATCTGAATGAATTAAGCAGATGTTAACCTGATCTCATATTAAATATATCAGCTGATACAATTTTCAACTGCTTCCTGATTTATTTATTAACTGAATTTAAATTCCTCAGCTACCATGGTGGGATTTGAACTTGCATCTCCCAAGCCTTAATAGGCGAAACCTTATGATTGCTAGTCCAGTGATGTAACCACTATGCTGCCGCAGCCTACATTTCAACTGCTTCCTGTATTGTTAACAGCGTGAACAGCTGAGGGAGATTTCAGACAGCTTCGATCAGCTGATAGTTTAACGTGAGGTCAGTACACTGGGTGCAATGTCTTTGTTCTAATTATGTCTCTGTAGTTCTAACATTTGTCTGTTAATGCTGCAAAGTGAGATGTTGATTGGATGCAGCCATTAAAAAAAATGCTTTTAACAAGTCGGTAACTCCCCCCACCCCCTTTTATAGGGGGCACTTGTAAATTATGGTTTTAGTGCCCAAAAAAAAAACATTTAAAAAAAATTATAAAATACAAAAAAAAGGGCCTTGAGAAATGTTTGGAATGTTCCCCAGATTGGGGGGCACTTAACTTAACTGGTTAATTTTGTTTCCAATGGAAAGAGTTGTGGAGCTGTTGGAGGCGCGGCCTGTTCATTTGGAGCTGTGAGCAGTGAGGGAAAGAGCACTCTGCTTTTGCTCCTACCTGAAGGCCTGTAGAACACCCTGAGAAACACCCCAGGAAGAGGAGGAAGGGGCCTACTACACATCCATCCATCCAGAGGGAGAGGAGGAGACAGAAACTACATCAACTATACTTCTACAAAGAGTTGGAGAGAGGGGAACAAGAACAACATCCATCCAGTGTGGAAGGAGGGAGAGCTATCTACATTCTACAGGTGGATGTATTTTGGTGCACTCTCTAAAGACTTTGTATTATCGGTGGGGGGAGAAAAAAGATTAAATTGAAGGCTGGAACATTGTTGGGGAGGGGGGGGGCGTGGGGTGTGTGTGGGGGTCTTGCCTACAATTAGGCCCCACACACCACTGAAGCACCCCTCCCCCATTGCCTGGCCTGGGATAGCTGGAGCTACCTGAAGTGGAAGACTGTCATGATCAATCTGAAGCGCTACATCTAGTCATGGATCTAATTCTGGTGGGCAAGAAACGAGAGGCATTCAGGCAGTAAAGCGAGCTGGGGGCTGCATCCTTGTGTCAGTGGGAGGAAGGCGTAGATTCTTCAACCAAGAAAGAGGGCACCTGACAGCACCTGAGGTATACAGCACAGTTAAAGGAATGGAAATTACTTTCCTTTAACACTGCAGATCCTGAGTAGGGCAAGGGGTTGTCGTCTGGAATTGTGAAGTGCAGCATTTCCTCTTTGAGCTGAGTTTGAGTCATTTTTTGGAAACAAACAGGTATCAAGCAAACTGAGCTGCACCTGGCAGGTTTAACTCGGATACAATGAACTTTTTGATCCAGCATTTATTGCTCCAATTGCACCTTCCTCAAGGGAAGGTAGTACAAGTATTTGCAATTTATTATCTGTCAGTTCATTGGATATATTCAAGAGGGAGTTCGATATGGCCCTTACGGCTAAGGGGATCAAGGGGTACTGAGGGAATGATCAGCCATGATATTGAATGGCGGTGCAGGCTCGAAGGGCCGAATGGCCTACTCCTGCACCTATTTTCTATGTTTCTATGTTTCTACCTGGCTGAAGACTCATTTAATCAACTAATAACATCGTTGGGAGTGTTGTGCCTGGGTGGCTCCAGCTGCCCCACCCGAAGACCATCTTCTCCCCCCACCCGAAGACCATCTTCTCCCCCCACCCGAAGACCATCTTCTCCCCCCACCCGAAGACCATCTTCTCCCCCCACCCGAAGACCATCTTCTCCCCCCACCCGAAGACCATCTTCTCCCCCCACCCGAAGACCATCTTCTCCCCCCACCCGAAGACCATCTTCTCCCCCCACCCGAAGACCATCTTCTCCCCCCACCCGAAGACCATCTTCTCCCCCCACCCAAAGACCATCTTCTCCCCCCCACCCGAAGACCATCTTCTCCCCCCACCCGAAGACCATCTTCTCCCCCCACCCGAAGACCATCTTATCCCCCCACCCCAAAACCATCTTATAAGACTCTCTTTTTTTTTTTGTCATCTGGGGAGTACACCCCAGCAAACACCCACCCAGCACTATGAGGGGATACCTGCCCTCACAGCTTTTCGCTCTCTTGCTCTCTCTCTCTGAGAACTCCTTTCCTCCTTATTTAAAATAATTAAGACAACTGAGCAGAGGGAGCAAGGCCCCTCCCCAATCGTCAACTAGGGGAGAGGTGTGCCTCATTAAGAGCTCCCTCTGCCCATATATTAAACAAGGCCTCATTAAGACCATTAAGGCCTGTGACTTTAGGGTGAGTGTAGCCCTTAAAGGGACCCCGTGATGGCGACTCCATCTATGCCAGTGGCAGGGCCAGCTAGGACTTGCGCGCAGGCGGTGTCTGCATCCACGGTGCCTCCTGCTGCCCTGCCACCATTTAGATTAATAACGAAGAAACACTGGGTCAAGAGCTACACTCACCCCACTATGAGCATTGAGGAGTGCATGCGGGCGATGGTTGGGGTAGTCGGCCCCTTGGCCATTGTCGCAGCCTCCAAAATGTCTGGGAAGGCTGTGTTCTTCCTGGGGTCGGAGCGGGCGGTGTCCCTGGCCCTTGAAAAGGGACTCACGGTGGGCGGGACGTTCCTGCCGGTGGACCCCCTCGAGGCCACCGCGCGGAGGGTCATTCTTTCGATCGTCCCGCCCTTTGTTCCCGCTGGGCTCCTCCTCCCCCATCTACTTCAACTGGAGGAGGTAAGGTCGGGGATCAACCCCATACCGCTCGGCCTCAGGGAGAACAGCCTGCGTCACGTGTTCTCCTTCCACCGCCAGCTTTTTGTCCGGCTGGTGCTGGAGGAGACGACGGAGGGCACCTTCAACGTGGTGCATGAGGGGACTGCCTACCGCGTCTTCTGGACGTCGGACGGCGTGTGGTGCCATGCCTGTAGGGAGGTGGGGCACGTTCGTAAGAACTGCCCCGCCTCCGAGGCCGCCAAAACACCAAAGGCGGCCAAGGCTGGCGCTGCCGCATCCCCTCCCCCTAGTAGCGTCCGCGTACCGGGAGCCGTGGGTGCGCGGACATCGTCGGGGGCCTTTGTCTTCACGGCCTCCGGCGGGGGGGAGGGAGAGCATCCGGGCGGAAGGAAGGCGCGGAGGAAGATGAAACACCTCGAGGCGCGTCACCTCAGTGTGCTGGACAGCCCCATCACCGCGCTCGGCCCACCCCTGTCACCGGTGAGCGCGGGGTGCCCTGAGCCCGTGCCCGAGCCCTTGACCAATACCGCAGAGGGGCATGGGCGCGGGCAAGAAAAACAAAAGGGGGGAGCGGAACGGAAGGCCTCGGCAGACATGGAGGTCTCCCTGCCTCTGCGCCCCGCCAGACAAAAAAGGAGGCGCCGCTCCAATGAGGCGGAGGAAGAGCAACATCCCTCCGCGGAGGAGTCGGTGCCCGCCGTGTGTCCCGCGTCTCCCACCAGCGCCCCCAAACTGCACCGCAGGCGGGGGGGATCTGTCCCCGGGGAGGGCCAGACAGTCGAGGCTGCCCAGCCTCTGCCTCCTGGGGATTGCGAGGAAGATCTGCCTGTTGCGGGGGGTGTGGGGCCGGTGGAGGAATGCGTTGCCGCCGGGTCGAGCGTCCCGGGGACTGAGGCGGGCGGGGCCAAAAAGGCTGAACCTGAGCCCGCCCAGCCATTATCCAACTTCCTCCAGGACTTGCTCGACCCGGCAGAAACTGAACCACATTTTAAGAGTTTTAATGAGCCTACACACGCTGGGCCGCAGAGTGGCGGCAGAGATGGGGGAAGAATTCCAACCCTCGCCCCCAACTTTGGAGCCGGGGAACTTGGAAGACCTGGACCGGTTTTTCGACCAGGTTTCTCCATGTTCCCCAATGCCTGGGGCGGAGGGGAACCCCTTCCGCTGCCGCTTCCTGACCTAGCACCACAATTAAAAGAGCCCAGTGGGGACTCCTCTGCCGACGATCCTGGGGGTGGGGATCGAGGCAGAGCCAGGGTCGGATAGAGCGGCCAGGCCGTTTGCCGTACCTCGTGCAGTTGACGGACCAGCTGCTGGCGGCGACCTCCCGGAGGGGGACAGGGACTCGGTGGAGGACGCGGGAGAAGATCTGGAGTCCATCGCCAGTGAGTCCATGGTCCAGAGCCAGGGTCGCAGCAACCGAGCCCATCTGGCCCTGGAAAGATGGTCCGAGCCGGCGCTCCTCATTAGGTCCGTCCGCGCCGCCGCTAAAACCATGGCCGCGGGCGGGCCCTTATGAAAGGCTCAAAGCCTTGAGCTGCGCCGGTTCAAAACATTCCTCGCTAGGCTGCTGAGGGAGTGGAGGTCAACAAACTACTCCACTCTTTTCCCCCCCACCACAATAGGTTAGGTAGAGGTTGCATTATGCTTTTGTCATGAAGATAACCATAGCCAGCCTCAACATCAACGGCGGCAGAGAGGCACGCCATAGATTTAACAATTTTTCGCTCCTGCGGGAGGGGAAATATGCGGTGTGCTTCCTGCAAGAAACCCACACCGTTCCTGGAGACGAAGCCACGTGGCTCCTGGAATGGCAAGGAGAGGTCTGCATGAGCCACCTCACCGCCACTTCTTGTGGGGTGGCTATCTTGCTGGGCCCGCATTTTCAGATGGAGATCTTGGGGGTCGAGGAGCCCGTGCCAGGTCGCTTGCTGCACGTCACGGTTCGCCTGGGGGACGTGCCGCTCCATCTCGTGAACGTGTACGCCCCTCAGTCCAGCCCGCAGCAAATGCGCATCTTCGAAGAAGTGTCTGCTCTTCTTGGCTCTGTTGGCGACTGCATTGTCCTCGGGGGGAGGGGGGGGGAATTTAAATTGCACCCTCGAGGCAAGGGACCGCTCCGGTGCCCCACAGAGCATGACGGCGATCAAGAAGTTGAGGGACCTGGTCGGGTCCTTCAACTTGGTGGACGTCTGGTGAAATCTCCATCCCGACTCCAGCGCCTTTACTTGGGTGAGGCCTGGAAGATGATGATCCAGAATCGACCGCCTCTACGTGTTTCGGGCGTACATTTCCTGCGTCCCGGCGGCCTCCATGCGGCCGGTGCCGTGTTCGGACCACCACCTGGTGTGGGCGGAGCTCGCTTCGCTCCGCGCGAGGACGGGGTCCGCGTACTGGCATTTTAACAACCAGCTGCTGGAGGACGTGCGGTTCCAGGACTCGTTCCGTCGATTCTGGTCCGACTGGAGAAGGAAGCAGGGGGGCTTCCCCTCCTTGAGGCTATGGTGGGACGTGGGCAAGGCTCACGTCCGTGTCTTCTGTCAAGAGTACGCGAGGGGGTCGACCAAGAGGCGGGCGGCCAGGGTCGGGCGTCTAGAAAAAGAGGTGCTCGACCTGGAATCCCGTCTCGGTCAAGTCGTCGAGTACCCGGCCTTGCGGACGGGGTATGAAGTGAAGAAGGCCGCGCTGAAGGACCTGCAGTTCATCGGGTCCTGAGGCGCGTTCGTGAGGTCGCGGGTCCGGTTCCTGCGGGATCTGGACCGTGGCTCCCCCTTCTTCTACTCGCTGGAAAAAAGACAGGGTATCCGTAAGCAGCTCTTGACGCTGCCGGCCGGCGACGGCTCTCTCGTCTCGGATCCAGAGAGCATTAGCAATAGGGCCCGAGACGATTATGGGGCTCTGTTCTCTCTGGAGCCGTCCAGCGAGGAAGCGCGTAGAGTTTTGTGGGAGGACCTGCCGAAGGTCGGCCCGGAGGCTGCTGAAAATCTGGAAGCTCCGCTAAGCCTGGCGGAGCTGAGCGGCACCCTCGACCGGCTCTCGAGGGGAAAAGCCCCGTGGCTGGACGGGCTGACCATGAAGTTCCACAGGGCGTTCTGGGGCGTCCTGGGGGGCGACTACACGCAGGTCCTGGGGGAAAGTCTGGCGACCGGGGAGATGCCCCTCTCTTGCTACCTAAGAAGGGCGATCTCCGCCTACTTAAGAACTGGCGCCCGGACTCCCTCCACAGCACGGACTACAAAATCTTCGCCAGGGTGATGTCTGCTCGCCTTGGCGCCATGCTGGACCACATGATCCACCCTGACCAGTCCTACACAGTCCCTGGCTGGACAATCCACGATAACATCCATCTGGTCCGGGACCTCATCCATCATTCCCAGGAGGCTGGTCTGTTGGTCGCCTTCCTATCCCTCGACCAAGAGAAGGCGTTCGACAGGGTGGATCACGACTATCTGTTCGAAACTCTGTGCGCTTTCGGGTTCGGGATGCATTTCGTCGCCCGGATCCGACTTTTGTACGCTGCCGCGGAGTATCTGATTACGGTTAACGGGTCCTTGACGGCGCCCCTTCGCTTTAGGAGAGGGGTGCGCCAGGGATGCCCCATGTCCGACCAGTTATATGCCATCTGCGTGGAGCCTTTCCTGCAGATGAGGTTGACGGGACTGGCTCTGCAAGGGCCGGGCGTGGAGGTCATCCTCTCAGCTGACACCTATGACGTGCTCCTCATGGTAGAGGATCCCGTTGACCTGCGGAGGATGTGTGAGTGCTAGGAGATTTACTCGGCTGCATCCTCCGCCAGGATCAACCAGGTGAAATGTTCCGGACTCCTGGTGGGTCAGTGGCGATGGACTCCCTACCAGAGGAGCTCAGGCCTTTTGCCTGGAGCACGACCCACCTCCTCTATCTTGTCGTCTACCTGAGCCCCGATGAGGAAGCCTGGCCGGCGAACTGGCAAGAGTTGGAGGCCAAGGTTGCCGCTCGCCTAGGGCGCTGGACAGGACTGCTCCGAGTGCTGTTCTACAGGGGTCGAGCTCTCGTCATAAACCAGCTGGTAGCTGCTATGCTGTGGTAACGGCTGGTCACTTTGACCCCTCCTCCTGCGTTTGTCGCCAAGATACAGAAGAAGCTGGTGGACTTCTTCTGGAACAACAGGAAGCACTGGGTCTCTGCCGCGGTCTTGAGTCTCCCGCTTAGGGAGGGCGGTCAGTCATTGGTGTGCGTCAGCACCCAGCTAGCGACTTTCCGTCTTCAGACCCTACAGAGATACCTTTACGTTGAGCCCTCTCCTCGGTGGCGTGCGTTGGCGATGTATTTCTTCCGCCAGCAGCACAGGCTCAACTACGACACGCAGCTCCTGTTTGTGAGCTTGGGAGGCGTCAGGACCGCCTTCCAGGGGCTGCCTGTCTTTTACCAGGAGCTCATCAGGGTCTGGAACAAAGTCTCCACCAAGCGCAGCTCTCCACCGGCTGGAGTGGCGGCTGTCCTGCACGAGCCGCTGCTCAGGAATCCGTACCTTCACAACCGAGGTTTTATGTGGCAGTCAGACGAGAGGGCTGTGGCTGGCGAGGTGACCAGGGTCAGGGACCTGCTCGATGGCGGAGGAACGGGCTGGATGGCGCCAGACATGCTGGCACGGCGCCTAAACTCGGCCGACGTCCGCCGCGCTGCCGATGCCATTGAGTCGCTAAAAACAGCTCTGGGCCCTGACTCCATTAGGTGTCGAGGAGGCTCAAGCATGTGGGGAGATCCTGTCTGAACTGAACCCCATCCGGATGGAGTTCCTCATCTGCGCCAAACCCCGGAACCTCCCTCGGGAACCGGCGCCTTGCAATTTGAGCCGCCTCGGGGAAATCCCCTCCGTGCCTTTCAGTTCTGCGCAGAGGGGTTTCCTGTACGGGCTGCTCCTGCACACTCTCTCAACCTTGCCATCCTCGTCTGCCATCCAGACACGCCATGGTGCAACAACATGCCGTCTGGAGGAGGCGGGGGTCCCCGATGGAGTGCACTCTACGCGGGAGTCCTCTCACTATTTATCGGGGACTTGGCCTGGAGGGTGGTGCACGGAGCAGTCCCGTATAACAAATTTTCACGGGCTCCCAGGCCGCCTGCAATTTCTGCAGTCTGGAGGAATCCGTGTTCCATGTTTTTACTGAATGTGTGAGGTTGCAGCCCCTGTTCAACTATTTAAAGGGGCTGCTCCTGAAATTCTGGTTGCACTTCAGTCCCACACTCCTGAACTTTGGGCACCCTGTGCGGAGGGGAGCGGGTAGGTCCGAGGGCCTCCTAATAGGACTGCTCCTGAGCACGGCCAAGGGTGCCATCAGCCAGTCCAGGCAGCGGGCGATCGAGGGGGTCATTCAGCCTGACTGTCTGCCTCTCTTCCGTGCGTACATCCGCGCCAGGATGTCCTTAGAGATGGAGCACGCGGTGTCCACCGGTACGCTCGCGGCCTATCGCGAGAGGTGGGCGCCGGAGGGATTGGAGTGCATCATTACCCCCTGCAACCAAATTTTAATTTGATTTTATATGTTTTAAAGTTTAATTTGTTGGTTTAGTGTTCCCCTCCCCTTTTATAGGGGACACTTGTAAAATTTATGATTTTAAAGCCCCAAAAGAAAAAAAAAAATCAAAAAACCCCCACAAAAAACAAAAAAAAAAGAAGGAAAAAAGGGGCAGTTGGGAAGTGTCTGGAGTGTCCCCCAGATCAGGGGGCACTTGATTTAATGTTTAATTTTGTTTACTCCAAAAGAGTTGTGGAGCTGTTGGAGGCGTGGCCTAATCATTTGGAGCTGTGAGCACTGAGGGAAGGAGCTCCCTGCTTTAGCTCCAGCCTGTGGGCCTGTGTGAACCCTGAGAACATCCCTGGAAGATGAAGAAGGGGCTTACAACACTTCAATTCATCCAGAGGGAGAGGAGGAAAGCAGAATTACAACATCAACACCACTACAGAGAGTTGGGGAGAGGGGGAAATAATAACAAGTGGGTAACTCCCCCCCCCCACCACCACCACCGCCCCCACCTCTTTTATAGGGGGCACTTGTAAATTATGGTTTTCGTGCCCAAAAAAAAACATTTTTTAAAAACCTACAAAATACAAAAAAAACAAAGAAGGGTTTTGAGAAATGTTTGGAGTGTCCCCCAGATTGGGGGGCACTTAACTGGTTAATTTTGTTTCCAATGGAAAAAGTTGTGAAGCTGTTGGAGGCGGGGCCTGTTCATTTGGAGCCTGGAGTAGTGAGGGAAGGAGCTCCCTGCTTTTGCTCCTGCCTGGAGGCCTGGAACCTTGTGAACACCCCAGGGAGAGGAGGAAGGGGCTTATTACATTTCTCAACATCCAGAGGGAGAGGAGGAGAGCAGAAAATCAACAAGTCGGTAACTACTGATCTGCACAAAATAGCTGGCCTGCTTAATACATTTTAAATGGCGTCTTTGCAAATTGACTCCTATGGTGATGACAAATGGTTGGCACCATTTTCCCAATATTGGAGGTTGTCCGTGATAAGCAAAAAAAGTGTTCACAACATGTCTTAACGACTTCGACTTTGGGATAAAAAGCACAATTTCCAAATTTGCAGACAACACCAGATTGGAAGGGATAGTCAACACTGAGGATGAATGCAACAACTATCAGAAGACATTAATAAACTTGCAGAATAGTCATATAACTGGCAAATGAATTTCAACATTGTTAGGTGTGAAGTATTACGTTTGCTAAGAAAAATGAGTTCACATATTACTTAGAAAGTAATGGGGCAGAGGAGCAAAGGAATCTGGGAGTACTAATGCACAAATCACTAAAGGTTGCAACGCAGGTCAATAAGAACATAAGAAATAGGAGCAGGATTAAGCCATTTGGCCCATCGAGTCTGCACTGCCATTCAATAAGATCATGGCTGATCTTATCATGGACTCAGTTCACTTCCCTGACCGCTCCCCATAACCGTTTACTCCCTTATCACTCAAAAAATCTGTCTATCTCCACCTTAAATATATTCAATGATCCAGCCTACACAGTTCTCTGGGACAGAGAAGTCCATGGATTTACAGCCCTCTGAGAGAAGAAGTTCCTCCTCATCTCACTTTAAAATGAACGGCCCCTTATTCTGAGACTATGCCCCCCGTTTTAGTTTCCCCTTTGATTTCAAATATACTCTCTGCATCCACCTTGTCGAGCCCCCTCATTATCTTATATGTTTCAATAAGATCACCTTTCATTCTTCTGAATTCCAATGAGTATATTCCCAACCTACTTAACCTATCTTCATAGGTCAAGCCCTTCATCTCCGGAATCAACCTGGTGAGCCTTCTCTGAACAGCCTCCAATGCAAGGATATCCTTCCTTAAATACAGAGACCAAAACTAGACGCAGTACTATCGGTGTGGCCTTTCCAATACCCTGTACAGTGGTAGCAGGATTTCTCTGCTTTTATACTTTATCCCCCTTGCAATAAATTCCATTTGCCTTCCTGATCACTTGCTGTACCTGCATACTCACTTTTTGTGTTTCATGCACAAGGACCCCCAGGTCCCTCTGTACTGAAACACTTTGGAATTTTTATCCATTTAAATTGTAATTTGCTTTCCTATTTTTTCTGCCCAAGTGGATAACCTCAAATTTTCCCCCATTATACTCCATCTGTCAGATGTGTGCCCACTCACTTAGCCTGTCTATATCCCTTTGCAGAGGGGCCTTAACAAAGGCAAACCAAACCAAGAGGGATAGATTTGAAAAGTAGAGAAGTTATGCTAAACTTTTATCAAACCTTAGTTAAGTCACACTTAAAGTACTGTGTGCAGTTCTGGTTGCCACATTATAAAAAGGAGATAGAGACACTGCAGTGGGTGCAAAAAAGATTTACAAAAATGATACCAGAAATGTAAGGTTATACCTATCAGGAAAGGATGAACAGGCTGGGTCTCTTTTTCTCTTGAAAAGAGAAGGCTGAGCGTTAACCTAATAGAGGTTTTTAAAATTATGAAAGATTTTTATAGAGTAAAGAGGAAGCTAGATAAGTATATGAGGGAGAAGGGAATAGAGGGTTATGCTGACTGAGATAGATGAGGAAAGATGGGAGGAGGTTCGAGTGGAGCATAAGTGCCAGCATGGACTGGTTGGGCCGAATGGTTTGTTTCTGTGCTGTATATTCTGTGTAAGTAATGGTGCTTATTACCAAGTCAATAGTTACTACTGTGATATTATTGCATTATGGGATGATTCAAAAGTTACTACCGTACTGTAATATAATTACTGAGTTACATCAATAACCCAGTACTCCATTGTAGATCAGTATCAAGTTCCAAGAGTTTACATAGTGCATTACTGTAATGTTACCATGGTTAACTATTTTTAATATGATAATTATGGTAGTGGTAACTGGTAATCATGCAAAATTCAGCTGGAAAATTACCATTCTTGCCACTCTTAGGGTGCAACTTGTTTGATTTGTCATTTAAATAACTATTATCCCTCCAGGAGAGAAGGTTCATTGAAGCACTGGATAGAAAGCAGCAATAGGCAAATTACTGTAACAGCAGGTTAGTTTCAAAGAGGAATCTATCATTTTAAAGTAATTATGAGAACATTTAGTTTAAAATGATTCAAGTCATTTTTGTGCAAAAATAATGGAACAATTAGTTGACATGTAACTTAAATTTATTGAAGTAAATGAAATGGTTTGTGGAAGTATTAGAACAGCTTCACATTGTTCTCTTAATTATTTTCTGGTTGTGCGTGATTAGCTGAGTTAACCCGATAACCCTAAAAATTACATCTCTGGGTTGAAAAAATGCTTGCGGCAACCGGATGTATCAATTCTTTTTTCATGAGCATCATATCAATATAATAACATAAAAATAATTAGGATTCTTTATTCGAAGATTATCAATTTGTTACAGTCTTATGCAGAGCCTTGGCTCAGCAAATATATTCCCACCCCTGAGCCGGAAGGTTATGGGTTCATGCATACTGTGGAGTTTTAATTCATCATTTTATTTCAGCCAGTTCCCCTCCCAGAAGCCAGCCTGATTGTCAGGCTTGCTTACTGTATGGTGGGGAACGCTCTGGAGATAAGGAACCAGCGATATAATTTGACAGGACATGATGTAGTGCTTACCTATGCCAAGGTGCTCTGGAGTGGCATTGGGGCAATTCTGCGTAGGTTGGGTTTGTGGGGGTGATTCGTATCTTGGGGTAGGGTCTGATCTCCAATCCCTGAGGGGTCTAATCCAGGGGAGGAGGGGCAGGTCCGATCCCTGATCCTTCGGTGGGCTTGGATGCCAGGGAGGCTCCGATCCACAATCTAAGAGGGGCTCTTTGGATGGGGGTGTGGGTCCGATGGCGAGGGTGGGGTCCCTTGGCGAACAGGGAAGGAGGTAGCTTGGTTAGCCAGGTGGAAGCACTCCTGCTTCTCTTGGCCCACAAACAGTGCTGTAAGGGCACTTACTTTTTCCCCCAAGCTGTCCTCAACTCCCTTGAGCTGCCAGGTTTCCCAAGGCCCAGGAAACCTGGCTGGCCAGGGATAAATGTGAGGCTCCCAACTTAAGCCAGTGAGTGCATTTCACACGCCTCACCCTTGCCCCCGCACCACCATTCACCCCCACGCCCCCCCCCCCCCATTCACCTATCCAAAACCCGCTCTTGGTTAAAATCGACCCAATGATATCAGGCTCTTTATAGTTTCATTCTTAACTTCAATGATTTTATAACATTTTAACTGGATCCTGCCAATCCAATCTGGTAGTTATATCTTCAAGTAGTTTTCTCTTACAGTTAGGGCCCTGTTTTGGTTTGCATTGTTTTAAGACCTTACTGAAACACAAATACAAAAAGCATTCAATTCTCTAGTGTAATTATTCACTCCACTGGATGCAACCTCAGATCGATCTAGGAATGATACCACAGGTACGAGAGGAGAATTATAGAAACATAGAAACATAGAAAATAGGTGCAGGAGTAGGTCATTCGGCCCTTCTAGCCTGCACCGCCATTCAATGAGTTCATGGCTGAACATGCAACTTCAGTACCCCATTCCTGCTTTCTCGCCATACCCCTTGATCCCCCTAGTAGTAAGGACTTCATCTAACTCCTTTTTGAATATATTTAGTGAATTGGCCTCAACAACTTTCTGTGGTAGAGAATTCCACAGGTTCACCACTCTCTGGGTGAAGAAGTTTCTCCTCATCTCGGTCCTAAATGGCTTACCCCTTATCCTTAGACTGTGTCCCCTGGTTCTGGACTTCCCCAACATTGGGAACATTCTTCCTGCATCTAACCTGTCTAAACCCATCAGAATTTTAAACGTTTCTATGAGGTCCCCTCTCATTCTTCTGAACTCCAGTGAATACAAGCCCAGTTGATCCAATCTTTCTTGATAGGTCAGTCCCGCCATCCTGGGAATCAGTCTGGTGAATCTTCGCTGCACTCCCTCAATAGCAAGAATGTCCTTCCTCAGGTTAGGAGACCAAAACTGTACACAATACGCCAGGTGTGGCCTCACCAAGGCCTTGTACAACTGTAACAACACCTCCCTGCCCCTGTACTCAAATCAGCTCGCTATGAAGGCCAACATGCCATTTGCTTTCTTAACCGCCTGCTGTACCTACATGCCAACCTTCAATGACTGATGTTCAATGACTGATGTACCATGACACCCAGGTCTCGTTGCACCTCCCCTTTTCCTAATCTGTCACCATTCAGATAATAGTCTGTCTCTCTGTTTTTACCACCAAAGTGGATAGCCTCACATTTATCCACATTATACTTCATCTGCCATGCATTTGCCCATTCACCTAACCTATCCAAGTCACTCTGCAGCCTCATAGCATCCTCCTCGCAGCTCACACTGCCACCCAACTTAGTGTCATCTGCAAATTTGGAGATACTACATTTAATCCCCTCGTCTAAATCATTAATGTACAGTGTAAACAGCTGGGGCCCCAGCACAGAACCTTGTGGTACCCCACTAGTCACTGCCTGCCATTCTGAAAAGTCCCCATTTACTCCTACTCTTTGCTTCCTGTCTGACAACCAGTTCTCAATCCATGTCAGCACACTACCCCCAATCCCATGTGCTTTAACTTTGCACATTAATCTCTTGTGTGAGACCTTGTCGCAAGCCTTCTGAAAGTCCAAATACACGACATCAACTGGTTCTTCCTTGTCCACTCTACTGGAAACATCCTCAAAAATTCCAGAAGATTTGTCAAGCATGATTTCCCTTTCACAAATCCATGTTGACTTGGACCTATCATGTCACCTCTTTCCAAATGCACTGCTATGACATCCTTAATAATTGATTCCATCATTTTACCCAGTACCGATGTCAGGCTGATTGGTCTATAATTCCCTGTTTTCTCTCTCCCTCCTTTTTTAAAAAGTAGGGTTACATTGGCTACCCTCCACTCAATAGGAACTGATCCAGAGTCAATGGAATGTTGGAAAATGACTGTCAATGCATCCACTATTTCCAAGGCCACCTCCTTAAGTACTCTGGGATGCAGTCCATCAGGCCCTGGGGATTTATCGGCCTTCAATCCCATCAATTTCCCCAACACAATTTCCCGACTAATAAGGATTTCCCTCAGTTCCTCCTCCTTACTAGACCCTCTGACCCCTTTTATATCCGGAAGGTTGTTTGTGTCCTCCTTAGTGAATACCGGACCAAAGTACTTGTTCAATTGGTCCGCCATTTCTCTGTTCCCCGTTATGACTTCCCCTGATTCTGACTGCAGGGGACCTACGTTTGTCTTTACTAACCTTTTTCTCTTTACATATCTATAGAAACTTTTGCAATCCATCTTAATGTTCCCTGCAAGCTTCTTCTCGCACTCCATTTTCCCTGCCCTAATCAAACCCTTTGTCCTCCTCTGCTGAGTTCTAAATTTCTCCCAGTCCCCGGGTTCGCTGCTATTTCTGGCCAATTTGTATGCCACTTCCTTGGCTTTAATACTATCCCTGATTTCCCTTGATAGCCACAGTTGAGCCACCTTCCCTTTTTTATTTTTACGCCAGACAGGAATGTACAATTGTTGTAGTTCATCCATGCGGTCTCTAAATGTCTGCCATTGCCCATCCACAGTCAACCCCTTAAGTATCATTCGCCAATCTATCTTAGCCAATTCACGCCTCATACCTTCAAAGTTAGCCTTCTTTAAGTTCTGGACCATGGTCTCTGAATTAACTGTTTCATTCTCCATCCTAATGAAGAATTCCACCATATTATGGTCACTCTTCCCCAAGGGGCCTCGCACAACGAGATTGCTAATTAATCCTCTCTCATGACACAACACCCAGTCTAAGATAGCCTCCTCCCTAGTTGGTTCCTCGACATATTGGTCTAGAAAACCATCCCTTATGCACTCCAGGAAATCCTCCTCCACCATATTGCTTCCAGTTTGGTTAGCTCAATCTATATGCATATTGAAGTCACCCATTATAACTGCTGCACCTTTATTACATGCACCCCTAATTTCCTGTTTGCTGCCCTCCCCTGAATTATGTTTAATTCAAATTTGAAGGAATGGGGACAACTAAACAGAATGTTGCAAGAAGACGAACAAATATTTAGAAAGCTCTGGGCTGTGTTGAGGCATCTTAAGCTGTCAGGAGGTTTTGCCAAGGCTGAAAGCGTCGGGAAATAAAATGTGGCAGGCCAAGTGAAAGGGTCAGAGTCTCCTTGGTGCAGGCATGAGTTTACAGACAAATGGTGAAGGAATCTCGCACCTGACCACCGCTTTGATGGCTGTTGAAGTCAAGCTGATAAAACATCAGATGCTTTCAAGCAGGATTGCCCCAATGCCACTCCAGAGCACCTTGGCATAAGTAAGCACTGCATCATGCCCTGCAAAATGATGTATCCAAGTTTCAGGCCACAGTTGATTGTTACTGCATGTGTACAAGCTCTATTCCAAGTAGGTTTGTCAGGGCCTACAAAAATGATACTGCCAAATGGGCAATGTTGGCTCCAAATCACGATCGCATGCTTTCCTCTATGCAGCACATGACCAGCTGTGATTAGAGCATTTTCTTTATTCATTCATGGGATGTGGGCATCACTGGCAAGGCCAGCAATTATTGCCCATCCCTATTTAGCATTGAGAAGGTGATGGTGAGCCGCCTTCTTGAACCGCTGCAATCCGTGTGGTGAAGGTACTCCCACAGAGCTCACGGGGGATGAGTTCCAGGATTTTGACCCAGGGACAATGAAGGAACAGCAATATAGTTCCAAGTCAGGATGATGTGTCACTTGGAGAGGCATTTGGAAAGATGGTGTTCCTATGCCTGTTGCCCTTGTACTTCTGACTGCTAGAGGTCGCAGTTTTGAGAGATGATGTTGAAGAAGCTTTGGCAAGTTTCTGCAGCGCATCTTATCGATGGTACACACTGCAGCCACACTGCGCCAGTGGTGGAGGAAGCGAATGTTTAAGGTGGTGGAAGGGGTGCTAATCAAGCGGGCTATTTTGTTCTGGATGGTGTCGAGCTTCTTGAGAGTTGTTGGAGCTGCACTCATCCAGGCAAGTGGAGTGTATTTCATCACACTCCTGACTTGTGCCTTGTAAAGCTTTGGGGAGTCAAGAGGTGAGACACTCACCACAGAATACCTGGGGCTAGACTTTCCACTCATGATCACCGAGCTATCGCCCATCTATCGCCCATTTTTGCTGAAAAGTGGAAAGTTGGGCCGCTGCTCTTGTAGCCGCAGTATTTATGTAGCTGGTCCAGTTAAATTTCTGGTCAGTTGTGACCCCTCGGATGTTGATGGTAAGGGATTCGATGATGGTAATGCCATTGAATGTCAAGGGGAGGTGGTTAGACTATCTCTTGTTGGTGATAATCATTGCCCTGGTGGCATGAATGTTATTTGCTTCTGAAGAGACTTTCAGCAGAATGGTTCGTCAGGCAGACACAATTGCTAGTAATGCCACAAAAGGTCTGTTGGTACCGTATCCTTTGAGAAGAGGAGGCCTCACCAGCACACGTGCTGATGTGAGGTATGCTACCTGTCTCTGCAGATGGAGGGATGCTGGTGCTGATGGGTGGGCCAGAATACCTCTTGGGAAGTCTGACTTGTCTGTTATGTCGCTTGAGCTTTGCTGTTTCCTGCTAAAACATCAGCTAAGAGGATCCCTATTTGAAAAACCCTCCAGTGCCTTTAAAAGTAGCTCAGGGCAATAAAGTAAACAAATAATGACAAATGTAAAAAGAAACAAGGCTGCCCTTTAAAGGCTTTGAAATATGTGGGCCTCTTTTGTGCATCTCCATGAGAGGCCCCCTTCCTGCCAGGTTTTCATGGGCATGCTGGGAACTCAGTGTCTGGCACACCTCTGGATTAGAAAATGACATGGTGCCCTGCTTCCTCCCCTTTCAATAGGATAAGAAAGCTGCTGCCTGTTTCAGCTAGGAGTTCTCTGTGCTTGCCCTCTCCCTCCCAAAACAACATTTAGCACATCCATGAAACCAAGGCTAAGTGGGTGGGAACAAATCCAACCACTACTGCCCTGTTTATGGGCACAAAGTGGACGTAAAAAGAGAAAAATCAACCCCCCCGCCTCTCCGCCCACCATTGCAGTAATGCGTTGATAGGAATTTCTGTAGACTCATACTTTGGTATCAATCCCCCCAATTTGACATGCAATGAAGACACAGACGGGACGCAGAGCAGATATCGGCCGGTTAGCATCAGGTTGCTCTTGGCCACTAGCCGGCATGCAGGTAAGTGATAGGGAGATGTTTTGGGAAAGTCTTGGGGGGGGTGGGGGGAGGGAGGGAGAGGGGAATCCGAGGGAAGGGGGGAGTCTGCTGTAGGGGAGGTCATGACTTTCCATGTGTGGCTCTGAGGTGCATTCATGCTCCTCCTGGCTCCACAAAGGAAAGTTTTCACTGATCTTTGTCCTCCTCACCAGCTACAGTAAAAAAAGTTTTCAATTACAATTTAATAAAATAAAGAAGCATCAGTAGTAAGCAATACTAGAGCATGCAAAAATCAATCATTAGTGCTACTAGAAACGTCCATTATTTATTATTTGTTTATCTTCATTCTTCATCAGATGATTCCAATCAGTTTTGTTATGCAAAGTTCCTTAAAAACACTCCTTTATTTGCTTTTTCACTCATCTTTTGTTGATGACCACTTCTTCCTCAGTCTGGAGTCAGAGCTGAACTCTTCTACTCCGTCAACATGGCCAGAGCTTAAGTTCCAATTTTATTTTTAAGTCAGAATTTGCAAATACAGTCATAATAATTCCAACGCAAAGAAACAATCTACCGGGGCTAACAAGTTGACCTGGAGCAATGATGCACATGGCTCTAAATATTACACATCAATGCAATATTATGTAAAACGCCATAATATGAATATTGAGCAGGAATTGTCGATTTCAAACAGTAAAAGCACCCGAATTTTTTTTTGCTCAGCTGTATCCCAGAACACACAAGGGTAAATGTTACAGGGTGGGAAAATCACCAATCTTATTCAATGGGAGAATAAATCGGAGAATTGGACACAGAGGTCAGCGCATCCAATTTTCAGCACCAAAAGCCAGGCACAGTGGCTGATTCCCTGATGTAGCTCCCATTAAATGGAGCTCTCATGGGAACCTAAAGATTACCCAATACTCCCAGTTAACCTGGCTTGTTGGTTACTTGTCGCTATCAATACAGTGATCAGTAATCTTTTTAAAACCTCTAACTGCTGCTTGTGGTATCAAAGGCATTAATTACAATGCAGAGCAAAGTTCTCTTTCTCAAACAGAACATAGAATATCTTCAATAGTATACACTGCAGGAGAGGTAAAAATCTTGTCATGTTGGATTTAAAGAGGGGTGACCAGATATATTTCATTTCTACACAATTGATCAATTATTGAAGTTTTCTTCAGTAGAATCCTTTAAAACTTAGGTTTTTTTGAGGGTGGGTGATGCTTAAATGCTGACAGATCCGAAATGATAAATTCCAGCTCAGTTTTGTTCCTAAAGAGGACACGAGGAATATCAAAATTTTCTTTTAATAAACTGCACCCTTAAAGAGTTCCAGTTTTTCCTGTGTACCGTATGAGTTTGCAGTCATCACTGCAACATTATTGCCGTTGTCGTCTTGTAGATGTCGCCGGAGATGACCAAAAATAGCTTCTGGGTAAAAGAAAAGCTGGAGAAGCTTGAGAATCCTGAGCTTTTCACCAGACTTGCTCACATTTTCTCCTCCCAGTCAAAGGGTAAGCGCCTTCTGTCATCCATTGCTTTTACATGTGCCTGGGATTTACATTCACTTAGTGGCCTCTAAATGATTGCTTTGGGCGACACCTCTGACCTTTGCAATAAAATGGCATAGTGTTTGAGGTATAGATTTGATGTGTAAATAAAGAAAGGGTGGTATTGTTAATGAGATTCCATAAAACATTAAGCAGTTCTGTCAAGTGCAAGACTGCAATAAAAATCTAAAGCAGGGCCAAGTCTGACTCTGGAAGAATTTAAAATGCAGGCATGCTAATGGGGTTATTTGCACTAAGTGGGCACATTGGAAAGAGGATTCAATCACCCAGGCAAAACTAGCCAATCTTTCTGCTCAATTGAGATCAGATCATTGGACATTTCTTTTATTATTAGACAGCAATATTTTAGGCTTATTTGAAACAATTCATCACTTGCCCTTTCTATAGGGGAAAATGCTGTAAAACAGTAAATTTACTGCAGTGAGTTCATTTGGAGCCAGTTTTAAATGTTACGCTCACTTGCCATTTAATGCTGCTTCTGTATATACCTCATGAATGTTATCCTCTTGTTTCTGCCAGTTAAATGCAAGCATAGATTTTTTTTTCAAGTGAGGTCCCAGTCAAACACATTTTTTCTGCAGCAATGTCATTTTGTATTATCCTTTTAAAAGGCAGAATGGAGTGGTTGAAGCGTTTAAGGGGAGGCTTGATATATGAAGAAGGATAAAAAGGGATACAGGGGCAAGACAGGCAGAGCTAATTAAAGTGGGAGGAGGCTCATGTGGAGTATAAACACCAACAAAAATTATTTGGGCCGATTGACTTGTTTAAGTGCTTCAGAGTCCATGTAAATCTTTGTAATTATTTGGGTCATTTTGTTTGACCAGAGTTGGTAAAATGGCCAGAACCCTTCTGAGTACTTCAGATTAGAAATAAGAGGATTTGAGTATACGAGCAAGGAGGTCTTACTGCAGTTGTACAGGGCCTTGGTGAGGCCACACCTTGAATATTGTGTACAGTTTTGGTCTCCTAATCTGAGTAAGGATGTTCTTGCTATTGAGGGAGTGCAGCAAAGGTTCACCAGACTGGTTTCTGGGATGGTAGGACTGACATATGAAGAAAGGCTGGATTGACCAGGCTTATATTCACTAGAATTTAGAAGAATGAGAGGGGATCTCGTAGAAATATATAAAATTCTGACGGGATTGGACAGGTTAGATGCAGGAAGAATATTCCCGATATTGGGGAAGTCCCGAACCAGGGGTCACAGTCTAAGGATAAGGGGTAAGCCATTTAGGACCGAGATGAGGAGAAACTTCTTCACTCAGAAAATTGTGAACCTGTGGAATTCTCTACCACAGAAAGTTGTTGAGGCCAATTCATTAGATATATTCAAAAGGGAGTTAGATGTGACTCTTATGGCTAAAGGGATCAAGGGATATGGAGAGAAAGCAGGAATGGGATACTGAAGTTGCATGATCAGCCATGATCATATTGAATGGTGGAGCAGGCTCAAAGGGCCGAATGGCCTACTCCTGCACCTATTTTCGATGTTGCTATGTTTCTAAGCTCCAACTAGCATAATATTCAATTCTCATGTTTCAATCAGACCATTCAAAGGCCGTAGTCTTCCCAGCCCTGCGAATGTGGGTTTGGGGATAGGCCCTCTGTCAAAATGGCCGAGATTGACAGCCGGTCGGGATCCTGCACTAAACGCGCCTCCGTGTGAGTTTCTGACCTGTCAGGACTGCGTGCAGATCGCAGACCTGACAGCAAGCGGCGGGCCAATTAATTAAGATAGTTAGGAGGTAGTTGAATGCGGCTTAAGATGATTAAAAGCAGGCACTTACAATTTTGCCAACCTTTTGATGGGTTTGCCATCCCTCGGGGTACATGCCAGGTAAGTGGAGTCGGGTTCTCAGTAATTCTCCATTACTTTGGCTAGTTGACAGCTGCAGAAATGGTATAACAGCTACCATTTCACAGCTGTTCACTTTCCAATGTCAGAAGCTGAAGCCTTCCTGATTTGGAAGAAACTTTTAACCTGTCTGCAGTTTGGAAGTATTTGTAGTGAACTCTCTATCCACTGTCACATCCTTGGAGCAACCTCTCTCACCATTGACAGATCGCTTCTGTCATTTCAACCTCACCTGCTATCAAGTCCAGCAGCATCGGTGCCCTTGAAAAAAATCTCACCTTGGTCCTCAGATACCCACCACGATCAGCCCCAACATCACTAAACACACCAGCATCACCAACAACAACACCAACCTTCTCTGCAATCAACTGATGCTGCACAGAAAACAGGGCATCAGCATCCAACCACATTGCTGCCCGGGATGCCAGCGATGGCCACACCATGGCCACATTTACTTCACTTGATGCTGTACACTCTGGCTGCCTCATGATGCGGCAGGTTGGCACCACCCCACACCAGCTCCATAAAGCATCACTGCATTGCTTAAGCCATTTATTTCACACTCATCACCATTGTGGGGGTACCCTTATATCTCACCGTTCATTACAACTCACTGAGCCACTTCCAAAGGTGCCCACAAATCTATCCAAGAATGCAAAGTGCTGAAAAGAAAGATTTCAATGTTTGACAACACATCAACATAAATTTTACATGAACATTGGCTAAATTACCCAAGTGCCTATCCTTGTGTGTTTTTAGTTGGTGTGATTGGACCAGGATGAGGGTGAGTGTAAGGGGTGATTAGTGAGATGGGGAAGTGATAATGTCGAGATAGAGAGGGATGGGTGGAGGTGTAAGGTAAATTGATGTGATTTAAAGATGTGCAGGGGTAGAATAGGGAAAGCAGAGTGATGGGGATGTGATGAGGTTGAGTTTGGCTTTGCAGTAACATTTCCTGATCTACGGAGATCATTGAAAGGGTTGCGCCACTGCAGCCAGGTTCTCCTGGCGACATCCCTGCTTGTGACCTCCTGTGCAATGTGCAACCAGGCTGCTTGCGTGTCCTGGGGAGGTCTCTTCCACCCATTGGAAGGGAAGAGTACCTCCTTGTGTGCTGCAACACCCTCCATAAGCATATGGAGGGTGTCATGGGAGAGCCTGTGTGTAGGCGTGCACCTTGGTGCAGTGTTTGCAGCACCTCAAAGCTGCAGAACACTGACAGAAGAAGTGTCAAAAACAATGTGCACATGGTCCCTTTAAGGAAACCAGCTGATGACGTCATTGGATCGGCTTCTTGTTAATTGGCCTGGAACCTGCAAGCCATATCAACGGAAGATTGGGCGCAGAGGGCGGGTGTGGTCAGGAGTGGCTTTCCCAAACGTCACCGATGCCGGCCACACGCAACTTGTCACGGGTTGCGAAATCGTGGCCAAAATGTGGACTTTGCCTTCCTTTCCTCCCACAAGTAGCAGCGTTTCCCAAACAATGCCCCAATGAGACCCATTTTCTGCCCTCTTTGTTGCCACTCAAGCTATGTGCCCTGCTAAGGATTGATTCCAGTCTTGACACTGAATAATATGGTCACTGTAGGATGGCACTGCCCGAGACCAGGGAGCAGGTTGTCCACATTTTATCTCGGTTGGGGAATGGGATGAGTTGTGTACATGGATCTAAAGGGGAAAACATAAACTAAGGAAGGAAAGGAAACTGAAAAGGGTTTCCTTAATAAATAAAGCCTATTTGTAAAATAAAGGCAGAAAGTTCTACCAATAAAATATTTTTAAATTCAAAAGTGACATTTTCCATAAGTGAAATTGGAGCATGTCGCTGATGATAATTGAATCAGAAATTACCCGCCTCCAACATGCACACTTCCGGTTTTAACGGAGGTGGGACGGAACAGGGGTGGGGGGGTGATGGGGGTGGTGGGTGGGCAGCCAACCCATTCACAGGCGATGGCGTGCCCATTTAAATATTATAATGAGGCTGGCGTGCCTCAGATTTAACCACCGTTTCAAATTTAACTCTGGCTGTTCGGGTTTCTCAGGCCTCGGGAATCCGCCAGCTAAACTAAGGCAAGGACTGTTGGATCCAGGAGGTAAGTGCCTTTCCAGCATTCCTGCCTCAACCCACCGCCTCCCCCCACCGCGTGTTTGGAGACGCTGCCGAAGCCTCTGATCCCACCCCCCCCTCCTCCTTTTGACCATTTTAGATATGCAAATTCCTCTATTTCAGACTCATTTCCAAATACAATATAAACAAATTCCTTGCAATAATGTTGTTCTGATGGTCCCAAATACATGTAAAGGTATCCCATCGCCTTGGCTGCTTTTGTTCTGATATCTTGCACATGATCTGACAGCAAGGCAGTAATCTCATCACAAATCTGTCCAGCAGGCAGTGATCTGTAATAATCCGATAGTGCAGTGTACATGAGGAAACCTAGGAATGTTATTGCTTTTCTTCTGACTTCACGTAGCATCATCATCATCATCATAGGTGGCCTCGGGAACGAGGATGACTTACTTCCACATGGGTTCACAGATATTTCAATGAAGGACCCGATGTTCCAGTCCTGAACTCCAATTGAAGGGGTGGAAGATGCCTGTGCGTGGATTTTTTTAACGTGTGGTGACCGTTGCACACCAGCCACCACACGGGCTCGACAGAGCTAGGCCTTTTGTCCAGTGGCAAGGGTCAACCAGGACGACTGGAGACATACTCTGCTGCACGGACCTAGAGGAATGCCGAGAGATTGTGATGGAGGAGCAGTGAGAGATTGTGGTGGAGGTGCGGCGAATGTTTGTGATGGAGGTGCAACGCGAGATCGTGGCGGAGGTGCGGCAAATGAGGGCACAGGGCCTAGAAGAGCCAAGAGTCCAGGGGCAGCACGGGCCAGCCCACATTGTGATATGTGTGCATACTTCAGGTAGCAAATTCCTAAAGAAGGTGGCACAGCTCCTTATGTACAAGGTGATCGGTTTGGACAATTCTTTGCCAATCTGCCTGGAGATGTTGCTTAAATATTTTTCATAATCCAGGGTGATCTCCCACAATGAAAGTTCTTGAAACAGATAGCAAATATTTTCTGACGCCGTTATTGGACCATAGAAATTCAGCATGGATTTGCGGACTTTGATGACCTCATCGTTCACATCATTAAGATGTAGCAGCAAGCTGATCAAGGTGGACTTGATGTGCTCCATAAGTGGAGGGTTCATTTCTACAGCCCCAAATCTGATTAACTTCCCAAGTATGTTAAATGGTGCAGTCTCACTTTCTCATGTTCATTTTCAAAGTAAGGCTTAACTGCAAGTGCTACATCAGCAAGACTGGGATTTATGCAATTCTCCTGCAGTTGATCTAAAACTTTGCCATTGAGGCAATGTTGAGCATTTCCAATGAGATTCTGGGGTTTGCACTTCTCGTCAATCACAGATATCAATGTGGACAACAGTTTAACGCAGTATTTGTCTATCTGTTGAGAAGCCCCGATTGCAGCATTTCCTAAACCTTGTACAGCGAGCCACTGGCCAACAGAGGACACATCAATCATGCATGGAAATAAAATCTCCAGAAGGGTATGCATCAGCAACAAGTCCGACACCACTGAATGATTTAAAAGCTCCCCAAAGAAAACAGCTATTGTGATTCTCTGACTCTCGTCTATGTTGACCAGGAAAGAAATAAGTTCCTCTGCAATGTTGATCAGATGAGGGGCAGTACACACAGTCAATGTGCTGGCCAGCAATGTAATCCCCCCATGGTGCTTTCTTGGACTCATGATGAGATCCCAACCTTCCATTTCTCTCATGATGGTATAATCCCCCTTTCTCTGTGTCAGGGCAGCATGAAGTATCTGAGAATAGGGCGGAAGGATTCCCCATCCTTTTGAATTCTCAAAGTTAGTAGGAAACCAAACCCAGACACTGAAGCTGAGATGAATCAGAAGGGTGCTGCCTAACTGGGGGTGTAGAATGATTATCATTTCCCGTGAGTCAGGCTTACATACCACTTTACAAAGAGCACAGAGAACAGCTAAAGGCTGCTGAGTTGCTGAATCTATTGTATCTCTGATATTGGAATCTCTGTCGCTGTCATACAATGACTTTAACTTGTCCAGTAAGTACTTGTTTACTGCTGTGGATAGTGCATTATCTGTCAGTAGTGATCTCTGTATATCTTAATGTACCTGTCAAATGGACTTGGGTAAGTGAGGAGAGTGGACAAAACTGTTGGCAAATCGTGTGACGCCAGAATGGAGATAGAATGTGTCACTGCATTTGTCACCTTGTAGCTCAGTAATTGAGCACAAGTGATTGCACTATATTTTGATCCTGGAATGTCTGCAAGGGTGGGTCCATGTTTGGTAATGAGGACATTTATGACAATAGAAGTTGCACAGGAGATATTCCATTGCTTGTCTGTTAGTCATTTGAAGATTGTGAAGAGTAGAGTGTTCAACTGATCATGTGCTATGCACTTTGATAGAACTTTACCAACATCAGTGCATGTTTGAAAGAGGGCCTGACAGGTAAGTTGATTTAACCTACCTTTGATGGCTTTCAGAAGCTGCACTTCCTTATCTTGGTGATCCACAGGAAACTCTTCAAGGTGTAACTAGATATAAAGTAATCCATACAAGCCTTGCAACGTGCGATGGATCTACACATTGAGACACCACGCATCCAATAATAGTCGGCAAGTTATCGGATGGCACCTTATTGCTAATGTCAAGTTTCTCCAAGAAAAACGGCACCAGGTGTAAAGTGGTCTCCATTGCCTTTTCTTGCTCAAGGTCCTTTGTGGATTGGCTCCACATCTCCATGTTCTTGAATACAGAATGAAGCCCATCAGGAGACAAATCCATTTGTTCAGAAGATCCTGCAGCGATACCATTGTCTCACTGTAAAGCTTCTGTCGCTCTGCCAGGTCCATGGTTGTACATTCATTGGCATTGCTAGTGTCCAAATCTGGCAAGCTGACTTCACTTTTCAAACAGGTGCTAATCAGATCACTGTTACCGTTCAATGAAGGCTCCAGTTTTGAGTGATGCACAGGCGTCCATAGCAGACAGAAGGGGTCATTGTCACTGTTGGCTCTGCTGTGATCAGCAATTCAAATATGTGCAGGTCAGCAATTCTGCTTTGCTGATGACTGATATATTCTTTACATCACAAACACACACGTACAAAAGATTGCTCGAAAGGAACTTATCATTATTGTATATACATCAGCAGTTGCAATGCCACAGTAGTCCACTAGGGCGAGCTCTATATTACACTTCGTCCTCCTGAATGAAGAATTAATCACGACAAAATAATCATTATACATAACTTGCATGGTTATACACAACAAAAGATAATGGGCTAGACTTTCCTATCATTTTTGGCGGGTTCTTGGCGATTTTCTCGGTGGTTCAGCTGTTTTTCCACCTGATGAAAGTTTCCCCCTTAGTTTTTAATGGTATTGCTCACATCTGAACACGCCCGCTGGGACCAAACCGCTGACTTGCAACGCAGAGAAAAATCACCAGGGCGTAAGTTTGGCCTCAACGGAAGCCCGTCCAGATCACCGAGGGAACCGCCCTGTGAAAGCTGCTTAAACAGGGTGGTAGGTGAGTACTCTGCAAAGAAAGGTAAGTTAAAGGTTCTTTCTTTTATTTTTTTTAATTTTAAAACGGCGATTAGGTGTAAAATTGTCTTGGGAATGCTTTTTATGTTTTTAATTGAAATTTTTAAAATTTTCCCCCCTCCCTAGGCCCAACCACATTTTAAATACTTAACGTCCATTCCAGTAAGAGCCGCCCATTTCACTTAGTTTCCCCTTAACCACCGAGAAAACCGTCGACAATAAAGGTGCAACGCGCATTTTCTCGCCGGGTGATTAGTTTTAATTAGTTTAAATATAAAAGTGGAAATTCTCACCAGCGTTACTCAGCAAATGTTAGCGGTTTTTCTGAGCGAGCAATTGGGTGTTGAGGGTCTTGGTAAAGTCTAGCCCATGGGGCTAGAATTTCCAGTGCTGCACTGCCTGGTTTCTCAGCGTTATTGGCCGTTTTGGGCGAGAACCGGGTCGGCAAAAACGTCCCCAGCTGAGTTCCGCCAGCAGTTTTGAGGTACCACTGGTGAGTGTACCACTGGCGTGCACCGTCCACAGTGGGTAATTTATTTAAAAAATGACCACGAGAATCAGTGGAGCTGGGCAGTAGCTGAGTAGCCCTGCAAGAAAAAGGTAAGTAATTGTTTTTTTACTAATTATTTTAAAATTCTCTTGTAGTGATTTAAGTGAAAAGGGTTCTGAGAAAGTTTTTGATTTTTTTATGTTATGTTTTTTGAAAAATGTTTTATTTTTTCTCATGCTAGGCCCAACCCGCAGCCTCAGTCTAAATTTTTAGTAAATTTATTAATTATCGCCCATTTCTTTAAGAACTGCCTAATCAGCTCAAGATTCCATTTTTTTGATGAAAATTGGGTTGCCACGCCCATTTTTTTTCGCTGGGCGAATTTTTAAATTTTTTAGTGGGAATTTTTCACCGCAATAATCTTGGGAATCTTACCGGTCTTTTGGGCGGCAATCGGGCGCTGGCAAGTTGTTAGGAAATTCTAGCCCATGGACTTATTTTGCCATATTTACAAATTAAACTTAACCACTGGTTTTCTGTTTCGAGGAAGATACCTTCGCTCTCGAACAGAACTTTCCAAACTTGGTATCGAACTTAGACTCATTCTATGCTGAGCCTGAGGAGAATTTTTCTCCTAGGGCAACCCTTGATCTATGTTTTGACTCTCTACAACTTTAGACTGTTTGTCTGCCTGACTCGGACTCAGACTTAAATTTTGACATTCTCTTTGACTTGTTTCTAGTACATCTGATGTGGGATTTGCTACTGGTACTCTACTTGTAACAAGACCATCTGACTCATCAGAAATAATCGAATCATTCCATCGTTCAACTCCTTCCACATCTGTCGGTAAAATATAATCAATGTGAACAAACCTAACCATTCCACGATCAAACATCTTGACCAAATATATGCGAAGGCCACATATCTTCACTATTCTTCCTAGTAACCACTCTCACATTCTGATTCAATTGTAAACTTCTCTCTCTTACTCTAACTCTATCATGATTCTCTTTCTGTCTTAATTGTTTCTCTTCTACTGACTGTGCCAAGTTTGGTTTTAACAACAAGAACCTGATTCATGGTTCTCATTTGAGAAACAACTCTGCTGGTGTTCTACAAGTAGTTTGTATGAGGAGTATTCTGATAAGTAATCAGAAAATTTCCTAATTTATAATCCAATGACAACTGCCGTTTCCTTGGATTTGGATCTAACATTTGCTTGACGAGAGTACCTTTTACAATTTGTACTGTGCGCTCTGCTGCACCATTAGAAGCAGGGTGGTACAGTGAAACTTTGGTATGTTTCACACCGTTTCTGCTCATGAACTGTGAAAATTCATCCAAACAAAATTGCAGCCCATTATCAGATGCAATTTCTTCCAAAAGAACTTATGAAGAAAACAATCTTCGCAAATTGTCCAGTGTTTTACTTAGTTATTTTACACATCGGAAACACCTACCCACTTCGAATGGCTATCAAACACAATGAAAAATTGTTGTCCTTCTAGCTCAGAAAAATCTATATGTAACCTTTGCCATATCCTGGGTGGCCATTTCCATGGCTGTAATGGTACTGATGGTGGTTTCTTGCTTACCAATTGACATGTTATACATTGACTAACAATGTACTTTATGGGCCAGTCTTTCGGCTTCATTGTCGCCGATTTTCTCGGCGTTGCAGCTGTTTTTTTGTCCGGCGAGAGTTTGCACGCAGGCTTTTTACCTGGTATCGCCCACATCAGAAGTCGCCCACTGGAACCAAACCACTCACGTGCAACGCCGAGGATAACCGCCAGGATGTAAGTTTGAGCCTCAACCGCTAACGTCCAGATCGCCGAGAGACCCGCCCTGTAAAAGCAGCTTTTACAGGGCGGTAAGGGGGGGACCCTGCAAAGAAAGGTTATTTAATTATTTATTTAAAATTTTACCACGGCGATTAGGTTTAAACTGTTCTGGAAATGCATTGTATGTGGGTTTTTTAAAATAATTTTTATTTAGGTTTCGCCCCCCCCCCCCCCCCCCCCCTCCATAGGCCCAATCACATCTTCAGCCTAAATTTTTGCACTTACATTCCGGTAACGACCGCCCATTCGGCTGACTTTCCACTTACCCTTCGAGAGACCGCCGAGAATGAGTGTGCAACGCCAACTTTTTTCGCCGGGCGATCATTTTCACACACCTTTTCCCTAAAAATGCAAATTCTCACCCATTTTTTCCGCCAAGCATTAGCGATGTTTCTCAGCGGGCAATTGGACATTGAGGGCCTTTATGGAAAATCTAGTCCCTCTATCTTTATCTAGAACTTGCCACCATAAGTAACTGTGTGCAAAACTCTTGGTCAAACACATTCCCAGGTGCTGGTCATGAAGATTTCCTCACAATTTGACCTGAACTCTTGCACCACACATGATATAATCTTTATCCACTGATAATTCATTCCTACGAACGAAGTATGGATGAATTCCTTTTTCTCATACCTGGTTTGGCCTGCCATTTGCTATGTAATCATACACCTTTGACATAACTGGGTTGCATTTGGTTGCCCTACCAGTCTCTTCAGCTGTGACTGGTAGCTCATCAATGTATGAAAAATAGAAAATTTTTACATTTCACAACGTATTGTATAGATTACGCTAGAACCTGGTTTACGGTTACTTTATAATCAGCACACAACCTTACCTTACCATCTGACTTCAGTACAACAATGGGTATAGGCCAATTAGTTGGATCTGTTGATTTCTGGATTCTTTTACCTCAATCTGGTTCAGCAAAATTACTGAAACGAATACCGTTTGTGCTTTAAACAAAGCAAGCTTTTATTTAAAAAGCAAATCCCGATCGGGGACTTTATCAGACAGAAGGAATGCAAGTCTGTTCGAACGCACCCACTTCCTACGGACAAAGTGACGTTACATTGTAAAGGGACGACGGTTATACATTTTCGGCAAAAGATAACAAGATAGGGCTAGAGTGACATCCTAGTTCAGCCTATCTCTTTTGATCCCTCTTTCCCTTTGTCCACTCATAAGCCGACCTAAGTATGGTCTGATTTTAAACAAAGACCTTCTGTTAACGTTTCAGGTTAATAACATGATTTAATAAGACCTTGAGGTTTTTCTGCAAGCTGTGGGTTTTGTTTCAATATGTGTTAGTGTAGTAACATTTCGCAATCTCGAGTCTGAGATGTCATGGCTATTCCTCCATGAATTCTTTGTTAGCTTATACTGTCCCTATACAATTCCCACGTTCTCAACTTCAATGTCTCTATACATTTTTAAACATTCACATTCCCCCCTTTTATCATTCCATGATAACACTTAGGATCATTCTAGGAGTATCGCATTCATCCGTTCACACTCTATTTCCTGAATCATATTGTTGTTAGTGTCGAGTAGTTCTTTAGTTCGTTGGATCATAACTCGGTAGCCCTTGACCACAAGAGAGTTTGCTAACCTTGCCATCATTATTTTACAACATTACTTTACATCATTAAGGCAACCAACAATTAGATAGGATCTCCAAGATCCATCTGATAGCCAATCAAACTAGCTAGATCCTTCTGCTGGTGTGGATAACTTCTTCACCTCCCTTCTTATGTGATCAGTGAGATTGGTTATGTTTTCTGAACTATCAGGAATGTAAGTGTAACATTCAGATCCTATCAGGGCACACGTTCCCCCTTTCTCAGCTAACAGGTAATTGAGGGCCATTCGGTTTTGTAATGCTACGGTCCTTATTGCTACCATTTCAGCTGTGATGCCCTCCAGAGCTTCAGCAGTATTGTATTGGCCCCCCTCCTCTCGTGATAGTTTGGCTCTGAATCCATCTGACAGTCTCAGTTAGGGTTAGTGGAACGGGGCACAAAGGAATTCCCCCTTTGGAATGTATAGGGAATGTATAGGGAATGTGAACACACCCAACATCTAGAAAAGTTCCCATTTTGCGCATAAACATAAGACATGTACAAAAAGGTGTTTACATGGAGCTCTCGTCTCTGTCTCCCCTCCCATGTGCCGAAACTGTCATATATCAACACTATACAGACTGTGGCATACAGACAGTTTCATCTTATGGCTCAGGATTCAGATAAATAGTCCAATTATTTTGCTGATTAAAAGAGTTCGGTTCTCCCGTCTCTCTTCTCAGGTCACCGTCGGTGTAGCTGGCTGTCTATCACTGCGGGTAAAAGTTCAAACTGGTCCAAGTTCCATTTAGGATGCCAACGGCCTTGTTCAGCTATGGAGAAGAGGAAGTCTGGAACAGAAACAGGAGTTAGAATAACCAGTAAAATAGGTTCGTTAAAGGGTGGTGAGCTTGCAGTGGTGCAGGTGAACCCAGGCACTTTTCCCCTCAACCTTGGCTGCAGTGGGGGTAGTGAGTAACACCTGAAAAGGCCCCTCCCATTGTGGCTCTAATCCCTTCCGAATCCATACTTCCCTGGTGCCACGAGGGACAATTCGGGTAAAACTGGGAGGTCGAGGTGAGCATCTTGAACCTGGTTGTGAGCTAGTCACAGAGCCTGAGTCAGAGAAAGAACATAGGTGGTCATCAGTCGAGCTGAGATACCATATCTAGGAACAATTTCCCTCATTAACACCTTAACAACAGTTTGAGCCTTATTGTCCAGGGTAGGGTAGGCTTCAATCCATCTGCTAAACACATCTACTATTACTAACACATATTTGTAACACTGAACTTTTTGCAACTCAATGTAGTCCAACTGAAATGTCTCAAAGGGACCTTCGGGTAGGGGCGTTTTACCCCAATTACAGGGGACTCCCTTCCCTGGATTATGTTGCTGGCAAACCAGGCAACGACTACTGATGTTCTGGGTGAGCGCCTGGAGTCTAGGGTGCCACCAAGTAGCCAAAAGTGTATCACTCGTGGTTCTTGCTCCACAATGAGTAGCAAAATGCATACAATCAATAACCCAAAGAGCCAACTCGTCAGACATGCAAGTCTGTTCCGCGGGAGTGGTCCAGAGTTTAGAAACATTGTCATAAGTACATGCATAATATTTCCACAACAGTTTATCTTTTTCAGGTGCGTCCTCCTGTGCTTTTATAACATCTTGGATGGTTGGCATTGGTTTTTCCGAGGCTAACTTATCCTTCGCAGGATTTTTAGTCTGACTCATAATTTTGGGCACTACCACCTGTTGGTCACGAGAGGCCTGTTTAGCCTCTTTGTCAGCACAGTGGTTCCCTATATCAACCGGGGATTTTCCAGTGGTGTGGGCGGTACATTTAACAACGGCAATGTGCTTGGGGAGCATGAGGGCTTGCAACAAATCAGATACTAATTGCTTATGGGATATCTCATTCCCCTGTGAGGTTAGGAATCCCCTATTTTTCCATAATTGTCCGAAATCATGGGCCACCCCAAAGGCATACCTAGAGTCAGTATAGATATTGACTTTGTGATCTTTGGCTAACATACAGGCTCGGGTGAGGGCGAATAGTTCAGCTTGTTGGGCAGAATAGGCGGTTTCAAAAGCGGCAGATTCCAAGACCTGATTCTCCTGTTTTACTATGGCGTATCCTGAGATTCGTGTACCTTCTGGATTAATAGAAGAACTTCCGTCAACATACATAACAGTCTGGATCTTCCATTGGTACATCAACTAAATCTTCCCTGACTGATGTGGCCTCTTAAATTAAAGATAAACAATCATGACTGGGTTCTTCCTCATCTTGGGGTGGCTCAGTAAGAAAACAGGCCAGATTAATTGCAGTACAGTGCCGAAAGGTCAGTTTAGGATTGCCTGTGATTTCAGTGGGTTCTGTCGGATAGAGGGCCAGTCCACATTGCCTTGCACTGGGATCTCAATCGGATCAATGGGAGTATAAACCACTTGGGAGGGGTCCTCTGCCCACACATGAGGATCCACATAGTCAGGTGTGTCAGAGCCAGTATGATGCTGCAGAGTCGTTAAGACCTTCTCGGGGTCCCCATGGAATTGGACTGTTCGGCCATGTTTTACAATTTGCACATCCCGGCTGGTAGGGTCAGCCTCGTCTATAGCCTGGCGCACCATAACTTCCAAATCTTTAGTGTGGTGGGGCTCTTTTTTCAACCACGCTGCCCCTCGCTGCAGCAGGAACGCCATCTTGCCTCTGTCCTCGAGGTCGACTGCCTTGATCCTTCTCTCCCGCGATTCTGCCACAACCGCTGGAAGGGTACCTATGAAATTGATCTTTTTCCCCAGGAGTCCTGCCACTGGAGCTGGGAAGGTATTTTTAGATCGTTCCAGTCGGATCATTGCCACGCAGTCGTGATGGATGGTCTGTGCCTCAGGTGCTGCACTGGTCTGTTCTCTGGTGCCTGGCCCAAGCAAAGGTGAGGTTTTGCTCTGCCTCTGAGCATGGGGGACATCGATTGCTGGAGTGAAGAGGTCTTCCCATTTCCACTAGGATCGTATGCTAGGGTCACGTGATAGGGTGCCTGCGGCAGGTCCAGAGACCACCACTGAGGGGTTCTAGTGGTATACTGCCGCTTAAGGGTTCCCTGTTTTACAATAATCCCATCATCTCCACACTCCAAATGCAACTGGAATTTGCAGAGGAGGTCTCTAGCCATCAAGTTACAGTCCAGATTGGTTGTGATAACAAATCGATGTTCCACCGATTCTTCCTGGTAACCCATTTTAACCGGTTCTGACACCGGGAATGTAGAGACTTGTCCCAGGAATCCTGACAGTCCCTGTGTTTCAGTGAAGGCGGGGAGTTTAAGCTTTGATTGTACAGAAGACATGAAGGCTCCCGTATCTATCAAGAAGGGTTGCCACTCATTCCGAATTTTTAACAATATCATCGGTTCGTCATCCGGGGAGGGTCCCTGCGTAGTCAATACGAATCGGGGGACGGTTGGCTAAAGGGGTTGTTCTGGGAGAAGTTAGTGTAAGATCCCCGTCCTCTCCCCCCTTGACCCCCCTCCTCTTCCTCCTCTTCCTTTTTCGTGCTGACGGGAGGGACAATTTCTATTCCAATGTCCTTCTTGCCCACAAATAAAGCATCCATCTCGTCTTTCCCAGCCCCGACCTCTTCCCATACCAGGCCGGGGACAGTAGGGCGGTCCGTAATTAGCAGGGCCCGGGCCATTTGGGTGTTTGATATAACCGTATCCCCGTTTATCCACCCAACCCTGCACGCAATACTACGGTTCCATCTGGTATCCCCTGGGTCGGGTTTTGGTCCTTCCACCCGAGGCGGCTCTTCCTTTCTAGTCACGTATTCAGTCTTGACCCGGGTTGGGGGCGCACCTCCCCCCTCTCCTTTGTTTTCCTGCCAATAATATTTAACCGCCCTTTCCATCTGGGCTTTACTATTATCTGCCCAATTATTTGTCCGGATAGCGTGAGCAACCGAATAGGGCAGGCACTGAAGTAGGATAACGCAGAATTGAGGAGAATCCTCTCCTGCCTTGAAGGCATTATCTCCTGATTGACTTCCATATATTTCAATAAATCTTTCCATGAATTCATCAGCAGTTTCTTCTCGTTTGGATTTAGTTTCTAATACTGCGGCCATACTGATGGGCTTCTGAAGGTCGTGGTGAGAGCATTAAAGATAGCGTTTAGGTGATCCTGGACATCGTTAGGGTGAGCAACCAACAATGCATCATGAGTAGCACATCCTAGGTGAGTTAGAAATCGGGCATGCTCAGTTGGGCTCAGGGTTTGCTTTACCAGGACCCACAGGTCCCTTGATTCTGCATTATATCCATGCATGTCGAGGTCACTCCGTGAAATCGGAGGTCAGGGTTAAGTTGGGTTTGTGGATCCCTTTCAGCTTATTTATCTTAGCCTTTTAACTCTTCAATTTGTTTTGTTTGAGTATCTATTTCTTTATTGTATCAGGCAAGTATTATTACATAAGCTAGTTCTGTTTTTATTTTTATTCTGACTATCGCACCATTCCTCTGTTAGGTGAGTCTTTTTTCTATTAAGAAATCCAAATTGATAATGTTCAGTATGAAATGGCTTTCAATGGAAAGGGTTAACTCCTTTACAGGTTTGTAAGAAGACCTGATGTCGTTACGTGTTTTTTTTAGACTGCAGTGGAATTTTTCTCATAATTTAAAATCTCAGAACATTTTTTTTTCAGCACCTATTTAGTACGTTACTTTTTTTTTTGTCTTTTCCATAACTAGAGAGAAGTCTGGCACGTAGGATGTGGACTGCTTTTCGTTATCTCAATTGTTCCAGCCTCAAGGTCGTGTTATTTAATATAATATTTTTTTTTGAATCCATCTCAGTTGTTTTGCTGTGCCTTCTCTGAATGTTTTCTTTCGACAAGTAAGTGAGCATGTTAAATCCTTTTTTTTTAACCACCGGGACCATGTAATTTTTTCTTTTTCTTTACTCAACAAACCTATCCTTTGTGCATTTCCTGGCTCCGTAACTTATCATCCGAATATACGTAATTCAATAAGGTTCAGACTCTTAAACTTCCCACATACAGGACAACACTACGAAGGGTTAAAAAAACTTTCATTCTGTTTGAAAAAGTAGGTGGAGATAAAACAAACCACAACTACCCAGCTTTTTTTTTTTTACAGTAAAAATCACAGAAGCATTTCTCATTTAAACAGACATTCACAAGAGTCTCTTTTCTTTCCTATTAATTTTTGGATCCATGATTGATCATCTATCCCTATCTAGCTCCAACTATCCCTACTTTCCGTGTCGCCACACAGATGTACTCTTTCCAAGTCGCCGCTTGGTTTGCGTCACCGCGCAATTTCCCTATCTCTATCCCTATTCTAAGTTTGAAAGGTATTCACCAGATTGTCGCCAGAATGGAGATAGAATGTGTCACTGCATTTGTCACCTTGTAGCTCAGTAATTGAGCACAAGTGATTGCACTATACTTTGATCCTGGAATGTCTGCAAGGGTGGGTCCATATTGGTCATGAGGACATTTGTGACAATAGAAGTTGCACAGGAGATATTCCATTGTTAGTCATTTGAAGATTGTGAAGAATAGCGTGTTCAACTGATCATGTGCTATGCACTTTGATAGAACTTTACCAACATCAGTGCATGTTTGAAAGAGGGCCTGACTGGTAAGTTGATTTAACCCACCTTTGATGGCTTTCAGAAGCTGCACTTCCTTATCTTGGTGATCCACAGGAAACTCTTCAAGGTGTATCTAGATATAAAGTAATCCATACAAGCTTTTAATGGCCACCTCCCTTACAACGTGCGATGGATCTACACATTGAGACACCACGCATCCAATAATAGTCGCCAAGTTATCGGATGGCACCTTATTGCTAATGTCAAGTTTCTCCAAGAAAAACGGCACCAGGTGTAAAGTGGTCTCCATTGCCTTTTCTTGCTCATGGTCCTTTGTGGATTGGCTCCACATCTCCATGTTCTTGAATACAGAATGAAGCCCATCAGGAGACAAGTCCATTTGTTCAGAAGATCCTACAGCGATACCATTGTCTCACTGTAAAGCTTCTGTCGCTCTGCCAGGTCCATGGTTGTACATTCATTGGCATTGCTAGTGTCCAAATCTGGCAAGCTGACTTCACTTTTCAAACAGATGCTAATCAGATCACTGTTACCGTTCAATGAAGGCTCCAGTTTTGAGTGATGCACAGGCGTCCATAGCAGACAGAAGGGGTCATTGTCACTGTTGGCTCGGCTGTGATCAGCAATTCAAATATGTGCAGGTCAGCAATTCTGCTTTGCTGATGACTGATATATTCTTTACAACATCACAAACACACACGTACAAAAGATTGCTCTACAGAAACTTATTATTGTATATACATCAGCAGTTGCAGTGCCACAGTAGTCCACTAGGGTGAGCTCTATATTACACTTCGTCCTCCTGAATGAAGAATTAATTACGACAAAATAATCATTATACATAACTTGCATGGTTATACACAACAAAAGATAATGGGCTAGACTTTCCTATCATTTTTACGGGTTCTTGGCGATTTTCTCGGCGGTTCAGCTGTTTTTCCACCTGATGAAAGTTTCCCCCTTAGTTTTTAATGGTATTGCTCACATCTGAACATGCCCGCTGGGACCAAACCGCTGACTTGCAACGCAGAGAAAAATCACCAGGGCGTAAGTTTGGCCTCAACGGAAGCCCGTCCAGATCGCCGAGGGAACCGCCCTGTGAAAGCTGCTTAAACAGGGTGGTAGGTGAGTACTCTGCAAAGAAAGGTAAGTTAAAGGTTCTTTCTTTTATTTTTTTTAATTTTAAAACGGCGATTAGGTGTAAAATTGTCTTGGGAATGCTTTTTATGTTTTTTTTTAATTGAAATTTTTTAAATTTCCCCCCCTCCCTTGGCCCAACCACAGACTTGGACTAAATTTTAAATACTTAACGTCCATTCCAGTAAGAACCGCCCATTTCACTTAGTTTCCCCTTAACCACCGAGAAAACCGTCGACAATAAAGGTGCAACGCCCATTTTCTCGCTGGGTGATTAGTTTTAATTAGTTTAAATATAAAAGTGGAAATTCTCACCAGCGTTACTCAGCAAATGTTAGCAGTTTTTCTGAGCGAGCAATTGGGTGTTGAGGGTCTTGGTAAAGTCTAGCCCATGGGGCTAGAATTTCCAGTGCTGCACTGCCTGGTTTCTCAGCGTTATTGGCCGTTTTGGGCGAGAACCGGATCGGCAAAAACGTCCCCAGCTGAGTTCCGCCAGCAGTTTTGAGGTACCACTGGTGAGTGTACCACTGGCGTGCACCGTCCACAGTGGGTAATTTATTTAAAAAATGACCACGAGAATCAGTGGAGCTGGGCAGTAGCTGAGTAGCCCTGCAAGAAAAAGGTAAGTAATTGTTTTTTTACTAATTATTTTAAAATTCTCTTGGAGTGATTTAAGTGAAAAGGGTTCTGAGAAAGTTTTTGATTTTTTTATGTTATGTTTTTTGAAAAATGTTTTACTTTTTCTCATGCTAGGCCCAACCCGCAGCCTCAGTCTAAATTTTTAGTAAATTTATTCATTATCGCCCATTTTCTTTAAGAACCGCCTAATCAGCTCAAGATTCCATTTTTTTGATGAAAATTGGGTTGCCACGCCCATTTTGTTTCGCTGGGCGAATTTTAAAATTTTTTAGTGGGAATTTTTCACCGCAATAATCTTGGGAATCTTTTGGGCAGCAATCGGGCGCTGGCAAGTTGTTAGGAAATTCTAGCCCATGGACTTATTTTGCCATATTTACAAATTAAACTTAACCACTGGTTTTCTGTTTCGAGGAAGATACCTTCGCTCTCGAACAGAACTTTCCAAACTTGGTATCGAACTTAAACTCATTCTATGCTGAGCCTGAGGAGAATTTTTCTCCTAGGGCAACCCTTGATCTATGTTTTGACTCTCTACAACTTTAGACTATTTGTCTGCCTGACTCGGACTCAGACTTAAATTTTGACATTCTTTGACTTGTTTCTAGTACATCTGATGTGGGATTTGCTACTGGTACTCTACTTGTAACAAGACCATCTGACTCATCAGAAATATTCGAATCATTCCATCGTTCAACTCCTTCCACATCTGTAGGTAAAATATGATCAATGTGAACAAACCTAACCATTCCATGATCAAACATCTTGACCAAATATATGCGAGGGCCACATATCTTCACTATTCTTCCTAGTAACCACTCTCACATTCTGATTCAATTGTAAACTTCTCTCTCTTACTCTAACTCTATCATGATTCTCTTTCTGTCTTAATTGTTTCTCTTCTACTGACTGTGCCAAGTTTGGTTTTAACAACAAGAACCTGATTCATGGTTCTCATTTGAGAAACAACTCTGCTGGTGTTCTACAAGTAGTTTGTATGAGGAGTATTCTGATAAGTAATCAGAAAATTTCCTAATTTATAATCCAATGACAACTGCCGTTTCCTTGGATTTGGATCCAACATTTGCTTGATGAGAGTACCTTTTACAATTTGTACTGTGCGCTCTGCTGCACCATTAGAAGCAGGGTGGTACGGTGAAACTTTGGTATGTTTCACACCGTTTCTGCTCATGAACTGTGAAAATTCATCCAAACAAAATTGCAGCCCATTATCAGATGCAATTTCTTCCGCCAAGCATTAGTGATGCTTCTCAGCGGGCAATTGGACATTGAGGGCCTTTATGGAAAATCTGGTCCCTCTATCTTTATGTAGAACTTGCCACCATAAGTAACTGTGTGCAAAACTCTTGGTCAAACACATTCCCAGGTGCTGGTCATGAAGATTTCCTCACAATTTGACCTGAACTCTTGCACCACACATGATATAATCTTTATCCACTGATAATTCATTTCTACGAACGAAGTATGGATGAATACCTTTCTCTAATACCTGGTTTGGCCTGCCATTTGCTATGTAATCATACACCTTTGACATAACTGGGTTGCATTTGGTTGCCCTACCAATCTCTTCAGCTGTGACTGGTAGCTCATCAATGTATGAAAAATAGAAAATTTTTACATTTCACAACGTATTGTATAGATTACGCTAGAACCTGGTTTACGGTTACTTTATAATCAGCACACAACCTTACCTTACCATCTGATTTCACTACAACAATGGGTATAGGCCAATTACTTAGATCTACCTTAGAAATAATATTCTCAGTCTCTAGTCTGTTGCGTTCTTGCTCAAGTTTCTCCTTGAGTGCATATGGTACGGGACATGGCTTGCAGTAAACTGGTCTTGCGTCCTTCTGCACTCTGACACTCGCCTTGAAGTCTCGGATCAGACTGCCTGTTTCACAGAACATCTTCGGATACTGCTTGAGGACTTCATCTTTTGATGAAAATTTTGTTTCCAGATGAAAAATCTCATTCCAATCCAGCTTTAGTGATTCCAACTAATTCCTACCTATCAAGGCAGGTTTGTCTCCTGCCACTATTATGAGTGACATGCTCTGAAACCGATCCTTGTGTTTCACCGGTATGGTGATACTTCCGACAATTTGCTCTCCTGAGTAGCCTCGCTAGCTTTGATTTCTCCAGTTGAAAATCAGGCAACTTGTCAAGATATAATCATTCCAGTACTATGCTCATGGATGCACCAGTGTCGATTTCTATAGGTATCCTGGTTCCTGCAACATCTACTTGGAAGATACTTCGCGAATCGCTGTTCGATACCTTTGTGCTCCTGATGATGTGTATCTCCAGAACCTCCTCATCCTGTTGCTTTGCTTCAATATTCTGCAGTGTCTAATGTTTTCTACTTCTAACATGGAAAATCGGTTTACTGTTCAGTCGGCATGTCTTCGCAAGATGCCCAGTTTTCTTGCAGCAGAAACATTCTGCCTTCACATATGGACAGCTTTGAGCAATGTATTGTCCCACACAATGCACTGTTACCTGAGGCCCTGGGGCCTAACTGCCTTTTACTTTTAGCCTGCAGCTGATTCACCTTGGTTGTCTAACAACTGGAAATGGTACGAAATTCTCGAGCGTATTGGGCAGCCATAGCCCTCGACATAGCTGTCTGACAAGCTAAACCAAAAATCAAGTTAGGGGTTGTCAACAATTTCCTTCAGGTTCCTTCATTTTTCAACCCACAAACAAAGCGGTCACGCAATGCTCGCTCCTGAAAGTTTCCGAAATGACAGTGAATGGATATCTTTTTTAAAGCTACAATATACTCACTGATACCCTCATCATTTAATTGATTGTGTTCCAAAATGATAACTTTCAGCAATTTCCAGGGGCTCAGACCTGTAGTGCTGTTCTAATGTGGTTAGAATCTCCAATGTGGCGTGTCCTTTGGCCTGACGGGAACAAGTGTTTCATACACCTCGGGGCCTGCTTCAGTGAAGAAAATAGCTTGCTTCCTTTCTAAAACCACCCAGTTTACGGTTTACATCACCAGGGATTTAAACAATACTATTCGCGCTGAAAAATGTTCCTAGCCACTCCAGATATGCTCACCCAAGTATCCTATTATTCCCATAGGTGCAGCCACTTGGACTCTGCAATGTTGACAGTTCAGCCAAGTGTGCTTAAAATTTAACTTGGAATATTAACTATTCTACAAAACAAAGAACCTCTCAAAATCTCTCCATCAGTTTGCAGGCTGATCCACAAACAAAAATATCAGCTAGGGAATCCAAAAATCCTATCCTCATCACCAATCTGTGATATCTTAGACACAGCCGTACCAGCACACACACTTGTAAGATGGCTCCTGACAGAATTGTGTCACATGACCTTGCCACATGACCTTTTATTGTTATTACATCAGTTGTTATTACATCAGTAGTCCACTATGTGGACTAATTTCTCACAAGAACACATTTTTTCATCCCAGCTTCCAGTTTCATTTTTCCAATGTACACTAAGGAGCCACAGACTGTTGTAAATGCATTAATGTACTTCGCTTTGATCACAAACTACAGTAGGTAGGGCCAGAGAACATCAATCAGTAAAGTAACCGCCATCAGTTTCATCAATCCTTTGCAGTCTCTTAAATTGTTATCCATAACCACATCCACCATTACATTGTAGAGCTCCTCCTCAATTCTCCTGGGTGGCAGAGCACACTGTTTGATGATAAATTCCACCAACTCCTTTCCTCCATCTAACTCCAACTAACTGTGACTGGCCATCATGTATATTACCTGAGCAAATATTCCCTTCTCTCTGTTACACTCAGTTGAAAATGGTAGTTGTACACTGGTCAGTATCTGATTCTTCTGACTTTCCATGTTTGACGGGACAGTATCAATAAGGTACTTCAGCACGGCCAGTGTCCCAAGTTAAACTTGGTTATGATCAATTGCCAGTTGTATCTAAAGTAACTCTAGTACCTGTCTTGTAAAGGTCGGAGCCAAAAACTCTGAAGCACAAAGGATTTCATTTAGCTAATTCTCAAAAGGGGTAGGTGGGTTATTCCATCACAATACAGATCTTTTTAGGCAAACTGATCAGCAGACTCTGCAGTTGTCACGAGTACAACATCATCATCATAGGCAGTCCGTTGGAATCGAGGAAGACTTGCTTCCACTCTTAGCATGAGTTCTTAGGTGGGTGTACAGTCCAATACGAGAACCACAGTCTCTGTCACAGTTGGGACAGATAGTCATTGAGGGAAAGGGTGGGCAGGGAGGCGGGTTTGCCGCACGCCCCTTTTGTTGCCTGCGCTTGATTTCTGCGTGCTCTCGGCGACGATACTCGAGGAGCTCGGCGCCCTCCCGGATGCACTTCCTCTACTTAGGGCGGTCTATGGCCAGGGACTCCCAGGTGTCAGTGGGGATGTCGCACTTTATCAGGGAGGCTTTGAGGGTGTCCTTTTAACGTTTCCTCTGCCCGCTTTTGGCTCGTTTGCCGTGGACGAGTTCCGAGTAGAGCGCTTGCTTTGGCAGTCTCGTGTTTGACATGCGAACAATGTGGCTTTCCCAGCGGAGCTGATCAAGTGTGGTCAGTGCTTCAATGCTGGGGATGTTGGCCTGGACGAGGACGCTAATGTTTGTGCGTCTGTCCTCCCAGGGGTATTGCAGGATCTTGCGGAGACATCGCTGGTGGTATTTCTCCAGCGACTTGAGGTGTCTGCTGTACATGGTCCACGGCGGTGGCCATCGGGCTAGCACTAGTGCAACACTGTTCCTCTCAATGGCAGTGTGCAGTACACTGCACAGACTCTTAAGTGACACGAGGATCAGGAGAGGTTTCCTGGTACATGGAGAGAAGGGTTGGGGCATTGGGGTGCTCCTGCTTTAGTTTGTCATCGGGTAGTAAGTAGATTATCTGCTCCATTGTTTCTATTACTGCTGTGCTAAGCTTGGGCTCTTTCATGGGCAACCATAAATTGAAAAGTAGATCATAAGTCACAGAAATCTTGAAGAATATCTTATTCAGTCTCGGTTTTGGGTTTTCCTCTGTGTTTAACAGGTATTTTAGAATGCTCTCACTAAAAAGGTCCAATGCAACACACAGTCCTCTGAACTGATGTGTACCGAGCAATGCACATTTGCTTTACACAGCCTTGTCAGTGTCAGCACCACATAGAAATGTGTGTGGGTCCATGGTCATGTCCATCAAAGCTAAGTTGGCCAGTTTTTTTAGACAGCGGTTGGCATAAGTGTTCAATGTCATCCATTATTATTAACATCACAGCCATTAGTAAGACAGAGCGTTGTGCAGCCGGAAATTTATTTTTGGTAAGATACCTACGATTTTGTGATTGGTACTTCCTCGTTTTCGCAGTGATGCAAATAATCTAATTTTAACATTCATCTTCGTCAAAGAGCAAGTTCATAATCATACCCATCGAACGTTCCATTCTGTTAATCACTATTTTACTGGAATTCAAACCTCTCTTCTCCTCTGATACAAACTGTTTTTTTTTATGGTTAACATGTTGTCGGCTCAGAGACTTACGCTCCTTGCTGGTAGATTTTTAATTTCGTTTTTGCTATTGGTTTATTTTCTGTATTTTCTGTATTTCCTTTTCCCCCCACCCTAACCAGCCAGTAATTAGCAATTATTTTTGGAAATACAGAGTAGACGTGTTGTTCTTGAATCCTTTATAAATTCAATGCAAGCAAAATCTGTTTAAAACCAATTGTTTCAGAAAATGCGTCCACTATCGGCTGATATTTTATCAAAAACCGCTACCACCGGTTTGCCACCCCAAAAAATGCTATGACTCTGCTTTCATGAAAGATTCATGAAAAACTGGAAAAAAAATCCACCCGGCGGGAAAAATCGGCATTGTACAAGGATTCGCGGAGGATTCCATAGCCAATTACCACTACGAGTTGGGCCCAGGGAGGGGGAAAACACACACATTATTTTTCCAAAAAACAAAAAATAAATCACAAAACATTCACGCAACCCTTTTCCAGTGAATCGCTGTAAAATAATTTAGAAATAACCTTCAACTTACTTTTTTTTTTGCAGGGTTTCAAACCTACCGCCGTTCCAAGGGCTGCTCCAACTGGTTTCTCCTTGGCGTTTTTTTCCCCAGCTACGGATCAACACTATTACCAAACTTGGGCAGAAGTGGTTTTTCGAGTGTTGCACACCGGTGGTCCGCTCCCCAGCAGTATTTCAAAACTGCCGGCGGAACACTTCATGAATTTCCCACGGGGTGGTTTTCCACCCAAAACGAAGAAATACTGCCAAAACATACGGCAGATGGCTGATGAAAGTCCAGCCCAATATATGCTATTACACAGAGCTCTCTGCTTTTACTCACCACTAAAAACGAGCATTGTATTGTTGATTTGTTTTAATGTTTATTTGTCTCCACCCTAACACGGGCTCTTTCTCTCCACTGAAGGGAAGTTCTCACACACACAGATGTCTGTCCTATGCAGAATTTTCTTTTTAGATTCCAACTTCGTTGGCCTTGAACTAGTTTGATGTTTTAAAAGGTTTGGTTGACAGTTTTGAAACATTTCTTTTGAAAACTCGCTCCCTCGTTCTCCTCACGGTCAAACACAAATGCCAGAATTTTCTGGGGTGTGTGTGCACACAATAGGAGGCGGGTCGGGTGGGAAATTTGAAATATATTGGAGTGGGTCGGGAACCCACCATCATTCTGCCCCGTACGCCGTTCCCACAGTCACGTTTACTGGTGCAGCAGCAACCTGAACAGCAGAGGTGAGCGACCTAATTTAAATGATTATCAGCTTATTGTCAGACCCTTAAGTGCCTTTTTTGCCTACCTTTCAAATTTCCCTGCCTGACCACAGGATTTATGCAGCTCGGGAATCATGGCTGTTAGCCTGAGGCAGGAATTGAGTGGCCATTGCTCCAGCCGATGAGTTGACAGCATGACATGTACTATAAAAGCTCCCCTCTCACAGCTGATCACTCTCCTCAGGCAGGAATTATTGCTGACTGCATTCCCAGCACTGATTTAGCTTTCTACAGGCTGCAAGTGTTTGCAGCAAAATTGCCAATTGGTATCATCTCAATGTTACAACCTATCGCACCACTGACATTGTTTCTCTCATCTCTACCTGCCATCTATTCCATCAGCATGGGTGCCGTTTATACTGTTTCACCTTGGTCCTCAGAATTGGACCACAATGAGCACCAACAACATCACCACCAACCTTCTCCTCAACCAGCTGATGCTGCACAGGACAGAGGCATCAGTGCAGGGCTGCATAGCACCGGAGATGATACCCCCAAGCACAGGGTATACAGGCAGAGGATTAACTTCCGCAACATGACAGAGCAAAGTACCAAAGGAGGCTCACGCTATTGCACCAGGTTGTCACATACATTTGCACATTGCTGGAGCAAGACCTGCAGCCCAGAAGAACAGGTGGACACACCTTACCATTGGCTTTTAAAGTCACCAGCGCCCTCAGGCTCTTTCTAGGGATTTGCAGCTGACATTTGTAGCATCTTGTAGTCAGCCGCCCTCAAATCCATCATCATCATCATCATAGGCAGCCCCTCAAAGTGAGGATGACTTGCTTCCACGCCAAAAAGGGATGTTTCAATGACGGACCTAATATCCCAGATCCCGAACTACATCGTGAAGGGTGGAAGATGCCTGTGCTTGGATTTTTTTAACGTGTGGTGGTCGTTGCACACCAGCCACCACACGGGCTTGACAAAGCTAGGTCTTGGTCCAGTGGCAAGGATTACCCAAGACTAACTGGAGACCAGTTCTGCTGCACAGACCTAGTGCGCACACATATCGCAGTGTGGGCTGGCCCGTGCTGTCCCTGGGCCCTCGCCTCTCCTGGGCCCCGGCCACTTCTCTCTATGGATTTTTGCCGCTCCTTCACCCCTCCTGCTGTGCCTCCTGCACTGCAAACAGCGACCCGGCTTCATAGCCCTCGCCCTCCTGCAGCAGCACGCGCTGCTCCCTGCAGTGGTATGTCGCCGCACGCTGCTCCCTCCAATAGTCCTGGCCTGCTGATGGTCTTGCAGGCTGGGATTGTGCCATCGATGCCCTGTTTGACAAGTCAGCCAATTATATCAACTTTGCTACTGATGAAGCCAGTGATACTGAGTGGGTGCTTGGCTTTGCCACTCTGGCTGGCTTCCCACAGGTTCAGGGCATCATCATCTACACACGTGGCCATCAGGGAACCCTATCATAACCCAGGATTCTTTGACAACCGCATGGTTTCCACTCCCTCAATATGCAGCTGGCCTTCGACCAAAGAAGATCATCATACATGTGTGTGCCAAATCCCTTGGCAGTTTCCGCGACTCTTGACCTTCGCCAGTCTACTCTCTCCCTTAGCTCTTTGCTCCTTGAAACAGACTCTCCAGCTGGCTACTTGAAGACAAGGGCTATCCATCGAAGACATGACTCATCACACCCTTGATTAGGCCAAGTAATGAGTCGAAAGAAAAATACAATGAAAGCCACATTTACACCAGATGTGTCATAGAGCAGACAATAGGCATACTCAAAGTACGCTTCAGATGCCTTGACAGATCTGGAGGAGCCCGTCAGTACACATTAGCCAGCGTTTCTAGAATCAGCGTGGTTTGCTGCACCCTGCACAACATAGTGCAGCAGTGAGGAGCAAGGCAGTGAGTGCACAGCCTCTTCAGAGGAGGAGGAGGAGCAGGAGCTGGAGGAGGCAGAACAGCTGGAAGCCGAGGAGGAGCAGGAGCTGGAGAAACCTACGGACCACATCCCATCAGCACCCAACCACATTGCTGCCTGGGAGGCCTGGAATGGGCTCATCCTAGCCAGATTTATTTAAATTTACGCAGTACACCCACATGGCTGCCACATGCTGTGCCAGGTTGGCACCACCTAATAGCAACACTGTAAAGGATCCCTACAATGATCAAGACATTCCTTTCACACTGACCACCATCATTGTTTTGTCTCACCATTCACTGCAACTCACTAAGCAACTTCCAAAGGTGCACAGAAATTTGTCCAAGAACTGAAATTGGTGAAAATATATACTTTTATGGTTGCGATCACATTAACGGAAACTTGACAATAACAATGAATAAAACACCCAAGTAGTTACCCTTGTGTGTTATCTTTCTCTTACGCATGATTCAACGAGGTGCTACCCTTGTGGCTTCAGCAGAGGTAGAGGCAGACTACTCACTTCCCTGCTGCAACTGCTTAGACACTCTTGGTGGACATCCTCTAGGTTTTGGAGTCTCTGATGGCTCCGCCAAAGTCTGTTCCTCCTGTGACTGTGCAGGGGCAGACTCAGCCATCATGATCTGAGGAGTATAAGCGCTTTGAGAGGAGCTCACATTTCCATGTCCCCTCTCACCATCATCCCTCTCATGGGCCAGCCACACTTTCTTGCTAGCAAGGAGCTGAAAAACACCTCGCTGCACATCAGTGGCGCTATTAGGACCCACGTCCAGGCTGACATCCCTATTAGAGAGGAAATCTGTTCTCCATAGATAGCATATGCTCCTGTGGGTGGAACATTAGCTGCTCCATGCAGGTTACCATCCTTTCTGTGGAAGAGTCTGCAGTCACCATCGACTGTGACATGCTGGTGCTCAAGTTGGAGATGGACTCCTGCATTCTTTGAACATTTGCAGAAATCGCGGTCGTAAATCCTATCTGAGCCCCATGCACTTCTTCCTGCACCTCCAGGATCACCCTCTTTCTGGATGGCCTGCGAAGCTCAGCATCTGCTTGCAGCTGAGCAGAGCTGGGAATGTCCTGCGTCCGCTGGTAAGGGGTCTCCACTGCTGTACAGTTTTAACCATCTGCTCTTGCTCACTTGTGAGTTGTGACACACTAAGTGACAACACTACTCTATCCCAGCAAGGTATGCGTCTCTGTGCTGGTGCTGGGTGCGCTTATGTCTGGTGATGGTGTGCCCTCACACGCCAGAGGCTCCTCTTAGGAGGTGTCTTCCTCTTCCTCCTAGAGAGTGGAGGTGGGGGTGGGTCACTTGATGGATCTGTGGGAGAGTAAAGAGATGAGTTAGATATGCCATATGAAGAATGAGTACAGATACCATTATACAAATGAGGACCATTCAGTGGCTTATGTCATGTAGCAGATGTAATTCTGTCACCAGGTTGCTGAGATGTCCCCCTCTGTCCATCTCCCACCTCCAGCTGCTCGGTAACTTATGATACCATTCAAGCTGCCTCCTCTGCTGTTGTGAGGGTGGCAACTGATGGAACGCCACCTTCGGTTCGCTCCCTCTCCCTCTTATTGTGGGCTCTCTTTTCCTGCAAGAAGGGCAAGAAGAGAAGTTTGAATGCGAATGATGGAATGAATGTAAGGAATGGATAGGTTACATCTTTAGAGGGAGACTATTATGGAGTGGGGCGGCAATATAAGTGGCCTCCTTGTGTATTGTTAGTTGGTATGATTGCATTAGGATGAGGGTGAGTGTGAGAAGTGATCATTCAGATGGGGATGTAATAATGTAGATAGAGAGGGATAGCTTGACGTGCAAGGGATGTTGGTCTGAGTATGGATGTGCAGGAGTAGGGTTGGGAAGGTAGAGTGATGGGGATGTGATGAGAGGCACAGCAGGATGATGTTGAGTGTGGCTTTGTACTCACCTTTCCTGACCTAATGAGATCATTGAAGCATTTCGAGCACTGCACCCAGGTCCTCCTAACCACATCCCTGCTGTTTACCTCCGCTGCAATTTGGAGCCAGACTCTTTTTGTCTCCTGGGGAGGTCTCTTCCGCCCATTTGAAGGGAAGAGGAAATCCCTGCGTATGTTGACTCCCTCTGCAAGCATATGGAGGGAGTCATCGAATAACCTGGATGCAGCCCTGTGCCTCTGTGCAGTCATGTTTCCAAGTGTGTGGAGCAATCAAAGCCTCCAGTGCAGTAACTGCACACTCTTAGATGAACAAAAAATGCAATCTGGCCATGGTTCCTTTAAATATCCCGGCTGAAAATGCATCATAGATGACATCATGAGACGTGCACCATTTAATGGGGCCGGGTAACATGCATCGGATTGCACCGGACCTCCCAGGAAATGAAAATTCCAGCCAATGTTTAACTGCTGGATGACTAAGCAGCCAACGACTTTATTCGAAAAAGGCACGCTGTCATTATTTCCTGGTTTCGTGAAGTCAGATTTTTCCTTGTGACATCTTGTGGCTCAAATGTCACAAGACCTGCCAGGTGAGGACCTCACTGGAGAGGGTGACCTCACAAGTGAGTCATGCATTTATGGGTTGATTGTTTAACAGATTTTAAAACTAATTTTTGGAAAGCGAATGATCAATAATATTGATTTAAGGGTAGTTTCAATGAATTTTTCTGACAGGATGCTCCAACTCTCCATGTCCCAGATTCCCAATATGAGCTCCCAATAGCTGAAGCTGAGCAATGGGATTCTGAGCTAGTAATGTCTCCCTTATACAGCATCATTCCCAGGGTTTAGGTCCAATAATTAATTGCAGGATACATGGATTGCAGTCTGTTATATCAGTTATACCAAGGTGTCATTTGATGGGAACGGTAGCATAGTGGCTAAGCTACTGGATTAATAATCCTGGACCACTGATCTGGAGACTTGAGATCAAATCCCACCACGGCATCTGTGGAATTCAAATTCGGTCTAGAATAGCATCAGTATTAGTAATGGTAACCATGTTACTATGAGAACCATCTGGTCCATTTATGTCCTTTAGGGAAGGAAACCTGCTGTCCTTACCTGGTCTGGTCTACATGTGACTCCAGACCCACGGCAATGTAGCTGACACTTAACTGCTCTCTGAAGTGACTGAGCAAGCCACTCAAACCATTAGCAAAAACAATAAGAATAAAACTGGACAGACAAACAGTCATCCACCTAGGCACCGGATTCGGACATGATAGATGCATCTGTCCATGACTGTATTGGTAGCAGTGACCACCACGCAGTCACTGTGCAGACAAAGGGTTAGACTTTCCACTTCACATCGCCCACCTATCACCCAAAACGGACCTCTATCGCCCATTTTGAGCAAAAAGTGGAAACTAGGCCCAAAACATCACTGGAAAAACAGGTGCCTAAGTTTCCACTTTGATCAGTGAGATGATTGCCCACGCAAGGCCCATCCGAAGTTTCGGCACCTAGCATGCACTTCGTTGGGCCGATGCAAGGCCCAAAAGAGTGCTGAGAAATAGTTGCTTTTACTGGGCTTAAGAGAAGGAAGAGCACTACCGACGCCATTTTGAACTTCGGAGGAAGGGTGGAAGATTAGTTGTGAGTTATTTAGAGAGTTAATTTAAAGATAATTGTACTCAGAATATTGGAACAGGGAATATAAAGAGATATTATCAGGTTATTTTTGGTAAATGAGTTGTATATATTGAAATTATTTTGTAAATAGCTTTTACATAGCCTATCAAACTGACAGGTATACAACGTAGAGAGTACAAAGAGTGCAGAGTACAGTGATTAGAGAGTATAGAGTAGAGAGATTATTAAAATTAGTGAAAGTAATTATTGATAGTGATTATGGTGCCTATGCTTTCCCTGCCTTTAATTGCAACTGCTCACACACTGGTTACTGAAAGGATCAATCGAAAAGCTGGTACAGTAATGTGTAGACGGAGACGAAGACAGAGGAGGAGACCGTACAGCCAACGAAGGTACTTGGAAAAGCAATCCTACCTGAACTTGTCTGAAAATGTTTGTCTTAGGAGGCTGCAATTCTGGAAGGAGGTCATCGCTGAGATATGTCGACTCGTCAAGGGTGATCTGCAGCCTTCCAGCACCATCAGAACCGCACTGTCCGTTGAGGTGAAGGTTACTGCTGCCCTAGCCTTTTGCGCATCGGGATCTTTTCATGCTTCAGCTGGCGACATCTGCCATATCTCTCAGCACGCTACACACTGCTGCATCCGACAGGTGACTGTAGCCCTTTACGCTCGCAGGATGGACTTCATAAGCTTCCCAATGACCAGGGAGGCATAGGCTGAGAGAGCTTTGGGTTTCTCGAGAATAGCAGACTTCCCCAAGGTGCAGGGAGCAATAGACTGCACGCACATTGCCCTGAAAGCATCCTTAAAGAATGAGGAGGTGTTTCGTAACAGAAAGGGGTTCCACTCACTAAATGTGCAGCTTGTTGTCGACCACAATCAAACAATTCTGACAGTAAATGCTATATTTCCTGGCAGCATCGATGATGCGCACATCCTACATGAAAGTGCTATCCCTGACCTGTTTGTCAATCAGCCAGAAGGTCACGGTTGGATGCTGGGGGATAAAGAATATGGCCTTGCCAGTTGGCTGATGACCCCTCTGCATAATTCCGTCACTGAAGCACAGAAATGGTATACTGAAAGTCACATAGCGACTCGCAACATCGTTGAAAAGACAATTGGAGTCCTAAAGCAGCGCTTCAGATGCCTGGATCATTCTGGAGGCAGCCTACAGTACCACCCTGATCAGGTCGTAGAGTTTATTGTGGTGCGTTGCATGCTGCATAACTTAGCTATAAGAAGGGGACAAGTAATACCAGATCGGGCTGCAAGACCACCTCCAGAAGGAGGGGAGACAGAAGAACCAGCCGGTGAGGATGAAGAGGAGGAAGAGGAGAAAGAGGAGGCAGGCGAGGATATAGGGGAGTGCAATCAGCCTGGTGATCTTGCACCAGAACCACCATCCCCCTCGCGAAGACCAGGAGCCAGGGGCAGTTACACGGCCGCTAAGCTTTTGCGCTAGCAGCTTATTAATGAACGCTTTGCATGAACTATCATTGTGGATTTTCAAATGTTCATTTACAGTTATGGTTAATCAAAAGTTTCATTTGTTGAATTGCCTGTACTGATCTATCATTGGCATTAATGTTTACTTTAAGTAAAGTTTAAGGAAAGCACTGCTACAGTAAGAGAATAAACAAATAAGGAAGAACAACTGTAAATTTGTTAACTAATGTAACTAAGATAGAAGTCACCAAAAAATTTGTTGAATTCAAAAAGGTTTTTATTAACAAAATATGAAACTAATTTTAATAAACTAACACCCTCCCTCTACCCACCACTCCCCCCTGCCCCCAACCCACCCTTCCCTTCAAATCCCAACTAATTAAACACAATGATGACAATAACGATCATAATTAACATCAAGACAACCATAATGATAACAATTTACAATAACTATTAAAAATTAAACAAGTAAACATTGGTAAACAAACCACCCCACCTGACCTATGGCCACATTTCACTCCAGGTCCTTTCCCGCCCCGTGTTCTTATCCCACCCACCCCACACGCTGACCGACATCAAGACGTTGTGCAGTGTGGGACGGCAAGACTTCCTGCCATGGTGGAGGTGAAGGAGAGGAAGTTGAAGCCTGAGGCTCGACTTCCGAGTCCGGAGGAACGGTGTCCTCCACACTCGCTTGTGTGCTCGGTGTCACGCCGCGAGCTGACACGACACCTTGGGATGCAGCGCCGTGTGCAGCAAACAACGCATGCCAAAGGGCATTGGTTGCGGTGGCCTAATCACGAACTGCCTCCAATGTCTCCCGTGCTGTCTGTGACTGCGCGGAAGACCAGTTGGAGAAGTTCGTGCTGAACTCGCTCCAGGTTGCGCCGAACTGGTTCCAGTTTGCCGAGAAACCCGCGAAACCCTGGATAAGGTAGTGACCAATTGCGACCGTTTCCCTGCACAGGGATAGCAAGCTCTCCATCTGGCCCTCCATGGTAGGTGATTGCCCACCCCGCTGACCCGACCTCTGTGGGGTCGGCATCGGCAAAATTTGACGTCTTGGTGTCACCACCTGTACACCGCTTGGTCTTGGTGCCTCGTCCATCTCAATTGAGATGGCCGCAGGTTGTTCCCCACCCCCCCCCCGCCCCACAAAAACAAGGTCATCTTCCTCCTCCTCCTCCTCCTCCAAAGCCTCCTCCAACTCCCCCTCTTCCTCCACAGTTCACGTGTTTTCCTCCTTCTGCACGCTCGTCGATGTCCCTTGTTCAGATTCCACCGTCACTTGCCCTTAAAGATACAAATGACGTTGCTAAACATTTATAAAACATTTAAATACAACTTAATGGTGCTCATTATTATTAAACATACATATCAATACACAACACTTTTTCAATAATCCAATACTAATTTTCAATACCCCATATGCACAATGGTTCAATAGGGCTGGCATGACCTCATTCGTGAATTATGAATTCCACAAAAGTCATAAAGCATTATCATTGAAGGATATTACAAGAGTATTTTAAAGATGTATACATTGCACATTTCCCATTACTCACGAGACGAGGGTGGGTTCGGCCACAACACGGGTTGTGACCGAATGGCTGTCAGGCCCCACTAGGGCCACCGCAAACTCCTCATATTCATTCAGAGCTTGAAGCTGAGCCGAGCCGAGCCACCGCCTGTCCTCCTGTGCTCGGCCCTATTTAGTGAAATCTTCTTCTGTAAATGATAAGATAACATTGCATGGCTTAAGCTAATTGACTTGGTAATAAACATTTCAGATCAGCACAATTCAATGTTCGATTAGAACCTTGCATTGATTAAGAACAGTATGAACAATATTGCACAATATAAAATTCAACTTAGTCTTATGATGCATAAATTAATTCATAATTAAATTAATTAATACTATAATGGAATGACATTGAATATTGCAATTTAAATTTCCAAACATCAATTAAATATAAAATATGTATAATTTTAAATATAAAATGCAACTTACTCTGGCTGCGGACTGCAAGCTGTTCCATCTTTTGCAGCACTGGATCGGAGTCCGCACTTCGTTTGACGTTGACGTCACCATGTCGGCAATCTCTGCCCATATGCGACGGTATGCACAGGGTGGTTTCTCCTGCCTGCCCTGTATTAAGTCCACCCACCTGCTGCTCACGATGCTCAGAAGAACCTCGTTCGCCTCATCGCTGAAGGGCTTAGCCCTTTTACAGTCTAATTCGGCCACCATAAAGAAAATTAGTAAAATTATTTATTTTGCACTGTATTTATATTTTTATAATAAAGGTTACAGTACTTTGATGTTGTAAGTAATAATTTCAACAGGAATATTATTTCAAAAATTAAATAAAATAGGATAATCTACACAGACAGAAGCTTAACAGATAATCGCAGGACTTTTCCTCTCTCTCTCTTTCTCTGAGCCTCCCTCTGCTTCTGAGCATGTGTGATGACCCCTGACCTCTCAAAACACGGCCAAAAAAACCACAAAAAAACCACACATGCTGTTGCTAGGGAAGCTTTTTTTTTCACTTCCGTTTTAGATGGGCGATCGTGAGATCGCCCAAAAATCACATCGCCCATTCGACATCGTCGGGGTAAGGCTGTGTGGAAAATCGCAAAAAACAAAATGGGCGATGTATCACCGCTCAGCAAGGCCGAGACATCCCACAACGCTAGAACATCGCCCATTTTTGGGGGCGATGGCCCCCTAGTGGAAAGTTTAGCGCAAAGTATTCCATCGTGTTGTGTGGCACTACCACCGTGCTAAATGGGATAGATACAGAACAAATTGAGCACCTCAAAATTGAGCAATCATGAGGTACTGTGGGCCATCAGCAGCAGAATTGTAAACTGCCACAATCTGTAACTAATATGTCCTTACTATACAGTATAAATGCACACGAGGCCCATACTTGAGAGAAGGTCACTCTGTGACCAGTAACCTTTATTCGCCAGCACTGAAGTGGAGAAGATGGGTGCAGCTTCCCCTTTTATACCTGAAAGTCCAGGTTAGGAGTGTCTCCCACAAGTTCACCACCCAGTGGTCAGTGTTCTCACGGTATACAACTTAGGTCAGTTTATACATGGATTACAATGACAGTAGAATACATGACAGTAACCTCATGGCCTGGCATATTCCTCACTCTATCATTATCATCAAGCTAGGGGACCAACCTTGGTTCAATGAGGAGTGGAGAAGATCAATCCAGGAGCAGCACCAGGCGTACCTAAACATGAGATGCCAACCTGAGGAAGCTGCAACACAGGACTACATGCATGATAAACAGCGAAGCAGTATGCTATACTCAGAGCTAAGCGATCCCACAACCAATGGATCAGATCATCTCTGCAGTCTTGCCACATCCAGTCATGAATGGTGGTGGACAATTAAACATATAATGAGAGGAGGAGGCTCTGTGAACAGCCCCATCCTCAATAATGGTGGATGCGCAGCACGTGAGTGCAAAAATCAAAGCTGAAACAATTGCAACCATCTTCAGCCAGTAGTGGAAAGTGGATGACCTTGGCCTCCTCCTGAGGTTACCACCATCACAGCGGCCAATATTTACCCTTTTTGATTCACTCCACATGATAGAAGAAATGTCTGAGCGCATTGAACACAGCAAAGGGTACAGGCCCCAACAACATTCAAGCTGTAGTGCTGAAGACTTGTGCTCCAGAACTAGTCATGCCTTTAACAAAGCTGTTCCAGTATAGCTACAACGCTGGCATCTATCCAACAAAGTGGAAAGTTGTAGGTATGTCCTGTCCACAGAAAGCAGGAAAAGGCCAATCCAGCCAATTACCGCCCTATGAGCCGATTCTCAATTATCGACAAAGTGATAGAAGGGGTCATCAACAGTGCTGCTAAGCTGCATTTACTCACTAATAACCTGCTCACAAATGCTCAATTAGAGTTCCACAAGGATCACTCAGCTCCTGATGTTATTACAGCCTTGGTCCAAACATGGACAAAAGAACTGAATTCTAGAGTGAGAGTGACTGCCCTTGACAATAAGGTGGCATTTGATCGAGTTTGGCATGAAAGAGCCCTCGTTAAATTGAAGTCAATGGGAATCAGGGGTGGGGGAAACTCTTCACTGGCTGGGGTCATACCTAGCACAAAATAAGGTGGTTGTGGTTCTTGGAGGTCAATTATCTCAGCCCCAAGACTTCGCTGCAGGAGTTCCTCAGGACAGTGTCCTAGGCCCAACTATCTTCAGCTGCTTCATCAATGACCTTCCCTCCATCATAAGGTCATAAATGGGGATGCTCGCTGATGATTGCACAGTGTTCAGTTCCATTCGCAACTCCTCAGATATGAAGCAATCCGTGGTCGCATGCAGCAAGACCTGGACAACATTCAGGCTTGATCTGATAAGAGGCAAGTAACATTTGCACCACACGAGTGCCAGGCAAGTACTATCTCCAACCAGTAAGATTCTAGCCACCTCCTCTTGACATTCAACGACATTACCATCACCAAATCCCCCATCATCAACTTCCTGTGTGTTACTATTGAACAAATATTTAACTGGACCAGCCACATAAATACCATGGCTACAAGAGCAGGTCAGATGCTTGGTATTCTATGGTGAGTGTCTCATCTCCTGACTCTAAAAGCCTTTCCATCATCTACAAAGCATAAGTCAGGAGTGTGATGGAATACTCTCCATTTGCCTGGATGAGTGCAGATCCAACAACACTCAAGAAGCTTGACACCATCCAGGACAAAGCATTCCGCTTGATTGACACCCCATCCACCACCTAAAACATTCACTCCATCCACGACTGGCGCACCGTGGCTGCAACGTCGTCAGGAGGGCAGCGAGGAGGTGGAGTGGCAGCGTCGGGAGCCCAATAAAAGGGCCAATGTTGTCGGGAGACCAGCGGGACATTGAGGAGGTGGAGTGGCAGCGTCGGGAGGCCTACAAAAGGCCCAACGTTGTCGGGAGGCCAGCTGGTGCAGGGTGAGAAGGCAAAAAAGAAGGAGAAAGAAATCGAAGGGTGATATCACAGCCAAGTGATTAGCTGGTGATTGGTGAGTAGTTTTTATTTTTCTTTATCTTTTCTTTATCAGTTGGTAACCATTATCATTGTTGTTGCCAAATTAAGTTAATCTAGGGGTTAAGTCATGACAGGAGAGCTCAGACATGTGTCATGCTCGTCCTGTGCCATGTGGGAACTCAGGGATGCTTCCAGTGTCTCTGACGACTACATGTGCAGGAAGTGTATCCTGCTGCAGCTCCTGACAGACCACACTGCGGCACTGGAGCTGCACGTGGATTCACTCTGGAGCATCCACGGTGCCGTGAATAGCATGTTTACTGAGTTGGTCATACCGCAGGTAAAGGTTACACAGACAGATAGGGGATGGGTGACCAACAGGAAGAGCAGTGGAAGGAAGGCAATGCAGGGGTCCCCTGCAGTCATCCCCCTCCAAAACAGATGCACCGCTTTGGGTACTGTTGGGGGGATGACTCATCAGGGGAAGGCAGCAGCAGCCAAGTTCATGGCACCATGGGTGGCTCTGCTGCACAGCAGGGCAGGAAAAAGAGTGGGAGAGCTATAGTGGTAGGGGATTCTATTGTAAGGGGAATAGATAGACGTTTCTGCGGCCGCAATCGAAACTCCTGGATGATATGTTGCCTCCCTCGTGCAAGGGTCAAGGATGTCTCAGAGCGGCTGCAGGACATTTTGGAGGGGGGGGGGTGAACAGCCAGTTGTCGTGGTGCATATAGGTACCAATGATATAGGTAAAAAACGGGATGAGGTCCTACAAACTGAATTTAGGGAGCTAGGAGTTAAATTAAAAAGTAGGACCTCAAAGGTAGTATTCTCAGGATTGCTACTAGTGCCACATGCTAGTCACAGCAGGAATCGCAGGATAGCTCAGATGAATACATGGCTTGAAGAGTGGTGCAGAAGGGAGGAATTCAAATTCCTGGGATATTGGTACCGGTTCTGGGGGAAATGGGACCAGTGCAAACCGGACGGTCTGCACCTGGGCAGGACCGGAACCAATGTCCTTGGGGGAATGTTTGCTCGTGCTGTTGGGGAGGGGTTAAATTAATAATATAGCAGGGGGATGGGACCTATGCAGGGAGACAGAGGGAAGTAGAATGGGGGCAGAAGAAAAAGATAGAAAGAAGAAAAGTAAAAGTGGAGGGCAGAGAAACCCAAGGCAAAAATCAAAAAGGGCCACATTACAGCAAAATTCTAAAGGGGCAAGGTGTGTTAAAAAGACAAGCCTGAAGGCTCTGTGCCTCAATGCAAGGAGTATTCGTAATAAGGTGGATGAATTAACTGCACAGGCAGTAATTAAGGAATATGTTATAATTGGCATCACGGAGACATGGCTTCAGGGTGACCAAGGCTGGGAACTCAACCTTCAGCGGTATGCAACATTCAGGAAGGATAGACAGAAAGGAAAAGGAGGTGGGGTAGCGTTACTAGTTAAAGAGGAAATTAACGCAATAGTAAGGAAGGACATTAGCTTGGATGATGTGGAATCTGTATGGGTAGAGCTGCGGAATACCAAAGGGCAGAAAATGCTAATGGGAGTTGTGGGAGGCAACGATACAGTAGTAGTGAGATTGCAGATAGCATCAAACAAGAAATTAGGGATGCGTGCAATAAGGATACAGCAGTTATCATGGGCGACTTTAATCTACATGAGGATTGGGCTAACAAAACTGGTAGCAATACGGGGGAGGAGGATTTCCTGGAGTGTATTCGGGATGGTTGAGGAACTGACTAGAGGGCTGGCCATCCTAGACTGGGTGATGTTTAATGAGAAAGGACTAATTAGCAATCTTGTTGTGCGAGGCCCCTTGGAGAAGAGTGACCATAATATGGTAGAATTCTTTATTAAGATGGAGAGTGACACAGTTAATTCAGAGACTAGGGTCCTGAACTTAAGGAAAGGTAACTTCGATGGCAAAGAGACGTGAATTGGCTAGAATAGATTGGCAAATGATACTTAAAGGGTTGATGGAGGATAGGCAATGGCAGACATTTAAAGATCACATGGTTGAACTTCAACAATTGTACATCCCTGTCTGGAGTAAAAATAAAATGGGGAAGGTGGCTCAACTGTGGCTAACAAGGGAAATTAAGGATAGTGATAAATCCAAGGAAGAGTCATATAAATTGGCCAGAAAAAGCAGCAAACCTGAGGACTGGGAGAAATTTAGAATTCAGCAGAGGAGGACAAAGGGTTTAATTAGGAGGGGGAAAATAGAGTATGAGAGGAAGCTTGCTGGGAACATAAAACTGACTGCAAAAGCTCCTATAGATACATGAAGAGAAAAAGATTAGTGAAGACAAACATAGGTCCCTTGCAGTCAGATTCAGGTGAATTTATAATGGGGAACAAAGAAATGGCAGACCAGTTGAACAAATACTTTGGTTCTGTCTTCACGAAGGAAGACACAAATAACCTTCCGGAAATATGAGGGGACTGAGGGTCTAGTGAGAAGGAGGAACTGAAGGAAATCCTTATTAGGCGTGAAATTGTGTTAGGGAAATTGATGGGATTGAAGGCCGATAAATCCCCGGGGCCTGATAGTCTGCATCCCAGAGTACTTAAGGAAGTGGCCCTAGAAATAGTGGATGCATTGGTGATCATTTTCCAACAGTCGATCGACTCTGGATCAGTTCCTATGGACTGGAGGGTAGCTAATGTAACCTCACTTTTAAAAAAAGGAGGGAGAGAGAAAACAGATAATGATAGACCGGTTAGCCTGACATCAGTAGTGGGGAAAATGTTGGAATCAATTATTAAAGGTGAAAAAGCAACGCATTTGGAAAGCAGTGACAGGATCGGTCCAAGTCAGCATGGATTTATGAAAGGGAAATCATGCTTGACAAATCTTCGGAATTTTTTGAGGCTGTAACTAGTAGAGTGGACAAGGGAGAACCCATGGTTGTCGTGTATTTGGACTTTCAAAAGGCTTTTGACAAGGTCCCACCCAAGAGATTGGTGTGCAAAATTAAAGAACGTGGTATTGTGGGTAATTTACTGATGTGGATAGAGAACTGGTTGGCAGACAGGAAGCAGAGAGTCGTGATAAACGGGTCCTTTTCAGAGTGGCAGGTAATGACTAGTGGGGTGTCGCCGAGCTCAGTGCTGGGACCCCAGCTATTTGCAATATACATTAATGATTTAGATGAAGGAATTGTGAGTAATATCTCCAAGTTTGCGGAGGACACTAAGATAGGTGGTGGTGTGAGCTGTGAGGAGGCTGCAGGGTGACTTGGACAGGTTAGATGAGTGGGCAAATAATTGGCAGATGCAGTATAATGTGGATAAATGTGAGGTTATTCACTTTGGTGGCAAAAACACGAAGGCAGAATATTATCTGAATGGTGGCAGATTAGGAAAAGGGGGAGGTGCAACGAGACCTGGGTGTCCTGGTACATCAGTCATTGAAAGTTGGCATGCAGGTACAGCAGGCGGTGAAGAAGGCAAATAGTATGTTAGCCTTCATAGCAAGGGGATTTTAGTATAGGAGCAGGGAGGTCTTACTGCAATTGTACAGGGCCTTGGTGAGGCCTCACCTGGAATATTGTGTTCAGTTTTGTACTCCTAATCTGAAGAAGGACATTCTTGCTCTTGAGGGAGTGCAGCGAAGGTTCACCAGACTGGTTCCCGGGATGGTTGGACTAACATATGAGGAGAGACTGGATCGACTGGGCCTGTATTCACTGGAGTTTAGAAGGATGAGAGGGGATCTCCAGAACCAGGGGACACAGTCTAAGGATAAGGGGTAAGCAATTTAGGAACTGAGATGAGGAGAAACTTCTTCACTCAGAGAGTTGTTAACCTGTGGAATTCCCTACCGCAGAGAGTTGTTGATGCTAGTTCATTGGATATATTCAAGAGCGAGTTAGATATGGCCCTTACGGCTAAAAGGATCAAGGGCTTTGGAGAGAAAGCAAGAAAGGGGTACTGAGGTGAATGATCAGCCATGATCTTATTGAATGGTGGTGCAGGCTCAAAGGGCCGAATGGCCAATCCTGCACCTATTTTCTATGTTTTTATGTTTCTATGTTTCTATGTATGTACCATCTACAAGATGCACTTTTGAAACTCGCCAAGGCTTCTTCGGCAGCACCTCCTAAACCCGCAATCTCTACCACCTAGAAGGACAAGGGCATCAGGCGCATGGGAACAACATCACCTGCAAGTTCCCCTCTGTTATGTATGTAAACTTTACTAGTGTTTAAGACTTGCCACCAGTGGGTGCACCTGTTGGAAACCCAAGGGTCACCCACACACCCTCGGGCAACCAGTTATAAAAGGCAGTCTACCATGCTGCTTCCTCACTCTGGAGTTACATTCAAGAAATCAAGTTCACAACAGTTTGAGCATACAGTATACTGTCTTGTAGAGTTATTCTGAACAGAACACTGTCCAATTACACACCATCCTGACTTGGAAGTATATCGCCGTTCCTTCATCGTCGCTGGGTCAAAATCCTGAAACTCTCACCTTAACAGCACTGTGGGAGTATCTTCACCACACGGACTGCAGCGAATCAACAAGGTGGCTCACCACCATCTTCTCAAGGGCAATTTGGGATGGGCAATAAATGCTGGCCCTACCAACAATGTCCACATCCCATGAAGGAATAAAAAAAAGGAAGGTTATGCTTGAACACTAGTTAGGCCACAGCTGGAGTATTGTGTACAGTTCTGGCCACCACATTATAGGAAAGATGTAATTTCACTCATTGCCTGCGAAGGTTGTAGAGGCAGAAACCCTCATTGCATTTAAAAAGTACTTGAATATGCACTTGAAGTGCAATAGCCTACAGGGCTATGGAGCAGGAGCTGGAAAGTGGGGTTAGGCTCTCTAGCTCTTTTTCAGCCAGCACAGATATGATGAGCCGAATGGCCTCCTTCTGTGCCACATATTTCTATGATTCTATGATTCTATGACCTAATATGAAAAGAATTATATAAGACCTTCAGTTCAAGTTCCAAAGGACTTTTAAATATCGGAATCTATAGGACTGGAGGAGGCCATTGTCGTCAATCTGGCCTGTGTAAGTTTATGAAAAATATTACACAATCTCCTTTCTTATACTACTTTTTTTAGTAAAAAGTTATCAAGTTCTTTCTTGAATTTGCTAACACTTTATGGGCTAGATTTTACACTTTTGTGCTTATTATCCAAAAATGGGCGTTCTTTCCAGCGTGGGCGGTAAAAATGGGTTTTCAGGTCACCGGCTTCTCGCCCATTCTCAAAGCACCTAGTCTCCATTTTTGAGATTGGGCATTACCGTGAGCGATATGAAATGGGTGGTAGCGTTAAATCTCGCTGACCTTCTGCCATAAAGTGTCACCGTCCTTAGCAACGGCATGGCAACGCTCGATTCCCATGATTCAGGAGGTCAAGGGTCACCATGACATGCGCAGAAGAGGAGAGAGAGAGAGAGAGAGGGAGCTGAGAGGAACTGGAAGTGTGTGTGGGTGCGGTGCGGCTGCTTTGTAGGAAGGAAGGAGAGTTTAGAGCTTTACCGCAATAGGAAAACAAAATTTAGCTGTTACCAACCACATATTTAGAAACATAGAAACATAGAAAATAGGTGCAGGAGCAGGCCATTCAGCCCTTCTAGCCTGCACCGCCATTCAATGAGTTCATGGCTGAACATGAAACTTCAGTACCCCATTCCTGCTTTCTCGCCATACCCCTTGATCCCCCGAGTAGTAAGGACTTCATCTAACTCCCTTTTGAATATATTTAGTGAATTGGCCTCAACTACTTTCTGTGGTAGAGAATTCCACAGGTTCACCACTCTCTGGGTGAAGAAGTTTCTCCTCATCTCGGTCCTAAATGGCTTACCCCTTATCCTTAGACTGTGACCCCTGGTTCTGGACTTCCCCAACATTGGGAACATTCTTCCTGCATCCAACCTGTCCAAACCCGTCAGAATTTTAAACGTTTCTATGAGGTCCCCTCTCACTCTTCTGAACTCCAGTGAATACGAGCCCAGTTGATCCAGTCTTTCTTGATAGGTCAGTCCCACCATCCCGGGAATCAGTCTGGTGAATCTTCGCTGCACTCCCTCAATAGCAAGAACGTCCTTCCTCAAGTTAGGAGACCAAAACTGTACGCAATATTCCAGGTGTGGCCTCACCAAGGCCCTATACAACTGTAGCAACACCTCCCTGCCCCTGTACTCAAATCCCCTCGCTATGAAGGCCAACATGCCATTTGCTTTCTTAACCGCCTGCTGTACCTGCATGCCAACCTTCAATGACTGATGTACCATGACACCCAGGTCTCGCTGCACCTTCCCCCTTCCTAATCTGTCACCATTCAGATAATAGTCTGTCTCTCTGTTTTTACCACCAAAGTGGATAACCTCACATTTATCCACATTATACTTCATCTGCCACGCATTTGCCCATTCACCTAACCTATCCAAGTCACTCTGCAGCCTCATAGCATCCTCCTCGCAGCTCACACTGCCACCCAATTTAGTGTCATCTGCAAATTTGGAGATACTACATTTAATCCCCTCGTCTAAATCATTAATGTACAATGTAAACAGCTGGGGCTCCAGCACAGAACCTTGCGGTACCCCACTAGTCACTGCCTGCCATTCTGAAAAGTACCCATTTACTCCTACTCTTTGCTTCCTGTCTGACAATTTGCCCGAATTTGGCCTATAATGGAGGGAGAGGAGGAGGCATCATAGCACGCTGTGGCGACTGACGCTGGAGAGAGCAGTGAGGTGGGAGAGGAGCACATTGGAGGGCCAAAAGAGTGAGGAGGTTCTCAGACAAGGCAATTGCCTCCCTCCTGCAGGAGCTGGGGTAATTTGACACAGGGAGGGCATGGGAAGCCCATCCCAAAGGCCTACCAGAAGATATAGCGACCAAAGAGGTGCTTGAGGACAACTAATGCACAAACGATGGAACGACCTTATGAGATTCGCAAGAGTAAGTATTACATTTATTTACATGTACTTATGTATTTTTATAATTTGATTTGTAACAGTCATGAGTGACTATCAGCAGATGTGAGGTCTTTCACTTTTACTGGGAATGTTTTACTCAAAGCCTGCTTATTGTTGGTTTTACCAGAGCTAGGAGATTCTTCATGAGGTCATAGGTTGTTGCCCACAGACAGTAAGGAGGATCACCCTTCATTTGTCAGCGTTCTCATCCCCTTCCAGCTTGTTGGCCATGAAGTATTGGTCGAGTCTCTCCTCGAAGGCCTTCCAATCGTCTCCTTCTGAGAACTTCTCCAGGATACCAACTGTTCTTTGCATTTTCACGCGGTTGTTCTTTACCTCATCGCCAATTGATACGCTAATAATAAAGGATGAAACTGAGTACTGTGAACAATGAGTAAGCGTGACCCTACCTCCTTTAATAAGACTCTAGAGTGCAGGTACCTCGTGGGTGACCTGCTTATATAGGTGCTCCCAGGGATGCTGGGATCCCTTGGGACTCCAACAGGTAGGCCCTCTGGTGGTGGTGTGATACAGGTTGCAAAGAGTTAAATACATAGCAATAATGGCCTAGCTTTTCCTGCAATGGCGATATGTGTGTCATACACTGCAAATTTTGCAGTCCAGTGTCCCAGTCTCGCTGTTCATAACATACTCCATATTTTCCTGCATTTCAAAATAGAATACGTCACATTGAGCATAGTGGTGAATCAGAAGCGGCACAGCCACTGGCCATTATACTTTCCATCACTCCACTACAGTCTGGCAGGCATACTAAACCTTTTTCAGTTATGCATCCTGCAAACACTATTAGTGCATACACAAATAGCATTGGCAGATAGCGTATATGGGCAAACAGCCCACTGGGCTTTGCAGCAGAAAGCCATCTGTTTCAGAAAACGATAAAAATATAAATCATCCAAATTCAACACGCCCTCAACTAAGTTTCTGATTCAAGTAAATTCTACTCTGCATCTTCAAAGAAAATCAGTGTGTCCGCCATATGTTATGCACTAGTCAGCTGGAAGTTCCTTAAGCCTGTCCTGTTGATCAGATCCAGCCATGCTCTAGATATTGGGCATTAATATACTTTGCCTGATTTGGACAAATTATTCAGCAAACTATAACTCCTATGAAAATCAAAATAGGCCATGATGATTGGTTTCACCACACCCCCACCATTACAAACATTCATTAGACATGTGGCCATCTCAGTTAATTACACGAGACTTTCATCTCCACAAAGCTACTGTTCCAGTAAGATCCTCATCCCACAAGACCAGATGATGCTGGAAAAATGGCTTCAAACAATGGAAGAATGCTACTAAATGAACAAAAATTATTTTGCTGATTTAAAAAAAAATCAATAATCTATCATGGTTCATTGTATTTTCGTAAGGTACATTATTCAAACATGAGATTACAAGTGTTCTGCAAACTGTCCCCTGTGAAGGATTTTGCAAGATGTACGAGACAACGAATGCATCTTTCAAACTTGCAATGTCATTGATTTACTGCAGTGCCTGTGGAGCTAAATATACATCATAAATCCCGACAACACTTACCTCATTTTAATCATCTGTCTCTCTTCTGCCCAGCCACACCAGAATTGTTCCATATTCCTTTTCCTAAACTGGAAAGTAAATTTGTCTGATGCAAATTGAGATGTTTACATTTTTGTGGCGTAACATTACTCGTTCTGCAAAAATGAACCAAACTTTGTAAAAAAATATTCGAACTTAGACACTGATGAAATTGAAGAGAGGTTAATTCTTCAGACCACTCTTCAGACAAGGTACCAATTCAAATAGATGTTTTTATGACGAGCTATATATAGGTCATGAGTTGCAAATGCATGATGAACGAATCCCGAAGATCGCTTATGACATATTGACAACTGGGTAGTGATTTTTTTGGTGGTCAGCAAAAAAGCTATAAAGACCGATTAAAAGCTACTCTGAAACAGTGCTAAATTGATGTCCATATGTGGAAACAAATTGCTCAAGATAAGAAAGCATACTGAAAAACCATTCATGAAGTTACCTTCCACTATGAGGTCTGTCGCATTGCTGATGCTGAATGTAAAAGGCAGATGAGGAAGACTCGCTTGAAAAATCAAGATTCCCATCCTGGTGTATCCGGGATCCACTGTTCAATTTGCAGACGCTCATTCTGAGCAAAAATAGCTCTCATCAGTCATCAAAAAACTCACTGCAAAAACTGAGGTGACATTCTAGTTGTCTTCTTCCCGATCGCAGGTCTAACGATGATATTGGAAAATAGAAGAGTTAAAAATCACATTGCTTAGATGTTGACAAAGATTAGACTGCATCCATAAAACAAAAAGACTGTTTACAAAATCTTACATTACACCCAGCACTTTGAACTCGTGCCAGCTCCAAGTGAGACTTGAATGAGTGACCCTTGCAGCTTTAGCTTAGCGTGGCTGGTGCTTAAGTCTGCAGACTGGATGGGAGTTGTTCACATCCATGGAGTCAGTGTACTTTTGGTAATATTTTTTAATACAAAGTGAAATTGCTGGAGCCGTATCAATGTAATACCAAATGTAATCAGTGCTGATATTAGTTTTAATTGTTGGTACATGTAATAGACAGATAAAGGGAAGCATTTCAAAAGCGATTCCTTTTAGGTCTTCCTGAAAAATTGACAGCTCAAATGTTACAGCCGAGATGAAGTCATTCTAGGTGAAATATTTGCCTCTGACGGCCAAATATATTAGTGGTGTCAGCATTCAACCTCAGCTTCATTGTCAAAACTTGTATCTCGTATGCAACATAGAAACATAGAAAATAAGTGCAGGAATAGGCCATTCGGTCCTTCGAGCCTGCACCACCATTCAATATGATCATGGCTAATCATGCAACTTCAGTACCCTATTCCTGCTTTCTCTCCAGACCCCTTGATCCCTTTAGCCGTAAGGGCCACATCTAACTCCCTTTTGAATATATCTAATGAACTGACTTCAACAACTTTCTGTGGTGGAGAATTCCACAGGTTTACAACTCTCTGAGTGAAGAAGTTTCTCCTCATCTCAGTCCTAAATGGCTTACCTCTTATCCTTAGACTGTGACCCCTGGTTCTGGACTAACACAAGGCCAGAGGGGATGAATTCAATACTGCTGGGAATAATGGAGAGCTCCATAATGTATGTAGCACTTGAGAGGTATGTTTGTACATTATGAAGTAGAATTTAAGAAATTTGTAAAGCTATAGCATTCTCTTTCATTTATAATAAATTGTAATGATATGGAATGCACTATCTAAAAGGGTGGTGAAAGCAAATTCAATAGTAACTTACAAACAGCAATTGGATATATACTTGAGGGGGAAAGAATTGCAGGGCTATGCGGAAAGAGCAGGGGAGTGGGACTAATTACATTGTTCTCTTTCAAAGTGCCAGCACATGCATGATAGGCAGAATGGCCTCCTTCTGTGCTGTATGATTCTCTGATTCTACGAACTGGAATTAACAAGAAGATGGAGATAACCTATTCTGTATTAAATTTTAAATAGTATGACTGCAGTCCGCTGTTAAATAATGCCAATGTTTCTTTGGTCGATCTTTTAAGTTTCTATGAAAAATGTCGATTCATTAGATGAAGTGTACTGAGATTTATTTTCTGCCTTTAGCTAGTGACCCTTTTTCAAAATTGATCAGAATGCCAAACAATTGTTTCTGATGTACACTCATCCATAATTTGTTGAATGCTGGCCATGATAGCGACGACAGCAAATACGAGAAATGGAACATAATATTAATAACAGCTGCTGGCAATAAGCAACTAAAAGTCTTTTTTTTTCAAATTGTATGATAAAGGGACATATCTTGGGCCATTTAGCCCTTCTCTCCCGATCAAAATAAACAAAGGCTGCAGCACCATCTTTATTGCAAAAAGAAAACAGAAACTGTTGAAATGCATTGCAGGTCCACCAAAGGGCAAAAAACGTTAGTAGGAGTTGTGTACAGACCTCCAAACAGTAATAGGGATGTTGGGGAGGGCATCAAACAGGAAATTAGGGGTGCATGCAATAAAGGTGCAGCAGTTATAATGGGTGACTTTAATATGCACATAGATTGGGCTAGCCAAACTGGAAGCAATACGGTGGAGGAGGATTTCCTGGAGTGCATAAGGGATGGTTTTCTAGACCAATATGTTGAGGAACCAACTAGGGGGGAGGCCATCTTAGACTGGGTGTTGTGTAATGAGAGAGGATTAATTAGCAATCTCATTGTGCGAGGCCCCTTGGGGAAGAGTGACCATAATATGGTGGAATTCTGCATTAGGATGGAGAATGAAACAGTTATTTCAGAGACCATGGTCCAGAACTTAAAGAAGGGTAACTTTGAAGGTATGAGGCGTGAATTGGCTAGGATAGATTGGCGAATGATACTTAGGGGGTTGACTGTGGATGGGCAATGGCAGACATTTAGAGACCGCATGGATGAAGTACAACAATTGTACATTCCTGTCTGGCGTAAAAATAAAAAGGGGAAGGTGGCTCAACCGTGGCTATCTAGGGAAATCAGGGATAGTATTAAAGCCAAGGAAGTGGCATACAAATTTGCCAGAAATAGCAGCGAACCTGGGGACTGGGAGAAATTTAGAACTCAGCAGAGGAGGACAAAGGGTTTGATTAGGACAGGGAAAATGGAGTACGAGAAGAAGCTTGCAGGGAACATTAAGGCGGATTGCAAAAGTTTCTATAGGTATGTAAAGAGAAAAAGGTTGGTGAAGACAAACGTAGGTCCCCTGCAGTCAGAATCAGGGGAAGTCATAACGGGGAACAAAGAAATGGCGGATCAATTGAATAAGTACTTTGGTTCGGTATTCACTAAGGAGGATACAAACAACCTTCCGGATATAAAAGGGGTCAGAGGGTCTAGTAAGGAAGAGGAACTGAGGGAAATCTTTATTAGTCGGGAAATTGTGTTGGGGAAATTGATGGGATTGAAGGCCGATAAATCCCCAGGGCCTGATGGACTGCATCCTAGAGTACTTAAGGAGGTGGCCTTGGAAATAGCGGATGCATTGACAGTCATTTTCCAACATTCCATTGACTCTGGATCAGTTCCTATGGAGTGGAGGGTAGCCAATGTAACCCCACTTTTTAAAAAAGGAGGGAGAGAGAAAACAGGGAATTATAGACCGGTCAGCCTGACCTCAGTAGTGGGTAAAGTGATGGAATCAATTATTAAGGATGTCATAGCAGTGCATCTGGAAAATGGTGACATGATAGGTCCAAGTCAGCATGGATTTGTGAAAGGGAAATCATGCTTGACAAATCTTCTGGAATTTTTTGAGGATGTTTCCAGTAAAGTGGACAAGGGAGAACCAGTTGATGTGGTATATTTGGACTTTCAGAAGGCTTTCGACAAGGTCCCACACAAGAGATTAATGTGCAAAGTTAAAGCACATGGGATTGGGGGTAGTGTGCTGACGTGGATTGAGAACTGGTTGTCAGACAGGAAGCAAAGAGTAGGAGTAAACGGGTACTTTTCAGAATGGCAGGCAGTGACTAGTGGAGTGCCGCAAGGTTCTGTGCTGGGGCCCCAGCTGTTTACATTGTACATTAATGATTTAGACGAGGGGATTAAATGCAGTATCTCCAAATTTGCGGATGATACTAAGTTGGGTGGCAGTGTGAGCTGCGAGGAGGATGCTATGAGGCTGCAGAGTGACTTGCATAGGTTAGGTGAGTGGGCAAATGCATGGCAGATGAAGTATAATGTGGATAAATGTGAGGTTATCCACTTTGGTGGTAAAAACAGAGAGACAGACTATTATCTGAATGGTGACAGATTAGGAAAAGGGAAGGTGCAACGAGACCTGGGTGTCATGGTACATCAGTCATTGAAGGTTGGCATGCAGGTACAGCAGGCGGTTAAGAAAGCAAATGGCATGTTGGCCTTCATAGCGAGGGGATTTGAATACAGGGGCAGGGAGGTGTTGCTACAGTTGTACAGGGCCTTGGTGAGGCCACACCTGGAGTATTGTGTACAGTTTTGGTCTCCTAACTTGAGGAAGGACATTCTTGCTATTGAGGGAGTGCAGCGAAGGTTCACCAGACTGATTCCCGGGATGGCGGGACTGACCTATCAAGAAAGATTGGATCAATTGGGATTGTATTCACTGGAGTTCAGAAGAATGAGAGGGGACCTCATAGAAACGTTTAAAATTCTGACGGGTTTAGACAGGTTAGATGCAGAAAGAATGTTCCCAATGTTGGGGAAGTCCAGAACCAGGGGTCACAGTCTGAGGATAAGGGGTAAGCCATTTAGGACCGAGATGAGGAGAAACTTCTTCACCCAGAGAGTGGTGAACCTGTGGAATTCTCTACCACAGAAAGTAGTTGAGGCCAATTCACTAAATATATTCAAAAGGGAGTTAGATGAAGTCCTTACTACTCGGGGGATCAAGGGTTATGGCGAGAAAGCAGGAAGGGGGTACTGAAGTTTCATGTTCAGCCATGAACTCATTGAATGGCGGTGCAGGCTAGAAGGGCTGAATGGCCTGCTCCTGCACCTATTTTCTATGTTTCTATGTTTCTATGTTTCTATGATCGGAAAGAGAAAGATAGATTTATGTTTTCTGAGCCTGCATCAGAAATGTTAATCGATCTTTCCCTTTCAAATAAAAGCAAAAGTAAAACTTAAAATACACAGCAGGATAATCATCCTCTGTGGGAAGGACAATCAATGTCTCAGAACTGAAAGATAAGAGATGGACAGCATATTAATATCAGTGAAGAAAGGAGAATATAACAAAAAGAAACACACACACAGGAAGTATCAGTGGAATCATTGCTGAATGATGTAACAGATCATCCCACTCAATTAATGGCATTAGTATTTGATAAATACAAGACATTAAAGAAACAAAGGATGCGAACAGTTAAGGCAGTGACAGGCCAAAAATAAATGTGAGAAAATTGGAGAGAAAAAAAACCTGGTGAATCAGGTTTTGAAATCACAAGAGGTTTAACATTTTAGCAAAGTCTAGTGGCAATGGTATGCTGGTCCATTGGCTCTCAATGTAGAAAGAACAGGCAGTGAGCAACCTCCTCCTACCACACTGTGTTCTGACAAAGGGTCTCCCCACCTCCCCCCACCCCTCACTGCCATCCAAAATGCCAACCGATTTCCACACCCCCCTCCACAAAACTGACAGACCTACGCCAATATTGCATGCACCCTCTTTTGTAAAGGAAATGGAAGATATGGCCAAAGTCTAAAGTTACTGAAGTCAATATTCAGACCAGATGGTTGAAAGGTGCTGAGAAGATAGGTGAGCTATTGTTCCTAAAACATCGGTTTGAACTTTGTTAAAACAGTATAGCAGGCCAAGGTCATTATGGAGGATAATATTTGGTTGAGGAAAAAGGAAGACATTTCACGAGCTCTGGTACATAAGGTGGAGGCATGTAATGAAACTGGGAGAAAGGGTGCAGTCTTTACAGAAAGAGAGGTAGGAAGAAGTATACTCTAGATAGTTATGGGCATTAGTGGGCTTATAATATATACCCGTAGAAAGCCTGTTGCCAGATATAGAGAGACAAATGTCCAGGATGGGAAGAGAACAATCAGATATGGATCATGTGAAGGTGAGGGATGGGTGGAAACTGGAAATATGGGGGGAATTTTAACATGGAGCAGAGGGTGGGATTGTGTGTGGGTGGGGGGTTAAATGGGCAAAAAAAATGGAAACGTGTTGGGAAGCCAGCTCTAACCTGCTGACTTGCAGCATTTACTCAGGTGGGACAAGGGGCGGGCAGCCAAATTGCTCCCAGGAGGCGGATTAGCACCTTAAATGTTTAACTGTGACCGGCCACGTTTCCTGGGTCTCGGGAAACCCGGCAGCTGCAGAGAGGCGAGCACAGCCCCTGGGAGCACTCACCGCCCCCCCCCACATATAACCCCTCCCCCCCTGCTGTGATCAAACCCCCCCTAGGCTTGGACTGCCCATCCCCCCTTCCAGGGATTGGATCTCCTCCCTCCTCCCCTCCCGGGATCAGACCCACCTCCCCTCCAATGGTTGGGGATCGGACCCTCCCTACAGTGGGGTCAGGGATTGGACCCCCCCTTGGGATCAATCTGGCTGACTTCCGGGTAGGGAGCCTATCAGTGACAAAAGACGCTAGCTGTGCAGTTAAATCATCTACACACTGCATGGAAAACCAGACTTCCGGGTTTCTCACCTGTGACCTTACCAGACCCCAGCCCCGCTCCCGCCGGCCCCACCCACCCTGCTCCCAGCGCTTCAAAATGTTAAAATTCCCCCATAGTTAATGAAATTCTCAACACCAGAGCAAGGCTAAGTAGCAGCACCAGCACAGTTGTTAATGTATCGATAGAAATTCCCCAGTGGGTAGACAAAGTGCTAGTGGCTACCTGTAAGACAATTCAAAACTCAAATTGCAAATTTTGCATAATTGAACAAAACAGCACACTACATGAAGAAAAACTCTCATGTTAAGCACAATGTCGTAATATAGCTACAACATTGGCTATTTTTAAGTTAAATCTCAGTTCAATAATTTTTGCAGATACCATTGTAAGAAAAAGTGTTTAGTAATAATAAAATTGATTTTGTATATATATAAATGTTAAATGTGTTTTCCAGAAAGGCTGCAGTTTTGACAGAAACAAAATGGATAACTTCCCCAAGTTCATGTTTCCTCTGGCTGGGCAGAGCTCAAGTTGCAAAGGAAGCATGGCTTTGAAACTCACCAAACTAGAAAAGGTGTTAATTGGAAAGCCATTAACCTAATCAAGGAATGGCACCGAACCTCCAGACAGACACAGGTATGAGGAGAAGCCAATCAGGAACGGCCTTGTAAACAATACCCAATCCTGAGGCTTTTTGAGAACAATGGCCTTAAGGGATATAAAAAGTCAAGCCAAAGATTGCTGGGTCTCTCTTTTCTTAGACAAAATCAGGACCTTCCTCTATCGACCAAGAAGCAGGCTGTGTGCTTTGCCAGAGGGAAGTGAAGTATACCTATTTATACCTTTTTTATTGTAACATCATTATATCTGTTGTAACTAAATAGATCCATAGGATAGCTGAGGACCGCTGTTTCTCTGATAGGTGTGCATGTGTGTGTGTTTAATAAACTATTCCAAGTTATTTTAGAAGAATCGGTCTTGCTGTCAATTTCATGCCAGAGATTTAGAAATCTTACACCATATATGTTAGAGAAAGAGTATCATATTGAGAAAAATCAGATATGAACAAAATAGAAGAACTCCTTATGCCGCCTAACTCGATACATCCTGCACAATGTCAGGTTAGAGATTATATTGAACAGTTCAGTAAACTATCAATGTCCCCCCACCGCCACTATTTCATCCAGAAACAGCTGGATGTGGTGATGTGTTGGGGGGGAAGGAAAAGATGATCACACTTGTCTATATTCATGGAAAAGGTTGAGAGCATTAAATTGATCGATCATGAAAGATGGATTGGGCTGCACATCTAAAGGTATTGTGGCTCTTTCATCCTGTAAGAGATATGTTTTTATATCACTATATTAAGTAAGGCTGAGTGCTATTTTCAATCGAAATATCTGACAAAACTCTTTGTGCAAACCAAATCAATTGCATTGTGGCTAAAGTGACCCAGATAGGGAAAATAAAACTGTTTGAATGTGGAATTGAGCAGCCCATCAGTGAACAGAGGCATAGAAACTGTAGTAACGTCTTGAGGTAAATAAAAATACACAAGTCAAATTACACTAGTGAAGCACTTTCTGTCAGCAGCGGAGAGATGTTGGATGAAAATGCACAAAGGATCATGTAAGAGGTGTGTAATGTATCTTACATTATTGTATAGCATTTTTGGATACAGCTATATATATGACTGTAATAAGATATGACCTGTAACCACCAGCATACCTTACCACTAGGGGTGCACTTGCAAGAGACAGGTATATAAGGACAGGTTTCAGGCAAGTGCGGCATTCCAGAGCTGTACTGAGGGGACAGGACTTTACAGTGGTGACGAGGATGGGATTACAGAATCCACAGAATGGCGAACAATGGATCAGATGAAAAGTACAATGCTGGAGACAATTGGGAGGACTTTATAGAAAGGCTCCAGCAAAGCTTTGTAACCAAAGACTGGTTAGGAGATGACAAAGCAGATAAGAGAAGAGCCCATCTCTTGACCAGCTGTGGCTCGAAAACATACGCTTTAATGAAGGATCTGCTGGCACCCGAGAAACCAGCAAGCAAGTCGTTTGAAGAATTGAGCACACTGGTAAGAAACCGCCTGAAGCCAGCGAGCAGCCTACACATGGCCAGACACAGGTTCTACAACTACAGACGCTGTGTGGGCCATAGCATACCCGGCTTCGTGGCGGAACTTCGGAGGTTGGCTAGTTTATGTGAGTTCTCCGATGAATTGAGGAGAGAAATGCTGAGAGACTTTTTCATTGAAGGAATAGGCCACACAGGCATATTCTGAAAGCTCATAGAGAGTCTGCTCAAGTCCATCAAGGCGACATATTATCACAGGCAGGGACACCGACTCCCACTTCCGTAATTTGGAGGAAGTACTAAAGCGGTTGGATCGGGTAGGCCTACGAGTCAAGAAATCCAAGTGCCTGTTTCTCGCACCCGAGGTTGAATTTTTGGGCAGAAGGATTGCCGCTGATGGAATCCGCCCAACAGAGTCCAAAACAAAAGCAATTCGCCTGGCACCCAGGCCCCGAAATGTCTCAGAACTGCGCGCCTTTCGCGGGCTACTCAATTACTTTGGGAACTTCATGCAAAACTTAAGCATGCTGCTGGAGCCTCTCCACGTGCTATTCAGGAAGGGGTGCGATTGGTTTTGGGGGGACGCCCAGGAACGCGCCTTCAATAAGGCACGCAACCTTCTGTGTTCCAACTTTCTTTGTTTTGACTTTCTTTGACCCAAGTAAAAAGCTAGTTCTCACATGCGATGCGTCAGCGTATGGGGTCAGGTGCGTTTTGCAACATGTCAATAGTGCGGGCAAATTACAACCCATAGCTTATGCCTCCAGGTCACTTTTGCGGGCGGAGCGTGGGTATGGAATGGTAGAGAAGGAGGCGCTCGCGTGCGTGTACGGTGTCAAAAAGATGCACCAATACCTTTTCGGGGCCAAGTTCGCATTAGAAACCAACCACAAGCCCCTCACATCCCTCCTATCCGAGAGCAAGGTAATAAATGCCAACGCCTTGGCGTGAATTCAACGGTGGGCACTCATGCTGGCGTCCTACGACGATACCATAAGGCACAGACAACTGTGCTGACGCGCTCAGCAGGCTACCCCTGGCGATCACGGAAGGGTCTGACGAACAGGACTGTGAGATAGTCATGGCAATCAATGCCTTTGAGCCCACAGGTTCGCCCATGACGGCTCGCCAAATCAGAGCCTGGACGGCCAGCGACCCCACGTTATCCTTAGTAAAAAGATGTGTCCTAACTGGTGACTGGGCAGAGGCTCGCGATGCCTGCCCCGAGGAATTAAAACCCTTTCACAGGCGCATGCATGAGCTATCACTACAAGCAGACTGCCTGATGTAGGGCAGCCGAGTAGTCCATGTCTCTGCGAGGCAGAGAGGCATTTGTCCGGGAGCTCCACCGCGAGCACCCGGGGATCGTTCTCATGAAGGCCATAGCCAGATCCCACATCTGGTGGCCTGGTATTGACGCGGACTTGGAGCTCTGCGTCCGAAGGTGCACCATTTGTGCCCAACTCAGCAATGCCCCCAGGGAGGCTCCCCTGAGCCCCTGGTCCTGGCCTACCAAACCGTGGTCATGGATGCACGTAGACTATGCGGGCCCATTCATGGGCAAAATGTTCCTCGTAGTTGTAGATGCATTTTCAAAGTGGATCGAATGCACCATTTTAAACTCGAGCATAACCTCCACCACTGTGGAGAGCCTCGCAACCATGTTTGCAACGCACGGAATCCCTGACATATTGGTCAGTGACAATGGTCCGTGTTTCACCAGCGCAGAATTCCAAGATTTTATAATTGACCACGGCATAAATCACATCAAGATCGCACCATTCAAGCCGGCCTCCAATGGCCAGGCGGAGAGAGCAGTGCAAATCATTAATCAAGGCATGCTTAAAATCCAAGTTCCCACGCTGCAGGGTCGCCTGTCGTGACTGGCATACAGATCTCGTCCGCACTCATTGACTGGGATCCGCCCCCGTCCAACTGTTGATGAAAAGGACTTTAAAGACAAGGCTCTCGTTAATCCTCCCAGACATGCACAAAATCGTTGAGGCAAAGCGCCGTAAGCTGACTGAGTACCATGACAGAAATTCGAAGGGGAGATGGAATGCGATAGGGGACAAAGTGTTTGTACTAAACTATGGCAGGGGTCCCAAATGGCTTGCAGGGACAGTAATGGGCAAGGAAGGAAACAGGCTACTGGTAGCACATGTAGGCCAAGTCAAAAGCAGATTTACCAACAACACTGCGGAACCAGAGGCAGACTACAATGTGGAACTCGCACCACACCTGGTGGACAGACAGAGGACAACCTGAGGAAAGGGCAATCCCAACAGACAGCCCAGGCGAGATACCAGCAACCACACCCAAAGAAAAACAGACACCAAGGCAAACAACTGAACCACAACTCAGATGCTCCACGCGAGAGCGTAGACCACCTGAGAGACTGAACCTATAAAGACAATAAGACCTTTGGGGAGGGTGATGTCATGTATCTTACATTCTTATATATAACTGTATGCTAACATGCTATATATGACTGTAATAAGATATGACCTGTAACCACCAGCATACCTTACCACCAGGGGTGCACTTGCAAGAGACAGGTATATAAGGACAGGTCTCAGGCAAGTGCGGCATTCCAGAGCTGTGAAATAAAAGTGTAGGTCCAGAGTGACCTTGACTTCACTACATGCCTCGTGTGAATCTGTACTGAGGGGACAGGACTTTACAAGGTGGTTCTTGAATATCCCCTCCCACCCCCCAATTATTTCTTTGTTTCTTTTACGTTACGCTCGAGACTACCAGGGAAGGTAAGCGTTGTTTATGTATACACTTCTATATATCGAATATAAGGTTTATATATGAAATCACATGTGTGCCTATATATGTACAACCCATATAACATGACTTGATGCACACCTGGAAAATCTAGATTCCACAGCCTAAAGACTGTAAACTCAGGGAATGCAATTCAGCAAGAAACAGGAAAATGCCTGTTTTTCTGCTTTACTGACCTAGTAGTCATTTATGTATTTAACTTGAATATATTAAAAATGTTTTTTTAATTATCTGTGGAAAAAACAATAAGTTTTATTTTTCTCTGCTATAATTAATTAATTACAGGCCAGAATTTATTGAAAAAATAGTGTGAACGAATGCACAGCGTTATTATTGTACAAATCGACCAGCAACTGTGAATTGCGAATCACCACAAATTTGCCTTTAACTTTGCAAAAATGGCATCTCAACTTTAACCTTCCCATGAGTTTCATGAAATTGCTGCACATGTATATCAATTGCCCGTTAAACTCGGCACAGAAAGTTAAGTCTCATAATGGAGTAAATATGCTTTTAGCGATGTGATAATTGTTAATGACTGCCAATCAATACCTCTGGCCCAGAAAGTGAACAATTAAAAGTGTAGAGTGGCACTCCCGCATGTTGTTGGAGATTTAGCAAATGTCAAATTTTTAATTTTTACTTACTTTTCCTTTCTCTCTCTCTCTCTCTCTCTCTCTCTCTCTCTCTCTCTCTCTCTCTCTCTTTCTCTCTCTCTCTCTCTCTCACCCTCTTAATCCACTTTCTTTCCCTCTTTACTTATCTTTATGTACCTGATTTGGTATTAAATTCATCGACTCTAATTTGCCCTCCTTCTCAGTCCTTCCTCTGTTTATTTATCATTCCTTAAATGTCATTGGTTAAGGAGATACACTGTTGGTCCCATTGTTCACCAAGTCATAGATGCCCTGTTGCCCTCACCACACTGTTATTAGCTCGCACTTCCAGAAAGTTATAGGCCAAATTAATTTTGATCTGATGGGTAAAGGAAAAGTCTAACTAACCGGGCATGCCGTGACTTGCCCTACTCCAGCAAATTCTGGCCTGACATCTTTAGAAACAGCAGGGTTAATTGTGATCACTGCCACATTGGCGGTAACCTGCAGTAGTGTTTGCCTACCTGAAGTCAATTGGATGAAAATCAGGCAACTTGGACAACATTGATCGGCTCCACCAAGTTAAAATCCAGGCAGCAAAGAAGAAAATAATCCCATTGGGTTTCAAAGCTGTGTGTTCTTGTGACTTCATTAGAGAGTCATTATTTACAGAGAGAAAAGAACCTTCTTCCACGTTTTCTTAATAGGAATCTCACATCACCCCTAATTTTGGACATGATGACATCTGAAAGAATAGTTCATATGATGCCAAATATCAATGTCTATTGTGTATATATATATATATTGGAAATATAAATAGCAGCATAGTTTTTTTTATCTCAGGTGTTATCTAGATATGGGTATGCATATGTTTATGTCTGCAGGGAAAGTGAGAGGGGGTATGATTAAACTGATGTAAATTGGAGCTTTTATTGCCTTGCTTCTGAGTTTGGTCAGAATATGACTCGGCCACTATTTTCAGCTGTAAATGATCAGTGTTTGCTGAAATTGGATGGACAAATCATTGGAAGTTGATCATGTGAGGTCTGTACACAAGACACATAAGACAGCCTGACTTACTGCACATCTGGCAATCTGATCAAATGACATATGCATTCACCTTGGCTTGTTCAGGTTCATCTGTTGAAAACTGGCCTATTTGGACACTTTGGGTATAGAATTGTTATTTCTTTTTTTTTAATTCACTTCTATGCCAACATCATCCTTCATTAAAGATCCTCCTGGCTGCCATGTCAGTTGTTGAACAAGAGGAAATCATCTTCAAGTAGAGTGACATAAACTATAGGTCATTCGCCCCATCGTATATGTGCCAGTTCTTTGCTAGAATAATCCAAAATAAATCCCACTGCTCCAGGTTCTCCGAAAAACCCTGCATTTCCTCTGCTTCAATATTGATCTAAATTTTCCTTTAAGGGTACAATGCTCTCTACCTCAGCCATTCCCTATGAAAAGAATCCCTGCTCCGACAACACTGTGAAAATAAATTTCTCCTAACCACCCTGCTCACACTTGTAACAATAATTTTAAATTGATGACACTTCATCACTAACTCCCTAACCAAAGGAAGCAGTCTTTTCTTATTCACGCTATGAAAATCCTTCATAATTGTAAAAATGAACCTCTCTTAAATCCCTTTTAACCTTCGCTGTTCCTGTGGAAATAGTCCCAGTATCTCAGGTATCTCTTCATAACCATAGTTTTCTCTGGCATCATTCTAGTGATTCCGTGACTACTTCTGATCGTCTAGAATACGTCATCAGATTTCAAAGACTTACCCATCTTATGTTTTGCTTAATATTTCACTTACTTTTCGACAGTTATCTCTAACAAATGCTCCATATACACCTATATGGTGTATGTGTATATATCTCATACATCTATGTTCGCACTTCCAGCATCATTTGTCTAAATCATTGCAAAATATTTATTTAATATCCCCTATACTTTCCACCATCACAACTAAACTCCTGCCTTTCATCCCCAAGGAAGCTTAAGATTGAGCTTTGGCTACTTACCTCAAATTTATACTGTTTTTACTTACACATTACCTCAGCTGCCACAGGACAAAGCAGCTAATTACATCTCTAGTGCTGTAAGAGACCAGTGCAAATTGTGAAAGGCCGGCAGTGCATGGAGATTAGCCTAAGCAGGACTGATTAAATATTGAAATTTAATGAATATATTTTGAGTGCAAAATTACAAGAAATTATTTACTTCATTTTAGTTATTCAATACTGGAGGCTGTTTGTCTGATGTCTTAACTATGGGCCAATTTTAGCTGGTAATGGGTAATTAATTGGTTACACAAGAGGAGCTAAAGTAACATAGGGAGATGCTGTTTATGTGCATTAGTTAGGTTGTTGAAGCCCAATACCTACTATTCTAATGAGGAGAGTTATATGTTTTTGTAATTTATTTGCTGATCCCTCCTTAACATTCATAAGGCGTATATATTTAAAAGAAATGACTTTGTTAAAATTGCATTTTTAGGACCTTTGCACTGTTAATCAGTGCACGATAAATAGCACTAAGTAGAATTTGACCCTTAAGTAATTTACCTGACCAGTTCCACCCACATAGAGTACAAAGTAGGCAAGCTCGAACAATTCATACCTACCATAATGAGGGATGATTTCCTCTGTGCATTTGATGTAGTGAATTCATAAATACATTTATAAAGAATGAGTCTGTGCATTTACAACGCGTAGTGCACAGAGGACATCAACCCTGATGTTGAAGAGAATTAAGCTAATCTATCCCAGGAAGCATAAATAAGGAAATCTACCATTTGGACTTGTTGGGGGCGAAATTGGGCTCTGTCGCGCCTGTTTTTTGAGTGCTACAAGGCTCTTTAAACTACCAAAATGGCGTCCCTGACACATGCTGGAACACTTTCACTGGAACCTTGCCCACCCCTTTCCGACCAGTCTCTACGTGAACAAATAATTCATGAGCAATACTTGTAACCTCAACCCCAGTTCCCCATTCACCAACAGTCCCACACTCCTTTGTTTTCCTCGATCACTGACCATCACATCGTCCTCTTGGCCACAATACAAAAATACAAGCCGACAGAAAATATACATTCCAATCTAAATTTATAGATTGAATCATCCACCGATCTTTCGAGTAGAGAATTCCATAGATTCACAACTCTGAGTGAAGAAATTCCTCCTCATCTCAATCTTAAAGGGCCGACCATTTATCCTGAGACTTTGGCCCCGAGCTCTAGTCATTCCAGCCAGGGGAAGCAACCTTTCAGCAACTATCCTCTCAATCACCCTTGGACCTCTCATTCCTCTAAACTCCAGAGAGTATAGGCGTAATCTACTCAATTTCTCCTCATAGGACAACCCTCTCATCCCAGGAATCTATCCAGTGAACCTTTTTGCACCACCTCTAATGCAAATATATCCTTCCTCCGATAAGGAGACCTGGGGGCAAAATTTGGGTCATTTGCGTCCCCCGTTAGTGCCCCCAGGGGCCGCTAACAGGGTGCAAATTACTTTTCTCCCGGGACGCGGCGGCGCTATCAGCTCCCACAAAATTCTGTGGGAGTTAGTGGCAGCACAAGGCGGTAGCACCCCGCTCCTGCCAGTAGCACGCCAGGCCGCTGCGCCGGTGAGGATGACATCATCACCATGTGCAGCGACCTGTTTTCGTCCCGGAATGAAAATTCGCTGGTACGTCAGCTTTGTGGGGCACATACCGGGCTTTAATTCGCACGCAGGCCTAAATTAAAGGGGAGGTGCAGCACTGCCATTTTTTAAAATGGCCGACTTACCGGTCGCGACCTTGCGCTCTTCTAATCGCGAGGCCCATGCAGCGATGTGGCAGCCCGGCGCTCCACTTCTGTGCCGCAGCATCACTCCCCAGTGGTGTAATAGTGGTCTCTTCTCCCCAATGCAGTATCCGCAGCGTACCCTCCCGTTTAATGGAAGGGGAGGGCTCTGTGTTGCCGCCAGCGCTATGTGCCTCTCCGCGTACCGCTGGAAAATTCCCGAGGTTTGCCCCAGTCCCAGCCCCGAGAGGATGTGGAACATGAGAATTTGGCTCTACTTCCTCTTAGCGGCGGTAAGCCCAATTTAGCTGCCAGGAGGGATTTCTGGGCCTGGCGCAGCTGGTACTGCCTCCAACCAGGACGCTACGCAATTTTGCCTGTAAAACTGTGCACAATACTTCAGGTGTTGTCTCTCCAAAGCTCCATACAATTTAAACAAGATTTCTTTATTCTTGTACTCCAACCCTCTGGCAATAAAGGCCAACATGCTGTCCTAATTGCTTACTGAACCTGCATGCTAACAATCTGTGTTTTCTGTACAATGACACCTAAATCTCTCTGAACACTAACAATTAATAGTTTCTCACCATTTAAAAAATATTCTGTTTTTCTATTCTTCCTACCAAAGTGAATAACCTCACATTTCCCCACATTATACTCCATCTGCCACCTTAACCTGCCTATATCCCTTTTCAGGCTCTTTATGTCCTCCTCACAGCTTACTTTCCCGCCTAGCTTTGCATCATCAGTAAACTTGGATACGTTTGTTTCGCTCCACAGATGCTGCCTGACCCGCTGAGATTTCCAGTATTTTCTGTTTTTATTTTGGATACATCACACTTGGTCCCTTCATCTAATTCATTAATATAAATTGTGAATAGCTGAGGCCCAAGCACTGATCTTTGTGGCATCCCACTAAGTACAGCCTGCCATCCTTATTATGACCCATTTATCCCTGCTGTCTGTTTTCTGTCCGTTAACCAATCCTCTCTTCATGCTAATATATTGCCCCCAACCTCGTGAGCCCTTTTCTTGTGTTGCAATTTTTTATATCATCATCATCATCATAGGCAGTCCCTCGGAATGGAGGAAGACTTGCTTCCACTCCTGAAGTGAGTTTTTTGATGGCTAAACAGTCCAATACGAGAGCCACAGACTCTGTCACAGGTGGGACAGATAGTCGTTGAGGGAAGGGGTGGGTGGGACTGGTTTGCCGTGCGCTCTTTCCGCTGCCTGCGCTCTCGGCGTTGAGACTCCAGGTGCTCAGATGCACTTCCTCCACTTCGAGCGGACTTGGGCCAGGGACTCCCAGGTGTCAGTGGGGGTGTCCTTGTAACATTTCCGCTGTCCACCTTTGGCTCGTTTGCCGAGAAAGAGCTCCGAGTAGAGCGCTTGCTTTGGGAGTCTCGTGTCTGGCATGCCCAGCGGAGCTGAACGAGTGTGGTCAGTGCTTCAATACTGGGAATGTTCGCCTGGATGAGGACGCTGATGTTGGTGCGCCTGGCCTCCCAGGGGATTTGTAGGATCTTGCGGAGACATCATTGGTGATATTTTTCCAGTGACTTGAGGTGTCTGCTGTACATGGTCCATGTCTCTGAGCCATACAGGAGGGTGGGTATTACTACAGCCCTGTAGACCATGAGCTTGGTGGCAGTTTTGAGGGCCTGATTTTTAAACACTCTTTTCCTCAGGCGGCCTGGAGGCGGTGTTGGATCTTGTCATCGATGCCTGCTTTTGTTGATAGGCTCCCTAGATAAAGGAAGTGGTCCACAGTGTCCAGGGCCACGCCGTGAATCTTGATGACTGGGGGACAGTGCTGTGCAGTGAGAACAGGTTGGTGTAGGACCTTTGTCTTACAGATGTTTAGGGAAAGGCCCATGCTTTTGTATGCCTTAGTAAATACATCGACTATGTCCTGGAATTCAGCCTCTGTGTGCGCAGACGCAGGCGGCGTCCGCGTACTGTAGTTCGACGACAGAGGTTGGGGTGGTCTTGGATCTGACCTGGAGACGGCACAGGTTGAACAGGTTCCCACTGGTTCTATAGTTTAGTTCCACTCCAGCGGAGAGCTTGTTGACTGAGGTGGAGCATGACAGTGAGAAAGATTAAGATTGATAGCACCTTACTGAATGCCTTTTGGCAATCCACATATACTACATCCAATGGTTTCCCCTTTATCTACCATGCTAGTTACATCCTCAGAAATCTCTATAATAAATGTGTTAAACATGAATTCCCTTTCATAAAACCATGTTATGATTTTTAAATGCTCTCTTACCATTTGCTTAATAATGGATTCCATCAGTTTCCTGGCAATTGATGTCAGGCTAACTGGCCTGTAGTTTCCTGTTTTCTCTCTCCCTGATCCTCCTTTCTTGAATAACGGTGTTATATTTTCTACCTTCCAATCCACTGGAATCATTCCAGAATCTAAGGAATTTTGGAAGATCACAACCAATGCATCCATTATCTCTATAGCTACCTCTTTTGGAACCCTAGGATGTCGGCCATCAGATCCAGGAGATTTGTTAGCTTTTAATCCAATTAGTTTCTCAAATACTTTTTCTCTATTGATCTTAATTACTTTAAGTTCCTCATTCTCATTAGCCCCTTGGCTCCCCATTATTTTTGGCACACTTTTTGTCCTCTAATACAAAATATTTGTTTAAAGCCTCTGCCATGTCCTTATTCCCTATTATAATTTGTCCTGTCTCAGCCTCCAAGGGACCAACACTTACTTTTGCTACTCCTTTCTTTTTTACATACTGTAGAAGCTCTTCCAATCTGTTTTTATATTTCTTGCTAGTTTACTCTCATTCTATTTTCTCGCTTTTCATCAATGTTTTGGTCATTCTTTCCTGGTTTCTTTGCAACATTAGAAACCTCTTCTCTAATATTGGGCTCAAATTTCCCCAGAAGTTGCCCTGCTTTTTTTGGAGCAAGTAGCTTTTTTTGGAGTAACTTAAAAATTGCAAATTTCACCATTTAACTTGCTCCAGTGTAAGTCAGTTAGTTAGGTTTTTTTTTTAAGTTTAGTTTTATTTCTCTTAAAGGGGCCGTGACCAGCCACTTATGCCTGTTTTGGCCATGGAAGCAAATTTGGCCAGCTAAAAATTACTCCAAACTAACTTAGGCCAGTGTATGTGGCTACTTTTATAGGCACAGAAAAACCTTACCTATATTTAAGAAATCAGCGTAGGTAGCCATAGATAGGGGGGGAAGGTGAGTTAGAGGATTCTAAAACACTAAACACCTTCACAGCATCAGCACAACATCAAAACAACTTCAGCACAACATCTTCACGATATCATCAAAAATAAATGAAAGATAAATCAACTACTGAAAATAGAGCGGTCCTGCCTTGCCGACTGCAGAACGCACTGGCTAGCCCTTCAGCCAGGGCTGGGGCGGCAGGCATGCTTGACTGTAGGGTTAAGGGATGTTTTTTTTTTACAGTTGTTCTTAAATGTTGTGTGGTGATAATGGAACATGATTCAGTTTTAATGCAAAAAGTATTTTATTGGAAAGTTTACAATACACTTCAACAATAACAACAACAGCAAAGAAAGGCTGCACCCATCTCTCACCCACATATCGGGGAATATGCACTTCCTCATAGGGTCGGTGATGGTGGTGGTGGGGGGATGGGGGGGGTCTGGGGCCCGGCTTGGGTCTCAACAGAGGCTGGTGTGGGGATTGCAGTGGGAGTGGCATTTGATTGTCAGGCCTGTGTGCCCTTATTGCAGCAGCTAGCTCCCTCATGGCCTCTGCCATCATTTGCAATCCCTCTGAAATGCCCGCCCTCAGTTCCCATCTCAGTGCTGATATATCTCCCGACAGTGTCGGAACCTCATCACGCACCCCACTGACGGCAGCCACGAGTGATTGGGTAAGGGCATTGGTCTCTCACAGAATGACATAACCTGATGTACATCTGATGAAGGCAGCATCTCAGGAGAGACTGGTTGGCTTCTCCTTCTCCTCACCGTGGGCCTGCATAGCGGCACCCCTCCAGTGCGACGTGCATGCTGGGATGGTGGGGCCCTGGGTATTCCAACCAGCATTCCACCACCGCCACTGGGACCCGCAACCTCGGAAGGTGTGAAACCAAGGAATGTTGTGGCAGAGCTCATGGAGGTGTCGGGCAAAGTGATGCCCTGTACCATGGATTGATCCATATCATGATCAGCATTCTCCTATGAATATGGACCCCTCTTCCCCCCCACCCGCCTTGGTCTGGAGCGGACGCATCTGGATCTTCTTGATCTTCAGGATGTTCAGGATTATCGTCTTCTTCTGCAAAATACAACAGAACAGTCAAATGGTTAGCAGGAAAGGATGGGACAGGATGGGTGCAATGAGTAGTCTCACGCGTAGCAGGCCAGTCAGCAGGTTGATTTGAAGGGCGACGATGCATTTTCATGATTGACCCTCACCCTCACGTGTGGGCCCAGCTTGTGCAGAGCTGATTCTTTTTCTGCAGGTGCGACTCAGCAAGGCAGCGACCCTCTGTTCCAGTGGTGATAGTTGGTGCAGATTTGGCGGCCCTCCTCCTGTTCTAGTTCTCTCCCTTTTGTTGTGGGCCAATTTCTTCTGCAAAGCTGAAAATACAATTTTTGCCACATGGTGAGCTTCTGATGGATGGGACATACACAGATGATCACAGTAACAATTGCAATTCCATTTAAAACTCAAGATAATACTTACACCCACTACGTGACCAACATCCTGCCATTTCTTTTTACACTGGCTTCCACTTCTTACGGTCTTCACCCCTGCAGAGAATTCTTCTGCAACTAGGTTCCAGCGTCTCCTCATTTTTTTGGGTGGAACTTTTGTGGGACCACTCTTATTGATATCCAGCTCCTGCCATTTCTCCTCAATGACAGTGACTAGTTTCTCCACCTCCTCATGCAAGAAATTCTTCGTCCTTTTTGCATGCTCTTGCATCATTGGTGTATTGCATTTACACTCGGGTGATCTTGAAAACACACAGTTTTCACCTTTCATGCATCTATGAAGCACTCCTTTCCACTCCTTCAGCCACCCAACAGTCACAATTCACACCTTACTTTCTAATATGGCCCACTGCCAATGCTGCTGAGGCACTGAGGATGCTCTGCCTTTAAATGGCCAATTGCCAAGGTTCCTGCCCCATTGTGCATGCGCGCATGCTTTAACGCGCATTGCGCATGCACGCACGCATAAACGGTCATGCGTCCCCTTGCCGGCACTCAAGGACATGCTGGACCCAAGCCCTGTCCCTGCTGGCTGCATTGAACAAGCGCAGCCCGAGCTCCGCCCCCGCAGGTTTCTCAACGCCACGCCACGGGCCCACAGGGATCCAGGAACGACCAAATGATCCCGCTAAGTTTTCGGCGCGTTTTTTCCCCCACAAAGTAGGCACACCACATCTAACTACGCCGCTCTCAGCGGCTGGGGAAATGTGGGCCTGTCTCCTTAACTTCTTTAGTTAGCCACGGATAGATCACTTTTCCTGTGGACTTTTTATTTCTCAATGGAATGTATATTCATTGAGAATTTTGGAATATTTCTTTAAATGTTTGCCATTGCTTATCTACCATCATACCTTTTAATCTAATTTCCCAATCTAACAGCCCATTTGCCCCTCATATCTATGTAATTGGTTTTATTTAAGTTTAAGATTCTCGTTTGTGACTGAGGTATTTCACGCTTGAACCCAATTAAAATTCTATCATATTATGATCACTCTTCCCCAGAGATTCCTTTGCTATGAGATTACTAATTAACCCTGTCTCATTACACAACACAAGATCTAAAATAACCAATCCCCTGGTTGGTTCCAGGATGTATTGTTGTAGGAGACTGTCTTGAATTCATTACATGTAATCATCCTCCAGACTACCTTTTCCAATTTGACTTGCTCAGTCTATATGAAATTAAAGACCCCCACAATTGCATTAAGTTTTGTTACAAGCTCCTATTATTTGTTGATTAATACTCTGTCCAATGGTATTGCTACTGTTGGGGGGGCCTATAAACTACTTCCATCAGTGTTTTGTGCCCCTTGTTAATTTTTATCTCCACCCATACTGATTCTACTTCCTGATCATCTGAGCCAAGATCCTTTCTCACTACTGTCCTTATGGCATCCTTTACTATCGGGGCTACCCCACACCCTCCTTTACCATTCTGCCTGTCTTTTCGAAATGTCAAGTACCCTGGAATCTTTAGTTTCCCATCTTAATCACCTTGCAACCATATCTCTGTATCTCTCTTTGTGCCACTAATTCGTTACGAATGCTTCATGCATTCGGATAAAGAGCCTTTAATGTTAAGTTTTTACCATTATTCCCTGCTTTCACCTCCCATTCTTTGCTTCAAATTCTGCCACAGAACCTGTTATGTCCACCTGAGATGCTTGATGGGACCTCGGTTTAACATCTGATCTGAAAGTACAGCACTCCTTCAATACTGCACTGAAGTGTCGGCTGAGATTATGTGCCTAAATCTTGGAGAGATATTCTGAATCAGAAGCAAGGGTGTATTGAGCCAAGGCTGATACTTAAGTGGGTGTGGAGAGAGGAATCGCTGATTTTAAGAATTATTCAAATGTATTTTTGTTACCAATCCTACACAGTCCTATGCTGCTGAAGAGCGATAGCAGCAGTAGTATAAGTATTGTGTAGGAGAGGCCAACCTGCTACATATAATCCAAGCTGTTGGCATTAGGGAAAATTTAGGACTGTGATTTAGGATCAAAAGAAATGTGTGAGCTCCCAAATCCATTGAAACATGTGGAGTTGCATTTATTTTTAGTGTTAAGATACATAAAAATAGATTGGTTCACCTCCCGAATTCCTTTCCCTACCCCAACTTATATTCAGTCTGCTACCGGCAAGGCAAGCTGCCCGACATTCATCTGTGTCATTGGTGTCAGTTGTGGCTCAGTGAGTAGCTCTCTCACCTCTGAGTCAGAAGGTTGTGGGTTCAACTTCAACACTTGCACAAATAAATCTAGACTGACACTACAATGCAATACTGAGTGAGTACTGTCCTGTCAGTGGTGCCGTCTTTCGGATGAGACATTAAACTGAGGCCCCGTCTGCTCTCTTGTAGATGTAAAAAAAATCCCATGGCAATACTTCAAGGAAGAGCAGGGGAGTTCTCCCCGGTGTCCTAGCCAATATTTATCCCTCAATCAACATAACAAAAAACAGATTATCTGATCATTATCACATTGCAGTTTGTGGGAGCATGTTGTGCGCAAATTGACTGCTGCATTTCAACAGTGACTACACTCTGAAAGTACTTCATTGGCTGTAAAGCATTTTGAGATGCCCGGTAGTCATGTAGGGCACTATAGAAATCTAAGTCTTTCTTTCTTTTCTTTATTTCATAATATGGACAAGCTGCCTGGGGAGGCTTCACCGACAGTTCTCCCAAATAATATTTACGAGCCCGAGACCCAATTTCGGGCCGGTCTTGGGCCTCCCAGTTGGGGTGTGTGTTCTGTTTGCAGTGCCCATTTCGGGCCCGATAATGGGCCTAAGGGAATTGCCAATGCACTATATTTTAAATTAAAATGAACAAGTCTCACAGACACTTTAGTGCAGTACTGAGGGAATTCTACATTGTTGCAGGCGGCTTCTGTTGGATAAGATATTAAGGTAAGAAGTCTGATCGTTCACATGGACGCAAATGATCCATGGCACTCTTTGAAGGAGAGCAAGAAGTTCTCCCAGATTCCTGGCCAACATTTATTGCTCAAGCAACACCACCAAAAACAGGAAGGGAAGAGGCTCAGACTGGATAGGTGCTGGTTGGAGAGGAATACCAAGTTGAATTGTGTAAGGAGAAGAAAAGAGAGCTAGCTCGAATGGAGGTGCCAATAAAAGTGACAGGTTGAATTGTGGGGGGTGAGAGATGGAAAGGAATGCCAGTATGAACCAGAATGTTTAGAATGGGGGAAGAGAGTGAATGGGAAGTTCAATGGGGTACAGTGTCTCTGTGAATTGGGTCTGGAGAGGGTAAAGTAGCTTTGTGAACTGATGTAGTGGGATGGTTGGAAGAGTGACAATTGAGTTAATTTTGGGGTAAAGGGTGATCTATTGAAAATCTATTGTCACTTTGTTTCTCCTTTTGCTAAGATTACAATCTAAGATTGCTAAAGATTGAAGTATTTAAAACTAATCAGAATGCATTGTTTTTAATGTAAAAATTCAACATTTTCATGAGCAATCTGCCCTGGACTCCCTTAGAAATGCAATACCAATTTGTGACTGTGATATTTGAATTTTTCCTTCATGCATTCAAGTATTGAAGGGAAAAAAAAATGTTTATATGAGTAAAGGACAAGTGGGTATATCTGCAGCTTAAACGGCAAAGCCCACATAACTATTTGGTTTCATTTGTCATACATTTATAATTGGTGCTTTCTTTGAGTTGTCTGCGCTGTCAATTTATTTTTAAAGCTATTTCTCATCTTTTGCTCGATCTCGAGTGCTAGATTTTACCAACTTCGGCAGGGCCAGGGCGAGTCCCAACTCTGCAGCTGTGTTGATCCCGGCCTCCGACATGATGATATGATTGATGGGACTTGTTAAGCCCATCCTGCGAGGCTCCCGGCCAATTAAGAGGGTCTGATGATGTCATATGATGATACGTTATCAGCCGGTTTCCTTAAAGGCATCATGTCCACATTCCTTGTGACAGTTGTGCTAGTGTTCTGCAGCATTGAGCTGCTGCAAACACTAACAAACACTGCACAAAGGTGCACGGCTGCATCCAGGCTCTCCCATGACTCCCTCCAGATGCTTATGGAGGGAGTCACTGCACACAGGGAGGTTCTCTTCCCTTCCAATGGGCAGAAGAGACCTCCCCAGGAGACCAACGAGCCTGGTTGCACATTGCACAGGAGGGCACAAGCAGGGATGTCGTCAGGAGGACCTGGCTGCAGTGGTGCATATCATGAAACATAACTGCAAAGCCAGACTCAACCTCATCCTGCTGTGCCACTCATTACATCCCCAACACTCTTCCTTCCCTATCCTACACCTGCATATCCTTACTCACACCAACTTACCTTGCACCTCCACCCATCCCTCTCCATCTACATTATCATTTCCCCATCTCTCTAGTTACCCATCACACTCACCCTCATCCTTGTCCACTCATACCAACTAACAACACATAAGGGTAGGCACTTGGGTGTTATCATCAATGTTCATGTAAAGTTTATGCTAATGTGTTGTCATACATTGAAATTTTTATTTTCAGCACTTTGTGTTTTTGGACAAATCTGTGTGCCCCTTTGAAAATGGCTTTGTGAGTTGCAGTGAATGGTGAGACATAATGGTACCCCCCACAATGGTGATGGGTGTGAAATGAATGGCTTGGGTGTTGTAGGGATGCTTTATGGTGTTGATGTGGGGTGGTGCCAACATGACACATCATGTAGCAACCAGGGTGTACTGCATCAAGTGAAGTCAATCTGGCTATAGTGAGGCAAACCCTGGTCTCCCAGTCAGGGGCTTATGCGCTGTGTTCTGTGCAGCATCAGGTAATTGCAGAGAAGGTTGGTGCTGTTGATGTGCCTGATGATGTTTGGGCTGATCGTGATGGGTTTCTGAGGACCAAGGTGAGATTTTTTCAAGGGGGCATCGATGCTGATGGAATAGATGGTAGCTGAAGTTGAGATGACAGAAGCGATCTGTCAATGGTGAGCGAGGTTGCTCCAAGGAGGTGACTCTGGATAGAGAGTTCACTGCAAACACTTCAAACTTCCATAAAGCTGAAAAGTGTATTCCAAATCCTGAAGGATCCAGCTTCTAAAGTTTGGAAATTGAACAGCTGTGAAATGGTAACTTTTATACTACTTTTGCAGCTGTCAACTATTCACAATAATGGAGAGTCATTGAGAACCCGACACACTTGCCTGACGTGATCCCCGAATGCCAGTAACCTTGTAAAAAAAACTTGGAAAAATCATTAGGACCTGGCAAAATGCTAGCTTAAATACCTTTAAGCAGCTTCTTAATGATCTCAATTGCCTGACCCGTCGCTTCGTGCCGGGTCTGCAAACCGCAGGGAGAGCCGGCATTTGGTAAATTTAACAAGGAGGCGGGTTCAGAGCGGACTTCCGCCCCACTGTTAATCACTGCCATTTTGACAGCGGACACACCTCCAATCTTGCATTCGCAGGGCTGGTAAAATTCCGGCCTAGCTTGGGTTTGGCATATGAGGAGAAAAGTGAGGGAGAATATCCTACCTGGTAGTGACTGACATGTGGCAGTCGGTAAAATGGGCAGAGAGAGGGAGCAGAGATATCTGAGATGCTCCTCAAAAATTCAGCCCTTATGGTTATGGAAAAAATGTAGTCTCGTAAAACTTGCTGGTACCAGAATCTAGCTTTCCTTTTCCGAGATGTCATGAGGGGAAGTTACAATGGCGATTTTAGTTGATGGTGAGGAGACCGTTTGAATCTTTTAGGATCGTTGAGGATTTTAAATGGTTTTGCTGATCAGTTTTTAATCTTCCTCTTTTTAAAAAAAAAAATATTAAAAAAAATTCTGCAGGCTGCTGCACCTGGTCATGTTAAAGTTCAGTGTGTCTCTGAAAGCAAAATCTGCAGCACGCCAGACATTGAAAACAGATGGTTTCAAATTTTTGCTGTCACTAATTTACGGTAATCGCCTTCGGTGGCAGACATTAAAATTCATGCAGCTGCCCCTTTTCAGTTTAGCTTTTTAAGGGTCAGAATTGAGTGTAAATGGGCCATTCAGACATTGGAAGTCGTACCTTCAGGTCAATTAATCTGTCCATTAATTGGCATGGATGATGTGAGTTCTTGCAGCAGTGAACTTGGTTGGCCCTGTACCCTGATATTTCAGGTTTAGAAACACTGCAAGGGTGAAATCTTATGAAAACTCTTTTTATAAATCCATGCAAGCACTTAACAAATAATGGTGACTCATGTAGACATTGGAAAAAATGGATTAATGGAGTGTTGAAAGGATCGTGCAGCCATTGAACCTTGAAGTGCAGGTCTTGCAAATTTCCCAATGCAAATTTCCCATTTGCCTTATTCCATTAGAAGTGGAGGATCTATTTTCTTCTGTGGATCTCAGGATCTGCGATTCGAATCTTTTTGCTAGATCTAATTAGCCGACAGGAGATGGGCCACAGACTTCAAATGTAAGCACGGGGGAGTGATTTTAAAGGCAACTCTCTCCCAAGACCTACGCTGCACTAAACTTCAGTACAAAGTATCTATTTTCATACATGTGCAAAAGCTAATTCCTTTTTGCTCACCATGCAAAAGAGTTATATATTCTGAATTATTGGGTCATTTTGTGACACCAGCAGAGTATTCTAAGAGATTTTGAAGGGAATTTTAATCTCCCCAAAAATAGGCGAGTTAAGGTCGGGTGGGATGTTAAAATGTTAAAAATCTCAAACCCGACTCCAACCCACCTCGAACCCACCTGCTTTCGGTCTCAACGGAGGCAGGACGAGGCAGGCAACCAACTCATTCGCAGAAGACGGGTTGATTATTTAAATATCATAAAGAGTCTGCATGCTGCAAAATAAATCTCCATTTTAAATTTAATCTTGTGCAGCCAGGTTTCCCGTATATCGGGAAACCAGCAGCTAAAGGGAGCGAGGACTGCTGGATCGAGCAGGTAAATGTCTTTTCACTTACCTGCTGGCTCCAGCTTGCCTGCTTCCCATCCCCCCACCTCAAAATCAAGCTCATCCCGGAGCCACGATCTCCACTGAGCAACGATCTCCCACCTCTCCCTATCCAGCTCATTCCGATCCCTCCATCCCTCCTCTGTGCTCCCTAGCTATGGCCTCCAGTATTGCCCCGATCCTTCTGATCTTCCCCCACCCCCCCCGTCGCCTCTGATCTCCCCTCTGACCTCTTATCTCCTACCACCACCCTCTGGCATTTCTGATCCCTCCCTCCTTTCCGCTCCGCGGCTGTGGCCTGGTGCCGAAAACCTATCCACCTGACATCCAGCCAGCCTTTCAATCTGGCTGGCTGTGGTTGGGAAATGGAGACCAGGACTGTTAAACAGCTTCTGCTGTCAAATTCAGCAGGACCTGAGGGAAACATGTTCTTCTAAGTTTCCCAACCTCAAAACAACACCCGCCCCTCCCCACTTCCTCCCCTCCTCTGAACTAATATTGTCTCATTACCCAATAGCACTGGTAGAGGTTAAACCAAAAGTCCACATATAAATACTGAATGGCTGACAGTGTATTTGACCCAATGTTTCAATCGTTGGGCTCAGTTGACCAACTACCTGCTTGAGATGTATTCCTGTGGTCAGTAACATTATCTGCATCTCTTGCATAACACAGCATTTACAGCACAGAAATAGGCCATTCAGCCCAACATGTCTATGCTGGTGTTTATGCTTCACACAGGTCTCCTGAAAACTTACTTCATCTAACCCTATCAACATATCATTCTATTCCTTTTTCACTTATGTACTTATCTAGCTTCTCCTTATCTTGTGCTATTCACCTCAACCACTCTTGCGTATTAGCAGCTTTCACATTCTCACCAGTCACATCCATTTAGCGCATATAAACTGAAATAAAATGCTGGAAGCATTCATCAACTCCCTCAGCACATGAAGAAAAGAAAAAGCAAACACAGATTAATGCATTGGGTAGGCTATTTCAGCAGAGTTCCACGAGCTCCCCTATGCTGATCACTGTTATTGAAGCACACACTTTGGAAGAGCTCCAGTTTATCGCTGGACCTACGACAGAAAGCATATCAAAGAACTTGGCAAGTTCTATATGTTGCACCACTGCGCCATCCTGAGTATCAAATGGCAGAATAATGTAATGTACCCATGATGAAGCTTCTGACATGGGCAAACACCATTGGCATTGAAGCAATGTTGACAAAGGTGTAAGTGATATGTGGTGTGAATGGAAGAAAGATTATCTCCCTAAGCAGATGTTTTTGTTGCAAGCTAAAGGATGGAAAACATAAGAAGAGGGCCAGCACAGATGATTCAAGGACACACTCACATAAAATATGATCAACTGTGCCATGGTAGTGGACGACTGGGAATGTGATGCCATGGACTTGTTAGACTTGTGACGCTGTACACAAAGGACTGGCACACTTTGAAAGCCAGTGGCTGGAAGGTATGCAGCAGAGATGAGGGGTATGCTTATCTCAAAAGTTAATTCTGACAATGATAACTGCCAATTCTTCAAATGCAGTAGTGTTTTCTCCATATGAATCTGCCTCACCAACCCTCTGTATGGACACATCAATGGAAGAATGGAAAAAATGAATATGATATAAGATTTCTTTCACACTCTGTAGAAATTTACATGAAACCCATAATTTGTACTTTGAATATTCATATTCATGGCATTACTCAGGGTAAATCAGATACTAAACCATTTTATAACTTTATACCATGTACCATGTAATGATCAATGTATTATTCTTCAAGGCAACAATGTCTAACTGTGGTTATCTCTGCCTTTCTCTTCTTTTAACACGTTCCTTAAAACCTACCTCTTTGACCAAGCTTTGGTCACCTATCCTAATACCCTCTTATGTAGTTTGGTGACAATGTTGTTTGATAACGCTCCTGTGAAGCTCCTTAGGACGACTGACTATGTTAAAGACAATGGGCCAGACTTTTGGCTTCATTGTCGGTGATTTTCTCAGTGTTACAGCTGGTTTTTTGCCCGGCGAGAGTTTCCAGGTAAGTTTCTGAATGTTATCGCCTACATCTGAACTCGCCCGCCGGGACCAGACCGCACACGTGCAACACCGAGAACAACCGCCAGGACATAAGTTTGCCCTCAACCGCCGATGTCCAGATCGCCGAGAGACCCACCCTGTAAAAGCTGCTTTTATAGGGCGGTAAGGAGGGACCCTGCAAAGAATGGTAAGTTAAAGGTTATTTAATTATTTTTTTTAAATTTTACCATGGCGATTAGGGTTAAAACTGTCTTGGGAATGCTTTGAATGTGTTTATTTTTTTTAAATGAAAATTTTTTCTTTAAGTTTTCCCCCCTCCGTATACCCAACCGCAGCCTCAGTCTAAATTTTTCTACTTACCGTCCATTCTGGTAACGACTGCCCATTTGGCTAACTTTGCATTTACCCGCCGAGAAAACTGCCGAGAATGAATCTGCAACGCCCATTTTCTCACCGGGCGATCAGTTCTACTTACTTTTAACTTCAAAATGGAAATTCTCGCCCGCTTTTTTCGCCGAACGTTGGAGATCCTTCTCAGCGGGCAATCGAGCGTGGAGGGCCTTTACGGAAAGTCTGGCCCGATTTATATAAAGGCAAGTTGTTGTTGTTAAGTAACAACAAACTCACGCCATTTAGACTTTAATAGTTAGTTGGTCGGTGAACTTTGGAAAATATACGCTGCTAGTGAGCTTTACTTCCAGCGCAGCATTAAGTTTGTTTGGCATCTATACCGATGTGTGATGTCATATTTGGAATATGTGTAAGCTGTGGCTCAGTGGGTTGTACAATCTCCTCTGAGTCAGAAGTTTGTGGGTTCAAGTCTCCAGGGACGTCAACACGTAAATCTAGACTGACATTCCAGTGCGGTGCTGAGGGAGCACTTCACTGTCGGAGTTTCTGTCTTTCGGATGAGGCGTTAAACCGAGGCCCCGTCTGGTCTCTCAGGTGGACATAAAAAATCCCATAGCACTATTTCGAAGAAGAGCAGGGGATTTATCCCTGGTCTCCTGGCCAATATTTATCCGTCAATCACCACGACAAAATCAGATTATCTGGTCATTATAACATTGCTGTTTGTGGGAGCTTGCTGTGCGCAAATTGGCTGCCGTGTTTCCCAAATTACAACAGTGACTAATCTCCAAAAGTAATTCATTGGCTGTAAAGCACTTTGAGATGTCCAGTGGTCATGAAAGGCGCTATATAAATGCAAGTCTTTCTTTCTTTATGACTTCTGGTTCATTGTGATGTATCTGTACTTGCATTTTTTTACAATTACTTCAGGACCTTTTAGAATATGTTGGACCTTCTGCTTTGATGTGTGCAATTGTTTTGGAACCTTTTTGAACAATAAAGTTTTGAAGAAAAAAACTTTACTTCTGCTTGATAATGTCTGGGGAAACTCTGTGTGTTAATGCTGTTGAAACAACTTCACTTCCTGTATAAAGGAGAGCACTTCATCTTCTCAGCCAAGTGTTTGTTGCTGTATCTTCTTCCCTGCCTGTTGTTAGAACCACATCTTGGTGTTAACATGGTGGCATCACCAATACTGAGGCTGGAGACGGCTTAGCAGAGGTACATCCTGAAGAGATTCTGTGATAGGAGGAAAAGTAATGTGTGAGGAGGACACAAAAAATCTGCAAAAATTCATAGACGGCTAAGTGAGCGGGCAAAGATTTGGCAGATGGAGTATAATGTCTGAAAGTGTGAGGTCATGCACTTTGGCAGAAAAAAATCAAAGAGCAGGTTATTATTTAAATGGAGAAAGATTGCAAAGTGCTGCAGTACAGCGGGACCTGGAGGTACTTTTGCATGAAACACAAAAAGATAGTATGCAGGTACAGCAAGTGATCAGGAAGGCCAATGGAATCTTGGCCTTTATTGCAAAGGGGATGGAGTATAAAAGCAGGGAAGTCTTGCTACAGCTATATAAGGTATTGGTGAGGCCACACTTGGAATACTGCATGCAGTTTTGGTTTCCATATTTACAAAAGGATATACTTGCTTTGGAGGCAGTTCAGAGAAGGTTCACTAGGTTGATTCCAGGGTTGAGGAGGTTGATTTATGAGGAAAGGTTGAGTAGGTTGGGCCTCTACTTATTGGAATTCAGAAGAATGAGAGGTGATCTTATCGAAATGCATAAGATTATGAGGGGGCTTGACAAGGTGGATGCAGAAAGAATGTTTCCACTGATGGGGGAGACTAGAACTAGGGGGCATAATCTTAGAATAAGGGGTCGCCCATTTAAAACTGAGATGAGGAGAAATTTCTTCTCTCAGAGGGTTGTAAATCTGTGGAATTTGCTGCCTCAGAGAGCTGTGGAAGCTGGGACATTGAATAAATTTAAGACCGAAATAGACAGTTTCTTAAACGATAAGGGGTTATGGGGAACAGGCAGGGAAGTGGAGCTGAGTCCATGATCAGATCAGCCATGATCTTATTGAATGGTGGAGCAAGCTTGTATGGCCTACTCCTGTTCCTATTTCTTGTGTTCTTATGTGATATAATGGTGGCACATGCTTCTGCAATCCATTTGTTGCACGACTTATTGGTAGGTTATAAAGGTTGGAATTTGTTTCTGGTTCTTTGTGTTGTGGCTAAAATTGGAATCACAGAATGATACAGCACAGAAGGAGGCCATTCGGCCCATCATGCCTGTAGTGGCTCTTTGGCAGAGCTATCCAATTAATCCCACTCCCCTGCCCTTTTCCTACAGCCCTTAATAAAGTAAATTTTCCCACAATGTTGAAAAATTAATTTCTGTTCTGGAATGTCTTCCCATGATGCATCCCTTGCTGTATTTTGTAGGTGAAGTTAAGCACTCAGTTCCTGCTTTGAGGCAGCTGGGCATGGCTTAATTTTCATATTGTCTTTTTCACACTTATGAATGGGAATCTCCTCTGTTCAGAATTGTGGATATTGATAAATTGTAGGCTGGTGCATTGCGTAGTGCATTCCTAACTTTGTCTGTATGCAGTATATAAGAAAAAAAGAGTTTGCACTAATTTGGTGCCTTTTATGACCACAATAAACTTCACAGCCAATTAAGTACTTTAGAAGTGCAGTCAGTTTTGCAATGGAAAGAAATGCAGCAGCAAGGTTCCACAAACGGCACTGAAATAAATGTCCAGAGAATCTGTTTTTAATTGTGATGGTTGAGGGTTAAATATTAGCCAGACACCTCACCTGTTTTTTTTTAGTAATACCGGATCTTCTATATCCACCTGATAGGGCAAACTGGGCCTTAGGTTAACATGCATAATAGACAGCACCTCTGGAAATGCAGCACTCCTGAATATGGGCCCATACAAATTCCTACGTTGCTTTCTTTCAGCTGAGCTGTTAAAATAACGCTTTATCTTCTTGCTAAAAATGGACATAAAAGATCCAATTACACTATTTGAAGAAAAAAATAGAGTTCTCCTTGTGTTCTGGCCAACAGTTATCCCTCAAACAGCTCCATTAAAACTTATCTGATCATTTATCTCATTGTTGCTTTATGGACCTTACTGTGCACAAAATAGCTGCTGAGTTTCCCTGTATTACAACAGTGACTACAGGGGGAATTTTAACTCTGTAGGTGGGTTGGGGTCGGGTGGGCGATTAAAGTGTTAAAAAACTGAATCCTGATCTCAACCCACCTCCAATACGTTAATAAAGCTGAAAGCCTCAGATTTAACCTTCTGTGCAGGTGCAACTGTAGCTGGCCGGGTTTCCGGGGCCTCGGGATTCCTGGCAGCTGCAGTAAGGTGAGGGCAGCATTGGGGAGCAACTCTTGTGGGCCGGGAGGAGCAGGAGTACTTCCTCCCGGCTTCCAAGCTCCCCCGCCATCGCCCCCGCCCCATACAGACCCCCACTCTTGGGGTCAGGGGTCGGACCTCCCCGTCGCCCCTAACCCCGGGATCCGACATGCCCCCTGGGTTCAAGACTCGCACCTACCTGGGTTTGCGGCCTATTTTCCAGCGTTTCCTGCCCGACTGGAAGCCAGCTTGTCAATCAGACTGACACCCGGGCAGGAAACTTGTCCGTGACATCACAGGCGCACTGCGGTTCCAAAAGTAATTCATTAGCTGTGAAATACCTGAGGACATCCCAAGGCTATGTAAGGCCCCATATAATGCAAGCTCTTTCTTTACCACAAATCTCTTAACTTCTTTGATAAATTGTAGACATTTTTGATTTTTTTTTGAGCATTAGTGTGGTGCTGAATTATTTTGTGGTAAACTTGGCAGCTGAAAATAATATTTTCTCATAGGAGGTGTTAAAAATGTCTGCAATATCATTACTGGAGATTATTCAATATAATTAGCAGGCAAACACACTGGTCTATTTTCTCTGGTCATCAATGCTGGTGATAATCCTACTAAAATGATTAGTAAAAGCTTTAAAAGCATGACAATCGGAAGATCCAGGCTTGAATATATGTCTCTACTTTCAAACTCATATGAATGCGGTTCTGGCTCACAAATGTATCTCATGGCTATTGTATTTGCCTAACCATTTCAATATAAGAAAACTCCTTTCTACAAGCGTAAAGTGGTAGATTTTATGATTTAGCACTCATCACACAGAGATATGCCTAATCCTTCAGTCCAATTAGCTTCTGGTACTATTTTCTGTCCGTTAATTTTAATGAATGGAAAATCATGTAAACTGCAAATCGGGCTTACTGACCTCGCATTCAATATGTACTCCTGTCGTACAAACCAGGAAGGCTAAGTCTTATAGTTTATAGACTAGTTTATAGACATATATAGGCCCGCAGAGATGTTGATATAGTTATAGATTCCAGTTATCACTTGGATACCCTTCAGCAACCAACACCTGTTTCTCATTGTAATTCAGTCATAGAACATGCTTTGTAACTACCCTTAACAAAACCTTTCCTGATGCACTGTAGAATTCAGCATGGAACATTTTGTTGTGGAAATTCGGCTGTTAACCCGGGCAGAGCGATAAATTTTGCGCCTGGAAATGGTTTGCGTCTCTAGCCGCAAAATTTACCAGCTGTACCCTGAGTGTGGAGCTGAGCGCTAAGGGAGGCGTTCCACACCTCTCTTAGGGCACCATGACAGCTGAACAAATTAAAATCCTGACGTAAATAGCCGGCCTCGGGGCGTCCTAAGAGTGGCTTCCGTGCAAAAAAAAAAAAATTCCGAAAAAAATACCAAAAACATTCCTAATACATTCCTGACACCACATTCACATGAACACGAAAATTAAAAAAATTAAAAGCAATCACACTTACCTGAGGCCGCTATTCCTTCCCTCACTGCGGCCGCTACAGCTCTGACTGCCAGCTTTCACAGGTGCTTCCACTAGGGTGCGCTGCGGGGTGCTATAGGTCGGGAGAGTTTCAAATTTCCAGCCTGTTTGCCCAACCGGAAATGTTTCCGCCACCATTACCGCCCCTCCGGGGTGAAAACAGAAGCATCAACAGTCCGAAAATCCAGCCCTTTCTGTTTTACTTCGAATACAATAGGTGCTATAAACATTGGGTTCAAAAATGATGTCCCTACGTGATCTCTCCCCAATTATTTTTTTCCCCATTTCCTGGCTCTTGTCAAACAGAAACAAAAGAGACTAGCCTGAGGTTTGCGAGCACAAGAGCTCCAATTTCAAATGAGCCATCGAACACACTGTCAGAATTGGATTGAACCCCTCTCACCAATTGCCACCTGCATGGTATTTAAGAACTTCTACTATACTTAAGAACACATCAAGGTACATAACTCGAACTGAAATTTTATCCATATTATTTAAAACATTCAGTGATGATTTCATACCATAAACGTCCCAGATGGAAGCTTCTTGTTATATATGCAGACTATAGATATATTCTGTGTAGTCCCTGTATAGTTGCATAAGATGGAGACTTGTTGCCTCATGTACTATCAATAAGGTTTACACTGTGTATAGAGGGTGCAACTGGTAGAGACGGGGGTTTCCTGCCCCTGTGGCAGAGGCTGTCCACCAGAGGACACTGCGGTGGGAGACTTGAGGGTCACTTGCATAGGTGTGCAGGGCCCAGTATAAAAGGATGCCCACCATGCTTGTGCCTCACTCTGGAGTTACGAATAAAGGACCAAGGTCACTACAGTTTGAGTACAACACATTGTCTCGTGGAGTCATTCATAAGTGAATTACAGACATAACACTTCTCTCTAGAGGTTTCTTTCTACCAATGGTGGGAGAGCCTTCAGCCCACCGTTTCAGAATGCTTTCCCTAAATTTTTCTCTATTGTCACCTCTCCCCATCAGCTTCTACAGCCCCAAAGTCTATATGGGGGTTGATTTTAACTCCCAGGCGGGGATGTGGACTAGTGAGCAGCCAGCCTATCTGGGAGTGGCAGCGGGAAGGCAGAATTAATTTTACCGGCTAGGCCTCATTAATGTGGAGCTGACTGACCTCCTGACCAACACAGCCAGGAAGTCAACAGGAAGTGGCTCCCAGCCTGTAAAATTGGGAGGCAGGAGACCACTCCCAGGGATCAGGGGAACTAAACATTAAGGAAAGTGCTCAGGAGGTGAGTCAGATGGGGATCATGGTTGGGGCAGGGGGAGGGAGCATGCCGGGAAGCCAGAGGCTGGGGAGACATAAGGTTTCCTTATGGGATCTCGAAGAATCCTTCTGTTCCTCCTGGCCCACATAGAATTAACAAAAAGTCAAAAATAGCTTGCTTGCTGGGTCTCTTCTGGCCCTGGCTCCACTTCCCACTCAGGCCTGGAATTAAAATTGCAGTCAGGCCCCAAAGATGTAATTGGAATCAATCTGCATATTTAAATAAAGGAGCCCGTCCTCTGCAAGTGAAATTTAAAATTGCAGTTGGCAGGATTGGGGCCAGCAGGTGAGTTGCCCACTCTATTTTAACTGCCTCACTGTCCCCGCCACCCCCCTTCCCCACCCAATTTTTGTTGGGCAGGACAAGTTAAAAATCAGTCATACCTTTAAATCTGTCTATATTACTCAGCCTCTTTTTTAAGTTTTTGTACATTAAGAACATAACACAAAAAATAGGAGCAGGAGTAGGTCATTTGACCCCTCGAGCCTGCTCCGCCATTTAATAAGATCATGGCTGATCTGATCATGGACTCTGTTCCAATTTCCTGCCCACTCCCCATAACTCTTTATTCCTTTATTGCTCAAAGATCTATCTATTTCCGCCTGTAATATATTCAATGACCCAGCCACAGCTCTCTGGGGCAGAGAATTCCACAGATTTACAACCCTCGGAGAGAAGAAATTCCTCCTCATCTCAGTTTTAAATGGGCGGCCCCTTATTCCGAGACTATGGCCCGAGTTTTAGTTTCCCCTATGAGTGGAAATATCCTCTCCGCATCCACCTTGTGAAGCCCCCTCATTATCTTTATATGTTTCGATAAGATCAGCTCTCATTTTTTCTAAACTCTAATGACTATATTACCAACCTACTCAACTTTATCTTCATAAGTCAAACTTCTCATCTCCGGAATGAACCGAGTAAACCTTCTCTGAACTGTCTCCAATGCAAGTATATCCTTCCTTAAATACGGAGACCAAAAACTGCACACAGTACTCCAGGTGTGGCCTCACCAATCCCCTGTACAGTTGAAGTGGCATGCCTCTACGCTGCCCATGGTCGCTGCTCCTTTTATGGCGCCAACCTGCCGATGTTCCCTCGCAGGTCAGGGCATCCATGCTGCCCATGGCCAAGCTACTGCGCGAGCTGGTACAGGAGGGCGATGGCTGTGAAGAGTGACATCATCAAGTCTCAGGTCTGTGATTGGAGCGTGGGCAGGTACAGCAGGAGCGGCAAGGTTGGGGCGAAAGAGCGGTGAGAGACTGTGGAGGGACGTGATCGGGGCCCAGGGGAGGTGTGAGTTCAGGCCCAGGGGCAGCATGGACCAGCCCACACTACGATACGTGTGCGCATTAGGTCCGTGCAGCAGAGCAGGTCTCCAGTTGTCTTGGGTAATCCTTGCCACTAGACCAAGACCTACCCCAGTCAAGCCCGTGTGGTGGCTGGTGTGCAATAGCCACCCCACATTAAAAAATGCGCGCACAGGCATCTTCCACCCTTCAGGATGTAGTTTGGGTCCTTCATTGAAACACCTGTGAACTCGTCCTATTTTTGACATGGAAGCAAGTCATCCTCGTTTCGAGCGACCGCCTGTGATGATGATGATGTACAATTGTAGCAGGACTTCTCTGCTTTTATACACTATCCCCCTTGCAATAAAAGCCAAATTCCATCTGCCTTCCTGATTACTTGCTGTATCTGCATACTAACTTTTTGTGTTTCGTGCACAAGGGCCACCAGGTCCTTCTGTACTGCAACACTTTGCAATTTTTCTCCATTTGAAGTATAATTTACTTTTCTATTTTTTTCTGCCAAAGTGGATAACCTCACATTTTCCAACATTATACTCCATCTGCCAAATTTTTGCCCACTCAATTAGCCTGTCTATGTCCCTTTGCAGATTTGTTGTGTCCTCCTCACAATTTGCTTTCCCATCCATCTTTATATCATCAGCAAACTTGGTTATATTACATTCGGTCCCTTCATCCAAATCATTAATATAGATTGTAAATAGTTGAAGCCCCAGCACCGAACCCTGCGGCATCCCACTAGTTATTGTTTGCCAACCGGAAAATGACTTTCTGTTTTCTGTTCGTTAGCCAATCCTCAATCCATGCTAATATATTACCCCCAACCCCATGAACTTTTATCTTGTGCAGTAACCTTTTATGTGGCACCTTATCGAGTGCCTTCTGGAAATCCAAATACACCACATCTGCTGGTTCCCCTTTATCCACCCTGCTCATTTCATCCTCAAAGAACTCTAGCAAATTTGTCAAACATGATTTCCCTTTCATAAAACCATGCTGACTCTGCTTGATTAAATTATGCTTTCCGAAATGTCCTGCTACTGCTTCCTGACGAATGGACTCCAAAATGTTCCTGACGACAGATGTTAGGCTAACCGATCTAGAGTTTCCTGCTTTCTGTCTGTCTCCTTTTTTAAATAGGAGCGTTACATTTGCAGTTTTCCAATCTGCTGGGACCTCCCCAGAATCCAGGGAACTTTGGTAGATTACAACCAATGCATTCACTATCTCTGCAGCCACTTATTTTAGGACCCGAGGATGAAAGCCATCAGATCCAGGGGACTTGCCCGCCTTTTGTCCGATTATTTTATTGTATATAGATGCAAATTGTTGTTGTAGGCTCATTTGTGGAGGGAATTGAATTGAATTTGCTGCAATTCATGTGAGAATACCTGAGATGTTTTCTACTATTTTCTAAAATCAAAGTGGGCAGTAACAAAAAGCAAGGGAACCCACTAATATCAGTGAACAGCAAAACATATAACCATTTGTCTCAGATATTTTTTAAGTTGGCTGTTTATATTTGTAATGGCATGAGAAATCAACTAAAATATCGTCAAGTTATCTCCATCAAGGTGATAATATCTTTAGGGAAAATGCATGCTTAGTCAGCACATACACAAATGCATTTAATGAATCTGTGGGACTTCTCCATGTAACTCATTTCTCAGTTTTTGTCCTTGCCCAGAGACACATATCGATTCTTGGTGGCAGGCTGGGTGGAGGCGGAGGGCACATGGTAGGGTGGGAGGGAAATTGGAATATATACACCCACATGCACAGTAGGTCACATAAGTTCCAAGCATTTCAGTCAGCTTAGAAAGAGTTGGCTTGTTATATGACTTCATTACACATTAATCAATTCTCTACCTACATATTTACCAAGGTGTCTGTGGAGTATTTTGAAGAAATGTCAGTGTTTTCAAATCTTGAGAAATATAATGCATAATTTACTAATATAATGTTACAATGAATTTACAAACCTATTTAGATATTTGATGTGATGATTGAGGCTTATTCAGAAATCATACTGTAACCAGGGTAAATATCAGACTCACCAACGATTTTGTTCCTACCTTTGAGTGAGGATGTTTTCTGTTGAACCTTTGGCTGGCAGCCTCCAGCGGTCCTTTTAAAGACCACTGGTTTGGCTGATTAGCGCCTGAAAAAACTGACTGCTGCATTATAGAATCATAGAAATTTACAGCACGGAAGGAGGCCATTTCGGCCCATCATGTCTGTGCTGGCCAACAAAGAGCTATCCAGCCTAATGCCACTTTTCAGCTCTTGGTCCATAGCCTTGTAGGTTATGGCAATTCAAGTGCATATCCAAGTACTTTTTTAAAAGTGATGAGGGTTTCTGCCTCTATCACCCGTTCAGGCAGTGATTTCCAGACCCCCACCACCCTCTGGGTGAAAAAAGTTCCCCTCAAATCCCTTCTAACCTCCGACCAATTACTTTAAATCTATGCATTCACAGTGAATTATGTGGTCAGTCGCAAACCAATTTCTCAAAGGAGCCTGAAACAGGTGTTAGGCCCCTGATTTGCATATGTAATGAGCCGAACACTACTTTCAGGCACGCTCCCTGAACACCTACTGAGCAGCCCGATCCAACGTGGTAGGGTGGCGCACTTCTGGCGCCTTTAAAAATAAGCGAAGCACAGTCCAATTTCTCAGAGAGCATGTACAGGTGGGGGGTTAAAACCAGGAAAAATGTCACGCATCGTGAAGCCAGCTCTAACCCGCTGACTTCCGCATTTAATTCGAGTGCATTAGGCTGCATGGGTGCAACTCCCTCAGCAAAGGCAGGTTACCAATTACCATATGTTAATTGCTCAATTAGAGCGATGTTAGCACACACTTTTGACTTTATCGTCGGGTCCATGGGTTTCCTTGGCTTCCTGAAACTCGTCAGTGAAAGCAAGGCAAGTATACAGCATCAATTGTGGGGACTGAATCAATCTCAGGGAAATATGCCAATAAATACTCAGTACTCACAGCTCTATTTTTAACCTGCTTGTGGGAAAGGATTTGTTAAAAGTACTTTTGCTGAGAGGTTACTATCTACATTTTGGAGGTTATTTTCTACAATTTAAAGGTTACTTTCTGCAATTTGGAAGTTTGGTCTATCCGATCAGGATGGGTGCCGCTTATGTTGCCTTAAATTGGGCCTCGGATGAGAGCCAAAATGACGAGCGACAGTTTGCTGCTCACAGACCTGCAGCTCCTCAGGAGAGAGGCCAGCCACAATGAGGGGATCAAAAGAGAAGGCAGCAGCAGGGAATTGATCAGCAGAGGGGCTACCACAAGAGAAGTGCAGTGTGCAGGAGGCAATGCTCTCGAAACAGGATCTAAGACAGAAGTTGAGTTTCCTTGCCATGTCTGAACAGCAGTATCTCAGGAGGCTCACGATGTCGCATCAAGTGCTGGTAGAGGACCTGCTGCCTGCTGGACCTGGTGACCACGCGTTACCAATGGCTGTCAAAGTCACCACCGCCCTCAATACTTTTGCCTCCGAATCCTTCCAGGGCTCTGCCACAGAAATATCCAGGATCTCCCAATCGACTGTCCACAGATGTGTAAGACAGGTCACTGATGGCTTGTTTGCCAGGGCTAGCAAATGTGTGAACCTTGCAATGATGCAAACCAGAATGAGCATGTGCTTGGCTTTGCAGCTCTGGCTGACTTCCCTCAGGTGCAGGGCACAATTGACTGCACACACATAGCAATCCCGGCACCTCCAGAACAACCAGGAGTATTTGTCAATCATAAGGGCTTCCAGTCCATCAATGTGCAGCTGGTATGCAATCACAAAAAGATCATTGTGCAGGTGTGTGCAATGTTCTCGGGCAGCTGCCATGATACTTTCATCCTGTGGCAGTCCAAGCTCCCTGATCTCTTTGGACCTGGAAGCAGATTTAAAGCGTGTCCGCTAGGCGATAAGGGGTATCCACTGCAAGAAACCCAATCACTGAAGTCCAACATCACTACAATGAATGCTGTATTAGCACCAGATGTGTGACTGAACAAATCATCGACATGCTGAAGATGCGCTTCAGGTACCTGGACAGATCTGGAGCTGCCCTTCAGAACGCACCAGCCAGGGCCTCCACAATGGGCATGCTTTGCTGTGCTCTGTACAAAATTGCGTAACAGCAAGGCTTGGGCCTACAAGGCTCAGATCCTCCTCGGACAATTCAGAGGGGGAGGAGGGTGATGAACAATACATCCCCAGCTGCTCACATTGCTGCCCAGGATGCCAGGGATGTCCTTATTAAGATTCATTTAGGTTACACCAGTGGACCCATGTCACCAGGAAAGTCAAACACCACTCTTCCTGCTCCCCCACGCCACCAAAGCCACTGACACAAAGCAATTCTGCAACTAATCAACCATACCTTCAACAATCCCTCATTGGTGCCCATTAATTCATGTACTCACAGTCAAATAACTTAAGACCACTCAACACCCAGCACCCAGGAATGGACAAGTTGGGCAAATGATGAAAAAGAAAAACATTTATGTGATCTAAATAAACAACCGAAACTTATCAAAACAACATTTCTCAGACACGCATATGCATACCCTTGTGTAACTACAAAGCCTAACACTTTATTTTTCTGCTACTCCTGTGTGATGCGACCTGTGTGGCTTCGGCAGAGGTAGAGGCAGGCTGCTCACATTCCTGCTCTGACCACTGAGATACACTTGGCTGACGTACTCTGGGTGTTGGAGCCTGCCAAAGACTGCTCCACCTGCGCAGTGGCAGACTCGGCCATCGGGAGATGAGGCAGCATGTTGGGTATTGACTGAGGTGGGCTTGGATGAGAAGATGGAAGCGGGTTGAGTGATGTCCCCACTTCTATGCTCCCTTTTACTATCACCCCTCATGGCCCAGCCGCAATTCACTGCTACCACTGTGCTGGAGAACACTTTGGTGCAGATAAGTGCGGCCCTGTAAGCCCAAGGATAAGGTATCTGTCAAGCTATTTAAGGTGGCAGACATGATGGCATCAAGAGTCTGCTTGGTGGTCCAAGCGTGCATGGACTCATGTGATTGGAGCATTTGATGGTACATGGTGCTGACCACTCTCTCCATGGAAGAAGACATCATCTCAATGGCCTGAGACATCAACCCCTCATGCCTGAGGTGGATCCCTCCAATCTCTCTGAAATTGTGATGAGTGTGCTTTTGAAGGCATATTAGTGCATCACATATTGTCTGGTGCTGCTCAGTGAATCTCCTCTCCAATGACAGCCCCCAAAGTATAGCATCTGTGTCCAGCAGAGCAGAGCTTGGAGATGGCTGCACCCTTCGTTGCTCCAATGCTGCCTTTCTCCGCCAACTGCTCTTGCTCAGTTGTGAAGTGTGAGTCACCAAGTGAAAGCCCAACTTTCTACCTTACTGGTCCCACTGAACTGTGAATATCTGAGCGGGTGCATGGTCTGCATGACTCCTGTGATGGTGCACTCTCAAAAGGTTCAGTTCCTCTGAGTACTCATCGCCCGCCATGCCAACTGACTCCTGCTGCAAGCATGACTTGCCTGTGCGAAATAAAAGACATGAATTAGTTGCAACAAGGCCAGAATGTTGCAAGTTATCATAATGAAGATGATCATATTTGACTCACTGCAGAAACCAAGTCAACTTTACTGACTGCCATATAATATGTGGGTGGCTTTTATTTAAATGTGTCACCAGATAGCTGGAAGCTTCCCATCTCTCCATCTCCGACTGCCAACGACGCCATAACTCCACTGAACTCCAGTGCCTCTTTCTATGCTATTGTCAGCTGTGTGATCTTTGGAAGGCTCCCTCCAGTTCTCTCCCTCTCCTTTGTGTTCTATGCTCTCTTCTCCTGCAAGGAGAAAAAAAAGGAAAGTATGAATTAGTGTAATGGCATGTGCACATTCGATGGATGGAGAGCATTTGGTGACTGAGGGAGAGGCATGACATTGCATAAGGATGAGGGTGAGTGGTTGTGGTGGCTGGATAGATAGAGATGTGCTCTGCTTAATTCATTAAACCACGTTCTGCATTGAATCTAGGAGCGTGGTACCACGGTCCTCCTGCTGACCTCGGCAACCTCTAACCTCACTGTTAAGTATAGAATAACTCCACGAGGCTAAGTACGGTGAGCTAGTTCAGGCATGATTTTACTCCAGTTTATTTATTCTCAGTGAGGATTAAACATGGCTGCCAACATTATATACACGGCTTGCACGTGTCTGCCAGTGACCATTGGGACTCCGACAGTCGCACCCTCTGGGGCAGGTAAAACCCAGTTAACATACATAACATCATTCCCCCCAAAGTCCTTGGTGCAGGTTGTAGTTACAAGTTGAGATGGTCTGGGGTCTTCCGCTCCCTGGTTGATCTTCTCAGTTTGAACCCAAGTTTGGGTGAGTTAGTAGGATCATTGCTGCATTGCAGAGCAGTCGATCTGACACGACTGTCGGGGATGGTAGTTTCATCTTCGTGAATGACTCAAGGGGCAAATGATGGTTGGATGTGTGTTGGTTGGTCGATGATGTCATCTTCAATTTGTTCTGGGTTGTCTGTGAATCAGTTTGGTTTGGTCAATGTGCCTCTTGCACATTTGGCCATTTAACAGTTTGACGACAAACACCCTGTTCCCCTCCTTGGCCAAAACCATGCCAGCAACCCACTTTGGACCATGACCATAATTCAGGACAAACACAGGGTCATGAAGAGCAATGTCACGTGATACAGCCGCGCGATCGTGGTACCATTGCTGCCATTGCCTTCTGGTTTCGACCTGATCATTGAAATCCGGGTGTAGAAGGGAGAGCCTGGTTTTGAGGCCTCGCTTCAATAACGGCTCGGCAGGAGGGACCCCGGTGAGCGAATGGGGTCTCATCCAGTAACCGAGCAGAATGCGGGACAAGTGGGTCTGTAGGGAGCTGTGAGTCACGCATTTTAGACTCTGCTTAATGGTTTGGACAGCCCACTCCGCATGACTGTTAGACGCGGGTTTGAAAGGGACAGACTGACATGCTTGATGCCATTGCGGGTCATAAACTCGTGGAACTCTGAACTGGTGAACTACGGTCCGTTGTCGCTAACAAGGATGCCGGCAGTCCATGGGTGGCGAACATGGCCCGGAGGCTTTCAATAGTAGCTGTGGACGTGCTGGATGACATGATTACGCATTCAATCCATTTGGCGTAAGCGTCCACTACCACTAAAAACATTTTGCCAAAAAAGGGGCCAGCAAAGTCTATGTGGATCCTTGACCACGGTTTGGATGGCCATGACCACAGACTCAGCGGAGCCTCCACAGTTGCGTCATTCGGTTGCATGCAAGTGTTGCACTGATGAACGCATGACTCCAAGTCCGAGTCAATGGCGGGCCAGCAAATGTGAGACCTGCCAATGATCTTCATCATGACAATGCCTGACTGGGTACTGTGTAAATCTTGCACAAAAGTTGCCCTGCCTTTTTTTGGCATATCAACAAGATTATCCCATAAAAGACAATCGGACTGAATAGACAATTCAACTTTGCGCAGCTGTAAGGTTTAATTTCATCCTGCAATTCCCTGGGAATGGCAGACTAATTTCCATTTAGGACACATCTTTTTACACTTGACAGTACAGGATCCTGGCTGGTCCAGGTCCTAATTTGACGAGCCGTGACGGGTGACCCCTCGCTCGCGAAGGCATCCACGATCAGCAGCAAGTCTGCGGGCTGCGGCATTTCCACCCTGGTTGTGGGCAATGGTAGCCAGCTAAGCGCATCAGAACAATTTTCAGTGCCTGGTCTGTGGCGGATGACATAATCATAAGCGGATAATGTCAGTGCCCATCTTTGGAGGTGGGACGAGGCATTGGTGTTTATATCTTTGCTCTCAGAAAACAATGAAATGAGCGGCTTGTGGTCTGTTTCAAGCTCAAACCGAAGCCCAAACAGGTATTCGTGCATTTTCCTAACCCCATATACGCATATTAAAGCCGCTTTCTCTACCTTACTATAGCCTCTTTCAGCCTCAGACAGACTTCTGGACACATGCAACTGGTTGGAGTTTGCCTGATACATTGGCTTGCTGGAGCACAGAACCAACCCCATATGATGAGGCGTCGCAGACCAGCACTAACCGCTTACATGGATCATAGCGTACCAGTAATTTATTGGAACATCGCAGGTGCCTGGCCTTCTCAAAGGCTCTGTCTTCAGGTTTGCCCCAAACCCAGTCGTTACCCTTTCTCAGCAACATGTGCAAGGTCTCTAGCAATGTGTTCAAACTAGGTAGAAAGTTACCGAAATAGTTGAGAAGACCCAGGAACAAACGCAGCTCCGTCACACTCTGGGGTCTGGGTGCATTCTTGATGATCTCTGTCTTCGAGTCTGTAGGCCTGATGCCGTCTGCTGCAATCTTTCTCCCCAGGAATTCGACTTCTAGTGCCATGAAAATGCACTTGGAGCATTTTAGCCTTAGTCCCACTCTGGTCAGATGACGTAGAACCTCTTTCAGGTTGTGCAGGTGTTTGGTGGCGTCATGACCGATGATCAGGATGTCATCTTGGAACACGACAGTTCCCGGGACAGACTTCAGCAAACTCTCCATGTTTCTCTGAAATATGACTACCATCAAATGAATTCTGAAAGGGCATCTGTTGTATATAAACAGTCCTTTGTAAGTGGAGGTCAGATCCAATTTGGTAAACAACTTTCCCCACCCCCGCTAGCTTTGCAAACAGATCGTCAGCCTTGGGTAATGGGTACTTATCCTGTATCGAGACTCGGTTGATTGTTACTTTACAGTCACCGCGGATCCTGACCGTGCCATCACTTTTCAAAACCGGGACAATTGGACTGGCCCATTCGCTGAACTCGACTGCTGAAATGATTCCTTCCTGTTGATGTCTGTCCAGTTCAATCTCGACTTTCCCCCTCATGTACGGAACCGCCCGAGCCTTGTGATGGACGGGTCTTGCATCCGGACCTGGGTGGATCTGCACCTTGGCTCCCGTGAAGTTGCCGATGCCTGGTTCGAACAACGAGGGAAACTTGCTCAGCACTTGAGCACATGAAGTGTCATCCACTGATGATAATTCTTTAATATCTTTCCAGTTCCATTTAATTTTCTCAAGCCAACTCCTGCCGAACAGCATTGGGCCATTGCCTGAAATGATCCACAATGATAAATCATGTACAGTTCCATCATACGATACCTTTACTGCTGCGCTGCCAATGACTGGTATGAGCTCTTTGTTGTAGGTACACTGCTTCTCATTGAGCTCAGTTTGGGTCTTTTTGCCTTAGTGTCCCACAGATTTTCGAAAGCCCTCTCGCTCTTTATTGATTGACTCGCACCTGTGTCCAATTCCATGGATACTGGAACCCCATTTAATTTAACTTCCAGCATTATCGGAAGACTTTTGGTAAAAGAATGAACCCCATACACTTCTTCATCCTGTACTTTGGGTTGAGTTGCCTGTGCCACTTGATCCACACTGGATCGATCATCCTCTGCCACGTGGTGTGTCGCAGCACGCTTGCTTGGTTGCGGACACATTCGCTGAAGGTGCCCCATTGTTGCACAGCCTTTGCACATGTATTGCTTGAATCGGCATTGATGGGCCCAATGATAGTCCTCGCAATGCCAACAAGGCGAGATGTGATTCACCCCCGATGGCGGACTTTGAGCAGTTACAGGTCATACGAAAGCAGACGAGTAGGCCCTGCCATGTGTAGCTCTGCTTGCCAAAGATATTTGCCGTACTTGCTGATGAGTTTCGATGCTGGGAAGATATCTGTTTTGAGTTTTCGTCCTTGGACATGCTGGGCGATCGTGATGGCCCTGCTCAGGTCTAGAGATTCAGCAGCCAGCAGCCTTCGAAGGATGACCTCGTGGCTAATGCCAAGCACGAAAAAGTCCCGCAGCATTTCCTCCAACGCAGCTCCGAAGTTGCACGGTCCAGCGAGACATCTCAGGTCGGCAACAAATTCCGCCACGTCCTGACCCTCAGAGCGATTGTGCATATAGAAACGATACCTCGCCATGATGATGCTTTCCTTCGGTTTAAAGTGGTCCTGAACCAGCGTACACAATTCATCGTAAGTCTTATTTGTTGGTCGAGTCGGTGAGAGTAGATTCTTGATAAGGCCATCAATTTTTGACCCACAAACAGTGAGGAGAACGGCCCTGTGCTTAATTGCGTTTATCGGTTCCTTCCAATCCATTGGCTACGAAGTACTGATCGAGGCGATCAGTGAAATCCTCCCAGTCTTCCACTTCCACAAATCTCTCCAAAATTCCAACAGACATGGTTGCGTGAAAGTTCATATTTTTAACTCATCGTCAATTGTTACGTATCGAATAACTCCACGAGGCTAAGTATGGTGAGCTAGTTCAGGCATGACCTTACTCCAGTTTATTTATTCTCAAAGTGAGGATTCAACATGGCTTTCAACATTATATACACGGCTTGCACGTGTCTACCAGTGACCATTAGGACTCTGACAGTCAGCACTCCGGTGGCAGGTAAAACCCAGTTAACACTCCCCTTCTCACCAGCAGGCTTCTTCCTCCCACTGCTAGGGAAGTGTATCTTCCTCCGGCTCCTCTCAGCCCTCAGCAGCACATCCAGCGAGGTGTCCATGAAGTGGGGTGCAGCCTTTGCCCATCTCAACTCCATTGCAACAGTTCCAGTTAACTGACAGCCAACTCCTTCAACTTGCATGTTTGGAGTGTCCCTTTAAACACTGGAGTTGAGTTTGCCTCATGCAGGTCCACATCACACTGGCTGCTGCTAATTGAACAGGAAACCTGGAAGGAAAATGACAATAAGGTGGCTGAGTTAAAAAGCCACTGATAGGTGTGCTTAGCATATTTCTGGGTTTCCTCCCACTCCCAGCGCATCTGCACATGTAATGTGAGCGAGAGTCAGAAAACATTGAGTATAACAGTTTGAAACTTTGATTAAATTAGATGTGTCATTGGTATGGAAATTTTAGCTTCACTTATGTATAATAGTTGTGAGATTAAAGCTGGAAAGATAGGTTTCTGCCCTTTGAACAATTCAAAGACAGATTGAGGTCAGAAAATAATCTTATTTAAATACATACAATTAATGTCAGTTATGACAAAAATAGTAAGAGCATCAAATTTCAAAATAATTCATCTCAAAACTCTAAAAATTCATAGTATTGAGTCAGATCAGACAGAAGTTTGTATCTTAATTTGTAGTGAATCAATGTGGCATGAATAACGTGGACTATTGATCTGGGCTAGAAATTTGGTTCTGTAGTACCTGATTTTTCGGCGCTACAGGTGCCATTTTATGAAGAAAATATATCCGCGCCATGCGTGCACACTTCTGGTACATGCCGCACGGACACCACCTTGGTAAGGGTGATAGGGCAGGCGTTAGGAGTGTGCGCTGGAAGTATGTAGAGTAGGTGGATCGTGACCGTCAATCAGCCTGCAACGTTGATTTGACACCAGCGCTGTCATTTTCATCCACAACGCTGGAGCTAACGCCCTGTGTTAACCTCGCACAGCTGCACATACATTCAGCAGCAACAAGGACCCACCAGCAATTTTTAAAGGGATCAGAAACCAGTCTAAGGCTAATTACTGTTAATTTCTAATGGTTATGTGTAAGTTTGTGGAACTGTTTGGAGCTTTCCAGAGTTGTTTAAAGTTGATGAGGTGACCGGGCTGCCAGTGGAGAAGTCCTTGGTTCTGACTGCAAGGGTTCTGGTCAGACCACTGACTCCTAGACATTGATGCTCTAGTTGTCAGCGCACTTGGTCTGCAGCATGACAGGGAGATGCAGCCGAGGCAAAAAAGAATAGATCAAGGTGCTTGCAGAGGGAGGAGGAAGAGGGGGAGAATGGCTCTCATCAGGAGGCCTTACTCACCTAGGATCCTCCGAGAGCAATTCTCTTAACTTAGCCTGAGCCAGGAGCAGTGTGTGAGGTGTCTGAACTTTATAAAGCAGGTGCTCACAGAACTCTGTCAGGCCTTGCAACCAGAGCTGCAGCCTCACACCAGGGCAAGGATGGCACTGCCTGTGGCTGTGAAAGTGACTGTGGCCCTGAATTTCTGCGTGTCGGGATTCTTCAAGGCGAGAGCAGCCGACATCTGTAACATCTCCCAGTTTGCCTTCCACTGCTGCGTAAGAGTGGTGACAGATGCTCTTTATGCCAGGAGAGGGGAGTTGATGACCAGAAAGAAGCAGGTGGAGCATGTCCTTGGCTTTATCAAGATAGAAGACTTCCCCATGGTGCAGGACGCCATTGAGTGCACACACGTGGCTTTGCGGGTGCGCATCTAAAAGCTGAGATACACCGCAACCCAGGGGCGGATTAACCATGGAGCGGATGGGGCAGTAGCCCCAGGCCCACCAAAGAACATCGGCCCACCAAATAAATGTGGGAAAAAAAATATAAGGCCTCGAGAACTATCCAGATGACTTTGAGCACTCTTTCACAGAAGAACTTGTGCAGTTTCGAGAGCTAGTCAAGCTATCCTTCTCAAACTTTAATGCCAGAGAAAGCAGGGAACTTCAAATGCACAGACTGATCAGTGACAATGGACTATGTGTAACATTTCCTAATGTTTCAATTTCTCTTCGGATGCACCTATCCCTGATGATTATGAACTGTAGCGGAGAACAATTCTTTTCTGTGCTCAAGAGTGAAAAATCTAATTCGGTCAACGATGGGCCAAATCCGATTGAATGCCCTTTCACTTTTATGTATTGAACATGACTTGTTGACTACTATTGAAATGGGAGATATCATTGTGAAATTCACATATGAGAAGTCTCGCAATGTTATCTTGTAAAGTATCGACAGGATATATACTTGCTTTTATAGGTTAGATTCACTTGTTTACACCTATATATAGAAGTACCTCTATACATTAATGTACCTAATATACAGAACAGAATATGTACTAGCCTGCTTTATTTCACATGTTATTGACAGAAATTTGCACATATGTATAGAAATCTAGTATTGCAATGTTACCAGAACCAGAATATATACCTACTTGATACAGAATATATTATATGCTTTTATTGTTGAATATACTGGCCTATGTTTTCATACTCAGAATCAGAATCATATACGTAATGTAATGAACATGAACAAACATAACTATAGGCCCATTTGGATCAGTCTGTCCCATCAGGACCTTAATCCAGTCCTGCCACAACCGCATGATGGTGAATGCTCAGTATCCTGACAGCAGTCATGATGATTTTATTCTGCACCAGTCCACTGCTCTACTCAGTCTTTGAGCCATCACAACATACGAGAGGGTGGCAACTGGAGGACAAGGGCTATCCACTGACCACCTGGCTCATGACGCCGCACAATACATGCGCACATGTGAGCAGCATGCATATAATGAATGCCATGCTGCTGCACAGAATATGATTGGTGTCCTTAAACATGCTTCCACTGCTTAGATAGCTCTGCAAGAGCCCTGCAGTACTCACCAGGGAGTGTCTCAAGATTTGTTATGGTCTTCTACATGCTTCACAACTTTGCCATCATGAGGACACAGCCCTTGCCATCAGACATATAGCGGCCAGTTAAGGAGGAGAAAGAGGATGAGAAGGAGGAGGGGAAGAAGGAACAGGACGAGGACATGGAGGAGGAAGCAGAGGAGGTAGAAGTGAAGGAGGAAGCAGACGAGGAGGAAGAGGAAGAGAAAGCAGAATGGAGAAGGCAACCCAGATAGCCCCTTTCTGCCTGGGCTGTTTGTGATGAACTCATCCACAACAACAACCTCACTTCCCCATTCACCTGTGTCCCTGACCGTCACAGTCTCTCTTGGCCACAACAAAAGAAACATTCCAATCCAACGTCATACATCATTCCATCCAATATTACATAACAAAGTCAACTAATCACCTTTGAACATTCCCTTAATGCCTATCTTCAATGTCCCTTTGCCTGTCCTAGTGCTCCTACGAAGTGCTACCTCAGTGGCTGCAGCATGGTTGGTGGAAGGCTGCTGAATTTCAGTGGGGGAGACTGCAGCTAGACTTGCTGGAAGACCTCGAGCCGCTCGTCAACATGGGCGGCAGCAGCCTAGGCTGTATGGCTGGCAGTGGAAGTGGTGCAAGGATGAATGCTGTCATCCTAAGAGAGGACAGCAATTTCTTGCTCCACGGAGCCACAGCCACTCCCGCGGACGGCGACTCAGCATTCCTATCCATCTGTTGAGGGCAGATTGTTGGATTGCTGTGACACCCTGCAAGCCACGATGGCAACAGTCTGTGCTTATGTGGCTGCAAGATGAGCCTGTTAAGAGCAGTCTGAGCTTGAATGACAGAATTCTGAGCTCACACATTGGGTGGCTTCTGCTCATGCTCCAATAAATGCTGAGACATCAGACGTTGCATCATGGTTGGGTCGACAAGTGCGCTAATGGATTTGACCACCCCTTCCATGCAGGAAATCATGGGCTCCAAGCTCTGCATAAAGACCTGTACAAGGATGGTGCCGGACTTCTCCATGCTCCTTGACATTGCACTCAGGCTATGAGACATGGTATGAGACGTGAATTGGCTAGGATTGACTGGTGAATGATACTTAAAGGGTTGACAGTGGATAGGCAATGGCAGACATTTAAAGATCACAAGGATGAACTTCAAGAATTGCAGAATCCTGTCTGGCGTAAAAATAAAACGGGGAAGGTGGCTGAACTGTGGCTAGCAAGGGAAATTAGGGATAGTGTTAAATCCAAGGAAGAGGCATATAAATTGGCCAGTAAAAGCAGCAAACCTGAGGACTGGGAGAAATTTAGAATTCAGCACAGGAGGACAAAGGGTTTAATTAGGAGGGAAAAAATAGAGTATGAGAGTAAACTTGCAGGGAACATAAAAACTGACTGCAAAAGCCTCTATAGATATATGAAGAGAAAAAGATTAGTGAAGACAAAAGTCCCTTGCAGACAGAATCAGGTGAATTTATAATGGGGAACAAAGAAATGGCAGACCAATTGAACAAATACATTGGTTCTGTCTTCACTAAAGAAGACGCAGATAACCTTCCGGAAATACTAGGGGACCGAGGGTCTAGCGAGAAGGAGGAACTAAAGGAAATCCTTATTAGTCAGGAAATTGTATTAGGGAAATTGATGGGATTGAAGGCCGATAAATCCCCAGGGCCTGATAGTCTGCATCCCAGAGTATTTAAGGAAGTGGCCCTAGAAATAGTGGATGCATAGGTGGTCATTTTCCAACATTCTACAGATTCTGGATCAGATACGATGGATTGGAGGGTAGCTAATGTAACCCCACTTTAAAAAAAAAAAGTAGGGAGAGAGAAAATAAGGAATTATAGACTGGTTAGCCTGACATCGGTAATGGGGAAATGTTGGAATCAATTATTAAAGATGTAATAGCAGCACATTTGGAAATCAGTGACAGGATCGGTCCAAGTCAGCATGGATTTATGAAAGGGAAATCATGTTTGACAAATCTTCTAGAATTGTTTGAGGATGCAACTAATAGAGTGGACAAGGGGGAACCAGTGGATGTGGTGTATTTGGACTTTCAAAAGGCTTTTGACAAGGTCCCACGCAAGAGATTATTGTGCAAAATTAAAGCACATGGTATTGGGGGTAATGTATTGATGTGGATAGAGAACTGGTTGGCAGACAGGAAGCAAAGAGTAGGAATAAACGGGTCGTTTTCAGAGTAGCAGGCAGCGACTCGTGGGGTACCGTAAGGTTCAATACTGGGATCCCAGCTATTTACAATACACATTAATGATTTAGATGAAGGAATTGAATGTAATATCTCCAAGTTTGCAGATGACACTAAGCTGGGTGGCAGTGTGAGCTGTGAGGAGGATGCTAAGGAGCTGCAGAGTGACTTGGACAGGTTTGGTGAGTGAGCAAATGCATGACAGATGCAGTATAATGTAGATAAATGTGAGGTTATCCACTTTGGTGGCAAAAACAGGGAGGCAGAGTATTATCTGAATGTTGACAGATCAGGAAAAGGGGAGGTGCAAAGAGACCTGGGTGTCATCAGTCATTGAAAGTTGGCATGCAGGTACAGCAGGCAGTGGAGAATGCAAATGGCATGTTGGCTTTCACAGCAAGGGGAATTGAGTGTAGGAACAGGGAGGTCTTACTGCAGTTGTACAGGACCTTGGTGAGGCCACACCCTGAATATTGTGTACAGTTTTGTTTTCCTAATCTGAGGAAGGACATTCTTGCTATTGAGGGAGTGCAGTGAGGGTTCACCAGACTGATTCCCGGGATGGCGGGACTGACATATGAAGAGAGACTGGATCGACTAGGCTTATATTCACTGGAATTTAGAAGAATGAGAGAGGATCTCATAGAAACATATAAAATTCTGATGGGATTGGACAGGTTAGATGCAGGAAGAATCTTCCCGATGTTGGGGAAGTCCAGAACCAGAGGTCACAGTTCAAGGATAAGGGGTAAACCAGTTAGGACTGAGAATTTGAGAAACTTCTTCACTCAGAGAATTGTGAACCTGTGGAATTCTCTACCACAGAGTTGTTGAGGCCAGTTCGTTAGATATATTTGAAAAGGAGTTAGATGTGGCCCTTACTGCTAAAGGGATCAAGGGGTATGGAGATGAAGCAGGAATGGGGTACTGAAGTTGCATGATTAGCCATGATCATATTGAAGGTGCAGGCTCGAAGGGCTGAAGGGCCTAATCCTGCACCTATTTTCTATGTGTCTGTTTCTGGCAGGCCTGCCAATGCAATGAACATTTTGTTGTGCTTACCCTTGAGCATTCATCTGTCGGCCGCCCCCAATGAATTCATCCACTGAGTCCTCTGCAGCATTACTCGTGTGCGACCTCACCCTCCCAGGAGCAGGCACCTGCGCTAGCCTCCTGCCCTTGCTGCAGCCCACTCATGCCTGATAACTCACCACGTGCAGCCCACTCTAAGCTACCTATATACCAAGTGCAGTGTCACTATCTGAGCTGATGGATGCGAGTTTCAGATTGAATGATGGTGTTTTGTCTTCTTCATCACTCTCCACTCCCTCTTGTTCTTGCACCACTGGTTTGCAAGTTGGATTTCATGGGGTCTCTGAACTGAGAGAGGCTCAAGGATAAGGTTGTGGTGAGGGGAGGGGGAAAGCAAGAGGTACATACTTACACCATGTACAGCTTGTAAATCAGAAGAGATTGTGGGATGAGGGGAAGTGGGATGTCAGAAGGAGTATTATGTATGAAGATACCGGCATCTTGTATTCCTTCATCCCCACCTCTGGCTACAGGCTCAGCGATGCTCCTCCGAGAATGGCCAGCACTGTCTCCTCCATGGTGGTGAGGCTATGTAGTCTTGCCTGTCCTCTGCTGGTTAAGTGCTGTTAGTGCCGGTTATACACCACCTTTACCTGCAAGAGAAAGGGAAGTGAATCGGGGAATGTGGTGCAATGTGTTTGGATGATATCATCATCATAGACAGTCCCTCGAAGCGAGGATGACTTCTACGCTAAAAAGGGATGAGTTCACAGGTGTTTCAATGAAGGACCTAATATTCCAGATCCCGAACTATATCGTGAAGGGCGGAAGATGCTTGTGCATGGATTTTTTTAACATGTGGTGACCGTTGCACACCAGCCACCACACGGACTTGACAGAGCTAGATCTTGGTCCAGTGGCAAGGATTACCGAAGACTAACTGAAGACCAGCTCTGCTGCACAGACTGAGCGCGCATACATATCGCAGTGTGGCCTGGCCCATGCTGCCCTTGGGCCCTCGCCTCTTCTGGGCCCCAGATTCACGCTTCTCTTGAGTCCCAGTCACTTCCCTCGATGGACTCTTGCCGCACCTTCGCACCTTCGGCCCTCCTGCTGTGCCTGCCCGCACTGCAGCTTCGTAGCCGTCGCCCTCCTGCAGCAGCACACGCTGCTCCCTGCAGTGATATGCCGCCGCTTGCTGCTCCTTCCAATGACCCCGGCCTGCTGATGGTCTTGCAGGCCGGGACAGTGCCGATTTCCAGGCCGGGCTACCACACACACACACACACACACACACACACACACACACACACACACACACACACACACACTCACACACTAATTTAAAACATCCTCTAACTGTAAACAGGCGCCACTTGAGGTCTTGAATATTCGGTGCGGAACGTTGCTCAATGGCCGGGCCAGAGATTTTAATAATCCCTCCCTACTGCCCGTATATACCATCACACACACACACACACACACACACACACACACACACACACACACACACACACACACACACACACACACACACACACACACACACACACACACACACAAAGATGTTCACAGAACACAAAGAAAGGCAGCGAGAAATCAAATAAAAATTATAATATTGCAGAATCGCACGGCAGCTGGGTTGGAGCAGTGTCACTGGCCAGTTATGTTTCTGGTCACCTGGTGTGGCCCGGTGTGAAATGCGGTTTGATTTACCCTGCGAGAAGCGCCTTGGGACGCTGAAGGCCCTGTATATAAATGTATGTTTCCGATATGTGTGGACTGCTGTTCCGGGGGGAATACCAGGGCATCTCGGAAACCTGGTGTAAGCCAGCAATCTGCCCCTCTGCCCTTGATTCTCAAGCCACGAAAGCGAACGAGGAGGACAATGGGTGAAAGGGAGAAAGCTGAAACTCCCATTAATTGCCCGCAGTCGCCCAGATCAGTTGCTGGATATCTGCTGCGAGATTTATCAGATTGATATGCCTGCCATGGTTGAATAGCTGACAATATGTGCAAGTTGTGATATATGGGTGTGAGGCTTGCAGCAATGGTAAGTGTGTGAGCATGAGGTGAAGTTATAAATGTGAGGTAGGTGTCTTGTTTGGTAGAGACTGTTGGTAGGTGAATGATGGGTGTATGGTGTATTGGGTAGTGTGTGAGGCTAGTGGTGAGTTGTGACATTTGAAGATGAATTCACTGACCTTACCTATTCATGTGAGGTCATTAAACTTCTTCCTGTACTGCGTCCAGGTCCTCGGGACTACACTGCTGGTGTTCACCACAGTGGCTATCTGCTCCCAATGCATTTCATTACCTGGCTCGTCTCCTGGCCCTCTATGGAAAGAGGACCTTTCTCCTCCTATTGACCTCCTGCACCAAGGCCTCCAGTGCTGCATCCAAGAAACTTGGTACATGCTCTCTCCCCTGCTGTACCATCATTATTTGTTGTTCATTGTCTGCCCCAGCCAGTTCAATGAGAAATTGCAGGCAGAATGCATCTCCGCTTTTAGAGGTGCAGACCACCTTTAAGTAGTTCAGGCTAGCTAAAGAGGCTCACCCATTCAGCAGCAGTTTCAACATTGGGCTGAACACCGCAATCATGGAAGTGAGCAGGCACCACAAAGTTTGCATGCTGCCTACATTGCTCCAAACGGGAGTGAGTTGATCGCACATTGTGAACCAATTACCTGTTTTCAGCGACAAACCAATTTCTAGGCCTCAGTCTTCTATTACTGAAATCTTCGCTGCTTCTTTTAAATCAATGAAAGATATAATCTCTCTTTTCTTGCAATACCATTTTCCTTTGCGACAATGTGACACAGTGATTTAACTGTATTTTCTCCAATCGAGTATACCATATTCACTGTTGATGGTCAGGCCTCTTTTTCGTATTGTGAGGACAGCAGATTGGGTGACTGCTTTTCCAAACAACCCTGTTGTGTCTGCAAACATGAGTCTGAACTCCCTCTGGCTCATCACCTGAACTCTAACTCACATTCTCATTCTGACCTTCTGTCTTTGGTCATCTACATTGTTGCTACCAAGGTCAACACAAAGTTCAGGAACAGTGAGGGCCATTTTAACCTATCCTGACCCGCCCAGTGGGAAACTGACTGGAGCAGATAGGCTGCCCAATTTCCACCCATTCTGATTTTACTTTCCATTGTGGAGAACAATGTGTAAAACCAACGGCTGACCTGATCCTGGGAGATTCCCACCCTGAGTGTTCTGTCGCCCTCTGATCTAAACATTAACTGTAGCAAGTTCAGACTTTAGGGCTGAGATTCTCCTTCCTACGGCAGTGAACTGGGATTCTGTCCACCTTCCGCCACCACCAGGTTCCTGGGTCAGAGTTCATTCCTTATACAGGAAGAATGACTCTGGATCAGTTCCTATAGAGTGGAGGGTAGCCAATGTAACCCCACTTTTTTAAAAAAGGAGGGAGAGAGAAAACAGGGAATTATAGACCGGTCAGCCTGCAATCGGTAGTGGGTAAAATGATGGAATCAATTATTAAGAATGTCATAGCAGTGCATTTGGAAAGAGGTGACATGATAGGTCCAAGTCAGCATGGATTTGTGAAAGGGAAATCATGCTTGACAAATCTTCTGGAATTTTTTGAGGATGTTTCCAGTAGAGTGGATAAGGGAGAACCAGTTGATGTGGTATATTTGGACTTTCAGAAGGCGTTCGACAAGGTCCCACACAAGAGATTGATGTGCAAAGTTAGAGCACATGGGATTGGGGGTAGTGTACTGACATGGATTGAGAACTGGTTGTCAGACAGGAAGCAAAGAGTAGGAGTAAATGGGTACTTTTCAGAATGGCAGGCAGTGACTAGTGGGGTACCGCAAGGTTCTGTGCTGGGGCCCCAGCTGTTTACACTGTACATTAATGATTTAGATGAGGGGATTAAATGTAGTATCTCCAAATTTGCGGATGACACTAAGTTGGGTGGCAGTGTGAGCTGCGAGGAGGATGCTGTGAGGCTGCAGAGCGACTTGGATAGGTTAGGTGAGTGGGCAAATGCATGGCAGATGAAGTATAATGTGGATAAATGTGAGGTTATCCACTTTGGTGGTAAAAACAGAGAGACAGACTATTATCTGAATGGTGACAGATTAGGAAAAGGGGAGGTGCAAAGAGACCTGGGTGTCATGGTACATCAGTCATTGAAGGTTGGCATGCAGGTGCAGCAGGCGGTTAAGAAAGCAAATGGCATGTTGGCCTTCATAGCAAGGGTATTTGAGTACAGGGGCAGGGAGGTGTTGCTACAGTTGTACAGGGCATTGGTGAGGCCACACCTGGAGTATTGTGTACAGTTCTGGTCTCCTAACCTGAGGAAGGACATTCTTGCTATTGAGGAAGTGCAGCGAAGGTTCACCAGACTGATTCCTGGGATGGCGGGACTGACCTATGAAGAAAGACTGGATCAACTGGGCTTGTATTCACTGGAGTTCAGAAGAATGAGAGGGGACCTCATAGAAACATTTAAAATTCTGACGGGGTTAGACAGGTTAGATGCAGGAAGAATGTTCCCAATGTTGGGGAAGTCCAGAACCAGAGGTCACAGTCTAAGGATAAGGGGCAAGCCATTTAGGACTGAGATGCGGAGGAACTTCTTCACCCAGAGAGTGGTGAACCTGTGGAATTCTCTACCACAGAAAGTTGTTGAGGCCAATTCACTAAATATATTCAAAAAGGAGTTAGATGAGGTCCTTACTACTAGGGGGATCAAGGGGTATGGCGAGAAAGCAGGAATGGGGTACTGAAGTTGAATGTTCAGCCATGAACTCATTGAATGGCAGTGCAGGCTAGAAGGGCCGAATGGCCTACTCCTGCACCTATTTTCTATGTTTCTATGTAAGCTCCCAGTGCCATTTTCTGCTGTGAAATTCCTATGATCCTGTAGTGGAAACATTGCTACATCACCAGAAGAGGTAACCAGGCAGTTCAAGAGGTGTCCTGAATATGAGGAGATTGGCATTGTGATTAGACAAGGTACATGTAAGAAGGTAAGTTGGAGCCAAAATAGAGGGAGAGTTGGCCACTACAAGGCCTTCTCTTCCATTACAGAAACTCAGGATCATTACCGCCACATTCTGGGCTTAATACTACTACCTTCTCCATGATGCGTCCAGGTAGCAGCGATAAGTGAGGCGGATGGGATGGAAATCCATCAGGGAGCATGGATTTGCAACGAGTAAGTCATGTCTAATGAACCTAATTGAATTTTTTTGAGGAGTGGTAGATCAGGGTATGTCTATGGATGTTATTTATATGGACTTCTAAAAGGCATTCAACAATGTTCCACATAACAGATTTGAAACAAAAATGAGAGCACATGGAAATGGAGGAAACCTATTGGTTTGGATATGGAATTGCTTCGGAGGTAGGAGACAGAGAGTAGGACTAATAGGTATGTACTCTAATTGGTAGCATATGACTAATGGGGTCCTGCAAGGATCTTTAATGGAGCCTTAGTTTCTCATTTTATTTATAAATGACCTGGATGAAGGAATAGCGAGCCATATATCTAAGTTTGCTGATGACACTAAGTTAGGTGGCAAAGTAAAGAGTGCAGATGAGCGCAGAAAGTTGCAAAGGAACATTAATAGATTAAATGAGTGAGCAAAACTGTGGTAGCTGGAGTTCAATGTGGGAAAGTGTGAGGTTATCCATTTTGGACAGAAGAAAGTTAGATTAGAGCATTTTATAAATGGCAAGCAGCTGTGAACTATGGATGAGCAGAGAGATTTAGGGGTTAAAGTTCAGAAATCAGGAAAAGCTAATGGACAGAAAAAAAAATTAAAAATGCTAATGGAATGTTGGCCTTTATCTTAAGAGGGCTGGAATACAAGGGGGCGGAAGTTATGTTTCAGCTGTACAGAGCTCTCGTTAAACCCCACCTGGAGTACCACACCTCAGAAATGATATATTGACCTTGGAGGGGGTTCAGTGTAAATTCACCAGAATAATACCGGGGTTTAATTATGACGTCAGGTTGCATGGGATTTAACAGTCTGAGGGAATGAGGGGTTTGACAGTCTGAGGGAATGAGGGGTTTGACAGTCTGAGGGAATGTGGACTAGGCTTGTATTCCTTTTGAGTATCGAAGCTGTAGGGTTGATTCAATAGAGGTGCTTAAGATGATGAAAGGATTTGATAGGGTGGATAGAGAGATCTAACAATCAGGGAGTTCAAGACCAAGAGGTATAACCTTAAAATTAGAGCTAGGCCATTCAGGGATGATGTCAAGAAGCACTTCTTCACACAAAGGTTGGCAGAAATCTGGAACTCTATTCCCCCAAAAAGCAGAGATTAATAGATATTTGATAGGGAAGGGTATTACGGGTTACAGAACTTAGATGGCTAGCAGCCCACACTACTACATGTGTGCATGCTAAGTCCATGCAGCAGAGCTGGTCTCCAGTCATCTTGGGTAATCCTTACCACTGGACCAAGACCCAGCTCTGTCAAGCCCATGTGGAGGGTGGTGTGCAACGGCCACCACACGTTAAAAAAATCCACACACAGGCCTCTTCCACCCTTTAAGATGTCGTTCGGGATCTGGAATATTAGGTCCTTCATTGAAACACCTGTGAACTCATCCCTTTTTGGTGTGGAAGCAAGTCATCCTCGCTTCGAGGGAATGCCTATGATGATGATGGCTAGATGGAGTTAAGGTTCAGATCAGCCATGATCTAATTGAATGGCAGAACAGGCTCGAGGCAATGAATGGCCTATTCCTTTTCCAATGTTCCTATGACCCAGGAGCACCATTTCCCTTATCTCAAAGCCACTGTGCATATGGTGGGCAGGTAAAGAGCAGCCAGCTGTGGTGGGAAATCCCAGTCAGGAGCAGTGAACCTTATTGCCCACATTTGCCATCATTCTCAGCTGCGTGCTGTCCGATTTGTGGCAGGCTCAAAGAGGGCTATTCTGGCCTAGTTGTCTACCCCCATTTTCCACCTGCTTCTCATTCACATCCTAATTTTTCTCCCATCTGTTTTGGTACTGCTGTACTCCCAACTTATTTTTCTAAAGCATTTTTAGATTCTGACTAATATGAGTTTTGTGTATCACCCAGCGCTTTTTTACCATTCCAGCTTATTAAAGAAGGATGCGACTGATGCCAATGGACCAGAAGTAGTTATGCACACGCAGTTCCAGTGGGTTTTTTTGTTTGTTGTTGCCGGACTCCCAAAATTTATTATTCGCTCTGTATCCATTTTTCCTTGCACCTCTATGAAGCACATTAGGACATTTCTACACTTAATCTTTTAAGTAATTTAACATTCCTATTCATGATTGTTCTCCTTACAGCAGAGAAGGTTAAGGGGAGATTTAGTAGAGGTGTTCAAAAACATGAACGGTTTTGATAGAGTAAATAAGGAGAACGCTTTTCCACTGGCAGGAGGGTCAGTAACCAGAGGACTCAGATTTAAGGAAATTGGCAAAAGAGCCATAAGGATTTTTTAAAATATGCTGTGAGTTGTTATGATCTGGGTGGTGGAAGCAAATTCAATAATAACTTTCAAAAGGGAATTGGATAAATACTTGGAGAAGAAAATAGCAGGGATATGGGGAAAGTACAATAAAAACTCCCACCTCACAGATAGCTCTTTCAAAGAGCTGGCACTGGCATAATGGGCAGAGCAGCCGCCTCCTGTGCTGTAAAATTCTATGGGTCCGAAATTGATGGCCTTACCGCCCATTGCCACTGACTGCCGCCCACTGCCGCTGCCATTCCTCTTGAAGTTGCGCCCAGTGCCACTTTCCATTTGGTGTGGCGTGGACAGGAGGGGAGAACCGCCGGAAACCGCCTGCTGACGTCAGCAGACGGCCGAGTGTTGCAACTGATCTCCCGCCCGCCGAGATGCCATATTGATGCAGGTGGGAGTTGGCACCAAAACGGGGAAGGACCGCTGGCTGGAGGCTGTTCTATCCCCAACGGTGATTATGAAGAGCTGAAAAAAGAGGTTAGTAAACATTTTTTTTAAATTTTCTTTACAGCGACTTACCTGCTGAAGGTGTTCCGATGGTTTTTTTTTTTGATGGTTTTCCTTTTCAGGTCTTTGACCCTCCATGGGCCCGACTCCATCCTCGGCGGCACTTGGATGGCAAGCGCCTTTGCCACGAAGATTGGGAGCTCCCGCCGGCTGCCGCCCAGATTGGCAACGTAAGCCCCTCTTTTGCCACCCACCGCCCTTTCAAGGACCTTTTTGACAAACCCTGCCAAAGTATCATCAGGTACCTCGGCAGCCATCGGAAATCCTTTGGGCGGCACTTGGGCAGGCAAGGGCCTTCACCAATTTCAGCCCTTTTGATTCTATTATTAAAGATACTAGATAAATTCAATTTCTTGTTCAAATTCTAAGTGGCGGTTAATGTTTCATATCATTCAACCACCTTTTATCCAGGAATCCCATTTTTATTGTGTATATATCAGATTTCTGATATGTCTGATTTACATAAGGACAATTTGGATTAGCCCTCTAATTCTATGCTCTATGTTACTCTATATTGAGCAACTGCATCTAACAAGGATTCACAATTCAAATATCCAAACTCCCAATTTAATATATTTATATTATCTCGGATTATCTCTGTTTCCCATGTCAGCTCGTAATTATTCCACCATTCACACCCTATCCTGACTCATCTTTTCTTTCCTAACTTGTGCCATTACTATCTCAATTTGGCCCATCATCCCTTTTGTCTCTCAAATCTCTTCTGTCTTCCACCCTATCACAGACCTTCCCTTTTGTTCTTTCCTTTCCTCCCTCTTTCAGTGTCCTTTGCACTTCCTTAAGAATTGGTTACATTTTGAACTTTTGCCAGTTCTGACAAAGGGCCATTAACCTGAAACGTTAACTCTGATTCTCTCCACAGATGCTGCCTGACCCGTTGAGATTTCCAGCATTTTCTGTTTTTATTTCATATTCCAGCATCCGCAGTATTTTGTTTTTGTATTCATAAACTACCTTTTCTACAACATAAATTATTCAATTGCGTAGCCAATCAAATAACCACAGTCCTTTTACTACACCATTAAGCTCTTCGAGATAGTTAATATATTGTGCAATATCCTTTAATATCTTTACCATTATAGATCTCTTACAGTTCCATCAGAGGTCATTGGAGGGGAACAATCAAACAAATAGACACAACCCGGTTAAATGTAATTTATACTGTCTTCTCCTGTGAATTTGGAGTGCTTTTTAATTAGGCTGCTTTGTTAGTATGATTGAATATATTAATTATTTAAAAGATAGTTCCAATTTATAACAGGTAATGCAAAAATATGTAATCGTATACTGGCTGCATTTTTAATAAGAATTTTACTGGCAAATTTAAGCCTATGTTTAAAAATAGTTTGTCAGTGAAGAGCGGAGAATATTTATGTGCCGTTGTCACAAGTTGTTTATTTTCTTTTTTATACATTAAACATTAATCATTATGAGGGAATCAATGGACACTGGGGAGATACCAGGAGATTGGAAACAGGCTAATGTGGTATCCATATTTAAAAAGTGTGACTAAACAGACACCGCCAACTACAGACCCATTAGTCTTAACTTCAAATCTGTGTGAAATAATGGAATCGATTATCAGGATTACCTGTGCAGCGACCTAGCAAACAGCAATCAACATGGCTTTAGATGGGGAAGATTCTGTCTGACCAGCTCCTTGATTTCTTTGCGGAAGTGACAACTCAATTCGACTGTAGTAAAACCTACAATGTTGTGTAAGTAGACTTCCAAAAGCATTTGATTATCTTCCACATGAAAGATGACTGATTAAGCATTCAGAGCAAAATTCGGGTATGGATAAGAAATTGGGTGAAAGGTAGAAAACAATGGCCCAGAAATCAGATGGCACCGTGCCTTTTTTCAGGTACAAAATGGATGCCTATCACTCCAATATGGTGGCCAGGATGCACACTCAATATCTGCCGGAGGTGCGCTGTCCACCATATTGGTAATGACAGAAAAAGAGGTATCCAGGGCCAGTATCTGAAATCGGATTTAAGCCCTTTGCATGTGCGATTAGAGGGATTAACGGCTGTTTGAGGCCCACTTTGCAAAATTGGGCTGCCCTTACGTTTAGGAAAATGTGGTCTACATGGGGCCTAACTCGAGGCCCTTGAAGGGAGGTCTCTAAAAATAAAGGAAATTTAAAAATAAATACATGTGGAGCTGATAGGAACAGGAGGGCTCCCCCTTTGCTATACTACAATGCCGAAGATCATTGCCGGCCCTTGCTCAATCTGTACCCGATCACTTCCTCTTCTCTCCCAATTGCCCCCTCTCCAAGGACCTACTTGAGGGCTGCTTCCAGTGATGCAGCCCCCGCAATTGAACCCGCTTCACTGGCAGCTGCCTAGGGACACGCAGCAGGCATCTGCAGCTCAATGGCCTCATGTAAATATAGTGGCTGATGCAATATAAAGTTGGCGGATACAATTTTTAGAAATAAAATTGTCCTCTCTTCGGTTTTCCTGACCTAGAGCCTTCTGCTTTGGAGGCCCACTTTCACCCTTTTGAAGGCCATCATGCCTTATCTGATTCGGCCTACCAATCTCCACACTTGCACAAGGTTCCATATGGGCTAGCAATGTAAGAATGGCCAGCATCAGGAACCCCAGCCAGGCTCTGCCCTCTCAGCATCAGTGGCTTCATAAGGGCCAGCAGGAAATCTCAGATTAGGTCAGTTAACTTCAGTTACATGGATAGACTGGAGAAGCTGGGGTTGTTCTACTTAGAGCAGAAAAGGTTGAGAGGACATTTGATAGAGGTATTCAAAATCATGAGGGGTCTAGACAGAGTAGATAGAGAGAAACTGTTCCCATTGGCAGAAGGGCCGAGCACCAGAGGTCACAGATTTAAGGTGATTGGCAAAAGAACCAAAGGCGACACGAGGGAAAGCATTTTTACACAGCTGGAATGCAATGCCTGAAAGGGTGGTGGAGGCAGATTCAATCATAGCTTTCAAAATGGAGTGGATAAGTACCTGAGAGAGAAAAATGTGCAGGGCTTCGGGGAAAGGGCAGAATAATGGGACCAGCTGAGGTGCTGAGGCACAGGCTCGAGCGGCCTTCTTCCATGTTGTAACCATTCTATGATTTTATGATTCTATAATGTCGGAACCCAAGTATCCCTGTCCTAGCCTATTTCCGAGCCTTTCCACTGACCTGCCACCAGAGTCTGCTGGCAGAGCTGAGGAAATTTGGCATGCAATGGTGCAGCGTTGCTTCTGTCTGCTGTGACCCCAGGGACCAGACAGATCAATATTCACTATGAAAGCTAGGGTTACCACCTGTTGAGGATTGTCCTGAAGTCTCCAGAAATTAAAGATTAATCTCCAAGAAACTATTGTAGGCAACCTGGGAGCAAAATCACAGGGGCATCAAAACATTTTGCATTATCTGCTATAAAAATATTGGAGATGGGGGATAAACGTCAACAGTCATCCAATCAGGTAACAAAAAGAGTCTGTTCTCTTTCTTGGCATCGATAGGCGGTACGTCACGAGGGTGGACATGTTGGGTGACCAATGGCAGGAGTGTGGGAGTAGGGCGGTTGGAGACAGAGGTCATGTGATGAACCCTCCACAAATACATCGGCAGCATACCTTCTGCTAATTGAAAGGGCACCCATTGGATCCATTACCTCCATAAGGCATCATAGCACCCTCCAACTAGTAAAATGCCCCCCAAAATGTTGGTCATTTTCTTTTAATATGCACGAGCTGTGTCACCATCCCGAAATCAGATGGTCCTCACTGGATTGGCAACAACCAAAAGGTGGCCACTAAGATTACTAAGAAGCAGGAACATTTTCTGACTTTGACACGTGTCACAGTCGGCGACCATATGTGTACCACCCAGTGCAAAGGAGAGGGAATGTATAACAAGGGAAAAATATTGCTCTCATGCGGGAGTTCCGAGAGGGTCAGTAGAATAGAAAGAAAATGTCATTTTTGCTCAAAAACCTATTTAGAGGATATTAAATAGAACAACAAACAGCTGTCAGTGAGTTTACAACCATTATTCAATCTCAGGGCTTTGCTGATATTTATAAAGCACTTGAGTTTTTCTCTTGGGGTTTATTACTTCATCAGCATCTCTTGATTGAATTACATTGGTGTAACTCTCTGCCAACTATCTGCTATTATCACATATTCAATTCACAACCAATTTGACTCATTACTTCTCACAGCCAGATTTCCTAATGCCCTCACATTAATTTTTCAAATCAGTTCATACAATAGCAAGGTGCATCCTTCCCTAAGTGATGTGACAAAATACACATACAGTGCCTTTACCTGATTACTAGATGTCACTAGTAAACATATCAGTCTTTACCTCTGGTTAATTTGAACTGAATTAACATTCTCAATTACAAACTATCTATGATTGTAGTCAGTTGTGCATGAAATTTTATGTATTGACAGGAAAAAAAAGGGAAAAAGCTAAATTATTCTTGTTGCATTTGGGAAAGTAGCAGATAATATCCAATATTTTTACATGATTTGAAAATAATTGTCATTTTTACAAAATTAACCCAATATCTATTTCAGCAATTTCTCAGGTTATTTTTTTTACCCTTCAACCACCATGTCCTTCTTTACTTTGCACACTTTCATGAATCGTCTTGCAGCTGAGAGTATGAGTGTATTGGTTATTCTATCTGTGAAGAATATTAAGTGCAATCTTATATTCTTGTGATTGTACAGAACAATTAGGCCATCGAGTATTGCACTTTATCTTCAACACTCTACTTAACCTTTTATACTGGTTCAGAGAATTTACATTAAAAACAGCTCTTTAATGTAATTATATTTTATTTTCTATAATGAAACACTTAATGGGCAATCCTGAGCTTTTCTCATGGAGAAACTGCTCCACATGTAACATAAATGAGGGAGCGGATCAAATTCGGGACATTTTGATGGGAATTCAGATCTTTGAATGGAGCCTGTTCAAATCATTATTTAGGATTTCTGAATTAAACCTAACCAAGTCATTATTCTGCATTTCTGAATGGAATGTGACCAAACCTTAATCCAGAAATTGGAATTAGATCTTCCTTTTCGGTTTCGTAAGTATATGATTTTCCAACAAAGGTTTCTGGATGGCCTAGCTGAAGTTGAATTCCTCTATCCCATTAAGAGTTTACAAAATGGCACCTTGCAGCTGTGTGCTTTACCACATACTAGATCAGTCTGGAAGAAAAAAAAGAAAGACTTGCATTTATATAGCACCTTTCATCACTACCGGATGTCCCAAAGTGCTGTACAGCCAATGAACTACGCTTTGGAGTGTAGTAACTGTTGCAATGTAGGAAACGCGGCAGCCAATTTGCACACAGCAAACTCCCAAAAACAGTAATGTGATAATGACCAGATAATCTTCTTTAGTTATCTTGGTTGAAGGATAATTATTGTCCAGGACACTGGGGCTAACTCTCCTTTGAACTAGTGCTATGGGATCTTTTACATTCACCTGAGAGGGCAGACAGGGCCTTAGTTTAATGTCTCATCTGAAAGAATGCACCTCCAACCATGCAGCACTAGCTTCAGTACTGTACTGAGTGTTAGCCTAGATTTTTGCACTTAAGTCCTGGGGTGAGACATGAACTTACAATCTTATGACTCAGAGGCGATGGTGCTATCCACAAAGCCACTGGCTGACACAAAAAAAAAATTAAATTCATTTGTTGATGGTGGGCAGATTTTATTTGTTAATTAGAGTCTTCTGTGTCTAGTGGCACATGAGACAATCTATTTCTTCCACTGCTGATTGTCCAGAGTAAGATATGTGACTCCATCGGAGTATCATCTTACCTTACATCCAGCAGCTTGTGGTTCACCACAGTTGATGTTTATAGTGGCAAGCCAGTAACAGACTCATTTTATCTCTAGGCATTTTTATGTGGACAGGTTGTTAGCCTGAATCACAGCTCCCTACCAGGAGGACTGGTGGACTGGCTCTTAGCTTTTGAACTCACTGGCTTGGGTGTCCCAACCAGAAGTTATACTCCCATCAGCATAGCTCTTGGGGTCGTAGGAGCATGCCAGCCTTCCCACCACATCAAGGTGCAGTCCCTAGGGAAGAGGTTTTATTGAAGGGGGGGGGGGGGGGGGGGGGGGCAGTCTTGTTAAAATAATTGGTTTACAAACATGTGTAAACTGGCAACTCAATAACAATAAAAACTGAGCATCTGCCGTACTTATTTTACAATAGTTAAGAGGCTCTTTGTTCACAATGGCCCAAACCCATTTGGACTTCTGATGTGGACACAAAAGAAGTTTAATGCCACCCATTGTATATACAGTATTTCCAGCATCAATGTTAAGAAGCTAGCACTGATATTGCAGGGACATAATTCTTTCCAATGGGGCACCTCAGTTTTCCCACAGAAGGTGAAGTAAACTCTTCCTATCTGGCTTGTTTAAATATCGATAGGATATAGATTTCCATTTATGACCACTGTGCAGCGACTTCTGACAGCAGTAAGAACATTTGAGGGAGGTGCAGGATGTGAGGAACAGAAAAAAAAGACTGAGAGGGCAAGTCACTGCAGGTTGCTCTCTTATATTTGTCAACATTCAGTAATATAATCTTGATCGACCTCTAAAATTAAATTGTTTACTTGCCCATTCAACTAGGGCAGTATAGAGGACGTTGGTATAAATAACACTAGTTAAGATGAAATTATATTCATAAGACCGAGAAATAAATTAAATCAAAATGCATTGATAAGGCTTCCATTTCCAAAGTGATGCAAGTCTACCAAATGCCATTTTTTATTTCAGAAAATTATTTTGAAATCAATAATACAATGCCCTTTGCACAGTTGTGCTTAGTATTGCAGCTTTGTAAACCTTTTGTCTACTGTGCCAGTCTTAAAAGTAACAGCAAGTGCTCAGTAAAAGGTTTGCATCTGTTGCAGTATTAAATATGGCAGATGTGGAAAATGCTCTTGTCGGTCCTGAGCTAAAATGAAAGTGTCTGTACTTGAGTTGGTGTCAGCCCCAGTAATTGGTGTCCATTTTACTCACTTACTCCTCACTTAGGGCTCAAGTTTCCATCCCCCTACAAAAATGGTGCAACTTCGTGTGGTGCGTTGAGATTCTGGTAGAAAAACTCACGATTCTGGCCAATCTTGGGTATTGTTTACCCGCAGCGTGGCGCAGCACAATGAGAGGGGGGCGGCACTAGGGCTGTGCTGGCTAAACAGAGCCAGCAGAGGGCGGGGCTTGGGTCCAGCATCTGTTTCAGTGCCGGCAGCGTTGCGCATGCACGATAGAGTGGTCGCGCATGCGCAATGGTGTATTAACATTGGCAATCGGCCATTTTTAAAGGGAAAGCCTTGAGAATGATTTTTGGTGCCTGATTGATTTTTGGAGCCTGAAGGAGTGCTGTTTGGAGTACTGTGGAAGAAACTGCTGGAATCAGTGAGTGCCCTGTGGTGCTGCTAAACTTCCAGAAGGTGTGCTGCATAGGTCAGAATCATTCATTGCTGCATGCAAAATAAGGAGTTTGTGTTTTGTAAAATCACTGAGTGTCAATCGAAGACAGCACTGCAAAAATGTGCGCCAAGAACGAAGAATTTCACGCATAATGAAGTGGAGACACTAGTTAATATCATTGAGAACAGATGGCAGGAGCTGGATACCAGCAACAGAGGTCGCACAAAAGTGCCACCCAAAGAAATTAAAAAACACTGGAACCAAGTTGCAGAAGATTACTGCGCAGCGGTGAATACCACGAGATCTTGAAGCCAGTGTAAAAAGAAATGGCAGGATCTTGGTCAAGTAGTTAGTTTAAGTAATATTTTAATTTTTCAATGGAATTGCATTTGTAAATGCGACCATCTGTATATGTCCCACCCAGCAGAAAGACACCCTCTGTAACAAGTTATATTTTCATCTTCGCAGAAGAAATTGGCCCACAATAAAAGGGAACGAAATCACACAGGAGGATGCCCGCCAACTCTGCAACAACCAACACCCTTGGAACAGAGAGTCACTGCTTTGTTTTTCTCCAGGTAGCACCCATTAAACAGTACTGCACAAGCTGGGCCCACATGCGAGGGAGAGGGTCAGTACTGAAAATTCATCGTGGTCCTTCAAATCAACCTGCTGCCTGGTCTGCTATGTGTAAGTCTACTCATGCCACCCATCCTGCCCCCTCCTGTGCTGCTAACCATTTGACTGTTCTGTTATATTTTGCAGAACCTGATGCCAATCCAGAAGATTCAGACGCGGACGAGCCAGACCAAATTTGTAGGGGGGAGGGGGTGGGCATGGAGAGGTATGAAAGAGAATCTTGAACTTGCGTTGCCAAGCACTTCCATGGGTTCTGGTTCGACATTCCATTGTTTCAGCTCGTCCCAGTCCCTGCATAGTGGTTTAGGGTCTGGTTTGACGTTGGGTGCTTTTAAAAGTTCCGAGGTTGTGGGTTCCAGTGCTGGTGGTGGAAACAGTATGGAACATTCAGTGCCCCAATGTCCCAGCCTGCGCCTCCCAGTGCTGGTGGACTGCAGTATGGAATACTGAGTGCCCCACCGTCCGAGGTTCCGTGTCCCAGCGCTGGTGGAATGCAGCCTGTAACACCCAGGGCCTCACCGTCCCAGCCTGTGCCTCCCACTGGAGGAGTGCCGCGAGACAGATCCAGGGCAAGGGCAAGGAGAAATGTACCACGCTGTCCTGAGATGGAGGGTGCAACAGATGTGACTCAGGTGATGGCATTGGGTGTGGAGACCAATGAGCTTATCCAATCACTCATGCACACCGTCAGTGGGGTGGGTGATGAGGTAATGGGACTGTCGGGAGAAATAGCAGTAATGGCATGGGAAATGAGAGAGGGAATTTCTGAGGGAGGGAATTTCAGAGGCAGCGGGAACGATGGCACAGGCCATCAGGGAAGTAACTGCTGCAATAAGGGAACACAGCCAGGCCAATCAACTGCCACTCCCACTGCAATCCCTGCACTTGCCTCTGGAGAGACCCAAGGCCCTGCCCACCATGAAGAAGTGCACATTGACAGAAATGTGGATGAGAGATGGGTGCAGCCTTTCTTTGCTGCTGTTGTTGTTGTTCATGTTACTCTTGCAACTGTTTTCACATTGAAAGTTTTTTGTAAGTTATGTACATTTACAACTAAAAAGTGTTCTAAAAGTTTTTAAGTGATCTTAGAGTGTATAAGTTCTCACATTTTGTAAGTTATTTAAATTTACAACTTTATAAGTGATCTTAAAGTTTTTACGTGATCTTAGAGTGTAACTTTTTCCTAATTGAACTTGTTTTGTAACTTTAAATGTTTATCAGTGACCTTAAAGTTTTTAAGTGATCTTAAAGAGTCATATTAAAGTAAAGTTTGATAAAAAGAATAATTTTATTACACTAAAGTGAAGTACATTCTAAACTTTTCAATAAAATGTTGCTTACATTACAACTGAATCATGTTCCATTAACACAACACAACAATTAGGAACACTGCAAAAAAATAAACATGTCCATGCGGAACAGTTGATGCCCTCAGGCATCAGTAAAGCGTTCACAGATGAGCTGCTGGCACAAGGCTCGAGCAATCGTTAAAGGAGCAAGATGGCCCGCCCTCCTCCGACGTCGTGCTCCGGCCTCAGGTACTTGCATGGCTTCCTCATCCTCGTCATCCTCCTCCATCAACTCCCTGGTCGTCACCTTCATCTTCCAAATCATTATCATCAGGCACTCTCACTGCAAGTTGGTCTTCTTCCACGGTCAGCTACTGCTGCCTCATGATGGCTAAGTTATCCAGCACACAACAGTGAACTGACCGACAATCTCAGGGGACTATTGCAAGTAGCCTCCGGAATGGCCCCGGCATCGGAAATGCTACTTCAAGATGCCAATGGTCCTCTCTATGATGCTGTGCGTCGCAATGTGCGACATGTTGTATTGATGGTCAGCTTCCGTCCGGGTTGCGCGTAGTGGGGTCATGAGGCAGGTGGCCAGGCTATACCCTATAAGGGCCCAAATTTCCCCATGAGTTGCTCTGTTTTTTTGGAGCAACTTGATTTTTCTGGAATATCTTTTTAGTTGCAAATCTGGCCATTTAATTTGCGCCAGTGTAAGTGAGTTAGTTAGGTTTTTTTTTTTTAGTTAAGTTTTTTTTTCAAAAGGGGGTGTTCCCAGCCACTTATGCTTGTTTTGGCCATTTAAGTGAGTTTTGACCAGCAAATAGTTGCTCCAAACCAACTTAGGCCAGTGTATGTTGCCACTTCTGTCCGCACAAAAAAACCTTACCTAGAGTTAAGGAATCGGCGCAAGTAACTATATTTAAAGCACCACCAAGCACCAAACAAAACACAAAAATAATAAGCATTCAATAAAAAATAAAGAACTGAAGTAAATAGTTAAATTAACAAATAAAGAACTGAAGTAAATCCTACCTTCAATTAAACTCGGCAGCGGCTGGCCGTGTGGGAGTTCCTTCGGCCTGGGATAGGGGAGGGAGAACGTGGTATCTGAATGGCGGGGCGGTGGGGAGAGAGGGAGGGAGAAGGCTCAACGCGGCAGGCTGGGGGCGGTGGGTGCTGAACGTGGCATTTTGAGGGGGGGAATGGGAGAAGGCTGAACTCGGTAGGCTGGGGAGGGTGGCGTGGTGTGTGGTGATGAGGAGGGAGAGAGAAGTCACATGACTGAAGGGTGGATGGGGAGAGAACAAAATACCTTTGCGTGTCTTACCTTGTTTGGAGAGGGAGAAGAGCTGTGGTGCCATTTTTTACCTTCTTTCACCTTTGAAAGTTTAACTTTTACTTTAACGATGGGTGCAGCAATATCAATGCCACGGATTTTGCAATAGTTATGCATCACAGTGCTACGTAGGAGAGAATTGATTAAAGCTCATCGCATCAGAGTCTGTAGGCTGCTGGGCAGGAGGCCTTTCGAGTCAGGCATTCGTACCTAGACCTGAATGAGGCAGATTGTGTCAGAAGGCTGCGTTTCCGTAGAGAAGTTGTCTCTGAGATCTGTGAGTTGGTGAGACCAGATTTACCCACATCGCCTTGCGAGCACCTGTGGAGGATGCCGAGCAGTTCAGGAATAGAAAAGGCTTCCGCTCCATTAATGTGCAGCTCGTTTGTGATGACAAGTATCGCATCATGTCAGTCAATGCAAGATACCCTGGCAGCACCCATGATGCATTCATCCTACCCGACCGCGTTATTTCTGACATCTTTGATCAGCAGCCACAAAGGCAGAGCTGGCTACTGGGAGACAATGGTTTCTATATCCACCAACAGTAAGACATACATCTTATTCGTTTGTGTCACTTCTGCATTTTTGCCTCTGTCTCTTTGCTGTGCATTTTTAAAAGAAAAAATACAGTTGTCCTTAATAATATCAAAGATTGTTTGTTGAATTATGGTCTGCTTCAGGTGGTATAAATGCCACTTAAATCAAATTCAGTCAGTCTATGTCTGTCATTTTGATTACCCTGCTAGATAACCAAAGCACCGAATTTGCAATCACTGTTGAAACAGCTTCTAATAAATATGAGCTGTTTAAGATTACCCAGGACACTTCTCGAGAATCAGAAGAGGAAAGCACAACTGATTTATTGCTGGTTTTCTGAATATTTTGTGATATCTTCTGGAAGTGATATTCGAACTAATTTTACAAAAGATAATATTCATGCATTATTTCATTCTTGCAGGAATCACTAATGTACCCTACAGAGACTGCCCTTATTGAATTTAATTTAGAGTAATGATCTTGCATCTTTAAGTAGTGCTGCTGTTTTGCTTGGTGTCAGGTACAAAGTTATATCAAGAGACAGAGAGTTACAGAACCATCATTTACAGTGGAACAGTATATTTCGATGAACATGAGTTCTATGTCACTGTCCTGAAAAGAGAAAGGCAATCTCATGTCCTTATGAGATATAACAAAATATTGTCCTGTCTGTGCGGAAAATTGTTACTTAATTCCGTTGCCAGGAACTCCATTAGACAAAGTTGTTGGAACATTTCCATTTATGGCGTATGATAGCAAAATAAGTAGTTGAGAGTTAAACTATTTTTGCGATCTTGCCTATGAGTGGTTCTGTCTGTTTCTGCATCAACTGTCAAGCTACAGGGCTACTGAGCACTCTTGGTACCTTGGCTCCGTTGTTCTATATTTCATAACATCTGTTGATGTCGTCGCTTGTGAGCAAAGGTTACAGCAGCATGCCTACAAGTAAAGAATATTTCATATTCTAGGCTTAGGAATTCCATGGAGCAAGCTAGTAAAGATGGATAAAAATTCTAATGAATATTTTGGAATCATCAAGCAACATCTGGACAACTAAGAAAGTCGAAATTGGCATTCATGATAATCAGTTTAAAAGTTTGTTTTTCCAACATGCATCCTTGCAAACAGGATTGTTTGTTGTGCTTTGTTTGGATGTTCAGAAAGGTGTTAACGTTCCACATCAGTGATTCGTGGCTAACGTAAGGAAACATGGACGACAAAGTGAAGTGCAGCACTGAAAGAAAATAGTCTTAAAACAGAGGGTAGCCATAAATGGGAGCTCGTCAGATTGTCTAGCAAATGTAAATGGGATACCCCAGTGTTTGCTCCTGAGACCCTTGCTATTTTTAGTACAGAGCAACAATTGGGTGGAAGACAATTGTAGGCAAGATCTCCAAAATAGGGAACAACACAAAACAAACATTTCAAACCTATCAGAAAGATTTGGATCTGTTAGGTAACTGGGCCAATAGATAGAAGATAAAACTCAAGATAACATTTTTTTTTCATTCTTGGGATGTGGTAAGACCAGTATTTAACGTCCATCCCTAATTGCCCTGAGAAGGTGAGGGTTGCACTTTTGAGCCACTGCAGTCCATGTGGTGAAGGTTCTCCCACAATGCTGTTGGGTAGAGAGTTCGAGGATTTTGACGCAGATGATGTCTAAAATAATTGTCATGGGACCTCGAAGTCAAGGGCGGGTGTATGTGTTAAATAAAACTATGGTACATTATGATGATTAGGAAATAGTTTAGGCATAATGCATACATTTAAGAAGCCATAAGCATGGTACATAATGAAAAAAGAACATAATAATGTAAGAACATAAGAAATAGGAGCTGGAGTAGGCCATTTGGGTCTTCGAGCCTGCTCCGCCATTCAACAAGATCATGGCTGATCTTCTACCTCAACTCCACCTTCCCACACTATCCCCATATCCTTTAATGCTCTTTGGTCCCAATAATTTTTCGATCTCTGTCTTGAATATACTCAACGATTAAGCCTCCACAGCTCTCTGGGGTAGATAATTCCAAAGATTTACAACCCATTGAGTGAAGAAATTTCTCCTCATCTCAGTCCTAAATGGCCAACCCCTTATTTTGAGACTGTGACCCTGTATTCTAGATTCGCCAGCCAGGGGAAAAATGTTCTCAGCATTACCCTGTCAAGCCCCTTAAGAATTTTATACATTTCAATTAGATCACCTCTCATTCTTGTAACCTCTAGGGAATATAGGCCTAGTCTATTCAATCACTCCTCATAAGGCAATCCCCTCATCCCTGGAACCAGACTAGTGAATCTTCATTGCACTCCCTCTAAGGCAAGTATGTCTTTCCTTAGGTAAGGAAATTAGAACTGTACACAGTACTCCAGATGTGGCCTCACCAATGTCCTGTATAACTTTTGTAAGACTTTGTTACTCTTATAAGCTAATCCCTTTGTAACAAAAGCTAACATACCATTTGCTTTCCTAATTGCTTGCTGTACCTGTCTGTTAACTTTCTGTGATTCATGAACAAGGACATCCAGGTCCCTCTGAATGCAAACATTTCTCAAGTCTCTCACTGTGCTTTTTTATTTTTCCTACCAAAGTGGATAACTTCCCACTTCCCCACATTGTATTCCATTTACCATGTTCTTGCCCACTCAGTCAACCTGTCTATATCTCTCTGCAGCCTCTTTGCACCTCCTCATAGCTTACGTTTCCACTTAACTTTTTATCATCAGCAAATGTGGATACATTACACTCAGTCCCCTCATCTAAGTCATTAATATAGATTGTAAATAGCTGAGGCCCAAACACTGATCCTTGCGGTACCCCGCTAGTTGCAACCCGAAAAAGTCCTGCTTATTTCTACTCTGTTTTCTTTCCATTAACCAATCCTCAATCCATGCCAATATAATACCAATCTCATGAGTCCTAATTTTGTGTAATAACCTCTTGTGTGGCACCTTATCAAATACTTTTTGAAAATCCAAATACACGACCTTCACTGGATCCCCTTATCCATCCTATTGGTTACATCTTCAAAAACGTCTAACAGATTTGTCAAACACAATTTCCCTTTCATAAACCAGGCTCTGCCTAATCTTATTATGATTTTCTAAGTGCCCTGTTACCACGTCCCTAATAATCGATTCTAGCATACTGAATTCAGGCTAACTGGCCTATAGTTCCTCATTTTTTCTCTTCCTCCTTTTTTAAATAATAGGGTTATATTTGCTACTTTCCAATTCTTCAGGACTGTTCTAAGCAAATAAGATACGTGGTTGCAGTATTTGAGGGCTAGAATAGCAAACAAAAAAAGGTTCTACTATTAAGATATATGTTATTAGTCAAATCCCAGTTAGAATTCTCGAGGTGAAATTCGACTTGGGCGAAATGCAAAATGGGTAGTATCGCATCTGCCATCCGTTATACCTCCTATCTGTAGTTCAAATCCCACACCGCAGACTTGAGCACAAAGAACTAGGCTGACACTCCAGTACAGTACTGAGAAAGTGCTGCACTGTCAGAGGTGCCGTCTTTTGAATGAGAGGTTAAACCGAGGCCCCTTCTGCTCTTTCAGGTGAACAGAAAAGACCCCATGGCATTATTTGGAAGAAGAACAGAAGATTATTCCTGGTGCCATGGCCAATATTTATCCCTCGATTAACATAATTAAAGCAGACTATCTGGCCATTATCGCATTTCTGTTTGTGAGAGCTTGCTGTGTGCAAAATTGACTCCTGGATGTCCTACATTACAATAGTGACTACACTTCAAAAAGTATTTTATTGGCTATAAAAAGTACTCTAATTCTGGCCTCATGGGCATCCCCGATTTTAATCCCTCTGCCATTGGTGGCCGTACCTTCAGCTGTCAAGGCCCGAAGCTTTGGAATTCCCTTCCTACACCTCTCCACCTCTGCTTTCTTTCCTCCTCGAAGATGCACCTTAAAACCTACCTCTTTAATGAAGCTTTTGCTCAGCTGCCCTAATATCTTCTTATGTAGCTTGGTGTCAAATTTTGTTATATAACATTCCTGTGAAGCATCTTGGGATGTTTTACTACGTTGAAGATGCTATAGAAATACACGTTATTGTTGTTGTTGTTGTAAAGTGATTTGGGACATCCTGAAGTCATGAAAGATGCTATATAAATGAAAGTCTTTCTTATTTCTACTATCCGATACTTAGTTCCATTGACTTCACTGCAGCTGAATATTGGGCAGGACATATCACTGGTGCTAGATGTACACGTTTTGTGTCCCCCGCATAATTTCACCCCCACTGTGTGTAGCTTTCGTCATTGACTAATAGGATGGAAGCTATTGCCTGTTGCAGGTATGAAGGTGAGCAACAAAGATAATTTCAGGTTATGAAGAAGGATAAAAGATGTGGAATTGTTTTCATTTGGAAAAGAAGCGACTTCAAGGTTATGTAATTGGAGTTTTGAAGATAATTAGGGAAATTGTGAAAATTTGTTCAGGCAAGTTTAAAAAAAATTATATTAAAAGGTTCAAATACCAGGGAAATAAGCCAAATATCAGGACATTGGGAGTGAATAGGGGAGTCAGGCAGTTTTCACCCAAAGGGTAAAAGACATGGAATAAGTTACAGGAAAAGCCATTGAAGCAAATATTCTAATAGGATGCAAAATACACTTAGATGCATTTGTGGAGAAAGAAGGAATTGAAGGATATGCACTGACAAGTTGTTGTTCACGTGCTAATTGGGGTTGGCTGCGTGTTATTAATAGTGTTTGACAGCAATTACTTCCACTAGTTCACACACAAATTTGCTGTTTTGTGGGCATTCTCTCATTTAGCAATGAGAAAGAACAGCATGATATTCTTTAATTCAGCTACAAACTGTAATTTGGAGTCAGCAACACATCTAAAATAGCCCCTGATAAAAAATAGCAACTGATTTCTGAACAAATTGTTGTAGATTTAGACATTACTGAGTGAGAAAACTCAGTTTGGCAAGCCATGAGCTACCAACCTTTCTTCAAAGACTCAGGGAGAAAAGGCACCCAATTTACAGGACTGAAATTGGTCTTCCAAAAATGCTTGACATGGGAGGAAATAGCTTGAAGTAGGCTAAACTGGAGAGCAGTCATAATGCTGGGCAAGGCTAACTCATATACAAAGCCTTGTCAATCCATAGCTCAGAGGGGCTGAGAGTCATCAGAATTCTTACATGCTCCATTCACAAGGGAATTACTTAGAAGTGGTACATTGGATGTTATATTTCTAAAACAAAACGCAACCCCAATTAGCAGCTCTGAGCCAACTAAAGCAGCCAACATTTACACATTATATAATGAAGGAAATAAATACTCTGTGTTTATCTTACACATTGTGCTATGTATTATCTATCATTGTTTACAATGTAGCAGGAGCTCAGCATAAAATGGCAATAGAAAGTATTTCAAGAACAGAGTCGAAAAGTATTGGAGAACGTTTCTTTGGGCACAGTTACTTCACAGATATGGTTTGCCTTTTCAGAAATGGTGTAACTGTGAGAATCCTTGAAAGGGATTTAGAATTAGCGCCAGGCCCATAGGGGAAGAAATTAGCTTTTGCAGGAAACCGGCACAAAATCAGCAAAATGTTGCTGGAGGCCAGAATCTTGCCCCACATTTGACCTTGGGCCTCATTTCCATGCAAGCTGCAGATGTCCATTGTGCATCCGTATTCAACTCACCGATTCGGGCCTTCTGAAAATTGTCTGCCTCCAACACTGAGCCAGCCTGAGGGTATGTCCTGTGGTGTGTTGGCATGCAACGGGAAGGAGCGAGCATTTTTTTAAAATTTCAAAATATACTTTATTCATATAAAAATTTGTACAGTCCATTCAAAAGCAGTTCAGTACATTTCGCTGCGGTCAGCAATCCCATACACTACATTTTGGTGCTGACGGCAGTTCCGTTCGATACATTTCCCTGCTTTTCAGTTCAAGTACAATTCGGTACAATACGGGATACATTGTAGTACGTTCAACAAATTACATTACATGTGTCACTATACAGTACACGGAATGGGTGATGGTACATTTACATTTTTCTTTTCAACGTGCATTACGAAAAAGACCTTGCATTGTACATGGCACTACATAGGTGTTTACAGATCATGGTGCTCCATGTACACAAAAAAGAAGTTACAAGTACAGCCCGAGAGGAGTTTTGTACTGATTCCTGCCCCCGGGTTTACTGTGGCAGAAGGGCTTTAAACTGCGGAGGCGAGCATGGGCCAGCACAGGCCATCAGCGGCCTAAAGTGTTTCTGTGTAGTGAGGTGGAGCACTGTTGCCTCTCCTGGCTCCACTTTAAGGTTAGTGAAAAATGGATAACTTAAGCCTTCTTCGGCTCTCTTTAAGGACCACTGGTTAGGTCTCCTTAGACCTCGAAACACTCCAACCAGTTTTTTTGCATATTTTGGCATTGATGTAAAACAGGTTTAGGACCCCTGATTAGCATATTTAAAGCGGTGAAGGCCAGTTTCAGGGGGAGATGCTCTGGGTCGACTGAAAGTCACCCAATCCAAAATGCAGATCAAGTACGGGAGATCCTGGCCGTATTCTGGTAAGTTTTTTCACCTGTTTTATGCTCGATAAATGGGCGAAATGAGGTTCATTTTTTCCTTCATAGACATCTTTGTTGCATTGTTATTACAGCCTCTAATTCCACATCGGCATTTTAACTCTCCTACTCTGCCATGGAGCTGCTATCCTAGTCAATGAAATGCACACTAAAGTCTCTTTTCAAGGTTGTATGAAACATGCAGCAGATGATAATTATTCCGGAAACCCTGTCGACGATGCGTGCGGAGGGTTGTACTGTGAGACTGCCCCCACTCAGTTCAGACATGAAGGACGGAATTTTCATGATGCCGTGCATTCAGGATTGGAGGTGGGTCGGGAGTAAGATGTACAAAAAATGGGAGCGGATCGAGAATGCACAGTCATCCTGCTTCATTGCGCCTCTAACTCGGGCGCATTTGCGACCTCATTGAGCTCATTAATACCATGTTGTCAGACCCTTAACAGTGTTTTTAACCAAACCTTTTGAATTTCACTGCATGACCATGGGAATCACGCTCTCCTGAACCCGGTCTGTCAAGCTGAAGTGAAAGCTCAGTGGCCATTGATCGAGGTCATTACTGCAGAGCATGGAGAGCACAATAAATACTGTCACATGACATCTGCTTACTTGTCTAAGGGAAAGGCTCTTGCTGAGCGCATTTTGAGCACAGATGTAGGTGTCTATAGTTTGCAAGTCTTTTTTGAAAATGAGGAAGCCACTCTCACCTCATTGCTACAACCTACATAAGAAAATAAGAAATAGGAACAGGAGTAGGCCATACGGCCCCTCGAGCCTGCTCCGCCATTCAATAAGATCATGGCTGATCTGATCATGGACTCCGCTCCACTTCCCCGCCCGCTCCCCATAACCCCTTATCCCCTTATCATTTAAGAAACTGTCTATTTCTGTCTTAAATTTATTCAATGTCCCAGCTTCCACAGCTCTCTGAGGCAGCAAATTCCACAGATTTACAATCCTCTGAGAGAAGAAATTTCTTCTTATCTATGTTTTAAATGGACGGCCCCTTATTCTAAGATCATGCACTCTAGTTCTAGTCTCCCCCATCAGTAGAAACATCCTCTCTGCATCCACCTTGTCAAGCCCCCTCATAATCTTATAAGTTTCGATAAGATCACCTCTCATTCTTCTGAATTACAATGAGTAGAGGCCCAACTTACGCAACCTTTCCTCATAAGTCAACCCCCTCATCCCCGGAATCAACTTGGTGAACCTTCTCTGAACTGCCTCCAAAGCAAGTATATCCTTTCGTAAATATGGAATCCAAACTGCACGCAGTATTCCAGGTGTGGCCTCACCAATACCCTGTATAGATGTAGCAAGACTTCCCTGCTTTTATACTCCATCTCCTTTGCATTAAAGGCCAAGATACCATTGGCCTTTCTGATCACTTGCTGTACCTGCATACTATCCTTTTGTGTTTCATGTACAAGTACGCCCAGGTCCCGCTGTACTGCGGCACTTTGCAATCTTTGTCCATTTAAATAATAACTTGCTCTTTGAATTTTTTTCTGCCAAAGTGCATGACCTCACACTTTCCAACATTATACTCCATCTGCCAAATTTTTGTCCACTCACTTAGCCTGTCTATGTCCTTTTGCAGATTTTTTGTGTCCTCCTCACACATTGCTTTTCCTCCCATCTTTGTATAATTGGCAAACTTGGCTATATTACACTCAGTCCCTTCCTCCAAGTCGTTAATATAGATTATAAATAGTTGGGGTCCCAGCACTGATCCCTGAGGCACCCCACTAGTTACTGGTTGCCAACCAGAGAATGAACCATTTATCCTGACTCTCTGTTTTCTGTTAGTTAGCCAATCCTCTATCCATGCTAATATATTACCTCCCAACCCCGTGAACTTTTATCTTGTAAAAGCAGTAACCTTTTATGTGGCACTTTGTCAAATGCCTTCTGGAAGTCCAAATACACCATATCCACTGTATCCCCTTTATCCACCCTGTTCGTTACATCCTCAAAGAACTCCAGCAAGTTTGTCAAACATGACTTCCCCTTCATAAATCCATGCTGACTCTGCCTGACCGAATTTTACTTTTCCAAATGTCCTGCTACTGCTTCTTTAATAATAAACTCCAACATTTTCCCAACCACAAATGTTAGGCTAACTGGTCTAAATTTCCTACTTTTTGTCTGCCTCCTTTTTTAAATAGGAGTGTTACATTTGTCGTTTTCCAATCTGCTGGGACCTCCCCAGAGCCCAGGAAATTTTGGTAAATTACAATCCCTGCCGCTACTTCTTTTAAGACCCTAGGATGCAAGCCATCAGGTCCAGGGGATTTATCTGCCTTTAATCCCATTATCTTACTGAGTACCACCTCTTAATGATTGCGATTGTGTTAAGTTCCTCCCCCCCTATAGCCCCTAGATTATCCACTGTTGGAATATTGTTGGTGTCCTCTACCATAAAGACTGATACAAAATACTTGTTCAGACTATTGACAGATTGGTCCTCTGATATCTACTTGAACTTCCATTTTTTGGATCAGTATGGGTGCTGTTTATACTGTCTCACTCTGGTCCTTATAATCGGGCCAGGATGAGCACCAACACCAGCAGCAGCCAGGCATAATACAATAGGCATGCTGCAAATGCATTTCAGATGCCTTGACAGATCTGGAGGAGCCCTTCAGTACGCACCAGCCTCCGTATCCAGAATCGTGGTCGTCTGCTGCATCCTGCACAACATAGCACAGCAGCGAAGATTAGCGCTGCATGAGGAGCAAAGCGCAGAGCACACAGCCTCTTCAGAGGAGGAGGAGGAGGATGAGCATCAGCTGGAAGATGAGGAAGAGCAGGAGGTACCTGAGGTCCAGATGCCAACAGCACCCAAGCACATTGCTGCGTGCGAAGCCAGGGATGGCCTCATCAGGGCCAGATTTTCTTAACTTCCAGCATTACACCCATGTGGCTGCCGTATGCTGTGCAAGGTTCACTCCAACCCAAACCCGCAACTACACCATAAAGCAACCCTACAATGACCAAGTCACTCGTTTCACACTGAACTGATTTTCTGGAGGTAACATTATGTCTGACCATTCACTCCAACTCTTTAAGCCACTTCCAAAGTAGCAGACACAAATGGGCATGACCGGAAAGTGGTGAAAATAAATAGTTTTATATATGCCATTAGAGTAGTGGAACCTTAAGAGAAACAGTTCTTTAAACACCCATTTGCTTACCCTTGTGCATCTACTTCTGTGTCATCTTTCACTTACAAGGTGCAATACCTGTGGCTTCAGCAGAGGTAGAGGCAGGCTATTCACTTCCCTGCTGCGGCTGCATAGACACTTTGGTGGACAAGTGTTGTCAGGATGGTTTTGACTGGTTTTCGAGCTGTAAGCTTGAGAGGAGGAACCCAGCTAGTTTTGAGCAAACACACTGCATTGAGTTAAATATATGATAAATATATGAATTCCAATGTCAGTTATGAAACTCCAAGCAGGTCATGGCAACGAGTGAAAGTGTATTAAGTGACTGGACCTGTACATTAATCTGTCTGGACCCGTAGATATGATGGGTGGCATAGCATCAGGTGAGGACATCACCCTGCGGGCTGAGGCTGGAAAGTGAAACATTCAACACTTTCTGGCCAGCTCACAGCAACTTGCACAAGCACGTTGCACATTGCTGCAGCAGTCCAGCATTACATTATTAAAGTGTTTATGGAAAATGGCTATCTCCACCATCCCCACCCCACCGGAACCGATGCCCCTACTAGCCCTGGCCAAAGGGCCGCCCCCCCCCGCCACTCCCGATGCTGGGTGCTGCTCCTAACCCTGGCCGAAAGGCTTGCCTCCCCTGCTGGTGCCGATTTCCGCTACTAACCCTGGCCGAAAGGCCTCCTCCCCCTCTCCCCTTTCTCCACTAACCCCCTCTCTCCTCTCCCTCCCTCTCTCCTCTCCCTCCCTCTCCCCTCCCCCCCCCCTCTCTCCTCTCCTTTCCTCTCTTCTCTCCCCTCTCTTCTCTCTCCTCTTCCCCTCTCGCTCCCTCTCTGCTGCTGCTGTCCGGGCCGTGGAACTGCATCTGCTGCACTGATTCTCTTACCTATGCCGATTTTGTTAACTGCCCAGAAGGTTTTTCCACAGTGGTCACATACACCGTCCTAAGAAAAATTGGAGTAAATTGGAGCTGGCCAAACTTGCTTAAATGGCCAGAATTGGTGTGGATGGCAGGTTATGCCCCCAATGAGGTAAACAAATCCTAGCCAAAAAAAATCCTACCTAAGTGAATTACCCTGGGGCAGAAAATTTGGGGAAACTTGGAGATTTTAATTTACTCCAAAAAAACAGCGCAGACCAAAAAAACGGTGCAGATAATTGGGGAAAATTGAGCTCTATGTGCTGTGCTGCAGACACCCTTCTGCAAATTCATTACATGCGTTCAGTGGGCAGGAGACCTATATCGTCCAGAACCCAGTTGTTATAAAAACAGTGCTTTACATCAACAGCAACTTCTTGTCTAGAATGTAACATTTCACAGACAGCCTACACCAATCGATTGAACAGCAGCAGCGACTGTATACTACAAGGACACAAGGTGAGAACAGACAATTGATTCTCAATCCCATTAGAAAGATAAACCACATTTATTGACCAAACAATGCCATGGTTTCCACAAGCTAATGTGCAGCTTAGAAATGATAATGACTTTAAAAAATATATAATTTTAAAGCCCTCTTGTCTATCTGTAGTTGGTAACTTGAATATGAATATCATGCCCTTCCGTGCTATCATTAACAAGAATATAACAACATAAGAACTAGGAGCAGGAATCAACCATTTGGCATTGCAAGCCTGCTCCGCCGTTCATTAAGATCATGGCTGAACTTCTACATCAACTCCACTTTCCCGCCCTTTCCCTATATCCCTTGATTCTCTTTTCTGCCCAAAAGTCTATCGATCTCAGTCTTCACGATACTCAAAGACTGAGCATGCACAGCCCTCTGGGGGAAAGATTCACAACCCTCTAAGTGAAGAAGTTTCTCCTCATCTCAGTCCCAAATGGCCAAAGCCTTATCGTGAGACTGTGCCCCCCAGTTCTATATTCTGCAGCCAGGGGAAACAGCCTCTCAGCATCTACTCTGTCAGGCCCTCTAACAATTTTATATGTTGCAATGAGAAGGCATTCCACTCTCTCAATGTCCAGCTGATCTGCGACTATACTCAGCGCAGCATGCAGATCAATGCTTGGTATCCTAGCAGCAGTCACGATGCCTTCAATCTGCGGCAGTCTGCTGTACCATTAGCATTTGAGCCACCACAACAAACCACTGTCTGGCTACTATGAGACAAGGGCTATCTATCACACTGCTGACTTATGCCTTGTAGATGGTGAGGGATTTAGTGATTGTAATCCTATTGAATGTAAAGGGTAGGTAGCTACTCTCTCTTGTTAGAGATGATCATTGCCTGGCACTTGTATGGTGCTAATGCTACTTGCCACTTATCAGTCCAAGCCTGAATGTTGTCCAGGTCTTGCTGCATCCGGGCATGCACTGCTTCATTATCTGAGGAGTTGTGACTGGAATTGAACACTGTGCAATCATCAGCGAATGTCATTGATTAAGCTGCTGAAGATGGTTGGGTCTTGGACCCTGCCCTGAGGAACTCCTGCAGGAATGTCCTGGGGCTGAGATGATTGATCTCCAACAACCACAACCTTCGTCCTTTGCGCTCGGTATGATTATAGCCTGTGAAGAGTTTCCCCCCCGATTCCCATTGACTTCAGTTTTACTCGGGCTCTTTGATGCTGCACTCAGTCAAATGATGCCTTGATGTCAAGGGCAGTCACTCGCACCTCACCTCTGAAATTAAGCTCTTTTGTCCATGTTTGAATTAACGCTGAAATGAGGTCTGGAGTTGAGTGGTCGTGGTAGAATCCAAACTGAGCATTGGTGAGCAGGTTATTGGTGAGTAAGTGTTGCTTGTTGATGGCACCTTCCATCACTTTGCTGATGGTTGAGAGTAGACTGATGGGGCGGTAATTGGCCGGATTGGATTTGTCCTGATTTTTGTGAACAGGACATACCTGAGCAGTTTTCCTCATTGTCGGGTAGATGCCAGTGTTGTACCTGTACTGGAACAACTTGGCTAGAGACACGGCTTGTTCTGGAGCACAAGTCTTAGCACGACAGCTGAGATGTTGTCAGTGCCACCGCTGGCCACGGCCTCATTCACTCCAATTATGCGGAGCACCATCTCCTTGAGGTGCATCTGTCCCCCTCCAGTTAGCTGCAGCTGCCTATGATTGTGTGGCACCTTGTCCTGCAAGAGAGAGGGAAGTGTGTCAGTGAGCATGGTTCACTGTGCTTGGTGGATGTGGCTGTCATGGTTGAATAGCTTGCAGTGTGTGCAAGCTGTGTGTTATGGGTGGGAGGATTACAGCAGTGCTAAGTGTGTGAGGGTGAGATGGAGCATAGGAATGTGAGGTGTGAGTCATGATTAGAAACATAGAAACATAGAAACATAGAAAATAGGTGCAGGAGTAGGCCATTCGGCCCTTCTAGCCTGCACCGCCATTCAATGAGTTCATGGCTGAACATTCAACTTCAGTACCCCATTCCTGCTTTCTCGCCATACCCCTTGATCCCCCTAGCAGTAAGGACCTCATCTAACTCCTTTTTGAATATATTTAGTGAATTGGCCTCAACAACTTTCTGTGGTAGAGAATTCCACAGGTTCACCACTCTCTGGGTGAAGAAGTTCCTCCGCATCTCGGTCCTAAATGGCTTACCCCTTATCCTTAGACTGTGACCCCTGGTTCTGGACTTCCCCAACATTGGGAACATTCTTCCTGCATCTAACCTGTCTAACCCCGTCAGAATTTTATATGTTTCTATGAGGTCCCCTCTCATTCTTCTGAACTCCAGTGAATACAAGCCCAGTTGATCCAGTCTTTCTTGATAGGTCAGTCCCGCCATCCCGGGAATCAGTCTGGTGAACCTTCGCTGCACTCCCTCAATAGCAAGAATGTCCTTCCTCAGGTTAGGAGACCAAAACTGTACACAATACTCCAGGTGTGGCCTCACCAATGCCCTGTACAACTGTAGCAACACCTCCCTGCCCCTGTACTCAAATCCCCTTGCTATGAAGGCCAACATGCCATTTGCTTTCTTAACCGCCTGCTGCACCTGCATGCCAACCTTCAATGACTGATGTACCATGACACCCAGGTCTCTTTGCACCTCCCCTTTTCTTAATCTGTCACCATTCAGATAATAGTCTGTCTCTCTGTTTTTACCACCAAAGTGGATAACCTCACATTTATCCACATTATACTTCATCTGCCATGCATTTGCCCACTCACCTAACCTATCCAAGTCGCTCTGCAGCCTCACAGCATCCTCCTCGCAGCTCACACTGCCACCCAACTTAGTGTCATCCGCAAATTTGGAGATACTACATTTAATCCCCTCATCTAAATCATTAATGTACAGTGTAAACAGCTGGGGCCCCAGCACAGAACCTTGCGGTACCCCACTAGTCACTGCCTGCCATTCTGAAAAGTACCCATTTACTCCTACTCTTTGCTTCCTGTCTGACAACCAGTTCTCAATCCATGTCAGTACACTACCCCCAATCCCATGTGCTCTAACTTTGCACATCAATCTCTTGTGTGGGACCTTGTCGAACGCCTTCTGAAAGTCCAAATATACCACATCAACTGGTTCTCCCTTATCCACTCTACTGGAAACATCCTCAAAAAATTCCAGAAGATTTGTCAAGCATGATTTCCCTTTCACAAATCCATGCTGACTTGGACCTATCATGTCACCTCTTTCCAAATGCACTGCTATGACATCCTTAATAATTGATTCCATCATTTTACCCACTACCGATGTCAGGCTGACCGGTCTATAATTCCGTGTTTTCTCTCTCCCTCCTTTTTTAAAAAGTGGGGTTACATTGGCTACCCTCCACTCCATAGGAACTGATCCAGAGTCAATGGAATGTTGGAAAATGACTGTCAACGCATCCACTATTTCCAAGGCCACCTCCTTAAGTACTCTGGGATGCAGTCCATCAGGCCCTGGGGATTTATCGGCCTTCAATCCCATCAATTTCCCCAACACAATTTCCCGGCTAATAAGGATTTCCCTCAATTCCTCCTCCTTACTAGACCCCCCGACCCCTTTTATAACCGGAAGGTTGTTCGTGTCCTCCTTCGTGAATACCGAACCAAAGTACTTGTTCAATTGGTCCGCCATTTCTTTGTTCCCCGTTATGACTTCCCCTGATTCTGACTGCAGGGGACCTACATTTGTCTTTACTAACCTTTTTCTCTTTACATATCTATAGAAACTTTTGCAATCCGTCTTAATGTTCCCTGCAAGCTTCTTCTCATACTCCATTTTCCCTGCCCTAATCAAACCCTTTGTCCTCCTCTGCTGAGTTCTAAATTTCTCCCAGTCCCCAGGTTCGCTGCTATTGCTGGCCAATTTGTATGCCACTTCCTTGGCTTTAATACTATCCCTGATTTCCCTTGATAGCCACGGTTGAGCCACCTTCCCTTTTTTATTTCTATGCCAGACAGGAATGTACAATTGTTGTAGTTCATCCATGCGGTCTCTAAATGTCTGCCATTGCCCATCCACAGTCAACCCCTTAAGTATCATTCGCCAATCCATCTCAGCCAATTCACGCCTCATACCTTCAAAGTTAGCCTTCTTTAAGTTCTGGACCATGGTCTCTGAATTAACTGTTTCATTCTCCATCCTAATGCAGAATTCCACCATATTATGGTCACTCTTCCCCAAGGGGCCTCGCACAACGAGATTGCTAATTAATCCTTTCTCATTACATAACACCCAGTCTAAGATGGCCTCCCCCCTAGTTGGTTCCTCGACATATTGGTCTAAAAAACCATCCCTTATGCACTCCAGAAAATCCTCCTCCACCGTATTGCTTCCAGTTTGGTTAGCCCAATCTATGTGCATATTAAAGTCACCCATTATAACTGCTGCACCTTTATTGCACGCACCCCTAATTTCCTGTTTGATGCCCTCCCCAACATCACTACTACTGTTTGGAGGTCTGTACACAACTCCCACTAACGTTTTTTGCCCTTTGGTGTTCTGCAGCTCTACCCATATAGATTCCACATCATCCAAGCTAATGTCCTTCCGAACTATTGCCTTAATCTCCTCCTTAACCAGCAATGCTACCCCACCTCCTTTTCCTTTTATTCTATCCTTCCTGAATGTTGAATACCCCTGGATGTTGAGTTCCCAGCCCTGCTCATCCTGGAGCCACGTCTCCGTAATCCCAATCACATCATATTTGTTAACATCTATTTGCACAGTTAATTCATCCACCTTATTGCGGATACTCCTTGCATTAAGACACAAAGCCTTCAGGCTTGTTTTTTTAACACCCTCTGTCCTTTTAGAATTTTGCTGTACAATGGCCCTTTTTGTTCTTTGCCTTGGGTTTCTCTGCCCTCCACTTTTCCTCATCTCCTTTCTGTCTTTTGTTTTTGCCTCCTTTTTGTTTCTCTCTATCTCCCTGCATTGGTTCCCATCCCCCTGCCATATTAGTTTAACTCCTCCCCAACAGCACTAGCAAACACTCCCCCGAGGACATTGGTTCCGATTCTGCCCAGGTGCAGACCGTCCGGATTGTACTGGTCCCACCTCCCCCAGAACCGGTTCCAATGCCCCAGGAATTTGAATCCCTCCCTGCTGCACCATTGCTCAAGCCACGTATTCATCTGAGCTATCCTGCGATTCCTACTCTGACTAGCACGTGGCACTGGTAGCAATCCCGAGATTACTACTTTTGAGGTCCTACTTTTTAATTTAGCTCCTAGCTCCTTAAATTCATTTCGTAGGAACTCATCCCTTTTTTTACCTATGTCATTGGTACCAACGTGCACCACGACAACTGGCTGTTCTCCCTCCCTTTTTAGAATGTCCTCCACCCGCTCCGAGACATCCTTGACCCTTGCACCAGGGAGGCAACATACCATCCTGGAGTCTCGGTTGCGGCCGCAGAAACGCCTATCTATTCCCCTTACAATTGAATCCCCTATCACTATCGCTCTTCCACTCTTTTTCCTGCCCTCCTGTGCAACAGAGCCAGCCAACCAAGAGAGATTGTTGGTAGGTGAGTAATTGGGGTGTGGTGAATTGAGCAGTGTGTGAGGCTAGCGGTGCAGTTTGTGGTATATGGCATTTGAAGATGAATTTACTGGACTTGTGCACTCTTGTGAGGTCATTAAATATCTTCCTGCACTGCACCAGATCCTTGAGGCTACACTGCTGGCATTGACAGGGACGGCTATCTGCTCGCCTCCCTTTCTCAGTCTGTTTGGATGGCCTCCTGGCCCCCTGTGGATAGAGGATACCTCTCCTCCTGTACACCTCCTGCACCAGGGCCTCGAGTGCTGTATCTGACAATCTGGGAGCCCTCTCTCTGCCATGTTGTGCCATCGTCATGCTTCCTGTAGGTCACACTTTCCTCTACAATGACTTCCAGTACCTGCTGCAGCCAGAATGCACCTCCCCTTCAAGAACCGCAGACTAGCTTTAATTAGTGCTAGCCTCGCACGAACTTGGGCCCCCTGCTGAGTAGGCTGCACGCTACTATCATTATAATTAGCAAGCAGCACGAAGTTTGCTTGCCTGCCTGCATTACATTGAATGGGCGTGGGTTAATCGCGCATCGTGATCTCCGTGCACGGTTTTGGGGGCTATCCAATTTTTAGCTCAGGCCTATGTTCTTGTTTGGTTGGTCGCAAAATCTTAAGCACATTCTTTATTCTCACATTTTAATTTTGTTACAAATTATGTTCCCCAAAATACCTCAAACCTTAGACACTGATGAGCGCCCCTCTCTGCACTGGTGTCAGAAGCCCATTTTAAATGTTCCTACCCGTTCAGTGTTATATCTGATTGCTTTAGTAGATATCTGTTTCTCAGCTACGTGTCAGTGTTGAAATCTTCCCTTTTCATACATTCTGAGCACTTGCAATGCATGCTGAGAAATGCTAACTCCTACAGAAAACCCAGCAAACTGCTGTAATATTAGCCAAAACTGATCAGACGAAGGAAAGTTTCAAATTTTGCTGAGTGTTTCCTTCTTTTCAGTAGTTTCCAGAGTGTGCTTTTCACACTGGTTCTCTGATTCTGCCTGCACCAATATATTGTATCAATTAAAAGTGAGATAAAGAGGAACAATTACAAATTTTGCAGGGAGAAAGGAGAAGGGCCTACGAACATATGAACAGACGAACAATAACGGACAGGTAAGGACTATCTGGTCCGTCAAGTGTCCCACACAATTGTGATACCTTGTGTATCATAACATATACACTCCACCCCACCTGAAATCATGTGATCTACTGGGAGAGGCAAGAAAACAGCTTAAAAAAAAACCAGACCAATTTGTGAACAATAAAAATCTGAGAAATTCCTCTCTGACCCATCTAGGCGATCAAAGCTAGTTCAGGAGATAATTCTGGCCTTGAATTCCCTTCAGCACCGACCTTCTGATAGAGGTGATCTCTGCCGCAGCCAGAAACAAATCCAGCTTTTGTTTGAAGGAACTCAGTGAGTCTGCATCCATCACATGAAATGACAGCTTGTTCCAGAGGTCTACTATTCTCTGGCAAACACTGTGAGAGCAGCAGCCGATCGGAGCGGGAGATAAAGGGAGCCAGCCCAACCAGCACCAACTGACCTGGGAGGATAAGAAGTAAAAAGATTCAAGGTGTGACATCACAGGAAAGCAGGGAAGTGATTGGTTGGTCAGTATTTCTCTTTTTCTTGGGCATTGGTTTAAATTAAAAGCTGGGATTAAAAATCTAAACTTTCAAAACGTGAAAATTTTTTATTTTTCTTTTCTTTTCTTATCAGTCTCTTATGTATGTGAACTTGTCTATACCTTGTACAGCCACCAGAGGGCTCAACCCCTGGAGTCCAAAGGGATCCCACAATCCCTTGGGAGCACAGGTATTTAAGGAGGCCTCACAGGCTGGAGAGGCACTCTGGACACCTGCAATACAAGATTAAGGTCACACGTTACTTTGAGCTCACAGTATCCAGTCAGAATCTTCATTCATGTAAAACAACTGGCGACGAGATACAGATGAGGAAACCAACGATGCAGAGAACAGTGGGCATCCTGGAGAAATTCTCGGAGGGAGATGATTGGGAAACCATCGTGGAGTGAATCGACCAATACTTCATGGCCAACGAGCTGGAAGGAGAAGCGAACGTTGCCAAACGAAGTGCGATTCTCCTCACCGTCTGCGGGGCACCAACATATAGCCTCATGAAAAATCTGCTTGCTCCAGCGAAACCCACAGAAAAATCGCATGTTGATTTGTGCACACTGGTCCGGGAGCATCTGAACCCGAAGGAAAGCATTCTGATGGCGAGGTACCAGTTCTAAACCTACAAAAAAGTCTGAAGGCCAGGAAGTGGCGAGTTATGTCGCCGAGCTAAGACGCCTTGAAGGACATTGCGAATTTGAAGTACATTTGGAGCACTTGCTCAGAGACTTTTTCATACTTGGCATTGATCATGAAGTGATACTTCGCAAACTTTTGATTGTAGAGACCCCAACCTTGAGTAAGGCCATAGCAATAGCCCAGGCACTCATTGCCACCAGCGACAATACTAAGCAAATCTCTCAGCATACGAGTGCTGCTACAATACTGTGAACAAAGCGATGTTGTTTTTAAATCGCAACGTACAGGGCAGGCCCCACTTGCCTGCAGTTGCATGTCCGCAGATGTCTCAGAGTCCACCATCAAGGATGATGCGTGCAAGGCCATTAACACCTTGTTGGCGCTGCGGGGGTGATCATCGTTTCCATTCATGCTGCTTCAAAGGGTACATTTGCATGGGCTGTGGTACAATGGGACACCTCCAAAGTATGTGCGGTTGAGCTGCAAACCCTGTTAATCCTGCAAACCACCATGTTGCAGTGGAGGACAGATCCACGGCGGATCACGCTGAACCAGAGCCTCAGACCGAGGAGGCAGAGGTACATGAGGTGCACACTTTTACCACAAAGTGCCCCCCGATAATGATGAAGGTTGAATTAAATGGACTCCTGGTGTCAATGGAGCTGGACATGGGCATGAGCCAGTACATTATGAGCAAAAGGACATTCAAAAAATTGTGGTGCAGTAAGGCCTCAAGGCCAGTCTTCACTCCCATTCGCACGAAACTGAGAATTTACATGAAGGAACTGATTCCTGTAATCGGCAGTGCTACTGTAAAGGTCTCCTACGATGGAGCGGTGCACAAGCTACCATTCTGGGTGGTACCGGGCGATGGTCCCATGCTGCTCGGCAGGAGCTGGCTGTGAAAGATACGCTGGAACTGGAATGACGTCCGAGCGCTATCGCCTGCTGATGACACTTTGTGTGCCCAGGTCTTAAACGAGTTCCCTTCGCTGTTCGAACCAGGCATCGGAAAGTTCCAAGAAGCAAAAGTGCATATCCACCTGATTCCAAGGGCGCGACCCATTCATCACAAGGCGAGAGCAGTACCGTACATGATGAGAGAAAGGGTGGAGATCGAGCTGGACAGACTGCAACGAGAGGGGATCATTTCACCAATCGAATTCAATGACTGGGCCAGTCCAATTGTCCCCGTCCTCAAGGAAGACGGCACCGTCAAAATCTGTGGTGATTAAAAAAGTAACAAGCAATCCTTTCTACCTGCAGGATCAATACCCACGACCAAAGACTGACGACCTTTTTGCTACGCTGGCAGGAGGAAAGACATTCACGAAGCTGGACTTGTCCTCGGCCTACACGATGCAGGAGCCAGAGGAATCATCGAAGGGCATCACCTGCATCAACAGGCACAAAGGTTCTTCATTTCTAACAGATGCCCGTTTGGAATTCGATCAGCCGCGACGATATTCCAGAGAAACATGGAAAGCTTACTGAAGTCGGTCCTGCACACCGTGGTCTTCCAGGACGACATCTTGGTTACAGGTCGGGACACAGTCGAGCATCTGTAGAATCTGGAGATTCTTAGTCGACTCAACCGCGTGGGGCTCAGGTTGAAACGCTCGAAGTGCCTGAAGTGAAGTTCCTGGGGAGAAGAATCGCGGCAGATGGCATCAGGCCTACCGATTCGAAGATGGAGGCAATCGAGAACGCACCGAGGCCAAAGAATGTGATGGAGCTGCGGTCGTTTCTAGGACTCCTGAACCACTTTGGTAACTTCTTACTGGGTCTCAGTATACTATTGAGGAGACGAATGGGTTTGGGGCAAAAGCCAAGAAAATGCCTTTGTAAAAGCTAGAAAATTGTTATGCTCAAGCAAATTGCTTGTGTTGTATGATCCATGTAAGCGTTTGGTACTAGCATGTGATGCGTCGTCGTATGGCATCGGGTATGTATTGCAACAAGCTAATGAATCTGGGAAATTGCAAGCGGTTGCTTATGCATCCAAAAGTCTGTCTAAGGCTGAGAGAGCCTACAGCATGATTGAAAAAGAAGAGTTAACATGTGTCTATGGGGTAAAGAAAATGCATCAATATCTGTTTGGGCTAAAATTTGAATTGGAAACGGGCCATAAGCCACTAATATCCCTGTTTTCCAAGAGTAAGGGGATAAATATGAATGCATCGGCCCACATCCAGAGACGAGCGCTCATGTTTTCCGCAAACAACTACATCATCTGCCACAACCCAGGCACAGAAAACTGTGCTGATGCTCTCAGTAGCCTGCCATTGCCCAGCACGGGGATGAAAATGGCGCAGCCCGCAGATTTAGTCATGTTAATGGAAGCATTTGAGTGTGAGCAATCATCCATTACAGCCTTACAGATTAGAACCTGGATGAGCCAGGACCCCTTACTGTCCCTCGTAAAAAATTGTGTGCTTCACGGGAGCTGGTCCAGTGTCCCAGTGGAAATGCAGGAAGAGATAAAGTCGTACCAGCGGCGCAAAGTTGAAATGTCAATACAAGCAGACAGCCTTCTGTGGGGCAATCGAGTAGTGGTCCCCAAGAAGGGTAGAGACACTTTCACCAGTGACCGCCACAGTACCCACCCAGGCATTGTAATGATGAAAGCGATAGCCAGATCCCACGTGTGGTGGCCCGGTATCGATGCGGACTTAGAGTCCTGCATGCAGTTAAGCAATGCACCCAGGGAGGTGCCACTAAGTTTATGGTCTTGGCCCTGAAAACCGTGGTCCAGGGTCCATGTCGACTATGCAGGCCCGTTTTCGGTAAAATGTTCCTTGCAGTTGTAGATGCATACTCCAAATGGATTGAATGTGAGATAATGTCGGCAAGTACGTCGGCTGCCACCACTGAAAGCCTGTGAGCCATTTTTGCCACACACAGACTATCTGATGTCCTTGTGAGCGACAATGGGCCATGTTTCACCAGTGCCGATTTCAAAGAGTTCATGACCCGTAACGGGATCAAATATGTCACATCTGCCCCGTTCAAACCAGCATCCAATGGTCAAGCAGAGAGAGCAGTGCAAACTATCAAGCAGGGCTTGAAGAGGGTAACTGAAGGCTCACTGCAGACTCGCCTATCTCGAATTCTGCTTAGCTACCGCATGAGACCCCACTCGCTCACTGGGATTCCACATGCTGAACTGCTCATGAAAAGGGCACTTAAGACAATACTCTCGTTAGTTCATCCTGATCTACATGAACAGGTAGAGAGCAGGCGGCTCCAACAAAGTACATATCATGATAGCGCAAATGTGTCACGCAAGATTGAAATCAATGATCCTATATTTGTATTGAATTATGGACAAGGTCCCAAGTGGCTTCCCGGCATTATTGTGGCCAAAGAAGGGAGCAGGGCCAAACTTTCAAATGAACTCATTCACCGGAAACACTTGGACCCAATCAAACTCAGATTTACGGAATATCCTGAGCAACCCACTTTGGACCCTACCTTCTTTGACCCTCCCCAACATACATACCAGTGGCAACCGACACCGCGGTTGGCCACGAAGCAGAACTCATAACCCGCAGCAGCCCAGCAGGACTCACCACACCAGGCAGCCCAGCAAGGCCAATTGCACAGCAGCCCAGCGAAGGCCCAACAAACAATTCATCAAAACCAGCATTTGCACCGAGATGATCGACCAGGGAATTAAAGGCCCCGGATCGATTCTCCTTGTAAATAGTTACACTCTTGACTTTGGGCAGGGGAGTGTTGTTATGTATGTAAACTTGTATATACTTTGTACAGCTACCAAAGGGCTTATCCCCTGGAGTCCCAAGGGATCCCACAATCCCTTGGGAGCACAGGTACTTAAGGAGGCCTCACAGGCTGGAGAGGCACTCTGGAGTCCTGCAATAAAAGACTAAGGTCAAACTTTACTTTGAGCTCACAGTATCCAGTCAGATTCTTTATTCATATATAACAGTGATTTTTGACATTATTGCCAAATTAAGTAATTTAAGGGTTAAGTCATGGCAGGAGAACCCAGACCCGTGGGAAATCAGGGATGCTTCCAGTGCCCCTGACTACTACGTGTGCAGGAAGTGTGTCCAGCTGCAGCTCCTGACAGACCGCATTGTGGCATTGGAGCTGTGCATGGACTCACTCTGGAGCATCTGCGATGCTGAGGATGTTGTGAATAGCATGTTAGTGAGTTGGTCACACCGCAGGTAAAGGTTACTCAGGCAGATAGGGAATGGGTGAGCATCAGGCAGAGTAGTTGAAGGAAGGTAGTGGAGGGGTCCCCTGTGGTCATCTCCCTCCAAAACAAATACACCGTGTTGGGTACTGTTGGGGGAGATGACTCAACAGAGGAAGGCAGCAGCAGCCAAGTTCATAGCACCATGGGTGGCTCTGCTGCACAGGAGGGCAGGAAAAAGAATGGGAGAGCTATAGTGATAGGGGATTCTACTGTAAGGGGAAGAGATAGGTGTTTCTGCGGCCGCAAACGAGACTCCAGGATGGTATGTTGCCTCCCTGGTGCAAGGGTCAAGGATGTCTCGGAGTGGCTGCAGGTCATTCTGGAGGGGGAGGATGAAAAGCCAGCTGTCGTGGTGCATATAGATACCAACGCTATAGGTAAAAAAACAGGATGAGGTCCTACAAGCTGAATTTAGGGAGCTAGGAGTTAAATTAAAAAATAGGACTTCAAAGGTAGTAATCTCAGAATTGCTACCAGTGCCACATACTAGTCAGAGTAGGAATTGCAGGAATGTTCAGATGAATATCTGGCTTGAGGAATGGTGCAAGGAGGAGGGATTCAAATTCCTGGGGCATTAGAACCGGTTCTGGGGGAGGTGGGAGCAGTACAAACCGGAAAGTTTGCACCTGGGCAGGACCAGAACCTGTATCCTAGGCAGAGTGTTTGCTAGTGCTGTTGGGGAGGGGTTGAATTAATATGGCAAGGAGATGGGAACTTATGCAGGAAGGCAGAGGGAAGCTAAAAAGAGGGCAAAAGCAAAAGGTAGGAATGGGAAAAGCAAAAGTGGAGGGCAGAGAAATCAAGGGCAAAAATCAACAAGGGCCACAATACAACATAATTCTAAAAGGACAGAGTGTTAAAAAAACAAGCCTGAAGGCTCTGAGTCTCAATGCAAGGAGCATTCATAATGTGGACAAATTAACTGCACAGATAGCTGTTAACGGATATGATGTAATTGGGATTACGGAGACATGGCTCCAGGGTAACCAAGGCTGGGAACTCAACATCCAGGGGTATTCAATATTCAGGAAGAATAGACAGGAGGAAAAGGAGGTGGGGTAGCGTTAATGGTTAAAGAGGAGGTTAACGCAATAGTAAGGAAGGACATTAGCTTGGATGATGTGGAATCTATATGGGTAGAGCTGCGAAACACCAAAGGGCAGGAAGCTTTAGTGGGAGTTGTGTACAGACCACCAAACAGTAGTAAGGAGGTTGGGGATGGCATTAAACAGGAAATTAGGGACATGTGCAATAAGGGAACAGCAGTTATCATGGGTGACTTTAACCTACATATTGATTGGGCTAACCAAACTGGTAACAATACTGAGGAGGAGGATTTCCTGGAGTGTATAAGGGATGGTATTCTAGACCAATATGTCAAGGAACCAACTAGAGAGCAGACCATCCTAGACTGGGTCTTGTGTAACAAGAGAGGATTAATTAGCAATCTGGTTGGCGCCTTGGGGAAGAGTGACCATAATATGGTAGAATTCTTCATTAATATGGAGAGCGACACAGTTAATTCAGAGACTAGGGTCCTGAATTTAAAGAAAGGAATCTTCGATGGTTTGAGACGTGATTTGGCTAGGATAGACTGGCGAATGATACTTAAAGGGTTGACAGTGGATAAGCAATGGCAGACATTTAAAGATCACATGGATGAATTACAACGATTGTACATCCCTGTCTGGCGTAAAAATAAAACAGGAAAGGTGGCTCAAAAGTGGCTAACAAGGGAAATTAGGGATAGTGTTAAATCTAAGGAAGAGGCATATAAATCGTTTAGAAAAAGCAGCAAACCTGAGGACTGGGGGAAATTTAGAATTCAGCAGAGGAGGACTAAGGATTTAATTACGAGGGGGAAAATAGAGTATGAGAGTAAGCTTGCAGAGAACATAAAAACTGACTGCAAAAGCTTCTATAGATATGTGAAGAGAAAAAGATTGGTGAAGACTAATGTAGATCCCTTGCAGTCAGAGTTTTAAAACATATAAAAATGTAACTTAATCATACATTTTTATGTTAAAAACCCTGTCTATTAAGATAAGTTATTGTTAATTCTATTAAAACACATTAAAAAAAATTCCCCAAGTTATTTTTTTTTTCTAAAACATTTAATTACATTTAATTTCAATTAATTTTAAATATGTGAGGTGTTTTTTTAATTTATTATGCTGTAGTTCTTGTTTTAGGAAGGTTTTCTCATTGATAGTAATGGGATCTCGCACAAACAGTTATCCCATTATTATCAATGAGAATACTACCAAGTGATTGGTGGTCCAGGCCCACATGACTCCAGCATTTCCCTACTTATGGGGAAGTCACTTCCCCGTATGCTGGGCATCGAATGAAGGCCTCCGACCACGATCGAAGGTGCCTCTGTGACCATCAGATATTTTAACAACATTTTTTCGGGTCGGAGGTGTTCGTCCGAAGGAAGCCTCCAACCGCAATTTCCCCCCCAATATATTTCCACTAATAACAGAAGCATCGATCTTCTAGAGAAGCCTCTTATGCGGCACCTTAACAAAAGCTTTTTGGAAATCTAAGTCGACAATGTCTACTGCGCCTCCCATATCTACCAACATTGTAACTATTTCAAAAAATACAATTAGATTTGTGAGACCTGACCTCTTTTTTATGAAGCCATATTGGGTGTCCTTAATATGTCCCTCCCTATCCAAGTATTCATATAGTGTATCCCTTATCATTCTTTTAAGCATGTTACCTATTACTGATGTAAAACTGATGGGCCTATAGTTACCCAGGTACTAAAACTAGTATTATTCAATTCTAATATTCAAGCATCATCTTCAAGGGTGAAGACTGGTGCAAAGTACTAATTTAATATTTCCATCATACCTAGTGAGTCCTTTGTAACCTGCCCTTAAACACCCTTCAGTGGCCCAATACAGTCTTTGATAGTTCTCTGACTCTTCACATAACTAAAAAAGCTCTTCCTATTACTGCCACAGTTATCTACAATCCTTTTTCCCATTAGCCTTTTTGCTGATCTAATAGCAGCCTTCATTTTCTTTAGTTGTTCCATGTATTCAACCCTGTTTATTTGAGTATTGAATGACTTTAATTTATAGAAACATTTCTGTTTACATCTTATTTGTCGTTGTACATAGCCATTCAGCCACCTTGGCTTTTTCTTACCACATTTCCTTCTTTTGATTTTGGCTACACATTTGTTTTCCGCATTTTTAATCTTGTTCTTAACAACTTTCATTTATATTCAACATCGGTCTCATCACCACTGAAGAGGGCTAGCCAATTTATCTGTTCCAAGTCATCTGCCATTTTGGAGAAGTTTGCTCTTATGAAATCCAGTATGTGTTGCAGTCATCAATATAGGCAGTCCCTCGAAATCGAGGAAGACTTTCTTCCACTCTCAAAGTGAGTTCTCAAGTGACTATACAGTCCAATATGGAAATTACAGTCGCTGTCACAGGTGGGACAGTCAGTGGTTGAAGGAAAGGGTGGGTGGGGAACCTGGTTTGCTGCATGCCTATTCCACTGTCTGCGCTTGTTTTCTGCATGCTGTCGGCAATGAGGCTCGAGTGCTCAGCACCCTCCCGGATGCACTTCCTCCACTTAGGGCGTTCTTTGGCCAGGAATTCCCAGGTGTCGATGGGGATGTTGCACTTTATCAAGGAGGCTTTGATGGTGTTCTTGAAATGTTTCCTCTGTCCACCTGGGGATCACTTGCCGTGTAGGAGTTCCGAGTAGAGTGCTTGCTTTGGGAGTCTTGTGTCGGACGTGCAGACAATGTGGCCCACCCAACAGAGTTGGTCGAGTGTGGTCAGTGCTTCGGTGCTGGGGATGTTGGCCTGATCAACAACACTGATGTTGGTGCATCTATCCTCCCAGTGGATTTACAGGATCTAGCGGAGATATCGTTGGTGGTATTTCTCCAGCGATTTGAGGTGTCTATTGTAAATGGTCCATGTCTCTGAGCCATACAGGAGGGCGGGTATCATTACAGCCCTGTAGACCATAAGCTTGGTGCCAGATTTGAGGACATGGTCTTCCTCAGACGACTGAAGGCTCACTGGCGCACTGGAGGCGGTGTTGGGCCTCGGTGTTGATGTCTGCCCTTGCTGATAGTACTTTTTGTTCTACTAGCCAATTGGAACCATATAATGTTATGGTCACTGTTGCCCAGATGTTCCCCCACATGGAGCCCTGATGAGGTCAGGCTCACTACTAAACACCAGATCCAATATATGATTATCCTTAGTTACTTCATTAACATGTTGAGTCAGGAAACAGTCTTGTATATTTTTAATAAATATTTCAGCTGCACGTCCCACCACAAGAGCAGGTAAACCACTGTGCCACTGAATGCCAGGAAAATTAAAATCACCCACTGGACAAAGGCATTTTATATTAAAAGCTTTAGTGATCTGTTTCCATAATAACTCATCACGTTCAAGTGTCCGACCCGGGGGCCTATAACAATAATCGATAATTAATCACTGCCCGCGAGCTTGGTCCACTTGAACCCAGATAGCTTCATGTGCACCTGATGAGGCAATATCAAGTCTCTCTCTGCTGTTAGATTCTCACTGACAAAAATAGCAACCCCACCTTCCCTTTGACCTATCTTATCCTTTCTGAAATCCTTGTAGACCTTTAGGTGAATTTCTGGGCCATAATTTTCATCTCGCCATGTCTCAGAAATACACAGTGGGGCCGAAATTGCCCCTCTCCCTAAGGCCTGTTACCACCGCAAGTCAGCGGCCACACTGCAGAGTTGCGTGGCTACCGACTTTTCATGGAATGGCAGCTGATAGTCCAATTGCCCTTCCAAGGTTTCCCAGCAGTGCCGCGATTCCCTGCCCCCCCCCCCCCCAACGCTCCGCTGCTGCCAATCCATCTTAAGTGTGTCATCACCGTGCGCACTGCTGATCTACCCTCCCGATGGCCGCATTTCCCTCTGAAAATCTTCAGCCCGCCCGGTGGTGCCAAAACCTGATTTTTCCCGATGGTCCAGTGAGGCTGTGGCCTTCTGCAATGGTGGTGCGGCTTCCCTTAAAGGGGAGGGTGCACTGCCGCTGCCGCCATGTTTTTTTTTATCGGCCCGACAATTATTCCCCCGGATTCAGCCGGGCTGCCGTCAGGCAGTCTGGCATCCCCTCTTGGATGCCAGGCTGCTGGCCCGGCCGCAACCCTCCCTGGTGGCCCAGTGGACTGAAGTTTTAAAATCGTGAAGACTTAAAGGGGAGAGCCGTAGCAGTGTGGCGCCGTGATGATGTCATTGCGGCAGTCACCCGGCACCACCCCCAACTTCCGCCACTCAAGTGTTGCCACCACCTCATATCTGCCCCTCTCGTGTAGTCACCACCCCCATTAAGAGCGACTTCCGGATCTGAATTTAAAAAAAGAGTGGATTTTCGCTCAAGAGGCGACCTCAACTACAACTGCGGTAAAAACCATTGAAACAGGGTGCATGCACGCATCCTGTTTCAGGCGGTGGGCAATTTCTACCCCAATATGTCTAAATTCTCCAAAACAGCATTGTATTACAATTCTAACAATTTGCTTCTAACATTCCTTGCATTGAAATAAAAGCAATTTAAAGGTCTCCTATCTAATTTCTTAACTTTATTAATTCTTCTTTGCTTCCTACCTGGTTTATCTTCATGCTTAGCCCCTATGTAATTATCCCGTGCAGTAAGGCTAACTTTGAACTTATCTGCACTATCCACTTGCTGAATTAGTTTAAATGGGATGAACAGAAGAAAATGCTGAAACATGTTTAAAAGGGTGATCAGTGGGCAAAAGAGAGAACTGGGAGAAAAAAAATCATAGCAGCTGAGCGTAAGCGTAGGAGTAAAATAAAAAATCTTTCAGCATGACAGCAGTATGAGAGCAGCCAGTGAGAAGGTTAAAAACCCCAAAAATGCAAAAGAATGCAAGACTGAAGATGAGTACAAAATGATAAATATTCTGAAGGATTGCTTTCTCCAAGTACACAGCCTACCCACAAAAAAGGATATCCCAAGTAAACTCAAGGACTTTGACAGATAGGAAATGGATGTCGTAGACAGGCTAAAAACAAACAAATCAGACCTATTAGTCTTACTTCTTTCCATGTAAACTATGTATTTATCATAAGTAAACTTGTGGATCAGATGTAAAACAGGTTTGTTGAAGTGGAGATGGAGGGAGTACTGAGTCAGGGCTCAAGGCAATGAGATGGGGTAAATGTTAATCTTAAAGTAAAGGATCCTTTGGGGAAGAGTGATCATAATATGATAGAATTTCAGGTTAGAAATATGTTGCCGTTCCTTTATCATTGCTGGATCCAAATCCTGCAACTCTTTGCCTAACAGGGAACACCTTCACCACATGGACTGCCGCGGTTCAAGAAGGCAACACACCAGCATCTTCTCAAGGACAATTAGGGATGGGCAATGAATGCTGGCCCTGCCAGCGACGCCCACATCTCGTGAATTAATAAAAATAAATATTGAGTTTGATAGTGATGTGGCTAAGTCCGAAATTAAGATCTTAAATTTAAACAAAACCAATTACATAGATATAGTGAGTTAGCTAAGGTAGATTGGAAAATTGGATTAAAAATATAATAATAGGTAAGCAATGGCAAACATTTAAAGAAATAATTCATAATTTGCAATTAATATAAAATCCTTGAGGAATTAAAAATTCCACTGGAAAAGTGGTTCAACCGTGACAAACTAGAGAAGTTAAGGTTAGCACTAGATTAAAAGAGGACGTGTTTATTTGTAAAACCGAAAGCTCTAATTGGGTCCCCTTGATCACAAGATCTGATTGCTGATTGGTCGCCTTGGAGGATACGACACACCTCTGGAATGTACAATTAGAACCACCCTGCCTACATAAGAAGTGACTTTGCAAAGTGTAAGTCGAGCCATTCTGACTGCCGACTCCAGACAGAACAGAGCACTTGGAACAGACAAGGTTCTCTCTCATGGGTTAAGACCTTCTCCCACCGCCAAAACAAGTTCCTGTCATGAACCCCCACCGCCCAAGTGCCTGACCTTCCCCCACCAGCCCAAGTTTCTGACCTTTTACCCCCAAGTTTCTGACATATTCCCCCGCTCAAGTGGTTGTCCTTACCCCCATCTACCTGGCCCAAATTCCGACCTTCCCTCCCTTGCCTGAGTTCCTAACCTTCTCTCCCTGCCACCAGGGAGGGTTGCAGCCGGGCCAGCAGCCTGGCATCCAAGAGGGGATGCCAGACTGCCTGACGGCAGCCCGGCTGAATCCGGGGGCATAATTGTCCTTCTTCCTCCAACCTTCACCCCCACCCCGGGTTCATGACCTTCTCCCTCCAACAAGTTTCTGACCTTACCCCATACCCCGCTCCATAGATGGTACATTGTGTGTGGGTCACAGATTGTTAACATGTTTATTGGGTATGAAGTGAATAGTGCCAGTGTTGTGGCTTCCGGATTTCGTCCACTCCAATGATGCCACTTGCCACACATGTACTGAGCTTTCTGAGAAATCAAACAGGTGTAGGGGAAGGAGAAGGGGAACATGGAGCAGGTGTAAAGGGGGTGGGGTTGGAAGAACATGATCCGTCTTACCATCTGGATCACGTTCTCACTCTCAACCCCCATCCCAACCGCCCCCCACCACCTCACCCCCCTCTCCCTTTAGACCTGGATCACAATCTTCCCCTATCCACACTGTACGCTCCGTGCATTTTATCCTCCTCCACCACCACCGAGTTTTGGGCCTCCTCTTCCGGAGTTCCATCTCTCTCTCTCCCCTCCGATCTCCTCTACCCTCTCCCCTCTCTCTCTCTGCCTCCCCCCACTCTCTCTCTCTTCCCACACACTCTCTTTCCCCACACTCTCTCTCCCCCCAGTTTCTCTCTCTCTCCCCCCATCTCTCTCTCTCTCTTTCTCCCTCTCCAAGTCTCTCTCTCTCCCCACTCTCGTCTCTGTCTTCCCACTCTCTCTTTCCCCCACACACTCTCTCCCCCATTCTCTTTCTCCCCTACTCGCTCTCTTTTCTCACTCTCTTTCTCTCTCTCTCTCCCCCCCCACTCTCTCTCTCTCCCCACTTTCTCCCTCCCCCACTCTCTCTCTCTCTCCACCTCTCTCTCTCTCTCTCCCCACTCTCTCTTTCTCTCTTCCCACTCTCGCTCTCTCTCCCCACCCCCCCCAGTCTCTCCCTCTCTCCCCACTCTCTCTCCCCCACATACTCTCTCCCCATTCTCTTTCTCCCCTACTCGCTCTCTCTTCTCACTCTCTTTCTTTCTCTCTTTCCCTCCCTCTCTCTCGTTCTCCCACTCTCTCCCACCCCAGTCTCTCCCTCTCTCTCTCTCTCTCTCCTCTGATCCCCTCTACTCTATCCCCCCCTCTCTCTCTCTCTGCCTCCCCCCACTCTCTCTCTCTTCCAACACTCGCTCTCTCCCCCACTCTCTCTCTCCCCCCACTCTCTCTCCCCCCACTTTCTCTCTCCACCCCCCACTTTCTCTCTCCACCCCCCTCTCTCTCTCCCCTCAGTCTCTCCCTGCCAGCCTCTTCCTCTCTCCCCACTTTCTCTCTCCCCCACTCTCTCTCTCCCCCGTCTCTCTTGCCCCACTTTCTCTCTCCTCCCACACACTCTCTCTCCCCCACTCTCTCTCTCCCCCACACTTTCTCTCTCCCCACACTTCGGGCCCAAGTTTCGGCCTGAGTTGCTCCTGTTTTTTGGAGCAACTGGTTTAGAATGGAGTATCTTAGAAATTGCAATTCTCGGCATTTAGTTTCCTCCAGTTCGAGTCAATTAGAACAGTTTCACTTTGGAACAGAATTTTTTTTTCAAAAGTGGGTGTGTCCGGCCATTACGCCTGTTTTCAAAGTTTAGGCAGTGAAAACTTATTCCAAACTAACTTAGAATAGAGTAAGTGAAGATTTTTGTACGCTCGAAAAAACCTTGCCTAAACTTTACAAATCAGGCGTAGGTTACAAATTAGGCGTAGGGAACGAGTGGGGTGGGAGGGGGGAAGGGAAGTCATTAAATTCTACAATCATTCAACAGTCTTACTTAGACAAATAAAGATCCAACCTGAATAAAAATTTATAAACAAAGCAAAGATTAAATTCTCCATGTTCCTACCTGTGTGAAACAGCAGCAGCCTGTGAGCGACTGTGCTTCAGGCAATCCTTCCATGTTGGAGACAGGGGTGGCGTCAGTGTCTCGATGGCAGCCCAACAGCGGCAGCAAGCAGCCTTCGAGCTGCGGTGCTTCAGGCAGGCCTTCCTTCCATCAGTGGCTGGACGGCAGCCAAAGAAACAACAAGCAGCCTTCGAGCTGCGAAGGGGATTGAGGCCATTCGGTCACGGGATAGGGGCGAAGTCAGTGGCTGGACGGCAGCGGAAGATACAGCAATCAAGCAGCCTTCGAGCTGTGAGGGGGACTGAGGCCCTTAGGACAGGGACAGGGAGAGGCAGCCACATAGACACTTTTAAACTTAAATTTGCAGAATGGGTGCTGCATTGTCAACACCATATATTATGCAAAGAAATCACTAAAATTAAATCACAAGCCTTTCCAGGGGTCCACGAGACAAATCTTCACTTTTCCTCTAGTCCCTTTAAAAATGGCCGAGTGCCAATGTTTATTTCCCACTGCGCGTGCGCACACACTCCAATGCGCACGCGCAGGGTTGCCGGCACGACGTTGCCTTATTTAAATTAGGCCCGCCCCCCCACTGCTTGTAGAATCGACGCGAGTGTCTGGCTCCGCCCCCCCCGCTGTTCTGTGCGCGCCGCGCCAAGCTGCTGAAGACCTGCGAGGAGCCGGAGAATATCGGACTTGTTTTTCGGCACACTTTCGAGTGCGAGAAACGGGCGTCCAGCTCAGGGCTGCGCCGTTTTAGGTGCGGCCCGAAACTTGGGCCCTTTCTCTCTCTCTCCCCCCACAGTCTCCACCCCCCCAGTCTCTCTCTCTCTCCCCACTCTCTCTCTCTCCACCACTCTCTCTCTCCCCCACACTCTCTCTCTCTCCCACCTCCAATTACCTCTCTCTTTCAAAAGGCAGCGGAAAAGTTTGTGTGGATAATCACAGTGTTATTCTAGGCAAAATTCCTAGAGATAACCCAAAAGCCCTAGAAGCAGCTCCAACTCCAGACTGGCAGTGAGTTCCACACAGTTTGTAGTCCGGCCGCACTTCCAGCGTCCTCATATATCATACTGGATCAAGTTCACCTGCGCAAAAAGGGGCATAGTCCACGGTGCGCTTGCGCAGAAGGACACTATATTGTTTGTGCAGATAATCACCCTGTAAAAGAAGAAGCTTACAATGTTGCCAAAAGGAGTAGTAAGCCAGAGGATTCAGAGGGTTTTAAAAATCTGCGAAGTATGACCAAGAAATTGACAAAGAGGGGGAAAATAAAATATGAGAGTAAACTAGCAAGAAATATAAAACAGATTGTAATAGCTTTTACAAGTACGCAAAAAGGAAAAGTAAACATGGATCCCTTAGAGGTAGAGATAGGAGAAATTATTATGGAGAATAAGGAAATGGCAGAGTCATTAAACAACTACTTGTGACTGTCTTCACAGTAGAAGACATAAACATCATACTGGAAATAATGGGGAACCAAGGGTCCAATGAGAGTGAGGAACTTAAAGTATTTAATATTAGTAAAGAAGAAGTACTGGAGAAATTAATGGGACTTGTAACGTATGTAGGAACCTTTAGTAATGACTCCATGAGGCAGGGTATGATACTTAAACTGTGCAGACCTGTAGTCCTTTGTTTGCAGCTCCTGAGTGAGGACAACAAGCTGTGTGTTCCTTTTTATACTGGTTTACCTGCAGTGTGCAGGTAACTCTTAGGTCTCCAGCAGCAGCACCCTTTGGTGTACAGGCAAGGTGTGTACAGTGTAAGGGTACATTCAGTGTTGCATAACGGTGTTACAGACATCACACAGTAAACAGGCATGCATACACAACAGGACTAAAAGCCAACAAATCCCCTGGACCTGACAGGCTCCATCCTAGGGTTTTAAAAGAGGTGGCTCCAAAGAGAGTAGATGCATTCGATTTGATATTCAAGAATCCCCTCAATTCTAGAACAGTCCCCATGGATTGAAAGGCAGCAAATGTAACTCCACTGTTCAAGAAAGGAGGGAGAGAGAAAACAGGGAACTATAGGACAGGTAACCTGACATCAGTATTGTTATGTCTGTAATGCACTTATGAATGACTCCACGAGGCAATGTGTTATACTCAAACTGTAGTGACCTTCATCCTTTATTTGTAACTCCAGAGTGAAGCACAAGCATGGTGGCAGCCTCTTAGACTGGGCCCTGCACACCTATGCAGGTGATCCTCAGGTCTCCCACCGCAGTGCCTGCTGGTGGACAGCCTCTGCCACAGGGACAGGAAACCCCCATCTCAGAGGATTTGCATGTTCTTGTACATGGATCACAGCAAGATAACAGATACAGCAAGCAATTAGGAAGGCAAATGGTATGTTAGCTCTTACAGTGATGTTTCCCACGGGTCGGATCTGGGACCACTGTTTTTCTTGATATATATTAATGATTTGGACATGGGTGCACAGGGCACATTTTCAATATTTGCAGATGACACAAAACTTGGAAGTATAGTGAACAGTGAGGAGGAGAGTGATAGACTTCAGGAAGACATAGACAGGCTGATGAAATGGACGAACACGTGGCAAATGAAATTTAATGCAGAAAAGTGTGAAGTGATGCATTTTGGTCGAAAGAATGAGGAGAGGACAGATAAACTAAATGTTACAACCCTAAAGGGGGTGCACGAACAGAGACCTGGGAGTATGTGTGCATAAATCATTAAAGGTGGCAGGGCAGGTTTAGAAATCAGTTAAAAAGGCTTACGGAATCCTGGGCTTCATAAATAGAGGGATAAGTACAAAAGTGTGGAAATTATGATAAAACACTGGTTCAGCCCCAACTGGCGTATTGTGTCCAATTCTGGGCACCGCACTTTAGGAAGGATGTGCAGAAAAGATTTACGAGAATGATTCCAGGAATGAGAGACTTCAGTTCCGCTGATAAACTGGAGAAGTTGGGGTTGTTCTCCTTGGAGCAGAGAAGATTGAGAGGAGATTTGATAGAGATGTTCAAAATCATGAGGGATTCTGGACAGAGTAGATAGAGAGAAACTGTTCCCATTGGGACACAGATTTAAGGTGAATGGCAAAAGAACCAAAAGCGCAGTAAGAAAAATCTTTTTTACTCAGTGAGTGGTTAAGATCTGGAATGCAGTGCCTGAAAGGATAGTGGATTCAATTTTATCTTTCAAAAAGGAGTTGGATAAATATCTGAAGGAAAAAGATTTGCAGGGCTATGGGGAAAGGGCAGGGACGTGGGACTAGTTGAGAGTCAGCATGGGCTCGACGGGCCGAATGGTCATCTTCCGTGCTGTAACCATTCTATGATTCTATGATTATATGATTCACTCCATGAATGGTGTTGAAATAGTTAAGGATGAAGCTGAAAGACTTGGGTGACTGAATAGACTCAGGGCTAAATATGTCTACCCAATTAAGAGCAACAATCAACAGAGACAGATGATTGAAACCACAGAATATATGTCAGAGGGGATAATGATCAAATTTTATCGTGCTCTGGTCAGACTGCACCTTACAAGTTCTGGTCGTCAAGAATCAAGCGAGAAATTCAAACATTGGATGCAATGCAAAGCCATGATGCTGATCCGCCAGTGTCTAGGGGTCTGAGTTATGTGGAAAAACTGGAGTAACTTACGTTTACAGTCCAAAATGGAGGCTTCAGAGGGGTATTATGTAGAGGTAGGGCAATAATAGTAATGGATTTCAACAATTAACTGGGATAAAATTAGGGTGAGAGGTATAGAGGGTGCAGAAATCTTAAAATGCATTTAGGCAAACTTTTTTTAGCCAGTAGGTAGCAAGTCCAACTAGTGAGGGGACGGTTCTGGACTTCGTTTTAGGGAATGAATCTGGGTAGGTGGAAGGGGTATCAGTGGGAGAGAATTTTGCTGCTAGTGATCATAATTCAGTTAGATTTAGGGTAGTTATGAAAAAGGACAAAGATAGACCAGGAATAAAAGTTCTAAATTGGAGAAAAACCAATTTTACTAAGCTGAGATGTGATTTAGCCAAAGTGAACTGGAAACAGCTACTTAACTGGAAACAGAAGCATTCAAGGAAGAGGTCATGAGGGTTCAGAGCAAATATGTTTCCTGAAAGAAAAAGGGTGAGACTAACAAATCTAGAGACCCCTGGATGTCAAGGGGCATACAGACTAGGATAAAGAAAAAAAGGGAAGCTTATGACAGATTCTGAGAACTCAATACTGCAGAGACTCTAGAGGAGTATAAGAAGTGCAGGGCTGCAATTAAAAACAAAATTAGGAAAGCAAAAAGAGAGCATGAAAAAATATTGGCAATAAAATGAATGAAAATACAAAGATGTTTTATAAATACATTAAGAGCAAGTGGATAACTAAAGAGTAAGGACTATAAAGGTAATCTGTGTGGAGACGGAAGACGTGGGTATAGTTCTTAATGAATACCTTGCGTTTGTTTTCACAAAAAGGAGGGGTGATGCAGACATTGCAATCAGGGAGGAGGAATGTGAAATATTAGATGAAATAAACATAGTGAGAGAGGAGGTATTAAGGGGTTTAGCATTTTTCAATGTGGATAAATCCTCAAGTCTGGATGAAATGTATCCCAGGCTGTTAAGAGAAACAAAAGAGGCTCTGACCATCATTTTGCAATCCTCTCTGGCTACAGGTGTGGTGCCGGAGGATTGGAGGACTGCTAACGTTGTACCGGTGTTTAAAAAGGTGGAAAGGAATAGACCGAGTAATTACAGACCAGTCAGCCTTAGCTCAGTGATGGGAAACTTCTTGGAAAAACTTCTGAGGGACAAGATAAATCATTTAGAAAGATACGGATTAATCAAGGACAGTCAGCATGGATTTGTTAAGGGAATGCATTGTCTGACTAACTTGATTGAATTTTTTGAGGAGGTAACAAGGAGGGTCGATAAGGGTTATTCATTTGATATAGTGTATATGGATTTTAACAAGGCTTTTGGTAAGATCCCACATGGCAGACTGGTCATGAAAGTAAAAGCCCATGGGATCCAAGGCAAAGTGGCAAGTTGAATCCAAAATTGGCTCAGAGGCAGGAAGCAAAGGGTAATGGTCGACGGGTGTTTTTGTGAATGACAGGCTGTTTCCAGTGTGATTCTGCAGGGCTCAATACTTGGTCCCTTGATTTTTGTGGTATATATCAATGATTTAGACTTGAATGTAGGGGGTATGATTAAGAAGTTTGCAGATGATACAAAAATTGACCATGTTGATAACGAAGAAGAAAGCTGTAGAATGCAGGAAAATATCAATGGGGAGCGGGACAAAACATTGGTAAATGAAATTCAATCCGGAGAAGTGTGAGGCAATGCATTTGAGGAGGGCTAACAAGGCAAGGGAATACACAATAAATGGTGGGACACTGAGAAGTGTAGAGGAACAAAGAGACCTTGGAGTGCATGTCCACAGATCCCTGAATGTAGTAGGACAGGTTTATAAGGTGGTTAAGAAAGCATAAGGGATATTTGCCTTTATTAGCCGAGGCATAGAATATAAGAGCAGGGAGGTTATGTTTGAACTATATAAAACACTAGTTGGGCCACAGCTAGAGTATTGCATGCAGTTCTGGTCACCACATTACAGGAAAGATGTGATTGCACTAGAGAAGGTACAAAGGAGATATACGAGGATGTTTCCTGGACTGGAGTATTTTAGGTACGAGGAAAGATTGGATAGACTGGGGTTGTTCTCTTTGGAACAGAGGAGGTTGAGGGGAGACCTAATTGAGGTGTATGAAACTATGAGGGGTCTAGATAGAGCGGATGGTGTTATGTATCGATGCTTGGGGTCACCAGACACCAGAGGGTACCACTGTCGGAGGTCACCGGGCTGTATGTGCGTGTGCGCGGTCACTGGTATATAAGCGCAGGTACTATGTCACGCGGGTACTTTGGGCATGAATAACGTTGGATCAGGTTTACACCTGAGGCAGTTTACAGTAACAAGACTCTTGAGTCATTACATTTGGCGACAAAGTAACTTAAGAATCTTCACATGTACAATGGGCACCATTGGAATTCTGGAGAGATTCGTGGAGGGCAAGGATTGGGCGGATTTTATCGACCGCCTGGATCAGTATTTTGTGGCCAACAAAATGGAGGGAGAGGCTGTCGCAGGTTGGCGCATTGCGATTTTCCTCACTGTTCGTGGTCCAAAAATTTACAGTCTCATGAAGAACCTTCTCTCGCCTTTACATCCAATGAACAAAGAGTTCGAGGATTTGTGTGCTTTGGTGTGTGACATAGAAACATAGAAACATAGAAAATAGGTGCAGGAGTAGGCCATTCGGCCCTTCGAGCCTGTACCGCCATTCAATGAGTTCATGGCTGAACATGCAACTTCAGTACCCTATTCCTGCTTTCTCGCCATACCCCTTGATCCCCCTAGTAGTAAGGACCACATCTAACTTCTTTTTGAATATATTTAGTGAATTGGCCTCAACAACTTTCTGTGGTAGAGAATTCCACAGGTTCACCACTCTCTGGGTGAAGAAGTTTCTCCTCATCTCGGTCCTAAATGGCTTACCCCTTATCCTTAGACTGTGACCCCTGGTTCTGGACTTCCCCAACATTGGGAACATTCTTCCTGCATCTAACCTGTCTAAACCCATCAGAATTTTAAACGTTTCTATGAGATCCCCTCACATTCTTCTGAACTCCAGTGAATACAAGCCCAGTTGATCCAGTCTTTCTTGATATGTCAGTCCCACCATCCTGAGAATCAGTCTGTGAACCTTCGCTGCACTCCCTCAATAACAAGAATGTCCTTCCTCACGTTAGGGGACCAAAACTGTACACAATACTCCAGGTGTGGCCGCACCAAGTCCCTGTACAACTGTAGTAACACCTCCCTGCCCCTGTACTCAAATCCCCTCACTATGAAGGCCAACATGCCATTTGCTTTCTTAACCGCCTGCTGTACCTGCATGCCAACCTTCGATGACTGATGTACCATGATACCCAGGTCTCGTTGCACCTTCCCTTTTCCTAATCTGTCACCATTCCGATAATAGTCTGTCTCTCTGTTTTTACCACCAAAGTGGATAACCTCACATTTATCCACATTATACTTCATCTGCCATGCATTTGCCCACTCATCTAACCTATCCAAGTCACTCTGCAGCCTCATAGCATCCTCCTCGCAGCTCACACTGCCACCCAACTTAGTGTCATCTGCAAATTTGGAGATACTACATTTAATCCCCTCATCTAAATCATTAATGTCCAATGTAAACAGCTGGGGCCCAGCACAGAACCTTGCGGTTCCCCACTAGTCACTGCCTGCCATTCTGAAAAGTACCCATTTACTCCTACTCTTTGCTTCCTGTCTGCCAACCAGTTCTCAATCCACATCAGTGCACTACCCCCAATCCCATGTGCTTTAACTTTGCACATTTATCTCTTGTGTGGGACCTTGTCGAAAGCCTTCTGAAAGTCCAAATACACATCAACTGGTTCTCTCTTGTCCACTCTACTGGAAACATCCTCAAAAAATTCCAGAAGATTTGTCAAGCATGCTTTCCCTTTCACAAATCCATGCTGACTTGGACCTATCATGTCACCTCTTTCCAAATGCGCTGCTATGACATCCTTAATAATTGATTCCATCATTTTACCCACTACCGATGTCAGGCTGACCGGTCTATAATTCTCTGTTTTCTCTCTCCCTCCTTTTTTAAAAAGTGGGGTTACATTGGCTACCCTCCACTCTTAAGCCAAAAGAGGGGATCATCATCTTACGCTATCGCTTCTATACGCATGTTCGTACTGAGGGCCAGGATGTGTCGGGATTCGTCGCTGACCTATGATGTCTTGCTGAGCTGTGTAAGTTCGGGAACATGTTAGAAGACATGTTGCGAGATTTCTTCGTGATAGACATCAACCATGATGTGATTCTCCGGAAGCTATTGGTCGAAGAGAAGCTGGACTTGGGAAGGGCCATCGCGACTGCCCAGGCTTGCATGACGCCTGATGATAATTTGAGGCAGATATCATCAAAGAGTCGGAGCTCCATGGCAGGTACTGTAAACAAGATTGTGTCATCTTCTGGCAGAGCAGCTTATGGCAGGGCTTACTCGACTGCTTATGTGAGATCTGTAGCTGCTCAGAGTCCGCCAACTGGTAAGAATCTGATTTCACCCTGTTGGCATTGTGGGGGCAATCATCGGCCTCATCAGTGACAGTTTAAACAATACTCCTGTAATGGCTGATTGAAAGGGGGCATCTTCAGAGAATGTGCCCACAACTGAGCAAGCGTGCTGCTGCTCATCACATTGTTGATGATGACCAGTCTAGTGCTGGCCTGGATACACAACCCGAGGAGGAATTGTATGGTGTGTATTCGTTCTTGGCAAAGAGCCAACCGATAATTGTTAAATTTGAAGCTGAGTGGCGTGCCTGTATCAATACTTGCATGCAGCTAAGTAAAGTACCAGCGGAATCTCTGCTGAGTCTTTGGACGTGGCCATCTAAATCATGGTCAAGGATTCACATTAATTTTGCGGGCCCTTTCCTGGGAAAGATGTTTTTTGTTGTGGTGGATGCATGATCAAAGTGGACAGAGTGTATTATGTCATCTACAGCTACTATTGAGAACCTTCGTGTCATGTTTGCTACTCATGGTTTGCCTGACATTGTTGTGAGCGACAACAGATCTTGCTTCACGAGTCTTGAGTTTCAGGAGTTCATGAAACTCAATGGCAATAGACATGTGAGGTCAGCTCCATTCTAACCTGCTTCTAACGGTCAAGCAGAGCGTGCTGTTAAAACGATCAAGCAAAGTATGAAACGTGTAACTCAGGGTTCACTGCAGACTCATTTGTCATGTATATTGCTTAGTTACAGGACAAGAGCTCATACGCTTACTAGGGTTTCCCCTGCTAAACTACTGATGAAGAGGAATCTCAAGACCAAGCTTTCTCTTGTTCATCCTGATTTGAATGATAGTGTTTAAAACAGACATCAAACACAGCAATGGTATCATGATCGTGCTGCTGTGTCACGTGATATCTCTGTCAACGATCCAGTTTATCCAGTTACTGAACTATGGTCAAGGTCCAAAGTGGATCACCGGTACTGTTACAGCCAAGGAGGGTAACAGAGTGTTTATTGTCATGATCAAGAATGGGCAAACATGCAGGAAACCTGTTGATCAGGTCAAACTGTGGCACATGGATGAACTGGAACCGTTTGAGGAAGATGCAGTCAGTGATCAACCAACCAATGTTCATTCATCAGAGTACTCTGCTTTCATTACTGAACCTGGACCTTCAGTCTCTGATGTGGTCATTACCACTCCCATCAGATCGGTTACTCAGCCTTCAGTCACAACTGACTTAGAACGCTCGCCCAGAACTAAAGTTGAACTGAGACGATCAACTTGTGAGCGGAAAGTCCCAGACCGTCTTAATTTGTAAAGAAACTGATATTAAGATCTTGAAAGGGGGATGTTGTTATGAATTGATGCTTGGGGTCACCAGACATCAGAGGGCGCCACTGTCAGAAGTCATCAGACTGTATGTGTGTGTACGCGGTCACTGGTATATAAGCGCGGGTACTATGTCACAAGGGTACTTTGGGTGCGAATAAAGTTGGATCAGGTTTACGCCTGAGGCAGTTTACAGTAACCAGACTCTTAAGTAATTACAGATAGGAAGGACCTATTTCCCTTAGCAGAGGGGTCAATAACCAGGGGATAGATTTAAATTAATTGGTAGGAGGTTTAGAGGGGATTTGAGGAGGGTGGTGGAGGTCTGGAACTCACTGCCTGAAAGGTTGGTAGAGGCAGAAATCCTTACCGCATTTAAAAAGTACTTGGATATGCACTTACAGTGCTGTAACCTACAAGACTACAGACCAAGAGCTGGAAACTGGGATTAGGCTGGATAACTCTTTGTCGCTGGCATGGACATGATAGGCCAACTGGCCTCCTTCTGTGCTGTAAATTTCTATAATTCTATTGTTCGAGATGAGATTAGAACTTGGGTACATAGATTCAAATTAGTAAAAAATAAATTTAGGATTGATATCAGGAAATTCTTCTTCTTGCAAAGAATGATCATCGTGTGGAATAAACTTCCAGATAGACTCGTGCAAAAATCCTGAAAATATTTAAGAAACAATTGGTTGCTACAATGGGGAGGGTAGGGACATCTTCGATCTCTCTGGATAAATGCAATATGATAGGCTGAATGGCTACCCATCTGTAATTATCTGGTGATCTTCTATCAGTGTTGTTTTTCTTCTGTATAGGAGGTTGATGATATTTGACAGTGACAATTATATGCAGTTATTCAAATATTATTTCAGGCTATAGGATATCCTCCAGTGAGCATCGTTCTTGGCTACAACCATCATAGGAATCTTTAAAAAAAAGACTTACTGTTCCCAAAATAAGCTGCAAAGAAAATACAGTTGCTATATGCAGAGGTTAAAACAAATACAAAATAATGTTGTCCTCTATTGAGCACCTTATATTCAAACATTATTACACATTTTCCATTTTTTTAAATAATCTTCTTGGGAACTTGACCATTTATTTGAACTTTTGGCTGTGTGGTTTGTAAACTAAGTCATTCAGCTTTTATGCATAGCTGTCGGTTTTGTTAAAAAATATGTCAAGACCATGGGAACTGCATGAGCCTCTATGGCTACAGGGAAAAAGAATGTATGTTGGACATGACTTGTTTTCAGATATGAGACAGTTTCTTGTTTCTGTTTTCAAAGGTGTTATATTGTGTCACATAAAAGACCTACAACGTGAAACATTCTGCTGGATTAAATCATGGAGTGATCCAGAAATTTTGAACTATTTCAAAGATATGACCTCCAGGTACCATGCCTGATACTGCAATACGTTTTGCTCAAATTTTCACTGTGTGCTGCCTCCCTGCATTATGTGGTATTGAAGCCTGAGACCTGCTCAACAATTCATGCACATACAATCTGCCCCCAAAGTTCCTGTGATGCTCAGAGCCAGCGCACATGGCACGCGGTATGGCCTCAAATTTAGTTCAAAATAGGGATCCTCCCCCGAATATAGCTTGAGTTCCTGAGCAAAGGGCATTTCAGGAAAGTCCAGCAATACAGAATTTGCTTTATCTTGTTAAATGACCCTGCTTTCACATTTGTCTATAATAAAAAAAATTATGTTGTTTTGGCCTCAAGAGATTAATTCATTAATGGGGCAGTTCTAGCCCGTGCCATTTATTTGGCTAAAAAAATGCCTGTTTTAATGTCTTGAAGTCAAGCCCCAGTATTACAGCCCCAACTCCTGTGGTATTTCCAGCACAAATTACCAGGAGCACCACATAACTATTTAACTGAGGTAATCAGGTAATTGGGCCAGGTCAACTCACTGGGACACAAGTGTGGCCTGCACACTATTCACTGTGATCCTGGCACATAGTAATTTCAAAACCTTATAACAGACTCCCAATCTGCACCATGTAGGACATCTACAATTTAACTGTGGAAGCTTTCCCTTATAATGTTCTTTAGCAAGATGACCGTCAACAGCACCTCCCAAATCCGTGATATCTCCCACCTAGAAGGACAAGGGCAGCAGGCATATGGGAGCACCATCACCTCCAGGTTCCTCTCCAAGTCACACACCATCCTGACTTTGCCCATCACGAGTTGCCCTAGTGCTGGCCATGTAAGCGACACCCATATCCCACAAATTAATAAGATCTAATCACGTTGACCTCTTAAATTTCAGAACATTCTGGTAAGGAATAAAATAGCAAACATTTTGAGCATAGTTTTTGTGACCTTACAATGATTGCTATTTCAGTGTCATTTGAAGGAATGGGAAAAATGTGACTACGTTTTAGATTAAGCAACACTAAATATTCTGTCCATTAAAGTAAACCTTTTTCAAAGATGCATGAAGCTTTAGCACCTTGAGTAATCACTAAGCCTTAGCCCAAGTATACTTGTGTTAGAAAAGCTTTCATTTATTCCAGTGCTTATCAAGAGTAGCTTTCGGCAGTTCTTCATTTTCTTTAATTGCGCATCTCAAACCACGTCTGACAGTGATCTGCAGGAATTAGGCAGATTTATCTGACTTTCAATGCAAGAAGCAAAGATCTATTCATTCAGTGAACCTTTCCTTTAAAATGTTTCATGCTAGTTTTGACAAATGTAAGATGTTCTCAAAAATGTATTATATCGCGATTTTGTTTTTAAGAGTATGTATTTCAGAAATCACAGTATAAATTTGCTAACACAATACAAATTTGTCAGCCATCCTCTTGTCCCTTCCAGATCACTAGCTGTTACATGTAAATGTTGTGGTTGTGCATCCCAAGATTTATTTGAACTGCTGCATTATTCCTTCTCTGTAGCTGCCAACATTACAGCTGTCAAGCTTAATCACTGCTAGATTAGATCTTAGAATGTGAATACCTCTGGGTTCTGCATCCAGCGTTGTATGCGCCAGTTTGCTATGATCTCCTCACCCACGATATGCCCATAAGATGCAGAGCTACATGCATTTTTAACGGATAAACACCAAGGCTTTGTTGTCTGGTACACAGGCCCAAGGTACAAGAACTCTGAAGAAGAATGTGTAAATGGGCAGGTTGCAAACAGCATCCTATTTTCATGTACACTAGCTCAAGATCTTAGTACCTTTTGCAGAATGTGAGGGCACATTCATGATTGATAAATGGAATATATTTTCCTGCATCTTAAAATGAAGAACTTAGAAACACTGGTTTATTAAAAAAGAAATGGTGCACTACAGTGCTGAATCTCTGTTGGACACAGAGATAGATTCCATTTCATGTTTTCCCATTCTCCTCATAAATGCAGTAAGGCCTGAAAGCAGGAAGGGGGAACAGAAGAGATGCCTGTGAACAGTTCAATGATTTAATGTCTTCATTTATCCATTACCTCGTAGTAACCCATCTTTGAGGGCCCATGTTAATAAATAGCTTGTCTCGTTGCACTGAAGAGGAATACTGTAAGGCTCAGAATGGTGAAAAATGAGACCAAATTAATGATAACGCGTGAGTTAAGATGATATAAAATGCTGCCAGGGGCACATGTGTTTTTGTACATTGTGTGGTGACAATAATTGATATACTGTCAAATGTGTCTGCTCTCATCCTCGAAGGAAATGGAATGCGATTAAAATCCCCGCAGAATGATAAGGTTATGTGATTTTTAAAACAATCTTTGAATAAAGGAAATTTATGTGAAGCTGGTTGGGTAGTTTATGATTTAAAGGGACATTGCATTCCAGTTTCTGCAAAAGGTTTTAGTTAAGATTGCTTTAAATATTCATGACTATATAGATTATTATGATCGGTTGGTGGGAGGAACTGTTTTGTTTTCAGTGGGTATGGGTTAGGGTCTGATACAGCGGCAGTCTGAAGCTTGCCAAGTGCGATTGGAGTAAACGTTCATCTTATGACTTAAAATGCAGAGGCTCCTCAAATTGATTTACTGCAGTAGTTTCTTCCAGTCTCCTGGTGAGACAAGAAGAGATGAGATAGCTGACATTTCTTCAAAATTAATGTTTTTACTCCCTGACTGTTTTCCCTTATTTACACAAATACGTATTTCTATGTTTTGAAATATATATATATATATATATATATAAAACCATCGCCACCATGCATTTCAAGAGAGCTGCACTTTTAAACAGCAATTCTTAATTTCAAAATTCACTTTTTCATGCAAAATAGAAATGATACCAGGGGGCAGTTATCCTGAGCTGAAGTACTTTTATTCAGGAACGACAGACTGCTAATTTGATATTTGCTTTTCTGGGTGCCACATTTGTTCATTCTGAAATAATGGTTAATAATCTAAATCAGCCTCCTTCAAATAGTTTAAACTATTTTCAAGTTTACTTACAACTTTCTGAGCAGTTTCTGCATTACTGTAAGATAAATGAGATAATCTTATGATGATAATGGATTAAGCAGCTGAAGTTAATAGAATATATCCGCCTGCCAGTGAAGTTACCATTGACAAATTGTTGTGTTCATATTCTATTTATTTGTTACAGGACACTAGACAGGCCGACGCTTGACATCATTGATGTGATCCAGCGAATGCAGGAGGCTACCAACGTCAAAGAACTTTCATCATTCCTCGGCACTTGCAACAGCTATCTGAAGTTCATCCTGCACTATGCGTACATTGACGAACCACTTCACAAGTTGCTGCGTAACGACGTCCCTTGGGAATGGACAGATACCCAGGCTTAGGCATTCACATTCCCTCCTATCCTTATGCACTTTGATCCGAATGCCACTACATACGTCACCACGGACGCATCAGGCACCGCCATGGGTGCTGTACTCTCGCAATGGATTGACGGCCTGGAATGCCCAGTAGCCTTCGCCTCTCGCACACTCTCATCTGCAGAACATAAATACTCTACAGGGGAACGCAAAGCACTAGCTTGCATCTACGCAGGTGAACGCTGGCACATCTACCTCTATGGCAAGAAATTTACCCTCCGTACGGATCACCAAGCGCTAACTACGCTACTCGCTACAACTGGATCTGGGCACCGATCACTACAAATCAGCCGATGGTCAGTTCGACTTCATCAGTATAACTTTGATGTACAGTACATCGCTGGCAGTTGCAATCACGCAGCTGACATGCTCAGCCGCTTGACACCTGCTTCGGACTCTGGTGCTGACTTGTTCACAGATGACGACGCATATGTGACGTCAATCTTCACTCAGTCCATCAGAAACCTTGTCTCCCGCGACAAACTCAAAACTGAATCACAGAGTGATGCTATGCTCCAGCACATGTGCCACTTCCTCCAGATGGAATGGGCTAAGCAAACTCCGGAAGAGCTGAAAACCTTCCACAGACATTGCGATGAATTTTCCGTTTGGAACGATGGCTGCCTAGCTCGTGGTGATAGAGCAATAATTCCCAATCCCTTCAACAGTGCGGTCTCTCATTTGTACACGATGGACACCCTGGCATTATTCGCATGAAGCAGAGATGTTGCGATTTAGTATGGTGGCCTGGGATTGACACTCGCATCGAGTAGTTCGTCTCACACTGCGAAGCATGCAGTCTGAGCAAAAAGGCCACAGACATCCGACCAGTGCCTATTAAGCCCATTCCATGGCCACAAAAACCATGGCAACAACTTCAGTTGTATATCTTCGGACCAGTTGAAGCAGCTACACAGCACAAGCGTTTCCTTGTTGAAGTACTTGACCTGTATTCCAAATGGCCCAAAATTGCTACAAGTTCAGTAACTTCATCAACGATTGTCACTATTCTGCAGCATATGTTTACGAAGTGGGGCCTCCCAGAGGTCATAATCACTGACAATGGACCACAGTTTGTGTCTGACCAGTTCGCAAATTTACTTATTCGTCATGCTCATTACTCATCGAGCATCACCTTACTGCTCAGTACAATCCTCCAAGCAATGAAGGTATTGAGCAATTTAACTGTGTCATCAAAGAGGGTTTGAAAGTCAACCTCGCAGCAGGCCAATCATTTGACAAAGCAGTTCAAACCATTCTCCGCACATACTGTTCGATAAAGCTCTTGCTAACGGGGAAGGCACCCGCTGAACTCATGTTTGGGCGGAATCTTCGCTGGCTACTGGACATTCTCAAACCCCGAGCCAAACCTAGCATGAAGATTCGCATCCCAGATTTCGAAACACCAACGAAAAGCAAAGTTGCACACTGAGACAAAATGACGCGCTCAAAAGCCCCAATTGAAGAATGGAGATTGGGTCAAAGTTAAGCGCCCAAACCAGAGTCATAAGCTCGCATCTTCACTTTCGTCTCCAAAACAGATCGGGCGAAAGTTTGGCCCTCACACCTACAAGTTCAATGATGGAACGCGATGGAACACTCGTAGACTGATCCCAACTCACAGGCCAACAGACCGGCAGGATGGAACAGAGGCATCGTTCTGTTTGCCAACCGAAAACCTCGATCAAACCCTACAAGCTCCATGCCGGTCTCAGTGTATCAGAACATGGCCTGGCTATCTCAAGGACTTTGTCTGTTCATAGACTGTACTTTCAAAATGGGGGAAATATGTTGTGTTCATATTCTATTTCTTTGATACACGAACCTGTAGTGTATGGAGAAAGAGTCAGACTGAACACTGTGAGCTCAAAGTAAAGCGTGACCATAGTCTTTTATTGCAGGTCTCCAGAGTGCCTTTCCAACCTGTGAAGCCTTCTTAAGTACCTGTGTTCCCAAGGGACTATGGGATCCCTTTGGACTCCGGGGGATGAGCCCTCTGGTGGTTGTACAGAGTAAATACAAGTCCACATATATAACAACATTCCCCCCCAAAGTCAATAGTGTAACTATTTACAATGTGAGTCGATCTGGGGGCCTTCTTGCTCTGGTTGATCATCTCGGTGTGAAAGCTGGTGTTGTTGAAGCATTTGTTGGGCCCTCGTTGGGCTGCTGTGCAGCTGGCCTTGCTGGGCTGCCTGGTGTGCTGGGCCATGCAGGGCTGCTGTGGATGATGGGTTCTGCTTCGTGGTTAACCATGGTGCCGGTTGCTACTGGTGTGTATGTTGGGGGATCAAAAAAGGTCGGGGTCCAATGTGGGTTGCTCAGGATACTCCGTGAATCTGAGTTTGATTTGGTCCAAGTGTTTCTGGTGAATGAGTCCATTAGAAAGTTTAACCCGAAACACCCTGCTCCCCTCTTTGGCCATGACAGTGCCGGGAAGCCACTTGGGACCTTGTCCATAATTGAATACAAATGCAGGATCATTGACTTCAATCTTGCGAGATACATTTGCGCTATCATGGTACGCACTTTATTCAAGTCGCCTGCTCTCTACCTGTTCATGTAGATCAGGGTGAACTAACGAGAGCCTTGTCTTAAGTGCTCTTTTCATGAGCAGTTCAGCAGGTGGGATCCCAGTGAGTGAGTGGGGTCTCGTGCGGTAGCTAAGCAGGACTCACTCTGCAGTGAGCCTTCAGTTACCCTCTTCAAGTCTTGCTTGATGGTTTGCACTGCTCACTCTGCCTGACCATTGGACGCTGGTTTAAATGGGGCAGATGTGACATATTTGATCCCGTTACGGGTCATGAATTCTTTGAACTCAGCACTGGTAAAACATGGTCCGTTGTCGCTCACCAGGACATCAGGTAGGCTGTGTGTGGCAAACATGGCCCGCAGGCTTTCAGTAGCGGCAGCGGACGTGCTTGTCGGCATTATCTCACATTCAATCCACTTGGAGTACGCGTCTACAACCACAAGGAACATTTTACCCAAGAACGGGCCTGCATAGTCAATATGTACCCTAGACCACGGTTTGGAGGGCCAAGACCATAAACTTAGCGGCGCCTCCCTGGGTACATTGCTTAACTACAAGCATGTATTACATCTGTGAATGCAGGACTCTAAGTCCGCATCGATACCGGGCCACCACACGTGGGATTTAGCTATCACTTTCATCATTATGATGCCTGGGTGGGTATTGTGGAAGTCATTGATGAAGGTGTCTCTGCCCTTCTTGTGGATCACTACTCGATTGCCTCACAGAAGGCAGTCTGCCTGTATAGACATTTCATCTTTGTGCCGCTGGAACGGCTTTATCTCATTCTGCATTTTCACTGGGACACTGAACCAGCTCCCGTGAAGCACACAGCTTTTGACTAGAGATAATAAGGGGTGCTGGCTCATCCAGGTTTTGATCTGCCGGGCAGTGACGGGTGATTGCTCACTCTCAAATGCTTCCATAACCATGGCTAGATTTGCGGGTTGCACCATTTTCACCCCCGTGGTGGGCAATGGCAGCCTACTGAGAGCATCGTGCAGTTTTCTGTGCCTGGCCTGTGGCGGATGGTGTAGTTGTATGCGGACAACGTGAGCGCCCATCTCTGGATGCGGGCCCAAGCATTGGTATTTATCCCTTTACTCTCGGAAAACAGGGATATAAGTGGCTTATGGTCAGTTTCTAATTCGAATTTTAGCCCAAACAGGTATTAATGCATTTTCTTTACCCCATAGGCACACGCTAACGCTTCTTTTTCAATCATGCTGTAGGCTCTCTTGGCCTTAGACAGACTCATGGATGCATAAGCAACTGGTTGCAGTTTCCCCAAATCATTAGCTTGTTGCAATACACACCCGACGCCATATGAGGACGCATCACATGCTAGTATCAAATGCTTACATGGATCATACAACACAAGCAATTTGTTTGAGCATAACAATTTTCTCGCTTTACAAAGGCATTTTCTTGGCTTTTTCCCCAAACTCATTTGCCCCCTTTTCGTAGTAAGACATGTAGTGGTTGTAGCAGGGTGCTGAGGCCCAGTAAGAAGTTACCAAAGTATTTCAAGAGTCACAGAAATGACCGCAGCTCCGTCACGGTCTATGACCTCAGTGCATTCTCGATTGCCTCCGTCTTCGCATTGGTGGGCCTGATGCCGACCGCCGCAATCCTCCTTCCCAGGAACTCCACTTCAGGCAATAGGAAAACATACTTCGAGCGTTTTAACCTGAGCCCCATGCAGTTGAGTCGACTAAGAACCTACTCCAGGTGTTCCGACCTGTGACCAAGATGTTGTCCTGGAAGACCATGGTGTGCAGGACCGACTTCAGTAAACTTTCCATGTTTCTCTGGAATGTCACCGCCGCTGATCGGATTCCACACGGGCATCTGTTATAAACAAAAATACCTTTGTGCGTGTTGATGCACGTGAGGGCCTTCGATGATTCTTCCAGTTCCTGTGTCATTTAGGCTGAAGTCAGATCCAGCTTCGTGAACGCCTTTCCTCCCGTCAGCGTGCAAAGAGTTCATCGGCTTTTGGTAGTGGGTATTGGTCCTGCAGGGAGAAACGATTGATAGTTACTTTGTAATCGCCACAGATTCTGACGGTGCCGTCTCCCTTGAGGACTGGGACAATAGGACTGGTCCACTTGCTGAACTTGATCTTGAAATGATGCCCTCTCTTTGTAGCCGTCTGGCTTGATCTCTACCCTTTCTCTCATCATGTACGGTACTGCTCTCGCCTTGTGATGAATGGGTCGTGCCCACGGAATTAGGTGGATCTGCACTTTTACTCCTTGGAATTTCCCGATGCCTGGTACAAACAGCGAAGGAAATTTGTTTAAGACCTGGGCACAGGAAGTATCATCAGCGGGCGATAGCACTCGGATGTCATCCCAGTTCCAGCGTAGCTTTCCCAGCCAGCTCCTGCCGAGCAGCGTGAGACCATCGCCCGGTGCCACCCAGAGTGGTAGCTTGTGCACCGATCCATCGTAGGAGACCTTTACAGTAGCACTGCCAATTTTAGGCATCAGTTCTTTTGTGTAAGTTCTTAGTTTTGTGCGAATTGGAGTTAAGACTGGCCTTGAGGTCTTGTTGCACCACAACCTTTCGAAAGTCTTTTTGCCCATGATGGACTGGCTTGCGCCCGTGTCCAACTCCATTGACACCGGCAGTCCATTTAGTTCAACATTCAGCATTATCACGGAACAATTCATGGTAAATGTGTGTACCCCATGTACCTCTGCCTCCTCTATCTGAGGCTCTGTTTCGTTGTGATCCTCCTCTGCAACATGGTGGTTTGCAGGTTTAACAAGCTTAGCAGCTCGCCTACATACTCGTTGGAGGTTTCCCATTGTCCCACAGACCTTGCAAATGTGTCCTTTGAATCGGCATGAATGGAAATGATGATCACCTCCGCAGCGCCAACAAGGTGTTAATGGCCTTGCATTTATCACTCTTGATGGTGGACTCTAAGATATCTGCGGACATGCAGCTGCAGGTATGTGTGACCTGCCCTGTACGTTACGATTCGAAAACAACATCACTTTGTTCACAGTACTTGTAGCAGCACTTGTGTGCTGAGAGATTTTCTTCATATTGTCACTGGTGGCTATGAACGCCTGGGCTATCGCTATGGCCTTACTCAAGGTTGGGGTCTCTACAGTCAAAAGTTTGCGAAGTATGGTTTCGTGGCCAATGCCAAGTACAAAAAAGTCTCTGAGCATGTGCTCCCAATGTCCTTCAAATTTGCAATGTCCTGCAAGGCATCTTAGCCGGCGACATAACTCGCCACTTCCTGGCCTTCAGACCTTTTTTAGGTGTAGAACCGGTACCTCGCCATCAGAACGAAGATCCCTTGGGACTCCGGGGGATGAGCCCTCTGGTGGCTGTACAGAATAAATACAGGTCCACATATATAACAGAACCCTCACTAAACAGGCATTGGGACCCTGCTGGAGCTAATCACATACTGCTGTAAACTTTCTGGTTCATGCTGGTTTGGGACTCCATTTTGGGTATTGCTATAAAGTAACACAGTTAAGTTACTTTACTCCTGGTTCAGTTAGTCTGTTTATTTATGTACACAACATAATTCAGTCATTGTGCTGTGTCAACCCCTTGAAGTGACACAATCTATATTTAGGAGCGCACATAATGTAGAGAACAACAACAATAACCCGGATTTATATGGCGTCTTTAATATAGTAAAATACCCCATGGCGCTTCGCATGAGTGTTAGCAAACAAAATTTGACACCGAGCCAGATAAGGAGCTATTAGGACAGATGACCAAATGCTTGGGCAAAGAAGTAGGTTTTAAGGAATGTCTTGAAGAAGGAGAGAGAGGTAGAGCGGCAGAGAGGTTTAAGGAAGGAATTTCAGAGCTTAGGGCCAAGACAGATGAAGACACGACCGCCAATGGTAGAATGATGAAAATCAGGGATGTATAAGAGGCCAGAATTGGAGCAGCGCAGAGTTCTCGGAGGGTTGTAAGGCTGGAAGCCCTCAAAAAAAAAAGAACAAAAAAAAGAGGCACTTGAAAAGTGTTTGGAGTGTCCCCACCTCCCCCGCCTTTAATCAGGGGTCATTTGCTTTAATTGTTTTATTGTTTTCTACAAAAATAGTTGTTAGGCTGGAAGAGGTTATTGAGATAGGGAGGGGTGAGGCCATGGAGAGACTTGAAAACAGCATGAGAATTTTAAAATCGAGGCGTTGCCAGACAGGGTGAATCCTGCCCCACACACAAAGCAAGAGGACAACCTCTCTCCAGTGTGAATGTACTTGTGTGTCAGCAATCAGGACAATAGACTGAATCCCTTTCCGCACACTATAGCTGCACCAGTGTCTTCTTACAACGCCAGCTTTATCTTGTCTTTTAATACAACACCTCACATCTGCATGGCATGCTGAGGATTAAATGTACAGGAAACCGAAGGTGAGTAAATAACTTTATGAGTGGAAATAAAAAACATAAAATGCTGGAAGTCCACAGATGGCCCACCAACATCTGTGAAGAGAAAACGCAGGCGAACATGTCAGGTGATCAAAGTCTGACAAAAGGACACCCGAAGCATTAAGCTGTTTTTTCTCTTTTGTCTGTGAACATGGAGCATCTTCTATTTTTATTTGAAACTCGCAGGACTTAACTCTCTATTGTGATCATCAATCCGCATGCAAAACGACAGTTGGATGATATCAAGCTAGTTCTACATGGTTACATGGTAGAAACATAATCGGAGTAAAGAGGTCTGGGAGATAATTTTCAATCTTTCTCACAGCATGTGATGAGGACAGGGATCTCAGGAGAGTGAAGGAGGATCTCAGAGGCATCTCTGCTCATTTGTTCTTTGCCTACATTCCTGTCAAATGCCTAATTCAGGTCTCTGACTTACCTCCTTTACCTGCCACCCCCCCCTCCTCCCCCAAACACTAACCTAAACCATGTAGAACAGGTGGAAGGAGACCTTTGAGGCACTGAACAAAACAACTAGAATGGATTCAAATGATCACAAACTGTGGCATTTACTGCAGAACTGTTGTTTTTTTTTGCGGGGGGGAGCGACCAACGCGTTTTAGTTTCAAACTAGCAGGTCGTCCACACTCGAAGCAAAGATACGGCTGTGATTGTGAGGGTCCAGCATTGCTTACATTGGGCAGGCAAACTACAGGAGGCCAAATGGGCATCCCAGTAAATCTCGTCGGATTGAGGCCTACCAATATCGGATCACACCGGCCTCTAGTAATGTTCGCTGGAGGTGGGGGGGGTGGGGGTGTCGCGGTTCTGAAGCGGCTCAGATTATTTTTGTGGGAGCCGGACGAGCATTCATGCTCCAATGGCCCCCTCAAAAATAATTCCAAACTTACCCTTGGCGGGCCTCTTCAGTTCCATCTCCTGTGGAACTGATCAGAGCCTGCACACCACAACCTAAATTCGCAATTGGGATTCTGTTTATGTCATAGGAACCTGATTTGGAGGTTCAATATGGAGCCAACCGCATCGTCAAGGTTAAAGGGGCAGTCCAGCTACTGACCCTGTTTTGAGGCTGTTCACGTGAAAATCGACCCCTTGAATTGCGTTCATTAAACATTTTGCAGGGTGGAGGCGGTTGCACTTTTGTGCACTAAATTTAAGATCGTAGAATAAACACCAATTTGGTACAGATTCTGTAATGGGCTAATATTGCGAGATTTGTATTTTTGGAGGTCAAAATATTTCATTGTGAAAATGACTAGTTAATATTATTTCAGGTTTATTGTGACCACAGAATTCATGAGATTTTTTTTGCAAATTATAGAATATGTTTGTATTTAATCTTAGGGTTGAGATAAAATCAATATATGACCCATTTATACTTTTCATTTATGTCATTCTGAAAATCTGAGAATACCTAAAGCTTTATTATTCATTTGTAGTGAATCCACTGTGGTCTTGTTCATGGCTAGTCAGAGGAAATAGTAAGATCAAAAATTGATGGCCCTTCTGGTCCACTCCTGCCATAATTCAGGGCAGGTTGTGAGGTGGAAGAACAGAGGGATTTGGGGGTTCAGTTTCATAAGAGCTTAAAAGCAGCATCTTAAGTTGATAAGGCAGAGTTTTATGGCAAGAGGTATAGAATATCAAAGCAGAGATGTACTGGTAAATTTATATAACATAGTAAGACCACAGTTGTGAGTACTGGAGGTGATTTTCATCTCCATTTTCAGGTGCATGGGAAGACCATCACCTCCAAGTTCACCTCCAAGTCACACACCATCCTGATTTGGAAATATATCGCCGTTCCTTCATCGTCGCTGGGTCAAAATCCAGGAATTCGCTCCCTGACAGCACTGTGGGAGTACCTTCACCACACGGACTGCAGCATTTCAAGAAGATGGCTCACCACCACCTTCTTAAGGGGCAACTAGGGATGGGCAATAAATGCTGGCTTTGCCAGTGATGCCTACATCCTGTGAATGAATATAAAGAAAGGCAGGCATAGGGATGTAGCAAGCTGAAAATAGGTCATCACAACTTACTGCCATGTTCTTGCCAAAATTCAGGCTTCCATTATTTTTAGGTGGCCTGCAAATCTGGGTTCTATGATTCCAATAGATGAGAGAAAGAGACAGAGTGAGAGAAGGGTAGAGGGAAGAAAGGAAAGGAGGCTTTGTTGTCACATCTTGAGACTGACTCTTCCGCTTCTTTTTCTGGTTACTGTGAGTTCAATTTAGTCAGCTGGCTGACAATGATCCATCGGGTTTGTGAGAGGGGCCACAACCTTCTAGTCCAGGCTGCTGTTGGCAATGAGGATCTTCTTGGTGGTGCTGTGCTGTGGGAGCAGGAGCAGAAGAAGGGCAGAATCAGAGTTTATTCTTGTTTTAAGGTGGTGTACGAGGGTACGCTAATCCCCCTTGTGGCTGTGGAGACCACATGGGATGGTTCAAAGGTGTAACACAATTATCATTTAACAAAACAAACTGAGGAGCTGGAGACACGGTGGACACCGGCCAATATGGCCGAAAGGTTACTGGAAAGCAAATTAATTATCATTAATAGTTAACTGCTACATGTTCTGGGTGGTGATCTGAGACAACCAAAGAGCCCAAAACCAGATCAGCCATGATCTTAGTAAATGGTGGAGCAGGCTCGAGGGGCCAAATGACCTACTCCTGCTCCTATTTCTTATGTTCTTAAGAGATGTTTTGGTGACAAAAGACAGGACCAGCAGGCCTACAAGAGTGGGGGTGGGGGGTTGGGGGAGTGGGAGGTTGGGAGAGGGGGGCGGGGGGAGGATATTTTAAAAGGATTGTAAAAATGTCAAAGATGTTACTAAGAAACTGAAATATATAGTCAAAGCTTTTTTTTAACAATAAAGTCTCACTACTACATAGCACTTACTGTGTATGTTACCAGGTTGGCTGAATCTGTGGAAAGCAAGGTGGGATATCCTTTAAGTTGAAACTCCCTATCATAACACCATCTACTGGCATAATCAGTACTGCAGGCATTGATTTTGCTCATAGGGACAAGCCTTCACTGAAAGTTTTTGATGAAAAACATGCCCCACATACCTCATTTAATATATAATCGATTAATCAATTGCAACAAAATTTCGCATTTATATCGCATGTTTAACATAGAACAATGTCCGACGGCATGTCACAGAGGCATAATCAGACAAATATGGAAGCTGACCCAAAGAAGAAGGTCATTGAATGATACAGAACAGAAGGAGGCCATTTGGTCCATCGTGCCTGTTCCAGCTAAAGAGGGGTGACCAAAAACTTTGTCAAAAAGATAGTTTTTAAGGAAGCTGTTAAAAGAGGAGAGAAGATGAAAAGAGGCAGAGGGGCTTAGGGAGGAAAATCCAGGACGTGGGCCTAGGTAGCTGCCACTGATGGAGTGAAGGAGGGAGGGATGCACAAGAGGCTGGAACAGAGACTTGGAGATGGAGTTTAGGGTTGGAAGAGCTGGCGATAACATGGGGCAAGACCATAAAGGGATTTAACTATGAGGATGAGAATTTTAGATTGGAAACATTGGGGACCCAGAAGCCAATGTAGGCCGGCAAAGACAAGGATGATAGGTGAGTGGAACTTGTTGCAGGATACGCTGCAGTTAACAGAGGGTGGTGGATGGGAGGACCAAGAATTGATGGGAATAGTTGGGTCTGGAGGTGACACAAGCATGAATGAGGGCTTCAGCAGCAGCTAAGCTGAGGTAGAGGTGGTGGTGAGGTGGAGTATGCATCTGTTGTGATGATAGGGCTATGAAGCTAAAAGTACAGCTCTGGAACTCTGAGATTGCAAACATTCTTGCTCAGATTGAGACAGTGCCTGGGGAGGGAGTTGGATAAATCAGAGTTTATGTAAGGGGCCAAAGATGATAACTTCTCTCTTCCCAATGTTTAGCTGATGGAAATTGCAACTCATTTAAGACTGAATGTTGAACAAGCAGTCTTACAGCACAGAGGCAGTGGAGGGGTCAAGAGAGGTCAAACGTTCTGTCCTTAATCTTATATTTCTGTTATAAGATTCTAAGTTCACAATTTAAATCGAAACTGCCATCGTAGACTTGCCATGCTGTAATTCCAAACTTCCACCAGTGGTGGCGCTGAATTCCTACCCTGCTGGGAGGATGTAATTATAGTGTAATGTTTCCATAGACATTTCCATTATAAATGTGACCATTGGAATTTATAATGGACAAAGTTGTCAGAAATGTGTACAGACGTTAGCGTTTTGATATAGATTGCCTTTCTTCTGTGGAGATGCTTTGTAGTATAGAGCCAACAATAACCTCAAAGACTCAAAGAGAAATCATTATCAAATTAATATATACACAAATGCAATCACCCCATCAAATCTGGCATGGTGTGTAGACCACTTCACTTGCATGGAAACACAGAAAAGCAATTGGAGACTGGCCCTTGTGTTTTTTTCTTTTATTTTCATCTGTCTTAAGCATCACGTCCTCCACCCCAGCCATCGAATCACATTATGCTTTTTCCAGCCTGGATTGTAGACTTCTTTATCAATTTTGTCAATGTCACTTGATAACCATTGTCAGAAATGAGGTACTGGTTCTGCTTATGTATCCGCAAAATAATCCATGGAGCAACTTGGCTGAGAATGAGCAAAGCACACAATAGCAGGTGACACCACATGTATGTTAAAGTTCAGGCACCCAAACTGGCCCCTTTGGGTGGATTTCAACACTCTGCCAAGCAGCCACCGTTTTTTCCATCTTCTGATGCGGAAGATATGATATGGCTTTCATTTTGCGGTATGAATTATGTAATAATGTAAATGGCTCACTTGGTATCATTAGCCTTCTTAATTAGAATATGGCAACCCAGTGTACTACAGGAAAAGTAGATGTATCAAATTATGTATATAGGTCTGTAACTCGCAATCTCCACTGAGTTCTGCCTGCAGCTATTTGGTTTGCGAATCACAAGGCCAACAACCAGAGCTGAACAGAACAAATTCTCAATGATCAGGGCATTGTAGGATCTTACTCTGGAGTATTCCTTTAACTGTTGTGCCAGGATCAAGGATTATATATAAGAGCAATGGGAACTAATCTATTCCATGCAAATGTCTCTGCTTGAAGTGGAATTGTATAAGACATGAATAATGTGGATTAAGGATGAGAATTTGTTCATTGTTATTTTTCTTTCTGATGATCTCAAAAATTCTGAGCCACCAGTGTTTCTGGTCAAGACTTTATTCTAGTGTAGTAACACACACAGAATTGGATTTGTTGGACATTGGCTCCATGAAGCTCTGGAATTCCCTACCTAAACCTCTCCACCTCTCTACCTCTCTTTCCTCCTTTAAGATGCTCCTTAAAACCTACCTCTTTGAACAAGCTTTTGGTCATCTGCCCTAATTTCTCCTCGGTGTCAATTTTTTTTGTCTTATAATACTCCTGTGAAACACCTTTGGATGTTTTACTACATTAAAGATGCTATATAAATACACAAATTGTTATTAATGGGAGTAGGAGTGAGCATAAGCAAATTGGTGAACTTATGGATTGCTTCTTTCTCTACTTTGATGTGGGTCAACTTTAAATACCAATTGAAATGGTAATAAGATTCCACTCCTAAAACTGATAGTATGTTGCAATGCATTCCAGTTTTTGGCAGAGTATCTATGCACCGTTCGACTGGAGTGTGGCCTCTTACTTCCAGGCAAAACCAAGAGCTCATCACCAGTCTATTTAGCAATGCTGTCAAATTTGTTTCATTGTTAGTGCTGAATTTTTTTTTGCTTCAAATGGCAATCGTCCTCTGAGAAATCTGCTGGCTTTATTTGGAAGCCTCTCTTTTAACTCAAACCCACGCCCCCAGGCATTATAGTGTTAAGAGATTGAATTCTAAAGTGATAGTCCTCGGGGTTTTTCACCCATGTAGCATAGATCTTAGATTGCAAATACATTCATTTCTTTATACAGTTCAATGAGTTTGGAACTGAGGTAAAAGAAAGAGAGGCTTTTCCCTGTCTCCTTTGTGAATTGAGTAATTGAAAATGCATGTAAGAAGGAACTAGCCAGTGGCCGTTGGAGCGAAATCCACTCAATGTGGATTCACTTCCGTCTTCTTTCTCTGTGTGTGCCTTAATCCCCTGAGCCTGGAGGAGTTTGTATGCCTCCTCTTTCAGCATGGCAGTCTGTGATTTTTCATCTTCTACAAGTTGCTTGTGCTAGATTATCACACTACGCAAGCTCAATAAATCAGTGGAGTCCCGACTGCGCCTCTTGAATCGCACAAGAGCTCGTCTAAAATAATGCTTCTTTTGCAGGATTTTCATGCCATTTTTCATTTCATCGTACAATGCTTTATCATTCTTGTGAAGAGACCAAATATCCTGTGAAACAATTGCAAATGAAGTGCAGCCTTGATAAGACCAACTTTCTTTTTACCGGAGGAAAAGAAAGTTTAATCTTATCGAGGTTGATCTCAAGTCGGGTCTGTCATATCACTGTTTTAATAAAAATAGCAGGTTTTCCAGCCACCGTGTCACCAGTCAGCAAATTATACATTAGGAAACTAAATGGTCATTAATCCTCAGCCATGTTTCAGTACGTATATCCCAATTTCTTTAATAAATAGGAAGTTCAGAGAAGCCCTTTTCATCGTCACTTGAAATCTCAGGAGGATAACAATTTGAAGGTTGAATGATAATGTAAATCTATGTCTGCCATTGATCTGAAACCATTTCTTATTGGTTAAAACCAGAGGAATTTATAATAAGAAAAGGTTGATAGGAAGTACGCGTGGATGTAAGATTTTTAATATATTACTAGTCAATCTCCTGCAGCGTTGCACATGGAGAATTAGAAAGCGGGAGACACCAGATAAGGATTTTTGATAATGAAAGGCTGGGGCAAGAACATTTAAAAAGAGGAGTGCACCAACAAAAGAGAGAATAAACAGAAGTAGCGCAGAAAAAACAATTAACGTGCACTGAAAATGCCAATGTGAGCAGCTGGCAAATTCATTTATTTATTTGGTTTACGTGGGCTGGGGGACGTAGGCAGCAGAATGAAAGAGCAAAACTGGGGGGGGGGGGCCTTTTGATTTTTAAATATGGCTGAGCAGCTAGCCTATTACGTTTAAGCAAAGAGCAAAAAAATTCACACTGGCAACTAGATAGGCCTGAATGAAGGGCTGAATAGATACAGCAGTACAATAATACATTTTATATATTATGGAAATGAAAATAGGCGGAGTAGGCGTGTTAGCAGCAAAGTGTGATGGAGAAGTTGTGACAAGGAAGGTATGACAGGGTAAGTATGATTGGAACAGTGTTACAACAAGTAATTGCAACAGTTACAGTGTGCGGCACTATGTTAGACTTTTAAGATTTTGCAGATGTTTGAATAAACATAGCAGCATTAATAAACAGTGTTATGTATTTAACCCCTTGTAACCTGTATTACTCTACCACCAGAGGGCCTACCCGTTGGAGTCCCAAGAGATCCCAGCATTCCTTGGAAGCACTGTATATAAGCAGGCCACCCATGAGGTGCCTGCACTTTGGAGTCTTATTAAAGGAGCTAAGGTCACACTTGCTCATTGTACACAGTACTCAGTTTCATCCTTTGTTATGAGTGTAGCAAACACAAAGCTTAGGAACATAGGAACTGGAGGAGACCAGTAAGCCCCCTCAAACCTGTTCCGCCATTTAATTAGATCATGGCTAATCTTTACCCCAACTCTATTTACCTGCCTTTGGGCCATATCCCACCCTCACCAGAAATGGGATGATTTAACAATTTACTTTGAGTGGAGTGGGGTTGGAATAAGTGAGGTGAAGCGAGCAGAATTAAATATATATATATATATATATGTATGTAGCATAAATGAATAAAGGCTTTCACAAACACAGCAGCTTAAAAGTTAATTCAGAGCAGGACTAAGGCTGAATTAAGCACCATCAAAGCAAGTGAGATTTAAACTAAATTATTTGCAGTAGAAAAGGGGAGCAGCAGGAGAAAAAATTGCAATAAAGCAGGGACAGAATGATGCCAATCAGGTGCTTGGAAATAGAACAGAACGGGAGGGCTGGAAGGGAATAGGAAGAGAAATGTAAAAATATTTTTGTCATTTAATTAGACAGCAGGCTAGACATGAAGGGCAGGTTAGCAGAATGGGTAGCGTAAACAGGTGGGAAATAAGAGTTAGTGAGCTAAAGTGTTTGAATTTGAAGGGTGTTGAAGGAACGAGGGTGCTAACTGATTACAAAGCAGGGAAGCAAGGACCGAGATAAGGAGATTTCTATTGGTGGCCATGCCTTCAGCTGCCTAGGCCCTGAGCTCTGGAATTCCCTCCCTAAAACTCTCTGCCTTTTTACCAATCACTCTAAAAACATAGAAACATAGAAAATAGGTGCAGGAGTAGGCCATTCAGCCCTTCAAGCCTGCACCACCATTCAATATGATCATGGCTGATCATGCAATTTCAGTACCCCATTCCTGCTTTCTCTCCATACCCTTTGATCCCTTTAGCTGTAAGGGCCACATCTAACTCCCGTTTGAATATATCTAACGAACTGGCCTCAACAACTTTCTGTGGCAGAGAATTCCACAGGTTCACAATTCTCTGAGTGAAGAAGTTTCTCCTCATCTCGGTCCTAAATGGTTTATCCCTTATCCTTAGACTGTGACCCCTGGTTCTGAACTTCCCCAACAATGGGAACATTCTTCCTGCATCTAACCTGTCCAATCCTGTCAGAATTTTACATGTTTCTATGAGATCCCCTCCCATTCTTCTAAATTCCAGTGAAGATAAGCCTAGTCGATCCAATCTTTCTTCATATGTCAGTCCTGCCATCCCGGGAATCAGTCTGGTGAACCTTCGCTGCACTCCCTCAATAGCAAGAATGTCCTTCCTCAGATTAGGAGACCAAAACTGTACTCAATATTCAAGGTGTGGTCTCACCAAGGCCCTGTACAACTGCAGTAAGACCTCCCTGCTCCTACACTCAAATCCTCTCGCGATGAAGGCCAACAGGCCATTTGCCTTCTTCACTGCCTGCTGTACTTGAATGCCAACTTTCAATGACTGATGTACCATGACACCCAGGTCTCGTTGCACCTCCCCTTTTCCTAATCTGTCAACATTCAGATAATATTCCGCCTCCCTGTTTTTGCCACCAAAGTGGATAACCTCACATTTATCTGCATTATACTGCATCTGCCATGCATTTGTCCACTCACCTAAGCTATCCAAGTCACCTTGCAGCCTCTTAGCATCCTCCTCACAGCTCACACTGCCACCCCAGCTTAGTGTTATCTGAAAACTTGGAGATATTACACTCAATTCCTTCATCCAAATCATTAAATGTATATTGTAAATAGCTGGTGTCCCAGCACTGAACCTTGTGGTACCCCACTAGTCACTGCCTGCCATTCTGAAAAGGACCCGTTTATTCCTACTTCCTTTAAGACGCTCCTTAAAACCTACATCTTTGACCAACCTACTATCTCCTTATGTGGCTCAATATCAAATTTTGTTTGATAACATTCCTGTGATGCACCTAGGGATGTCTTCATAGGTTAATCATAGAATAATAGAAAAATTATGCCACAGAAAGAGGCTATTCAGCCCATTATGTTCTTGTCGGTCGAAAAAGAACTACCCAGACTAATCTCACCTTCCAGCACTAGGTCCGTAGCCCTATAGGTCATGGCTCTTTAAGTGCACATCCAAGTACTTGTTAAATGCTTTGAGGGTTTCTGCCTCTACCACCCTTTCAAGCAGTGAGTTCTGAACCGCCACCACACTCTGGGTGAATTTATTTTTCCTCATCTCCATTCTAATCTTTCTACCAACTGCTTTAAATCTATGCCCACTGGTTATTGACCCCTCTGCTAAGATAAATAGGCCCTTCTTATCCACTCTATCTAAGCCCCTCATAATTTTATACACCTCATTTGCCTATCACTGAGGTTAAAATAACTAGCCTATAATAACTCAGTTTATCCCTTCCTCCCTTTTTAAACAACGGTGCAATGTTAGCAGTTCTCCAATCCTCTGGCACCACTCCTGTCGTCAGGGAGGATTGGGAAATGATGGTCAGAGCCTCTGCTATTTTCTCCCTTGCTTCTTTTAATAGCCTCGGATATATTTCTTCCGGTCCGGATGATTTATCTACTTTCAAAGATGCTAAACCCCTTAATAATTCCTCTCTTACTATGTTCATCTCATCCAATATTTCACTCTCTTCCTGTTTAAATTCAATGTCGGCATTGCCTCCTCTTTTGTGAAGACAGCCGCAAAGTATTCATTAATTACCTTACCCACTTCATCCACATTCACACATTGCTCACCATTTTGGTCCCTAATCAGCCTTATTCTTTCCTTAGTTAACCTCTTGCTCTTTATGTAATTATAAAACATCTTTTGGTTTTCTTTGATTCTACTTGACAGTATTTTTTCATGCTCTCTCTGTTTTCCTCGCTTCCTTTTTGATTTTACCCCGAGACTTTCTATACTCTTCTAAGTTTTCTACAGTATTGAGCTCTTGATGCCTGATATAAGCTTTCCTTTTTTGCTTTATCTTACCCTGTATACACCTTGTCATCCAGAGGGCTCTAAATTTGGCAGTTCTACCCTTTTTCTTTGTGGGAACATGTTTACCCTGAAGCCCTCGTAGTTCCCTCGAATGCCTCCCACTGCCCTGACACTAATTTACCTTCAAGTAGTTGTTTCCATTCCACTTTTGCTAAATCACTTCTCAACCCAGTAAAATTGGCCTTCCCCCATATTAGAACCTTTACTCCTGTTTTGTCTTTGTCCTTATCCATAAGTATGCTAAAACTAACTGAATTATGATCACTACTACAAAAATGCTCCTCACTGATACTCCTACCTGAAAACTAAATCAAGAATTGCCCCCCCCGCCAATCCCCCTGCTCTCTTGTTGGGCTTGCTACGTATTGGCTGATGCAATTTAGGAATTCTGTGCCCTCTATACCTTTTGCACTGATAGTATCCCAGTTAAGATTAGTGTAATTAAAATCCCCCACTTTTACTGCCCTATTGTTTTTGTAATTGTCAGAAATTGTCTACAACTTTGCTCTTCTATCTCCCTCTGACTGTTTGGGGGTCTATAGTACGTTCCCAGCAGTGTGATTTTCCACTTTTTGTTCTTTAGTTCCACCCATATAGCCTCATTTGATGCTGCTTCTGACATATCATCCCTTGTCACAGCTGTAATTGTTTCTTTCACCAATATTGCCACCACCCCCTCCTTTTTTAACCCCCTCTCTCGCTCGTCTGAAAACCCTGTAACCAGGAATGTTGAGCTGCCATTCCTGCCCTTCTTTCAGCCATGTCTCAGTAATAGCTATAATGTCGTACTCCCAAGTGTCAATTGTTCTCGGCTCATCTGCCTTATTCCCTATACTCCTTGCATTGAAGTATATACCATTTAGCATTGCCAAACTGCCTTGTTGTCTATGTTCTAGCCTTTCTTTCCTCTGTCTTCCAAACTCGCTTACTAATTTTCTGCATTCCATTTCCAGCTTTGCTTCTCTCCCTTCTGAATCTACTCTCAGATGGGCAGATGGAAGGAGTATCAGTGGGAGAGCATTTTTGTGATAGTGATCATAATTCAGTTAGTTTTAGCATAGTTATGGATAGGACAAAGATAAAACAGGTGTTCAGGTTCTAGGTTAAAGGTGCTATGTAAATGCAAGTTGGTGTTGTTGTTGAAATGATTCAAGTAGCTGGGTTTGCCTTGAAGGTGTGTTGTGGTCTCCACAATTGCAGTCTTGACCATACCACCCCGATCCAGAGTTCTTATTTCCTTGCACTATTAAGAGCAACTCTTCTCCCTACAGTTCTTGTTCTCTTTGTGTTTTTGCCAGTCACTCACCTTGTTCCATGATTTATTCTTGGGCCTGGCGCATTCTTGAAATAAAGTTTAGAAGTTAAAAGCTCCAATGAAAGGTCTGCCACTACCTTTGTGCCATCTTTTCAAAGACCAAGATGATGGCAAAGCTATGAGAGAAAATCACCCAGTCACTCCAGATGCCACCAAGTGGCTAGATTATGTAATTACAGCGTGACATATTTAAATAGGCAACCCCCATTATAAATGTGAACATAGGAATTCATAATAGGAAAATATTTGCACAAGAAACGTGGCAAAAACCCACAGCATATGGGTGCTGACCTAATTTGCAGTCCTTTCAGTGCACTCCTGCTGGTGTTACAGTGTCAGTGTGCTGGGAAGACAGCAGATCATTGGCCCTGCCATCTCTACTGGCAAGCTATTTACCAGTTTTCACCAATGTTTCACAACTTAATATTGATATTTTAAAAACACGACGCAGCTATTAAATTATTCACCAATATTTTGGCATGACTCTTTACATCATTGAATATACCTTATCAAGCTTCGATAAGCAGTTCTGGGTGACTTCCAACAAACGTTGTGAGCATTCAGTGATCCAGGATTTTTTATAGACTTTATTAAAATTTGTGGCATTTGGTATTAGTATGCTTTCTGGTCTGTGTTTAGTACAGATGAAAAGTACTTCTGCCTCAATACTAACAAACTACTAACAAAGTGTATGGCTCCACTGCTTTGCTATTGGTGACTGGAGGTTAGACAATTGGTGCTGCAGTGGTATGGCCTTTACTTCAACCTGTGCTCATGTCTAATGAGACTCTGCAGCAGCAATAGTGCTTTAGTAGTGTCAGCCATGACGCAGTGGATAGCACTCTAGCCTCCAATTCAAAAAGTTGTGGGTTCAATTCCCATTTCAGAGACTTAAACATACCAATCCAAATTGGCACTCCAGGGGAGTACTCTGTTGTCAGAGGCGCTGTCTTTTGGCTCAGATATTGAAGCAGGGCCACATCTGTCACAGAATCATAGAATGGTTACAGCACGGAAGAAGGCCATTCGACCCGACGAGCCCATGCCGACTCTCAGCTAGTCCCATTCCTCTGCCCTTTCTAGGTAGCCCTGCAATTTTTTTCCTTCAGATACTTATCCAACACCCTTTTGAAAGATAAAATTGAGTCTGCCTCCACCACCCTTTCAGGCAGTGCATTCCAGATCTTAACCACTCGCTGCGTAAAAAGGCTTTTTCGTACGTCGTCTTTGGTTCTTTTGCCAATCACCTTAAATCTGTGTGCTCTGCTTCTCAAACTCTCTATCTGTCCTGTCCCGACCCCTCATGAACAACCCCCACTTCTCCAGTCTATCAACGTAACTGAAGTTCCCCATTCCTGAATCATTCTCGTAAATCTTTTCTGCACCTTCTCTAATGTTACGTATGCAACACCTTGCAACCAGTCTTCTACCGCCACCAGAGGGCACATCTGTTGGAGTCCCAAGGGAACCCAGAATCCCTTGGGAGCACTGCAGAAAAGCAGGTCTCCCATGCTGTGCTGGCACTCTGGAGTCAGAATAAAGAGACTAAGGTCATACTTACTCAAGTCTACAGTACTCAGTCACATTGCTTTATTTGAGACATAACAATTGGCGACAAGTAATAGATAACGAACCATCACACGAAAATGCGGAGAACTGTTGGTATCCTTGAGAGATTCTCACAAGGTGATGATTGGGAAGCCTTCGTGGAGTGACTCGACCAATACTTCATGGCCAACGAGCTGGAAGGGAATAAGAACACTGCCAAATGAAGGGCGATCCTCCTCACCGTCTGCAGGGCAACAACCTATGGCCTCATGAAGAATCTTCTTGCTCCAGTGAAACCAACAACCAAATCATATGAAGAACTGTGTACGCTGGTCCGGGAGCACCTAAATCTGAAGGAGAGCGTTCCGATGGCAAGGTATTGATTATATACATGTCAATGGTCTGAAGGCCAGGAAGTGATGAGCTACATCGCCGAACTAAGGCGCCTTGCAGGACATTGCAAATTCGATGGATTCCTGGAGCAAATGCTAAGAGACTTTTTTGTGCTTGGCATTGGCCATGAGGTTATCCTTCGCAAACTATTGTCTGTTGAAACACTGAACCTGAGCAAAGCCACAATGATAGCCCAGGCATTTATGTCCACCAGTGATAACACCAAAAAAATTTTGCAGCATAAAGATGCATCGGCAAGTACTGTACACAAAGTAACGTAGTTTTCAGGCAGGAATGCATATGCAGAATGTACATGCCTGCTGCTGCACGACCTCAGATGACTCAGAGTCCGCCATCAAGTGTGAATGCGAGGCAAGTAACACCTTGTTGGCGCTGCGGATGTGATCATCGAGCCCATCAAAGCCACTTTAAACACAATGCATACAAAGACTGTGGAACAACGGGACACCTCCAGTGAACATGCAGATGATCTGCGAACCCTGCAAACAACCACGTTGCAAAGGAAGACCGATCCATGGCAGACCAAACTGAACTAGAGACTCGAACCGAGGAGGCAGAAGTGTACGGGGTACACACCTTCACCACGAAATTTCCACTGATCATGTTAAAAGTTGAACTGAACGGAATTCCAGTATCCATGGAATTGAACACGGGTGTGAGTCAGTCTATCATGAGCAAAAAGGCCTTCGAGAGGCTGTGGTGCAACAAGGCACAAAGGCCCAAGCTAAGCCCGATTCATACCAAGCTGAGAAATTACACTAAAGAATTGATCCCTGTAATTGACAGTGCAGCAGTAAAAGTCTCCTATGATGGAGTGGTACACGAACTACCACTATGGATTGTACCAAGAGGTGGCCCCACACTGTTTGGCAGAAGCTGGCTGGGAAAAATCCGCTGGAACTGGGGCGACATCCGAGCGTTTTCATCCGTCGACGATGCCTCATGTGCCCAGGTTTTGAGCAAGTTCCCATTGTTGTTTGAGCCAGGCATCAGAAATTTCTCTGGGGCGAAGGTGCAGATCCACTTGGTTCCCGGTATACGATCTATCCACCATAAGGCACGTGCGGTGCCATACATGATGCGAGAGACAATGGAGATCGAGCTGGACAGGCTGCAACAAGAGGGCATCATCGCGCCGGTTGAGTTCAACGAGTGGGCCAGTCTGATTGTTCCAGTTCTCAAGGGCAATGGCAAGGTCAGAATTTGTAGCGACTATAAAGTAACGATTAGCCATTTTTTGCTGCAGGATCAATATCTGCTACCCAAGGCAGACGACCTATTTGCGACGCTGGCAGGAGGGAGGACGTCCACCAAGTTGGACCTGACCTCGGCCTGCATGAAGCAGGAGCTGGTGGAATCTTCGAAAGGCCTCACCTGCATCAACACGCACAAAGGTCTGTTCATCTACAATAGATGCCCGTTTGGGCTTCAATCGGCCGCGGCTATTTTTCAAAGGAACATGGAGCGTCTGCTAAAGTCGGTTCCGCGCACCGTGGTTTTCCAGGACGACATATTGATCACAGGTAGGGACACCATTGAACACTTGCAGAACCTGGAAGAGGTTCTAAGTCGGCTAGATCGTGTGAGACTCAGGTTGAAACGCTCGAAGTGTGTTTTCCTGGTGCCAGAGGTCGAGTTCTTCGGGAAAAGAATTGCGGTGGACGGCATCAGACTCACCGATGCCAAGACGGAGGCCATCAAGAATGCGCGGAGACCACAGAGCATGATAGAGCTGCGGTCGTTCCTGGGAATCCTCAATTATTTTGGTAATTTCCTACCCAGGTTAAGCACCTTGCTAGAACCTCTACATGTGTTGCTATGCAAGGGAGATGACTGTGTATGGGGGAAATCACAAGAGACTGCTTTTGAGAAAACCAGAAATCAGTTATGTTCCAACAAACTGCTTGTCCTGTATGACCCAGGTAAACATTTAATGCTAGCTTGCGATGCATCTTCTTACGGGGTCGGGTGTGTGTTACAACAAGCAAACGAATCGGGAACATTGCAACCGGTCGTTTATGCGTCCAGGAGCTGGTCCAAGGAAGAAAGGGCCCACAGCATGATTGAAAAAGAAGCTCTGGCATGTGTTTACAGGGTGAAAAAAATGCACCAGTATCTGTTTGGTCTTAAGTTCAAGTTAGAAACTGACCATAAGCCGCTTATATCGCTATTCTCAGAGAGCAAAGTTATTAATACCAATGCCTTTGCTCGCATCCAAAGATGGGCTCGCACGCTGTCTGCATACAACTATGTAATTCGCCACAGGTCAGGCACAGAGAGCTGATGCCCTCAGTCGCAACCATTGCCCACCACCGGGGTGGAAATTGCAGACTTGCTCTTGTTGATGGATGCATTTGAAAACGAAAAGTCACCCATTACGGCCTGCCAGATCAGAACCTGAACCAGTCAGGATCCTTTACTGTCGCTTGTAAAAAAACTGTGTCCTCCATGGGAGCTGGTCCAGCATCCAGAGGAGATGCATGAAGAGATCAAATCATTCCAGCGGCACAAAGACAAAATATCAATACAGGCGGACTGCCTTTTGTGGGGTAATCGCGTGGTTTTGCCTAAGAAAGACAGGGAAACGTTCATACGCGACCTACACAGTACCCACCCAGGCATAGAAATGATGAAAGCTATAGCCAGATCCCATGTGTGGTGGCCCGGCATAGAATTAGATTTGGAGTCTTGCGTGCGCCAATGCAACACTTGCTCTCAACTGAGCAATGCACCCAGGGAGGCACTGCTAAGTTTGTGGTCATGGCCCTCCAAACCGTGGTCTAGGATCCACTTTGACTGTGCTGGCCCATTTCTAGGCAAAATGTTTTTGGTTGCTGTGGATGCTTATTCAAAATGGACTGAGTGTGTAATAATGTCTGTAAGCACATCCACTGCCACCATCGGAAGCCTACGAGGCATGTTTGCCATACATGGCTTGCCTGATGTCCTTGTCAGCGACACTGGGCCGTGCTTCACCAGTGCTGAATTCAAGGAATTCATGACCCGCAATGGGATCAAGCACATCACATCTGCCCCATTCAAGCCCGCATCTAATGGCCAGGCAGAGTGGGCAGTCCAAACCATCAAGCAAAGCTTGAAACATGTCTCGGAAGGCTCCCTGCAGACCTACCTGTCAGGAATCCTTCTCAGCTACCGCACAAGACCCCAGTCGCTCATCGGGGCTCCCCCTGCCGAACTGCTCAAGAAAAGGGCACTCAAAACAAGGCTCTCTCTAGTCCCCCTGATCTCCATGATCATGTCGAGGGCAGGTGGCATCAACAAAGCATGTATCAAGATCGCGCAAATTTGTCACACGATATTGAAGTCAAAGACCCTGTATTTGTACTCAACTATGGACATGGTCGCAAATGGCTTGCTGGCACAGTCATGGCCAAAGAAGGGAGTAGGGTGTTTGAGGTCAAACTTGCAAATGAACTAACTTGCAGAAAGCATTTGGACCAAACTAAACTGCGATTCACAGATAAGCCACGAGCAACCTGAAGAGGAGACCACCAACTTCGGCCCTCCGATACACATACAAGTGGCAACCAACATCACGGTTGACCACGAAGCTGAACCCATCATCCCCAGCAGCCCAGCAAGGCCAGCTGTGCAGCAGCCCAGCAAAGGTCCAACCAACTCACCTGCAGCTGTGTTTGCACTGAGACGATCGACTAGGGAGAGCAAAGGCCCAGATCGTCTCACCCTGTAAATAAGTGTACGATTGATTTTGGGAGGGAGTGATGTTATGTATGCAACATCTTATAACCAGCATTCTACTGCCACCAGAGGGTGCATTTGTTGGAATCCCAAGGGATCCCAGCATCACTTGGGAGCACTGTATATACGCAGATCTGCCATGCTATGCCAGCACTCTCGAGTCAGAATAAAGAGACGGTGTTCAAACTTACTCAATTCTACAGTACTCAGTCACATTGCTTTATTTGAGACATAACATCTAAGGCCTTCACATCCTTCCTAAAGTGTGGTGTCCAGAATTGGACACAATACTCCAGTTGGGGCCAAACCAGTGTTTTATACAGGTTCATCATGGTTATATATGTAAACATATTTACTCTGTACAGCCACCAGAGGGCTCGCCCCCGGAGTCCCAAGGGATCCCACAATCCCTTGGGAGCACAGGTGTTTAAGGAGGCCTCACAGGTTGGAGAGGCATTCTGGTGACCTGCAACAAAAGACTAAAGTAACACTTTACTTTGAGCTCACAGTGTTCAGTCTGACTCTTTCTCCATACTTGACAACTGGCGATGAGATACAGATAGCGAACCCAAAGATGCAGAGAACAGTGGGCATCCTGGAGAAATTCTCGGAGGGAGATGATTGGGAAACTTTTGTGGAGCGACTCGACCAATACTTCGTGGCCAACGAGCTAGATGGGGAAGAGAACGCTGACAAACAAAGGGCAATCCTCCTCACCGTCTGTGGGGCACCAACATATGGCCTCATGACGAATCTGCTCACTCCAGCGAAACCCCGGATAAATCGTACGATGATTTGTGTACACTAGTCTGAGAGCATTTGAACCTGAAGGAAAGCATTCTGATGGCGAGGTACCGGTTCTACACCTATAAAAGGTCTGAAGGCCAGGAAGTGGCGAGTTATGTCGCTGAGCTAAGACGCCTTGCAGGACATGGCAAATTGAAAGACATTTGGAGCACATGCTCAAAGACTTTTTCATACTTGGCATTGGCCATGAAACCATACTTCGCAAACTTTTGACAGTAGAGACCCTAACCTTTAGTAAGGCCATAGGGATAGCCCAGATGTTCATTGCAACCAGTGGCAATACTAAGCAAATCTCTCAGCACACAAGTGCTGCTACAAGTGCTGCTACAAAACAAAGTGATGTTGTTTTCGAATTGCAATGTACAGGGCAGGTCACACATGCCTGCAGCTGCACGTCCGCAGATGTCTCAGAATCCACCATCAAGGGTGATGAATGCAAGGCCAATAACACCTTGTTGGTGCTGTGGGGGTGATCATCGTTTCCATTCAGGGCTGTGGAACAATGGGACACCTCCAACCTATGTGCAGGCGAGCTGCTAATCCTGTTAAATCTGCAAACCACCATGTTGCAGAGGAGAACAGATCCACGGAGGATCACGACGCACCAGAGCCTCAGACCGAGGAGGCAGAGGTACATGGGGTGCACACATTCGCCACGAATTGTCCCCTGATAATGCTGAATGTTGAACTAAATGGACTCCCGCTGTCAATGGAACTGGACATGGGCATGAGCCAGTCCATCATGGAAAAAAAACTTTTGAAAGATTGTGATGCAATAAGGCCTCAAGGCCAGTCTTAACTCGAATTCGTACGAAACTAAGAACTTACACGAAGAAACTGATTCCCATAATCAGCAGTGCTACTGTAAAAGTCTCCTACGATGGAGCGGTGCACAAGCTACCACTCTGGGTGGTACCGGGTGATCATCCCATGCTGCTCGGCAGGAGCTGCTGGGAAAGATGCGCTGGAACTGGAACGATGTCCGAGCGCTATCACCCGCTGACGACACTTCGTGTGCCCAGGTCTTAAACAAATTTCCTTCGCTGTTCGAACCAGGCATCAGGAAATTCCAAGGAGCAAAAGTGCAGATCCACCTAATTCCGGGGGCGCGACCCAGCCATCACAAGGCGAGAGCAGTTCTGTACATGATGAGAGAAAGGGTAGAGATCGAGCTAGACCGGCTGCAAAGAGAGGGCATCATTTCACCGATCGAGTTCAACGAGTGGGCCAGCCCGATCATTCATGTTCTCAAGGGAGATGGCACCTTCAGAATCTGTTGTGATTACAAAATAACTATCAATCGTTTCACCCTGCAGAACCAATACCCACTACCAAAGACCGATGACCCCTTTGCAACACTGGCGGGAGGAAAGACTTTTACGAAGCTGGATCTGACTTCAGTCTACATGACGCAGGAACTGGAGAAATCATCGAAGGGCCTCACCTTCATCAACACGCACAAAGGTCTCTTTATTTATAACAGATGCCCGTTTGGAATTCGATCAGCGGCGGCGATATTCCAGAGAAACATGGAAAGCTTACTGAAGTCGGTCCCATGCACCGTGGTCTGCCAGGACGTCATCTTGGTCACAGGTTGGAACACAGTCGAGCATCTGCAGAACCTGGAGGAAGACTCAGTCGACTCAACCGCATGGGGTTCAGGTTAAAACGCTCGAAGGGCATTTTCCTGGTTCCTGAAGTGGAGTTCTTGGAAAGGAGGATTGCGGCGGACGGCATCAGGCCCACCAACGCGAAGACGGAGGCAATCGAGAACGCTCCAAGGCCACATAACGTGACAGAGATGCGGTCGTTTCTGGGATTCCTGAGCTACTTTACGAGCTTCTTACCAGGTCACAGCACATATTAGAACCACTACATGTCTTACTATGAAAAGGGGGCGAATGGATTTGCGACAAAAGCCAAGAAAATGCCTTTGCAAAAGCGAGAAAATTGTTATGCTCAAACAAATTGCTTGTGTTGTATGATCCAAGTAAGCGTTTGGTACTAGGATGTGATGCGTCGTCATATGGCGTCGGGTGTGCATTGCAAGAAGCTAATAATTTTGGGAAACTGCAACCGGTTGCTTATGCATCCAGGAGTCTGTCTAAGGCTGAGAGAGCCTACAGCATGATTGAGAAAGAAACGTTAGTGTGTGCCTATGGGGTAAAGAAAATGCATCAATACCTCTTTGGGCTAAAATTCGAATTGGAAACTGACCATAAGCTACTCATATCCCTGTTTTCCGAGAGTAAAGGGATAAATACCAACGCATGGGTCCGCATCCAGAGATGGGCGCTCATGTTGTCCGCATACAAATACGCCATCCACCACAGGCCAAGCACAGAAAACTGCGCCGATGCTCTCAGTAGGCTGCCATTGCCCACCATGGGGATGGAAATGGCGTAGCCCACAAATCTAGCCACGGTTATGGAAGCATTTGAGAGTGAGCAATCACCCATCACTGTCCGGCAGATCAAAACCTGGATGAGCCAGGACGCTTTATTATCCCTAGTCAAAAGCTGTGTGCTTCACGGGAGCTGGTCGAGTGTCCCAGTGGAAATGCAGGAAGAGATAAAGCCGTTTCAGTGACGCAAAGATGAAATATCTATACAGGCAGACTGCCTTCTGTGGGGCAATCGTGTAGTGGTTCCCAAGAAGGGCAGAGACACCTTCATCAATGACCTCCACAGTACCCACCCTGGCATCGTAATGATGAAAGCGATAGACAGATCCCACGTGTGGTGGCCCGGTATCGATGCGGACTTAGAGTTCTGCGTTCACAGATGTAATACATGCTCGCAGTTAAGCAATGCACCCAGGGAGACGCCGCGAAGTTTATGGTCTTGGCCCTCCAAACCGTGCTTTAGGGTACACATCGACTATGCAGGCTTGTTCTTGGGTAAAATGTTCTTTGTGGTTGTAGACACGTACTCCAAGTGGATTGAATGTGAGATAATGTCGGCTAGCATGTCTGCTGCCACTACTGAAAGCCTGTGGGCCATGTTTGCCACACACGGCCTACCCGATGTCCTGCTGAGCTACAACGGGCCATGTTTTACCAGTGTTGAGATCAAAGAATTCATGACCCGTAACGGGATCAAACATGTCACATCTGCCCCATTTAACCAGCGTCCAATGGTCAGGCAGAGAGAGCAGTGCAAACCATCAAGCAAGGCTTGAAGAGGGTAACTGAGGACTCACTGCAGACTCGCCTATCCCGAGTCCTGCTTAGCTACCGCATGATACCCCACTCGCTCACTGGGATCCCACCTGCTGAACTGCCCATGAAAAGAGCACTTAAGACAAGGCTCTCATTAGTTCACCCTGATCTACATGAACAGGTAGAGAGCAGGCGGCTTCAACAAAGTGCATACCATGATAGCGCAAATCTGTCTCGCGAGATTGAAATCAATGATCCTGTATTTGTATTGATTTATGGACAAGGTCCCAAGCGGATTCCCGGCACTGTCGTAGCCAAAGAGGGGAGCAGGGTGTTTCGGGTCAAACTTTCAAATGGACTCATTCATCGGAAACACTTGGACGAAATCAAACTCAGATTCACGGACTATCCTGAGCAACCCACCTTGGACCCTACCTTTATTGATCCCCCAACATACACACCAGTGGCAACTGGCACCACGGTTGATCACAAAGCAGAACCCATCATACACAGCAGCCCAGCAGGACTCAAGACACCAGGCAGCCCAGCAAGGCCAGTTGCATAGCAGCCCAGCGAGGGCCCAACAAATGATCCAACAATACCAAATTTCACACCGAGACAATCAACCATGGCAGGAAGGGACCCAGATCGACTCACATTGTAAATAGTTGCACTATTGACTTTGAGGAGGGGGGGGGGGAGTGTTGTTATATATGTAAACTTGTATTTACTCTGTACAGTCACCAGACGGCTCGTCCTCTGGAGTACCAAGAGATCCCACAATCCCTCGGGAGCACAGGTATTCAAGGAGGCTTCACAGGTTGGAAAGGCACTCTGGAGACCTGCAATAAAAGACTAAGGTCACACTTTATTTTGAGCTCACAGTGTTCAGTCTGACTCTTTCTCCATACTTAACAATGATAATTTCCAGACGTTTGTACTCTATACCTCTATTTTTGAAGCCCAGAACTCCATAAGCCTTTTTAACAACTTTCTCAACCTGCCCTGCCACCTTCAGTGATTTATGCACACATACCCCCAGATCTTTCTGTTCGTGCACCCACTTTAGGATTGTACCATTTAATTTATATGTCCTCTCCTCATTCTTTCTACCAAAGGTATTACTTCACACTTTTGTGCGTTAAACTTCATCTGCCCCGTCTTCGCCCATTTCACCAATCTGCCAATGTCTTCCTGAAGTCTATCACTCTCCTCCTCACTGTTCACTATACTTCCAAGTTTTGTGTCATCTGCAAATTTTGAAATTTAGAAATGTTGCCCTTTACACCCATGTCCAAGTCATTAATATATATCAAGAAAAGCAGTGGTCCTCGCACCAACCCCTGGGGAATACCTTCCTCCAGTCCAAAAAAACAACCATTCACCTGTTTCCTGTCACTTAGCCAATTTCGTATCCAGGCTGTCACTGTCCCTTTTATTCCATGGGCTTCAATTTTGTCCCTGATTATTTCTAAAAGCTTCCTCACTACCGTGGTTAAACTGACTGGCCTGTAGTTACTGTGTTTATCTTTACTCCCTTTTTTGAACAATGGTGTGACATTTGCAATTCTCCAGTCCTCTGGCACCATCCCTTATTCTATGGAGGAATGGAAGATTATGGCCAGTACCTCAATTGCCTCAGCATCCTAGGATGCATCCCATCTGTTCCTGGTGATTTACCTACGTTAAGTATAGCCTGTCTTTCTACTACCTCTTCTTTATCAAATTTATCCTATCAAAGGCTAGATTTTCGACAGGTTTGCGACCAGTTTTTCGCCTGGGATAAGCACAAAAATGACCTTTATTGCCGTTAAACGTCACACAACATTTTGCGCCCGCATGGAAATTTCGGCAGTGGTTTTGCGGCGGCGCTAAAATTTAGCGCCTGCCTGATGATTTCACCGTTTGGATGATGTCAATCGGTGTGCAACATTCTTGACCGTTTGCCGAATTTTGCGAGCTCTGGCGGTAACGGAACCCAGCGGTAGAAAATGTTTACTTTGCCATTATCGCCCAAAAACGAGTGAAATCGCTGAAACTCCAAATTCTAGCCCCAAGTGTTTCCACTACCTCCTCCTTCACTATGTTTATAGCAGCATCCTCTTCCTTGGTGAAGACAGATGCAAAGTACTCATTTAGTACCTCAGCCATATCCTCTGTCTCCATGCATAGTAATCGGCCCAATCCTCCTCTTACTACTCTTTTACTATTTAAATGCCTATAGACTAGTTTGGATTACCTTTTCTGTTGGCAGCCATTCTATTCTCGTGCCCTCTCTTTGCCCCTCATTTTCTTTTTCACTTCTCCTATGATCTTTCTATATATAGTCTGATTCTCAGTTGTATTTGCAACCTGACATCTGTCTTACCTGCTCTTTTTCTGCTTCATCATATTCTCTACATGTTTTTTCATCCAGAGTGCTCTGACTTTAGTTGCCCTACCTTTCCCCCTCGTGGGAATGTACCTCGACTGTACCCAAACTATTCCTTCTTTAAAGGCAGACCATCATTCCACTACAATTTTCCCTGCCAATCTTTGATTCCAGTTTATACAGGCCAGTTCTCATCCGACTGATATTTGGCCTACCCCCAGTTAAACATTTTAACTCTAGATTGCTCCCTGTCCTTTTCCGTAGCTAATTTAAACCTTATGATACTATGATCACTGTTCCCTAAATGTTCACCTACTGATACTTGCTCCAATTGACCTACCTCATTCACCAGAACCAGATCTAGCAAAGCCTCCTCCCTCGCGGGCCGGAAACATACTGATCAAAAAAATTCTCCTGAACACACTTCAAAAATTCTTCCCCTTCTCTGCCCATTACACTATTACGATCCCAGTCCATATTAGGATAGTTGAAGTCCTCCATTATCACTACTCTATAGTTCTTGCACCTCTCTGTAATTTCACTGCAAATTTGCCCCTCCATATCTTTCCCACTATTTGGTGGTCAATAGACTACTCCTAGTAGTGTCATAGCACCTCTATTATTTTTTAACTCTAGCCAAATTAAAGGGTAGGACCTCAAAGGTAGTAATCTCCAGGTTATTACCAATTTCCCATGCTAATGAGTAAAAGAATAGAAGAATAGAGAGGATGAACACATGGCTGGAAAGTTGGTGTAGGAGGGAGGGCTTTAAATTCTTGAGGCATTGGGACCTGTACAAACCGGATGGGTTGCACTTCAACAGTGCCGGGACCAATATCCTCACGGGGAGTTTTGATAGTGCTGTTGGAGAGAGTTTAAGCTAGCTTGGCAGGGGGATGGAAACCTGAGAACGAATTCAAAAGGGAAGGAAGTAAAGCAGAAATTGGATAGTAAGAATCTAGAAAGTGAATCAGTAAGACAGAGGAAACAGGGCTTAGTATGTAGTAAGCAAGGAGGTCTTCCTGTGCTGAATGGTATATACTTTAATGCAAGGAGTATAGCGAATAAGGCGGCTGAGCTAAGAGCACAGATAGACACTTGGGAATATGACATTATAGCCAATACAGAAACATGGCTGAAAGAAGGGCAGGTTTGGCAGATCAATATTCCTGGCTACAGGATTTTTAGATAAGATGGAGAGGGGGGTAAAAAGGGGGTGGGGTTGTGATACTGATTAAAGAAATGATTACAGCGGTGAGGGAGGATGATATGTTAGAGAGATTATCAAATGAGGCCATATGGGTCGAATTGAAAAATAAAAAAGGGCGATCACACTGCTGGGCATGTATTTAGACCCCGAAACAGTGGGAGGGAGATAGAGGAGCAACTATGTAGGCAAATTACAGTGGTCTAAAAACCATAGGGTAGTAATAGTAGAGGATTTTAACTATCCAAATATTGATTGGGACAAATTTAGTGCGAAGGGTATAGAGAATGCGGAATTCCTGAAATCCATTCAAGAGAACTTTTTTAGTATGTAGTAAGCCCAACACGAGAGGGGGCGGTCTTGGATTTAGTTTTGGGGAATGAAGCTGGGCAGGTTGAAGGGGTATTAGTGGGTGCCAGTGACAACAATTCAGTCAGATTCAAGTTGTTTATGGATAAGGACAAGAATAGGCCTGGAATAAAACTTACGAAATGGGGAAAAGCTAATTTTGCTAAGTTAAGGAGTGATTTGGCCATAGTGGACTGGAAACAGTTACTTGTGGGTAAATCAGTGTTGGAACAGTGGGAGGCATTCAAGGAGGAGATCCGGAAGGCTCAGGCCAAACATGTGCCCTTAAAGAAAAAGGCTGGGAAAAATAATTCTAGAGCCCCCTGGACTTACAGGGGAGGATTAAGAAAAAAAGGGACGCTTATGTCATATACCAACGGCTAAATGCTTTAGAATCTTGAGAAGAATACAGAAAGTTAAGAGGCAAAATTAAAAAAGATATTAGGAATGCTAAGAGAGAGCATGAGAAATTCTTGCCCAGTACAATTAAGGAAAACCCTAAAATGTTCTATAAATATATTAAGAGTAAGAGAGTAACTAAAGAAAGGATAGGGCCTATTAGAGACCACGAGGGTAATCTTTGTGTGGAGGCGGAAGATGTTGGTAGGGTTCTTAACGAATACTTTGCATCTGTTTTCACAAAGGAAAGGGGTAATGCAGATCTTGCTATCGAGGAGGAGTGTGTTAGTCTGGATGAAATAAATATAGTGAGAGAGGAAGTATTAAGGGGTTTAGCAGCTTTGAAAGTAAATAAGTCCCCAGGCCTGGATGAAGTGCATCCCAGGCTGTTAACCAAAGTAAAGGAGGAAATAGCAGCGGCCTTGACCATCATTTTCTAGTCCTCTTTGGAGGATTGGAGGACTGCTAATGTAGTACCCTTGTTTAAGAAGGGAAAAAAGGATAGGCCGAGTAATTACAGACCTGTCAGCCTAACCTCAGTGGTGGGAAAATTATTGGAAAAAATCCTGAAAGACAGGATAAATCTGCATTTGGAAAGGCAAAAATTAGTTAGGGACAGTCAGCACGGATTTGTTAAGGGAAGATCGTGTTTAACTAACCTGATTGAATTTTTTGAGGAGGTAACTAAGAGGATCAATGAGGATAGTGTCTACGATGTAGTATATATGGACTTTAGCAAGGCTTTTGATAAGGTCCCACATGGTAGACTGGTCATGAAGGTTAAAGCCCATGGGATAGAGGGCAACGTGGCAAGTCGGATCCAAAATTGGCGTGGAGCTAGGAAGCAAAGCGTAATGATTGATGGATGTTTTTGTGACTTGAAGCATGTTTCCAGTGTGGTTCAGCAGGGCTCAGTACTGGGTCCCTTGCTTTTTGTGGTATTTATCAATGATTTAGATTTGAATATAGGGAGTATGATTAAGAGGTTTGCAGACGGCACTAAAATTGGCTGTGTGGTTGATAATGAAGAGGAAAGTCATGGGCTGCAGGAGGATATCAATCTACTGGTCAGGTGGGCAGAGCAGTGGCAAATAGAATTCAATTCAGAGAAGTGTGAGGTGATGCACTTTGGGAGGGCTAATAAAGAAAGGTTATACACATTAAGTGGTAGGCCAGTTAATATTGTAGATGAACAAAGGGACCTTGGAGTGCTTGTCCATAAATCCCTGAAAGTAGTAGGCCAGGTGGAAAAGGTGGTTAAGAAGGCATATGGAATGCTTGCCTTTATTGGCCGAGGCATAGAATATAAGAGCAAGGAGGTTATGCTTAAATTGTGTAATACTTTGGTTGGGCCACAGCTGGAGTACTACGTGCAGTTCTGGTCACCATATTATAGGAAGGACATGATTGCACTAGAGAGGGTGCAGTGGAGATTTACTAGGATGATGCTGGAATGGAGAATCTTAGTTATGAGGACAGATTGGATAGGTTAGGCTTGTTCTCATTGGAACCGAGGAGGTTGAGATGAGACCTCACCGAGGTGTAAAAATATTGAGGGGCCTGGACATAGTGGATAGTAAGGGTCTATTTCCATTGGTGGAGGGGTCTATTACAAAGGGGCATAGTTTTAAGGTGGTTGGTGGAAGGATCAGAGGGAATTTGAGGGGGTGCTTCTTTACGCAGAGGGTTGTGGGGAACTGGAACTTGCTGCCTGGAAGAGTTGTGGATGCAGAAACCCTCATCACTTTTAAGAGATGGTTGGATGGTGCAGTAACCTGCAGGGTTACGGACCTAGAGCTGGTAATTCAGATTAGACTAGATGACCTTTTTTTGGACGGCGCAGGTATAATGAATGGTAAGTACTGCAAGGAATAGAATACGGCCAGGGTGATCTCCTGGACTAGTGTCGATTGCCTGGATGGATCGTAGAGGAATTTTCTCAGATTTTTTATCCCTAAATTTGCCTGGGTTTTTATCTGGTTCTTGCCTCTCCCAGGAGATCACATGGCTCCAGTTGGGGTGGAGTGTAGAATGTTTTCAGTATAAGGGTGTCGCAGTTCTGTGAGGCGGACTGATTGGGCTGGGTGCTCTTTGCCTTTCCGTCATTGTTCATAGGTTTATATGTAACCTTTAAGGCTGCTGGCCAAGGGCTATGCGGCTCTTGTCGGCCGGCACGGACACGATGGGCCGAAATGGCATCCTTCTGCGCTGTAAATTTCTATGTTTCTATGTTTCTATATAGATTCTGTCCTTGACCCCTCCAGGAAATCCTCCCTCTCCAGCACTGTAACATTCTCCTTAACGAATACTGCCACTCCACCTCCTATTGTTCCTTCACTATCTTTCCGGAACACCTTATAACTAGGAATATTTAATACCCAATCCTGCCCTTTTTTAAGCCAGTTTATGCCACAACATCATATCCCCATGTGGCTAATTGTGCCTGCAGCTCACTTACCTTAATAACTAAGCTTCGGTGCATTCACATACATACACTGTAAACCCATCAGACCATCCTGGGGGAAAAATTGCAGTCAGAGGCTTTCTTTGTACGAATGCCTCTGACCCGAAAAAAATCTACGCAAGAACTTGGTGGTCCTGGAGGAACATAGGATTATGGTCGGAGGCCTAGATTCACTGTGCAGCACATGGGACGATGACTTTGAGGTACTTACGTACATGCTGGGGTCACGTGGGCTTGGACCACCAATCACTATGCAGTATTCTCATTGATAAAAATGGGAACACTGTTTTTACGAGTTTCCATTACTATCAATGAAAAAAAAACCCTAAAAGACCTAAACACAGCATAATAAATAAATTAAACACCTCACATATTTAACATTGATTGAAATTAAATGTAATTATATGTTTTAGGAAAAATATTTTTGGGGGGGAATTTTTTTTAATGTGTTTTAATAGTGTTAAAAATAAACTTACCTTAGTTTTTATGATAAAAATGAGTGCTTAAATTTAATTTTTATATGTTTTAAAACTCTTACACTGGTAAAAGTAAGCCATGCACCTGCTTTTACACGGCGTCAAAATTTGAAGGACATTTGCTGGGCATGAGTTGGGCAAATCGCCCAATCTCTCCCGCGCGAATGTCTTCTTCCCGGGATGCAATTGATCTGTCAAGCATATGCACCCCAAAAACCGGCTTTCGCGAGGCCTCGCTGGGTCCATGCACACTTTGTAAGGACCCGGCAAGGCCGGAATTTTTCGCTCAACGTATTCTCTCTTAGTTGGACCCCACCTCATACCATACTATTTCTTACTTTAGTGCTCTCTGCCTCTCCCAAAATTTGAGCACTTTGTTTCCCCTTTCTAATGCTACATCCTGGTGCCCATCCCCCTGCCAAATTAGTTTGAACCCTCCCCAACATCACCAGCAAAGCTCCCCACGGCGATATTGGTTCCAGCCCTGTTGAGGTGCAACCCGTCTTGCCTGTACAGGTCCCACTTCCCCCAGAACTGTTCACAATGCCCCAGGAATCTGAAGCCCTCCCTCCTGCACCATCTCTCCAGCCATGCATTCATCTGCTCTATCCTCCTAGTTCTATACTCAATTACATGTGGCACTGGGAGTAATCCGGAGATTACTACCTTTGAGGTCCTACTTTTTAATCATTTTCCTAGCTCCCCAAAATCTGCCTGCAGGACCTCTTTCGACCTATGTCATTGGTACCAATATGGAGCACAACCTCTGGCTGTTCACCTTCCCCCTCAAAATGTTCTGCAGCTGCTCAGTGGCATCCTGGACCCTTGCACCCTGTACAACTGAGCCACCCGTGATGCCACGGACTTGGCTCTGTCTGTACTCCCCAGAGGAACCATTGCCCTCACCAGTACTCAGAACAGAATACTGGTTGAGAGCAAGATGCAGTCAGGGGACTCCTGCACTACCTGCCTGGTCCTCCTTTTCTGTCTGGCTGTCACCCATTCCCTCTCTGCCTGCGCCGAAATCCGGAGCTCGAGCTTCTCCAGCTGACGACACTTCCTGCCCACGTGGTTGTCTAGGACATGGGAAATGTCCTGTATTTCTAACATGGCACAGGATGTGCACTCCACTGGACTGAGCTGCCTTGCCATGCCTTTATTAATTTGACTAATAACTAACTTTACAGAAACTCAAGACTACGATACATCTAATTCAAGTTATTATTATAATATAGTATTGCAGTTACTAATTTAATATAGTCCCTGTCCTCTCAGCTGAATGCAAATCGATACCATGGCAATGGTGTCCTGGCCAAATCTATCCCTCACACAGCAGCACTAAAACAGAGGTCATTATCATGTTATCGTTGTTTATGGGAGCTTTCTGTATGCAATTTGGCTGCTGCATTTCCTACATTAGAACTGTGACTATACCTCATTGGCTATAAAGCACGCTGGGCTGCCCTGTTATCTTGAAAGGCATTACAGGCTGGATTTTTGGCTTTTTGGATTTCTGAATGTTAACTGTGGCGGTGCGTTAAAGTTAGAGCCTGAAAAGCCTTCGACTGTAAGTTGCGGCGAAAATGTAAGTTGCAGGAACGTTGGCGTTAAGTCAGGCATTGCCCAATGGACTTTGTGCGCCCGAGCTGAAACTTGCGACGTTAAAGGAGGCGGCCATTTTGCGCATGCGCGGTGATTTTTTTTTCCCAGTCGCAAACACTAATGCAGGGCGAAGTTGCTTCCTGTGCGCATGCGCCTATAAACCTCCCCACTTCAGTCACTTCTGCAGAGATGGAGGAGCAGGAGAGAAGGCAGCGTGCCAGGTTCTTCACCAATGAGGTGAGTGAGGCCTTAATGAACGCAGTTGAGAGGGGATGCTCATCACTCCGTCTTGCTGGGGGAGCCAGACCATTCCCGTCTAGTTTTAAGAGACTATGAAGGGACATTGCTCAGGAGGTATCTGCTGCAGACACTATGGCCAGAACTGCCACACAGTGTCGTAAAAGGTTCAATGACCTTACCAGGATGAGTACCATTTGCATTTATGTATGCCTCCATTACTTCTAACAAGAATCTCACACACTATGTGAAGTTTTTTATGTATAAGGTCCCTCTCAACAATCTCTGGGGTGGCTCTCACCATGCATGACAAAGATGAAGGCTTACTTTTGCATCCATTGGCTTCTAATGATCCATGCACATAAACTTAATCATTTACATCCTTCTTCATAACACACTCCCACTGCTGCTATGCCTTTCAGAAAGATCACCTACAGCCCCCATGTTACATCCCTCTAACCTCCTGACAATGCCTCACAAAGCACATGCAACATCCAAACAGATTGAATGGAAGCCAACTAGAATATTCACACAGTGTCACCTATTTTATTATGGTTAACATATGTGCCACAACAGCAGAGAAACCCTTTCTGAACCCTTCCTAGTTTTCTCTTTGCAGTCGAAGCACACCCACAACAGGAGGGAGCAGTTGTGCACAGATGGAGCGCTGCCCCAATTATTGCCACTGACTGATGTCGAGGAACAGGTGTTGACCCACATAGATGTACCAGCTTGGACAGTTGCCAGGGGCGATGCTGAGCCCCCTTCGGGTAGTGAGGGTATGTAGATGGATAAAGCGACTGAAGGTACTGCATTGAGACATATAATGAAGTGGCAACGGGCCTTCAAATGAACGTGTGCAATGCTACCTTCCTCATGTCTCCCTGCCCCCTTCCCTGCTGCTAACTACATCTGTTGTTTTCTACTTGCAAATGACCAGCCACACGCACAGCATCCTTCAAGGGAGCCCTCTACATCTGGCCGTGTGGGAGACAATGAGCAGAAGAGAGTGTTCTGCTGGAGCCACAGAGCCCACCAGTTGCCCCGTCCGGCCTCAGTACATCTGGGGACGAGGCATATTTCCCAGGGTTTGAGGAATTGGAGGTTCCTCCCCCCAGTCGCATACAGCAACGCAGACCGAGAGGGGAATCTCGCAGGCCAGCTCTGCAGAGGGTGAGTCGGCAAAATCAGTCTGCTCAACGACAGGCAGACATGGAACTGGACTTGATGGAAATGTACAGGGAAACCACAGGAATGCACCGTGAGCTTATTGCTGTATTGGGACAGATGCCACAGAGCATTGACAAGCTCACTGCGGCTGTTGCGGAGGCAGCGTCGCAGATTATCAGTGCGACTTGGGAGTCCAGCGAGGCCATCATTGCCCACACACAGAGGTTGGTGGCCTTGAGCAGTGACAGTGGTGTTCCAGAGAGTGTGACGTGTGTCCTTGATCATGTAACAGACTTGGGCGCATCACAGGCATAAGCTCTGCTTCAGCTTGGTCAAGTAATGCAGTCGATGTCTGTTACTATACTCTCTGCATTCCCTACTGTCCAACGGAGAATGGATGGTGCCGAAGCACTCCAGCAAGCTGTGGAGACGCATCGTGCTGGATGTTCAAGCCTAGTCACATCAGAGAGTCAGTGGCTCCCAGGAAATGGAAGGTGCTGTCCTTCGTCAGGAGGCTAGCATTCCGGCGACCATCAATGACTTGCCAACCATGCACCATACACGGTTGGCACCCCAGCCACCAGTGATTGCTCCTGCTGATGATGAGGTGCAGCAGTCCGCAGCCGGGTATTCCAGGCCAAAAACTGGTCCAGGGTATCCTCAGATGCCTTCTGCATTGTTTGGCTCCCCCAACACAGTTGCCCTCAAGCAGGCTTGCTGTAGGCACTGAGATCCCATTGAGGAGGAGCAGCAGCCATTGGAGAGGGTTGAAGGTAAGAGAGGGGAAGTATGGATAAGAGCCATTAAGGCCGAGCACAAGTTGGTGCTCATGGATGTATGTAGCATTGTAAAAATTGTACATTGATGTGTCATAACAATTGACTCATATTGAATTGTCTTGCTGCAGGAAGCAGTTTACTGTGTATTTACATTTTGTTCACTGCAGGAAGCAGTTTTGTGTTTATTTACATTTTGTTCACTGCAGGGAGCAGCTTTGTGTTTATTTACATTTTCTTTACTGTAGGAAGTAGTTTTGTGTTTATTTACATTTACTTTAACCATTGTATAGTTTGGGGTTTTTTTGGGGGGAAACATCGTTAATTATTGATGTCTATAAAAATGTTTGTTTGACCTTTGCCATTGGTGTCTTGTGTCTCATGGCAGAATTAAGTGTAGATTAGTTGGCATGGTGGCATAGAGTAGCGAGTCAATGCTGCAACCTCACCTTCCCCATTCAAGCAAGCTGCTGACATAAGGCTCTTGCTGCAGCCACATCTCCTCGCTGCCTCCCTTGTGGTTGTGGTCTCACTGCAATGGGTTCCTCGCCAGGCTCCTCTTCCTTGTCCTCCTCCTCCTGAGGTGGTCCTGAAATCCCCACTGGCAATGCCTGGCCCCTCATGCTGGCTAAGTTGTGTAGCATGCAGCACATGACAATGAATTCAGAGACCTGTTGTGGGGAGTATTGAAGACTGCCTCCTGATTGGTCCAGACATCGGAAGCGCTGCTTGAACACACCAATTGTCTGTTCGATGATGTTGCGGGTGGCTGCATGGCTGTCATTACAGCGCTGCTCGGTTTCTGTGGCGAGGTTTTGGAGTGGCGGCGGGGGGGGGAGGTCATGAGCCATGTGGCCAGGCCATATCCTTTGTCCACGATCAGCCAGCCCCAGCCTTGTCTTTGTCACTGAAACATTTGTGAGACACTGCTCTCACGCAGGATGAAAGCATCATGTGTGCTCCCTGGATAGTGGGCATTCACTGTGAGGATGCGCTGAGTATGGTCACAGACCAACCATATGTTTAGGGAGTGGTACCCCTTTCCGTTTCTGAACACCTCTGCCTTCTGTAATGGTGTTCGCAAGGCGAGGTGTGTGCAGTCAATGGCACCTTGAACCTTGGGTAAGCCTGCAAATCATCTAAACCCTGGAGCCTTCTCATTCTGGCTGTCCCTGCTCATTGGGAACTTTATGAAGTCCATTCTGCGTGCGTACCATGCCCTTGTAACCTGGAGAATGCAGCAATGTGCAGCTTGCTGAGAGATGCTGCATATGTCCCCTGCTGCTGCCTGGAAGGAGCCGGAGGCATAGAAGGCCAGTGCCACAGTCACCTTCACCTTGACGGACAGTGCAGTTCTGTTGTCGCTGGTAGGCTGCTGGTCCGCCTGTAGGAGCTGGCATATCTCTGAAAACACTTATTTTCAGAAGCTCAGCCTTCTAACGCACTATGCCTCCGAGATGTGGAGGCATGGGCAGTGTTCCCTGTAAACCCATGGAGGGGTAAGACCTCCTCCCCATACGTCTGCTACCTCTTCGAATCCATGGTCCAACATGGCCCTTCTTCCAGCTTGAAGCCGTCTGCCAATAGCAACCAGCATGATACGCTGGCGAACTAGAATTGCACCTATTGAAATCTCTCACTGATCTTATAAGCAAAGTGTCATGACACATAAAAGTGTCGTTTGCAACCCACAGCCTCACGCAGTGCTCTGCGCGCAACTGTAGCAGTCACTGACAACTGAGTTATAAGATCTTCCAACCTCCCTTTAAATATCCTGCCAGTAGCGCCCTGCTGCACCCTGGGACTGCCTGTTTTTTACCGGAGTTTCGTGGGGCAGTCGTTAAATGAGGTGTTAGGGCCGAATTCGGGACGCTAGTGCAGCCTTGCATGAGAATTGACATCATAATCACGCTGAAAACAAAGGGTGGGGCGGTAAGTTATTGCGCTGGCGCAAATCAATAGCCGAATCTTCTGGCCGGGCGCTAAATCCTGGATGAATGGAATCAAGCCCAGAAACAGCATTTAACGCCCCACTGGGGGCGCTAAACGAGGCACAAAATAGCCGAAAATCCAGCCCTAGTCTTTAGGGCCAAAATTGCCCCTTCCCTTCAGGCCTGTTACCATCGCAAATCAGCGGCCATGCTGCGGAGTGGAAAGGCCGCCGACTTTTCGTGGAATAGCTGCTGCTAGTCCAATTGCCCTTCTGAGGTTTCCCGGCGGTGCCCCGATCTTTCCCCTACTGCTCCGCTGCTGCTAATCCGTGTCAAGTGCGTCATCATCGTGCGCACTGCTAATCTACCCCCCCCCCCCAATGGTGAAATTTCACTCTGAAAATCTTTGGCCCACCCGGCGTTGCAAAAACAAGCTTTTCCCCGGTGGTCCAGTGAGGCTGTGGCCTTCTGCAGTGGCAGTGCAGCTCAATTTAAAGGGGACAACTTACTGCCACTGCCACCAACATTTTTTCTTTTGCCGGCCGACTGCCATGTCAGCCCAACAATTATGCCCCCTTGTAGCCTAGTGCACCGAAGTTTTAAAATCGTTAATGCTCTCCTCTTTAAGTGAAGGGGAGAGCCGTGTTGACGCGGCACCGTGATTGTTGTGTATTGCCCTGGTACATTAAATATATATATAAGTACAATGGTACACCACAGAGGGCACTGTGGTGGGAGACCTGAAAGTACCTGCATGAGGCAGTATAAAAGGCTGCCCACCACACCTGAGAGGCACTCTGGAGTTACACAATAAATGTCTAAGGTCACAGCAGTTAGACTTACACCAGACCGTGTGGAGTCAGTGATTTGTGTGTTACATACACCACATTGGCAACGAGGAAGCGGACGAACTCCATGCAACCATGGCTACTCTGGGCTCGCTAAAGGATTTTACCGTGGGCAATGATTGGGAGGCCTTTACGGAAAGGCTCGAGTACTACTTCACAGCAAACGACCTGACGGGGAACACGGACGCAATGAGAGATAAGCGTAAGGCGATATTGCTCTCCAGTTGTGGCGATGAGGTTTACTGTCACGTCAGAGATTTGCTGACACCCGCGAGCACCAGGGACAAGTCATATGAGGAGCTGACTGAACTCATTCGTGACCAGTTGAAACCGAAGGAGAGCATCCTCACGGCCAGATACAAATGTTACCATCACTGCAGACCCGAGGGCCAGGATGTCACCAAATATGCTGCGGATATCAGGTGACTCGCGGCGCCGTGTGATTTTGGCACACACCTTGACGAGGCGTTGCGGGACGTTTTCGTCATGGGGGTTGGCCACGAGGACCTCCTTCACAAGCTGCTTGCCACGGAACCCACAGTCACCCTGACAAAGGCCATCACCATTAGCCGGGCATATATGACCTCGACTTGCAGCACCAAGCAAATGATCCACACAGTCTCGAACCCGGCAGGCACTGTCCACAGGATACCGCCCACCACGGACAGAACTGTAGACGTGGCCCTGCCTGGGGCAGAGAGCACAGACCTCGGGGTCCTAGAACTCAGAGTCCGCTGAGGGGGGCCAATCAAGCAGCACCATGCTGGTGCTGTGGAGGAAGCCATTGGGCTCACCGGTGCAGGTTTGCGGAGTATACGTGCAATACCTGCCACATTAAATGCCACCTTCAGCATATGTGTAAAAGAAATCGGACTCACCATGTGGCTGAGGAGATGGGGGATGATCCACTGTTGAGCGAGGAGCAGAAGAAGATGAGGTGTTGGGACTGTATACGTGCACCGACGATTCGCCCTCAGTGATAATGGAAGTAAAAATTGACGGAGTCCCAGTAAGTATGGTAGGGGATACGGGATCAGGTCCGTCGTTGATGAGTCAGAGAACTTTTGAGAAACTGTGGGACAACCCGGCTGCACGACCCAAGCTGGTCCCGGTCACGGCAAAGCTGCGTACCGACACCAAGGAACTGATACCTGTTTTTGGCAGAGCGGATGTGCAGGTATCTCACGGGGGCGAGACGCACGGTTTCCACTTATGGGTCATTGCAGACGCTGGGTCAACGCTCCTCGGCAGAAGATGGATGGGAAAGGTCCGTGGGAGCTGGGAAGACTTCATCACTCCTCCACAGACTGCTGCTCCCCGGGTTCCCAAAGAGCAGCGCCAACCGAGCTGGAGCTGCAGCCTAAATCCACAGACAGCGCAGAACTCCTGAACCCAAGCAATCCTGCAACCGCAGCCTCCACAGATGAGCAGACCCTGGAAGAACAAAGTTGCAGGTGCAGGCCTATTGCTGGGGTGCGGGCCGGCGGGGCACTGCGGTCGAGAAGCGGGAGGCCCATCGGTGGCCAGCGGATTGGGGGGGCCCACGCAGCGGAACAGTCGGGTGGCGGCAGTGGCTGCGATGGCGGCGGCCACAGCGGCCGAAGGAGAGGCGGCCACGGCGGGAGTGGAGACTGCGGCGGCGGCGGGCATGACCCGGGGGAACGCGAGCCAGAGCGGCGGATGCGGCAGCAGGCACGGAGCAACTCACAGGGACCGCTCACAGGGACTGTGACTGATCGAGTCCAGACCGACTTCTGCAAGATGGGCCGTTTTTTTTTCTCTTTTTCCCCTTCCCTGTTTCTTTGTCCCCTCTTCTTTCTACGCCAGTGAGCTCAAGATGGCAGTGAACCTCGTGGCAACGGAGCCCTGCAGACAAAGGACAGCAGAACATCTAAGATGGCGGCGCCTCGTGGGAAGCCACAAGATGACGTCTTAAAAGGGAAATGCTCTCGGGAGTCTTCAAAAGGCCTTACATCATTGGCGGTGCCCACGTAAAGACTTTTGTAAGGCAAGAGCGAGCCTAAATGTGCTATGTGAATGTAGGATGATGGATTTATGATAAGAATTAATATTTTAATGCTGGATGGTTACCATGTTTAAAATAATGGATATGACTTGCGAATTACGATAAGGGTTAATATCTCAATGCTGAATGGTCACTGTGCTTGAAAGTATGGACATGAATCACAGGAAGAGTTGATACCACGAGGTTCAAGAAAAAGGGACATGGATCCATGACTAACAATACCATTGGGCTAATGCGATGTTCGATTTAGGGGATTCAAGCAACGGCTTTTTGAACTGGGGGGGTAGTGAGATGTTGTGTATTGCTCTGGTACATTAAATATATCTATAAGTACAATGGTGCACCACAGAGGGCACTGTGGTGGGAGACCTGAAAGTACCTGTCATGTATTCAACCAGCATTGTAACCCATGTATAATCTGACCTAAGTTGTACACTGTGAGAACAATGACCACGAGGTGGTAAACACTCCTAACCTGGAACTTCAGGTATAAAAGGGGAAGCTCCACCTACCTTCATCACTTGAGTGCTAAGGAATAAAGGACAAGTCACATATTGACCATCTCTCAAGCATGGGTCTCGTGTGCATTCATACTGTATAGTAAGGACGTATCAATGGCGACGAGAAACTGGGATTTAAACCACGCGAGCATGGCCACTAGCAGAACAGACGAGAGGTACTGTGTTAAGGAATGGTTGGGACAGAGATTCAACATTGTTAAAGCAGCACACAGTTCTGCAGGCAGACAAGGGCAATCGGGCATGCCCCAACATGTAGTCGAACCCAGAGGGGGAGTTCGACAGAGACAATGGCAAGCTGAACAGCGATTCACGCCATTGCAAGGGACAATGCGATCAGTAATGGGGCCATCAACACCTGTTAATGGCGCATTCAAGGACAGTCACAGGGGCAGTCAGGGACGATCGACTGGCAAGGGACCTTTTGTTTCTAACAACAGCTCATGTTGGAGGCGTGGAGGCACACACTCAGCCGGAGTTTGCAGAGATGAGTAAAATACCTGCAGAAATTGCAGAAATGAACGCTGGGGGAAATCGCTGGAAGCTGAAGTTCAGCGAGTTCATGTGGAGCACGTAAACAGTTCATAAATCAGGACGCCACAGATAATGATGAAAGTGCTCCTCAATGGCATCCCAGTATCAATGGAGCTAGACACGGGGGCCAGCCAGTCCCTGATGGGTATCAAACAGTTCGAAAAGTTGTGGGCGTCCAAGGCTAGGAGGCCACAATTATTACCGATTGACGCACAGCTACGAACTTACACAAAGCAGATCATTCCGGTGCTAGGCAGCGCCACAGTAATCATGACCCACAAAGATTCAGAGAACAGGTTGCCACTCTGGGTTGTCCCAGGGGATGGTCCCGCACTACTGGGGAGGAGTTGGCTTGCTGTCATGAACTGGAAATGGGGCGATGTCAATGCAATTTCCTCTGTGGAGCGAGTATCATGCTCACAGATCCTGGACAAATTTGACTCATGATTTCAACCCGGCATCTGCACTTTCATGGGGGCCAAGGTAGTGATTCACATAAACCCGGACGCCAGGACAGTACATCACAAGGCCAGAGCGGTGCCGTACGTGATGCGGGAAAAGATAGAAGGCGAATTGGACCGCCGACTGAGGGAAGGCATCATCTCGCCAGTCGAATTCAGTGACTGGGCGAGCCCGATTGTGCTGGTGCTCAAGGCGGATGGGTCGGTCAGGATATGTGGTGATTACAAGGCCACCATCAATCGGGTGTCACTCCAAGACCAGTACCAACTACCGAGAGCGGAGGGCCTCTTTGAACGCTATCCGGTGGCAAACATTTTTCAAAATTGGACCTGACCTCAGCTTACATGACCCAGGAGCTGGCGAGTGAGTCGAAGAAGCTGACCACCATCACGACACACAAGGGGTTGTTTGAGTACAACAGATGTCCGTTCGGGATTCGCTCCAACGCCGCGATCTTCCAACGAAATATGGAAAGCCTCCTCAAGTCGATTCTAGGGACGGTGGTTTTTCAGGACGACATCCTCATCACGGGTTACGATACTGAAGAACACCTCCACAACCTGGAGGAGGTGGTACGCAGACTGGACCGGGTAGGGCTGCGACTGAAAAAGGCGAAGTGCGTCTTCCTAGCTCCAGAGGTAGAATTCCTGGGGATGAGGGTAGCAGCAGACGGGATCAGCCTGACTGCGTCCAAGACGGAAGCAATCCAGAGAGCACCCAGATCCCGTAACACGACGGAGTTGCGTTCGTTCCTGGGGCTCCTGAACTGTTTTGGTAACTGTCTTCCCAAATTGAGCACGCTGCTCGAGCTGCTACATGTGCTCCTACGCAAAGGTCGCGAATGGGTCTGGGGGGACAGCCAGGAAAGGGCTTTTAATAGAGCACGCAATTTGTTATGTTCCAACAATCTGTTAACGCTATATGACCCATGTAAGAAACTTGTTTTAACGTGCGATGCGTTGTCCTATGGTGTCGGGTGTGTGTTGCAGCATGTCAATGCCAAGGGTCAGTTACAGCTGGTAGCTTATGCCTGCAGAAGTCTGTCCCAGGCAGAAAGGGGCGATGGGATGGTAGAAAAGGAGGCGCTCGTATATGTATATGCGGTAAAGAAAACGCACCAGTACCTGTTTGGCAGGAAATTTGAGCTGGAGACAGATCACAAACCCCTAACATCCCTTTTGGCCGACAACAAGGCCATAAATGCAAATGCATCGGCCCGCATACAGAGGTGGGCACTCACGTTAGCCGCCTATGACTACACAATTCGGCACAGACCAGGCACCGAAAACTGCGCCGATGCACTCAGCAGGCTCCCACTAGCCACCACTGAGGGGGCTACCGAGCATGCTGCTGAGATGGTCATGGCTGTTGAAGCTTTCGGAAGTGAAGGCTCACCCATGACAGCCCGTCAGATTAAAGTCTGGATAAAAAGAGACCCGCTATTGTCTCTAGTCAAGAAATGTGTCCTGAATGGGGACTGGGCAGCCACGTACAGGGCAAGCCCTGAGGAATTTAAACCTCTCGATTCAGGCCGATTGCCTACTGTGGGGAAATCGTGTAGTCATGCCCCAGATGGGCAGAGAGGTGTTCATCAGAGAACTCCAATGAGCACCCGGGCATTGTCATGATGAAGGCAATTGTTAGGTCACAGGTTTGGTGGCCAGCGATAGATGCAGATCTGGAACTTTGTGTTCGCAGGTGCAACACGTGTGCCCAGCTGGGCAATGTGCCCAGGGAAGCCCCCCTTAGCCCCTAGCCATGGCCCGCCAAGCCTTGGTCACGCATCCATGTGGACTGCGCAGGTCCTTTCATGGGAAAAATGTTTTTGGTTGTATTAGATGCCTACTGCAAATGGATCGAGTGTGACATTTTAAATTCAAGCACATCCTCTGCCACGGTAGAAAGTCTACGGGCAATATTCGCTGCCCACGGTCTACCGGACATCTTGGTCAGCGACAATGGCCCATGCTTCACAAGTACTGAATTCCAGGACTTCATGGCAGGCAATGGAATTAACCATGTTAGAACGGCACCGTTCAAGCCGGCCTCAAACGGCCAGGCAGAACGAGCAGTGCAGATAATCAAACAGGGGATGCTCAGAATCCAAGGGGGTTCCCTACAATGCCGCCTATAGATCCCGACCACACTCGCTCACAGGGGTTCCACCCGCAGAGCTGCTAATGAAAAGGATGCTCAAAACCCGGCTATCCCTTATACACCTCACCATGAAAGAAATTGTCAAGAGCAGGCGCCAGCCACAATATGACTACCATGACAGGAAAACGAGGGCGCGATATATTGATGTAAATTATCCTGTTTTTGTCCTCAACTACGCTGCAGGGCCCAAATGGCTTGCAGGCACTGTGATTGCCAAAGAGGGAAATAGGATTCTGGTAGTTAAACTTGCCAATGGACAAATCTGCCGCAAACACGTGGATCAAACAAAAAGGAGGTTCAGCAACCCCATAGAAGAAGCAGAGGAAGAACACGATGTAGAGTTCACTCCACCACAGGTGACTGAACACCGGAACCAAAGGGAGGAGAGCCTAATCACTGTGGGCAGTCTGGATAGGCCTGAGGCACCGCAAACAGCAGACACTCAGGCTAGCGCCCAACAACCAGAGCACCAACTCAGGCGCTCTACAAGAGAACATAAACCACCAGAGAGACTCAATCTGTGATCCCAGTAAGACTTTGGGGGGGAGGTGATGTCATGTATTCAACCATGTATAATCTGACTTAAGTTGTACACTGTGAGAACAATGACCACTAGGTGGGAGACACTCCTAACCTGGACCTTCAGGTATAAAAGGGGAAGCTCCACCCACCTTCATCACTTGAGTGCTAAGGAATAAAGGACAGGTCACATATTGACCATCTCTCAAACATGGGCCTCGTGTGCATTCATACTGTATCGTAAGGACGTATCAGTACCTGCATGAGGCAGTATAAAAGGCTGCCCACCAAACCTGGAGGGCACTCTGGAGTTGTTCAACAAAGGATTAAGGTCACAGCAGTTAGATCAACACCAGACCGTGTGGAGTCAGTGATTTGTGTGCTACATACACCACAGTGATGACATCATCTGGCAGTCACTCCACACCGCCCCCAGCTTCCACCCCTCAGGTGTTGCCACCGCCGTATATCCGCCCCTTTAGTGTACCTACTGCCCCCATTATGAATGACTTCCGGATCCAAGTAAAAAAAAAACAAAGAACGGAATTTCATTCGAGGTGACCTCAACCATCACAACGGTGAAAACACAATAAACGCGGTGGAAGCGCACCGTTTCAGGTGAGGGGTTGAGGGGGGCACGGGCGGGGGCACAATTTCAGCCCCTTTCTTTCTTGCTGAGTTACCCCTGATGTAAATAGGAAGTATATAGTCAGTAAATGTAATCAACAATATTGAGAGTTTAAACAATTTTCTCCCTATTAATATATGGAATGGGCAAAGCTACATTTAAAGTTGCACATTAATAATCAGTTTTGGATCCTTTTCATGTTTCAATGGGGGTAACTGTGACTTTGGACGAGAGTGCAAAATGGGTGATATCGGATCAGCCGCCCATTATACCTCTCTCTTGATTTTCGTTTCTATCGAAGCATACTGGCCTTGCTTTTTCCATGCCATTCTACCACCCTCCCCAGAAGAATGGCTGAGAAAATTCAGCCCCACCATTTTCCAATGACAAGCGTTTGGAGGTAAATGGCTCTTCAGCGCTGTAGCAACGTCCATTTGAAAGCAGGACCACTTAGGTGTGCATCCCTATATAATTTAGTAGACAAACTAAATTATAGCAACATACAAACCCTCTGGATATCCACCTGGTACTCGCTGTCCTCTTATGATCCTCCACAACTACTTCAGTTTCATCACCTGTGGTTGATGTCTCACCCTCACCATGATCTTGTTCCACTGTGTATCTGTAATATTGCCTGGTTACAGGGGATGGGATGTCTGTTGATGCACAAGTGCGTGAAGCTCTTCGGATGCACCTTGCAGGCATTGAGTTCTCCTTGAAAAGATGGGACATTGTAGTTTGGAAATTGCTGACGACATTTGTGACAGTATAGATATCTCTGATAACTCACTAGAGGCCTCAGTTTAATGTTTCCTCTGAAATGCTATTTTCATCTTTGAAGTGTCTGAAATGCAAATTGATGGCTTAATATTACCTTAGACAGTCCTATTTCTAGGTTGAATGATTCGCAGACAGGTGATTCTTTTTTCATCATTCAAATAAAATCTGCCTGGTTTAATTAACACATTAATGCTGTATGAAAGCCGATAGCAAAAGGAATATCCCAGAAGCTGATAGACATCTTAACCCTTAGCTTTAACTTTATGCAGATCAAAATATTCAAATAGAAATGCATACCCAAAGTGAGTACGGCATCTATCTACCGATATACCACGACAATACGATGGAATTTGTCGCAGCATTGCAGTGATTGGGCTAGTTATTGCCTTGTTAAAAACACAGAGCACTTTGGCCAAGCTATTCAACTTCTGTCCAAAATAGGAATGAAATCAGTTGACTGGATGCTCTGCCCACATGTCCATACTGGCATGAGACCCAAACCAGAGCTGCAGCAGATCTGTAAAGTTTCATTGCCCTTTTCCATTGCTGTTGTTGGCTTAGTGGCAAAAGTAATGAGCTATTGACACTTCAATTGATTTTGGATATTATTGAGCCGGTCTTCAATGTTCTACAACAACAACTTGAATTTATATGGCATTTTTAACAAAGTAAAATGTCTTAAGGTGCTTCACAGGAGCATAATCAAACAAAATTTGACGCCGATGCAAAATAAAGAAATATTTGGACAGATGAGCAAAAGCTTGAGCAGAAAGGTAGGTTTTAAGCAGTGATTTAAAGGAGGAGAAAGAGCTGGAGAGGTGGAGGGGTTTAGGGAGGGTATTTTACAGCTCAGGGCCGAGGCAGTTGAAGGCCCAGCACTGGATCTGGCAGAAGAGGACCAACAACTGTAAGAAAGATCTGCCTACAAAGGCACACTATCAGGTCCCACTGTTTCATAACATAGCAGGTTTATTCTACCAGACACAGCTCACAACAAATGACAGTAGAGATGTTCCGATGGAATCTGAGGTTTAGCAAGGACGCAATGACAGAGCTATGCTGACTCCTTCAGGAAGGCCTCCAGAACTCAACTAAACTACATACGACAGTGCCAATGGTTGTCAAGATCACTTCGGGTCTCAAATTACATTGGGTTCCTTCCAGGCTAGCAGTCGGATAATCTGCAATGCTAGCCAGATTTTTGTTCACATTGGAGTCACAGATGCATTATTTGGCAGCCAACAAGTTCATCAGTTTTGCCACTGAGCCAACAACAGTAACAAAGTTCTACAGAACTATTGGCTTAAAATAGTACAGAAATGATGTTGGTTCCAAGAACTTGAGATTTGGTGGTGGATGGGGGTGTCGGGGAAGAGGGGTGGAGGGTTTCGGGGAAGAGGGGGTCATTGATGTAATTCAGGTGTTTGTCCATAATACTGCTCTAAATAAACTGAAAGGGGTTTATTCTCTCAGTACACAACCACTAGCAATAAATCATGCATTCCTGGGAACTTCCACAATGTCCTCATTTTAAGACAATCATCTGTGCCTTCCTTATTTTAAGGAAAAATAGTTCCTAGAAGACTACAGCTATCCTCTACAGCCAGTGCTCATGACAACGCTGCACCAGACATGGACAAGAGGAGAGAATTGGTACTGCACAGCTCATGCCGCAATCAGAATTATTATCAAACAAAGCATTGGAATCATCAAGTAGAGCTTCAGGTGTCTCCACTGATAGGAATATAGTACAGCCCCCTTCACTTCAGCTCCTTTTGCTCCCAGGTTCCTAAAGAAAGAAAGACTTGGATTTATATAATGCCTTTTATGACCACCGGACATCTCAAAGCACTTTACAGCCAATGAAGTACTAGTTGAAGTGTAGTCACTGTTGTAATGTGGGAAATGCGGCAGCCAATTTGCATACAAACAGTATTGTGATAATAATCAGTTAATCTGTTTTTTTGTTATGTTGACTGTGGGATAAATATTGGCCAGGAAACTAGGGATAACTCCCATGCTCTTCTTCGAAATAGTGCCATGGGATCTTTTACATCCACTTGAGAGGGCAGATGGGGCCTCGGTTTAATATCTCATTTGAAAGACATAAGAACAAAAGAATATAAGAACATAAGAAATAGGAACAGGAGTAGGCCATATGGCCCCTCGAGCCTGCTCTGCCATTCAATAAGATCATGGCTGATCTGATCATGGACTCAGCTCCACTTCCTCGACCGCTCCCTATAACCCCTTATCCCCTTATCGTTTAAGAAACTGTCTATTTCTATCTTAAATTTATTCAATGTCCTAACTTCCACAGTTCTCTGAGGCAGCGAATTCCACAGATTTACAACTCTCTGAGAGAAGAAATTTCTCATCATCTCTGTTTTAAATGGGCGGCCCCTTATTCTAAGATCATGCCCTCTAGTTCTAGTCTCCCCCATCAGTGTATACATCCTCTCTGCATCCACCTTGTCAAGCTCCCTCATAATCTTATACATTTCGATAAGATCACCTCTCATTCTTCTGAATTCCAGTGAGTTGAGGCCCAGACTACTCAACCTTTCCTCATACGTCAACCCCCTCATCCCCGGAATCAACCTAGTGAACCTTCTCTGAACTGCCTCCAAAGCAAGTATATCCTTTCGTAAATATGGAAACCAAAACTGCACGCAGTATTCCAGCTGTGGGATCACCAATACCTTATATAGCTGTAGCAAGACTTCCCTGCTTTTATACTCCATCTCCTTTGCAATAAAGGCCAAGACACCATTGGCCTTCCTGATTACTTGCTGTGTACCTGCATACTATCCTTTTGTGTTTCATGCACCCCCAGGTCGCGCTGTGCTGCAGCACTTTGCAATCTTTCTCCATTTAAATAATAACTTGCTCTTCGATTTTTTTTCTGCTAAAGTGCATGACCTCACACTTTCCAACATTATACTCCATCTGCCAAATTTTTGCCCACTCACTTAGCCTGTCTATGTCCTTTTGCAGATTTTTGTGTGTCTTCCTCACACATTGCTTTTCCTCCCATCTTTGTATCGTCAGCAAACTTGGCTACGTTACACTCGGTCCCTTCCTCCAAGTCGTTAATATAGATTGTAAATAGTTGGGGTCCCAGCACCAATCCCTGCGGCACCTCACTAGTTACTGGTTGTCAACCAGAGAATGAACAATTTATCCCGACTCTCTCTTCTCTGTTAGTTAGCCAATCCTCTATCCATGCTAATATATTACCCCCAACCCCATGAAACATAGAAACATAGAAAATAGGTGCAGGAGTAGGCCATTCGGCCCTTCTAGCCTGCACCGCCATTCAATGAGTTCATGGCTGAACATGCAACTTCAGTACCCCATTCCTGCTTTCTCACCATACCCCTTGATTCCCCTAGTAGTAAGGACTTCATCTAACTCCTTTTTGAATATATTTAGTGAATTGGCCTCAACAACTTTCTGTGGTAGAGAATTCCACAGGTTCACCACTCTCAGGGTGAAGAAATTCCTCCTCATCTCGGTCCTAAATGGCTTCCCCCTTATCCTTAGACTGTGTCCCCTGGTTCTGGACTTCCCCAACATTGGGAACATTCTTCCTGCATCTAACCTGTCTAACCCCGTCAGAATTTTAAACGTTTCTATGAGGTCGCCTCTCATTCTTCTGAACTCCAGTGAATACAAGCCCAGTTGATCCAGTCTTTCTTGATAGGTCAGTCCCGCCATCCCGGGAATCAGTCTGGTGAACCTTCGCTGCACTCCCTCAATAGCAAGAATGTCCTTCCTCAGGTTAGGAGACCAAAACTGTACACAATACTCCAGGTGTGGCCTCACCAAGGCCCTGTACAATTGTAGCAACACCTCCCTGCCCTTGTACTCAAATCCCCTCGCTATGAAGGCCAACATGCCATTTGCTTTCTTAACCGCCTGCTGTACCTGCATGCCAACCTTCAATGACTGATGTACCATGACACCCAGGTCTCTTTGCACCTGCCCTTTTCCTAATCTGTCACCATTCAGATAATAGTCTGTCTCTCTGTTTTTACCACCAAAGTGGATAACCTCACATTTATCCACATTATACTTCATCTGCCATGCATTTGCCCACTCACCTAACCTATCCAAGTCGCTCTGCAGCCTCATAGAATCCTCCTTGTAGCTCACACTGCCACCCAACTTAGTGTCATCCGCAAATTTGGAGATACTACATTTAATCCCCTCGTCTAAATCATTAATGTACAGTGTAAACAGCTGGGGCCCCAGCACAGAACCTTGTGGTACCCCACTAGTCACTGCCTGCCATTCTGAAAAGTCCCCATTCACTCCTACTCTTTGCTTCCTGTCTGACAACCAGTTCTCAATCCATGTCAGCACACTACCCCCAATCCCATGTGCTTTAACTTTGCACATTAATCTCTTGTGTGGGACCTTGTCGAAAGCCTTCTGAAAGTCCAAATATACCACATCAACTGGTTCTCCCTTGTCCACTCTACTGGAAACATCCTCAAAAAATTCCAGAAGAACTTTTATCTTGTGCAGTAACCTTTTATGTGGCACCTTGTCAAATGCCTTTTGGAAGTCCAAATACACCACATCTACTGGTTCCCCATTATCCACCCTGTTCTTTACATCCTCAAAGAACTCCAGCAAATTTGTCAACCATGACTTCCCCTTCATAAATTCATGCTGACTCTGCCTGACCGAATTTTGCTTTTCCAAATGTCCTGCTACTGCTTCTTTAATAATGGACTTCAACATTTTCCCAACCACAGATGTTAGACTAACTGGTCTATAGTTTCCTGCTTTTTGTCTGCCTCCTTTTTTAAATAGGGGTGTTACATTTGAGGTTTTCCAATCTGCTGGAACCTCTCCAGAATCCAGGGAATTTTGGTTAATTACAACCAATGCATCCACTATCCCTGCCACTACTTCTCTTAAGACCTTGGGATGCAAGCCATCAGGTCCAGATGGCACCTCCAACAGAGTATCAGCCTAGATTTTTTTGTGCTCAAGTCCCTGGGGTGGGACTTGAACACACAACCTTCGGATTCAGAGGCAAGAGTGCTACCCACTGAGCCACAGCTGACACTAAGAGTAATTGTCATCAGTTACATGCTCCCTAATTCCACCCTACGAGTATACTCCAATGTGTAGCTTGATTACGAGGATGGCAAAGCTATTGCAGGGAAAGAGGTTATAAATGGTGACAAGGAACCAGCAATGTAGAAAGGAAGTCTGGTGCATCAAACATTTCTCCAAGATGCCTTCCAATGAGTTCCACAGCTGCAACATTTCTTAAAGCTGCAAACCATATCTGCAAAGTAGCCATGCTCAAACCACCTTATCGTAAATAATTATGCCATTTTTCTTCTAACACCAGCCATTGCCATTTTATAGGAACATAGGAACAGGAGTAGGCCCTTCAGCCCCTCGAGCCTGTTCTGCCATTCAATTTGATCATGGCTGATCTGTATCTTAACTCCACTTACTCGCCTTGGTATTGTAAGCCTTAACACCTTTGCCCAACTAAAATCTAGCGATCTCAGTTTTGAATTTTTCAATTGATCTAGCCTCAGCAGCTTTTTGGGGGAGAGAGTTCCAGATTTCCCCTATTCTTTGTGTGAAGAAGTGCTTCCTGACATCAGCCATTACCACTCCTGAATGGCCTAGCTCTCATTTTTAGGTTATGCCTCCTGTTCTGGACTCACCGACCAGAGGAAATAGTTTTACTCTATCGACACAATCAACTCCTTTAATCATCTCAAACTCCTCAATTAGATCACCCCTTAAACTTCTACACTCAAGGGAATACAAGTCTAGTCTTATAGCTAGGCTTCTTCAATATTCTCATAGTTAGGCTCCTGCAATATTCTTACCTCTGGCGAGTAAATACTCAATCAAGTGCAGTGCATTTATTTAACCCATTGTATTTGTGATGTGGGAATATTGGCTGACTGATTTGGCTCTGGGCTGCCCTCCTTTGTGCTTTTGTTTCAGATGCATCGCACCTAACATTTACCATTCTTTCCAAGTAATTCCCTCCTGCTAGCAATGTGCATGCTGGCTGGTTGCTGAATCACTTGCAGCATGCTGGGATTCTGATCACCCAAGACGTCCACTCCGAAAGACAAAGTCCACACACTGAAACTGTAAAAACATGCTTTAAGCAGCTTTCAGTTAACCGCTCTGTAGCACAAGAGCAATTTCCAGGCTTATAATTAGGTTAACACACCTATCCTTTAGGGTGCTTTTTATCAATACATGGAACTTGATCTGTCTATGTACAATCATTCAATATGGACACATTAGTGTGACATATCATGCAAATCATGGATTATCTGATTAATATAGTACTGATCACTAGTTTTGCTTTCTCCTCTAATCTCTGCAGATCTAGAGCCTTATAAACTCTTCTTCCCAAACAAATCTACCATTTCCTACATTACAACAGTGACTAAACTCCAAAAAGCACTTAATTGGCTGTAAAGCACTTTTGAGACGTCTGGTGGCCGTGAAAGTCACTATATAAATGCAACTTTTTCTTTCTTTCTTTGTGTTTTCTGATATGCATCCATTTTTTAAGATTTGTGAGCCCATACTTACGTCCATTTAGTATGCATGAGTTTTGCCTTTAAACGCAAGAGCAGTGGAGATTAAGGCATGACAAGCTGGAACCATGGATGTTTCTTACTGCAAAACTTTCACTCTCCTGTCATAACATGTCACCAATCAACAGTTCTCCTGATCTCCCACTGCAACATTAGCGGAAAATTGATGGAAACCCCAGTGAAATGGCTGTAATTTCTCTGGGGTTTCTGTCAATCTGCCGTGGGAATTACAGTGGGAGGACTCCTGTGAAAATTCTGCCCTATGTAATGTAAATAATGTAATTTGCATAATCCTCCTGTTATCACTTCAAAAAGGAGTTAGATGAGGTCCTTACTACTAGGGGGATCAAGGGGTATGGCGAGAAAGCAGGAATGGGGTACTGAAGTTGAATGTTCAGCCATGAACTCGTTGAATGGCGGTGCAGGCTAGAAGGGCCGAATGGCCTACTCCTGCACCTATTTTCTATGTTTCTATGTTTCTATGTTTCTAATACCCTAGCTGCTACAATTTGGCTCACAGTTTTCTGAGGGAGCGTAGCATTTTTTTCATGCATCTTCAACAAGTGTTATTTTATTTATGCCCACTTATGTCTGGTGCTGTTACTTTATAGTGATATTCATGACATATCCTTTGTACTCTTCAAGTCATTTTATTGTGAGTCGTCACTCAGTTGCTGGCACTGAGTCAGAAGGTTGTGGATTCAAACACCACTACAGAGACTTGAGCTCAAAATTAAGGCTGACACTTCTGTGCAGTGCTCAAGGTGTGCTGCACTGTCAGAGGTGCCGTCTTTGGGATGAGACCGTACACTGCCCTATCAGGTGGACGTAAAAGATCCCATGGCTATATTTTGAAGAAGAGCAAGAGAGTTCTCCCTGGTGTTTTGATCAATATTTATCCCTCATTCAACATCACTAAAACATATTTACTGCTCATTATTATTTAACTGTTTCTGGGAGCTTCCTGTTTGCAAATTGGCTGCTGTGTTTCCTACATTATAACAGTGACTACACTTCAAAAAGTATTTCATTGACTGTAAAATGCTTCCCGACGTCGTGAAAGGCGCTATATAAATCCAAGTGACTTTAATCTACATATAGATTGGTCTAACCAAACTGGTAGCAATACAGTGGAGGAGGATTTCCTGGAGTGTATAAGCGATGATTTTCTTGACCAATATGTCGAGGAACCAACTAGAGAGCAGGCCAGCCTAGACTGGGTCTTGTGTAATGAGAGAGGATTAATTAGCAATCTTGTTGTGCAAGGCCCCTTGGGGAACAGTGACCATAATATGGTAGAATTCTTCATTAAGATGAAGAGTGACAAAGTTAATTCGGAGACTAGGATCCTGAACTTAAAGAAAGGTAACTTCAATGGTATGAGATGTGAATTGGCTAGGATATACTGGCGAATGATACTTAAAGGGTTGACAGTGGATAGGAAATGGCAGACATTTAAAGATCACATGGATGAACTTCTACAATTGTACATCCCTGCCTGGCGTAAAAATAAAACAGGAAAGGTGGCTCAACCGTGGCTAACAAGGGAAATTAGGGATAGTGTTAAATCCAAGGAAGAGGCATATAAATTGGCCAGAAAAAGCAGAAAACCTGAGAACTGGGAGAAATTTAGAATTCAGCAGAGGAGGACAAACGGTTTAATTAGGAGGGGGAAAATAGAGTATGAGAGTAAGCTTGCAGGGAACATAAAAACTGACTGCAAAAGCTTCTATAGAGAAAACGATTAGTTTAGACAAATGTAGGTCCCTTGCAGTCAGAATCAGGTGAATTTATAATGAGGAACAAAGAAATGGCAGACCAATTGAACAAATACTTTGGTTCTGTCTTCACTAAGGAAGACACAAATAACCTTCCGTAAACATTGGGGTCCGAGGGTCTAGCGAGAAGGAGGAACTGAAGGAAATTGTTATTTGCCAGCAAATTGTGCTAGAGAAATTAATGGGATTGAAGGCCGCTAAATCCCCAGTACCTGATATTCTGCTTCCTAGAGTACTTAAGGAAGTGAGCCTAGAAATAGTGGACGCATTGGTGGCCTTTTTCCAACATTCTATAGACTCTGGATCAGTTCCTATAGATTAGAGGGTAGCTAATGTAACCCCACTTTTTTAAAAGGAGTGAAAGAGAAAACAGGGAATTATGGACTGGTTAGTCTGACATCGGTAGTGGAGGAAATGTTGGAATCAATTATTAATAGCAGCGTATTTGGAAAGCAGTGACAGGATTGGTCCAAGTCAGCATGGATTTATGAAAGGGAAATCATGCTTGACAAATCTTCTAGAATTTTTTGAGGTTGTAACTAGTAGAGTGGACAAGGGAGAACCAGTGGATGTGGTGTATTTGGACTTTCAAAAGGCTTTTGAAAAGGTCCCACACAAGGGATTAGTGTGCAAAATTAAAGCACATGGTATTGGTGGTAATGTATTGATGTGGATAGAGAACTGGTTGGCAGACAGGAAGCAAAGAGTAGGAATAAACGGGTCCTTTTCAGAATGGCAGGCAGTGACTAGTAAGGTACTGCAAGTTTCAATGCTGAGCCCCCAGCTATTTACAATATACATTAATGATTTGGACAAAGGAATTGAATGTAATATCTCCAAGTTTGCAGATGACATTAAGCTGGGTGACAGTGTGAGCTGTGAGGAGGATGCTAATAGGCTGCAGGATGACTTGGACAGGATGGGCGAGAGGGCAAATGCATGGCAGATGCAGTATAATATAGATAAATGTGAAGTTATCCACTTTGGTGGCAAAAACAGGGAGGCAGAATATTATCTGAATAGTGACAGATTAGGAAAAGGTGAGGTACAATGAGACCTGGTTGTCATGGTACATCAGTCATTGAAAGTTGGCATGCAAGTCCAGCAGGCAGTGAAGAAGGCAAATGGCATGTTGGCCTTCATAGCGAGAGGATTTGAGTATAGGAGCAGGGAGTTGTACAAGGAAAAGGATAAGGGGTAAGCCATTTAGGACCAAGATGAGGAGAAACTTCTTCACTCAGAGAGTTGTGAGCATGTGAAATTCTTTACCACAGAAAGTGTTGAGGCCAGTTCATTAGATATTTCAAAAGGAAGTTAGATGTGGCCCTTACGGCTAAAGAGATCAAGGGATATGGAGAGAAAGCAGGAATGGCGTACTGAAGTTGCATGATCAGCTATGATCATATTGAATGGTGGTGTAGGCTCGAAGGGCTGAATGGCCTACTCCTGCAACTATTTTCTATGTTTCTATGCTTCTATGTAAGTCTTTCTTTCTTCTTCTCATTGCTTTTGAATTTGTTTCTTCAAATGACTGAACAACAATTCTATCTTTCCCTGGTATTGACCCAACACTTAAAGCTATAATTCCCACCATAATCAACTGGTTTGCGATACAATCTCTTTGTTTCGTCGCCCCACCATTGGCGGCTATACCTTAAGCAGTCTAGGTTCTAGGCTCTGGAATTCCCTCATTAAACCTCTCTGCCTTCGCTACCTCGCTACCTCTCTCTCCTCCTTTCTTTCTTTCCCGACCTCCTACCAGGCCATCCAAGACATTGATAGAGTTTCTTACACCAGTGGAACATTTCCACTTATGTGGCCTCTTTAGAAAATTTGGAAGCCATCATTTCTCATCATAAATCATGTCTGCAGTACAGAGGTTACAAGCATGTGCAAGGCCTGGATGGTAAATCAGGACCTTCTCTCTTTTCATTGAGCAACGATCCCTGAATATTGCACATTGCACAACTGCACTCGGAAACATTTTGTAATTTATGCTGGTTAAATAACTTGTTAGCAGCTTGAAATTATTAAAGAATCATTATGACAGGTGTACTGTGATTAGCTGCCAGTTTTTCATCATCGCTAGCAAAATTGGATTCTCGGAGTACAAGTTTCAAAATTGCGTGTCCCACAATTTCACTGACGGTGAATTATGATGAGAAATATGAATTTCTCCAGTCTTTCCAGGGGCAAAAAAAGGAAGTCTAGTCTTGAATAAGCAATGCAAGCTGCAGGGCTCGACTATAAAAATTCGAGTGTCTCTCAGCAGGCGTTGTGAAACAGTCCCAGGCACCATCTCCCACATAATTCTATACCTCATGCCGAATAATTATTTTAAAGATTACAGAACATGCTTGAAGAGATTTGGCAAATTTGATGCAAATTAGGTTTCTATTTTTGACAAGGATGATAAAAAGTAATTTACAAAAATTGTCAGATCAAGGTTTTGACTTTTTTTAACCATCACTGAGAAGTCTGAGATATAGTGAAATCATCAAATGCAAAATAGGGTAATCACCGAACAGCATATGAAAATGTTGCAGTCCATGTATTTGCCCACCCCTTCTGAAAACCTCCTTTCCTACATCTGCACAAGGGTGGAATAAAGTTAACCTTATTTCTTTAGCGGTTGCAGAAATACTGCAATAATCTCTGAGGATTAATGTCTTTTGGTGTGTGAAACTTTGTTAGATGCAAGGACTGGAGTGTAGATCTTGTATCTGACAAATGAAACCGATATTGGAAACTCAACAATATTCACAAGGCGAATAGTCCTATTGGGATTGTGCGAATGTCATCTATGGAATGTTCCAAATATGGTTGAATGATGCACATTGTAAGATTGACTCAACATCCTGGAATTTTCACAGGATTGCCTTTTGGATTCAGGGAGCAATTGCACACAATTTTCTCTTTGAAGTTTAAACCATAGTTATTTGCATCCCTATCAATTGAAGGGATTGTAGTCGACAACACAAGAGGTGAATATGTGGTGTGTTACACCAGTAACAAATCTATAAATGCATTTGTATAAAATTCCTTTGTCTGATACTTCAATTAAGGTGTTAACCCCTTTGTTAAAATAGCAAAGGAATTTCATGCAAGCATGTTTATGCATTCATTACTAATACATGATTTCAAACGCAGTGATCTTTTGAAGGAGAAGGCAATGTGGTTATTAAGGTACTAGAAAGAACATAAGAACATAAGAAATAAGAGCAGGAATAGGCCATTCGGCCCCTTGAGCCTGCTCCGCCATTCAATATCCCCATATCCCTTGATTCCCTTAATATCCCAAATCTATTGATCTCTGACTTGAATGTACTCAAAGACTGAGCTTCCACAGCCCTCTGGGATAGAGAATTCCAGAGATTCACCATCCTCTGAGCGAAGAAGTTTCTCCTTATTTCCTAAATGGCCGACCCCTTATTCTGAGTTTCAGGCTTCACAGCGTTACTTAGTTTAAGTCCAACTTGGTCCAGAGTTTTGCACATGCTGTCCTCATGCACACAAAGCAACCACCTACCTTTAATCTGAGCAGATTTTAGATGCTTCCCAGTAATGGTACACTCTGCATACTGATAGGTTGTTTAGGAATGCCAGCCTCTGTCAAGTCAGCCATAAAGACAACCAAAATGTAGTACCGTTTAATTTTTTTAATAAATCTATCAGACTTTCAATTAACCATTGTACTCCTGTTTAATGTATGTATTAATAGCCTCCAGTGCCATTAAGCTAACTTGTGCTATATTTCAAGCTGTCCTCTAACTTGCATTCATGCAATAATTACTTTTTTTTCTACTTTTCTTTTCATTATTATTGGATAGCTATTGAATTCCAAACGTTTGAGTTCTAGGATTTAAGATTTCTGAGCTATCAGCACTTTTGCTGAAACAGTACGGCCTGCATTATGAATAGTAATTTTACTGTCTGCTGCCACAAGTTGTGTACAGTGACATATAGGCTACATTTCTTTCAATGTCACATCATTCATTTTCTTTTAATCCCTTTGGGTTCTATGTCAGCAGCATGTTTTTTGCAACATTTAGAAAATATTCCTGAGTGTATCATGGAGAATAAACAAACCTTTGCTGGGAGCTCTGATTTATTTTGGTTCTCTTACAAAATATAAAAATGATAGAATTATTGAGCATAGCCACATATAGTAAGCACTAAATCCCTTTTGCATATTGCTATAAAGTAGTATAATTTTGACAATGCCAAGTGCAGTTTGCAAAGTTGTATCAGGGCTGTAAAAGATGAGGTTATAAAGATTATGTATTAAGCCCTCAGCAATGGTTATTCGTTCTGTAATTCCAGAATTTACTGGAAAGTGTGAGGTTTAATATTAATAATACTGCATGATATTGCTCCCAATAATTACAAGGCTATGCCGACATTCTCTTTAAGCTTAGTGAACGGGATAGTAACTCCTTCACAATGGATATATTGAAAAGATTTTGAGCCAAGATATTAATAATTATGTAGCAGTAACTTTTGATTGGATAGTAAGTGGCAGGTTAAGTCATTGCTGGGTCAATGTGTGTTAGGTCATGAGTTGTTTTAATAGCTGGTCAGTTTTATTTTGTGGTGAAATGCGCTGTTTATAAAATAATGGTCAAAAATCTGAGTCTATCAGTAAGAATGGATGTTGTTAAAGGAGTGTTAGCCCATTGACAAGCATTGGACTGCTCCAAAGATTCTGCCATAATGAAGTATGGATAAGAAATATACCATTGATATTTTCATTAATTAGTCTCTTATTATCATTATTTTCTTTTCTAAGGATGCAAAATTTATTTGTGAATTTCTCTGTGTCTCTGGTTTTTGGAAGAAGAGGAGTACTAACAAGAACATAATAGGAGCAGGAGTAAGCCATTCGGCCCCTCAAGCCTGCTCCGCCATTCAATGAGATCATGGCTGATCTTCTACCTCAACTCCACTTTCCTGCACTATCCCCATGTCCCTTGATTCCCTTAATATCGTCGCCGAGAGAATGCAGAAATCAAGTGCAGGTAGCGGAAGGAGTGTGCGGCAAACCAGTCCCAACCACCCTTTCTCTCAACAACTATCTGTCCCATCTGTGACAGAGACTATGGTTCTCGAATTGGACTGTACAGCCACCTAAGAATTCATGATAAGAGTGGAAGCAAATCTTCCTCGATTCCAAGGGACTGCCTATGACGATGGTAATATCCAAAAAGCTATCGATTTTTGTCTTGAATATACTCAATGACTGAGCACCACAGCCCTTTGGGGTAGAGAATTCCAAAGATTCACCACCCTCTGAGTGAAGAAATTTCTCCTCATCTTAGCCTTAAATGGCTGACCCCTTTTTCTGAGACTGTGACCCCTGGTTCTAGACTCTCCAGCCAGAGGAAATATCCTCCCTGCATTCACCCTGTCAAGCCCTGTAAGAATTTTGTATGTTTCAATGAGATTACCTCTCATTCTTCTAAAATCTAAAGAATATCGGCCTAGTCTGCTCGATCTCTCCTCATAGGACAATCCCTCCATCTCAGGAATCAGTCTAGTGAACCTTCATTGCACACTCTTTCCATGGCAAGTACATCCTTACTTAGGTAAGAAGACCAAAACTGTACACAATACTACAGGTGCAGTCTCACCAGGACCCTGCATAATTCCAGTAAGATGTCTTTACTCTTATACTCAAATCCTCTTGTAAAAAAGGCCAACATACCATCTGCTTTCCTAATTGCTTGCTGTACCTGCATGTTAACTTTCAGTGATTCATGTACAAGGACACCCAGTTCCCTCTGAACACCAACATTTCCCAATCTCTCACCATTTAAAAAATACGCTGCTTTTAGTGGAATATCAGGCAGGTCAGGTAGCACTATAGTTGTTGTGTGCCTACGCCTGGTACCCTTACACTCACATCTAATTACATATCTGGCTTTTACAGAGGATTAGTGCATGCAATAGCTCCAATTTCCAAGGTCATCTGTGATAGCAGCATCAATGGCATTAAAACAATATTCAAGGGCCCAAGTAAGGAGAATGCTGGATGATGAAACAGAAGAAACAGAAGAAGGGATTTAACTTTAGGGAATCATGTTTGCTGCTTGCCCCTTTCCAATCCTCCAATTCAACATTTATATTCCAGGAAGCTCTTATTTAATTCACGTTTTCTTATTTATTGCTGAATGAGTTTGGCTGGGCATAAGGTCTAAGATCTACTTCTCAGCACACCTCAAAATGGGCATTCTACCAACAAAGTAAAGGGCAAATCAGATGGAAGGGCTGAGAACATGTCTTCCCTCCACATTAAAATGACTGGCCTTAGCCTGTGCCTATTTCCACCCGAACCCTCTCGCCCCCCAGGGTAGCCACATAAATGCCAAGGCAACGTAAAAGTGGTTAAGGCCTGGAATCAAGTGTCTCTGCCACTTCTGCGCTTTGTAACAGGGGAAATAAGCATTACCAGACATAGCTTTAGGAACAGGAAAATCCTATTAGACCCAGCTAACTCATGCCTTTTTCACAGATCAATTCCACTAACTCACCTCTCCATTATTCTCCTCAATTCCATCTCTCTCCAGATAAACACCTGATTGCCTTTGGGGTATGGTAGTGTAGTGGTTATGTTACTGGATTAGTAATCCAGTGGCCTGGACTAATGTGACTTCAAATCTCACCATGATAGCTGGGGGAATATAAATTTGGTTAATTAAATAAATCTGGATTTTTTTTGAAATGGCAATATCAGTCATGGTGACAACTTGGTTCACTAATGTCCTCAAGGGAAGGAAATCTGCTACCCTTACCCGGTCTGGCCTATATGTGACTTCAGACCCACAGGAAGGTGGCTGACTCCGAACTGCCCCCTGAAATGGCCTAAACCACTACGATTAAATCACCTTCACCACACGGACTTCAGCGGTTCAAGAAGGCAGTTCACCACCAACCTCTCTAGGGAAACTAGGGATAGGCTGGCCTTGCCAGCAACATCCACATCCCATGAATGAATACATTTTTTAAAAAAGAACCCATTGATACTTCCCACTTCAGTAGCCTTCTCCAGGACTCAGGTCTATTGGCCAACTTTGGAACTCCTTCAGGGGCTTAAGCAGGTGGAATTCTGTTCCTTCCACAAGGGAGCCAAAGCCCCTGTCTCTGGCCAGCTTGTTGTATTTCTACCAGTGTATTACCAATTGCTTGAAAATGTTCCACTTGAATTCCCTTCTTGTAACTTACTAATTTTTTAACCTGCATCCCTTAGTAGTGAACCTTTCACCATAAAGAACAGTGCAAATAAATCGAATCTCTTCAATAATCTTTAAAACTCCATTTCAAATTTTGAAGTCTCCTCTTTCCTAAGGAAAACAAGTATGATTTTTCATAGAATCATCTTTGTTGCTGAACTCGGTGCTTTATGGGTAGAATAGGTTTCCTAAAAGTAAATGAGGTTTAACTAATGCATCATAGAGCAATAGTACATTCTATTTTGATTTGAACTTTTTACTCTTTGCTCATGCAAATGCACTACCTTATTTGCCACCTTTACTGCAGAAAGCAGACTGTGGTTATTATTGTATAATACATGTTGCGGTGGTGCAGATGGGCTAGCATATTTTCCCTGTAAATTGATGAAAGGATCCGTAAGTGAAAATTTTCAATAGCTTTCATACTTAATCTTTATCCAGTTAACCATGATGGAGGTACTCAGGTCCTCCAATAAGGTAGAAAGGCAATTTTATTCTAACCTGCAGTGCATACATTTTTCCTGTCACTCAGGCCTCATGTGCATGAGTAATGGTTATTATTTCAAAAGTATGATTAAATTCTGTATTTTCTTTGCACTACCAACTAAAAGTGAATTGGAAAATTAGAAGTTCACAGATGTTTGAAGATATGTTTCTAATATATAAGTATATTTACATTTCCAGTAAGATCTTATTTAAGTTAGTCTTTTTAATTAATGCTGAATGAGTTAGGCTTACGTTGGATTTTTGGTTCACTCTGAAGATGCAACCCTTGGTTTTTCTGCAAACTGGACCAACTACAGTCAAATAATGTTCAAAGTCCTTTATACACACACACACACACACACACACGTTAAAAAATCACAGCTGTTCTGTCTATGAAGTGCAGCAACTAGGGTTGGATAGTAGAGATGGGATGGATGCATATCCAGTAAGTTTTCTTGACTACCTTTAGGGGCTGGGGTGTATTGTGTGCAACCTTTCCTCAGGAGGTTAAAATGATTATGAGATAGTCATTTATACATAGTCTGTGGAAGGACTGAGCTTGAGTACCCATTTCTTTTGCGGGCAAATTCTTCTAGTAATTAGAAATCTACGGCTACTTATATGAAGAATAGTTGGTAACGATCAATAGATTGCTGTCATAAAGTCACCATTTGTCATCAATTATTATTCATCTACCTATGTAACAGTCACTTCAAAGTAATTCGTATTTGAAGCACTTTGGGATCTTTTTGCATGATAATTACAAATTCTATTATGTCAATTAAATTGAGCTAGATTTTAACCCGCACCACTCACGCCTCCCCCACCTCCGATGGGCAGGAAAGGGTCAGACGAGGGGTTAAAATCTTGAAAATTAAAATCCTGCCTCCAACCTGCCGCGCTCCTGACCGCCATAATATTAATGGCGGTGATTCAGCCCATCAATGTGGCTCCCTCTGAAAGCAGGCATGGGGCCTACTTAACATACAAACATCCCGTCCCAATGATGTCATCGGTGCCGCAACATTATATTAATGTCAAGCAATCTGCTGTTTGGAGGCAGAACCACAGCAGGAGAAGCTGACTGGCCAGAAGAGGCCAGGGTAAGTTTTGAAAATGTCTTTCTCTTTGAATTCCTTGTGGGCCAGAAGGAGCAGCAGTGCTATGCCCAAGCCCCTCAAGGAGTCCTTGGGACTCCCCAGCCTTGGCTTCTCTCCAATCGTGAGGGAATCCATTCCCCCCACCCCTGATCTTGAACCGCAAAGGATTCCCCAGCCTTCCCCGATCCTGCCACGATGGAATCCGCAGCCCTCCCTAGTCCCTGCGGTAATATAGAGCTCCCCTAGTGGACTATTGCTCCAACTAGTGGACTACTGTGGTAATGCAACTGCTGGTGTATATACAATAAAAGTATCATGTGGTAAAGTCACATGATGACAGATTGGAGCCATCTTGTGTGTGTGCTTTAGTGATGTCGTAATAATATACCTCATTTGGCAATGAGGAAGGGATTTCTGTTTCCCTACCTGAAATTTTTGGTGGTGGATATTTCTGCCAACTGACAGAGAGACTTTGAAAGATTCTTTGTTTTGCAGAACTACTAAAAATCCAAGGTAAATTACAAGCACACTTGGCTGAACTATCAGAGTCCAGATGGCCATGCTTGTGGGATCAATAGGGCACTTGGGTGAGTTCCATCGTGAGTTCAATCGTGACCGAGAGACCGTATGTGGAGTGGCTAGAAATGATTTTCACCGTGAATAGTATCGTCTAAGTCCCCGATGATGAAAACCGTAACTGGGTGGTGTTAAAAAGAAAACGAGCTATTTTCTTGACTGAAGCAAGCCCCGAGGTGTATGATACCCTAAACAATTTGCTAGTTCCGATCAAACCGAAGAATACGCCACTGACTGAGATTCTAATGCACTACAGTCCTGAGCCCCTGGAAATTGCTGAAAGTTATCATTTCGAAATACGGGATCAATTCATTAATAAAGGGCTGTGCGGATCTTGTTGGCTGGCGCAGACACGATGGGCCGAAATGGCCTCCTTCTGCGCTGTATATTTCTACGTTTCTATGTTTCTGTGAGAATTTCCCTATGTACATTGTAGCTTTAAAAAAGCTATCCATTCACTGTCATTTCAGAAACTTTCAGGACCGAGCATTGCATTACCACTTTGTTTGTGGAATGAAAATTGAAGCAATCAGAAGGAAGTTGTTGACAACTCCTAGCTTGAATTTTGATTTAGTTTGTCAGACAGCTATGTCGATGGGTATAGCCAACCAATACTCTCAAGAATTTCGAGCCATTTCCAGTCAACAGACCGAGGTGAATCGCCTGCAGGTTAAGAATAAAAGGCAGTTGAGCCCCACGGCCTCAGGAACTGGCCATGATAGCAATACATTGCAGTCGTGCTATCGGTGCCCGGGGCAACATATTGCTCAAAGCTGTCCATATGTGAAGGCAGAGTGTTTTTACTGAAAGAAAACTGGGCATCTTGAGAAGAAATGCCGACTGAAGAGTAAAGCAACTTTCAATGCTAGGAGTAGAAATCGCCAGACACTACATAGCATTGAAGAGAAGCAACAGGATGAGGAGGTTCTGGAGATAGACATCATCAGGAGCACGAGGGTATCTAACAACGATTCACGATGTATCGTCATTTAAGTAGACGTTGCAGGAACTAGGATACCCATGAAAATCGACACTGTTGCATCTGTGAGTATAGTACTGGAATCACTATATCTCGACAAGTTAAGTGTTTTCCACTGGAGAAATCTAAGTAGATCTGCGAGGCTACTCAGGAGAGTAAATTCCTGTTGTAGGATGTATCACCGTACTGGTGAAATACAAGGATCAGTTTCAGAGCCTGCCTCTCAGAGTAGTGACAGGAGACAAGCCTGCCCTTAATAGGTTGACATTGGTTGGGATCACTGAAGCTGGATTGTAACAAGATTTTTTGTGGAGAAACAAAATTTACATCGAAAGATGACATCATCAAGCAGTATCCAAAGGTGTTCCATGAAACAGGCAGTCTGATCCAAGACTTCAAGGCCAGTGTCAGAGTACAGAAAGACACTGGACCAGTTAACTGAAAGCTACATCTCGTACCATACTCACTCAAGGAGAAAGTTGAGCAAGAACTCAAAAGACTAGAAATTAAGAACATTAGGTCTAAGTTAGATCTAATAATTGGGCTACACCCATTGTTGTTGTACATAAGTCAGATGGTATTGTAAAATTATGTGGTAATTATAAAGTTCCACCATATCACCTTGCTTCAAATGGTACAGCAGATGCACAGTACAAATTGTAAAACGTGCCCTCATCAACAAATGTTGGATCCAAATCCAAGGAAATGGTAGCTGTCTATAGACCACAAATTGTCAAATTTTAAAATTACTCATCGTAATACTCCTCATTCAACTACTGGGAGAACACCTGTAGAGATGTTTCTCAAATGATAGCCACGAACTAGATTCTCATTGTTAAAGCCAAATCTGGCACAGTCAATAGAAAAGAAACAATCAAGATAGAAAGAGAATCATGATAGCGGTAGAGTAAGAGAGGGAAGTTTACAATTGAATCAAAAGGTTACAGTGAAGAACCATCACCATAAATGGTTAAATGTTACCAGGAAGAGTAGTGAAGATATGTGGCCCTTGTATATATTTGGTCAAGATATTTGATCATAGAATGGTTAGGTTTGTTCACATTTATCATATTTTACCGACAGATGTGGAAAGAGATGAAAGTTGGAATGATTTGATTATTTCTGATGAGTCAGATAGTCTTGTTACAAGAGTATTAGTAGCAAATCCTACATCAGATGTACTAGAAACAAGTCCAAGAGAATGTCAGAATTTAATTCTGAGTCCGAGTCAGGCAGACAAACAATCTGAAGTTGCAGAGAGTCCACATGTAAATCAAGGGTTGCCCTTGGAAGAAAGCTCTCCTCAGGCTCAGCCTAGAATGAGTCTAAGTTCTACAACAAGTTTGGAAAGTTCTATTCAAAAGCGAAGGTATCCTCTTTGAAACAGAATACAAGTGTTTAAGTTTGATTTGTAAATATGATGAAATAATTCCATGGGGCTGAAATTGGTCAACATACCGCCCCCTACCACCCAAAAAAAGGGACCGCCCAAAAATACGATTTTGTTTAAAAAACACCTACATACCGCCAATATACCGCTTAGCCGAATATTCATCATTGACATACCGTCGAGCGGTATGCACACAGTCCGTCGTGCAGGACCGCCCACATACCGCCCAAAATGTCCGATTTTCATCGCATACAGCCGACATACCACCGGAGCTGCATACCGTCCTGGAAAAGGTAGTTTTAGACAATGTTAAGTGGACGGGAATGGGCGGAGTGCACGGATCCGCCATTTTGGAAATCGGGAAATGTCAGCTAAAGCAGCACCTCTATATCTCTGAGGTGAACAGTGATGTTACAGTGCGATTTAGATTGGAAAAGGTATTTTTATTATTACTGAGTAACTTATTAAGATTGAAGGAATTTTAGGTATATTTGTTTGATCGAAAAATATTGTAGAGATTTAAAAAGAATGGGGCCTGTACTATCTCAGCCTGTATAACCTATCTAATGGAGGAACCAGATGTGAGACAGTTTATTGAGCAGAGTTATAAGGGTAATTGAGGAGGTCGCAGACTGATGATGATGATGAGGAGGAGGAGGCCTTACCCGCAAAGGATTTTCAGGGAGAAGTGCTCATACTTGGACCTGACCGATCACATCTGGTTCGAAGGCTGTGCTTCTGAAAAGAGGTGATCACTTAGATTTGCCAACTTATTAAGGCAGACCTGCAGCCCAGTACCACCAACATTACTGCACTCTCTGTCGAGATGAAGATGACTGCAGCACTTTCCTTTGATGCATGTGGCTCTTTTCAGGCATCAGCTGGGAACATATGCTCTGTTTCTCAGTACACCACTCATCGACGGCATTTGACAGATAACCGAAGCACTGTATGCACGCCAGCTGGAATTTATAAACTTCCCAACGATCAGGGAGGCACAGAGTGACAGGGCTTTGGGATTTGCACGCAATTCCAGCTTCCCCAAGATGCAGGGTGCTGTTGACTGTACCCATATTGCCCTGTGAGCACCATTACAAGAGGTGGAAGTGTACCGAAACCCATAAAGGATTCCACTCCCTCAATGTGCAGCTCATATGCGACCATATGCAGCGCATAATGGCAGTGAATGCCAACTTTCCAGGGAGCATCCATGATGCGCACATCTTGCGTGAGAGCACTGTGTCTGACCTGTTGAAGTCTGAGCCACAAGGTAAATGCTGGATGCTGGGGGACAAAGGGTACGGCCTCACCACCTGGCTCTTGACCCCCCCACCCCTGTGGAACCCTCACACAGAACCCGAGCAACAATACAATCATCATCATAGGCAGTTCCTCGAAATCGAGGAAGATTTGCTTCCATTCTAAAAGTGAGTTCTTAGGTGACTGAACTGTCCAAAACAGGAATTACAGTCTCTGTCACAGGTGGGACAGACAGTCATTGAAGGAAAGGGTGGGTGGGGAGTCTGGTTTGCCGCACGCTCCTTCCGCTGTCTGTGCTTGCTTTCTGCATGCTCTCGGCAACGAGACTCGAGGTGCTCAGCGCCCTCCTGCCCACGAACGATACAGTAAGAGCCATATAGCCACACGTCATATAATCAAAAAGACAACTGGAGTGCTGAACCAGTGCTTTTGATGCTTGGACCACTCGGGAGGCAGGCTGTAATACCACCCTGAGCAGGTTGCTCAGTTCACAGTGGTGTGCTGCATGTTGTATAATTTAGCAATCATGCGGCGACAGGAATTGCCACAGGGGACTGTGGGACCACCTGAGGAGCGAGTGCAGGAAACGGAGGAGGAAGAAGAGGACAATGAGGGACAGGAGGATGACGAGGAGCTTGCAGGTGAACCCACGGCACCCCCCCCTCCCCCCACCCCTCCCCAACACCACAGCGGAGGGCACGTAGAGCATATGCCATTGCAAAATTGTTATGTCAGCAGCTCATAAATGAACACTTTGCTTGAATGCGGAGAGCTGCATTTTGGGATTCTAATGACTGTTACTTCAAAAGTTTGACACTGTACAAGAGTGCTTAACTTCAATTCAAACGTTTATGTAAAAATGTAAAAAATATACAAGAATTTTAAAATTTATAACTATAAAACAACTGTAACAACTTTAATAACAACTTTAACAGAACTTTAACAACTTTAATAACAGCTTTAACAACATTTTGACAACTTTAATAAACTTTTACAAATCAAACTTCAATTACAACAAAAAGAGCCTTTACTTTCCTCAGCCACGACCTCTACCCCGTCCACGCCCGCGTGCGACACCACCCTTCGGACTATTCCCACCTTTTTTACTCCCGCCCTTCCCTTTCCCAGTGCTCCTGGGCAAGGACCGCCCCATGTTGATACCAAGCTGGCTTGCAGCACTGCACCCCGAGTGCTGTTGCTGTTGTTGGGGGTCAGGTATTGCAGGCACAATAACTGGGGCCTCAGGAGAAGCTCGCGATGTGGAAGGTGAGGCTTCAGGGCTGGAAGATGATGTCAGCTCCCCACCCTCAGATGCTGGCATCCAGACTACTATGGCACGGGGGGGGGGGGGTTCCGTGCCATGTCCCGATCCCGTCGATCGCCACATGGCTTCGACGCGGTCGGTGGCTCGCTCCATCACGGTGATCATACGCAACCTTTACTCCGACTGCCGCTCTGATAGAGCCGTGATGCTTGTGGCTATTGTAGTCATGGGCTTGAGCAGCTCTCAACCTATGTCGACGCTACCCCATGTCAGATGCACCATGTCCTGGTACACGCCTACAACAGCCGACCTTTCCTGCACCAACCTCCGTTGCTCCAGCAAAAACGCTGCAACACTGGGGGTGCCTTGCTGCGCACGGCCTGGTCCCACAGAATGAGAGGAGCCATGGGGGAATCCCCTGACTACAGACTCGGTGGTGGAGGATGTTCCAGCTGGCCCACATGGAGCTGGTGTATCTTCCTCCGTCTCCACCCCAGCTCCAACTCCACTGGCTGCAGGACCAGCGGCTCTTCGTCTTCCTCTTCGTCTTCTTCATCTCTGCCAGTGGTGAAGTCAGGAGAGGGCTGGATGACACCAGAGTTGGAGGCAGTGGATCTGTCATCTGTGTTATTGTGGTCTGAATCATCTGAGTTTGGAAGTACAAAACAACATTTAAAAAAGCTTGGCACCGGGGAGGGATCAGGGTAACATGAGTACATAGTACAGTGACTTATCGCAGTCTTACTTAAATGTCCACCACTGCTGCAGTACTGCATTACATATCACAGACAGACAATACATATATGCATTGCGTTACATGCCCCCGACATTGCAGTACATCACATGAGGCCAACATTACAGTTACAGTAAAATTACATGACATGAGAGGACCGCAACACAGAATGCATTTTATTCAACTTACCATATTGTGTGAGTGGGTCAGCTCCATTGCCGGTAGTGGCACGGTTGCTATCCCCAACCAGGGACAGGGCACGGATCTCAATGTCAGTAAGAAGTTCCTGGGTTGTGGGTCCTCCCCCTGGTGCCGCTGATCGGCTGCTGTTGCAGATATCTTCTTCTGCAGAAAGTAAAGCAAATCAAAGTAAAAATCTTCAATCCATTTATCATCGCACACACACACACATACACACACACACACACACACATAAAAAAAGACTGCGTTGATCCTCTTGTCATTGTCTGAAAAGCACGAATACATCGCCATAAGCTTAAGATAAATAACATCATCCATGTGACACTGAACCTACATTTGCATGGTACATAGCACGCGGGGGGGTGGGGGGGGAGGTGTGTGGGGAGGCGCATAAATAAGATCATTACTTACTCTTACTACCCTCACCAGGTCGTTCCACCTTTTACGCACCTGTCCCCGGTGCGTACCATTGTACTTTTAGAGTACACAGCCTCCCCGATCTCGTCCCATATTCGGTTGTACTCCTTTGGGGGGGGGGGCCTTTCCATGACCACCCTTCGTCAGCTCGGAGTACCTCTCTGTTATGTGCTCCAGAAGGCCAGGTAACTCCGTCTCATTGAAGGTAGGCGCCCTCAACCTTCCCTCCTTCTCAATGATCCTGCGCTTTTATTTCTTTTTTAACATTGCCATAATCTTTCTTTTTTATGAGTTTTGCTTTGTTATCTATCTCTTAGTTTTCAAACTGAAGAATTATTAGTTGTTAGGAATATATTTGCACTGTGCTATGTATTTTTCAAGTAATTGGCCATCGACTAGCTTGCTGCTCCTTCTCACTCTTTCTCCCTCCTCTTCAACCCACTGCACATGCGCGGGTGACCCCTGACCCCCGAAATTGCAGGTAAAATGTTTCTGTAAAAAAAAAGGAATTTGCACATGCGCAGTTCAGTGTCGCACTGCCCATTGAACAAAAAGTCAATTTGGTTCGACTATTAGGATACACACCGTCTGATGCAGACTGCTGACATACCGCCAACATACCTGCGAAAATATATTGACCAATTTTGTCCTCTTCAGTCTCGGCAGTATGCCAGCAGTGTGAAACAATGCACCGCCAACATATCTCCGAGAAATGGGCGGCCCTTGCGCATCGACCAATTTCGCCTCCCATATCTTTTGTTGTGTATAACCATGCAAGTTATTTATGATGAATATTTTGTGATAATTACTTCTTCATTAAGGAGAGATAAGTGTAATATAGAGCTCCCCTAGTGGACTACTGTGGTAATACAACTGCTGATGTATATACAATAAAACTATAATGTGGAAAAGTCACATGATGACAGATTGGAGCCATCTTGTGTATGTGCTTTAGGGATGTCGTAAGAATATATCGCACCTGCCCTGGAACCCCCTCCTCAGACGGATCCCTGGCTGAGGCCTCCTGTGGCGAAATTCCACCTCCCGTTCACCAACCAGGTACTGAATCTGATTGGATGTCAGACAGGGCTCCTGGAACTTTTATTTAAATAAGCCCTGCCATTAAGATCAGCAGAGCCTCCACGTTCCCTCTACCAGGCTCGCACACACCGTCCCTCCAATTGTGAGGGATTTAATTGAATTTAAGGCCAATTCTTTTGGAAGCGCATTCTTATAGTGAATTTGTGATCTTTCTAATAACCAGCATTGATGGCAGCTGGCGAATCTGATGTTTAGACTGCCTGAATTCAAGTAATGCCGTGTAACACAGGAGCTGCAGGATTACAGTTTATTTCTAAAAAAAAATGAGTTGCATGAAAAAATTCTCCCCTAGGTAAGAGATATTTGGTAAACTAAAAAGTCACCCCAAGGTAAGAAATATTTGGTAAAATAAAAAGTTATGTAGGCAAATGCAAGTGATGTCATAAGAATAGATCTCACAGCAAGAGCCCACAAACAGCAAGTGAGGTAAAAGACCAGCTAATCTGTGTTTTTAATCTTAGTGAGCACTAAGCCCTGGATATATGAGCACATGTACTCATATACAGCCTCCAGGTAGCACCATTAAGCAGCTTCATCATCAGCGATATGGTGCACATCTCCCCTTCAGCACGTTGAAAAGACCCAGACAAGACAGATTGCGCTGTGACAACTACCTTGCTATTTTAGATGTGCAAGTGCAATGCCGTGTATCAGGATTGTTTATCACCGAGTACCTGTGAGGGCTTTTGGCAAACGAGTGCCTTACTGTGTGTGTGGCTGACTCCCTGGGTACTCAGAGATGGGACAGTGTGGGCCAGAGATCTCCCTTCTTGCAGCACTTTTTCCTCTTTCTGACATTTAACGTGATTAATTCAGTGATGTGGGTTGTGCCATTATTACCAAGCTAAACAACAGACTCTTGTAAAATCGACATTTTTGAAATTAGCCTTTGGTCACTCTTCTGGCCAAATGATCTCAAATGTGATTCTTAAACTAGATTTTATAGATTAGCAAGTATGTTCATCCATTCCAGATGTGTCACTGGCAAGATGGGAATAGAAAATATTTACATATTTTCAGATTCTGTTGATGTCTCGTGGGGCTTTTATTTAATTATAGGAAAATTTACATTTCACTAATCATAAAATTCTAGCCAAGATTTTTCCATGTTCATGATCATGCGAAAGCTAGGCTTTAATGGACAAGATAAGAACCTGATAATTATAGTGGTTTGCAGGTGTTCTAAGCTGCTTATTTTAAATTGGCCCAGTGTCACTAACAGAAAGCACAAGTACCACCTCAAAGTGACAGAGCACCACTAAATAATTAAATGTAAGCGCCGAGATTTTCGCCAACTTTGTGACTGGGTTTTTGCTGCACTTTGACCCTCTGCGGCAAAAACCTGGGCGGCTGGATAATTGGTGACCTTTTTGCGGCAGCGCTTTCACATACCGTCAGGGAGAGGAGCGCTGACGTGAAACGACATGCAACGCAGCAGATTGCGTTACCGTCGAATTTCGGTTCTCTCGGGACCCATATGCCATGCCGACTTTACCGACATAAAGGCCTAAAATTAAGCCTAAAAAGAGTAGCGCAGCGAAAATGGTACTTTTGGCGTAAAACTATAGTGAAAACTGAAAATATAGCCCAAAATCGAATTCAACGAACATAAACTCACGAAAATTGAAATCACATTATTTTTGGAGTTGATCAGATATTCAGCCTAGAAATGTGGGAGCGCCCATTTTTACCCTGCGCACGAATGGTTTGGGTCCGATGAGCCGAAGGCAGGAGGGAATCACAGGTCTCGGGGGAGGGGATTGCGGGCGTATGGAGGGATTGGTAGCCTACGGGTGGCTGAGTAAGCTGGTAGCGGCCTGCAGGATCGGGGCCTGGGTTGAGTATGTCGGGGCTGAGATGAAAGGAAAATCAGGGATTGCGGCTAGGGAGCCTGGAGGTTTGGGGGAGAGTGATCGGGGGTCATGGCTTCAGAGCCTGGAGGTTGGGGCCGCAGGGAGGGAGATCGGGGGGAAGGAACCTCTGTGCTGGGGGATCGGGGTCACTGGTGTAATGTATGCTCTGTAAGTATGCTCACAGGTTTATAGAGTTGTTGAGTTGTGAGTGGCTTAGCCAGTCAGGTGATGTTCACAAGACTCAATAAAACCCCAGCCAGTTGGGTTCAGGGGATCCACGATGGGGCAGGTGGTGGTGAGCCTGGTGGATGAACTGGTAATAAGCAGTGTGATTGTTAAATCTTTGCTAATAAACCAACTAGTTCTTAACAGCAATGTGTCACTATGAATTCTTAATCAAAGAATCCATGAAGCAAATACATTACAACTGGGTGAGTTCAGGGACTCGGGGTGGGGAACACTGGTGATTGGGTGAGTGGTTTTATGTAGGGTCAGCATTCATGCTGCTGCCTGCTCCACATTCAGGTAAGTAACTTTCCTTTGTTACCAAGCATTCTATAGGGTTGGTTTCCCTCAGTGCAGCAAGTGCCACAGGGCAAACCAATCTTGCAGCGGTGACCTCAAGCTGGCATTATGCACATTGTAGGCACATGCAAAGGTCCTAATGCTTGCTTCAGGCATGGGTAAACGACGCCTATATTTTGTCCTTACCCAAATGGCGAAGGTCGTATTTTCTGTCGGTTCGTTTTTCCTGCCTGTCAATTTAGGCAGCACATAGAAGGCCGCCTCGTGCCTGAAAACAGGTGCGACACAGCCCAAGTGCTCAGCATCTATAATTTGTGGTGCTTATCATTCATGGAAGGCTTACGAGATCTTTGTACTCCTCTAACTCTGGCCTCTTGTGCGTCCACAATTTTAATTGCGCTACAATTGGTGGCCGTTCCTTTCGCTGCCTAGGCCCAAGTTTCTGGAATTGCTTCCCTAAGCCTCTCCACCTCTCTTCCTCATTCTCCTTCTTTAAGTCGCTCCTTAAAACTTACCTCTTTGACCAAGCTCTTGGCCACCTGTTCTAATATCTCTTTATGTGGCTCAGTGTCAAAGTTTGTCTGCTAACACTCCTATGAAATGCCTTGGGATGATTTACTACGTTAAAGACACTATATACATGCAAGTTGCTCATGTTGTTTTTGTAAATGTTTTGTAGAAAATGTCACAGCTGCTTGGCTAATGCAAACACTGGTCCTTGCTCCCTACAGCAAGTGCACAAAATGATCCAGTTGCGAAAACTAAAGGTTAACGTTACTGTGACCTTTACATGGACTGACAGAGTGGCTTGATAGCAGCACTTCTGACAGAGCTGGCCAAGTCCTGAAGGACATAGCTGCCAGACTAGGCTTGTGGCAACAGCCTGACATAGTCATACTCACAGAATCATTGGCTGGATTTTCCGGTCTTCTGCGTCCCGTTTTTTTCCCCGGAGCAATGGCGGCGGTGAGGTCATCTGCAACCCGCAGCAATCCTTGGGTCCGGTTTTGCAGCGGCACGGAGCAGAACCGCCTGGGAGAGCTGTGCTGGTGTGCAACGCCACTGGTTGCTACGTCGGTGCGCGTTTGAGCTCCTGCCCGACCCGTCAGCCCGGAAGTGCGTCCCGAAATGATCGCCAGGGAAATTAGGGCGGTCCTACCATCTCGTCGGCGAAGAGCTGTGTAATGGACTCCTAAAGTAAGTGTGATTGTTTTTTCTTTTAATATTTTAGTGATTTGTGTTGTGGTGGTGTGGGTAATGTTTTGGGAATGTTTTTGTGCGTTTTTTTAGTTTTTTTTTCTGCCCCCACTCGAGACATCTCTCAGAGTGCTCCCGGGCTGGCTCTTTAGCTCGGAAGTTTCCCATCCTTGCACCAAGAGAAGTGTACAATGCCTCCCTTAGCACTGTGCCCCCTGACACAGGGCCCAGATGCCCAAACTTGACTACTAGAGTGCAAACTATTCCCGGCTGCTAAATTTCCCGCCCCGCCGCCATTATTGCCCCAAAAACATAAAAGCCTAAAATGCAGCCCATTAGCTTTCAGCCAATGTCCCAAACTCTTCCATCACCATCGTGATGTCATTGCCATGCGCAGTGCCCCGGTAGCGCCCCATATGCAACATTTCCTCTCGCCTCCTGCTTGTGCACCTGTCATCAACAACGACGGGTAGAGGAGGCGGCTTTCAGTCGGATGTCCGCTGGAGGAGCGCTTTTTAAAGGTCTTAACATCCGTTTTAGTTTTAGTCAGCCAACAATGCTGCCTTGTTAATTTCATATAGGCAAACTGGCCCCTTGACCAACTTGAGCATTTTGGAGTTTAATTAGTGATCTGGTTCATAAAGTAGTTCAGTTACAGATCTAGTAATCCAGAGGTCTGGACTAATAATCTGCGGACATGAGTTCAAATCCCACAACGGCAGCTGTGCAATTTAAATTCAGTTAATTAAATAAGTCTGGAATAAAAACCTAGTGTCATTAATGGTGACCATGAAACTACCGAATTGTCGTAAAATCCCATCTGGTTCACTAATGTCCTTTAGGGAAGGAAATCTGCCGCCCTTACCTGCTCTGGCCTATATGTGACTCCAGACACATAGCAATGTGGTTGACTCTTAACTGCACTCTTAAATGGCCTAGCAAGGCACTCAGTTGTAACAAACCGCTACAAGAAACAATAATAAGAATAAAACCGGACAGACCAGCCGGCATCAATCTTGGCACCGGCTTCGGTCACGACGTCATACCCAGCCCAGTCACCCCTGCAAAGTCCTCTTCACTGACATCTGGGGACTTGTGCCTATTTTGAGAGAACGGTCCCACATACGAGTCAAGCAACAGTCTGACATAGTCATACTCACAGAATCATACCTTATAGCCAATGTACAAGGCTCCTACATCACCATCCCTGGGTATGTCCTGTCTCATTGGCAGGACAGACCCACCAGCGGTGGTGGCACAGTGGTATACAGTGGGGAGGGAGTATCCCTGGGAGTCCATGAAGTCTCATGGCTTCAGGTCAAGCATGAGCAAGGAAACCTCCTGCTGATTACCACCTACTGATGAACCAGTACTCTTCCACTTTGAACACCACTTGGAGGAGGCACTGAGAGTAGCAAGAGCACAGAATGTACTCTGATTGGGGGACTTCAATATCCATCACCAACAGTGGCTCTGTAGCACCACTACTGACCAAACTGTCTGAGTCCTGAAGGATATAGCTGCCAGACAGCGCCTGTGGCAACAGCATGACATAGTCATACTCACAGAATCATAACTTTCAGCCAATGTCCCAAACTCCTCCATCACCATCCCTGGGTATGTCCTGTCTCACCGGCAGGACAGACCCACCAGTGATGGTATGCAGTCGGGAAGGAATGGTCCTGGAAGTCCTCAGCATTGACTCTGAACCCCGTGAAGTCTCATGGCTTCGGGCCAAGCATGGGCAAGGAAACATCCTGCTGATTACCACATACCACCCTCCTTTAACTGATGAATCAATACACCTCCATGTTGAACACCGCTTGGAAGAAGCACTGAGAGTAGCAAGGGCACAGAATGTACTCTGGGTATATTGAATGTCCATCACCAAAACTGGATTAGTAGCACCACTACTGACCAAACTAGCTGAGTCCTGAAGGACATAGCTGCCAGACTAGGCCTGCGACAGATGGTGAAAGAACCAACATGAGGGAAAAACCTACTTGACCTCGTCCTCACCAATCTACCTGGCGCAGATGCATCTGGCCATGACAACATTGGTAGCAGTGACCACCACACAGTCATTGTGGAGACGAAGTCCTGTCTTCACACTGAGAACACCCTCCATCGTGTAGTGTGGCATTATCACTGTGCTAAATGGGATAGATTCAGAACAGATCCAGCAGCTCAAAACTAGTTATCTGTGGGCCATCAGCAGCAGCAGAATTATACTCCATCACAATCTGTAACCTCATAGCTCGGCATATCCCTCACTCTAGCATTACCTTCAAGCCAGGGGAACAATCCTGGTTCAATGAGGAGTGCAGAACAGCATGCCAGGAGCAGCACCAATTAAACATTAGGTTCCAACTTGGTGAAGCTACACTACAGGATTACATGCATGCTAAATAGCAGTAGCAGCATGCTAATTGATCCCACAATCAATGGATCAGATCAAAGCTCTGCAGTCCTGTCACATCCAGTTGTGAATGGTGGTGGACAATTAAACAACTAATGAGAGGAGAAGGCTCCAGGAACATCCCCATCCTCAACGATGGAGGAGCCACGACATGAGTGCAAAAGACAAGGCTGAAGTGTTTGCAACCATCTTTAGCCAAAACTCCTGAGTGAATGATGCCTCTCAGCCTTCTCCTGAGGTACCCACCATCACAGTCTTCAGCCAATTCAATTCGCTCCACGTGATATCAAGATACAGCAAAAACATTGGGCCCCGACAACATCCCGGCTGAGGTGCTGGTGACTTGTGCTCCAGAACTAGCTGCGCCTCTAACCAAGCTATTCCAGTACAGCTACAACACTGACAAAGTGGAACATTTCCCAGGTATGTCCTGTCCACAAAAAGAAGAACAAATCCAATCCTGCCAATTACTGCCCCACCACCCTATTCTCAATCATCAGCAAGGTGATGGAAGGTGTCGTCAACAGTGCTATCAAGCGACACTTACTCACCAATAACCTGCTCACCGATGTTCTGCTTAGGTTTCACCAGGACCTCTCGGCTCCAGAACTCATTACAACCTTGGTCCAAACATGGACAAAAGAGCTGAAATGCAGAGGTGAGATGAGAGTGACTGCCTTGACATCAAGGCAGCATTTGATTGAACGTGACATCAAGGAGCCCTAGTAAAAATAAAGTCAATGGGAAAACTCTCTTCTGGCTATAATGATACCTAGAAAAACGATGATGTTTGTGTTTGTTGGAGACCGATCATCACAGCCCCAGGACATCGCTACCAGAGTTCCTCAGGGCAGTGTCCTAGGCCCATCCATCTTCAGCTGTTTCATGAATGACCTTCCCTCCATCATAAGGTCAGAAGTGGGGATGTTCACTGATGACTGCACAGTGTTCAGTGCCATTAATAGCACTGTCGATGACACTTTCCATCACTTTACTGATGATTGAGAATAGGCTGGTGGGGCATTAATTGGCAGAATTGGATTTCTCCTCAGATAAGGAAGCAGTCCATGCCCACATGCAGCAAGACTTGGCCAATATTCAGACTTGGTTGATAAGTGGCAAGTAACATTTATGTTGCACAAGAGAGAGGCAATGACTATCTCCAACATGAGAGTCTAACCACTGCCCCTTGACATTCAATGGCATTATCATTGTCAAATCCCCTACCATCAACATCCTGGGGTCACCATTGATCATAAGCTAAACTGAACCAGCCACTTAAATAGTGTGGCTACAAGAACAGGTCAGAAACTGGGTATTCTGCAGCGAGTGTCTCGCCTCCTGACTCCCCAAAACGTTTCCATCATCTACAAGACATAAGTCAAGAGTATGATGGAATACTCTCCACTTGCCTGGATTATTGCAGCTCCAACAACACAAGAATCTCGACACCATCCAAGAGAAAGCAACCCGCTTGATTGGCACCCTATCCACCACCTTAAACATTCATTCCCTCCATCACTAGCACACCGTGGCTGCAGTGTGTACCATCTACATGTTGCACAGCAGCAATTCACAATGGGTTCTTCGGCAGTACCTCCAAAACCTGCGACCTATACCACCTAGAAAGACAAGGGCAGCAGGCGCATGGGAACACCAGCATCTCCGAGTTCCCCTCCAAGTCACACACCATCCTGACTTGGAAATATAGCGCCATTCCTTCATCTACGCTGGGTCAAAATCCTGCAACTCCCTCCCTAATAGTACTGTGGGAGTTCCTTTACCACACGGACTGCAGTGGTTCAAGAAGGTGGTTCACCACCACCTTCTCAAGGGCAATTACGGATGGGCAATAAATTCTGGCCTTGCCAGCGATGCCCACATCCTGTGAATGAATTAAAACATTTTCTGGCAGAGTTGAACTCAAGAATCCTCTTTGAGCTAATTACAATGCTCAAACTTTACCTGTTTATTAAGTCAGTGTTTCTGGATACCTTTGATTAACCTGCTTAAGAAATTAATGATGAGAACACCCTTTATTCTTTAGCACATCCTTCTCTCCAACAGGCACAGTAGTGGAGAGCCAATGTTATGAGCCTTACAATCTATTAATGGCATACTTCATTTGTTACTGTTGGCATTAAATGAATGAGAGCAAGAGTCTTTTAGAATTCTACTTGCCACATTCTGTTAGATTGTGAGGCTGTTGAACTTGATGAATGCCATTTGCTTAATAATCTGCACAGGTGTGCCAAATATTAATGCAACAATTCCAATTCCATTAGAATAAAAAATCCATATACAGGACTTCCATGTAGCTGCATTTACAAAGATATTGCAAATAAAAGAAAAAAGTAAAAATAAAATTCATTTTATGGGTCTATGAATCTTCTGCGACTAGAAGCTGTGTGTGTTATTTACTGGCATTTCTGTATAAATTGCACAGGCTATATTATTTTCTGATGCTTCATGTACTCCCATTGAACACTACATGGGGGTAGTTTTGACTTTGGGCGATAGTTTAAAATGGAGGATATCAATGCAGCCAGCCGTCATACATCTTTCCCAATTTTCAGATCCCTTGACTTCTATGCCTGTTTTGCACTATCACCCAAAGCCAAAATTAATCCCCAGGGAGTTTATAGTGTAGGGAATAGAAAAGTAAATTGTCTCGTGTATTTTCAATGAAATTGCTTTAGGATCATAAGAATGTTTCCTGTGGAATTGCAGTAGACTTTTAAGGTTATTTTTAAGTGATTGTATATGTTATAAGAGGTTGGTAGTTGTGTTTGATAGGACTCGAAAGGGAGGCATATGATACACCTGGGGTATTTACATAATTACTTTATTCAGCATATGATGTGTGTACGGATTATTGAAATTGGAAGATACGGGTTAGATGTTTTTCTTCCCTTGAGCGTGTGCAGCCGTGAGCCCACTTAGAGACGCTGGGATAAGCTCAAGCACCTTCCATTACTATGACCACAAGTCACAGTACAGAGTTGCTACGTCTTACATTTATTTGAATCCATTAAGTGTCCTCAGCCAACTGTTCAGCGCAGACAACTCTGACAAGGTAAAGTAAGGACTCCAAGGGAACGAAGTGGCCCCGCACCTCGATTGGGGGTGGTAATATTCCCGGGGCCGGGACCTTTACTGCTCGGCCAGGAAGTCTCCCCCTCGACACTGAATTGGGCCATTCGTCCATCAAAGGAAGCAGAGAGCTGTCTGCGGGGCTACGCTTCAATTGAAGGGCGTGCCCAGGGCAACACTGAGTCCAGCGCTATGCGGAGCAGGCCAGTGCTACAATGCACCTCCCCTTCCATTAAAGGGGAGGGCCGCTGCGCACTCTACATGGCCCGTCGGTGGCTGCCACTGGGTCACCAGGGATGCCTTAGGCCGGGCCAGCAGCTAGGCACCCAAGACAGGGTGTTGGGCTGCACGATAACGGCCCGGTGCACGCGAGGGCTGTCAAATAAAGATGGCGGCCCCTAGCACTAAAGGCCTCCCTTTAGTAAGGCCCCAGCAGCGAAACTGGTGCTAACATAAGGCCGCACCAGTCTCGCAGCCCTTTGGCCAATTTTCCTTGTGGGGCGGAAAGGGGTCAGTGCGGGGCGGTGAGGGATCAGTGCGCTCGGCGATGACATCGTCGCCGGTTGCACGCCAGCCCAGGGTGCTAACCGCGGGACTGTGGCCCCCAAACCTCCTGACAATTTTCTGGGAGGCGATAGCGCCCCCTCCCCCGAGTGATAATGCCATGGCGCCCTCCCAGAGGCCCTAACGGGGCTATAAAAAGAGGCAATTTCCCCCCTAAACTTTTTAATCATGTTCCCTTATTGACCTTGCTGGATCATGTCCTAATTTACTGTAATATAATGGTATAACATGTATATTTAAAACTTAACACCAGTGACTACGTTCCAGTCTGGACAACAGCAACAGTAACTTATATTTATACAACGCAAAGTCTGGACAACAACTTGCATTGATATAGCACCCTTAATATAGTGAAATGTCCCAAAGAACTTCACAGGAGCTTTATCAAACAAGATTTGACACTGAGCCACATAAGGAGATATTAGAACAGATGAACAAAAGCTTGGTCAAAGAGCTTTCAAGAAGTGTCTCAAAGGAGGAGGGAGAGTGAGCAAGGCCAAAAGGTTTAGGGAGGGAATTCCAGAGCTGAGAGCCTGGACACTGAAGGTACAGCTGCCAATGGTGGAGCGATGAAACATACAGTTTTTTTTTGCAAACCAGTTGATTATTCTGGGAATTATAGCTTTAAGTGTTGATTCAGTACCACAGTAAGGTAGAATTGTTGTTCAGTCATTTCAGGAAGCAAATTCAAAAGCAATGAAAAGAAGAAAACTTGCCTTTCTATAGCACCTTCCACGACCATCGGATGTCTCAAAGCACTTTACAGCCAATGATAACGTTTGGAGTGTAGTCACTGTTGTAATATGGGAAACACGGCAGCCAGCTTGTGCACAGCATGCTCCCACAAACAAGCAATGTGATAATGGCCAGATAATCTGTTTTTGTTATGGTGATTGAGGGATGAATATTGGCCAGGACACATAGAAACATAGAAACATAGAAAATAGGTGCAGGAATAGGCTATTCGTCCCTTCGCGTCTGCAACGCCATTCAATGAGTTCATGGCTGAACATGCAACTTCAGTACCCCATTCCTGTTTTCTCGCCATGCCCCTTGATCCCCCTAGTAGTAAGGACTACATCTAACTCCTTTTTGAATATATTTAGTGAATTGGCCTCAACAACTTTCTGTGGTAGAGAATTCCACAGGTTCACCACTCTCTGGGTGAAGAAGTTTCTCCTCATCTCAGTCCTAAATGGCTTACCCCTTATCCTTAGACTGTGACTCCTGGTTCTGGACATCCCCAACATTGGGAACATTCTTCCTGCATCTAACCTGTCTAAACACGTCAGAATTTTAAACGTTTCTAGGAGATGCCCTCTCATTCTTCTGAACTCCAGTGAATACAAGCCAAGTTGATCCAGTCTTTCTTGATATGTCAGTCCCGCCATCCTGGGAATCAGTCTGGTGAACCTTCGCTGCACTCCCTCAATAGCAAGAATGTCCTTCCTCAAGTTAGGAGACCAAAACTGTACACAATACTCCAGGTGTGGCCTCACCAAGGCCCTGTACAACTGTAGTAACACCTCCCTGCCCCTGTCCTCAAATCCCCTCGCTATGAAGGCCAACATGCCATTTGCTTTCTTAACCGCCTGCTGTACCTGCATGCCAACCTTCAATGAATGATGTCCCATGACACCCAGGTCTCGTTGCACCTCCCCTTTCCCTAATCTGTCACCATTCAGATAATAGTCTGTCTCTCTGTTTTTACCACCAAACCTCATATTTATCCACATTATACTTCATCTGCCATGCATTTGCCCACTCACCTAACCTATCCAAGTCACTCTGCAGCCTTATAGCATCCTCCTCGCAGCTCACACTGCCACCCAACTTAGTGTCATCCGCAAATTTGGAGATACTACATTTAATCCCCTCGTCTAAATCATTAATGTACAATGTAAACAGCTGGAGCCCCAGCACAGAAACTTGCAGTACCCCACTAATCACTGCCTGCCATTCTGAAAAGTACCCATTTACTCCTATTCTTTGCTTCCTGTCTGACAATCAGTTCTCAATCCACGGTCAGCACACTACCCCCAATCCCATGTGCTTTAACTTTGCACATTAATCTCTTGTGTGAGACCTTGTCAAAAGCCTTCTGAAAGTCTAAATACACCACATCAACTGGTTCTCCCTTGTCCACTCTACTGGAAACATCCTCAAAAAAATCCAGAAGATTTGTCAAGCATGATTTCCCTTTCACAAATCCTTACTTATTTGGACCTATCATGTCACCTCTTTCTAAATGCGCTGTTATGACATCCTTAATAATTGATTCCATCATTTTACCCACTACCGATGTCAGGCTGACCGGTCTATAATTCCCTGCTTTCTCTCTTTTTAAAAAGTGGGGTTACATTGACTACCCTCCACTCCATAAGAACTGATCCAGAGTCTATGGAATGTTGGAAAATGACTGTTAATGCATCCGCTATTTCCAAGGCCACCTCCTTAAGTACTCTGGGATGCAGACCATCAGGCCCTGAGGATTTATCGGCCTTCAGTCCCATCAACTTCCCCAACACAATTTCCCGACTAATAAGGATTTCCCTCAGTTCCTCCTTCTTACTAGACCCTCTGACCCCTTTTATATCTGGAAGGTTGTTTGTGTCCTCCTTAGTGAATACCAAACCAAAGTACTTGTTCAATTGGTCTGCCATTTCTTTGTTCCCAGTTATGACTTCCCCTGATTCTGACTGCAGGGGACCTATGTTTGCCTTTGCTAACTTTTTTCTCTTTACTTATCTATAGAAGCTTTTGCAATCTGTCTCAATGTTCCCTGCAAGCTTCCTCTCGTACTCTATTTTCCCTGCCCAATCAAACCCTTTGTCCTCCTCTGCTGAGTTCTAAATTTCTCCCAGTCCCCGGGTTCGCTGCTATTTCTGGCCAATTTGTATGCCACTTCCTTGGTTTTAATACTATCCCTGATTTCCCTTGATAGCCACGGTTGAGCCACCTTCCCTTTTTTATTTTTACGCCAGGCAGGGATGTACAATTGTTATAGTTCATCCATGTGGTCTCTAAATGTCTGCCATTGCCCATCCACTGTCAACTCCTTAAGTAGCATTCGCCAATCTATCCTAGCCAATTCATGCCTCATACCTTCAAAGTTACCCTTCTTTAAGTTCTGGACCATGGTCTCTGAATCAACTGTTTCATTCTCATCCTAATGTAGAATTCCACCATAATATGGTCACTCTTCCCCAAGGGGCCTCGCACAACGAGACTGCTAATTAATCCTCTCTCATTACACAACACCCAGTCTAAGATGGCCTCCCCCCTAGTTGGTTCCTCGACATATTGGTCTAGAAAACCATCCCAAATGCACTTCAGGAAATCCTCCTCCACTGTATTGTTTCCAGTTTGGTTAGCCCAATCTATATGTATATTAAAGTTACTCATGATAACTGCTGCACCTTTATTGCATGCACCCCTAATTTCCTGTTTGATGCCCTCCCCAACATCACTACTACTGTTTGGTGGTCTATACACAACTCCCACTACCGTTTTCTGCCCTTTGGTATTCCATAGCTCCACCCATACCGATTCCACATCATCCAAGCTAATGTCTTTCCTTACAATTGCATTAATTTCCTCTTTAACCAGCAACGGCACCCTGTCTCCTTTTCCTTTCTGTGTATCCTTCCTAAATGTTGCATACCCTTGGATGTTGAGTTCCCAACCTTGGTCACCCTGGAGCCATGTCTCCGTGCTGCCAACCACATCATATCCGTTAACTGCTATCTGCACTGTTAATTCGTCCATCTTATTCCGAATACTCCTCGCATTGAGGCACAGAGCCTTCAGGCTTGCCTTTTTAACACACTTTGACGCTTTAGAATTTTGCTGCAAAGTGGCCCTTTTTGTTTTTTGCCTTGGGTTTCTCTGCCCTCCACTTTGACTCATCTCCTTTCTGTCTTTTGCTTCTGTCTCCATTTTGTTTCCCTCTGTCTCCCTGCATTGGTTCCCATCCCCCTGCCATATTAGTTTAACTCCTCCCCAACAGCATTAGCAAACACTCCACCTAATACATTGGTTCCGGTCCTGCCTAGGTGCAGACCATCCGGTTTGTACTGGTCCCACCTCCCTCAGAACCGGTTCCATATGCCCTAGGAATTTGAATCCCTCCCTGCTGCACCACTGCTCAAGCCACGTATTCATCTGAGCTATCCTGCGATTCCCACTCTGACTAGCACGTGGCACTGGTAGCAATCCCGAGATTACTACCTTTGAGGTCCTAGTTTTTAATTTAGCTCCTAGCTCCTTAAATTCATCTCGTAGGACCTCATCTCATATTTTACCGATATCGTTGGTACCAATGTGCACCACAACAACTGGCTGTTCACCCTCCATTTTCAGAATGTCCTGCACCCGCTCCGCGACATCCTTGACCCTTGCACCAGGGAGGCCACATACCATCCTGGAGTCTCGGTTGTGGCCGCAGAAACGCCTATCTATTCCCCTTACAGTTGAATCCCCTATCACTATCGCTCTCCCATCTTTTTCATGTTCTCCTGTGCAGCAGAGCCAGCCATGGTGCCATGAATTTGGCTGCTGCTGCTCCCCCCTGATGAGTCATCCCCCTCAACAGTACTCAAAGCGGTGTATCTGTTTTGCAGGGGGATGACCGCAGAGGATCTACCTTCCTTGACTACCTTCCTTGCACTGCTCTTCCTGTTGGTCTTCCATTCCCTATCTGGTTGTGTACCCTTTACCTGCGATAAGACCAACTCACTAAATGTGCTATTCACGTCATTCTCAACATCGTGGATGCTCCAGAGTGAATCTACCTTCAGCTCCAATTCCACAATGCGGTCCATCAGGAGCTGGAGGCGGATACACTTCCCGCACACGTAGTCGTCAGGGATGCTGGAGGTGTCTCTGATTTCCCACATAGTACAGGAGGAGCATAACACGTGTCCGAGCTCTCCTGCCATGACTTAACCCTTAGATTAACTTAAATTGGCAACAACAATGCTAAAGGTTACTTACTGATAAAGAAAAAAGAAAAGCTACTCACCAATCACCAGACAATCACTTACCCCCTTGGATGTGACGTCACCTTTCTATTTCTTTCTACTTCTTTTTTGCCCTCTCTCTGTAGCTGCACAGGCTGGGCCTTTATAGGCCTCTCGCCAACCCCAGACTCATGCCTCTCCGATGCACCTCCCGATTGCTGAACTCGCGGCCTTTATAGGCCTCTCCGACCCCGGACTCACGCCTCAGCGACGCACCTCCCGACGCCTCTTGCGGCCTTTATAGGCCTCTCGTCGTCCCCGGACTCATGTCTCTCCGACGCACCTCCCGACGCCTCTTGCGGCCTTTATAGGCCTCTCGCCGAACCCGGACTCATGTCTCTCCGACGCACCTCCCGACGACTCTTGCAGCCTTTATAGGCCTCTCGTCGACCCCGGACTCACGTCTCTCAGACGCACCTCCCGTTGACTCTTTCCATCACCGGCGTACTGTGGCTGCAGTGTGTACCATCTACAAGATGCACTGCAGCAACTCGCCAAGGCTTCTTCAGCAACACCTCCCAAACTCACGACCTCTACCACCGAGAAGGACAAAGGCAGCAGGCACATGGGAACACCAGCATCTCCACATTCCCCTCCAAGTCACACCCCATCCTTACTTAGAGGTATACTGCCGTTCCTTCATCGTCACTGGGTCAAAATCCTGGCACTCCCTCCCTAACAGCACTGTGCGGGTCCCTTCACCAAAAGGGCTGCAGCAGTTCAAGAAGGTGGCTTACCACCATCTTCTCAAGGGCAATAAGGGATGGGCAAGAAATGCAGGCCTTGCCAGCAACGCCCACATCCATGAAGGAAAAAAAGATTCTTCAGTTTCATTGAGGGGAGATTTGAAACTGCAATATTTGGATCCTTTTATGGGGCTTTACTGGCACTGGACCTCACCTTGCAGTGTCAGCGTCAAAGGCAACTGAGGCATAGAGAAAGAATACACAATGTGGCCAGAGCTAGTTGGACCAGCAGGGCTCTCAACAGGAGGACTTACCCCTCCAGGCTATTCCAGGAGCACTTCTCCAACATCAATTCCACTGAGGAATAGTGTCTTAGAACACTGTGCTTCAGCAAGGACATCACTATCACTCTCCCAATCTTTTTCCCGCCCTCCTGTGCAGCAGAGCATCGGCAAGAGGCGACAGTCCGGGTTGCGTGGAGAGGCCTACAAAAGGCCGCGAGATCAGGAGTCGGGCAGCGTCGGCGAGAGGCGTGCTTGTGCAGCTACAGGAAGAAGGCAAAAAAACAATAAAGAAATAGAAAGGTGACGTCACAGCCAAGGGAGTAACTGATTGGCTGGTGATTGGTAAGTAGTTTTTCTTTTTTCTCTTCTATATCAGTGAGTAACTTTTAGCACTGTTGTTGCCAATTTAAGTTAATCTAAGAGTTAAGTCATGGGAGGAGAGCTCGGACACTATGCTCCTCCTGTACTATGTGGGAAATCAGGGACGCCTCTGCTGTCCCTGACGACTACGTGTGCGGGAAGTGTATCCGCCTCCAGCTCCTGACGGACCGCGTTGCGGAATTGGAGCTGAGGGTGGATTCACTCTGGAGCATCCACGATGCTGAGAATGACGTGAATAGCACGTTTAGTGAGTTGGTCTTACCGCAGGTAAAGGGTTCACAGCCAGATAGGGAATGGAAGACCAACAGGAAGAGCAGTGATCCTCTGCGGTCATCCCCCTGCAAAACAGATACACCGCTTTGAGTACTGTTGAGGGGGATGACTCATCAGGGGGGAGCAGCAGCAGCCAAGTTCATGGTAACTCATCTGCTCTTCTTCAAAATAGTGCCATTGGATTTTTACATCTATCCGAGAGAGCAGACTGGGTATCAGTTTAATATCTCATCTGAAAGACAGCAGCTCTGACAGTGCAGCACTCCCTCAACACTGCACTGGAGTGTCAGCCTTGATTTTTGTGCTCAAGTCTCTGGAGTGGGATTTGAACCCACAATTTTCATACTTGGGCAAGAGTGCTACCCACTGAGCCACAGCTGACACAATGGCTAATTCATGAACTGTTAGTGGGGCGAACAAAGCAAGCACCAGATTGGGTTCCAGGCTTCTGCCGCTGGGACTGTGCCATGCGGATCTCTACATGGGCTGGCATGAGTGAGGTTTTGATTAGCCTGATAATGCATGTTCAAATAGGCATTCTATGCAACTGGTGGCATTCACAGTGAACATGCCTGTAAAGTGGGAGGGCTGGAAAATACTTGAGTTTGCAGCCCTTAAAAAGTTGCGGGGGATTGCAATTTAAAGGTAACTTTTTCTATCCCACATTTGGGATAGAAAAAGTATGGAGCCTCTCTGAAGGCTCAAAAATGATTGGAAAAAATTGCCAGCCCATATCAAGGCTTTACTTGCTAGCGGTGGGGAAGAATGACAGGCAAAGCCAAAAGGAAGGCAAATCCAATGCGGAAGAACAAAATAGGATCTATGCCCAAGTGGTAGCATGGCACGGTGCCCGAATCCCTCTGTGATGTCTGGTAAGCTGGTTGATCTGCTGAATGAGGTAGGAGGAAGGATAGTTGCCTGTTCGGCTTTCCAGGGCACCCTTTCCAAAAGACACTAGTCTATCATGCCTGACAGAAGGAGACACAGATGAGGTAGCAACCTTTCAGTGCGATGCCACATCTAGTTATCCCAACAGTCTCCTTAAAGGACTGAAGAAGTGCAAAATAGTGGCAATTATTCCCATGGCTTCAGATGTAGTGCAAGCAGTTGAAAGGCCATCTCTTGACCCGGCACAAAGAGGTACAGGGCCACTTTCATGTCACCAGGCCCCAAAGGGATTTTCCACCCTGCCCACTTTGCTTGTTGCGAGTGAAATAGAAGCTGGAAGCCAGATTAGTGTACAAAAAGGATTTATAAATTATCATTGTGCAATGCAAATAATTGGACCTAAACTGCAACATAAATTGATATGCTGATAAAAATGCAGATAAAGTAATATAATAACAAAAAATATTTAAAAAAACTTCTCACCATGTGTCATACACCTTTAAAAAGCCAACCTTTAAAGGCCAAGCCATCCAGTTAGTCCTGCACCCATTTTATAAGTGCTGGCAGTGCTCTAGCAGATAAAGCTTCTCCAAAACCATAAGATCTATCAATGAGATTTATTATTATGTGTGTTATTTGAGGAGAGCAGCATCATGGCCTCCAAAAAGGTGTGGTTTAAAAAAAAAATCTGCAGTGCACTATATCATTGCACCAAGAACGTCGAACCCAATTCTCCAATCATGGTCATAGTCTATTCTCACATTCTCCGAACCAAGAACAGAGCCTTAGATTTAATTATATTATCACTTTGGACACAAGCACTTTAATTCACCAATAATGGTCTATCTTTTTTGACTGAGCAATTGCGGATAAATAATGTGTACAGGGGAACTGGATGGCACTCTAACTTTTCATCTCCAATTTGATTCCAACCCAAACTGATGGGATGAAAGTAGGCTTGGCCCACACCACAAAACTGTCTTTAATCTGGCAAAAATTGGAATCAGAAGTCTCATCCAGAAAGGTAACCCAATGACTGGTGTGGAAATTAGAAAATCTCTCACTAATGTAGGGGTATCCAAAGTGCACCCTGTGAACTATATACAGCCCCCCAAGCAATGGCAGTCTAGCTCTCAAATCCCAGACAACTCAGTCCTACTTGCACTTATGTTTCCAAGTTGCTGGTTTGCTTGTCTCGGAAACTTTTCATCCAACATCACGAAGTGCCGCACACCGTTAAGAAGCCAAGCCATTCAAGGCCAGGCCAACCCATTTTGTAAAAGTAATGGGGCCGGGTGCAAAAGAAAAACAGGCTGGGTTTAAAATGGGCTGGCGATTTGCTGTCGCCTGTGCTGAGATCCCAGCACAGACCCATTTCAATCCTTTGAATGACATCGTTTTGTAAAGTTTATCTTAGTGCTGTTGTTTCATTAATAAATAAGCCTAAAATGAGAATACTAAGGTTCGTTATTATCAGTAACTTTAGCTATAAGTAGATGGATTTAAACTGTTTATGGCCCATAGGCATTGCTGCTGCATCAGACAATTTAGAATAGCCATCCCAAAATACTTAACTGCCAATGAAGTACTTTTGAAGTGTAATCACTGCTGTAATGTAGGACTGATATCAGCCAGTTTGTGCACAGCAAGCTCCCATTAACAGCAATGTGATAAAGACCAGATAATAGCCAGAATTGTCATTACCTGGGTCAGCGTGGAGGGTCGGAACCGCGTTCTTCTTATCATCCCGTTCCTCAGAGCGATTTTCCATTAATGGCGCCTATTATGACAGGCCTGCGTGTTTCCGGGCCATATTAAATGGTGTGGGTCTGATGGCGTCATTGATGACACATTTCCAACAGGGATATTTAAAGCAGCCTTGGCCACATTGCATTTAAAGGTTCATCTAGGAATTTACAGGGAGTATATAGATCACCATCAGCAGAGATGGCTTCACAAAGACAGAGAGCTACACTCAGGTTTTCAGATGATTCCCTACATATCCTTATGGAGTCGGCAGGGAGGTCCTCTTCCCTGCTTATGAGCGCAAGAGACCTCCCCAGCAGATCAATACAGCCTGGTTGCACATTGCAAAGGAGGTGAACAGCAGGGATGTGGTGAGGAGGACCTAGGTGCAGTGCCGGAAGTGCTTCAATGATCTCATGAGATCAGGAAAGATGCAGCAAAACCACAGTTAACTTCATCCTGCTGTGCCTCTAATCACATCCCCATCACTCTGCCTTCCCAACCTTACTCCTGCACATTACTCACACTAACATACCTTGCACATCCACCCATCCCTCTCTGACTAACCACCCCTCACACTCACCCTTATTCTCATGCAATCATACAAATTAACACCACACAATGAGGCCATTTGGCATTGTCACCCCACTCCCTCATAGTCACCCTTTACAGATGTAACCCGCACATTCCTTACACTCATACCATCACACTCACTCAAACTTCTCTTCTTTCCCTCCTTGCAGGGGAACCGAGCACACAATAACAGGGAGAGGGAGAGAACTGGAGGTGGCCCTTCATCTTTCGCCACTTTGACAGCAGCAGAGGAGGTCGCCCTAGAGGTCTCAGGAGTTGCAGAGCAGCTGGCGGTGAGAGACGGAGAGAGGGGGACCTCTCAGCAGCCTGGTGACAGAATTACATCTCATACAGCCACATGGCATACAGCAGTCACTCATATGGGGACTGATGTCAGCATCCAGTGAATATTCATCATGTGCATAATGGTATTGCAACCCATTCTTAATATAACATTTCTAACTTATCTCTTTACTCTCCCACAGGTCCGTCAAGGGCCCCCCCCCACACCGCCCCCCCCCCACCACCACTGTCCTCAGAGGAGCCTCCAACCTCTGCAGGTGCACCGGCACCAGACACATGTGCACCCAGCACCAGGGCAGAGTCGCTCACCTCGGTGGGTCCAACAAGACAAAGAGGAGTGATGTCACCTGGTGTCTCACAGATCAAAAGTGAACAAGAACAGATGATAGAGACAGGGACAGGAGTGGAGACTCCTTGCCGGAGGGCGCAGGATGCTCCCAGCTCTGCTCAGTTGCTGCAGAAGCTGAACCTCGGGGGCCATCCAGAAAGAGGGCGATCGTAGATGTGCAGAAAGAAATGCAGGAAGCTCTGACAGGTTTTGCAGCTGTGATGTCTGCAAACGTGCAGAGAATGGAGGAGTGAATTTCCAACATCAACAATCATCATCATCATAGGCAGTCCCTCGAAATTGAGGAAGATTTGCTTCCACTCTAAAAGGGAGTTCTTAGGTGGCTGTACAGTCCAATACGGGAATTACAGTCTCTGTCACAGGTGGGACAGAAGTGGTTGGAGGCAAGGGTGGATGGGGAGCCTGGTTTGCCACACGCTCCTTTTGCTGTCTACGCTTGATTTCTGCATGCTCTCGGCGACGAGACTCAAGGTGCTCAGCACCCTCCCAGATGTTCTTCCTCCTTTGGACAATCTTGGGCCAGGGATTCCTAGGTGCCGGTGGGGATGTTACACTTTATCAAGGAGGCTTTGAGGATGTCCTTGAAACAATTCCTCTGTCCACCTGGGGCTCGCTGCTGTGTAGGAGTTCTGAATAGAGCGCTGCTTTGAGAGTCTCGTGTCGGGCATGCGGACGATGTGGCCTACCCAATGGAGCGGTCAGTGCTTCGATGCTGGGGATATTGGCCTGAGCGAGAACACTGATGTCGGTGCATCTATCCTCCCAGTGTATTTGCAGGATCTTGTGGAGGCAGCGCTGGTGGTACTTCTCTAGCGCTTTGAGGTGTCTGCTATATCTAGTCCACATCTCTCAGCCATATAGGAGGGCGGGTATCACTACTACCCTGTAGACCATAAGCTTGGTGCCAGATTTGAGGTCCTGGTCTTCAAACACTCTCTTCCTCAGGTGACCGAAGGCTGCGCTGGCGCACTGGAGGTGGTGTTGGACCTAATCGTCGATGTCTGCCCTTGCTGATGGTAGGCTCTCGAGGTATGGAAAATAGTCTACATTGTCCAAGGCCGCGCTGTGGATTTTGATGACTGGGGGGCATTGCTGCGTGGCGGGGTCAGATTGGCGGAGGACCTTTGTTTTACGGATGTTTAGTGCAAGGCCCATGCTTTCGTATGGCTCAGTGAAGGTATTGATGATGGTTTGGAGTTCGGCCTTAGTGTGCGCACGGACACAAGCGTTGTCCGCGTACAGTAGTTCGATGACAGAGAATGGGACGACCTTGGAGCTAGCCTAGAAGTGGCAAAGGTTGAACAGGTTCCCATTGGTTCTGTAGTTTAGTTCCACTCCAGCAGGGAGCTTGTTGAGAGTGAGATGGAGCATTGCAGCAAGGAAGATCGAGAAGAGCATTGGCGCGATGATGCATCCCTGCTTGACCCCGGTCCGGATGTGGCTTGGGTCTGTGTGCATCAGTTGGTCAGGATCATGGCTTGCATGTCATCGTGGAGCAGGCGGAGGATGGTGACAAACATTTGGGGTCAGCCGAAACTGAGGAGGACGCTCCATAGTCCCTCACGGTTGACAGTGTCAAAGGCCTTTGTGAGGTCAAAGAAGGCCACGTACAAGGGTTGATGCTGTTCCCTACATTTCTCTTGTAGTTGTTGCACAGTGAATAACATGGTAAATTACAGTCATATTCTCTCCATACGTTCCCCTGTCAGCAGGGTGCACACATGTGAAGAAGGACTTTGAGCATTATTGGCGATATCCTTCCTTGGCATGAATCACACCAGAGCTTTGGAAGCCTTTATCACAGTTTTGGCATTCCTCACTACCTTTTGCAATCCAATGGCTTTGTATGTCTTCTGAGATATTGTCTCCCCACAGCCCAAAATCACTCGTAAGTTGTGCCTTTTTCAGCTCAATATGCGTCAGTTAGTTTTCATCTTCTTCAACTTTTTGGACTTGGAGCTCCAACTCGGCCAACTCCAGGTCCGGTGCCACTCGTGGTTTAGTTGTTGAAGTTGGCTGCACAACATCGTCTTGGCCTTCATCTTTATGATCTTGAGTTTTTTGTTGGAAAAAATTATCTAGTTTATATAGATAAAAATATCTAGTTTATCTAGATTAAACTAAGCAGTTTAGCTGCTTCTCGTCTCTTTTGCTCCTCGCATAGCTGGTGCTCTTTCCTTTTTTTCGCCCCCGATTTGTGTGTAGAATGCATCATAGCAGTGTTAGCACCCCGCAGAGCACAAGTTCACAATGCACATGGCATCATATTTGTTTACAAAGCACTGGGAATAGGTGCCTGCTCATCATTTTTTATTTAGTATAAATACACACGTACGTATAACTATTTATCAAAATATATCTAGATAATTACAGTGAACAGTGACTTTACAGTGCAACTTACAGTGGAAAAGGTATTTTATATGATCAAATAAATAACAATGAACTGAATAATAATAAGAAAAAACATTAATATAAATCCTAATTTACTCGCTTTGAAATTCCAGCGCCTGTTCTGGTGCTCAGATAGCGTGCTAACTACAAGAACTGGGACCAGAACTTAAAGCTTGTACTTCTTACTGGCCCGAAATTCATCGACATATCACTCACTACCGCCCGCGTACCGCCCACTACCGTCCGCGTACCGCCCGTGTACCGCCCACATACCGCCTGCATACCGCCGTGTACCGCCCACATACCGCCCGCATACCACCTGTGTAGCGCCCGCATACTGCCCATGTACCGCCCACTATCGCCTGCATACCGCCCACATACCACCTGTGTACCGCCCACATACTGCCCGCATACTGCCCACATACCGCCCGCGTACCGCCCACATACCGCCCATGTACTGACCACTATCGCCCGCATACCGCCCACATACCACCCGTGTATCGCCCACTACCGCCCGCATACTGCCCGTGTACCGACCACTACCGCCCGTGTACCGCCAACTACTGCCCACGTATACCACCCGCTTACTGCCCAAAAAGGCGATTTTGATGAAAAAACACCTACATACCGTGGACATACTGCTCGGTGGAATATTCATCATTGACATACCGCCGAGCAGTATGCACACCATCCACCATTTAGAACCGCCCACATACCACCCAAAAAGTCCGATTTTAATGGCATACCGCCGACATAACACTGGAGCTGCATACCGTCCAGGAAAAGGTGGTTTTACACGATGTTAAGTGGGCGGGAATGGGCGGTAGTGCTCGGAGCCACCATTTTGAAATCGGGAACAGTCAGTTAAAACAGCACCTCTGTATTTCTGAGGTGAACTGTGACTTTACAGTGCAACTTACAGTGAAAAAGTATTTTTTATTGGTACTGGGTAAATTATTGGCGTGGAAATCCCGGCCTTACCGGGTCCGTACTGAGTGTCTAGGCATCGCAAAAGTCGGGTTTCAGCACACAATGCGCATGTGCTGAAAGCCGACTTTTCCGATCTGTCAAACTGGAGCTTGACAGATTTCATGCATATCGGGTGCGAGGACATTTGCAAGGGCACGATTGCGATATTTACCCATATCTTGCCCATTAAATGTCCTCAAAATTCTTGTGCCAGATAAAAACAGGTGCATAGCCTACTTTTACAGGCATAAGAGTTTAAAACATACAAAAATATAATTAAATTAAATTAAAAAAACACATTTTTAAATACCCTGCTGACTACGTTACATTTATTTTTAACCATAATTGAAAAAACTTCTCAAAAACGCGGAATTTTTTTTCTCTAAGATATTTATTAACTTTAATTTTAATTAGGTGAGGTGTGTTTTTTATTTGTTATTACATGTGTTTAGTGTGTTTTTATTTTCTCATTAATAGCTGTGGAATACTGTACCTGATTGGCTGAGCAGTCACACGTGACTGCACCTTCTGCATGGGGGACAGGAAGAGAAGGCCTCCCCACCGGAATCCCACGCTCCTCCCGGACCACTGGGTACTTTCATAGAAATGTTTCAGGTCGGAGGCAATTGACCGCAGGAAGCCTCCGACTGAAATTTCAGCCCCATTAAGATCAAAGGCATTTTAGTTATTGGCCCCAATATTGATGGCCTTACCACCCACTGCCGCCTGCTGCCACCATCTTTTGCCTCCGGTTTCCTCTCTCTCCCAGTTTCCACTTGGGCTGGAGCGGGCGGGATGGGAGTACCTCCAGCAACCGCCCGCTAATGTCCTCTGCCTGCCAAGATGCCAAATTGGTGGGGGCAGGAGTCGTCGGCATGCGTGGGTGACCCCTGACCCCCGTAATCGCGGGTAAAAGGCTTCTGTGAAAAAAACGGGGTGAAAAAAATCGCGCAAGCGCACTTCAATGCTGCACCGTCCATCGAAAAGACTACAATGTTACCGACCGCCTGCCACAGACCGCTCGCACACCGCCAGCACACCACCGAAAAAAAATCGACCAAAATTGCGCTCTTCGGTCTCGGCGGTATACCAGCGGTTTGAAATGACACACCACTGGCATACTGCCGAGAAATGGGCGGACCTTAGTCAATGACCAATTTCAGGCCCTATGTATGTATTATGTCAATTTTTCAGCAATAGGTAAACAAATAGCATCTGAAGCAGTGATAAGAACAATACAAAATAATGACAAAAACGTTATTAGATAATTCTACAAACATTAGTGTTGGATTAGACCATGTCATTTCAATACACCACGCTGGGTCAGAAGTGTTGGCTGGCGCCGCCTTACCAGGCACTGCAGACGTCTAGAGTCTGTTCATATCAAGTGGAGAATAACATGCGCCTGAGCCCTCGCGGCTTCACCCCGCTCTTGCTACGTCACTTATGTCAATACTGTTTACCCTTAATCTGAACGTGTATGTGCCCCACTCTAGGCTTGGGCTCCAGGTGCCTGTCCCATCCCACCCCCTGCCCCACTTTAAGCACATGGGTGTTTAAAGAAGTGTTATTGTTAAAGTTCCATTACTCAAATGTCACATATAAAACTATTTTTTTTTCACCACTTTCTGATCATGTCCATTTTTTATATGCTACTTTGGAAGTGGCTTAGTGGTTTGGAGTGAATGGTGAGACATAACTTTAACTCCAGCAATGAGGGTCAGTGTGAAACGAATGGCTTGGTATTGTTGGGATGCTTTATGGTTTTTGGGGTGGGGCTGGGAGGAACTTGGCACAGGACATGGCAGTCTAATAGGTGTAATGCAGGAAGTTAAGTAAATCTAAACATGAGGAGACCATCCCTGGCCTCCTGAGCAGCAATTTCTCCAGTGCTTCTGGCATCTGGACCTCAGGTTCCTCCTGCCCTTCCTCCTCATCTTCCTCCTCTTCCTCCTCTGAAGAGGCTGTGTGCTCTGCGCCTTCCTCATGCAACGCTAATCCTTGCTGCTGTACTATGTTATGCAGCACACAGCAGACCACAACGATTCTGCAGACTCTGGCTGGTGCGTACTGATCTCCTCCAGATCTGCCAAAGCTTTAATTATATCTCCCCGGCCTTAGTACTTGGCCTCCTCAAGTGTTTCATGAGCCACGTCTTCAGTGGATAGCCCTTGACTTCAAGCACCCAGCCGGTAATTGTGAAGGGATGAGGGAGGGTTAATGGTGCAGGATGAAAGTGTTTTGGCAACTGCCAGGGAATTTGGCGCACACATGCATGATGATCTTCCTGTGGTTGCAGACCAGCTGCACATTGAGGGAGTGGATGCCCTTGCGGTTCACAAACACTCCTGGCATGCCCTAATGGCCACATGTCTGCAGTCGTTGATGCCCTGCACCGTGGGAAGCCAGCCAGAGTGGCAAAGCCCAGCACGAGCTCAGTACAGTAACACTGGCTTCATCAGTGGCAAGTGGAAGTGGGATGAGAAAAGGAGAGGGAATGAAGATATTGTTGTTGCCCCCAATGGTGTCGACGTCGCCTGCTGCCCAATGAGTCACAGCACTCGTTCCTCAAGGTCTGAGAGCTGCTGGAGCTGCATATCACTCCCCGTCTGTACTCTGCTGCTCCCTCCTATTGTGGCCACCTTGGCCTGCAAAAGAAACAAATGTGTGTGAATCAGTGTCCAGCTATGTGCTTTGGAGATATGCCTGCTGTCATTGAATAGCTGTGATTGTAGGCAAGGTGTGAGATGTGGATGTGAGTTTGAGCAGCTGCAGATGTTTGGTGGATGAGTGGTGCTTTGTGCAGTGCGCACAGATGGAAGTTCAGATGCTGGTCTGTATGACCAGTTGAAACATGTGGAAGGAATAATGGTATCTTCATCCCTTCTCCTTTTCTCATCCCACTTATCTCTCACACCACAAGCCTTTATCACTTTGCAGCTCCTGATACTGTCTGCATTCCTTGCTCCATTCCTGCACCCCTGCCCTCACCTTAACACAAGTCTTGTGCCTTTATGCTTTCAGATAAACAGCAACCAGATGACCAGCCTATCCCTGAGCCTCCCACTGAGAGCAAAGAAGGAGAAGAGGAGGAGGAGCAAAGCACCATGTCACTACATCTCTCAGCTGCAGGCACCACCTCAGATACTGGCACTACGGGATCTTTAGAGGCAAGTTTAGTCGAGGGTTCTGCACTGGGTGATGAACCGGGAATGAGCGGGCTGTAGAAAGGCCATGGCGAAAGGGTACCTCAGCAGCCAGCTCCCCGAAGAGTAAGTTTGCATGCGAGTTCTGCTGCACAGGACTTAGATGAGGACCTCGATGGAGAGGAATACACAAGAAGTGTGATGGCCATGCACTCGGAGATGATAAGTGCAAAGGCAAGGGTGCCCGAGAGCCTCTCGACAATGGAAGGGATCATGTAGCAATCCTCCTCCAACATTGCACAGAGCTCTGCACACACCATGGAGCCCATCATTTCCACTCTGCAGAGGATGGTGGCCTCCCAGAGAGACCGTGCGGATCCAGAACTTATGACGCGGGTCACGGGCGATGTGGCAGCTTCCATTGCAGCACAAGCGGAAGCCACACAACGTCTTAGTGCTGTAATGCAGACAATGGTTCCTGGCATCCAGTCTCAGACTGCTCTCATGCAGTCTCAGCTGGATGCCATGTGAGCTCTGACTGCTGCCATCATCATTTGGTTGACCAGGGACCTCAGGGTGTCGCAGCAGGCCACCAATCTGTGCTCCAGCAGATTGGTAGGGATGCTGAGGTGCTGCCCCGGGGGAGTGGCAGTGGGTCAGTGGAGCAGAACCTGCTGCCCTCTCTCAGGATGACAGCATTCCTGATCCCACCACTGCCACTCCGCCATTGCACTTGTCGCTGCCTGTCATCCAGCCCAGACTGCCGCCGCCCAGCCTGAGGTGGTGCAGTCTACAGCCGGGCCTTCCAGGCCCAGAGCTGATTGATTGCATCCTGCAAGATCATTTGTAGTCTCTGGCTTCAACACTCACAAGCCTTCCACCAGCCCTGCTGAAGCCATGGTGGAGACACTACGTAGGAGCAGTAGATAAGGAAAAGGGACTGTAAAGAGGGGAGGTAAGGGTTTGTACAAGGATGATTCATCAATATTGTTGTTGCATATATGTGGTTTATGTTTTCTGATAAATTTATCGTTGGAATGTTGAAGATTTGGTGTTGTCTCTCATTTCAGTTTTGAGATGTGGTATGGAATGATAAATTGATGGAATGCTGGGTACATGCTCAGCAACCGGAAAAAGACCTCAAAATCACTGGAAATAAAGTCTGATGAGGCAGTAATGGACCAACCTTCCAGAAGTTCAATTGAGTGGCTGCCTCCTCCATTGCTGATGTTCATCCTCCTCTTCCTCCTGCTCATCTTCATCCTCGTCCTCCTCCTCCTTCGGAGCTGAAGGAGCTATGCCTGGTAGCAATGGCTGTGCCCTCATGATGGCCATGTTGTGCAGCATGCAACAGACGACGATGAAAAGGGACACCCGCTCAGCCGAGTACTGGAGGACTCCTCCTGAGCGGTCAATGCAACAGAACTGTTGCTTCAGCACTCCGATGGTCTGCTCAGTGATGTTCCTGGTGGCAGCATGGTTCTCATTATATGAGTACTGGGCAGGAGTGTTGGGGTTGTGGAGGGGAGTCATAAGCCAGGTGGAGAGCAGATAGCCCTTGTCTCCCGTCAGCCAGCCGTGGGCTTCATGTGGTGGCTGGAAGAGAGCTGGCGCAGGATGAAGGCATCGTGGCTGCTGCCAGGATAGTGGACATTGACGGTGAGGATTTGCCATGTGTGGTCGCACACCATCTGCACATTAAGTGAGTGGTAGCCTTTGCAGTTATGGAATACATCAGGATTGTTATGAGGTGCCAGCAAAGCAACATGATGCAGTCAATGGCGCCCTGCATCATGAGGAAGCCCGTTATCCTGGCAAAGCCACATGCATGCTCGCGCTGCTTCTCTCTAGTGATGGGGAAGGAAATGTGATCCTTTTTCCTTCTGTACAGAGCACCTGTGACCTGAGGGATGGAACAATGGATAGCAAACGGGGAGATGTTGGAGATGTCGCCTATTATACACTGGAAGGATCTGCCGCCGTAGAAATTCAAAGCGATGGTGACCTTGACTGCCACTGAGAGAGCAGAGGTCACCCTAGTCTCAAGCTCGAGGTGTGGTTACAGGAGGTGGCAGAGCTCTGTGATAATGTCCTTGCTGAAGCACAGTGTTCTAAGACACTATTCCTCAGTGGAATTGATGTTGGAGAAGTGCTCCTGGAATAGCCTGGAGGGGTAAGTCCTCCTGTTGAGAGCCCTGCTGGTCCACCTAGCTCTGGCCACATTTTGTATTCTTTCTCTATGCCTCAGTTGGCTTTGACGCTGACACTGCAAGGTGAGGTCCAGTGCCAGTAAAGCCCCATGAAAGGATTCAAATATTGCAGTTTCAAATCTCCCCTCAATGAAACTCAAGAATCTTTTATTTTCCTTCAAGGGATGTGGGCGTTGCTGGCAAGGCCTGCATTTCTTGCCCATCCCTTATTGCCCTTGAGAAGATGGTGGTAAGCCACCTTCTTGAACTGCTGCAGTCCTTTTGGTGAAGGGACCCCCACAGTGCTGTTAGGGAGGGAGTTCCAGAATTTTGACCCAGTGACGATGAAGGAACGGCAATATACCTCTAAGTCAGGATGGGGTGTGACTTGGAGGGGAACGTGGAGGTGCTGGTGTTCCCATGTGCCTGCTGCCTTTGTCCTTCTCGGTGGTAGAGGTCGTGAGTTTGGGAGGTGCTGCTGAAGAAGCCTTGGCGAGTTGCTGCAATGCATCTTGTAGATGGTACACACTGCAGCCACGGTACGTCGGTGATGGAAAGAGTCAATGTTTAAGGTGATGGATGGGGTGCCAATCAAGTGGGCTGCTTTGTCCTGGATGGTGTTGAGCTTCTTGAGCGTTGTTGGAGCTGCACTCATCCCAGCAAGTGGAGAGTATTCCATCACACTCCTGACTTGTGCCTTGTAGATGATGGAAAAGCTTTGGGGAGTCAGGAGGTGAGATACTCGCCGCAGATTACCCAGCCCATGACCTGCTCTTGTTGCCACAGTATTTATGTGGTTGGTCCAGTTAAGTTTCTGGTCAATGGTGACACCCAGGATGTTGATGGTGGGGGATTCGGCGATGGTAATTGTTTAGTATCGAATAACTCCACGAGGCAACGTTTGGTGAGCTAGTTCAGGCATGACCTTACTCCAGTTTATTTATTCTCAAAGTGAGGATTAAACATGGCTGCCAACATTATAATCACGGCTTGCACGTGTCTGCCAGTGACCATTAGGACTCCAACAGTCGCGCCCTCCGGTGGCAGATAAAACCCAGTTAACATGCATAACATCATCCTACCCAAAGTCCTTGGTGCAGGATGTATTTACAAGTTGAGATGGTCCAGGGTCTTCGGCTCCCTGGTTGATCTTCTCAGTTCGAACCCAAGCTTGGCTGAGTTAGTAGGACCATTGCTACATTGCAGAGCAATCCGTCTGACAGGACTGTCGGGGATGGTAGGTTCATCTTTGTGAATGACACGAGGGTCAACTGATGGTTGGATGTGTGTTGGTTGATCGATGATGATGTCATCTTCAATTTGTTCTTGGTTGTCTGTGAATCATAGTTTGGTTTGGTCGATGTGCCTCTTGCACGTTTGACCATTTAACAGTTTTACTACAAACACCCTGTTCCACTCCTTTGCCAAAACCGTGCCAGCAACCCACTTTGGACCATGACCATAATTGAAGACAAACACAGGGTCATGAACAGCAATGTCACGTGATACGATCGCGCGATAGTGGTACCATTGCTGCCGCTGCCTTCTGGTTTCGACATGATCATTGAGATCTGGGTGTATAAGGGAGAGCCTGCTTTTCAGGCCTCTCTTCATTAACAGCTCGGCAGGAGGGAGCCCGGTGAGCGAGTCAGGTCTCGTCCGGTAACTGAGCAGAATGTGAGACAAGCGGGTCTGTAGGGAGTTGTGGTTTGGACAGCCCGCTCCGCTTGACCGTTAGACACGGGTTTGAAAGGGGCAGACCGGACATGCTTGATGCCATTACGGGTCATAAGCTTGAGGAAATCCGAACTGGTGAAACACGGTCCGTTGTCGCTGACAAGGACATTGGGCAGGCCATGGGTGGTCAATCCATTTGGAGTAAGCGTCCACTAGCACTAAAAACATTTTGCCGAGAAAGGGGCTGGCAAAGTCTATGTGGATCCTTGACTGCGGTTTGGATGGCCATGACCACAGACTCAGAGGCGCCTCCACAGTTGCGTTACTCAGTTGCATAGAAACATAGAAAATAGGTGCAGGAGTAGGCCATTTGGCCCTTTGAGCCTGCAGCGCCATTCAACAAGATCATGGCTGATCATTCCTTCAGTACCCCTTTCCTGCTTTTTCTCCATACCCCTTGATCCCCTTAGCCGTAAGGGCCATATCTAACTCTCTCTTAAATATATCCAATGAACTGGCATCAACAACTCTCTGCGGCAGGGAATTCCACAGGTTAATAACTCTCTGAGTGAAGATGTTTCTCCTTATCTCAGTCCTAAATGGGCTACCCCTTATCCTAAGATTATATCCCCTGGTTCTGGACTTCCCCAACATTGGGAAAATTTTTCCCGCATCTAACCTGTCCAGTCCCATCAGAATCTTATACGTTTCTATGAGATCCACTCTCATCCTTCTAAACTCCAGTGAATAAAGGCCCAGTTGATCCAGTCTCTCCTCATATGGCAGTCCAGCCATCCCTGGAATCAGTCTGGTGAATCTTCGCTGCACTCCCTCAATAGCAAGAACGTCCTTCCTCAGATTAGGAGACCAAAACTGAACACAATATTCCAGGTGAGGCCTCACTAAGGCCCTGTACAACTGCAGTAAGACCTCCCTGCTGCTATACTCAAATCCCCTAGCTATGAAGGCCAACATACCATTTGCCTTCTTCACCTGCATGCCCACTTTCAGTGACTGATGAACCATGACACCCAGGTCTCGTTGCACCTCCCCTATTCCTAATCTGCCACCATTCAGATAATATTCTGCCTTCGTGTTTTTGCCCCCAAAATGGATAACCTCACATTTATCCACATTATACTGCATCTGCTATGCATTTGCCCACTCACCTAACCTATCCAAGTCACCCTGCAGCCTCTTAGCGTTCTCCTCACAGCTCACACCGCCACCCAGTTTAGTGTCATCTGCAAACTTGGAGATATTACACTCAATTCCTTCATCTAAATCGTTAATGTATATTGTAAAGAGCTGGGGTCCCAGCACTGAGTCCTGCGGCACTCCACTAGTCACTGCCTGCCATTCTGAAAAGGACCCGTTTATCCCGACTCTCTGCTTCCTGTCTGCAACCAGTTCTCTATCCACCCCCAATACCATGCGCTTTGGCTTTGATTTTTCATACCAATCTCATGTGTGGGACCTTGTCAAAAGTTTTTTGAAAGTCCAAATACACCACATCCACTGGTTCTCCTTTGTCCACTCTGCAAGTTGCATCCTCAAAAAATTCCAGAAGATTCGTCAAGCATGATTTCCCTTTCATAAATCCATGCTGACTTGGTCAAATACATGCAAGTATTGCACTGATGCACGCATGATTCCAAGTCCGAGTCAATGCCGGGCTACCAAACGTGAGACCTGGCAATTGCCTTCATCATGACCATGCCTGGGTGGGTACTGTGTAAATCTCACACAAAAGTTTCCCTGTCTTTTTTTGGCATAACAACATGATTACCCCATAACAGACAATCAGACTGGATAGACAATTCATCTTTGCAGTAGCTATAAAGTTTAATTTCATCCTGCATTTCCTTGGGAATGGCAGACCAATTTCCATTTAGGACACACCTTTTTACGCTTGACAGTACAGGATCCTGGCTGGTCCAGGTCCTAATTTAGCGAGCCATGATGGGAGACCCCTCGTTCTCGAAGGCATCCATGACCAGCAGCAAGTCTGTGGGCTGCGGCATTTCCACCCTGGTTGTGGGCAATGGTAGCCAGCTAAGCGCATCAGAACAATTTTCAGTGCCTGGTCTGTTGCGGATGACATAATCATAAGCGGATAGTGTCAGTGCCCATCTTTGGATGCAGAACGAGGCATTAGTGTTTATACCTTTGCTCTCAGTAAACAATGAAATGAGTGGCTTGTGGTCTGTTTCAAGACCAAATCGAAGCCCAAACAGGTATTGGTGCATTTTCCTAACCCCATATACTCATGCTAAAGCCTCTTTCTCTACCATACTATAGGCTCTTTCAGCCTTAGACAGACTTCTGGACACATATGCAACTGGTTGGTGTTTGCCTGATACATTGGCCTGCTGGAGCACGCAACCAACCCCATATGATGATGCGTCGCAGGCCAGCACTAACCGCCAAGTGTACCAGTAAGTTATTGGAACATAGCAAGTTCCTGGCCTTCTCAAAGGCTCTGTCTTGAGATTTGCCCCAAACCCAGTCGTTACCATTTCTCAGCATCTTATGCAAGGGCTCTAGTAATGTGCTCAAACTAGATAGAAAGTTACCGAAATAGTTGAGAAGACCCAGGAACGAACCCAGCTCCGTCACACTCTGGGGTCTGGGTACATTCTTGATGGCCTCTGTCTTCAACTCCGTAGACCTGATGCCATCTGCTGCAATCTTTCTCCCCAGGAATTCAACTTCTCATGCCATGAAAACGCACTTGGAGCATTTTAGCCTGAGTCCCACTCTGTCCAGACGACATAGAACCTATCCCAGGTTGTGCAGGTGTTGGGTGAGGTCGTGGCCGAGGATCAGGATGTCATCTCCATGTTTCTCTGAATTCTGAAAGGTCATCTGTGGTATATAAACAGTCCTTTGTGCATGTTGATGCGCATCAGTTTTTTTCGAAGATTCAACCAGCTCCTGTGTCACGTACGCGGAGGTCAGGTCCAATTTGGTGAACGACTTCCCCCCCCGCTAGCATTGTAAACAGGTCGTCAGCCTTGGGTAACGGGTACTGATCCTGTATCGAGACTCGGTTGATCATTACCTTGTAGTCGCCGCAGATCCTGACCGTGCCATCACTTTTGAACACCGGGACAATTGGACTGGCCCATTCGCTGAACTCGACTGGTGATATGATTTTATCCCGTTGAAGCCTGTCCAGTTTGATCTCGACCTTCTCCTCCCAGTCTTCCCCTTCCACGAATCTCTCCAAAATTCCAACAGACATGGTTGCGTGAAAATTCGTATTTTTAACTCGTCGCCAATTGTTAAGTATCGAATAACTAAGTACGGTGAGCTAGTTCAGGCATGACCTTACTCCAGTTTATTTATTCTCAAAGTGAGGATTCAACATGGCTGCCAACATTATGTACACGGCTTGCACGTGTCTGCCAGTGACCATTAGGACTCTGACAGTCGTGCCCTCTGGTGGCAGGTAAAATCCAGTTAACATACAAAACAGTAATGCTGTTGAATATCAAGGGGTGGTGGCTAGACTCTCACTTGTTGGAGACAGTCATTGCCTGGCACTTGTGTGGCGCAAATGTTACTTGCCATTTATCAGCCCAAGCCCGAATGTCGTCCAGGACTTGCAGCATGTGGGCATGGACTGCTTCATTATGTGAGGAGTTGTGAATGGCAATGAACACTGGATTACTGGTCCTGTAACTTAACCACTTTATGAGCCAGAACACATGTCAAACTCCAAAACAGTCAAATTGGTCAAAAGGCCTGTTTGCCTCTGTGAAAGTAACAAAGACTTGCATTTATATAACACCTTTCTTGACCACTGGATGTCTCAAAGCACGTTACAGCCAATTATGTACTTTTGGAGTGCAGTCACTGTTGTAATTTGGGAAATGCAGCAGCCAACTTGCGCACAGCAAACTCCCACAAACAACAATGTGATAATGATCAGATAATCTGTTTTTGTTATGTAGATTAAGGGATAAATATTGGGCAGGTCAGCAAGGATAACTCCCCTGCTCTTCTTCAAAATATTGCCAAGTGACCTGTTACATTCATTTGAGAGAGCAGACAGAATCTTGGTTTAACATCTCATCTGAAAGACAGTTGCTCCAACAGTGCAGCACTCCCTCAGCACTGCACTGTCAGCCTAGATTCACATGCTCAAAAGTTCTTGGAGTGGGACTTGAACACACAATCTTCTGACTCAAAGGCAAGTGTGCTACCCACTGAGCCACAGCTGACACTATCGCACAGCAGCATTGTTGGCCAACTAAAACTAAACCAGATGTTGACGCCTTTAAATAGCGCTCCTCCAGTCGACATCCAACTGAAAGCCACCTCCTTTACCTATCATTGTTAACGCCAGGCGCACAAGCAGGGGGCAAGAGGGAATTTTGCATATGGGATGCTGCACACGGCAATGATGTCATGATCTGCGGCCGCAGGAGATCGGGGCGCTACTTCTTACTGCCGTCGCAAAACTTCAGCCGAATTTAGCGGGAGTCACTGGTCTCACGGCGCCCGGTTGTAAATGCATTTGGCCACATTATCACCCCCAGGAGGCGCTAACGGGAGGTGCAAATGAGCCCAATTTCTCCCCTTTGGTACCCGAGTGGAAAAGCACTTACATTTCCATCTTTAATGAGGTCAAATGTTCAGTAATTTTATAAAAGAAAAAATGTAACTTGGGCAATCAATCTTAGAACTCCCATGACCTCTTAGTTAAATTACAAAGAAATGGAAAGCTGTCAAAGAGATCACTGTTTATTCAGCAAATGACTTTGATTTTCAAATAATACTCCAGCGATTGTATTTTATTGACTTGAGGCCAATTTTGTATTTATCTTCTGGACTCAGAAGGAATTTCACATCGTAACCAAAATTAGCTTTGTGGTTTTAATTTGCCAGAATGTATGCTTAATCACTTGCGATAAAATCCATACTGTATAGAGGAAATTAAAAAATCTTGGTTGGAAAACACAAGTCACCTATAAACTCCCTAACAGGAAGTTGTTATGTTTATGGAGGATGTGATATGTTCAACCGACGATTTTGAATTGACCTTGTTGCAATCTGTTTTTTGTGAAAATTCTGTGCCGTTGCCTACATACCATTCCTGATTCCTCTTTCATTGTTTGAAGTCTAAATCTACCATTCTACACATGATGTATGAAACCATAAAGCCCACAACTGCCTTCATGCATAACTGGGTCTCTAATCAGACAGGCTAAATGGCTCAGTGGTAACACTCTCACCTCTAAGTCAGCAGTTTGTGGATGCTTAAATGGCCAAAGTTTTGTTTGGAACTCAAGGAAGTTGTCTTCTCGATGGCAATCAGCATATGTGATGGCTGGACGTGTTTGTGTACAAGTCGCTTTTACATTCATTCTCTGAGATTAATTATTTCAAAATTAAAAAGAAATAAAAATCTTTTCTGTGATAATGTTGCTTTGGTCTTATGCACTGTATTTGAAAAGACAAAAGCAGGATATTAGCAGACCTATATCAATTGTGATAAACTTATGCGGGTTCTCACAAATGGCAGGGATATAGCAAAGTACAGTCAATAAAGAAAAAGCCTTCTGTTTATAACACCTACATCCTTTAGAAGAGGTTTACAATGGCTTAGCTAGATCTTTTAAGACTATACCGTGCTTTTGCAATCATATTTCATTTTAGATTTTAGTACCTGAACTATTGACAGATCTTTCACACCTGGTTGGCTAAACCATATACCTGTCAGATGAATGAAAATGCGGATGAATTCAGACTTGAAGCTTGTGTTTGGTTTCAAAAGGTTGAATTTGCATCTTCCACATAAAAGTTCAAACCACATCAGTGAGCCATGAAATAACAATGCTGCCAAAACCTTGGTTACATATTTAGAAGACAAATTCATATAACAATAATCATACACATTGGTCCGAGCATTCGTGAAAGGAAACGTGATCAGCAGGGAAACACTGAAAAGCTACACCATTGTCTATCTCCCTAGCTGTTGCTTTGTTTTCCAGTCTTGTGTCCCTCAGACTTTGTGTCGAGTCTGCCTCATTGTCAATGTTTGTATACCGACACGAACCTTGTAGACATTGTCATGTATGACAGAGCCGCAGTTTAACACTCCATCCAAAGGACACCTAGTTGTCGAATCAAAAACATCCAAGCTTTCAAATGTCTCTTTCCAGTAAGCCTAGAGCATAAAATGGTGCACCCTTATGAGGATTGAATTAACTGCATCCATCTGAATGAAAGTGATTACTAATTAGTTAACAAAAAAATGAATTTATTCCAGAAATTTGGTATGTATTCCAAATATTAGACAAGCTTACTGAAATGTTCAAAGTTGGATCACAATTCAATTTTTCAACCTATTGATATTTTTGGTTTAGTTTCAGACTAAAGGACATCATCAGAGAGATGATCATTTACAAATGTAAAGAGTTGCATGAATTAAATGTTCAGGAATGTAGCTGTTTGACAGCTATTCCTTTCAGAGATTTTAGTGAGAAAATAAACTATACACTGACTTGCATTACCTGTCAAGTATTTTCATTGAGCATGTAATGACGGTTATGACTGTAAAATATATTTATAAATCCAATAGAAAGGTAGGAATTGTGTTTTTAATGATTTGTGCGGTCAGTATGAGCCTAGATATAAGGATCAAATTAATGTCTGATGAAAAGCTACTGCTTACAGAAGCTCAATATTAAAACTTCTATGTTAAGCTATGTTCAGTTGATTTTATAGATTAATCATGATGCTTACAATTCTCATATCTCTGGAGAAATGAGGCAGCAGAGACTGCAATGCTGTAGTCAGTGTAAAAACACATTTAAGGTTAGATTCCTGTCTGGTGGAAGGTCAAGATTAAAACTTTAATATTCTGCTACATTCAATTGATTTTATAGATTAACAGTGATGTTTTAAATTCCCCTTTCTCTGGAGAAATGAAACAGCTAGAACAGTGTAGTGCTGTGTTTTATGTAACTTAATACCTTTTAATTGATTTTCAAAATTCTAAAAATAAAGTTTCTTAACCTACTGTACTAGAGTAGACAAACCTCCAAAAGTGTAGCTCATACAGACAGTTTTATGTATATGCCTGTGGCATTACATACTGCTTTATGTATTCATAAAGGTAGCAGTCCATCGGATAAATATCAAATGAACAATAATGCCTGCCATTGCAGTCATACACTGAATAACTGTTTCCACAGTATTTAATGCATTATCCTGCTCTCTCCATTAGCTTGCAACCTTGTGAGTCTCTGCCCTGTAGCCCTGATACTGTATTAACCATGCAAATATGTGCACTCACGCAGCTGACACTGAAGAGAGACTTATATTTTATTGATTAGCTCTTTGACATGGTGTTTATTAAACATAGAAAAAAATGAAGCAAGTGTCACTGGAGGTGGACTACAGATTTGTAAATCATAGGATTGTCATTGACTGAAAAGATGGGGAGGTCAAATCTAAAGGTTTAGCAGAAGATGTTTGAAAATTGTGGAACTGGAGCAGTTTGGGTCAGAGAGCCATACGCATCAGACATGTGTCACACAAAGATGATGTTTAACTGGAACAGTGCCACAGCCAGATGAGAATTCTGATGTGACGTGCTGACATTACCAAAATTAGAAAGAAAGAAAAAATAATGACCTTGTGTTCAGTGTAAACTTCATATCTTCTTTATGAAAAAAAATTTGAAGCTCATCACATATTCAGCTAAATAAATGGCTTCTACAAGAATGAAGTCTGATTTCTGCATAGATAATGAGGGAAAGTTCATGAATTGTGAACAACTAATAGTAGCTTAATTTGCAAAATGTGATGACTGCTTTGCATATATTATTGTGATCAGAACCCCTGTAGCACCTTAATGGAATAAGTTAGGTTATATTCTCCAACTGTATTACAAATAAATTTGTGCCACCGACTCTGATAATAGGATAATAGATGGCTGCTACCTGGCTTCTGAATTGCAAAATATGTGTTTAATGCTGCAGTCTTGACATCAAGCATTTCAAACAGAATACATAAAAGGGTAGCAAGAATTAAAAGCTGACGGACACTATGATGAACACTTCCATCCAATTCCTTTCAAAGTAGTTGTGGTGCTTATGAAGTCGGTTTAAAAAAAAATACAAATTTGAAATTTTATTTTCCTCAGCATGTCAAAATTGGCAGCCAATGCAAAAGGTTTTACGCAGCATATGGAAGCTTTAGCCAAATCACTTGATGTGCCCCACTTTATTTCTTCTAAATTGCATATAAAGAGCACATGCAAAACTCATTGGATAAGGCTCATAAGACAGCAAGGTAATAGGTGGTACCTATGGAAATGTCAGACCTCTACTTCTGCAGTATTAGTACAACTGGTATTTATTCATTTGAGGCTATATTTTCCTCTTTCTATTCATTTTAACAAAAGGAGAGATGTGAATAATCTGACAAAGGACAAAAGCAAATCATTCACTTTCTGCAGGGTAATGGAGAAGTATCTCACTGGGCTTCACTGACTTCAATGGTATCATTGGATCTGCTTTTGTGCAGAATGTTGGCCACACACCAATCTTAGCATCGGTTGAAAAATATTCCACAGATTAGCTCAGAAAGAATGTTTATTCTTCAGATAACAATGTGAGTGTTCAATTGACCGAAAAAAGGAAGATTATTAACAATGCATGGTCAAATTGAAGCGGGGAGGGACTTACTCCTGAAAAAAGTAAGTGAACTCATTGCTTTTGGCTTTGTCAAAAAAGGAATAGAAAGAAAAGCTGCTGCTTGCCTGCCTCTGTCTGGCTTTCTCGCAGGTAATAATTAAACAGTTTAGTTAAACGGCAAACATCATTTGAAGAAAAATAAATCAGAGGTGCTTCGCCAGTGTATTTTGGAATCTTCTGGAAGATGGTCAGAAATATTAATGTCACAGGACATTTTGGAGTGGGGTTCTGGGTTGGTATCCAATGGGTGTGGGTTAATCCATACGGGGTAGAGGATGCCCATCAAACTATCAGCCTGCAAATCCTTCCACTTCTTCACATTATTCTCCAGGGGAAGAGTGTGAAGATATGAAAACAACAATAGAACCAGAAAGGCTGCAGTGGTTCACTGAGAAGGCCCACCGCCAAATTCTCAGGCCAACAAGGGGTGGGAAATAAATGTGGTCTTGCCAGCTTCATCCACATCCCAAGATCAAATTGAAAAGAACATGATTGGTATTCAATGCTTTACATAAACAAAAAACATATGATATTACTTAATGTTTTATTTTCAAAAAACTTTAAATTCCTATTTTTAATCAGTTGTTGAATGCAGAACATTGTTCGTTCTTCTCCTGGGGAGACACTGTGCCATTGTAAGGTTACTAATTAGTTGCTTGGCTGCAATTGCAGTAATGTAAAATGAAGCATTGGCAAGCATGTGTATACATGTAAAGAATATAAATGAGTAATCGGTATGCTGCCAATGCAGGAAACAAAATGAAAAATATACAAATATTGACTATGGTTGATGGCTATAGTGGTAACCTATTGGCCTGGTGTGTATAGAAGTACTTAAGTGTGCTGCAATGCTTAAACCCAAAGTTTGAGTGGATTGTTACATATGCTGCCTAGTTTTTGTAACCTGAGAAACAACAGTTTAGTTACAGCTCCAAGCTGCAGTCAATATTTATTGTGTTATAACTCTTGGACTAAATTTATTTAAAATGGGAACACCAATAACATTTATCCATATACTCTATTACTTCCACCTGTCAGACATGACTTTTTGTTTACAATTCTGTACTGGCAACGCTCATTATGCTTGTACATTGAATATTGCCAATCCTCCAGTCCTCTGGCACTACTTCCATATTTCAAGATGTTTGAAAGATTGTGGTCAGAACCTTTATATTTCTTCTCTGATTTCTTTCAGCAGCCTAGGATGCATTCCAGCAATGCCCAGTGTTTTTGTCACTTTGAGATCTACCGACCTTATTCAGTACTATTTCCATGTTTATAGTTACCTTATCTAATTGCTTCACCTCTTCAATTTGCACCCTTTCGTTCTCACTACAACACTCTTCTGTGATAACTGAGACAAAGTCAAGCAGAGTCAACATGGTTTTCTAAAAGGGAAATCATGTTCGATAAATTTGCTACAGTTCTTTGAGGATGCAACGAGCAGGATGGATAAGGGCGAACCAGTGGACGTGGTGTATTTAGATTTCTAGAAGGCATTCGATAAGGTGACACACACAAGGTTACTGCACAAGATAAGAGCTCACAGGGTTGGGGGTAATATATTAGCATGGATAGAGGATTGGCTATCTAACAGAAAACAGAGAGTCAGGATAAATGGTTATTTTTCTGGTTGGAAAACAGTAACTAGTGGGATGCCACAGGGTTCGGTGCTGGGGCCTCAAATATTTACAATCTATATTAATGACTTAGATGAAGGGACTGAGTGTAATGTTGCCAAGTTTGCTGATGATAAGAATATGGGTGGGGAAGCAAGTTGTGAGAAGGTCGCAAAGAATTTGCAAAGGGATATAGACAGGCTAAGTGAGTGGGCAAACATTTGGCAGCTGGAGTACAATGTGGGAAAGTGTGAGGTTTTCCACTTTGGCAGGAAAAATAAAAGAGCAAATTATTATTTAAATGGAAAGAGATTGCAAAATGCTGCAGTATGGAGGGACCTGGGGGTTCTTGAGAATGAAACACAAAAAGTTAGTATGCAGGTGCAGCAAGTAATCAGGAAGGCAAATGGAATGTTGGCCTTGTGGATGGAGTATAAAAGCAGGGAAGTCTTACTACAACTGTACAGGATATTGGTGAGACAATACCTAGAGTACTGTGTACAGTTTTAGCCTCCTAATTTAAGGAGGGATATATTTGCACTGAAGGCAGTTCAGAGAAGGTTCATAAGGTTGATTCCTGAAATGAAAGGCTTGATTTATGAAGAAAGGTTGAGCCTACATTCATTAGATTTTGGAAAAATGAGAGGTGATCTTATTGAAACATATAAAATACCGAGGGGGCTCGACAAGGAAGATGCAGAGAGAATGTTTCCATTTGTGGGGGAATTTAGAACTAGGGGACATAGTTTAAGAATAAGGAGTTGCCTATTTAGAACTGAGATCCAGAGAAATTTCTTCTCTCAGAACGTCGTAAATCTGTGGAAGTCTCTGCCCCAGAGAGTTGTGGAGGCTGGGTCACTGAATATATTTAAGGTGGAGATAGACATATTTTTGAACGATAAGGTGAGTCAAGGGTTATGGGGAGCAGGCAGGGAAATGGAACTGAGCCCAAGATCAGATCAGCCATGATCTTATTAAATGATGGAGCAGGCTCGAGGGGCCAAATGGCCTACTCCTGCTCCTATTTCTTATGTTCTTATTCATTGAGTATCTCTGTCATCCCTTCATTCTCCATAAAGAGGATTTCTTGCATAATTTCTATTCATCCTACCTTTTCTTCAACTATTCTGTTTTAAATATGTTTATATAATCCTTCACTATTTCCCTTTATGTTGCCTGCCGATCTTTCTTCAAACCCCTCTTAATCTTTTTTCATTGCTCTCAATCACAGTGATTTTAACCTGGAGTGGGTTTCAGCCGTGTGGCAGTCAAGGCAAGCACCAAATTTCTTCTGATCATGGCAGCATGAGGTTTGAGAGATTTGAACTCCCGGGCTTCATCTGCATGTTTACAATTAATCCGAAATGGGGAGAGGTGGCTTCTGGCCGACATGTGGGACTGGAAGTGTTGACGGCTGCTCCTGCTCCTCCTGGCTCCACAACAGAAAGTTAAAAAATACATCTGGAGGGCTTCTTCTCGGCTCAGATCACATTGTCTTCCTACTGTCTTCACCTGGTGGGATAGCTATAATGTCTTCACCTGGTGGAATAGCCACAATGGCTTTCATCGCAGCAAAAATTACAGTTGGGGCCTGATGACATCATCGGACTCATTTGCATATTTAAAGATGGCCCCTGCTGGCTTTCTGAGCACGTTTCCCTGCTACATGCTCAGAAGAGCAGGTTAAGGTCGGAGATGATGGACTCTGTGTGAGGCATTGGTGGGTAAGTCACCTGGCCAATTTTAACTTCCCCCCAGGTGGCTAGGCTTCAAATCGGCTCTTAAATGTGTATACAGTGCTTAATTTTCTTTTCATAGTACTAAGCGTGCATTTGCCATATTTTCTTTTAAGTCACATTTTAATTTGAATTTCTCTACTTATCCAAGCTTTAGTTGCACCCCTGTACTTCCTTTGAGAATACATTTAGGGCTATAAATTCAATTCAATTGTGCTTCCCTTTAGCGGTGGGGGAGTGGGGGGGGGGGGGGCGGTAATGGGTCGCAAATGAGTTACCGACTGTGCGCGGCATTGTTAACGACACCCGCCGTATTGGGCGGGAGTTTAACGACGGTGCTACGGCTTTGCCTGCCGATCTCCTATGCCTGTAGATCATGACGTAATTGCTGTGCGCATCACCCCATTAGTGCCCCAGCCCCGAAATTCACTTTCGCCCCCTGCGATAGGCAAAAACTCCGTCAGCTGCAGGATCGGGTGGCCGGGCACTACCGGGGCGATAATTTAAGGCGAGGTGGCCGATGGAAATACTTACCTTATTGTTCGCGCTGAAGCTCCGTTTTCTTCGCGGGCTCCTGGCTTGAGTGCCGGGCTGAGTGCGTGGCATCCCGCTCCATGGTGGTCCAGGTAAGTCCCTTTCCCCCTTGCACAGATCCTTCCCTTTAAGTGAGGAAAAGGCCCGTTGGACGCGGCAACGCTGCAAGGCCCAGTGTGCAGCGCTGCTGAGGCATCCGCCACATTCGCGCCCAAGAAGGAAATGATGCGCTTCATTTAATGTCCACTTCATTCCGGGGACAGTATCCCGAATTCTTTGAGAGGGGCGAAATTTTTGCGCCTGATGCTAAGTTTAACGCCTCTCAACTGTTACTGCCACAAACGGGGCGATAATGAATTTGACTCCCTTAGTTTGTACTCTAATCATCTCCTATTTGAAAGTTTCCCTTTATTAGTTACACTGTCTAATCTGCCAAATTTCTTTCCAATGTATGGGGGCTAAATTCTTAAAAAAAGAATCTAATTGAAATTTCTGTTTTTTACAGACCCTGACCCTTACTTTTGATGATTCTTTCGCCTTTTCCATTGTTGTATCAAACCTAATGTTTTCTTATGGTAGCTGCTTTGGTAAACATTCCCCTGCCCCTATGTTACTGACTTCATTTCCTAGAACTAGGTGCAGAAGCGCCTCCTTCCTTGTTCAATGGAAAACATAGGAATCAAAATTCTGGCAATCATATTCTGCCATTGAAAGTGCGGCAGAGCTGAACTCCCGACTGGCCATGGGAGTCGACCGCAGGTTCTGTCCGAAATCTCGGGGACGGGGTCATTTAGATGCTAGGGGTGGGTTGGTCATGACTGCAAGAGTGCTTTCGAGGCACTAGCCTCGATCTGCCAGCAAATGTCAGAGCAGCAGCCAGCCACTTGGATTGGGGACCTCGAAGTCCACCACAATCCCATGTTGAAGATAAGCTGCATGTAATTGTGTTGCTTTCTCCAATTGAATATTGGAAAAACCGAAGCCATTGTTTTCGGTCCCCATCAGAAACTCCGTTCCCTAGCCATGAACTCCATCCCTCTCCCCAACTTCTGCCGAAGGCTGAACCAGGCTGTTCGCAACCTTGGTGTCATATTTGACACTGAAATAAGCTTCTGACCACATATCCGCAGCATAACTAAGACCACCTATTTCCACCTCCATAACATCGCCTGTCTCCACCCTTGTCTCAGCTCATCCACTGCTGAAGCCTTCTTCCATGCCTTTGTTACCTCTAGACTTGACTATTCCAATGCACTTCTGGCTGGCCTCCCACATTCTACCCTATGTAAACTAGAGATGATCCCAAAGTCGGCTGCCCGTGTCCTAACTCGCACCAAGTCCCATTCACTCATCACCCCTGTGCTCGCTGACATACAATGACTTCTGGTTAGGCAGTGCCTCAATTTCAAAATCTCATCCTGATTTTCAAAACCCTCCATGGCCTCGCTTCTCCGTATCTCTGTAATCACCTCCTGCCAGCACTGCCTCCGCAAGATCCTGAAAATCCATTGGCAGGATAGGCGCACCAATGTCAGTGTTCTCACTCAGACCAACATCCCCAGCATCGAAGCACTGACCGCGCTCGATCAGCTCCGATGATGGGCCACAGCGTCTGCATGCCTGCTACGAGACTCCCAAAACAAGCACTCTACTCGGAACTCTGACAAGGCAAGAGAGCCCCATGTGGGCAGAGGAAACGTTTCAAGGACACCCTCAAAGCCTCCTTGAAAAAGTGCAACATCCCCACCAACACCTGTGAATCCCTATCCCAAGGCCGCTCAATGTGGAGGAGAAGCATCCAGGAAGGCGCAGAACACCTCTAGTCTCTTTACCTGGGGCAAGCGGAAGCCAAGTGCAAACAGCGGAAGGAACGCACATCAACCCACGCACCCCACCCACCTGTCCCTTCAACCACTGTCTGCCCCACCTGTGACAAGAGACTGTAGGTCCCGCATTGGACTCATTAGTCACCTGAGAACTCATTTTTAGTGTGGAAGCAAGTCATCCTCGACACCGAGGGACTGCCGGAGAAGAAAAAATCACCTCCAGCCATAGCCACACAACCTCCCGAGATGTCTGCACTCCTCTAATTCTGCCCTCTTGAACATCCCTAATTATAATTGCTCAACCAAGGCCGTGCCTTCTGTTGCCTCGGGGCCAAACTCTGGAACTCTCTGCCTAAACCTCTCCGCTTCTCTACCTCTCTTTCCTCTTTCAAGACATTCTATAAAAGCTGCTCTTTGTCCAAGCTTTTGGGCACCTGCAAAATTTCTTCTTACACGCAGCTCGGGGTCAAATTTTTGGGGGTAGTATTTCACCCCCGCCGGAAACCTGGCACACCTACCATTTTCAAAGTGTTTTTACCGTCGCGTCAGATGAGGCGGATTTTGATCGCTTTTCAGCCCTTTGGCAATTTTTTTGGAGCGGACGGGAAGTGGGTCATAATGGGAGCGAAAGTACAGCGGGATGTACTCTAGAGGGACAGAAGTGAGGGTGGGACGGAGTCCATTGTCAGTCGCATGGCAGAGCGGTGCTGACGTCAGTGCGCATGTGCATCACCACGTTGCTCCCCTCACTTAAAGGGGAGAGAACCAGCGACTATTTAGCTGCATCCTGTTGGCAGCCCGACCGAACCCGGGGCCATAATTGCCCGACCGATCGGGAACGCGGCTGGCAAAAAAAGAGCCTGGCAGCCACGGCAGTGCACCCTCCCCGTGAAGGGCCGCCATGCTGCCGTGGCTCACACCGTGAAAGGAAAGTGCACCGACAGAAAAAACTGTCCGGTCAGCGCGCGGCGGATCTATGGTTTCTCCAGCTAAATTTCACGGGGTGTGCGGGAGATCAGCGGTATGCCCTTTGATGATGCACTTAGGACAGTCGGCAGCAGCGGGGCTGAAGTGGAGATCGCCAGAAAAATCCCTGAGCTGAATTTTGACCGTGGCGGCCATTGGATCGGAAGTCGGCGGCCGCTCGACTCCACTGCCTGGCCGCTGCTTTCTGGCCGTAAGTGGTCTTTTTGGGAGGCTGACTTTCCATTCCACTCCTATCTCATAACACTCCTGTGAAGCGCCTTGGGACGTTTCACTACATTAAAGGCACTATATAAATGCAAGTTGTTGTTGTTTGCTCAGCTGGCATATGTAGGAGTTGGGCGTGAGACTCTCCTTTCTTCTCCCCAAAGGTACTTAAGGTGGTACTTTGAACAGAGTGTAATCCTCAAATTCCATGCCCCCTCCTTTTCTGTCTTCCACAACCAAGGAATTTCAGCCTCGTACTATCTCGCAAGCAGCCCTGAGAACACTGTAGAAACACTTCCCCTTCTTTGCCCTTTACATTTCCAATAACTCAGTCTCTCTTTGGATAATTATGATCACCTATTATGGTGGTCCTGTTATTACTGAAATGCTTTCTAATTTGTCTGCCTATCTCTTCCCCTATCTCCATTCCACTGTTTGATAGCCTATAATAACTGCTAACAGAGTAACCACATTTTTCAGCTTTTGCACTATCCCCTTTTATCATCATTGAATTCTGGTGCTGTATTGAAATCTTAAAACTGCCACTCCTCCTTTTTCACTACGTTATCCATTCTGAATATTTTCTAATGAGAAATATTTAGCTCCCATTGTTACCTTAGCCAAAGCCACATCTCTGCTACATGCTAAGATAGCATATCCTTCCACACCAAATTGTACTTCTAAGTGACCAATTTTATTCACCCTGCTTTGTGCAATTGCATACCTTCCTACAATACAACACTGACTCCACTTCAAGAGTACTTCATTGGTTCTAACATGCTCTGGGACATCCTGAGGCACTATATAAATGCATTTTCTTATTTTTTGCTTTATGACTCAAATCTGCCTCTGTGTACTTGGCAATCTTAGTTTTTTAATGCCTCCTCCTTAAGATCTGTTCTTTATTACTTCCTGCTTTTGTTTATCATCTTTGTTTCCCATTTACTTTGCCCCTTTTGCTGCTTCCTCATCTTGTTTATTGCTTCACCCCTGCCATTTTACTTTAAAGCTTCCTTCACAGCACCACTTACTCTCCCAGTGTGGAAACTAGTCGGCCCCATTCTGGTGAAGCTCGTCAATCCTGTATCAAATACTCCTGCCCCAGAATTCCTCTCAATGTCCCTCGCTTCTGAGCCATTCCTTATCTCGCCAGCCACGCAGTTACATTTTTAATTTTATTATTCTTATACGCACTAGTGAGTAGCTTTAAAAGTGATCCTTTCAGGCAGAAGTGGGGCAGTCGAACTCCAAAATTAGTGGCGTTGAACTTACTGCCTCAATCCTGCACCTGATACATTCGCCACCATTTTGTTTGGGACCTTACATGGGTGGCCCAGGCAGCCAGTGGCACTTGCTGAAACTGTATTGATCTGGCTCCTCTTTTCCAGCCAGACATTAATTGTATGTAGGTTCCCTGTTTGTGAATGTTACTTGGCTAACTGTAAGGCTGCACTCTTGGGGATATCTTTGTATATGACTTTTAAAAAGAGGACACAGTATTTTTCTGGTCCTTAAAGGGACCGCTCCAAAACCAGGTAAGTTTCTGTTTTTTGCACTGATTTTTCAGGGGCCGTGACGAGCATGGACCATCACCCCAGAAATAGTTTTCCACTTGCTGTCGCCTCCAACCTCCCCATTCTCATGATTGCCTCCCGTCCGTTTAACATCCTGCTTTCAACTTGTCTCTACGGAGGAGCCAACAGATTTCCTGCCCCACCTCCTCGATCGGTATGATGCATTTCAGCACTGGTTTAGCTCTTGCATCGCGGCCATCAAAATAGCTCGGGCCTCTCATCGAGAACACCGAATGGGCAGCGTGATTCCACCACCCTCCTGATGTCCATGCAATGTGAAAATTGTCCCCTTCGATAAGTGTCAGTTCAAAACCAGTTTCTAACAATTTGGATGTTAACTGCACCCATACAGAAAAAGTAAGTATTGCCATCTTTTATATTATACTCATATATTTTAGCCCTCTTCAAGCACTTGCCATATCTTCTCCGCAGTATAAATGGGGTGGAGTAGCCAGCAATTGAACCAATTATATTGCAGAGTGTTACAATTTTGGGAGATTTAAATGAGGCAAAATAAATATTTATTATTTTGTCAGAGGCTATAATATATCAAAAAATGTTATTTTGAGGTGCACATATATATGGTGTAATATTGGATTAGGCAGCTTATCAGAAATTAACAGAGCTCACACGATGGTTTATTTTTTCTTAAAACATGGCATCCTTTGTGTACCTTGTTTACAGCCTGTGTGCTAGTTAATTAAAGTACAATTGTTGGGTTATAAAACATTACAGGGGTCTTGCGATGTTGATATTGCAGGCTCCTCAGCATAGAGTGGGTCAGAAAGTGAGACTTTAGTCGGTCGGAGAGTGAAATGTGTCGGCTGCGGCCAGACAGGAGAAAAATGAGTAGAGATCACAAGGCAGACAGGCTGGAGAGTAAGTCACAGAGGCATGTGGGGGAGTGACATGTTAAAAAATGGAGAAGAGATCAAGGTTGATAAAAGCTAATTTTTTTGTTGTCATTTTGACAGTGCTTTAAGGAGAATATATTAACCATTTTTAAAAATGCAGCATTTCAGAGTTCTGCATTGAGCAAAGTTGCTCAGTAACTCCCAAAATTAACTCTTTAATGGTGAGGAATAAACAGAGCCTCGAAAAATTGCTGGTAGTGAGCAGACACGAAATAGGTAATGTTGGTTCAAGAATAAACCACTGTGCTGCCAATAATTCTAGTGGCTAACATGTGGTATAATTAGCCATGTGACCTCTATTATGACATTGCCTGTCAGGTCAAGCAGTTTTCTCGTTCGAGGCTTGTGTATCTTCTTCGATAAGTTAGTTTATGCAAAAACGTAGAGCTGAGTAAACATATATGTGAGACCAATAAGAAGCAGGAATGAACTTTTTGCCCTTTATTACCACTACTCTGACTCTTGCTACTATGCCACCCTGAAAAGTTACTTATAAAAGACAATTATAACTCTAGCAGAACTGCATGGGGTGGAATTAAAACAGACATTGAATTGACAATACAGTTAGACCTGCAAGTTAGTTGTAAGAAGGAAGTGCAGGAATCCTGAGGGGGAGAAATTCGGTGCATTTGTGCCTCTCGTTAATGGGGCACAAATGACTTTTCACCTGGGTGCGGAGTTTAGTGGTGGCGGTAACCGGTAGCACGCCACTTCACCGTGCACAGTGACCCGTTTTCGCACCAGAGCGAAAATTCGGTAACGTCCCCTGAAGCTGCCATGGGCAATGCTGTAGGCCGCTTGCGGGGCGATAATTAAAGCGAAGATGGGGAATATTTTTTTAAATGGCCGACTTATGGTTGTGGCCTTCTTTGGCCTCGATCGCGGGGTCCGTGCCGCGATCTTGCAGCCCGGCACTCCGATTGTGTGCTGGGCTGCTGCCATGGCACCCCACTCCCTGGTGGTCTAGGGATGACCCTGCTTCCCGCCCACAGAGTTGGCAGCTTGGCTGTTTCCTTTAGCGAAGGGGACGGCCCTGTATACGCGCCCGTGTTACACGTCCCACTGCGTAGCGCTGTGCCCTTCGTGGCATCTTACTGCCCTGCTCCCGCCCCACTGAGCAAGTGGAGCTTGATATTTTACGCTCCACTTGCTCTTGGGGTTGGTAAGCCTAATATAAGTCACAGGCAGGCTATTGAAATACTCCCTTTTTAGTTGTTTGCCCACATTCCTAATGTGGCTTTAAATACTAGGTTCATTTTTGTCTGGAAGGAAGGTGTTAAGGCTGGGGAGATTGTACTTGCTGGGGTGAGCTAGAATTTCCTATGGCTTACTGCCCGGTTTCTGGGCAGTATTGGCCATTGTGGGCGGTAATCAGATGAACAGGAAATTCCTTACCTGTGTTACGCCAGCGGTTTCAGGGTACCACTTGGGATCAGACCGCCAGCGTGCACCATCCTGAGATCGCCCTGGCGCAATATTTGGCTGAGCGGCGACCCGTAGGTGAGGATTAAAAAAAACGCTCAAGAAGATCAGCGGAGCTGGGCGGTAGGTTCGTAGCTCTGCAAGAAAAAGGTTAGTAATGGTTTTTTGCTAATTATTTAAAACATCTATTGTGGGTTTAAAGTGTCTTGGGAATGTTTTTTTGATTTTTTAGGTGATGTTTTTTGAAAAATTATTTTTATTGTTTTTCTGCTGTTAGGCCCAACCTACAGCCTAGGGGTAAATTTTTATTGTCTTTTTTATTTATCGGTCATTTTGTTTAGGAACCGCCCAAGTGACTTTAAATTGCACTTTTTTGCCCAGAATGGGGGTGCAAGGCCCATGTTTTTCGCTCGGCGGATTTTAACATTTTTTGGCGGAATGTTTTCGCAAGCGATAATCTTCCCAGTCTTAGCGGTCTTTTGGGCGGCAATCGGGCGCTGGCGGGCTGATAGGAAATTCTAGGCAAGAGTTAGGTTTGATGGAAGTAGATGAACTAGGCTTCGAATTAAGAAATGCAATTGTGCTTGTTAAACACATTGTACAGGTACAACTTTACAAGATAAAAGAGCTAACTCCAATTGCTTGGAAAAATATCCATTATGTTCACAAATGTGTAATTTGCTTATTACTACACATTTGTGATGTTAAAGTCATATTCTGTGATTAGGCCAGGGACTGAAATAAGAAAAACGAAAAGCAAAAGAACACAGATTTGAATAATAGGCAATAAACTATACACATGGAATTTTTTTGTGCTTATTTTGAATTTTTGACTGAGGATAATTGAATTGAAATTAATTATGCTTTGTCATGTTCAGCTTGACTTGGCTAATAGAACATTTAAGCATGTTAATAAGTAAAACCAGGCACATTGAATTTAATCCGAGCAGGTTATTGGACTATGACTGTTATTTCCTATCAAATATACAGCGTGTTACAGTGTTTAAACATTTTAGTTATTTTTTATCAGTAATTCAGTAAAACATATAAAAAAACAAACAATTTAAAGCCCCTGAGATAGATGTCAGGGGTAGAGGATTGGTCACCTACTTTACTGCTTGCCTGATTTTCCTATTCATTGGCTTCATGAGCGCACATACATAAATATAGGAAATGCAGCTGCGATATCCATTTAGAACACATTACAAAATATAAATAAACATTAAAACAATGGCAAAATTTCTAAGTGCTAAGTTTCATTTGTCACACATACAACATGCAGTGTTTGCTAAATAAATCAAATAACTTAAATTTCTGTTTCAGTTAAATTTAAAAGTGTATGCTCTGCCTTATTTTTTGACATTTTAATATTACAATAAAAACAAATTCAGGTTATTTCTTGAAAATGATTTCCTAACCATTTGAGGGGAGACCTAAGTGAGGTGTATACAATTATGAGGGACCTAGATAGAGTGGATAGCAAGGACCTATGTTCCTTAGCAGAGGAGTCAATGACCAGGGGGCTAAGTGGTAGGAGGTTTAGCAGGGATTTGAGGAGAATATTGTTCACCCAGAGGGTGGCGGGGGTCTGGAACTCACTACTTGAAAGAGTGGTAGAGGCAGAAACCCTCATAGCTTTAAAAAGTACTTAGATATGCACTTGAAATTCCGTAACCTACAAGACTACGGACCAAGAGTTGGAAAATGGGATTTGGCTGGATAGCTCTTTGTTGGCTGGCAGAGACACAATGGGCCTCCTTCTGTGCTTTAAATTTCTATGATTCTATGAACTATTTGTCCTCTTCATGGTTCTCCATTGATATTTAGGGAGATGGAGGAAGAAGCACACTGGCATCTTGTGTGTTTACTTGTCTGAATCGTTTTCTTACTCTTTCTCTCAATTTGTACAAGTCTCTTCTTTGCTGTGCCTCCTCTTTGGTCTACACGTCTCCCAATCGATCCTTATGACTGTCAGTTATGTTCCTTTACCTATATACTCAATGTTTACCTCTTTTTTTGTGGGCAATACACAGCAGAATGGTAGGCAGAATGTAGAAGTGTGGAGGTAGGTACAGGAATCAGGCAGGAAGAGGTTGTCTGGGAGATGATGGAGCACATGTAAGCGAGAGAGAAAATGAAGGGTTGGACACTCACTGGGAGGAAGTGGGATGGAAGGGAATAGGATGAAACAGGGGTAGTGGATCTGAGGTTGTTGCATGGGAGACAGATGACACAGAAGATTTGAGTTTGGGGAAGGTTGAGGTCAGATTGCTATCAGCCAACTCATGGGGTTTGAGATCTGGGATACTTAGGCCGGAATTTTCCGGGGTGTCAGCAGGCGGGTTCGGTGGCTGGTCGGGTGGTTGCCCAGGTGTGATCTCTAATCTGACCCATCCCACAGAGGCGAGAGACCCAATTACACCAATTATTGGATTGTCGACAGACACTTAATAATGGTTTTAATCTTACCTTTTAACTTGCACTGCTCGCCCACACGCTCCATGCTGCTCGGGAACCACGTCTGTGAACCTGAGGCGGGAGTTGAATGGCCATTGCTCCAGCTGATTACTTGACAACTTCAACTGTACAGTAAAAGCTCCCACCTGACAGATCATCACTTTTCTCAGCCAAAAGCTGTTTCTCAGTTCATTTCCAGCACAGATTCTGTAGACTTTCTACTTTCAACTCTCTTACCTCATTGGAAGAACTCTCTCACCATTGACAGAATGCTTCTGTCATCTCGATTTTACCTGCCATCTATTCCATCAACATGGGTGTCCTTTATAATCTCTCACCTTGGTGCTCAGAATTCAACCACGATCAGTCCCAATACCAGCAGCACCAGGCACACCAACAACAACACCAACCTTCTCAACAATCACCTGATGCTGCACAAGACACAGGGCATCAGCACCAAAGCACATTGCTGCCTGGAAGACCATGAATGGCCTCACCATGGCCAGATTTACTTCACTTGATGCTGTACAGCCTGGCTACCACATGATGTGCCAGGTTGGCACGACCCCATGTCAACAATTTAAAGCATCCCTCCAATGTCGAAGCTGTTACTTTCACATTCATCTCCATTGCAGGAGTTACCATTATGTCTCATCATTCATTGCAACTCACTCAGCCACTTTCAAAGGTGCACACAAATCTGTCCAAGTACAGAAAGTGTTGAAAATAAAGGTTATCAATGTTTGACAGCACATTATCAGAAACTTTTGTGATCATTTGATAAAACACCCAAGTGGCTACCCTTGTGTGTTGTTAGTTAGTATGACGGCACTATGGTGAGGGTGAGTGTTAGGTGTGGCTAGTGAGATGAGATGGGTGGAAGTGTAAGGTCATTTGGTGTGAGTAAGGATGCACAGGAGTAGGTTAAGGAAGAGAGAGAGATGGAGATGTGATGAGAGGATGAAGGTGAGTGTAGCTTTGTACTCACATTTCCTGATCTAATGAGATCATTGAAAGGTTTGTGCCACTGCACCAAGGTCCTCCTGACCACATCCCTGCTTGTTCCCTCCTGTGCAATGTGCAACCAGGCTGTTTTCTTCTCCTGGGGAGATTTCAACTACCTATTGGAAGGTAAGAGGACCTCCCTGCATGCTCTGACTCCCTCCATAAGCATATGGAGGGAATCATGGGAGAACCTGGGTGCAGCCCTGCTCCTCTGTGCAGTCATTGTCAGTGTTTTCAGCACTTCAGTGCTGTAGAACACTGACAGCACAAATGTCAAAAGAAAATTGACCATGGTCCCTTTAAGAAAATTGGCTGATGACGCACCATGAATGACATCACCAGATCTGCTTCCTTTATTTGGGTCAGGAAATGCTCTGGGAGGGCTTAACAAGCCCCATCATCGTTAATCCATTTTCCAGAGCAGGATGGAGCCAGCAGCGGGGTCGCGACCCTCCACTGACCTCATGCCCCTCGGACCCGCCGAGGTAAGGAATATCCCGGCCTAGGGTCTGGAGCTGGAGGGTGGAGTTTGTCAGTACTTCACAGTAGTGGGGGTCTGTCAGCACTGAGGAGCGCTGAGGTTTAGAGGTGCTCAAGCATGGCCTACAGTCTGGGAGTACATGGCAGGAGCATTGAGGGTCAGCGGGAGGCATCCTGGAGTTTGGAAACACTGTGGAGAGTCCTGGAGTTAGGCAGCACTAGGGTCGGGAATGTAGGGTTTGCTGGCACTCATGGGTGTTCTGTAGTTTAGCAGAAATGAGAAGAGCGGTCTTGCGATAGGTAGCTTGGCAGCATGGCAGTAGGGTCCTGTCATTTCCTTAAACTGCGGGAGGTGTTTGGCAGCATTGGATGAGGAATGTGGGATTTGGTTGTATTCGATGGGGAATGTGGGATTCGGTTGTATTTGATGTGGGATTTGGTTATGTTTGATGGAGAATGTGGGATTCGGTTTTATTCGATCGGGAATGTAGGATTTGTTATCAATGGATGGGGAATGTGGGATTTGGCCGCATGGGGAAAAGGAACATGATGCTTGGCAAAACAGGGAAGAATGTGGGATTTGGTAAAGTGTAAAACTATGTGAAATGGGGCCAAAAGGCATACATCGGACAATTGCAATTTTGAGGTACAAATGCTGTGTACGCTTTGCCCATTTGTACTAGAGTTGAGCAGTCTAACTGGCGGTCCTTAAAGGGACCATTTTGAGGCTGATCACAAATCAACACACCTTTTTTCAACTTTAATTTTTGTGGGGCCAGGAGGGGCAGGTAGGTACCACAAAAGTACTTCACGCCCTTGTTGGCTCATGTGTAGCCACCCCCAGGGTTGCTATCCGCACCCTTGTCCCGTCTTGGACTGTCTTCACATTGGGCCTGTCCGATTTCCCATCATCCTCTACCAGTGAACTGCACTGAAGCACTGGTTTGGGGCACAGAGTTCGCCAGATCAATGCAAATGAGGTCTAGGCCTCAAAATAGCTTGGGTTTCGTGACAGGAACAAAGGACAGGTGACATGCGCATTCTCCCCTGATGACCACCCGTTTTGCACCAAAGGCTAAAACCAGCCCCATGGTCTGTCAGAGTCTTATTTGTCTGTCAGTCAGAATGATGAGGAGCTTATGTTTAAATCGCTCATGGCCTCTCCCCTTCCTATCTCTGTAACTTCCTACAGCTCTACAACCCTACGTGATCTCTGTGTTTCTCCAAATCTGGCCTCGTGTGCATCCCCAATTTCTATTGTGCCACAATTGGTGGACATGCCTTCACCTGCCTAGGCCCTAACCTCTGGAATTCCCTCCCTAAACCTTTCCACCTCTCTACCCCTCTCTCCTCCTATAAGACACTCCTTAAAAACTACCTCTTTGACCAAGCATTTGTCCTAATAACTCTTTATGTAGGTCAGTGTCAAATTTTGTCTGATATTGCTGCTGTGCTACGCCTTGAGATTTTTTACTGTTAAAGTTGCTATATCAATACAAGTTGGCATGATAGCAATCCATACAATGTCATTAAAATGGTTCCTTCTTAAACCAACAAGCAACTATCACCAGTTACTTTGTGTATAAGGTCATATTCAGCTTCAGACGGAGAGTGCCTATGAAAGTAAATCTTTGCTTTGAGTACAATAAAAAAGTGTCTAGGGTGCACCTAAATTGTAAAGGTCATCTCAATTGTGATCTATTATTTTCTTACATAATAACTTAATATCGCCAATTGAGATGGTAAGGGGCATCAAGAGAGAAAGTAACATTTTTTATATTAATGTATATGAAAAGGGGCTAATAGGTACCCCGAGACTAGGGAGAGGAAAATGTCAGCGAGGCTTCCTGCTTCTGATTGCTGTCCAGTGACCCGGGTTGGAATGTGCACACTGTGGGTGCCACATGAAGAAAGCATCCATTTTGAATGTGATGCCCCTAAGTTTGAATAGTCTGCCAGTAATCAGTTGAAGAATGGCATTTTGGGTGAGGTACCATAGGGCAGCCAATACCTGTGGATGTGTGCCCAATGATAAGTTAGTACATTCATAAGAAGTGACGAGGAGGTATTTGTTAAAAAAAAGAGTAATGGGAATTATCAGATAGATTTGATAGTATTCAAACTAGTTTCTGTATATTTCTAAGATTTAAGATTAGAACTTCAGTACTGAATGATACAGAACTGTGAATGAACTCATCATTCTTCTGCAAACTGTTTTTTTACAGAGCCTGGGATGAGAAGATCTTATTTAATCTACCACAGTATCTTATACAAGCGTAAACATGCAATGTAACTCAGATTATGGGCAGAACAGCAAACGACTGAAAAAGGAAGAGGGCAATTGGCCGAAAGCCACCATTAGAGAATAGACAAAATTAGTATTAATTTTGCATTACAAAACTTTTATCACTACTGCACTGCATTAGAACTAAACTGAGACAGCGTTTTCAGAAAATAGCACAGAAATCATCCAAAAGGAAATCATGCTGAGTAATGTGTCCATATATTTACATATATATGACATATAGGAGCAAGATTTTGAACTTTAACAGTAGCTAAGATTAGATCCAATTTATTTGTACACGAGTTATCAGTACACATAGAAACATAGAAACATAGAAAATAGGTGCAGGAGTAGGCCATTCGGCCCTTCGAGACTGCACCACCATTCAATAAGATCATGGCTGATCATTCGCTCAGTACCCCTTTCCTGCTTTCTCTCCATACCCCTTGATCCGCTTAGCCGTTAGGGCCATACCTAACTCTCTCTTGAATATATCCAATGAACTGGCATCAACAACTCTCTGCGGCAGGGAATTCCACAGGTTAACAACTCTCTGAGTGAAGAAGTTTCTCCTCATCTCAGTCCTAAATGGCCTACCCCTTATCCTAAGACTATGTCCCCTGGTTCTGGACTTCCCCAACATCGGGAACATTCTTCAAGTATCTAACCTGTCCAGTCCCGTCAGAATCTTATACATTTCTATGAGATCCCCTCTCATCCTCCAGTGAATAAAGACCCAGTTGATCCAGAGTCTCCTCATATGACAGTCCAGCCATCCCTGAAATCAGTCTGGTGAACCTTCGCTGCATTCCCTCAATAGCAAGAACGTCCTTCCTCAGATTAGGAGACTAAAACTGAACACAATATTCCAGGTGAGGCCTCACTAAGGCCCTGTACAACTGCAGTAAGACTTCCCTGCTCCTATACAAAAATCTCTTAGCTATGAAGGCCAACATACTATTTGCCTTCTTCACCGCCTTCTGTACCTGCATGCCAACTTTCAATGACTGATGAACCATGACACCCAGGTCTCGTTGCACCTCCCTTTTTCCTAATCTGCCCCATTCATATAATATTCTGCCTTCCTGTTTTTGCCCCCAAAATGGATAACCTCACATTTATTCACATTATACTGCATCTGCCATGCATTTGCCCACTCACCTAACCTGTCCAAGTCACCCTGCAGCCTTTTAGCATCCTCCTCACAGCTCACACCGCCACCCAGTTTAGTTTCATCTGCAAACTTGGAGATATTACACTCAATTCCTTCATCTAAATCGTTAATGTATATTGTAAAGAGCTGGGGTCCCAGCACTGAGCCCTGCGGCACTCCACTAGTCACTGCCTGCCATTCTGAAAAGGACCTGTTTATCCCGACTCTCTGCTTCCTGTCTGCCAACCAGTTCTCTATCCACGTCAGTACATTACCCCCAATACCATGCGCTTTGATTTTGCACACCAATCTCTTGTGCGGATCCTTGTCAAATGCCTTTTGAAAATCCAAATACACCACATCCAGTGTCCACTCTGCTAGTTACATCCTCAAAAAATTCCAGAAGATTCGTCAATCATGATTTCCCTTTCATAAATCCATGCTGACTTGGACCGATCCTGTCACTGCTTTCCAAATGCGCTGCTATTTCATCCTTAATGATTGATTCCAACATTTTCCCCACTATTGATGTCAGGCCAATCAGTCGATAATTACCTGTTTTCTCCATCCCTCCTTTTTTTAAAAGTGGGGTTACATTAGCTACCCTCCAGTCCATAGGAACAGTGACTGTTGGAAAATGATCACCAATGCATCCACTATTTCTAGGGCCACTTCCTTAAGCACTTTGGGTTGCAGACTATCAGGCCCTAGGGATTTATCGATCTTCAACCCCATCAATTTCCCGAACACAATTTCCCGCCTCATAAGGACATCCTTCAGTTCCTCCTTCTCACTAGACCCACTGTCCTCTAGTATATTTTGAAGGTTATTTGTGTCTTCCTTCGTGAAAACAGAACCGAAGAATTTGTTCAAATGGTCTGCCATTTCTTTGTTCCCCATTATAAATTCACCTGAATCCGACTGCAAGGGATCTACGTTTGTCTTCACTAATCTTTTTCTCTTCACATATTTATAGAAGCTTTTGCAGTCAGTTTTTATGTTTTCTGCAAGCTTCCTCTCGTACTTATTTTCCCCCTCTTAATTAAACCCTTAGTCCTCCTCTGTTGAATTCTAAATTTCTCCCAGTCCTCAGGTTTGTTGCTTTTTCTAGCCAATTTATATGCCTCTTCCTTGGTTTTAACACTATCCTTAATTCCCTTGTTAGCCACGGTTGAACTACCTTCCCCGTTTTATTTTTACTCCAGAGAGGAATGTACAATTGCTGAAGTTCATCCATGTGATCTTTAAATGTTTGCCATTGCTTAGCCACCGTCAACCCTTAAAGTATCTTTTGCCAGTCTATTCTAGCCAATTCACGTCTCATACCATCGAAGTTACCTTTCCTTAAGTTCAGGACCCTAGTTTCCGAATTAACTGTGTCACTCTCCATCTTAATAAAGAATTCTACCATATTATGGTCACTCTTCCCGAAGGGGCCTCGCACAACAAGATTGCTAATTAGTCCCTTCTCATTACACATCACCCAGTCTAGGATGGCCAGCTCTCTAGTTGGTTCCTCGACATATTGGTCTGGAAAACCAATCCTAACACACTCCAGGAAATCCTCCTCCATTGCATTGCTACCAGTTTGGTTAGCCCAATCAATATGAAGATTAAAGTCGCCCATGATAATTGCTGACTGTTCCTATTTTCTGGGTTACAATTTCAGTTTTTAAAAATTATTGAAATTTAGAGACCCCAAAAAATGGACCAGCTTTTATAATGTAAGTTGTTGGCCAGATCATCTCAGATTGCCAATCAATATAAACACGTCCTTTTTCTCCACCCATCCCAAATCCTCCTCCATTCTCCTGCCCAGAAAAACATTCGATAAAAGTTTGCAAGATTGTTAGGCAACATATACATAAATTCTAACCCCCAATTTCTGCTACCTTCTCACATACAGGTTGCAAAGACTACTAAATAGCACAAGTACATACTCGCTATAAGATCATCATGGAAAATTAAATCTAGGCTGCTACTAAGGGCTAGAGTTTCCCTAACCTGTTTTTCTGGCATCCTCACCCTAGGTGCGCCACTTTTGTCCGCCTCCAAGTGCACCGAAAAAAGACGTCCATATTCTGGCCACTCCCCAGCCTCTCCTCGGTCGTGGCACAGTGTGGCCCAATGGATTGGGGGCGGAGCCAGGTCCCAGCGCTGAAAACAGAGCCGGGATCTCTGCACATGCGCGCTAGAGTCTGCGTGCATGTGCAGTAGCTCCTGACAGGCCGTTTCTGCAAACGCACACTGTAGGCCGTGTGGGAGGGGCCCGAAGCATGCCATCCCTTGCCCTGGTTGAATGGGTTCCCTCATTGGCGGCCTGCTGCATTCCCTAAGGTAAGACTTCTATTTTTTATTTGTTATTTACTGATTGATTTTGGTGCTTTAGGTGCAGGGTTCCGTCTATTTTTTTATTTGTTATTTATTGCTTGATTGATTGTTTATTACTTTGGTCTTGGTGCTTTAGATGCAGGGTTCCTTCTATTTTATTTGTTAATTAATTGCTTATTACTTTTTGTGCTTTTTTTGGTGCTTGGTAGTGCTTTAAATGTAGTTACTGGCACCGATTCCTTAACTCTAGGTAAGGTTTTTCTGTGCGGACAGAAGTGGCAACATACGTTGGCCTAAGTTAATTTGGAGCAACTATTTGCTGGCCAAACGCCTAAAACAGGGGTAAGTGGCTGGAAATGCCCCCTTTTGAAAAAAAAATGTACGAAAAAAGAACCTAACAAACTCACTTACACTGGCGCAAATTAAATAGCCTGAATTGCAACTGAAAAAATAGTCCAGGAAAATCAAGTTGCTCCAAAAAAAAGGAGCAACTCCTGGGGCAACATGAGCCCAATAAGTTGCCCCAGGAGTTGCTTCTTTTTTAACACTAGAATTAGATGTTCCCATAGGGAATATAACCGTTAGAGACAGAAATAATTCAGTAACAAAAGCATTGGACGGGTATGGAAATTATATTATATATCGACTGATTAATATTGATGCCCCGATTTTTATTTAAAGAAGGCACATTCAAACTTGAAGTTTTGTGAAATTCAAGCCTTAACTGCACTTTGGGTCTTTTGTTTGGTGAAGTACTTTCTATTTTTCCTGGCAGCAGTTGCTATTGATGCTGCAGACCAAATATGCTGGCCAGAGTTATATTTGAGTGGGAGTAAGTTAATTTGAAGTGAACCCCTGAACCCCATTAAATTTGAGCCCTGTCACACTGCCACTAGTAAGTACTATGCTTGCAGAAGGTAGTTGCATTTCCTAAGCATTGCACAATTAGCTGTTATGTGATTAATTATCTTTCCAGTCCACAAAATACTTCTTAATAGCATTGCTTTTGTGAGCCACATAGGAAAAAAAATCTATAAATAAAGGGGTAGGGTTATGTTGTGAAGTTTTTCTGTTCGATCCATAGAATATTTACTTTAGCAAGAAAGAAAGAACTTGCCTTTAAATAGGGCCTGTCATGATCTCAGGATGCCTCAAAGTACTTCACAGCTAAGTAAATGTTTTTGAAGTATAGTCACTGCTCTAATGTGGGGAAAGAGTAGCAGAGTAAACGTATTATTGAAGAATCTTTGAAAGAGGGTAATTTGGAATATAAAACTCATTCTGGCAATGATTCTTTGACTTCTTGCCACCTTTCAATGCTTCTCTTAAAGAAATAGATAAGAGTTGTTCTTATCAAAGTTAATTCAGCCTTGACACAACTCAGTTTTAGATCTCGGACACATTTGATTGCACTGATTTATGTTAGAACCATCCCAGAATCCTGTCCTTGTCCCCACCTGTCAAAAAAGTAAAGGAATAATGAACAACCAAGAGGTAAAATGTAAATATCAATAATACGTGTACTTTTAAGTATACAGTCTAGCCGGATATTATAAATCTGACTGGGATGGGAGAGCCTCAGTATTCTCTGCTAGTGCTTTTACATGCGTGTGATTAAAGCATAGTCATCATCATCATCATCATAGGCAGTCCCTCAAAATTGAGGATGACTTGCTTCCACTCCAAAAGTGAGTTCTCAGGTGACTGAACAGTCCAAAATGGGAATTACAGTCTCTGTTACAGGTGGGACAGACAGTCATTGGAGGAAGTGTAGTGAAGAATTAATAAGAAAGATGGTGACTCAATTGTTCATATTAAGTAATCCATGTTGTAGATGAAAACCTTCATTAGATGACAATTTGGGATTGTATAGGTTCCAAAAATGAATTGTTTCTTCCCTAGTTTGATGTCCATTGTAAGCCTCACTTTCTCCTCCCTCCAATTGAATTGAAGCAGTTTGAGTCCTTCTGAGCATCAATGAATACAATAGACTCATTTTACTGTCACTCAGAATGTTGGGATGTCCTAGTTTCTACAATACAGTCTGCTTTGCTTGGAGAGGAAATGAAATGGCAATGGAAGCACAGATAGGACTGCCCATGAAGCAGGAAGGTGATTTAATGTAATAAAAATGAAGAAGGAGGGAGTTTAAAGATGGCATTGGGAAGAAGGGGTGGTGTTTGTTGCAATGATATACCAGGAGAGTGTAAGATGGCTGCTGTAATTATAACATTGGGAAACTGTAAGATGGCTGCCTTAATGATAAAATTAAGAAAATGTAAGATGAACTAAGCCTTACAAAAAATACTTAGGAAAGCAAAAGATAAAAGATCCTTGCAAAAACAAAGTCGTGAAACCTAAACGAGATAATGCAAGGCCACAACGCTCCTGGCGACTGCTGTGTGTGCGGGGGGGGGGGGGGGGGGGGCGGGGGGTCTGGTGGGGGGGTGGCTCCGGGTTGGGTGGGGGGGGGGAGGTTGATTAACGCCTTGAGAGCTCTGTAAAACAAACAAGCAGTCTTCAGCTGAGGGGCCACTGATCAAGCAAGATTTTAGCACATAAATATGAGGGTAAAAGAGATAACTGTTACTGCAGTCAAGAACGAGCCCTTGGTTTTGTCACTAAGGCTGAGGCACTCAGAACAAGGTAAGCCTGACCAGCACTTGGGTCTGAGTAGCATAAAAAGGGAGCCCTTAAGGAATTTACTTTGTATATGTTGTGCTAAGTATAATCATTGCCTCTGTTTGAGATTTCACTTCGGTTATACAAATAAATGTCTTCATGGTTAACTGTGCATTGTGTGCATGTGTCTTTAATTCCCGGCGTCACGAACACTGTAACGTAGGGTAAAGACACATTCCTTTTTACCTACAGGAGCAATCTGAAATAAAAGAGGTGAGAGATTTGAAATGTCATGAAGAGGGGAGGTGAAACACAGAGACACAGAAATGCCCGAGAATCTCAAAAGACAGGGGAGGGTAGCCAGATATTGAAAACAGAAATACCAGAGCAAATTCGGGGATATGAAGCAGGTGGCGAGGTCAAGGGAATGTGGAGGGTAATTCTACAAAGGGATTTCAAAAATATAGAGAGATGAGAAATTTATATTTTGGAGGCATAAAGAGAGCAGGAGGAGGACCATCACATCTTCATATGTCTTGACAAAGAACATTTACTGTAACCTTGTGATGAAGTATAATTTGTGGTGCAAGTGTCTGAGAGAGATTTGGAGGAGGGAAATAAAGGATAGGAATAATGATGTGAAGGAAGGCACTATGGTCATGACTATTTAAATTCAGCTATTCATTTCTGGTCACTTGGAAAATATGTAGGCCTTAAAGAGTCAATATGGGTAGTAAAATAGCTAATCTGAAATTTTATTAACCAAGTTTAAAGAAAAATCTTTATTAAAAATCTAATTACTAAAGCTCAAGACTTGATTAATTTGCTCCAATGTCTACTGCAAATCGACGCAGGCTGTTGCAACTTATGTAAGGGGTGGTTTGCAGGGGGTCAGCCTTCCCTTCTGACCTTATATGAGCAGTTCCGAATCGCTCCCACACCCTTGGTTCTCGATACTGGAATTATGAAGGGACTGTGACAGACTTGGACAGACAATCGGTTTCAAGGTAGGAAGCAGGTATGGCTTTATTGTGTTTAAAAAGAAGTAAAAGGCACACCTTTAATAACACACACAGAATAGGAATACCAATACACACTGAGGGGTACAACACATTGAATAAAATATCAAATTACAGCCTGTGGGGAAAAGAATACAGCTTAAACTCTAAATGGGGTAAAGAGAATGCAGATACATTTACACAAGTTATCTCAGCCTCCCCCCTCCCAATTCCCCTAACTAACTAAGTTATCGCTCTGGGGGGGTTCAAGGGCGATGCACACCAATCCCCTTTTGACAGTTCCAACTCCGGGGTTCGCCTTAGTTGTCCTTGGGGTTCGCCTTATTGTCCACGTTCTGTGGTCTGTACCCCTTGGTAGCATAGGACCAGCTTGTAGAGTGGAAAAAGCTTCGGTTTTCCTTCGGTTTTGTCGGGTTGGTTCCGGTTGACTGTTTGATTGGTCGCGATGGTCCGAAACTTTCCGATAGTCGTTTTGAAAGCCTGTTTGCTGATGTGGTGCTGTCCTTCTGGGTTTTAGAGATTCCTTTCGCCGATGTTTCGGGGTTTCACTTTTCGAGGCTGGTGTAGAACTTATGCAACGAGACTGCTAACTTAGTAGTGTCTCTAGAAGCACACCTAACTGCAAGAACAAGCCTTCAATTATACTAAAACAAACTTCCTTATCTTTGCGCCAAATCAGTTGTTGGGCTTTGTTTAAACTGTTCTGTCCATTGATTTTCAAATGTCTCCTTTGTCAGTGTTTTTGGTGGGCTAGTCAGCAGTAACTCGATTAGGGTGCTGGGGAGCTTGATTGCCAGGGCAATACCTGCCCTTGGATCATAGACTCCGCACCCAGTGAGTCACTCGCCAGCAGATACCGTGCTGGACCCGTCCATGTAGATGTCCCGGCCTGTAGGGTGTAACCCAGCCCGAAGGCCAATGTTCACCTCCCATACCCCTTCTATGGAGCACCTGTGGTCTTTCCCTGGGTAGATTAGGTTGGCTGAGAGCCTTGGCTCGCGGGGGCCTTCTAGTCTGAGGTCCATCAGGGCGAGGAGCAGGGTCCAGCGAGCAATGCGGGCACTGCTCACCGTCCCGTCCTTAATCCTCCCATCGAGGAGCATCTGGGTAGGTGTGTGATGGGTTAGGAGTGTTAAAGGAGACCCTCCTGTGATGACCAAGGATCTTTTCACTGCCCAATGTGTGGCTAGGAGGTGTCTCTCACAGTTGGAGTACCCCTTCTCCACATCTGTGAGGATCCTGGAGGAGTAAACCACCAGTCTCAGTTGTCCGTGCCGCTCTTGAAGCAGCACTGAGCTCAAACTGTCCCTGCTGGCTGCTACCTCCAGGAAAAACTCCTTTCCTACATCTATCGCTCCTAAGGCTGGCGTGGTCTGCAAGTCCTTCTTGAGCTGATTAAATGCTGCCTCACAACCCTCATCCCAGTCCCAATCTAACCCTTGTGTAGGAGCCTGAGCAGAGGGGCTGCGGTGGCTGCATAATCCTCAATAAAGTCTCTGCAGTACCCGGTGAGCCCTAGAAAGGATCTTACCCCTGTCACTATGTTGGGGCCAGTAACTCCTGTACAGCCTCCCTACTAGCCTTGTCTATGGCCTTTTCCCCAGCGTGCACAGTCAGCCCCAGGAATTTGACTTCCTTCTGGCCGATCTGTGCCTTCTTGGGGTTTCCTTTAAACCCTTCTTCTTTCAGCAGCTCCAGCAGCTCGGCCAGCAGTGGGCCATGTTCCTCCCCGTGATCGGTGAACAGGGGCAGGTCATCCACATACTGCACCAACTGCTGGGGTCTGCTAATGCCCTTTAAACAGTTTGTCATGCATTGGTGAAAAATGCTGGGGCTGTTGTGGAAGCCTTGGGGAAGACAGTTCCACGTGTATTGTTGGCTCTTGAAGGTAAAGGCGAACTTGTACTGGTCCTCCCGTTTTAAAGGAATGGACCAGAACCCATTTGAAATGTCCAGCACCGTGAAAGTGGTCACGGATGCTGGAATACTCCCTCTGAGGTCCGCTACGGCTGCTATAGTGGGTGCACAGGCAGGGATATTTTTATTTAGTACTCGATCGTCCACAGTGGCCCTCCATGAGTTGTCCGGTTTCTTGACTGGCCACAGTGGAGAGTTCACATGGGTAGCTATCGGTCTTAACACCCCCTGCTCTACCCGTGATCCCAGCGCCGTTGTCAGGTCTGCCTCTGCCTCCCTGGGGAAGTTATATTGCTTTTGTGGTCGGGTCATGGGGTCCCCTTTTATACTAATTTCCATCCCCGTTACCCTACCACAGTCATGTTTGTAGGTGGCGAATGCTGCAAGGTGTGTCTGTACATATGCCTGGTACTCCACTGGGGTGTTACTGATCAGTAATTCCAAGTCGTAACCCTCCTTTGGCTTCACGGTACACAACATCCCCTTGGCCCCTATTTCTGGGATCACTGCCACCTCACCTTCCCTGTCTATCCCTATGGCTCCCCATAGACAGTGGTTCCTGAGATCCACTAGGATCTGGTGGCTAATGATAAAATCAGCCCCCAGTATCTCTTTTCCCTTCTGATCCCATTTCATCAGGACACACTTCCATTTGGTTTTGAGTGTCCCTAACTGAATGGTGAGCGGGATGGAAAACGAACCAGTTTGCTCATTGCCTGTGAACCCCACTAGACTGTACGGGACCCCGTTCGATAGAAGTGAGGTAGCTGGGTTATCTGCATACACAAGGGTGCTGGAAGCACCAGTGTCTAGCAGGTAGGCCCCTTTCACTTTCTCTACTTCCATCGTAACGCACGGTCTCTTCCAGGCATCATACCCTAGGGAACACAGGTACACAAGCTGCGCTGGCCTTAGTCATGTTCTGGGTGGATTGGAGCAGAGGTTTTACCATATCGGCTACTGCACCGGTTGCGATAGCTACTGCTCCCTGTCCGTTTCTGAGTGTCTGTAGGGCGCTATGAGTGTCTCATATGAGTCGGGTCTTCCTGCCCCGGCCTTACGGGCTGGGGCTGGAATGGCCTTTCTCTAAGTCTCTTTCCAGGGGTTCCTACAGTCCTTCGTCCAGTGCTCACTTTTCACACACCCAAAACACTCGCCCCTTTTGTGGGGAGGGTTCACACCTTCCTGATGCCACTCTCTCTTGCCTTGGCTGGGTTTAATCTCATGGACCACCCCTTTAGAGGAGGGCTCCTCTGTCCCTCTACCATTCCGGTAAGCCAGGGTCAACTGTCTGACCACTGTCTCCTCGGTGGTTCTGGGATCCCTTGGATCGAACCAGACCTCGGCTTTTGCCTTTACTCCAGGTTAGCTGTTTGCCACCAGGCTGCGGAGCCAGTGAGCCCACTTGTTAGGGTTCAGGTGAGCCCGGTCAAGAACCCCACTACAGACCCTTTCGTAGGCCGGCCACAACCTGTCGGCAAAAACCTGTGGAATCTCTCCATAGAGCTGCACTGTTTTCTCCACCCGGGAGAAAGGACTCCCGTTGTTCATACCCATGGCCTCTAGAACCTCCTCCTTAACCATAGCGTACGTGTTTCGCCCCTTTCTGCTGTCTCCAGAGAGAGAATGGCACAGCTTGGTGTCTAGCGAGAAGAGCAACAGCTTAGCCTTCTCTGAATCATCGCACCCGTTAATATCCCCTGTGTGTTCCACTTCCAGGAAGTGTACCGAGGGATCCCCCTGTTGGGTGAGCTTACTTAATTGGCCTATCATAGCTCTCAGTTTTTGGGTGTCGTGGGGGACTACAAAGTTGCTTTCTAGGGGTCCTGCTGCCCTATTGGCATCAGGCGGGCCAAACTTCTGCTGCCGGACCGGGTGCATTGGCCCTGGTTCCGGCCCTCCTTGTGTTGGCTCGCCCGCTTCCCCCTGCTGCCAAGCCGAGTTAAAATTCAGGGCTGCCGGTGTTGGTAGTTTGCAATGCTTGCCTGCCCCGCACTCTGGCTGACACCCCTGCTGCTCCGGGCCATTCCCGGGAGCTGCAGGCGGTGACTGAGGGGTTTCTCCTTTCTCTACCATGTGTTCCTGGGCTAAACCCGGGTTTATCAGGCACACCATGCCTTTAGCCCGGGATAGGGCAAGGTTCAAGCTTTGGCTCTGCTGCTGGCAGGGGCCGTGGTCTCCTGCCTCAAATTCTCTAGTACTGGCTACCTTATAGGCTACCTGAAGTCTCTCACCCTCTCCACGTACTCTTTAACTTGCATGGCGAGGCAGGAATTCTCTTCCACAACGCCAGTTCACTATTCTTGGCTTCAATAATCTGACACTGTAAAAGGTCCAGTTGGATTTTGTGCCTTTCTTTAGTGAGCTCCCTACTTTCCTTTAACTGTCCCATCTCGGTCCACAGCCTTTCCCCGACTGTGACCCTTGCACTGGACCTCTCTTCTGCCTGCCTCAATACTCACTTTAATTTCTCATTCTCCTCATCTAGAAGCCAGATGTGTCGCTGAAGGCAAATTAGCCAAATGGCCTTCTCTATCGACTTTTATGGTCCTTGCTCTCAGTCCATTGAGCTGCAGCATCTTCTGGACGGCCAGCAAAAAATAGATCGAGTACCCACTCCTTAGCCACATTTACCCTCTTAAACACAAACAAGGAAATCCCCTCTTTCATTTTGCTTCTTTTCCTTAAGCCAGTCTCTCTCTTATCACGTCCCTTGTACCAGTGTCCCATCTGGGTCGCCATTATGTAAGGGGTGGTTTGCAGGGGGTCAGCCTTCCCTTCTGACCTTATATGAGTGGTTCCAAATCGCTTCCACACCCTTGTTTCTAGACACTGGAATTATGAAGGGACTGTGACAGACTTGGACAGACAATCGGTTTCAAGGTAGGAAGCAGGTATGGCTTTATTGTGTTTAAAAAGAAGTAAAAGGCACATCTTTAATAACACACACAGAATAGGAATACCAATATACACTGAGGGGTGCAATACATTGAATAAAAGGTCAAATTACAGCCTGTGGGGAAAAGAATACAGCTTAAACTCTAAATGGGGTAAAGAGAATGCAGATACATTTACACAAGTTATCCCAGCCTCCCCCCTCCCAATTCCCCTAACTAACTAAGTTATCGCTCTGGGGGTTTCAGGGGCTATGCTCACCAATCCCCTTTTGACAGTTCCAACTCCGGGGTTCGCCTTAGTTGTCCCTGGGGTTCGCCTTCGTTGTCCACATTCTGTGGTCTGTACCCCTTGGTAGCATAGGACCAGCTTGTAGAGTGGAAAAATCTTCGGTTTTCCTTCGGTTTTGTCGGGTTGGTTCCGGTTGACTGTTTGATTGGTCGCGATGGTCTGAAACTTTCCGATAGTCGTTTTGAAAGCCTGTTTTCTGATGTGGTATTGCCCTTCTGGGTTTTAGAGATTCCTTTCGCCGATGTTTCGGGGTTCCACTTTTCGAGGCTGGTGTAGAACTTATGCAACGAGACTGCTAACTTAGTAGTGTCTCTAGAAGCACACCTAACTGCAAGAACCGGCCTTCAATTATACTAAAACAGGCTTCCTTATCTTTGCGCCAAATCAGTTCTTGGGTTTTGTTTAAACTGTTCTGTCCATTGATTTTCAAATGTCTCCTTTGTCAGTGTTTTTGGTGGGCTAGTCAGCAGTAACTCGATTAGGGTGTGATAATGTGCTATCACTGGTTTTGCATTGTTTTAGGATTGTCCAGTTTCCTGACCATCTAGTTGGGCCCATGATTTCCATTGTGCTTGATTGGGTAATTTGATTATCTCTTAGGGGGTGATTTGATGTTGCAAAATTCCCCCAGACAGTCTGGGATCCTTAATACACGAATTTGCTTCACAGAGGTTAGCCCCACCTCCTGTATTCGGTAACTCTTTTTCGCATCCAAAATGTTGTAGAATCTTAAAATTGATATGCTCCTTCCCATAGATGTTTAGGGGATCTCAGGCTTCTGTAATTTAGGTCCATTTTGAATACTCTTTTCAAAAAGTCCAAACACTGGGGCGGGGGGGGGGGGGGTCTCCATGAATGCATCCCCTTTTATCCTCTGCAGGCTTCGTCTGCCCCTTTAAACTAATTTTAAAAGTCCAGAAAGGGGTTCTTCTCCTCTGCAAGGGAAAGGTACCTGGAATCTTTGCAAAATATTGGTAAATTCTACACTTAATGTGAATCAACAATTTATGCTGATTAACATTTTGCCAGCATATTAAGAAATGACCCATTCTTCCTCATCCTGCAAAATGTCCTCGACAGTCTAATTTCCTTGTAAAATTGGCACCATATCGCCAAAAATGATGGCCATTTAGTTGAATGATTTGATTATAAAAATGGCGTTTACAGATTAGGGAGGCTCTCTGGGGCTAAAAATACACAAGGAATTGCATCCTGGCATAAGTGCCAGGATGCAGCCACCAGATCTCCACAGCTGACCCCACCAACGTTTTGTGGGTAAGGGGGAGATCTACTAATTTACTGATAGGCACCTACCAGTATAGCATCTGTGGTGTCTGCCCAGCAAATCTTTTCTTTCAAATTGGACCAATACTAAAATAAAATAAAACTGACCCTTTAATTCATTAGGGTCCATGTCACTTTCTCGTCCCAGACTCTAGCTGAATATATATCCTATGGCTTCACTGGGTTACATATCTCCAAAAATTATATCCCATTTTGGAGAGCCATGTTTGAGGAGTTGAAGGAACCCCTAACTATGGCAAGCATATTGTATATGTTCAAATGAACTCAACATCAAGGATACATGAAAATCAAGAAGCAAGAGGAAGGTGGAATGCTCTTCCTAGACAGACCTAGTTGCTAAGCTTTCTTGATTTGCTTCACATTTTTAAGAAATAATTTTGTTTCATTTTCTAAACCTTTTCCCGTTTTTCTCTTTATTTGTGCACTCGTTTTATTCTGCCCACTGTTATGAACTGTGCTGTCCGCTTTAAAGTGAGCATGCATTAAAACAACCATATTTTCAATGTTTTTTTACTAGTTGTCACAAACAGCCAAATAAAGAACTCCAGATCGGACCAATAATTGGCTGCACTAAAAACTTTTAAAATCTGATTCACCCATCACACATGTGCAGTTCATCTACATTGGCTCCTGGTCCGGCAATGACTCAAATTTAAAATTCCTTGCGTGCAAATTACTCCCTATCTTGCTAACCTCCTCCAGCCATATTACCCTTCAAGTTCTCTGCGCTCCTCCAATTCTGGCCTCTGGTGCATCCCCAATCACACCATCACTGGGGGCCACGCCTTCAGTTGCCTCGGTCCTAAGCTCTGGAAATCCCTCCCTAATCCTCTTCCCCTCTCTTCCTCTTTCTATTCCTTTAAGACGCCCCTTAAAACCTACCTCTTTGACCAAGCTTTTGGTCACTTTTGGTCACCTGTCCTAGTATCGCCTTATGTGACTCAGTGTCAAATTTTGTCTGATAACGCTCCTATGAAGCGACTTGGGACATTTTACTATATAAAGGCTCTATATAAATGCAAGTTGTTGTTATTGTTGATTAAAATTTGTTCTATCAATTACATGAACAATGCATTCCTAAACTCTTATCCAAATTGTACAACATTACTCATTGATTAATATTGAACCATTAATTCTTTGTAATCCTTTCATTTTCCATGTGTATTTGTCCAGATCAACTTGTTTGAGTTAAAATTGTAAGATTAACAGTTTGAAAGAAAAGTCGAAGCAGTAGCAGAATAGCATTCCTGCTGCCTCACAAGGGCAAGCTTTCTGCATTGTGGACTTCAGCTCAACATTTCCTGAAAACTGTAATACACTACGAGAGAGGTTCAATTTATCTTTCTCTTCAGCTGACCTGGAGACAATGAAGATAATAATTGAATTTGCTGGATTAGGATATTTCCTTAATTATTTATACAGTATCTAAAATAACTTAATTTTAAAAATTGATGGGACATTAAATTTACATTTTACAAGGTTAAGTAAGAAAACGCACACGATTAAACATTTTGCTCAACTAAACTTGGGACAAGCTTTGCGTTCATCTGAATATCAATGTTTCAGATTAGCACTGTAGATGTTCAGGCTGATTGCAGAACAATTGCCAAATAATATGATGGACTGCAAAGTTTCATTTAGAAACCTGTTGACTATTTCATTTATTGTTACATTAATTTGATCAAATGCCTTGGGCTACCAGAATATCTTCATGGGATACTAAATTAGTGGTGAGCAATTAGCCCATTTGATACGAAAAGGAACAACTGAGAGCAATAAATGTTAGAATTACTCTCCAATTAACACATACCTGTTCTCTACCTGCCTCCCATCTACCACCCTCTATAAACTTGAGCTCATCCAAAACTCTGCTGGCCCTATCATAACTCGCTTACCAGTTCCCAAATGCCTCCATTTTAAAATATTGCTTCTTGTGTTCAAAATCCTCCATGGCCTCGCCCCTTCTTATCTCTGCAACTTCCTCCAGGACTACAATGCTCTGGGAACTCTGCATTCCTCCAACTCTGGCCTCCTGTCTATCCCACACTTCCATCATCCCATAACAGGTGCCCGTGCCTTCAGCACCAAGCTCTGGAATTCTCTCCCTAAACTTGTCCTCCTCTCTTCCTCTCTCGCCTCCTTTAAAACCCACCATAAAATCTACTTATTTGACCACACTCTCTTAATGGCCCAGAATTTGCGATGAGAATAACAGTGAGGATATCAGCACTTACTATTATAATGGAGGAAATTTGACAAAAACTTCTGGATTACGTACATGCGCAGTTAAACGTGAAAATCCAGCAATTGTTGTCAGAGATACCCTGCTAGTCCACAGGGTACGCTATTGCAGTCCTCTCTAATATACTCAGCATTGAAATGACTGCAATGATGTGAACTTGGAGTACTTGCCCACTAGTTCTGCACTAAAAATGGCTGAAAAAGTTAGGGCTGGTGCATTCAGGAGTAAGTGCATTTTTAACAACGTGATGAGTGATACTTACACCTGAACAATCTTGCTGGCCCTGAAAAATTTGTTTTACAAGTGTGGGGTCTCATTCCCTCAGAAGAAAATTAGTGAAAAAAATTAAAATACTTTTGTTTTTCTTTATCTATCTTTCTGTTTTAACTCTCTTCCTTAATCCCATTTGTATTTCCCAATATGCATTTTGCTTTCTGTACATCATTTAAATCAAATTTGTATTTCCTGCAATATATTTCCTTGTTTGGACTCTGCGTGTCTCAGTGAGGATTCTCCAATCTGATTGGTTGAAGAGCCTCGCGGTTGCATGGCCTGCTCACACACATCACAGCTCTTCTGTAGAGGACGCCACACTGGAAAAGATGTCGGACTAGAGGACATCTCTGCTGACAAGCCTGCAAAAATTGCGTGGGCAGCTGTCAACGAGGTGAGCGGTGAAAGCCATTCCAATGCCGCTGACCGCAAAATGTAGGCCAATATCTCGTCATGTTGCTCGATGTCAAATTTTGTCTGATTAGGTCCCTGTGAAGGATGTTTTACTACATTAAAGACATGATGTATGAATGCAAGTTGGTGCTGTCGTTTAAGCATACAGATCAGGAAGGTCCAGGATCTGATTCTGTTAAGTGCTGACCTTACCCAGGCTAGAATTGTGGCACAAGAATTAGATCTAGAAGCCTTGGCCTTGGGAGAAAAATATCCCCCCCCCCCCCGTGCCCCACCCCCCACCCCGCTGACCCCCATTTTTTCTCAGTCCAATAGTCTGCTGACACTCAGCAGAGTTTTCAGCCCTACCGTCTGGTGGAAACAGGTATATAGCGCCCCAAAAATGGTGGGCAATGGCCTACCCCCATGTTACCGCCATGGTTATGACCACAACAGTTTTTACCAAAACCTACCATCGGTTGGCCAGTGCAGCCCCCGTGTCAGGCAGTAGGCCGATTTAAAATGGAAATCGTGTTCTATGACATTAATCAGTTTGCGGCCTGGCTGAAGAAGAACTCAAAGGTAAGTTCTTCATTCCTTTTTTGGGGCCGGGAGGAGCAGGATTCTTCTTCCAGGCTCGACAAGCCCAGCCTGGGCTGCTGTCAATCCTGACCTACCCCTCACCATCCCTCCAAACATCGTGCCTCAAACACCCCCCACTCCCCCCCATCCCCCAACTGAACACTTTATACGGCTTAGAGGTCAGCCGATATTGTTGTGCTCTGAGCAGGAAGGAACTCAAACTTTGGCCACATCCCAGCATCCCGATGCAAATGTGGTTCTCCCCTCAAAATGGATGACTTGCCAGATGGCCGCACAGGCTGGGGAGCGGGCAGAATTCACCCTCACTGTCCAGACTTACACATAATGAATGACCACTTGGACACGGTACAACAGTGCTGTTTGGTGGCTTTGGAGCCATGCCTCAGCACAAGCTGGCATGTTCAGCAGAGGAGAGAAGGAAATTAGAGAGAGCGGGAGCAAAAAGGAGCACTGCTGTATAACACTGTTAAAGGTTAATGAATATATTGTCAGTTGAACCAGTACCATTACTGCATACGAATCAATATTCACCCATGTGAAAATTTGTTACAAAGAAATTCTCTCATATGAAATAACACTTCTGGTTGTCAGGAGCATGCAGTGTTCCAGAATTTATTTAAAGACATGATCAAGGTTCAAGCCAGAGAATGAGCAGAATTTTCACCAGTGCCGGTGCATTCCTGCTGTTCTTTCAATTATACCAAAGGTTGTCCCGTTCACTTATTGCCGCACTGCTGAGGTCATAGCTTTCTCACAACTGAGAAAGAATATCTCACTATTGCTTGTCAGATGTGTAACCAATACTGTGACTTTAACCCTCAGAGTACTGAACGTCTATTCACACTTTCAAAACACTTCTCTCTATGGCACCTCTATGGAGTTCCATAAATGATTATTAAAAAAGTGAGATTACAGAAATCTTACCACCATAGAACAAAATATAATTTAGAAACATAGAAACATAGAAAATAGGTGCAGGAGTAGGCCATTCGGCCCTTCGAACCTGCACCGCCATTCAATGAGTTCATGGCTGAACATGCAACTTCAGTACCCCATTCCTGCTTTCTCACCATACTCCTTGATCCCCCTAGTAGTAAGGACTTCATCTAACTCCTTTTTGAATATATTTAGTGAATTGGCCTCAACAACTTTCTGTGGTAGAGAATTCCACAGGTTCACCACTCTCTGGGTGAAGAAGTTTCTCCTCATCTCGGTCCTAAATGGCTTACCCCTTATCCTTAGACTGTGTCCCCTGGTTCTGGACTTCCCCAACATTGGGAACATTCTTCCTGCATCTAACCTGTTTAAACCCATCAGAATTTTAAACGTTTCTATGAGGTCCCCTCTCATTCTTCTGAACTTCAGTGAATACAAGCCCAGTTGATCCAGTCTTTCTTGATAGGTCAGTCCCGCCATCCCGGGAATCAGTCTGGTGAACCTTCGCTGCACTCCCTCAATAGCAAGAATGTCCTTCCTTAGGTTAGGAGACCAAAACTGTACACAATACTCCAGGTGTGGCCTCACCAAGGCCTTGTACAACTGTAGCAACACCTCCCTGCCCCTGTACTCAAATCCCCTCGCTATGAAGGCCAACATGCCATTTGCTTTCTTAACTGCCTGCTGTACCTGCATGCCAACCTTCAATGACTGATGTACCATGACACCCAGGTCTCGTTGCACCTCCCCTTTTCCTAATCTGTCACCATTCAGATAATAGTCTGTCTCTCTGTTTTTACCACCAAAGTGGATAACCTCACATTTATCCACATTATACTTTATCTGCCATGCATTTGCCCACTCACCGAAACTATCCAAGTCGCTCTGCAGCCTCATAGCATCCTCCTCGCAGCTCACACTGCCACCCAACTTAGTGTCATCCGCAAATTTGGAGATACTACATTTAATCCCCTCGTCTAAATCATTAATGTACAGTGTAAACAGCTGGGGCCCCAGCACAGAACCTTGCGGTACCCCACTAGTCACTGCCTGCCATTCTGAAAAGTCCCCATTTACTCCTACTATTTGCTTCCTGTCTGACAACCAGTTCTCAATCCATGTCAGCACACTACCCCCAATCCCATGTGCTTTAACTTTGCACATTAATCTCTTGTGTGGGACCTTGTCGAAAGCCTTCTGAAAGTCCAAATATACCACATCAACTGGTTCCCCCTTGTCCACTCTACTGGAAACATCCTCAAAAAATTCTAGAAGATTTGTCAAGCATGATTTCCCTTTCACAAATCCATGCTGACTTGGACCGATCATGTCAACTCTTTCCAAATGCACTGCTATGACACCTTAATAATTGATTCCATCATTTTACCCACTACCGATGTCAGGCTGACTGGTCTATAATTCCCTGTTTTCTCTCTCCCTCCTTTTTAAAAAAATTTATTTTCTTTTCTGATAAATCTCAAACTATGACCATATGATCTATATTTATAAGCCATTTTTGTGACAGTGCAAAAAAGTAAAAATAAAAAGAACTATTTCTGCAGACAAATGCTGTACATTTAAATCTCCCAAGACTTTCAAGGGGATGCATTCTTATGAAGAGGAACAGTGTGAAAAATGTGGGAAATGAAATATTTGGGGCTAGAAATTTGGTATCGCCCCGCTTTGAGGTGTCGGGGGCACAACCTTTAGTGCTGGGCGATATCTACCGCCTCAAAGTGCGACATTCAGTTGCTTCGCACCAAGAGGAGAGTGGAGCACTAAGAGAAACGTTCCACACTCCTCTTAGGGTGCTAACGGAGCGCTAGCACAGGAGGCCTACTCAATAATTTGGCGCTAGGACGTCAGCATCCTAGCGCCTGAAAATGAAAAAAAAAATCCTGGTGAAAATTTCAATAATTCCCCACTACTGCAACAAATAAACAGAAATTTAAAACTTGAAATTTCAGCACTTACCTTGCACTCTGAACACTATTGTCCTGGGATCGACGCTGTACCGACTGCTTTCCCCTGCCGGTCTTAGAGCCAGGTGCGACCACAGGCGAAAAAGTACATTTTGCAAATGCGGGACAACGGAGGCATTGCACACTCGGTGATGTCACCGAGGGGGGCGGCGTTAGCGAGCACAGCGCAAACTGTCAATGCTGTCACTAAACCATCAGTAATGTTCGCGGCAGGAGTTGACAGCGCCCTCGGATAGTAGGAGTTTAGCGGCCCCTTACCGCCCCTCTCTGGCACTAATGGTGGTGCTAAACAACCAAATTTCTCCCCCTTGGTATGTTCTCTGCTGCTTCTTTTCACTTCCTCAGTCTAAATCATTGTGGGCTGTACTTTGCTGCTTTTGGAAGATCCTCGTATTAAAATAATGGAATTAATCATTTTATCACCGTTTGTAGACTTGGTGCAATATCATTGAACAAAATGCTTTGGACTGTTTGGATGATTTATGAGCTGTGCACATTTTCTTGGCCTGGGACAGGTTTCAGAAACACCCAGTCGTATGGACCCACAGCTGGCGAGGTTTACCAGTTTCCAATGGATTGTTTTTTTTGGGAAAATAGGCTTATGAACAGTCCGATACAAAGCAATGGGATGTTATTTATTAGAATAATTGACCATTCACATGTGAGTCTCAAGAAACCATGTCAGTTGGAATGGCCACCAGAAAATTTGAATGTGTTTGTCTCGAGGGAGAATGGAGATGGGGATAGTGGTGGGGAGTTTTGGAGGGGTGAGGGGCGGGGGTGTTGCTCAACCAGACTATGCCTCAAAAGCCATTAATATAAACCGAATCTGCAACAATATTGGGCTGGATTTTCGAGGGATTTGCGACCGTGTTTTTGCCGTGTTTTGACACTCACAAAACCCGGGCGCGATCCTCGGCTCCTTGTTTGCGGCGGTGATGGTGATGGGAAGTACCAGTGGGGAGAGCTGCGTCAGATGCGTAACGACGCGGATTGCATTACCGTCCGAGTTTCCGCACTCACCCGACCAATAGACCACGCCCAGAACGGCGACAGGTAAATTAGTATACGGGACCAAACATTTGTTTTATTTTTCCCTTTAATGAATTTTGTAAGGGACAATATAAAAAAAAACAGTTAGACTTCAAGGTATGCTGGCCTTGAGTTATGGAGATAGGAAAGCGAGATAATGAACACTGGAGAGTTAAGTGCTGGGTATGTTTGTTTATACCGGTGCCAAAAGCCTGCACTTGTTTATACTGTCCTGTCACAATGCAGGATGGTTAATATCAAAAGCTTAGCCTTCGATAGTAAAAGCTTTGTAGTGCCAGCAGCGGTAAGTTAGAATACTTGCAAAAAAGATAAGTTAAAGTTTCGGTTTTTTTGCAGTGATTTAGTAGGTAAGGATCTTGGTAATGTTTTTTGAATGTTTTGCCCCCCCCTCCCCCAAGGCCTCTCTCGCAGAGCTCCCGACCCAGGACTAAAGTTGCCGAGCATCGCATTTTGCGCTACGCCTTCCTTTGCGATGTGCCCCTGGTGCAGACCACAAAGGCCAAAAGTTCGGTTTAAAATCGGTAGCTCAGCAAAAGAGGTAATTTTCACATATTGCTTACGTTTTTGCCCAAAAAACCCAAAACCCAGTCCTTTATCTCTTAAATAACTTCCGTTCGCTCCTATAATGGTGTGCTTTCTCATTTAAATTTCACGTTTGGTCGCTCCAAAGTCTTTTTTTATTAACAGAACTGCAAATCAAAATGCTGGTTTACTTCTTTCTAAATTGAAAATGCTACTTAAAATGTTGTTTTGTTATGCAGAAAATCCCTCAACTGTGTTAGATTTTAAATGGCTTTACAAATGGGTGATATAAAAGGAACAACTAACAGCTGCACTAACCTGTAATGTCAAAGTTAAAAGGTGAAATCTTATATCGTGTAAAGAACATCCTTTGGCGGTGTGCTTGGTGAAGATCGACCATGGCAGATTTTCCCCTAACAAGTCTATGCTTTGTCATTTTTCATTCAGTTAAGTGGACAGAGCATCTCCACAACTGTTACTCTCCTGTGACTGCACCAACAGCTTGCTGTGAAGTGTGTGCAGAAAAAGCAGGCACTTAACCAACCTTAAGCTATACTTTTACTTCTATTGGATGTCCCACTTTTAAGAACTGCCAGAATACCGCCCATTTTCAAAACTGCTAGTTTTACCTTTTTTTGGGGCGGTGGCAGTAGTGGTAGCAAGTGGGTAGTAGCAGTCTTTTTCATCGTGCAAGGCCAGCGTCCCTAACAATGGCCGTTCTGCGCAGGCACATTTTTTTTTCTGCACTTCACTTTTCCCATGATTCAAGGGGTCGGGGTCACCTGTGCATGTGCAGAAGAGGAAGGGAGCGGGAGAGAGAGAGACAGACAGCGAGCAAGTGGAGAGTGACTGAGTTGATTATTTGAAGATTTAAACGTTATTACTAATTTATAATACATTTATAATACACAATGGATATTGAAGAGCTAGTGATGAGCGACCTGGGTGGGGTGGCTGAGCTGGGAGGGAGGAAGAAGGCCAAGCACTTTTCGGATGAGGCTGTTGGAGCGGATTTTTGGACATATACTTGATTAGTATACGGGACCAAACATTTGTTTTATTTTCCCCTTTAATGAATTTTGTAAGGGACAATATAAAAAAAAAACAGTTAGACTTCAAGGTATGCTGGCCTTGAGTTATGGAGATAGGAAAGTGAGATAATGAACACTGGAGAGTTAAGTGCTGGGTATGTTTGTTTATACCGGTGCCAAAAGCTTGCACTTGTTTATACTGCCCTGTCACAATGCAGGGTGGTTAATATCAAAAGCTTAGCCTTCGATAGTAAAAGCTTTGTAGTGCTAAAGCATGTGTTGTAAAGTGACGTAATTTGGAATATAAAAGAACCTCACTGAAGATACCAATTTGAGTCATGGTTCAGAGACAGGGGTCTCTAACACTTCTCCCAAAGCTTTGTCTCTGATTTAATAAACCTCTCTTTATATATTATACAGTCTCGGAAATATTTTTCCACAACAAAATGGCATCACGACAGGATACTGTCCGATCAGACGTGATCACTTAAGACAGTATCTGGAATCTGGTGTTAGAGACTGAAAAGAGAGGTGTACGGGCATGACGGGATAGTGTATAAGATACGAGTAAACAGATAGCGGGAAGAGGCTGACTAACCAGTTTGAGTTGTCCCTTTGGTAAATAAGGTCGGTGCGGAAGGGAACTCATCGATCCAACCTAGAGCCGAAAACTCCGGTGGTAAGGAAACACGCTAGCTTTGTTGCGAAGACAAAGGGTCTCCACAGAGTAGTCGTGGCCGTGAGTATTACAGAAACAAAGGGAAACGTCCGAGACTGGCGAACATGGAAGGTAAGGAAGGGAATGTAAAACGCGGGCTGCCCGGGTCATTAATTAATTCCTATCATTAATTGTAACTTGCGTAATTACGTAATGCCATAAAAAAGCTGATATTGACTATCTTAAGTGACATATGGATCCAGACATAAGCTTTGTTGAATGATGAGAGACTTTTGTGAGTGTCTATTTTGAATGAAGAGAGTACTCGAGTGATTTTGACTGTGGAATGAATGAAAGCCTGTTTGGGAAGATGTGGAGTTGCCTGCCTGTTTTAGCTCCACCCACTCTTTCCAAACAGAGTGAAATGTTTTTTTAACCCTTCGTAGTGTTGTCCTGTATGTGGGAAGTTTAAGAAACTGTGAACCTTATGGTATTACATTTTAAGTTAGAAACGAAGGTGTGGATATATTCGGATGATAAGTTATGGAGCTAGGAAATGCACAAAGGATAGGTTTGTTGAGTAAAAGATAAAAATACATGGTCCCGGTAGTAAAAAAAAAAAGAATTTGACACGCTCACTTACTTGTCGAAAGAAAACATGCAATTGGGTTGAAAGACATAAATTTAGTCCAGGAATGAGATAAAGAATGCCTTTTAAAACACTCCCATTTTCCTTTGTGTAAAACCTTGACATGAAAGCTTCTAGCTCAGTAAAGAAAAAAGAGTTTTAAATTTAGAAATACCTTCAGGGATCAGGTCAAACTCCTGGGCGAGTGGTGAGCTATCTGTGAAGGTTTAAAAGGGACTTTTGAAAAAGGCTAAAACAGTAAGCTTTAGCAGTTCAGAAAAGAAAAAAGATAAAGCAGGAAAAGGTCTCTGCCAAGGGAACAGGAGGAGGGCAGAAAAGGGGGACTTGCCATAATTGTGGAAAACCGGGCCATTTTGCCAGGGAATGCAAAGGGAAAGGCAGTGAAAAGCAATGTATGTATTGTGGTAAGAAAGGGCACCTGGAAGCGACATGCTATGGTGAAAATGGCTATCCTAATAAGGCAAGGACCCTGTCAGAACAGGAATACCAGAAGTGGCAGGCATACAAAGCCACCCGTTGATGTCCGGCGGCCCCTGTACAAAGTAAAAAGGAGGGAAGGATATATGTGTCTGCACTAGTAGGGGGCCGACAGTGTGAAATGCTAGTGGACACGGGAGCCTCAATATCCATTACCAATATGCCCCTTCCCGTCACCGACAAGAAGGCTCTGATAAACGGAATAGATGGACGGCCCACACTGGCCTACCTGAGCACCACCCAATTGGTGGAAATTGATAACTTATATATACCCATGAGATTTTACGTATGCAAGAATCGTGAGGGAACAATATTGGGGAATGATGTAATGAGGGAATTTAAGGCCCTGATTGATTGCAGCAAGGGGAAACTGCACCACTAACTCCCCAACATAGCCGATAGGGAAACCAGATGGGAGTTATAGACTCATTATCGACTACACTGCCCTTAACAAGGTCACCCCCAAATTACACCCGATAGTGGCCAGCCCCTCCACAATCCTTACCTTATAGAGTGGGGCCCTGAACAAGAACAGGCGTATAGTAAACTCAAGTCAGAACTAGTCTCCGCACCTGGATTGGGACTGCCTGACATGGGTAAGGATTTCCACATCCACTGTAACAATGAAGGTGGGTTCTATATGGCCGTGGTCACCCAAGATCACGGGGATAAAAGGAGACCTATAGCCTATTACTCTACCACCGAAAGCTCGGTGGTGACTGGGTCATCCAGATGTATAGCCGCGTTAGATTGCGCAGCTTGGGCGGTAAAAATTAAGCGAGCCTGTGGTGATGACTGGAAACATCATTCTCCACACTAAACACATATTGGTAGAAATGTTAAACACAGGAAAACTGAGAACCGTATCTAATATGAGACGGGCAAAGTGGGAAGCAGTCCTCTTAACACCCAACAAAGCGGTAACCATAATTAGGGATGTAGGAAACAACCCTGCAGAAGGTATGATGGGTGAAGGGGAACCCCACTTTTGCGAAGAGGTATGTGAGGATATAGAAGAGGATAGAATAAAAGACGGCCCCTTCAAACTGCAGAACAAACCGTGTTTGTGGACGGCTCATGAAAATACGTAAAGGGACTACCTCGTACCGGATGGGCTGTAGTTAACCAGGATCTAGAGACAGTTGAATCAGGGTGAATTAATGGGGGGTCGTCAGCTCAAGTGGCAGAACTGGTAGCCCTCACCCGGGCACTGGAATTATCGGAAAATAAGATTGTTAATATCTATACGGACAGTAGATATGCATTCGGGGTAGTACATGATTATATGACAGCATGGGGGAGAAGGGGTGTTTGCGATGGATAAAGACATAACTTACTAAATACCAGTTGATATCAGCTGTGAAAAAGATATTGATTTAATTGGAAAAAAAAAAGAATTTGAAGAGGTAAAAAAAACACTCTCCATTGATAATGATTTTAAATGATTAAATTAAGTTAGTGCCGCTGGGGCCCCGAGACGAACAGATAATTATTGAGAAACTACACCAGGACACTTCTGAGGAGGAAATAGGTATGTGGACAAAGCAGGGCGCAACGCAAGGGAAGGATAACGTTTGGAGACGAAACGACAAGGTAATGGCGCCTGAATGCATACAGAATACCTTATTGGAGTTGCATCATGGCCTGTCTCATTCAGGATGAGAGGCCATGACCGGGAGTCTTGGGAGAGATTGGTGGTGGAAAGGGATGGGGAGAGATATTGCCAAACATTGCCATCGATGCGTTACGTGGGCACAATATAATCCAGGCAGGCCCATTAAAATTAAAATGGGACACCAGCCCCATCCACGGGGGCCATGGGAACACGTACAAATGGATTTCACAGGTCCTTTGCCCCTATCCCATGGAAAAAGATATTGCCTAGTGATTATAGATCAATTTACCCGGTGGGTGGAAGCTTTCCCCACACGTGATTGCACTGCCTCAACAGTGGCAAGGATATTCCGACCAAGGCACCCACTTCACCGGGAAAATTGTAAAAACAATATGCCAGCTGATGGGCATAAAACAAAAATTCCACATCCCCTACCACCCGCAGAGTTCTGGGATGGTAGAGCGCATGAACCATACCCTTAAGAACGCCCTGGCAAAGGCCGTGCAAACGTCAGGAAAAACGTGGACAGAAGTATTACCCATTATATTGATGAAGTTAAGAGCCACGACAAACCGGACAACCGGATTAATCCCTTATGAACTAATGACAGGAAGGGCGATGCAATTACCAGAGAACATCATAACAGGTGGGGCCGATGTAGGCCCATTAAAAGACAAAATAAAATGGTATGTTTTGGAATTAAGTGCTCAATTAAAAGGGATGCGTAAATTAGTTAGGGACAATCAGGAAGAAAGAGACGCGGAAGCAGAGCTTACAAAGCTCTCTGAAGTCCCGTTGGCGGGAAGTCGCGTTATGGTAAGGGTCCTCCCGGGAAAACCGGGGTTTGCCCCAAAAATGGATAGGACTGTATGAGGTTATAATCAGCAGGGACACTTGTGCTTGCATCGATGTTAAAGGAAACGGACAATGGAAGCATTGGACCCAGCTTAAGATTTTTGACACATGTATTAGTTGTTGTTGTTTGTCTATTTACAGATTGACAGCGAGAGATACTTCAAGCAAGCCATACGGCCATTTTGCCTTTGACTATTTGTTAATTATAGAGTAATAAGATGAAACTATATATTGCGATCGGTGCGATTATCATAGTTCGTGTTAGCTCTGGCCTACATGTCTTATGTTTATGCGCAAAATGAGAACTTTTCTAGTTGCTGGGTATGTTCGCACATCCCCATACATAGCAAAGGAGGCATCCCCTTGAGGTCAATCTCCCTTAACATCTCGGAAGTAGCAGTGTGGGTAAGGCGACAAAACGGTACAGGGGAAGTAAATGATACTTGGAACTAGAGTGGGGATAAAGAAACGTGGAGATTGGGGGGATTACCTTTTGGATGCATTGACGGATGGTACCAGCCGAAATACAATAGGTCGGTACGACCCCCGTTCCTGGTTTTGACCAACACCTCAGGAGTTGGAAGGCCCACCGCTGTTTCACTAGAAACCTGACCGGTGAGGAAACAGGTTTTGTAGCAGGATACTTTAACCTCACCAGGTGGAACATAATAGCCAGTGAAACAACAAACAAGGGGTTCTTTGAAATAGTTAATGACACTGCTGAAGCAATGGAGGGCATAATGGCTGAAATGGTAGCCATACGCACAATGTGCCTTAATTGGAGCTGAATGTTGCACTTACATTCCCGATAATTCAGAAAACATAACTAACCTCGCTGATCACATAAGAATGGAGATAAAGAAGTTATCCATAACAGCAGGAGGATCTGGCTGGTTTGGCTGGCTGTTAGGGGGATCCTGGGGGTCCTATCTTATGCATGGAGTAATTATTCTGGTTGTAATAATAATTACTTGCTGTCTGATTATCGGGTGTTTTAATATCTGCTGTAAAGTTATGATGGCCCGACTGATGCCAGTAGCCAGTGTAATCGCCGAAGAAGAAACACACCTGATGGAAATACCTGAAGACACCATGGATGAAGAAACAGACGATGATGACACCGACCACTATCTTTGAAGGGTAGCCTAGAGCTACAGGCAAGGTGGACATACGGAACATCAGGGAAGTAACATACCCCAAAGGACGAATATATGACAATATGATACTATCATTGTGGTCATCTGAATTCCGTGAACATCCTCCAGGACCAAAAGGGGGAATATTGTTGGAGCGGATTTTTGGACATATACTTGATTAGTATACGGGAGCAAACATTTGTTTTATTTTCCCCTTTAATGAATTTTGTAAGGGACAATATATAAAAAAACAGTTAGACTTCAAGGTATGCTGGCCTTGAGTTATGGAGATAGGAAAGTGAGATAATGAACACTGAAGAGTTAAGTGCTGGGTATGTTTGTTTATACCGGTGTCAAAAGCCTGCATTTGTTTATACTGCCCTGTCACAATGCAGGATGGTTAATATCAAAAGCTTAGCCTTCGATAGTAAAAGCTTTGTAGTGCTAAAGCATGTGTTGTAAAGTGACGTAATTTGTAAGATAAAAGAACCTCACTGAAGATACCAATTTGAGTCGCGGTTCAGAGACAGGGGTCTCTAACACTTCTCCCAAAGCTTTGTCTCCGATTTAATAAACCTCTCTTTATATATTATACAGTCTCGGAAATATTTTTCCACAACAAGGCCAACGCTGCCTTGGTCCACGAGGTAGAAACAAGGTGGAGCCAATTGACCCGGAGTAGGCGTGGGAACCTCCCCCCTCAGTGTTTACCAATGTATATGGGTGGAGACTGCCGAGGTGGTGTCATCGGCCACTCATGACTATCAAGAGCCGAACCAGTGCCGCGAGCACTGGAACGACCTTGTTGCGTCTGCGAGAGTAAGTACTAACTTTAGTAACTTAACTATAATCATGCACTGACTCATTGCTTAAAATTTAAATCTGCCAGATTATAATTAAGCTTTACAAGCTAGGTTAGCTGGGTGTCATGCAGTACTTCCTATCCACAATCTTATTATATTGCTTTTCTGAACTTAGATCTGTTTCATGCATCAATTGCATCCTAACAGTATTAGCATATAACATAAAACATATAATGTTAATGGGATGTTGATGAAAAGCATTGGCGATGGCTAATTGTGGATGTCTGTGTGTTCCGTACTAGTACCTAGGCAATCAGCTTATACCATGCTCTTGTCATCTTTGCAGAAGAAGAGATCTTCCAATCGCGTGGAACGTCGGTGCACGGGAGGAGCGCCGGCAGAGTTGGTTGAATTGATGGATCTTGAGGAGCGGGCTGCAGCCCTCATTGGGGTACACAATCGCTTGGCCACCGGTGGTGGTGCAGATCCGGTTGTGGCGGCAGGTAAGTCATGCATAACCCCCGGGTAATTTAATGTAATTTAACGCTATTTGAGTATAATATATGAAGTATGTATTATAATGTAATGTTATTAATGCTGGGATCATGGAATCTTATTACAATGCCATGCAGTTTCTGTACATTCTATTCATGTTAATTAAATGTAACGTCACTCGTTGATATCTAATGCAGTAGTGTTGCTCCTCCTATATATGGGAGCATAAGTATTCTCAGGTCACTCTGGCCCTCCCCTCCTCTTCTACTAACCTCTCATATTATATTTTGTAGCTGCTCAGGAGCATCGGAAACCTTTGGAGCACCCTGGAGCGTCCCCATACTCCTGCAAGTGGTACTCACCACTGGAGGGGAGACCACAGAGGTGGAGGATCTTCTGGATGAGCCTCAAGCCAACTCATCAACACATCTGGAGGAGGGGGACTCAGGGACTCAAGGGTCCAATCCACCTGCGGCCACTTCTTCCCCAACTGAGAGACCAAGCGGCTTGCAGCAGGGCACAACGAGTGGTCCAGCACCTATGCCGAATCTGCGGAGGTTGATTCAGTGAGGTAGGCATGCTAAAAGACAGACAGACATCAACCTGGACATGGTAGCACCGACTAGGGCGAGCATCAGCATTGGTCGAGAGATCCTCCAGGCAACAGGTGGGTTAACCGACAACATTGCCACGCTTTCAGCTCATCATTCGGAGGATATGGAGAAGCTGATTGTGGTGATGTGGTGAACCGTTGATTCCATTGATGCCATGTGGCAAACGATGGACTCGGTATATGGCATTGCACTCCAAGGTACCGTACCACCTATGCCGGCAGCTATTGAGAGTCAGGAGCAATTGCTTCTGACTCTGGAGACGGGTCTTCGGATATTGATTCTTCTTCGGGATCGCAAGAAATGACTCTGCCACTGTCACCCCCCGCCTCCCCCCACAGCAGCAACGCTCGAGGTGGCCTGCTGCAATATGTCTTGGAGTAAATGCAGGTCGGACCAGGGGCAGGGGCAATGGGAGGGGGAAACGGTGTGTGAAGGTCGGGGGGGGGTAGAGGTAGAGGGAACGGTGGCCGCAGGTACAAATTTTGTCAGGTTTGGGTGGGGTGGTGAGGTATTATCGTTATTTTAATTGCTATTAAAAAATTGTTGACCTTTGGGAGGGAGGTTATGGGTGTTTCTATTCTGTTTAAATGTTTTCAATGTTTGTGTCTGTTAATTGGTTGTTTAATTAAAATTATGTTGCTTTTTTCCATTTAATAATTATGTAAAAAGGTTTGAGCAATTTTGTTAAACTATGAAAGAATGTTATTCCACTTACAATTCTTGTGCGGTGTATTTTACAAACAGAAGATTAACAATCAAGACAAGGGTTGCAAACAATGGCCAGGCAAGGATGAAATGTAACATAATATAATGATCACCATTCAAGCAAAGTGTTCATTTATGAGCTGCTGACCCAGCAGTTTTGCAGTTGCATAAGTACCATGGAGCTTCTCCTGTGGTGTGGGGGAAGGGGTGGGGGGGGGTGGGGTCGCATGGGTTCATTGCTAGGCTTATTGTCCTCCTCGAGGTCCTTGTCCTCCTCTTCCTCCTCCTCCTCCTCTTCTTCAGCCTCCCCTCTCACCTGAGGTGGACCTGCAGTCCCATCTGGCAATTCCTGTCCCCTCTTGATAGCTAAGTTGTGCAACATGCAGCGCACCACAATTAACTCAGCGATCTGCTCAGGATGGTATTGTAGGCTGCTTCCAGAGTCGTGCAGGCATCCGAAGTGCTGCTTCAGCACTCCAATTGTCTTTGATGATATTGCGTCTGGCTATATGGCTTTGATTGTAGCGATGCTCGGCATCTATCTGGAGCTTACAGAGGAGGGTCAAGAGCCAGGTGGCGAGGCCATATCCTTTGTCCCCCAGCATCAAGCAATGGCCTTGTGGCTGACTCTTAAAAAGGTCGATGACAGTGCTCTCACGCAAGATGTGTGCATTAACTGCCATGATTATTTGCTTGTCGTTGACAACGAGCTGCAAGTTCAGGGAGTGGAATCCTTTTTGGTTACGGTAAACCTCTGACTCCTCTAAAGGTGCTCACATGGTGGTGTGCATACAGTCTATTGCACCCTGGATCTTGGGGAAGTTTGCTATTCTTGAGAACCCCAAAGCTCTCTCACTCTGTGCCTCCCTGGTCATAGGGATGTTTATAAAGTCCATCCTGCGTGCGTAAAGGGCTTCAGTCACCTGGCAAATGCAGCAATATGTGGCGTGCTGAAAGTTGCAGCAAATGTCGCCATCTAAGGTCTGATAGGAGCCCGATGCATAGAAGGAAAGTGCCGCAGTAACCTTAACCTCAACGGGCAGTGCGGTCTTAATGATGCTGGTAGGCTGCAGGTCTCCCTTAATGAGCTGGCATATCTCACTGATGACCTCTTTTCACAAGCGCAGTCTTTCTAATGTACATTGTATCAGACAGGTCCAGGTATGATCCCTGCTCCCTGTAAATGCATTGGGAGTAAGGCCTCCTCCTCCTCCTCAGCAGTCTGCCACCTCTTTGATTGGGCACATAATGCTCTTCAATGAACCTTCTTCCATCTCTATTCTGCAGCATATGAATAGTCAGCAATATTGGCTGAGAAATTACAGAACCCATTCCTTTATATGCCCTAATCTGTCTTCAAAATTCTTGAATTTTCCTGACACAACCATAAATGTACTCTAAATTGACCACAAAGTGCTCAGATAATGTTCAAGATTTTCAAGCACCCTTAAAAGCACACACAAATTACTTTAACACTCCCATCAACTTTAAGCAGCCTTTTCTTCAACTTCATCTGATTTAAAACATGGCATCCATACGGCTGGGTTAAGGTCAGGTGAGTGCAGCTTTTTCCGAGCATTTTTTTGGGCAGGTGGTAATCTGGGCGGTATTTGGGCGAATTGCCGAATTTAATACTCGCCAATAATTTGGGCGGTAATTGGGCGGTAGTTTCCATTATAAACATTCTTTTGGGTGGTACATGATCAATGATGTCAGATTTCAGGAAAAAAAAATGGACGGGCGGTTTTGCTCATCACCGGCGGTAATTGACTGCCGAATTTACCGCCGGCAGTATATGGGTGTTAAATGGATGGTAGTTTCATTTAAACACTGTTTTGGGCAGTAAATTGCTTCTCAGCAATAAAATAGGCAGTAAATAGGTGGAATGATGTCAAAAGTCCTTTACGTGCAGCTAAGAATCCGATCCAAATGAATAACATTATTTTTTGTTTCCATTAAACCTGAATGTGTGCTAGCTGGAGGCAAAAACAATCGGCGAGGCTTTGAAATTTAAAACAATTTCAAATAAAAAATGAGCTTTTAAATGCGAGAATATTGGTATTCATAATATAATTCATCATCCAAACTACATACATCTTGCAGACCTGTGTGTTTGCATCATGCTTATGTGCAATGGATGAGAGGTGTCATTCCATTCAATTGCTGCGATCCTCCGAAGAATATATGCAACGCCCTTAACTTGTTATAGCTGATGAACATGACTGCAATGTTCGAGAATGTTAAATAGGAATCAGGTTTCTTTTTTTAAGTACTGTTTTGTTCACTGTTTATAACAACAAAGGGCACCAATGAGAATCGGGTGGTATGTTTTTTTTTGGTTATCCTTCTATGATTACAATCACTAAAGCTGATTTGGGGAGATTAATAGGTCAAATTCTTCAGATTGCTACATTTCAGAGTTCCTCAATAGAAATCCTGGCCTATTGCCCATTTTATACACAATGAGAGAGGTTACATGACTTGCAGCTCAAGACTTTAAAAAAATCTTGCATTGAATGCCAAGTGGGCCATTTGAATCCCCCCACCACTACGCCCCCCTCCCCCCTCGGTTACGAAGAACTTAGCTGGGAGCCAGAACGTATTAAATTTACATGGACAGGTTTATTGAAGATTTCTCTCATCTCTTGTCTTCCGGGTTGTAATGCTCGGCAAGGAGCGTATGTTCTTCCATGTGTCTGAAATATTAATACACAATATTGTGTTGAGGTTTCTGATAGCAGCAGAGTGGCTGCTCTGTGGTTTTCCTATTAAAGCCCTATCGGTGATTCCGAGAAGTCAGTGGCGCCGAAATGGGACCTGGCCTAATAAGGTTTGGAAAGCTGATACTGTCATTTTGGAGTCACAAGAGGCTTCAGACATCAATGACCAGAACAAATTACTGCCTTTATAAATGCTTTGTCATTGGCATTTTATACTCCAGCAAAAGCTGATATAGAAACGGAGTAACTATTTGTAAGAAGTCTCCCTTCTGCGCGTGTGTTTCCCGACGCTTGCGCAGAAGCGAGAGTTAGAACAAATATCACTGACACCACCTCCCCCAGCGTAATTCCCACTAACCCTTTTCTGAACATGCCTCCGATCCATCCAGCAGCAGCCCCGAGGCCCAAGCAGCCGATAGCATCCAACAAGCCTCCGAGCCAGCCATATATAAAAGGCAACAAAAATAAATCAGCAGAGGTATCCAGAGTTGTGCTTTTTTAATTAGAGTGCTGATTTGAAAGACATTTTCTGGGGCTGAATCCTGGTGCAGACACATGCAACTGCGAGGTTAAAATGGCTTGTTTTGGTTCATATATTTCAGATTTCTTCCCTTGTTTTATGATATGAGCAAGTAAAACAGGGATGAAAAGAATCGCATACTTTATAATAAAAAAAATCAGTCAGTCAGAGGAACTGTCGATGCAGTTAAAAGAGTGCCCACTAATCTTTTAGTTATTTTTTATGCTATTTGATCTCCCATGGCATTGCCTAGAGACAGCAAATCTCTCTTTCTGTAACTCCAGCCTCGATTTTAACAACACCCCCACCCTTGCAACCAGACGGGCAGGAAAGGATTGGGCATGGGGTTCAAATCAAGGACTGTATGTCTGCTTATTTCCATTCTAATTTTTTCTTTGTCTCTCCTCTCTCTATGGCTCACCCATTTCTCATTACTTGCAGTGATATATTTTTCAATGAAGCACCTTGGGACGTTTTACTCCAGTTAAGGCACTATATAAATGCAAGTTGTTGTTGTGTCGATGGCATATTGCCCAAGTGTCGGCACACTTTTGTTACTTCATTCACTCACTAGGAAGAAATTGGTCATCATCACACCCATTTTTTTGGTGTTAGGGGAAACAATTCCAGGCCATAATTTCTCCGCCCAATCTCTCCCAGACGCATGCAATGAACAATTTGGAAGCCAGTGATTGTCAAGTGTTCAGCGTGTCTCCTCAATCAAGCACTAGGTGTCTTTACTATCCAAATCTTTGTCTTACATCTGTTTTAGGACCCCGCTTTAAAGTGGACTAGACAGAACATGCGCCATGCACGCTCCACTCAGTTTTTTCGGATCCACAGTGGCCTATCCCAGTGGTCCTTAAAGGAAACGCTGGCAGCCGCTCACTAAAAGTTAAGTAGCTTCTATGTGCTTTTGTTTTTGTGGAGTTCCTCCTGACTATATAAAAATACTGTGTGTTGCTGGGCTTCCCTCCTTCCCCCCTTCCCTCCCCTTTCCCCCCGTTCATATCCCCCCTTCTCCCCTCCCCCTCCCCCACACCAACCCCACCCCCAACAAAGGATTTCCTGCGGCCGGCTCAGTATTGGAGCTGGGAGGCTCAGTTGGAATTTTCCAGGACCCCAAAGAGAGAGCTGCTGAGCATGCCTGATTGGTGTCATCAGGCAGCTCACCATTTTATTTTTACAGACAAGGCTCTTGTCCCAATTTCCGGTGAACCTCAAGCCAATGCCTTCAGGTGCGCATTCTAACCATGGCACCCATTTTGCGCTCGTCTCGCCACCACTCCAATTTCTCGCCGACACAATTTTTCCTCATTGTGCTCCCTTTCCCTCCTGTAACCATTACAGTTCCTTCTCACTCACCTTCCCGTCATTCATCTTCCCATCATCTTGGCCGCTTCACAATCAGTATCAACAGGTCTGCGGTTTGCACCCTATCTCTCTCTAGCTCCCATACTCTGTCACCAACAGGAGATTGAAAGATGTGGGGGGGGGGGAATTGCCCTCCACCCCACTTGGTGTGATTAATTCGAATTATTTATGACCGCCTGGCGGGAGTCAGAGGAAAAAGCCAGAAAATTCGGCTCTTTTACTCTGGCACCACCTCCCAGCACTTTGGGGCGCTGTTTAAGACAGTGTAGGGGCGGGCTTGCATTGGGAGCAGAGCGATATCCATTACCGCCATGCTAACCATGTTAGCTGGTGATGTCATCAGTGCAACGCAGACCAATGTCCCTCCCCTTCACTTAGAGACCACCAGGAAGGGCTTCTGCCGAGCCAGGAGGGGGTGCCGGGCTGCCTGTTGGTGGCTCGGCCGAACCAGAGACCGCCATTGTCGGGCCGACTGCAAAGTTTGCGCCGCCCCGGCCTGGGGGCAATTGTCGATGGGTCGCACCATCTGCCTGCCCCCGGTTGGAAAGGCCTTCCCACCACATTACCGCCTCTAACGGGCCTTAAAAAAGGGGCAATTTCAGATGTCTAATTTCAGGCACATCTTTGTAAAGCAGATACACCGTACAGCTTATGCCTTTCTCTGTCTCTCCATCCAATTATAAACAAATAGGACAAATATTCAATACAAAATATTTTTATCTGAATGGTGAATTCAATATTTCAGCGTCTTCGTCACAAAGATTATGATATAAATTAAATAAATTGTTCTTTGGGTACACAATTCAACGGTGGCATATTTTCCAATACACTCCTGCTCTTCATTGTTTATTTTCTGTACCTACCTCTCAGTGCTAAATGCTATTACCATAGCCTGTACTCTGCACTCAATAATAAAACCTTGTGAGGCTGTCCAGTTTGCACTAATTAATCAAATAACTGTTGGCTGAGGAAACCGTGTTTTTATCAAAAAAACCTTCCCCACCCTGGAGCAATCCTTAATACAGATAGTTGCATTCTGTTGTTTAACATATTATTGATTGCACATGATATATGGTAAATGTTTTTACACCAGACAGGTGCCTGGTTGGTTTGCTGAATTTCCCTCCCTCCCTACATCCTGCACTTTCACTGTGACAGTCTATTATTGATAGAGCTAACTCTTTATATATATTACTTTAATTACTGCCTTGCTCTTGAGAGAAAAGTTTACCACAGTCTGTCACTTAAATTATTAGAAGAAGTAAGTGTTGGTCAGTTTGTCCATAGCTGTTCATTTCTAGTGATCTAATTAATCGATCTAATTGGTTTCAGTAATCTGATCAGTTCATGGGACTATTATCTCCCCTCTCATTGCACTGCCCTGTCATGGCCTCTTTTCTTCTTCAAAGCTTCATGTTAACTTCTTCTTATTGGTTGTTGCAAATTCTGCTCCTGTCATCCAATAACCATATCTGATGCCACACTTAGCAGACCAAATTTATTACCAATCAAATAGCCATCCAATCAAATAGCCAGCCCTTGAGCTAGGCCTCAGCCTAATCATCTCCACAAACTTGAAACTCTTTTGGAGTTTATCTGCAAAACAAAACATTAAACCGTGCCACCCGACCTGGGTGACACACCAGACATTTACAAGGCCCTTTTTTTTTCTTCCTTTTTTTGGTTTTTTTTTTGTGTTTTTCTTCTTTTTTTTGGTTTTTTTTTTGGACACTAAAATCACAATTTTTCCCCAGTGCCCCCTATAAAAGGGAAGGGGGACACTAAAAGCACCGGCAATTAAAACAAATTAAACTTTAAAGCGTAAAATCAAATTAAAATTTGGTTGCCGGGCGTGATTCCACAAACTTGAATAGTGAGGATTACAATCTCACCTGTATTGTTATCAGAAGTACCAAATGGGGGATAGTCACCCCAGCCACGCTCCCACAAATCTTAATAGGCAGTTATATAACCAGTGATAGACTTCTGGGAGAAGACTTCTAGCCTATTGTGTGAGCTCGGACGACTTTGAAATGGCAAACTGGGGGAAAATAATGACAAATTGGGAGAACTGTCGTGAAGGAGTTAGTAAGCTTAATGGTGCAAGTTAGCTGAATTAATATGAATATTATAGCCATTACGAAACCAGTGTGCTTCAGTGAGTTTTGTCATTTCAGCTTGTGAATGTACGCCTCCCTCATACTAGTGGTCTGTGCAAGTCATCCATGCCAGTTCCCATGGCGATTTCACCAGTGCTCACTCTTTAAACAAAATGTTTTAATTAAATTAGAATAAAAATAAGTTGAAAGTAAAGAGAAAAAATATGGTGGAAATCTGAAAAACAAATAACAATTGTTCAAACACAGGAAGAATTCATAAGAACATAAGAACATAAGAAATAGGAGCAGGAGTAGACCATATGGCCCCACGAGCCTGCTCCGCCATTCAATAAGATCATGGCTGATCTGATCATAGACTCAGCTCCACTTCCCTGCCCACTCTCCATAACCCTTTGCTCCCTTATCGCTCAAAAATCTGTCTATCTCCGCCTTAAATATATTCAATGACCCAGTCTCCACAGTTCTCTGGGACAGAGAATTCCATAGATTTACAACTCTCTGAGGGAAGAAGTTTCTCCTCATCTCAGTTTTAAATGAGCGGCCCCTTATTCTAAGACTATGTCCCCTCGTTTTAGTTTCCTCTATGAGTGGAAATATCCTCTCTGCATCCATCTTGTCGAGCCCCCTCATTATCTTATAAGTTTCAATAAGATCACCTCTCATTCTTCTGAACACCAATGTGTATAGGCCCAACCTACTCAACCTATCCTCACAAGTCAACCCCATCATCTCCGGAATCAACCTAGTGAACCTTCTCTGAACTGCCACCAATGCAAGTATATCCTTCCTTAAATACGGTGACCAAAACTGGCCTCACCAATACCCTGCACAGTTGTAGCAGGACTTTTCTGCTTTTATACTTTGTAACACCTCTGTTTAAAAAAGGGGGCAGACAAAAGGCAGGTAACTATAGGCCGGTTAGTTTAACATCTGTAGTGGGGAAAATGCTTGAAACTATCATTAAGGAAGAAATAGCGGGACATCTGGATAGGAATAGTGCAATCAAGCAGACACAGCATGGATTCAAGAAGGGGAAATCATGTTTAACTAATTTACTGGAATTCTTTGAGGATATAACGAGCATGGTGGATAGAGGTGTACCGATGGATGTGGTATATTTAGATTTCCAAAAGGCATTCGATAAGGTGCCACACAAAGGGTGACTGCAGAAGATAAAGGTACGCGGAGTCAGAGGAAATGTATTAGCATGGATAGAGAATTGGCTGGCGAACAGAAAGCAGAGAGTCGGGATAAATGAGTCTTTTTTGGGTTGGAAATCGGTGGTTAGTGGTGTGCCACAGGGATCGGTGCTGGGACCACAACTGTTTACAATATACATAGATGACCTGGAAGAGGGGACAGAGTGTAGTGTAACAAAATTTGCAGATGACACAAAGATTAGTGGGAAAGCGGGTTGTGTAGAGGACACAGAGAGGCTGCAGAGAGATTTAGATAGGTTAAGCGAATGGGCTAAGGTTTGGCAGATGGAATACAATGTCGGAAAGTGTGAGGTCATCCACCTTGGAAAAAAAAACAGTAAAAGGAAATATTATTTGAATGGGGAGAAATTACAACATGCTGCAGTGCAGAGGGACCTGGGGGTCCTTGTGCATGAATCCCAAAAAGTTAGTTTGCAGGTGCAGCAGGTAATCAGGAAGGCGAATGGAATGTTGGCCTTCATTGCGAGAGGGATGGAGTACAAAAGCAGGGAGGTCCTTCTGCAACTGTATAGGGTATTGGTGAGGCCGCACCTGGAGTACTGCGTGCAGTTTTGGTCACCTTACTTAAGGAAGGATATACTAGCTTTGGAGGGGGTACAGAGACAATTCACTCGGCTGATTTTGGAGATGAGGGGGTTACCTTATGATGATAGATTGAGTAGACTGAGTCTTTACTCGTTGGAGTTCAGAAGGATGAGGGGTGATCTTATAGAAACATTTAAAATAATGAAAGGGATAGACAAGATAGAGGCAGAGAGGTTGTTTCCACTGGTCGGGGAGACTAGAACTAGGGGGCACAGCCTCAAAATATGGGGGAGCCAATTTAAAACCGAGTTGAGAAGGAATTTCTTCTCCCAGAGGGTTGTGAATCTGTGGAATTCTCTGCCTAAGGAAGCAGTTGAGGCTAGCTCATTGAATGTATTCAAGTCACAGGTAGATAGATTTTTAACCAATATGGAATTTAAGGGTTACGGGGAGCAGGCGGGTAAGTGGAGCAGAGTCCACGGCCAGATCAGCCATGATCTTGTTGAATGGTGGAGCAGGCTCGAGGGGCTAGATGGCCTACTCCTGTTCCTAATTCTTATGTTCTTATGTTCTTATCCCCCTTACAATAAAGGCCAACATTCCATTTGCCTTCCTGATTACTTGCTGTACCTGCATGCTCACTTTTTGTGTTTTATGCACAAGGACCCCCAGGTCTCTCTGCAAATTATAATTTGCTTTTCTATTATTTTTGCCACAGTGGATAACCTCACATTTTCCCACAGTATACTCCATCTGCTAAATTTTTGCCCACTCACTTAGCCTGTCTATATCCCTTTGCAGGTTTTTTGTATCCTCCTCACCATTTGCTTTCCCACCCATCTTTGTATCATCAGCAAACTTGGCTACATTACATTCGGCCCCTTCATCCAAATCATTAATACAAATTTTAAATAGTTGAGGACCCAGCAGCGATCCCTGCAGCACCCTACTAGTCACTGTTTGCCAACCGGAAAATGACTAATTTATCCCGACTCTCTGTTTTCTGTTAGTTAGCCAATCCTCTAGACATGCTAATATATTACCACCAACTCCGTGAGCTTATATCTTGTGCAGTAACCTCTTATGTGGCACCTTATTGAATGCCTTCCAGAAATCCAAATACACCACATCCACTGGTTCCCTTTTATCCACCCTGCTCGTTACATCCTCAAAAAACTCCAGCAAATTTGTCAAACATGATTTCCCTTTCATAAAACCATGCTGACTATGTTTGATTGAATCATGCTTTTCCAAATGTCCCACCACTGCTTCCTTAATAATGGACTCCAGCATTTTCCCAACGACAGATGTTTGGCTAACTGGTCTATAGTTTCCTGCTTTTTGTCTGCCTCCTTTTTTAAATAGGAGCTTTATATTTGCGGTTTTCCAATCTGCTGGGACCGTCCCAGAATCTAGGGAATTTTGGTCGATTACAACCAATGCATCCACTATCTCTGCAGCCACTTCTTTTAAGACCTGAGGATGTAAGCCATCAGGTCCAGGGAACTTGTCTGCCTTTAGTCCCATTATTTTACCTAGTACTATTTCATTAGTGCTCGTGATTGTATTAAGTTCCTCCCTACATATAGCCCCATATAGACGAGAGGCCAAAAAAGGCCCAACGCGGTGGCAGTTGGGAGCAGCGTCGGAGGTGCCTGGAGAGGCGTGAGTCCGGGGTCGGCAAGAGGCCTATAAAAAGCCCAACGCGGCGGCAGTCGGCAGCAGCGTTGGAGGTGCGTGGAGGGGCGTGCATGTGCAGCTACAGGGAGAAGGCAAAAAAGAAGGAGAAAGAAACAGAAAGGTGACGTCACAGCCAAGGGGGTAAGTGATTGGCTGGTGATTGGTGAGTAGTTTTTCTTTTTTCTCTTCTATAACAGTGAGTTAACTTTAGCATTGTTGTTGCCAATTTAAGTTAATCTAAGGGTTAAGTCAAGGCAGGAGAGCTCGGTCACGTGATATGCTCCTCCTGTACCATGTGGGAACTCAGGGACACTTCCGGTGTACCTGAAGACTATGTGTGCGGGAAGTGTATCCGCCTCCAGCTCCTGACGGTCCGCGTTGCGGAATTGGAGCTGAGGGTGGATTTACTCTGGAGCATTCACGATGCTGAGAATGATGTGAGTAGCATGTGTAGCAAGTTGGTCTTACCGCAGGTGAAGGGTCCACAGCCAGCTAGGGAATGGAAGACCAGCAGGAAGAGAAGTGTAAGGAAGGTAGGGCAGGGGTCCCCTGCGGTCATCCCCCTGTAAAACAGATACACCGCTTTGGGTACTGTTGAGGAAGATGACTCATCAGGGGAAGGCAGCAGCAGCCAAGTTCATGGCACCGTGGCTGGCTCTGCTGCACAGAAGGGTGGGAAAAAGAGTGGGAGAGCGATAGTGATAGGGGACTCTATTGTAAAGGGAATAGATAGGAGTTTCTGCGGCCGCAACCGAGACTCCAGGATGGTATGTTGCCTCCCTGGTGCAAGGGTCAAGGATGTCTCGGAGCGGCTGCAGACATTCTGGAGAGGGAGGGTGAACAGCCAGTTGTCGTGGTACATGTAGGTACCAACGATATAGGTAAGAGGCGGGAAGAGGTCCTACAAGCTGAATTTAGGGAGCTAGGAGTTAAATTAAAAAGTAGGACTACAAAGGTAGTAATCTCTAGATTGCTACCAGTGCCACATGCTAATCAGAGTAGCGGGAGCAGGGTAGTTAGAATAAATACGTGGCTTGAGCAGTGGTGCAAGAGGGAGGGATTCAAATTCCTGGGACATTGGAACCAGTTCTGGGGGACGTGGGACCTGTACAAAAGGGATGGTCTGCACTTGGGCAGGACTGGAACTGATGTCCTAGGGGTAACATTTTCTAATGCAGTTCGGGAGTGTTTAAACTAATATGACAGGGGAATGGGAACCTATGCAGCGAGATAGGGCGAAGTAATATGGAGTCAGAAACAGATGGTAGAAAGGTAAAAAGCAATAGTGGAAGGCCGAGTAAACAATTGCAAGAAACAAAAAGGGCCATACTACATCATAATTCTAAAAGGACAAAGGGTGTTAAAAAAACAAGCCTGAAGGCTTTGTGTCTTAATGCAAGGAGTATCCATAATAAGGTGGATGAATTAACTGTGCAAATAGATGTTAACGGATCTGATGTGATTGGGATTACAGAGACATGGCTCCAGGATGATCAGGGCTGGGAACTCAACATCCATGGGTATTCGATATTCAGGAAGGATAGAATAAAAGGAAAAGGAGGTGGGCTAGCATTGCTGGTGAAAGAGGAGATTAATGCAATAGTTAGGAAGAACATTAGCTTGGATGATGTGGAATCTATATGGGTAGAGCTGCAGAACACCAAAGGGCAAAAAACGTTAGTGGGAGCTGTGTACAGACCTCCAAACAGTAGTAGTGATGTTGGGGAGGGCATCAAACACGAAATTAGCGGTGCATGCAATAAAGGTGCAGCAGTTATCATGGATGACTTTAATATGCATATAGATTGGGCTAACCAAACTGGAAGCAATACGGTGGAGGAGGATTTCCTGGAGTGCATCAGGGATGGTTTTCTAGACCAATATGTCGAGGAACCAACTAGAGGGGAGGCCATCTTAGACTGGGTGTTGTGTAATGAGAGAGGATTAATTAGCAATCTCATTGTGCGAGGCCCCTTGGGGAAGAGTGACCATAATATGGTGGAATTCTACATTAGGATAGAGAATGAAACAGTTGATTCAGAGACCATGGTCCAGAACTTAAAGAAGGGTAACTTTGAAGGTATGAGGTGTGAATTGGCTAGGATAGATTGGCAAATGATACTTAAGGGGTTGACTGTGGATGGGCAATGGCAGACATTTAGATACCGCATGGATGCACTACAACAATTGTACATCCCTGTCTGGCGTAAAAATAAAAAAGGGAAGGTGGCTCAACCGTGGCTATCAAGGGAAATCAGGGATAGTATTAAAGCCAAGGAAGTGGCATACAAATTGGCCAGAAATAGCAGTGAACTTGGGGATTGGGAAAAATTTAGAACTCAGCAGAGGAGGACAAAGGGTTTGATTAGCGCAGGGAAAATAGAGTACGAGAGGAAGTTTGCAGGGAACATTAAGACGGACTGCAAAAGTTTCTATAGATATGTAAAGAGAAAAAGGATAGTAAAGACAAACGTAGGTCCCCTGCAGTCTGAATCAGGGGAAGTCATAACTGGGAACAAAGAAATGGCAGACCAATTGAACAAGTACTTTGGTTCGGCATTCACTAAGGCGGACACAATCAACCTTCCGGATATAAAAGGGGTCAGAGGTCTAGTAAAAAGGAGGAACTGAGGGAAATCCTTATTAGTCAGGAAAATGTGTTGGGGAAATTGATGGGATTAAAGGCCGATAAATCCCCAGGGCCTGATGGACTGCATCCCAGAGTACTTAAGGATGTGGCCTTGGAAGTAGCGGATGCATTGACAGTCATTTTCCAACATTCCATAGACTCTGGATCATAGAAACATAGAAACATAGAAAATAGGTGCAGGAGTAGGCCATTCGGCCCTTCTAGCCTGCACCGCCATTCAATGAGTTCATGGCTGAACATGCAACTTCAGTACCCCATTCCTGATTTCTCGCCATACTCCTTGATCCCCCTAGTAGTAAGGACTTCATCAAACTCATTTTTGAATATATTTAGTGAATTGGCCTCAACAACTTTCTGTGATAGAGAATTCCACACGTTCACCACTCTCTGGGTGAAGAAGTTTCTCCTCATCTTGGTCCTAAATGGCTTTTCCCTTATCCTTAGACTGTGACCCCTGGTTCTGGACTTCCCCAACATTGGGAACATTCTTCCTGCATCTAACCTGTCTGAACCCATCAGAATTTTAAACGTTTCTATGAGATCCCCTCTCATTCTTGTGAACTCCAGTGAATACAAGCCCAGTTGCTCCAGTCTTTCTTGATAGGTCAGTCCCACCATCCCGGGAATCAGCCTGGTGAACCTTCGCTGCACTCCCTCAAGAGCAAGAATGTCCTTCCTCAGGTTAGGAGTCCAGAACTGTACACAATACTCCAGGTGTGGCCTCACCAAGGCCCTGTACAACTGTACCAACACCTCCCTGCCCCTGTACTCAAATCCCCTCGCTATGAAGGCCAACATGCCATTTGCTTTCTTAACCGCCTGCTGTACCTGCATGCCAACCTTCAATGACTGATGTACCATGACACCCAGGTCTCGTTGCACCTCCCCTTTTCCTAATCTGTCATCATTCAGATAATAGTCTGTCTCTCTGTTTTTACCACCAAAGTGGATAACCTCACATTTATCCACATTATACTTCATCTGCCATGCATTTGCCCACTCACCTAACCTATCCAAGTCGCTCTGCAGCCTCATAGCATCCTCCTCGCAGCTCACACTGCCACCCAATTTAGTGTCATCCGCAAATTTGGAGATACTACATTTAATCCCCTCGTCTAAATCATTAATGTACAATGTAAACAGCTGGGGCCCCAGCACAGAACCTTGCAGTACCCCACTAGTCACTGCCTGCCATTCTGAAAAGTACCCATTTACTCCTACTCTTTGCTTCCTGTCTGACAACCAGTTCTCAATCCACGTCAGCACACTACCCCCAATCCCATGTGCTTTAACTTTGCACATTAATCTCTTGTGTGGGACCTTGTCGAAAGCCTTCTGAAAGTCCAAATATACCACATCAACTGGTTCTCCCTTGTCCACTCTACTGGAAACATCCTCAAAAAATTCCAGAAGATTTGTCAAGCATGATTTCCCTTTCACAAATCCATGCTGACTTGGACCTATCATGTCACCTCTTTCCAAACGTGCAACGAGACCTGGGTGTCATGGTACATCAGTCATTGAAGTTTCCTATCGAGTGGAGGGTAGCCAATGTAACCCCACTTTTTAAAAAAGGAGGGAGAGAGAAAACAGGAAATTATAGATCGGTCAACCTGACATCAGTAGTGGGTAAAATGATGGAATCATTTATTAAGGATGTCATAACAGCGCATTTGGAAAGAGGTGACATGATAGGTCCAAGTCAACATGAATTTGTGAAAGGGAAATCATGCTTGACAAATCTTCTGGAATTTTTTGAGGATGTTTCAAGTAGAGTGGACAAGGAGGAACCAGTTGATGTGGTATATTTGGACTTTCAGAAGGCTTTCAACAAGGTCCCACACAAGAGATTAATGTGCAAAGTTAAAGCACATGGAATTGGGGGTATTGTGCTGACATGGATTGAGAACTGGTTGGCAGACAGGAAGCAAAGAGTAGGAGTAAATGGGTACTTTTCAGAATGGCAGGCAGTGACTAGTGGAGTACCGCAAGGTTCTGTGCTGGGGCCCCAGCTGTTTACATTGTACATTAATGATTTGGACGAGGGGATTAAATGTAGTATCTCCAAATTTGTGGATGACACTAAGTTGGGTGGCAGTGTGAGCTGCGAGGAGGATGCTATGAGGCTGCAGAGTGACTTGCATAGGTTAGGTGAGTGGGCAAATGCATGGCAGATGAAGTATAATGTGGATAAATGTGAGGTTATCCACTTTGGTGGTAAAAACAGAGAGACAGGCTATTATCTGAATGGTGACAGATTAGAAAAAGAGAAGGTGCAACGAGACCTGGGTGTCATGGTACATCAGTCATTGAAGGTTGGCATGCAGGTACAGCAGGCGGTTAAAAAAACAAATGGCATGTTGGCCTTCATAGCGAGGGGATTTGAGTACAGGGGCAGGGAGGTGTTGCTACAGTTGTACAGGGCCTTAGTGAGCCCACACCTGGAGTATTGTGTCCAGTTTTGGTCTCCTAACTTGAGGAAGGACATTCTTGCTATTGAGGGAGTGCAGCGAAGGTTCACCAGACTGATTCCCGGGATGGCAGGACTGACATTTCAAGAAAGACTGGATCAACTGGGCTTGTATTCACTGGAGTTCAGAAGAATGAGAGTGGATCTCATAGAAGCATTTAAAATTCTGATGGGTTTAGATGCAGGAAGAATGTTCCCAATGTTGGGGAAGTCCAGAACCAGGGGTCACATTCTAAGGATAAGGGGTAAGCCATTTAGGACTGAGATGAGGAGAAACTTCTTCACCCAGAGAGTGGTGAACCTGTGGAATTCTCTACCACAGAAAGTTGTTGAGGCCAATTCACTAAATATATTCAATGGGGAGTTAGATGTAGTCCTTACTACGAGGGGGATCAAAGAGTATGACGAGAAAGCAGGAATGGGGTACTGAAGTTGCATGTTTAGCCATGAACTCATTGAATGGCGGTGCAGGCTCAAAGGGCCGAATGGCCTACTCCTGCACCTATTTTCTATGTTTCTATGATTATCCACTGTTGGGATGTTTTTAGTGTATTCTACCATGAAGTCCGATACAAAATATTTGTTCAATATCTCTGCCATTTCCCTGTTCTCCATTATTAATTCTCCAGTCTCATCCTCCAGGGGACGAACATTTACTTTAGCCACTCTTTTCCTTTTTATGTACCTGTAGAATCTCTTACTATCTATTTTTATATTTTGTGCTATTTTACTTTCAGAATCTATCTTCCCTCAGTTTTTTAGTTGGTTCTCTGCTGGCTTTTAAAAATTTCCCAATCATCTGGCCTCCCACTAGTCTTGGCCACATTGTATGCATTTCGAAAGAGAAAGAGAGTTTAACATTTTATGTTAGATCTGAACAGACTTCATAGGAACTGCCATGATCATTATGGAGGTGAAGTTCTTTGTGGCTTCTCCTGCTCCACCAGTGTAATCTGAGTGGAAGTTTAGCAGAATCCCCGCTTGTGTGTAAATAAGTTTTACCGCACAAGTTACAGCAGCTGAGTGGAAGAAGGCATGAGAAAACTCCCAGCCTAGATGAGAACACTGGCTTTCACCTCTAAAACCCAGTTTAAAGTTCAGCAGGGCTGGCAATGTGAAAGTCTCCCCTCTCTGTTGGTTATAAAAGATCAAAGAAAACTTGAAGATGAAATGGAATTGTTTTGAAGATTTACAAGGTTACCGGGAATCACAATGTGAATTAGAAGGGTAAAAGAGCAATGAAAAATTGGATTGTAGCTAACAATAAGTAGGATCCAAATAATTACTTTCAGTTCTGCATAAAGTAGACCCTGGGTAACTTTGTTATGAATTATCATAAAATGGCAGATGTGTTGGCCACATGCTTCACAATAGTCTTTACTCATGGAGGTTCTGGACAAATTCCAGTGACTGGCTCAGAAATCTGTGTAGATGTCAGTAAAGTAGAGGCTACAAAGAAATGCAAGGAATTAAGCATCTGCGGGGCACTGACACCAATAGTGATACATCAGGAAAGCCTCAAAGAGCTGAGAGAGGAAAGAGGCAAACTCTCGACAATATATTTTAACAACTCCATAAATACACAGATTATATCTGAGGAATCTAGGACAGTGAATATTATTATGTTCAACAAATGGAGTGAGACATAAATTGAGGAATTATAGACCAGTTAGTAATCATTAGTAGTGGAGAAATGCTTGAGAGCATTATATAAGATGCTATTGATGTTTATCTAAAAAAGCCAGAAGCTATCTTATGTGTCGTTAGTTGGTATTATTGGACAAGGATGAGGGTGAGTGTGAGGGGTGGCTAGTGAGATGGGGAAATGGTAATATAGATAGAGAGAAAGCGGGATGGGTGGAGGTGTAAGGTAAGATGTTGTGAGTAAGGATATGCAGGAGTAGGATACGGAAGGTAGAGTGATGGGGATATGATGAGTGGCACAGCACGATGAGATTGAGTGTGGCTTTGCAGTAACGTTTCGTGATTCACTGCAGCCAGGTCCCCCTGACGACATTCCTGCTTGTGCCCTCCTGTGCAATGGGCAACCAGGCTGCGTTGGTGTCATGTGGAAGTCTGTTCCGCCCATTAGAATGGAAGAGAACCTGCTTGCATGCTGTGACTCCCTCCAGAAGCAAATGGAGAGAGTCATGTGAGAGTCTGGTGCAGCCATGCACCTTTGCACAGTGCTTGTCAGTGTTTGCAGCACTTCAATGCTGTAGAATATTGACAGGACAACTGTCAAATAAAAGTTGGCTATGGTCCCTTTAAGGAAACTGGCTGATGATGTGTCATCAGATGATGTCATCAAACCCGCTTCCTGTTAATTGGCCGGGAACCTTGCAGGGCGGGCATAACAAGCCCAATCAACGTAAAATCAGATCAACAGAGCTTCATGGAAGCGGGAGCGGGATCGTAGTCCACCACTTACCTCGGTCACACTTAGCCCGCCTCGGTAAGTAAAATCGCGGCCCTGGTTTCTGGATGAGATCTTTTCCAAGGTCAGGAGCATTATATCATATGATGCACAGTGTCATATGCTGCTCGTAAAATTGAGTTGTGCTCCTTTAAAGCTGAAACTACAAAAAAATGACTTAATAAGGAGAAAAGGGATCGGAGGGACAATAAGCATTGGGAAATGGCAGGGCATGATCACTGTTAAAGAATAAAACTTCTTGAAAGTAAAGAGAGAAATAGCAAGGCAGAGGGAGCTGAGTAGCGAATGCTAGAGAGCAGGAAATCAGTGGCTTTAGATCATGGAGCACAGGAAGCAAAAGACAAATCTGGGGGGTTAAATGTAAAGTTATAAATCAGATGGAGGAAACTAAGGTCGGGTAGGGTGGGACTGTGGAGAATATTTAAATTCAAGTTTGAGAATTTTTCAATGAAGATGTTGGACTCATGGAGCCAGTGAACTTGAAGAGGACAGGGTGGTGGGGAAGGAGGCAGGTGTTTTGCAATGTTTTGAATGAATTGAAATGTGTGGAGGGTTGATGGAACAAAACCAGCTGGAAGGCCAATGAGAAAGCAAGCCTTGAGTAATGAAGTCATGGGCGAGTGTTTTGGCAGCAGAATGGGGGACACAGGGATGGAGGCAGACAATGTTTCAGTGATGGAAGAAAGTCACTTTGGTAATGGAGAGAATGTGGAGGAAGAAGCTGGGCTAACTGATTGAAATAGGTCCATCATGAGTTCATTTGGAGGGCAATTCCTCTTATGCACTTTCTGAGGTAACTTGGAGGATAAATTCTCTGTAGATTGACAGCTGGTTGTAAATCCTAGACTCCTCCCAAAGCCAGAAAAATCATCAGGAAATGTTTCTTTCTTTTAAAAACAAACTGCAAAGTTTTATGCCTCAGAGAGGTCGAAATTCGGTATCGCACTGTTAGGGGGCAGTAACCGAGGCGAGGCAGGACTTCCTGCACCCAGCGTATTTCCTTCTCCTTCATATGCTTGTCCAGCCTCCCCTTAAATGCATCTATACTATTCACTTCCACCACTCCCTGTGGTGGCGAGCTCCACATTCTCACCACAGGGAGTGGTGGAAGTTTCTTCTGAATTCCCTATTGGATTTCTTGGTGACTATCTTATGTTGATGGCCTCTAGTTATGCTCTACCCCACAAGTGGAAACATTCTCTCTGTATCCACACCATCAAAATGTTTCATCATTTATAAAACAAGAGAAAAGAGACACAACTTGATGATCCTTTCCTGATATGTACGGAATAAAAGGCCACTCAATTGCACATTTCACAGAATTTGTTCTTTTTTTATTCATTCATGGGATGTGGGCATCGCCAACAAGCCCAGCATTTACTGCCCATCCCTAATCTCTCTGGAGAAGTGGTGGTAGTGGTGAGTCACCTTCTTGAACTCAACTGTAGTGGCTTGCGAGTCCATTGCAGAGTGCAGTTAGGAGTCAGCTCGGGTAAGGGTGGCTCATTTCATTCCCTAAAGGATATTAGTGAACCAGATGGGATTTTATGACAATCCGGTAGTTTCATGTCACCATTACTGATAGTAGCTTTTTTATTTCACATTTTATTTTATTGAATTTAAATTCCCCAGCTGCCGTGGTGGAATTTGAACTGATGTCGACAGATCATTAGTCCAGACGCTGGATTACTAGTCCAGTAACATACCCACTGTGCTACTGTACCCCGTAAGGGCCATTGAAAACAAACTATCAAAATAAGAAATTAAAAAAAGATGGGAATTAGTGATTTTTCATTTTTAAAAGAGGCTGAGACAGACTGAGCACTACAAAAATAAAAATAAATCTGAGATGACAGAATTGAAGTTGACAGGAGAGAGAAAGTAGATGGGGATAAAAAAAAGACTAAACCAAAATGGAGTGATACAGCTGACAGCAAAGACCGACAAGGCAGCTCCATGACAGTTAAAGCAACCGCTTTTATAGTCAATTTTCAAATGGTTTTGATATAAATGGTTTTCACTGACTTTTTAACAGAATTTGAGCATGATTTTTGCTATAAGGATATTATTTTGTGTATTTGAGCTAAATTCCTAATCATACAATTTTAAACGCAATTGAACGTTAATCTAAGGAAAGCTGTTTAGCAGGCCATTAACTGGATATTTTATGATAATTTATTAATAAACTCTTGGTAATATGTAGCTATTATCTGGTTTATTTTAGTAACTTGATGAGTTGGACAAATTGAGCACTCCTTCGTAAAGGGATCAGAGACGTGAAGATGACAATTATAGTGATTTGCAAGTAAATCTCCAGCACAATTCAGCAATGCCACTCTTTGCTGTGGCAACTGCTAAAATTGTAACGAAACTCAAAACAAAAATGTCACTTGCTGTTTATAGGTCCAGCCTCTGAATTCGAATGAGGAGAAGGGGAAGGGTGTTGGCACCTTGTGCAATACTGATGTGCTGCTGATACAGTATGTGTTGAAGATTATGCCGGTATTATTTCGTGTTCAGTTTGCGATTGAGATGGGAAAAGACTTTCAACCATGGTAAATTATTCATGAACGAAGGGGCACGCTGCACAACTCTCCCCTGCTCTTTATGTTAAATTGTTAAATTGTTAAACTGATCACGGGGAGTATTTAACCCACAATGGATGCTGGAATGCAGCAAGCTGCAAGTGAGGCCAGGCAGTCAGCCTGAAGAATCAGGCACACAGGTATTGGTTAGAACATTCATCCAATAGAGAGAGCCAAGCAAATAATGCCAGAGGGATATATAACATCTGATCAGGCATGCAGGCAGGGGCGGATTAACCATGGGCCGGATGGTGCTGCAGCCCCAGGTCCACCAAATAAAAGTAGGAAACAAAATATAAGGCCTCCCAAATAGGCTGAATATATTAGACAATAAAAGAGGAAATACAAGACCAAGGAAAATATTGTTGATTGGCCTAACTTGTACATACTTATTTTTGCAGAAACAAGGGGTTAGAAGCTCCACTTTTGTGCTTATCGCCCAAAAATGGGCGTTATTTCTGGCGCGGGCAGTAAAAAAGGGTTTTCAGATCGCTGAGTTCTCGCCGATTCTCAAAACAAATAGTTTACATTTTTGAAAATGGGCGTTACCGTGAGGGATATCAAATGGGCGGTACCGTTAAATTTTTTTGACCTTCTGCCATAAAGTGTGGCCATCCTTAGCAACGGCACGGCAACGCTCAATTCCCACGATTCTGGAGATCAAAGGTCACCATGACATGTGCAGAAAAGGACACAGAGAGAGAGGGAGCTCAGAGGGACTGCAGGCATAGCTGGGTGTGGTGTGGCTGCTTTGGGAGGAAGGAGGGAGACACAGAAACATAGAAACATAGAAAATAGGTGCAGGAGTAGGCCATTCGGCCCTTCTAGCCTGCACCGCCATTCAATGAGTTCATGGCTGAACATGCAACTTCAGTACCCCATTCCTGCTTTCTTGCCATACCCCTTGATCTCCCTAGTAGTAAGGACTACATCTAACTCCTTGTTGAATATATTTAGTGAATTGGCCTCAACAACTTCCTGTGGTAGAGAATTCCACAGGTTCACCACTCTCTGGGTGAAGAGGTTTCTCCTCATCTCGGTCCTAAATGGCTTACCCCTTATCCTTAGACTGTGACCCCTGGTTCTGGACATCCTCAACATTGGGAACATTCTTCCTGCATCTAATCTGTCTGAACCCATCAGAATTTTAAATGTTTCTATGAGGTCCACTCTCATTCTTCTGAACTCCAGTGAATACAAGCCCAGTTGATCCAGTCTTTCTTGATAGGTCAGTCCCACCATCCCGGGAATCAGCCTGGTGAACCTTCGCTGCACTCCCTCAAGAGCAAGAATGTCCTTCCTCAAGTTAGGAGACCAAAACTATAAACAATACTCCTGGTGTGGCCTCATCAAGGCCCTGTACAACTGTAGCAACACCTCCCTGCCCCTGTACTCAAATTCCCTCGCTATGAAGGCCAACATGCCATTTGCTTTCTTAACCGCCTGCTGTACCTGCATGCCAACCTTCAATGACTGATGTACCATGACACCCAGGTCTCGTTCACCTCCCCTTTTCCTAATCTGTCACCATTCAGATAATAGTCTGTCTCTCTGTTTTTACCACCAAAGTGGATAACCTCACATTTATCCACATTATACTTCATCTGCCATGCATTTTCCCACTCACCTAACCTATCCAAGTCACTCTGCAGCATCATAGCATCCTCCTCGCAGCTCACACTGCCACCTAACTTAGTGTCATCCGCAAATTTGGAGATACTACATTTAATCCCCTCGTCTAAATCATTAATGTACAGTGTAAACAGCTGGGGCCCCAGAACAGAACCTTGCGGTAACCCACTAGTCACTGCCTGCCATTCTGAAAAGTACCCATTTACTCCTACTCTTTGCTTCCTGTCTGACAACCAGTTCTCAATCCACGTCAGCACACTACCCCCAATCCCATGCACTTTAACTTTGCACATTAATCTCTTGTGTGGGACCTTGTCGAAAGCCTTCTGAAAGTCCAAATATACCACATCAACTGGTTCTCCCTTGTCCACTCTACTGGAAACATCCTCAAAAAATTCCAGAAGATTTGTCAAGCATGATTTCCCTTTCACAAATCCATGCTGACTTGGACCTATCATGTCACCTCTTTCCAAATTCGCTGCTATGACATCCTTAATAATTGATTCCATCATTTTACCTACTGCCGAGGTCAGGCTCACCGGTCGAAAATTCCCTGTTTTCTCTCTCCCTCTTTTTTTAAAAAGTGGGGTTACATTGGCTACCCTCCACTCGATAGAAATTGATCCAATGGAATGTTGGAAAATGACTGTCAATGCATCCGCTATTTCCAAGGCCACCTCCTTAAGTACTCTGGGATGCAGTCCATCAGGTCCTGGGGATTTATCGGCCTTCAATCCCATCAATTTCCCCAACACAATTTCCCAACTAATAAGGATTTCCCTCAGTTCCTCCTCCTTACTAGACCCTCTGACCCCTTTTATATCTGGAAGGTTGTTTGTGTCCTCCTTAGTGAATACCGAACCAAAGTACTTGTTCAATTGGTCTGCCATTTCTTTGTTCCCCGTTATGACTTCCCCTGATTCTGACTGCAGGGGACCTACGTTTGTCTTTACTATCCTTTTTCTCTTTACATATCTATAGAAACTTTTGCAATCCATCTGAATGTTCCCTGCAAGCTTCTTCTCGTACTCCATTTTCCCTGCCCGAATCAAACCCTTTTGTCCTCCTCTGCTGAGTTCTAAATTTCTCCCAGTCCCCTGGTTCGCTGCTATTTCTGGCCAATTTGTATGCCGCTTCCTTGGCTTTAATACTATCCCTGATTTCCCTTGATAGCCACGGTTGAGCCACCTTCCCTTTTTTATTTTTACGCCAGACAGGAATGTACAATTGTCGTAGTTCATCCATATGGTCTCTAAATGTCTGCCATTACCCATCCACAGTCAACCCCTTAAGTATCATTCGCCAATCTATCCTAGCCAATTCACGCCTCATAGCTTCAAAGTTAGCCTTCTTTAAGTTCTGGACCATGGTCTCTGAATTAACTGTTTCATTCTCCATCCTAATGCAGAATTGCACCATATTATGGTCACTCTTCCCCAAGGGGCCTCGCACAATGAGATTGCTAATTAATCCTCTCTCATTACACAACACCCAGTCTAAGATGGCCTCCCCCCTAGTTGGCTCCTCGACATATTGGTCTAGAAAACCATCCCTTATACACTCCAGGAAATCCTCATCCACCGTATTGCTTCCAGTTTGGTTAGCCCAATCTATGTGCATATTAAAGTCACCCATTATAACTGCTGCACCTTTATTGCATGCACCCCTAATTTCCTATTTGATGCCCTCCCCTACATCACTACTACTGTTTGGAGGTCTGTACACAACTCCCACTAATGTTTTTTGCCCTTTGGTGTTCTGCAGCTCTACCAATATAGATTCCACATCATCCAAGCTAATGTCCTTCCTAACTATTGCATTAATCTCCTCTTTAACCAACAATGCTACCCCACCTCCTTTTCCTTTGATTCTATCCTTCCTGAATGTTGAATACCCCTGGATGTTGAGTTCCCAGCCCTGATCATCCTGGAGCCACGTCTCTGTAATCCCAATCACATCATATTTGTTAACATCTATTTGCACAGTTAATTGATCCACCTTATTACGGATACTCCTTGCATTAAGACACAATGCCTTCAGGCTTGTTTTTTTAACACCCTTTGTCCTTTTAGAATTTTGTTGTACAATAGCCCTTTTTGTTCTTTGCCTTGTGTTTCTCTGCCCTCCACTTTTCCTCATTTCCTTTCTGTCTTTTGCTTTTGTCTCCTTTTTGTTTCCCTCTGTCTCCCTGCATTGGTTCCCATCCCCCTGCCATATTAGTTTAACTCCTCCCCAACAGCACTAGCAAACATTCCCCCTAGGACATTGGTTCCGGTCCTGCCCAGGTGCAGACCGTCCGGTTTATACTGGTCCCACCTCCCCCAGAACCGGTTCCAATGCCCCAGGAATTTGAATCCCTCCCTGCTGCACCACTGCTCAAGCCACATATTGATCTGCACTATCCTGCAATTCCTACTCTGACTAGCACGTGGCACTGGTAGCAATCCCGAGATTACTACTTTTGAGGTCCTAGTTTTTAATTTAGCTCCTAGCTCCTTAAATTCGTTTCGTAGGACCTCATCCCTTTTTTTACCTATGTCTTTGGTACCAATGTGCACCACAACAACTGGCTGATCTCCCTCCCTTTTTAGAATGTCCTGCACCCGCTCCGAGACATCCTTGACCCTTGCACCAGGGAGGCAACATATCATCCTGGAGTCTCGGTTGCGGCCGCAGAAACACCTATCTATTCCCCTCACAATTGAATCCCCTATCACTATTGCTCTCCCACTCTTTTTCCTGCCCTCCTGTGCAACAGAGCCAGCCATGGTGCCATGAACTTGGCTGCTGCTGCCCTCCCCTGATGAGTCATCCCCCTCAACAGTACTCAAAGCAGTGTATCTGTTTTGCAGGGGGATGACCACAGGGGACCCCTGCATTACCTTCCTTGCACTACTCTTCCTACTGGTCTTCCATTCCTTAGCTGGCTGTGGACCCCTCTCCTGCGGTAAGACCAACTCGCTACACGTGCTACTCACGTCATTCTCAACATCGTGGATGCTCCAGAGTGAATCCACCCTCAGCTCCAATTCTGCAACGCGGTCCGTCAGGAGCTGGAGGTGGATACACTTCCCGCAGATGTAGTCATCAGGGACACCGGAAGTTTCCCTGAGTTCCCACATGTACAGGAGGAGCATATCACGTGACCGAGCTCTCCTGCCATGACTTAACCCTTAGATACACTTAAATTGGTGACAACACTGTTACAGGTTACTTACTGTTATAAAAAAGAAAAAGAAAAACTACTTACCAATCACCAGCCAATCACTTACCCCTTTAGCTGTGACGTCATCTTTTGATTCCTTTCTACTTCTTTTCTGCTTTTTCTCCCAATGGAGCTGCACAAGCTGGGCCTTTTATAGGCCTCACCACACTGCTCCCGCCTCTCGCCGACTGCCGCTGCCTGTGGAACATCCGCTGGGCCTTTTATAGGCCTCACCACACGGCTCCCGCCTCTCGCCGACTGCCGCTGCCTGTGGAACACCCGCTGGGCCTTTTATAGGCCTCACCACGCTGCTCCCGCCTCTTGCCGACTGCCGCTGCTTGTAGAACACCGCTGGGCCTTTTATAGGCCTCACCACACTGCTCCCGCCTCTCGCTGACTGCCGCTGCCTGTGGAACACCCGCTGGGCCTTTTATAGGCCTCACCACGCTGCTCCCGCCTCTCTCCGACTGCCACTTCCTGTGGAACACCCGCTGGGCCTTTTATAGGCCTCACCACGCTGCTCCCGCCTCTCGCCGACTGCCGCTGCCTGTGGAACACCGCTGGGCCTTTTATAGGCCTCACCACGCTGCTCCCGCCTCTCGCCGACTGCCGCTGCCTGTGGAGCACCTGCTGGGCCTTTTATAGGCCTCACCACACTGCTCCCGCCTCTCGCCGACTGCCGCTGCCTGTGGAACACCCGCTGGGCCTTTTATAGGCCTCACCACGCTGCTCCCGCCTCTCGCCGACTGCCACTTCCTGTGGAGCACCTGCTGGGCCTTTTATAGGCCTCACCATGCTGCTCCCGCCTCTCGCCGACTGCCGCTCCACAGACTTTAGAGCTTCACAGCAAGGAGGCAAACAAAAAGTAGCTGTTACCAGACACATATTTGACCGAATTTGCCCTATAATGGAGGGAGAGGAGGAAGCATCACAGCACGCTGTGGAGACTGACCCTGGAGAGAGCAGTGAGGTGGGAGAGGAACAAATTGGAGGGCTCAAAAGAGCGAGGAGGTTCTCGGAAGAGACAAATCCCTCCCTCCTGCAGAAGGTCGAGTCACGCTGGGGTGATTTGACACAGAGAGGGCGTGGGAAGCCCACCCCAAAAGCCTACCAGATGATATGGACTGAGATAGCAGAGGTGGTCTCGTCGGCAACCAACGAGGTGTGTGAGGGCAACCAATGCCGCAAATGATGGAATGACCCTGTGGGATCCACAAGAGTAAATATTAACATTGATTTACATGTACTTATGTATTTATATAATTGGATTTCTAACAGTCATGAGAGACTATCAGCAGATGTGAGGTCTTGCACTTTTACCTGGAATGTTTTACTCAAAGCCTGCGGTCACGGTGTACATCTTTTGGTAAAGAATGATCATTTTCATAATAATCATGATTACATTTGTTGGTTATATGTTGTATCATGCCATGTCATCCTGTCACCTTTTACAGAAGAAGCTATCGATGATGAGGTTCGTGCAGAGGTGAACGGGTGGGGGGCCACCAGTCCCCAGCGACATCACAGAGATGGAGGAGTGAGTGCTAGCACTCATGGGGAAGCACTCCCAGACAGCCATGGATGCATCTGCAGACCCTGAAGTGATGCCACATGAATAAAGCTTATACCATTGCGTGATGTAAAGTCAATAGATGCCACCAACTTATATCCGAACAATCATATATGATAGACGATTTCTAAAAGTGTCATAGAAATAATGCTGGCCTAATGAAAATTACTGCAATGCACAATGTGTTGATGGTCATGTTGATGTCTGCGATGATTTTGAGAGCGTTGGTGCTTTTGTCATGCATGTGCTGTGTGTAGCGCTGGACTCAGCTTGTCACCCTAGCATCTCCTTCTCCTCTAATAACCACATTTGTATCTTGCAGCTCAGCTAGCAGCACGTCCCAGGCAAGGCCAAAGAGGTCAGAAGGTGGGGGCGCGGGGCAGGAGTCGGCAAATGATCCTACTACAACTGGTGCTGAGGAGCTCCGATTATCGCCCATCAATCTGCTGGGTCTGTTCTCCACGGATGAGAGCGCGGACTTCGAAGAACCTGCATTGCCACGCTCCAGAAGCCATTCCAACCCAAGCCCATCTAGTGGTCCTACGGTCATTCCCGTCTCCACTCTGGAGGTGCCGGGCCCAAACACTTCTCCACAGGCACCCCAGTTTTCCCCAGGACGGAGCCGACCCCACAGAGGCCTCATGGACACGGCAGGTCTGTTCCACGAGCGCTACATGACAGCGGAGAGATGGTACAATTGTCCAAGAGGACTGTAGACATTGGTGACCAGCTCATCGAAGCATTGGGGGGCATATCCTGACACCTGGCCACCATGACTGAGTACATTCAGCGCATGGCGGAGTCCCTGAATGTGATAGCCAGGAACACTGCTGCCACAGGCTTCCCAGTGGTCCCCGAGCGTGGCACTCCAGCCCTAGGTTTCGCATCACCACTGCGAACGATAGGTGATAGCAAGGACCAAGATCCTGCTTCAGCATCAGAGAATGTTGCCCCCCGGAACCCCCCGCTCCCGTACCCATGCAACCAACGCATCTACCTTCATCCCCCCAATGAGGCACCGCCTGAGGAGCTCCTCGGCAGGCACTGTGGAGGGAGGAGGGGAAGGGGTAGAGGTTGGGAGAAGAAGGAGGGGGGGGGGAAGGAAAGTGAGGTGCATGTCCGCAGGTGATGGCGGTGTTATATCTCCATCTTGGTGTATGCAATTTGTTGCAATGTATGGGGGCTGGGGACCATGCTCCTGCTTTGCCTTTTTATTCTGTGTTGCTGGACATGTTGAACATGTGATTTATGTCAAAGGTGGAAAAAGTGGGATGTGGGCGGGGGTTAAGTGTTATTGGCTGTGATACTTATGATTTCAGACCAATGTTGGTATTAAACTTTTGTTATTGAACATAACCTTGTTGCGCATTGTCTCAGATAGCTGGATTGTTACACGCTGGTGATTCCTTATCATGAACGGGTTAAGTACAACTTAACATCAATCAACGTAAACTTTAACTGGCACCAAGATGATGGGCACCATTGATGTCTGAGCTGCACACACACAGCAATGTGTCAGCGTTGTCACTCACATTAGCGTTCTTTCAGGCACATCTTTCCAATATCAGCTCCTCATGTAAGAGTGGGATTTTTCATACTCAGAATCAGAAACATATATGTAATGTAATGAACGTGAACAAACATAATTATTGACCCATTTGGATCAGTTTGCCCCATCAGGCCCTTAATCGGGTCCTGCACGCAGGTATTGGTTCGAACATTCATCCATCAGGGAGAGCCAATCAAATAATGCGGGAGGTATATAACATAATTGAGTGATTTTTGAGGTCTGTCCACTGACAATTCTTTCAATTCACCAGATGCTCAATATATGTCCTCTTGGGTGTACTAGTTGTGAAGCTAGGTGGGAATGTTCCTTCAAATTGAATATTTCAATAAAGTGGAAAGTATGAGCACTTTCTGTTTAAAGAGCTCTCCCTACTGTATGTGGAAAATATCATCACATAAATCTATTTTTGCCGATAAAAGAAATCTTCCAGCAAAAGAACCAGAGGGGAGATAAGGAGATATGTTTTAAATCTGCAGTGAGCAGTTATGATCTGGAGTTCACTGCCTGAAAGGATGGTGGAAGCCGATTCAATAGTAAATGGAAGTTAGATATACGCTTGAAAAGGAAAAATTTGCAGGGCTATGGGGAAGAATAAGACTAATTGGATAGCTCTATCAGAGAGCCGGCACAGGCACGATGGGTCAAACGGCCGCCTTCTGCACTATATGATTCTATGAGAAGAAATATTCATATCTGCTGGCAGTGAAGACCTGCCATTCTGTTCTCCTTCACACAAGAGCTGCTTCAGTGAGTCACTAGAGATGACTGAATTGCAAAGAAGCTCCATTCATTTAATGAGGATCGCAAGTTCTTGCTAGCCACCAAACTTGGAAAACCGTGCAGAGTATGCAGCAGATACTTATCCCATAAGTCTTGATTGACTATTTTTATTTTTGAACAAAATCAAAGTACTGCGGATGCTGGAAATCTGAAATAAAAACAGCAAATGCTGAAAACACTCAGCTGGTCAGGCATCTGTGAGGAGAGAAACTCTGTTATTCCAGGTGCAATAAACACACATTTGAAGCAATACCTTTTTAACTACTTGTAGACCTACCTGGTGTTGTTCATGGGAATTTGGATGACATGGTGGTGCAAGAAATTTAAAGGTATATATAATGAATTTTATTTGTTATGTCTTTTGAGGTATAGAATAGAGCAGAGTATGGTACAGAAGATGTTTTATGTTGGAGGTAGATGGAGAGATGTATTACTAATGAGCAGTGGGAAGGTTGTGTGATCTTGCAGTAGTAGGAGAAAGAAAGCACTTGCATTTATACGGTGCCTTTCATGACCTCAGGACATCCTGAAGCTTTTTACATCCAATTAAGTCCTTTTGAAGTGTAACCACGGTTGTAATATAGGCAAAATGGCTGCCAACTTGCACACAACAAAGTCCCACAAACAACAATGAAATAACTTAAGAGACACATCTGTTTTAGTGGTGATGGTTGAAGGATATTTATTGGTTAGGACACCAGAGGAACTTCTCGGCTCTTCTTCAAATAGTGCCATGGAATATTTTATTCGACCTGAGAGGGCAGAGTTTGGTTTAATAACTCATCCGAAGGATGGCACCTTTGACAGCACACTCTCAGTACTGCGCTGACATACCAGCTTAGATTATGTACTTAAATCACGGGCATGGGGCTTATACCCACAATCTTCTCACTCAAAGGCAAGAGTGCTACCATTGAGCCACCTGCCAATGTTAGTAGGGTCAGGGGAGGTCCCTTTCTTTGAATGGCAATTGTGGGTGCTTACACCACTCTAGGCGCATCTTGGGTACCTGCCCATCAAAGAAACTGTATACTAGGGAAAAGTGGCCATTTGGCGATGTGGTTAAGAGTGTTGAAAAGACTCAACACCAACAAAACAAAATAGATGACAAAAAGGTAATTAATCCAAACTCCTTTTACTTAATATGAAGCATTTCCTTTAAATTGCATCCCTCCTGGGTAAGCCTCAGAAATTCCAGGGCAACATAAATGTGTTGGAGACCTGTGTCAGCTGTAACTCAATGGGTAGTACTCTTGTCTCTGATTGAGTAGATTGTAGGTTCAAGTCCCACTCCAGAGACTTGAACCCATAACAATCTAAGCAGACACTCTAGGGGAGTACTGCCCAGTGTCCTAGCCAATATTTATCCCTCAATCAACATCACTAAAGTAGATGATCTGGTCATTATCACATTGATGTTTGTAGGAACTTGTTGTGTGCTTTTTAGCTGCCACACTTCCAACATTACAACAGTGAATACCCTTCAAATTGGCTGTAAGATGCTTTGGGATTTCCGGTGGTTGTCAAAGGCACTATATAAATGGAAGTCATCATTTTCTTCTTCAAAATGAGTCTCTTCCCCTTTTACCTGATCATTCTACTTGGGGAAATGGGGATCCATGTGGTAAAGGCCAGGAAAATTAGTGCCATAAAGAGTCAATTTGAACTTTTCCTCCAGAGTGGAAACATGCAGCAGCAGGTAATCCCCATGTATTTGTTTTAATAGAAAGGAAAATCAGGCGGAGTGTAAAACAGACGCCAATCCACTGCTGCCTGTTCCTTGCCTGGCAGGACTGGTTAATATATTTTCCAGATCTGTTTCACCCCACCTCTAGCTCTCTGTCTCTTCGCCCTCTGTCTCTCATCTGTCTCTGTCTGTCTGTCATATTCTCTCTCCTAGTCTAGCTCAGCTTATCTCTCTAAAGTAAAAATAAGAACTTGAAGGTAGGTTTCCTATTGAAAATTACCTCAAATAAACTTTGCAAGCTCATTCAAAAGCAAGATACTGCAGATGGTGGAAATCTGAAATCAAGGCCTAGAAATTTAGGTCATTTGTGCCTCCCATTATGTGTAATGAGATAGGGTTAAGAAATGATCATAGCATGGTTGAATTTCAAATTCATTTGGAGGCTGAGAAAGTTGGATCTCAAACCATTGTCCTGAGCTTAAATAAAAGAGACTACAAAGGTATGAAGGCAGAGTTGGCTAAAGTGGACTGGGAAAATAGATTAAAGTTTAAGACGGTTGATAAGCAGTGGTGGACATTTAAGGAGATATTTCATAACTCTCCACAAAAATATATTCCAATGAGAAGGAAAGACTTTAAGTGAAGGGAGAACGATCCGTGCCTAACTAAGGAAATAAAGGATGGTATCAAATTGAAAACAATGGCATTCAACGTGGTCAAAATTAGTGGGAGGCCAGAGGATTGGGAAACTTTAAAAAAAACAGCAACGGATGACTAAAAAAATGAGAGGGAAGATATTTTCCTCTTTGCCAATTTTTGGCGACCAGGGGGATGTACAGCTGATTTTTTTTTGTGCCCGATTGCAGCAAAATAAAAAAATACAATTTTCGCCAAAGTAAAATTTAATTTTGCTGCTGCGGTATCTGAAGTTAAATCTGGAGATGGAGCTTCAAGTCTGCGCCAAAAGCTGAGGTTGCCTGGGTAATGAGACACACTGAGGGAGGTTGCCAGGGTAACGAGAGGCACACAGAGAACTGAAGTTCCATCTTCCTGCGAGTTGACGTTCCACGGTCAGGGCTTACAGTGGCGTGGTGGGGATTGCCTGAGATTGCATCAGGACCGGGGAGGGAGGGGTGGCGGGCATTCGGCCCAGGATTGCAGCGGGCGGGGCATTTGGCCCGGGATTAAAGCGGGGACGGGAGCAGCAGGGCTAATCAGTCTGGGATTGCAGCGGGGCGGGGGGGGGTGGTGGTTGTGGGGGGGGTGCCATTCGGGCCCGGTATTGAAGCGAGGCCTGGGAGGAGGCTTTCGGCCCGAGATTGTAGTGGGGGGGACAATCGGCCTGGGAGCGGGGTGCCAAAACCAGAACAATTAAGTAATCTTTAATGTAAAGAAATTCAAAGAACGTACTAAACATGATCATTATAAACTATCTTTAAGAACAAGACTAAACTGCAAAGAAACAGCTCCGATACAGTCCTTAACTTAACATAGGGTTTATCTGATTGGTACTTAAGGACACTCTGCACCATCCTTTAAAAAAATCAGTGTTGGGGAAAATCGCTTAAGTGGCCAAAAATGGCAAAAACCGTGCGGAAATCAGTTTTCACCCAGACCTGCGCCAAAAAATCTGGCTTATAAAAAATCTGGCACTTACAGTTGCCGCCAGTGTACAAACTTTGAGGAAAGTTGCAAAATCAAGATTGCTCAAAATAAATCATCAGACGCCAAAAAATTGGCGCCCACTGGTGGCGAAAATTGAGCCTTATGAGAGTAAACTAGCAAAAAATATAGGGCTATAATTGCTAAGCAACCCGCCAGCGCCCGATTGCTGCCCAAAATAATGCTAAGATTCCCAAAATTATCGCCGGCAAAAAATTTCCCCCAGAAGAGAAAAAAATCCGCCCAGCGAAAAAAATGGACGTTACACCCCGATTCTTGGAGAAAAAATGGAATCTTGGGCCAATTGGGTATTTAAAAAAAAAAATGGGTGATAATTAATAAATTTACTAAAAATTTACACCGAGGCTGCGGGTTGCAGATGACATCACCAGACCCACTTCCTTTTAATTGGCTTGGAACCTCACAGGGCGGGCGGGCTTAACAAGCCCCATCAGGACAAAATCACTTCAACAGAGGGTGATAGAACCGAGAGCGGGGTCACAGCCCGCTACCTACCTCGGCTGCACTTAGCTCGCCTCGGTAGGCGAAATCGCGGCCATAATAACTGTTATTGTCTGAGGAAAGACACACTTCAAATTGTTGACGAGTACATGAGAAAGTAACTCTGAGAGATTCTCGATAATTCTTATACTCAGATAAGATAAATTGGAGGCAAGCTGATTCTCAACTCTCTTAAACCGACAGAGTGATAGCTCTGGGAAGAATAACAACTCAAATGAGAGGCTAGGGCCTTTGACTAAACCAGGACACACTTATTGACATAGAATGGAGAGCAGCTTGGTGAACAAAACCATTTTTAGTGAATGGTGATGCAAATAATAGAGGAAAATTATAATGGGATTTATGGAGTTGAAATTGTTCTCAATGATATGTGTAATGAACAAATTCCTCTGTATGCTAATCTAATGCATTGGTTAAATTACCTCACTTTAACTGGATTAATAAATATTAAAATAATGGAATAATTTAAACCTTAATATCTGCAAATAAAATTGCGATTCAACATCATATTGAAAAGATGGCTATTAATTAATTACATTTGGTAACAAATTAGTAGCCAATAGTTTCAAACTATTTGTTTGAAATTTTCCACTCATCACTAACTTTTGTTTTTGTAAATTAGTGTGATAGTACTAAATATTAGACCAGATTTTGTTGTCAAAATAACAGTAAAACTAATGGCTCTTGTCGTTATTTATGCACAAATGGTGCAGCAACTTCAGGCGAGGGACAGATGTGAGGTTATACCAAAATATCCAAAAGTTGCTGTCCCAGTTGCGATGCTCCGCCATTAGCTTCGCGAAAACGGCATCTAGCTGTCTGGCTCACCATTGAAATGCATTGAATGGTGTGAAGTTGATGTATTTTCACATTAGTTACGGACTAAAATCACCATAGAAAGTTAAGTCAATTTATTTCAAGGCTAAGAGCTAGAATTTCTACAAGAAGGATATCACCGTTTTTTGGCGCCATTTCTTGATGCTGAAATAACATGAAAAATTAAACACTTAAATTTCCCCAAATGGTTTGTAACTTTTGGCGAAGTGTTAAAAAAGCGCCATTTTTAAGAACAAAAATGAAATTTTTCGCAATAAAAAAATGCCCGTTCTGCTCATGCGCAGAAAACCAAAATGTTGCCAGTTTTCATGTGACGTGCATGTGCAATACACTTCCTGGTCTGAATCAGCCATTTTTACAGGCAATTGAAGGTTGCAGGAGAGTTCTCAATACTTACACACAGGTGTTGCAGGAACAAAAATGCAGCTTGATTCGGGAAGGAAGAGGGCTAGAAAGTTTAGCCAGGACACAAATTAAGCCCTGTTAGGTGCTCTAGGGAGAAGATAAGGCCAGATTGGGAAGAAGGGTCCTGGTAAACTGCACCATCTGCAATGGCTAAAGCTTGGCGAAGCGTTGCTGAGCAGGTTTTCTCGGTGGACTGCATCAAGAGGACCTATCCGCAGTGCAGGAAGAGGTGGCATGACCAATGTGGGACAGTTAGAGTAAGTCTCATGACACATGACTCACCCTATCTGAGAACCAGTGCTCCACAGTCATCAGCGCGTATGCCCGAACACTCGACGCAACAGATGAGGCCAAAGAGGGATTGTACTCCAGCCTTGAACAATCCCTGTCCCATGTCCCTACAGACAACAAACTGATCCTCCTTGGAGACTACAACGCCAGAGTCGGTAAGGACACAGACCTCTTGGGAGGCGTGATCGGCAGAGGGGGTATCGGGAAAAACAACTCCAGCGGTACTCTGCTTCTGAAAAAATGCCGAGAACATGACCTTGTCATCACCAACACCTTGTTCCGCCAGAGGGACAAGTACAAGGCATCGTGGCAACACCCTCGCTCCAAGCAATGGCACCTGCTCGACTATGTCATCGTTCGAGCCAGGGATCGCAAGGATATGCTCATCACCCGTGCCATGACAGGAGCTGACGACTGCTGGACAGACCACCGCCTAATCCATTCCATCATCAACATCAACATAGCCCCAAAGCGGTGACGGCAGCAGAAGCAGTGCCGCAAAAAAGTCAACGCCGGAGCACTCAAAGACCCAGCTAAGGCAGTCCTATACAGCCAGCGTCTCACTTCTAACCTGGTGACGCTTGATGACCCCGAGACGCAGAATGCCCACTGCGCTTGGTCTGCCCACTAGGCCACCATAATCAGTGCCTGCGAAGAGACAACCAGGAAACACCACGACTGGTTTGATGAGACTGACCAGGAGATCCAAGAGTTAATAAATCGCAAGCACAGAGCATTTCTAAATCTAAAACAACAACCCAACTCGAGAGCAGCAAAGCAGCTTTACAGACGGCTTAAGGCCGAGGTTCAACAAAAAACCCGCGACCTAAAGAATAGATGGTGGGTGGAGAAAGCACAGGAGATTCAGCAGCTGGCCGACAGCCATGATGTGCGAGGATTCTTCACCACAGTCAAGTCCACCTACGGCCCAAGCACCCAATGCCCCACCCCACTGCTGGCCAAGAACGGAGAGACACTCATCAAGGACACCAAGGCAGTCAGGACCCACTGGAAGGAGCACTTTGAAGATCTCCTTAACCAAGACTCTGCCTTTGACTCGAATGTTCTCGACTCCATCACGCAGCATGCTACCCGCCACCATCTCAGCAAAACCCCAGCCTTGCTCGTGGTAGAAAAGGCCATCCTTCAGCTCAAGAACAACAAGGCAATGGGAGCGGATGGAATCCCCGCTGAGGCACTAAAGTATGGTGGAGAGGCACTATTGGCACGAATGCATGACATCATTTCTCGCATCTGGAAGGAGGAGAGCATGCCAGGAGATTTCATAGATGCAGTAATCATGACCATCTTTAAACAAGGGGACAAGTCCGACTGAGGCAACTACAAAGGAATCTCCCTGTTAGCAGCCACTGGGAGGTCATCGCTAGAATCCTCCTCAACCGTCTTCTCCTTGTGGCTGAAGAGCTTCTCCCACAGTCACAATGTGGATTCCGTCCATTATGGGCACAATGGACATGATGTTTATGGCGCGACAACTGCAAGAGAAATGCAGGGAACAACACTAACCCTTGTAATTGGCCTTCTTTGACCTTACAAAGGCCGTCGGCACTGTTAACCGCGAGGGACTATGGAGTGTCCTCCTCCGTTTCGGCTGCCCCCAAAAGTTTATCGCCATCCTTCGCCTACTCCACGACGACATGGAAGCCGTGATCCTGACCAATGGATCCACCACAGACCCAATCCACGTCCGGAGCAGGGTCAAGCAGGGCTGCGTCATCGCGCTAACCCTCTTCTTGATCTTCTTTGTTGCAATGCTCCACCTCACACTCAACAAGCTCCCCACTCGAGTAAAACTAAACTACAGAACCAGTGGGAACCTGTTTAACCTTCATTGTCTCCAGGCCAGATCCAAGACCATCACATCCTCTGTTGTCAAGCTACAGTATGCGAATGATGCTTGCGTCTGCGCACACTCAGAGACTGAACTCCAAGTCATAGTCAACATCTTGACTGAGGCGTACGAAAGCATGGACCTTACACTAAACATCCGAAAGACAAAGGTCCTCCACCAACCTGACCCTGCCACACAGCACTGCCCCCCAGTCATCAAGATCCACTGCGCGGCCCTGGAAAACGTGGAGCACTTTCCATACGTTGGGAGCCTATTATCAGCAAGGGTAGACAGCGAGGACGAGGTTCAACAGAGCATCCAGTGCGCCAGCGCAACCTTCGGCTGCCTGAGAAAGAGAGTTTTCGAAGATCAGGCCATCAAATTTGGCATCAAGCTCATGGTCTACAGGGCTGCAGTCATACCTGCCCTCCTGTATGGCTCAGAGACGTGGACCATATACAGTAGACACCTCAAATCACTGGAGAAATACCACCAACGATGTCTCCGCAAGATCTTGCAAATCCCCTGGGAGGACAGACGCACCAAACGTCAGTGTTTTCAATCAGGCCAACATCAGCAGCATCGAAGCACTGACCACACTTGAACCAGCTCTGTTGGGTGGGCCACATTGTTCACATGCCTGACATAAGACTCTCAAAGCAAGCGCTCTACTCGGAACTCCTACGTGGCAAGAGAGCCCCAGGTGGGCAGAGGAAATGTTTCAAGGACACGCTCAATGCCTCCTTGATAAAATGCAATATCCCCACCGACACCTGGGAGTCCCTGGTCAGGGACTGCTTGAAGTGGAGGAAGAGCATCCGGGAGGGCGCTGAGCATCTCAATTCTCATCACCGAGAGCATTCAGAAACAAGTGCAAGCAGCAGAAGAAGCGTGCGGCAAACCAGTCTCCCCACCCACCCTTTCCTTCAACGACTGTCTGTCCCACCTGTAACAGAGGCAGTAAATCCCGAATTGGACAGTTCAGTCACCTGAGAACTCACTTTTAGAGTGGAAGGAAATCTTCCTGGATTTCGAGGGATTGCCTATGATGATGAGAGTAAGTATATTTTTATTCATATACTCCAATTACTTGAATTGTAATTGTGACCCATTATGTTATCGTTAGGCTTCTGGTCATCACACATTATAAAGTTTGCTTTTTTTCTGCACTGTACTTTGAGGTTTTCGTGATGAACAACATGCAAGCAAAGAGACATTATACAGATCACTTAATTATTGCACAGAGTATGGTATAAATGCTTTGATGACTATCTGTGTGTGCCATGGCAGTGTTATATTGTCAGAAACTCACAGAAACACACACAACCTTAAGATGGCAGAACATACTAGAACTCACCAGAGTCAGCACAATGATAAACGGCACTATTATGAACAGCACTGGCTGCAGTGCCACAGGGGTCCACAGGTGGAGCTATATATATTACACTTCTCCCTCCTTAATGAAGAAGTAATTATAACAAAATAATCATCATACATAACTTGCATGGTTATACATAACAAAAGATATGGACTTATTTTGTCTTATTTAGAAATCAAGCTTAACAATTTGTTTTCTGTTTCAAAGAGGATACCTTCGCTCTCGAACAGAACCTTCCAAACATTGTGTCGCATTTAAACTCATTCGAGGCTGATCCTAAGGAAAGGTTCCCCCCAAGGGATGCCCTTGATTTACATTTGAACTCACTCTAACTTCAGACTGTTTGTCTGCCTGATTCGGACTCAGACTTAAATTCTGACTTTCTCTTGGATGTGTTTCCAGTACATTGGATGTAGGATATGCTACTGGTGTATCAAAACTATCTGATGAGTCAGAAATAATTGAATCATTCCCACCTTCAACTACTTTCACGTCTGTAGGTAAAATATGATCAATGTGAACAAATCTAATCTGTCCTTGATCAAACATCTTGACCAAATATGTGCGAGTACCCATATCTTCACCACTCTTCCTGATAACCACTTTAACAATTTATGGTGATGGTTCTTCACTCTCACCTTCTGATTTAATTTCACACTTCTCTCTTTTACTCTACCTCTATCATGATTCTCTTTCTGTCTTAATTGTTTCTCTTCTACGGACTGTGACAAGTTTGGTTTTAACAATGAGAATCTGGTTCGTGGCTGTCATTTGAGAAACAACTCTGCTGGTGTTCTACCAGTAGTTGTATGAGGAGTATTACGATAAGTAATTAGAAAATTAGCCAAATTGTGGTCCAATGACAACTGTCGTTTCTTTGGATTTGGATCCAACATCTGTTTGATGAGGGCACGTTTTACAATTTGCACAATACGCTCTGCTGCACCATTCAAAGCAGGATCGTATGGTGGAACCTTGGTATGTTTCACACCATTTTTGCTCGTGAATTGTGCAAATTTTTCTGTACGAAATTGTGGTCCTTAATCAGAAACAATTTATTCTGGGTGGCCAAATGAAGAAAATAATCTTCGCAAAATGTCTAATGTTTTACTTGTTGTTATTTTCCACATTGGTAACACCTCAACCTACTTCGAATGGCTATCAATGACAATGAACAATTGTTGCCTTTCTAGCTCAGCAAAATCGATATGTAGCCTTTGCCACACCCTGGGAGGTCAGTTCCATGGCTGTAATGGTACTGATGATGGTTTCTTGCTTACCGATTGACATGTCGTACACTGACTGACGATGTACTATATATCTTTATCAAGACCTGGCCACCATAAGTAACTGCTTGCAAAACTCTTGGTCATGCACATTCCCAGGTGCTGGTCATGGAGGTCTCCTAATAATTTGGACCAAATTTATTTGGTATAACCACTCTTGCACCACACATGATACAATCTTTATCGACTGATAATTCATTCCAATGAATGACGAATGGGTGAACATCTTTGTCTGTTACCTGGTTTGGCCAGCCATTTACAAAATAATCATGCACCTTTGACATAACTGTGTCACGTTTGGTTGCTCTGCAAATCTCTTCTGCTGTGACTGGCAGTTCATCAATGTATGACAAAAAAACACTTCTTCCCTATCAGGTGTAACTTGTGATGCGGAAGGCAATGTAGACATAGCATCAGCATTACTGTGATCAGTTGATCGTCTGTATTCAATATATGTATATGCTGACAAAATCAAAGCCCATCTCTGCATTCGGGCTGCAGCTAATGTTGGAACTGGGGACTTTGGATGGAGGATTGCTATCAGGTGCTTATGGTCCGTAACGATGGTAAACTTAGGACCATACAAGTATTTGTGGAACTTCTTGACCCCAAAAATTAATGCCAAGTCTTCCCTTTCGATTCGTGCATAATTACGCTCACTGGCACTGAGAGTGCGTGAAGCAAAAGCAATTGGTCTCTGTTGTGTATCTATAAAGCATGCACTCCCATGTTCTGCCACCAGGGGGCTCATCCCCTGAAGTCCCAAGGGATCCCAGCATCCCTTGGGAGCACTATATATAAGCCGGCCCCCAAGGCCTGTTCCTCACTCTGGAGTGTCTTATTAAAGACTGAGGTCACTGTTACTTTAACCTCATCTGTATACCTCATCGAGTATACGAATCCAATGCAAAGATGCAGCAAACTGTGGGCATCCTGGAGAAGTTCTCGGAGGGTGAGGACTGGGAAGCCTATGTCGAACGGCTAGACCAGTACTTTGTAGCCAACGAGCTGGACGGAGAAGGAAGCGCTGCAAAAAGGAGAGCGGTCCTCCTCACAGTCTGTGGGGCACCGATTTATAGCCTCATGAAGAATCTTCTGGCTCCAGTGAAACCCACAGATAAGTTGTATGAGGAGCTGTGTACACTGTTCGGTAGCATCTTAACCGGAGGGAGAGCGTGATGATGGCGAGATATCGGTTCTACATGTGCCAGCGATCTGAAGGTCAGCAAGTGGCGAGCTACGTCGCGGAGCTAAGGCGACTTGCAGGACAATGTGAGTTTGATGGCTACCTGGAGCAAATACTCAGAGACTTTTTTGTACTGGGCATTGGCCACGACACCATCCTGCGAAAACTTTTGACTGTGGAGACACCGACCCTCAGTAAGGCCATTGTGATAGCACAGGCGTTTATGTCCACCAGTGATAACACCAAACAAATCTCTCAGCACACAAGTGCTAGCAATGTTCATAAATTAACTGGAACTGTGTTTGCGAGCAGAAATGTACAGGGCAGAACCTACGAGTCTGCAACTGCCAGCAGGCCTCAGGTGACCCAGATGACTCAGAGTCCCCAACAAATGATGAATGCAAGGCAATTCACACCTTGTTGGTGTTGTCTCCATTCAGCCTATTCATGTCGCTTCAAAGGGTATGTTTGCAAGAGCTGTGGAACAATGGGGCACTTCCAACGAGCTTGCAGACAAGCTGCAAGCTCTGCAAAACCTGCTAACCACCACGTGGCAGAGGAAGATCTGTCCATGGTGGGTCAAAGCAATTTCGAGCCTCAGAGAGAGGAGGCAGATGCTGAAGTACACGGGGTGAACACATTTTCGACAAAATGTCCACTTATAATGCTAAACGTAAAATTGAATGGTTTACCCATAGCCATGGAACTGGACACTGGTGCTAGCCAATCCATCATGAGTAAAAAGATGTTTGAGAGATTGTGGTGCAACAAGGCATTCAGACCAGCCCTGATCCCCATCCACACGAAACTGAGAATGTACACCAAAGAGCTTATCACTGTCCTGGGCAGCGCCATGGTCAGGGTCACCTACGAAGGCACGGTGCATGAACTGTCACTTTGGATTGTCCCGGGCGATGGCCCCACACTGCTTGGAAGGAGCTGGCTGGGCAAAATCCGCTGGAACTGGGATGACATCCGAGTGCTATCACATATCGATGAGGCCTCATGTACCCAGGTTCTTAACAAATTTCCTTCCCTTTTTGAGCCAGGCATTGGAAACTTTTCCGGGGCGAAGGTGCGGATCCACTTGGTCCCGGAGGCAGGACCCATTCACCACAAGGCGCGAGCAGTACCTCATATGATGAGGGAGAGAGTGGAAATCGAGCTGGACAGGCTGCAACGCGAGGGCATCATCTCCCCAGTGGAATTCAGCGAGTGGGCCAGCCCAATTGTTCCAGTACTCTAAAGTGATGGCACGGCCAGGATTTGCGTGATTATACAGTAACGATTAACCGTTTCTCGCTACAGGACCAATACCCGTTACCTAAGGCAGACGACCTATTTCCGACGCTGGCAGGAGGCAAGACGTTCACCAAACTCGACCTGACTTCGGCCTACATCACGCAAGAGCTGGAGGAGTCTTCGAAGGGTCTCACCTGCATCAACACGCACAAGGGACTGTTCATCTACAACAGATGCCCGTTTGGAATTCGGTCGGCTGCAGCGATCTTCCAGAGAAACATGGAAAGCCTACTCAAGTCGGTACCACGTACGGTGGTCTTTCAGGACGACATATTGGTCACGGGTTGGGACACCGTCGAGCACCTACAAAACCTGGAGGAGGTCCTCCAGCGACTGGATCGCATAGGGCTGTGGCTGAAGAGGTCGAAATGAGTCTTCATGGCAACAGAAGTGGAGTTTTTGGGGAGAAAAATCGCGGCGGACTGCATTCGGCCCACAGACGCCAAGACAGAGGCTATCAGGAATACGCCCAGGCCACAGAACGTCACAGAGCTGCGGTCGTTCCTGGGACTCCTCAACTATTTTGGTATCTTCCTACCGGGGTTAAGCACCCTCTGAGAGCCCCTACGTGTGTTATTGCGCAAAGGTGAGAACTGGGTATGTGGAATAAACCAAGTAATTGCTTTTGAGAAATCCAGAAACATTTTATGCTCCAACAAGCTGCTTGTATTGTATAACTCGTGTAAAACACTTGTGCTACCATGTGACGCCTCGTCGTACAGAGTCGGGTGTGTATTACAACAAGCTAACGTTGCGGGGAAGTTGCAACCTGTCGGCTATGCTTTCAGGAGCTTGTCTAAGGCCGCGAGGGCCTACAGCATGATTGAGAAAGAGGCATTAGCGTGTGTGTTCGGGGCAAAGAAAATGCATCAGTACCTGTTTGGCTTCAAATTTGAGCTGGAAACCGATCACAAGCCCCTTACATCCCTGTTCACTGAAAACAAGGGGATAAATACTGATGCCTCAGCCCGCATACAAAGGTGGGCACTCGCGCTATCAGCGTATAACTATACCATCTGCCACAGGCCAGGCACCGAGAACTGTGCGGATGCTCTCAGTCGGCTACCATTGCCCACCACGGGGGTGGAAATGAGGCAGCCTGCAAGCTTGTTGATGATGGTGCAGCCCGCAGACATGTTGTTGGTCATGGAAGCATTTGAAAATGATAAATCACCTGTCATGGCCCGCCAGATTAGGTCTTGGACCAGCCAAGATCCTCTGCGGTCCCTAGTAAAAAACTGTGTACTGCATGGGAGCTGGGCCAGCATCCCCGTTGAAATGCAAGAGCCAATCAAGCCGTTCCAGCGGTGAAAGGACGAGCTGTCCATTCAAGCAGACTGCCTGTTGTGGGGTAACCATGTAGTGCTACCAAAAAAGGGCAGGGAGACGTTCATCCCAGATCTTCACAGCACACACCCGGGTGTAGTAATGACGAAAGGGATAGCCAGATCCCACGTGTGGTGGCCCAGTATCGACTCTGACTTAGAGTCCTGTGTACGGCAATGCAGCGTATGTGCTCAGTTGAGCAACGCGCCCAGAAAGGCACCACTAAGTTTGTGGTCCTGGCCCTCCAGACCATGGTCGAGGATTCATGTTGACTATGCAGGCCCGTTTCTCGGTAAAATGTTCTTGGTGGTGGTGGATGCTTTTTCAAAATGGATTGAATGTGAAATAATGTTGGGAAGCACCGCCACCGCCACCATTGAAAGCCTGAGGGCCATGTTTGCCACCCACGGCCTGCCTGACATACTGGTCAGTGACAACGGGCCATGTTTCACCAGTGCCAAATTAAAAAAATTCATGACCCGCAATGGGATCAAACATGTCACCTCGGCTCCTTTTAAACCAGCCTCCAATGGGCAGGCAGAGCGGGCAGTACAAAGCATCAAACAGAGCCTTAAACGAGTCACAGAAGGCTCACTCCAAACCCGTCTGTCCCCGTCTGTCCCAAGTACTGCTCAGCTACCGCACGAGACCCCACTCGCTCACAGGGGTGCCCCCGGCTGAGCTACTCATGAAAAGGACATTTAAAACCAGACTCTCGCTGGTTCGCTGCAACCTGCATGATCAGGTAGAGAGCAGGCGGCAGCAACAAAATGTAAACGATGGTCGCGCCACTGTGTCACGGGAAATTGATCTGAATGACCCTGTGTATGTGCTAAACTATGGACATGGTCCCAAGTGGATCGTGGGCACGGTGATAGCTAACAAAGGGAATAGGGTGTTTGTAGTCAAACTAGACAATGGACAAATTTGCAGAAAGCACCTGGACCAAACGAGGCTGCGGTTCACAGACTGCACTGAACAACCCACAGCAGACACCACCTTTCTCGAGCCCACAACACACACCCAAAGGATCAACGACACCACGCCGGACCAGGAAATCAAACCCATCACGCCCAACAAGGCCAGGCTCACCTAGCAGCCCTGCAGGGCCAACAACATGCCAGCCCAGCCAGGGCACAGCCAACACGCCAGAACAGACATTTGTACCGAGGCGGTCCACCAGGGAAAGAAAGGCTCCCGACCGCCTCACCTTGTAAATACTTTTCACTTTGACTTTGGGTGGGGGAGTGATGTTGTGTATCTGTAAAGCATGCACTCGCATGTTCCGCCACCAGGGTGCTCTTCCCCTGAAGTTCCAAGGGATCCCAGCATCCCTTGGGAGCCCTGTATATAAGTCGGCCCCTAAGGCCTGTTCCTCACTCTGGAGTGTCTTATTAAAGACTGAGGTCACTGTTACTTTAACCTCACTGTGTGCAGCCTCATCTGTGTTAGGAACTCCCCACTACGTATTACATGAGAGATCACTGCCCCAACTCCATATGGAGAGGCATCACATGCTAGCTTGATTTCCTGAGATGAACTAACATGGTGCGCACCACCAATTTGCTTTTACACTCCTTGAATGCTGTATCGCATTCTTCTGACCACTTTCAACAGACCTGTTTTTTCAATAGTTCATTCAGTGGATGTAATACTGTAGCCAAATTTGGTAGGAACTTCCCATAATAATTTAAAAGATCCAAAAATGATCGAAGTTGAGTGACATTCCTGGGAGTGGGTGCATTTCTGATTGCATCCAGCTTTCCCTTGGTTGGATGTAAACCATCTTTGTATACTCTGTACCCTAAGTTTTCCACTGAGTTTTGAAATAACTCACACTTGTGAGCAGACACTCATACTCTGTGCTTCTCTAGCCATTTGAGGATTTCATTCAATATGTTATTATGAATTTGCCTATTTGGTGCTGAAATGAGTATGTCATCTAAATAATATACCTTCCCTTCAATACCTTGCAAATCTGGTTCATCACCCCTTGGAATATGGCAGGGGTAGAAGACACTCCAAATGGTAGCCTCTTAAATTGATATAGGCCTAGATGAGTATTTATCGTCCAACATGACTTGGACTCCTCATCTAGTTCAAGCTGTAAGTAGGCATTCGTAAGATCCAACTTTGAGAAGATCTGACCACCTGTCAGTATTATGAACAAATCTTCTACATTTGGCAATGTATTGGGGACATTACCCTCTTGAACCTGGTTTATGGTTACTTTATAATCACCACACAGTCTTACCTTACCATCGGACTTAGCTGCAACAACAATGGGTGTAGCCCAATTACATAGATCTATCTTAAAAATAATGTTCTCGGTGTCTAGTCTTTTGAGTTCTTGCTCAACTTTCTCCTTGAGTGCATATGGTATGGAATGTGGCTTGTAGTAAACCAATCTAGAGTCCTTCTGTACCCTGAGACTCGCCTTGAAGCCTTGGATCGGACTGCTTGTTTCGTAGAACACCTTCGGATAATTTTTTATGACATCATCCTTTGATGCAAATCTCGTTTCAACACGAAAAGTCTCACGCTAATCCAGCTTCAGTGATCCAACCAATTTCTTCCTAGTAAGGCACGCTTGTCTCCTGCCACTACTAATAGAGGCAAGCTCTGAAATTGATCCTTGTATTTCGCCGGTATGGTGATATGACCTACCACAGGAATGTTCTCTCCCGAGTAGCCTCGCAGCTCCATCTTGGATTTTTCCAATGGGAAATCACACAATTTGTCGAGGTATAGCGACTCCGGTATGACTCTCACGGATGCACTAGTGTCGATTTCCATGGGTATCTTGGTTCCTGCAACATCTATGTGGATTATGATACTTTTCAAATCGCTGTTAGTTAAACTCGTGCTCCTGATGATGTTTAGCTCTAAAATCTCTTGTCCTGTTGTTTTTCTTCAATGCTATGTAGTCTCTGGGTATTTCTACTCATAGCTTTGAAAGCTGGTTTACCCTTCAGTCGGCATGCCTTTGCAAGATGCCCAGTTTTCCTGCAGATGAAACACTCTGCCTTCACATATGGACAACTTTGAGCAATGTGTTGTCCCAGGCACCAATAGCAGGACTTCAATGCTCTGTTATCATTGCCAATTTCTGAGACTTTGGGGCCCAACTGCCTTTTATTTTTAACCTGCAGGCGATTCACCTTGGTTGTCTGACGACTGAAAATAATAGGAAATTCTTGGGAATATTGGTCGGCCATGGTCATTGACATAGCTGTCTGGCATTTTAAATCAAAAGTCAAGTTAGCCATTGTCAATAACTTTCTTCTGATCACATCATTTTTCATCCCACAAACAAAGCGGTCACACAATGCTTGATCTTGAAAGTTTCTGAAATTACAGTGAATGGATAGCTTTTTTAATGCTACAATGTACTCACTGATATTTTCTTAAGTTAACTGATCTCGTATTCCGAAATGCTAACTTTCAGCAATTTCCAGGGGCTCAGGGCTGTAGTGCTGTTCTAATGTATCTGCTTAATAATTGTGTCCTTTGGCTTGACAGGCACAAGCAAATTTTTCAAGATTTCATACACCTCGGGTCCTGCTTCAGTTAAGAAAATAGCCCTTTGTCGTTCCAACACCACCCGGTTATGGTTTTCATCATGAGGGACTTCAATAATTTTATTTGTGGTGAAAAACATTTCTAGCCACTCCACATACACTCTGAAACTTTCCCAGTTGTATTGAAGCTCCCCCAAATGCCCTATTATTCCCATAGGCACAGCCATCTGGACTCTGGCAGTTCAAAAATGTGTGCTTGTAATTTAGCTCGGATTTGTAGCTGTTAATCAAAACAGAGAAGCTCTCAAAGTCTCTGTGTCGGCTGGCTGAATCCTCCACCAACAAAAATTTCAGCTTTTTTTTCCCGATAAACCCATCTTCGTTGCCATTGTTGTATTTTCAGTAACTCACAGAAACATACACAGCCTTAAGATTGCAGAACATACCAGAACTCACCAGAGTCAGATGACCTGTTCCCTTTATTATAAACAGCACTGGCTGCAATGCCAAAGGAGTCCACAGGTGGAGCTATATATATTACAGAGAGCAGAAGGCAATTGACAGTCTCGAGTGATGCCACTCCAATCCCCAGACCAACCTCAACAGTCAGTGTTCAGGCTGAGCAACAGGCTGAAGAGTCTGAAGCCGGGCCTTCAAAGGCTTCCTTCGTCACCTTTGTCTGCCCCCCACAATTGGAGCGCCGTACCCGAGAAACTAATAAGAAGCTTGGGCTCACTGGGAGTAGGGCTAAGCCTGCGGTAATGGACAAGGCTAATGGCAAGGACAAGAGCAAGAAGGGCAGACGGCGCAGGATGTTTAAATAATGTGGTTGGGGGCACAGGCGGCTGCAGCTGAAGTTTGTTTGCTGATGTTGTTGTTGTTGTTTTGCTGTTCTTTTGTCTTTCTTTGTTGTTGTGGTTGGTTGTTAGCTTTATTGTTATTTAAGTGACGTTAATTTAAAAGTTTAATATGCAGGCAACTCTCAATTATCTGGGTCCCTCGGGGATTGGGCTATGCCGGGCAAATCATTTCTCTGTTAGAGCGAGTTAACATTATAAAGTTAAAACTTCAATGAATAAATACTGTGCAATCAGCTACAAACAGTAACAAGGCAGTTAAGTATGGACATTACCAGCATGCATGCAGGTGGCCTCAAGGAGGAGATTGTCGAGCTCCGGGGTTCCGCAGTGCGCTGCCTTCCCAGGCCGAAAGGACTCTGAACGCATCGGCCCGATGCCTTCCCGGCGGGCCAAAAGGACTCCGAGGTCAGCGGCCCGATGTCTTCCCGGCGGGCCGAATGGACTCCGAGGTCAGCGGCCCGATGCCTTCCCGGCGGGCCGAATGGACTCCGAGGTCAGCGGCCCGATGCCTTCCCGGGCCAAAAGGACTCCGACGTCAGCGGCTGCCACGAGAGACAGCAACTGCAGCAGCGCGCACACACGGAATTTTAACTGCCATTGCATCCGTGTGCGGATTATTGAGAGTTGCCTGTAATACCAAAATGTTTTATTAAAGTTAAATACAAGTGTACAAATGTTGAATAAATTTCAAATTATTTTTTCAACTGAACTAAACTTATGCAGTGTCTCATTCGCAGAATAACAGGGGGAAATAGTCAGTACGGTGGGATACAATGATGAAACGTGCCGTTCAGCCTTCATGCAAAGCGGTGAAGTATCAGCTGCTGACGCAAGGCACTTGCAATGGCGTAATGTCCACGAGGCTTCCTCCCCGTCGTCCTGGGGGTGATAGAGGTGGCATGGGTTCCTCATCCTCCTCCTCTCCCCCCGCCGCCCACCCCCTCCCCCCCCCACCACCGCACCACGCTCTCTCCTGAGATGGTTCTGCAATCTCCAGTGGAAAATCCTGTCCCCTCATGATGGCTAAGTTGTGAAACATGCAGTACACCACAGTGAACTCAGCGACCTGCTCAGGAGAGTATTGCAGGGAGCATCCAGAGTGGTCCAGGCATCGGGAGTACTCCAATTGTCTTCTCGCTGATGTTGCGTGTGGCTATATGGCAGATATTGTAGAGACTCTCGCCTTCTGTCTGCGGTTTGGGGAAGGGGGTTATGAGTCAGGTGGCGAGCCCATAACCTTTGTCCCCCCGCAGCATCCAGCTCTGCCCTTCTGGCTGCTCCCCAAACAGCTGTGAGACAGTGCTCTCACGCAAGATGAAAGCATCATGGATTCTCCCTTGAAATTTTGCATCTACTGCCATGATATGCTGAGTATGGTCACAGACGATCTGTATGTTCAGCGAGTGGAATCCCTTTCAGTTTCGGTAAACATTTGGATCCTCAAAAGTTGCTTGCAGGGCAATGTGCATACAGTCAATGGCAGCCTGTACCTTGGGTAAGCCAGCAACTCGTGCAAAGCCTATAGCCCTCTCATTCTGTGCTTCCCTGGTCATTGGGAAGTTGATGAAGTCGTCCCTGCGTGAAAACAGTGCAGTAGTCACCTGCCGAATGTGTAGCGAACTGCGAGATGGACTTTATGTCCCCTGCTGATGCCTGAAAGGAGCCAGAGGCATAGACGGGCAGTGCAGTCCTCATCACGCTTGTAGGCTGTATGTCTGCCTTTATGAGCTGGCATATCTCTGTGATCACCTCTTTTCGAAAGTGCAGCCTTCTAACGCACTGTGCCTCAGTCAGGTGGAGGTATGCGCGATGCTTCCTGTAAACTCGTTGGTGGTAAGGCTTCCTCCCCATAAGTCTGCGAACTCTTTGATTATGCTGATAATGTTGTCGAATAAGCCTTCTTCTATGATTATCCTGGATAGTATAAGTAGTCAACAAATATGACACAGATAGAATAGGCCCCATTCTTAAAATGTCCTTAAATGCCCTTAAGTGTCCTTAAATGTCCCTAAATGTCCTTAACAACAAATTATAAACTCATTAATCTCTAAACGCAGCCTTCCCTCCAAAACCTTTAACTCAGCTCTGTCTACCAAGTTCCCGCGTTTATTGTCGATTTCAATCTGGCTCAACCAGGTAAGACAAGCTTTTCATTTCGGTATTTATCACTGTTCTTAAAAATGTCGTTATTGGCCAAACTCACTGAATCGGCGGTATCGTTGTTTTTAACGTCACAAAAACAGTTTGTAAAAATGGCAGTCGTTATTTTTTAATACCACTGGCCACATTTGAAAAATGTCCTTAAATTTTTTTAACGACAATTTATACACTTTAACATGAAAAAGTGGCGTTAAACATGCTAATTTCTAGCCCGAAGACCCCTTCTAATTATGTGCTAAGTGATAATTACTGCAAATCAACTACTTTGCCACTAAAAATTAGCTATTACAAGTGTGGCTTCTCATTCCTTCAGATTTGTAATTGTTGTTGAACATTGTATAAATGTAAAATTTTAAAATATATATTTTTTAACTTTTCCATTCTGTCTTTTTTTTCTCTCTCTTAATCTAATCTTTTGTCCCCTCTCTTTGGATACCTGAACATTGAATTCACTCACATTAATTTACACTTCATTCTCAGTCCTTGTGCTGGTAATTTCACAATCCTTCAATCCGATTGGTCAAGAGATAGCCACTTTCTTGTCCTGTTCACTCAGGTCCCAGCTGCAATGTTTCATAGAAACATAGAAAAATCAGGAGTAGGCCATTCGGCCCTTCGAGCCTGCACCACCATTCAATATGATCATGGCTGATCATGCAACTTCAGTACCCCATTCCTGCTTTCTCTCCATACCCCTTGATTCCTTTAGCAGTATGGGCCACATCTAACTCCCTTTTGAATACATCTAACGAACTAGCCTCAACAACTTTATATGGTAGAGAATTCCACAGGTTCAAATTTCTCTGAGTGAAGACGTTTTTCCTCATCTCGGTCCTAAATGGCTTACTCCTTATCCTTAGACTGTGAACCCAGGTTCTGGACTTCCCCAACATCGGAAACATTCTTCCTGCATCTAACCTGTCCAATCCTGTCAGAATTTTATATGTTTCTATGAGATCCCCTCTCATTCTTCTAAATTCCAGTGAATATAAGCCTAATCGATCCAGTCTTTCGTCATATGTCAGTCCTGCCATCCCAGGAACCAGTCTGGTGAACCTTCGCTGCACTCCCTCAATAGCAGGAATGTCCTTCCTCAGATTAGGAGACCAAAACTGTACATAATATTCAAGGTGTAGCCTCACCAAGGCCCTGTACAGTAAGACCTCCTTGCTCCTGTACTCAAATCCTTTCGCTATGAAGACCAACATGCCATTTGCCTTCTTCACCGCCTGCTGTACCTGCATGCCAACTTTCAATGACTGATGTAGCATGAGGGGGTGTGGGGGGGAGGTGCTGGGGTGAGTGATCAGCCATGATCTTGTTGAATGGCGGTGCAGGCTCAAAGGGCCGAATGGCCTACTCCTGCACCTATTTTCTATGTTTCTAAGTTTCTATGACACCCAGGTCTCATTGAACCTCTCCTTCTCCTGATCTGTCACCAATCAGATAATATTCTGCCTTCCTGTTTTTGTCACCAAAGTGGATAACCTCACATTTATCTACATTATACTGTATCTGCCATGAATTTGCCCATTCACTTACCCTGTCCAAGTCACCCTGCAGCCTCTTAGTATCCTAATCACAGTTCACACTGCCACCCAGCTTAGTGTCATCTGCAAATTTGGAGATATTACATTCAATTCCTTTGTCTAAATCATTAATGTATATTGTAAATAGCTGGATTCCCAGCACTGAACTTTGTGGTACCCCACTAGTCACTGCCTGCCATTCTGAAAAGGACCCATTTATTCCTACCCTTTGCTTCCTGTCTGCCAACCAGTTCTCTATCCACATCAATACATTACCCCCAATACCATATGCTTTAATATTGCACACTAATCTCTTGTGTGGGTCCTTGTCAAAAGCCTTTTGAAAGTCCAAATACACCACATGCACTAGTTCTCCCTTGTCCACTCTACTAGTTACATCCTCAATGTAAAGTCCTGTCCCCTCTGTACAGATTCACACGAGGCATGTAGTGAAGTCAAGGTGACTCTGGACCTGCAACTTTATTTCCTGCTCTGGAAATGCTGCACTTGCCTGAGACCTGTGCTGAAATACCTGTCTCTTGCAAGTGCACCCCCGGTGGTAAGGTATGCTGGTGGTTACAGGTCATATCTTGTTACAGTCATGTATAGCATGTTAGGATACAGTTATATATAATAATGTAAGATACATGACATTATCCTCCCCCAAGGTCTTATTGTCTTTATAAGTTCAGTCTCTCAGGTGATCTACGCTCTCGCATGGAGCGTCTGAGTTGTGGTTCAGTTGTTTGCCTTGGTGTCTGTTTTTCTTTGGGTGTGGTTGCTGGTATCTCGCCTGGGCTATCTGTTTCGATTGGTATGATTGTTGTTGACTCGCCTGGGCTGTCTGTTGGGATTGCCCTTTCCTCAGGTTGTTCCCTCTGTCTGTCCACCAGGTGTGGTGTGAGTTCCACATTGTAGTCTGCCTCTGGTTCCGCAATGTTGTTGGTAAATCTGCTTTTGACTTGGTCTACATGCCTCCGGCAGGTTTTGGCATTGTCCATTTGTACTACCAGTAGCCTGTTTCCTTCCTTGCCCGTTACTGTCCCTGCAAGCCATTTGGGACCCCTGCCATAGTTTAGTACAAACACTTTGTCCTCTATCTCATTCCATCACCCCTCGAATTTCTGTCATGGTACTCAGTCAGCTTACGGCGCTTTGCCTCAATGATTTTGTGCATGTCTGGGAGGATTAATGAGAGCCTTGTTTTTAAAGTCCTTTTCATCAACAGTTGCGTGGGGGGATCCCAGTCAGTGAGTGCGGACGAGATCTGTATGCCAACAGCAGTTGCGACAGGCGACCCTGCAGCGTGGGACCTTGGATTTTAAGCATGCCTTGTTTAATGATTTGCACTGCTGTCTCCACCTGGCCGTTGGAGACCGGCTTGAACGGTGCCGTCTTGACGTGATTTATGCCGTGGTCAATTATAAAGTCTTGGAATTCTGCGCTGGTGAAGCATGGACCATTGTCACTGACTAATATGTGCGTTGCAAACATGGTTGCGAGGCCCTCCACAGTGGTGGAGGTTGTGCTCGAGTTTAAAATGGTGCATTCGATCCACTTTGAAAATGCATCGACAACTACGAGGAACATTTTGCCCATGAATGGGCCCACATAGTCTACGTGCACCCGCGACCACGGTTTGGTAGGCCAGGGCCAGGGGCTCAGTGGAGCCTCCCTGGGGGCATTGCTGAGTTGGGCACAAATGGTGCACCTTTGGACGCAGAGCTCCGAGTCCGCGTCAATACCAGGCTACCAGACGTGGGATCTGGCTATGGCCTTCATGAGAACGATCCCTGGGTGCTCGCGGTGGAGCTCCCGGATAAATGCCTCTCTGCCTCGCAGAGACATGACTACTCAGCTGCCCCACTTCAGGCAGTCTGCTTGTAGTGATAGCTCATGCATGCGCCTGTGAAAGGGTTTTAATTCCTCGGGGCAGGCATCGCAAGCCTCTGCCCAGTCATCGGTTAGGACACATCTTTTTACTAAGGATAACGTGGGTCGCTGGCCGTCGAGGCTCTGATTTGGTGAGCCGTCATGGACGAACCTGTGGACTCAAAGGCATTGATTGCCATGACTATCTCACAGTCCTGTTCGTCAGACCCTTCCGTGGTCGCCAGGGGTAGCTTGCTGAGCACGTCAGCACAGTTATCTGTGCCTGGTCTGTGCCTTATGGTATCGTCGTAGGACGCCAGCATGAGGGCCCACCGTTGAATTCGCGCCGAGGCGTTGCCGTTTATTGCCTTGCTCTCGGATAGGAGGGACGTGAGGGGCTTGTGGTCGGTTTCTAACACGAACTTGGCCCCGAAAAGGTATTGGTGCATCTTTTTGACACCGTACACGCACGCGAGCGCCTTCTTCTCTACCATTCCGTACCCGCGCTCTGCCCGCGAAAGTGACCTGGAGGCATAAGCTATGAGTTGTAATTTGCCCGCACTATTGACATGTTGCAAAACGCACCCGACCCCATACGCTGGCGCATTGCATTTGAGAACTAGCTTTTTACCTGGGTCAAAGAAAGTCAAAACAGAAGGTTGCGTGACTTATTGAAGGCACGTTCCTGGGTGTCCCCCCAAAACCAATCGCACCCCTTCCTGAGTAGCATGTGGAGAGGCTCCAGCAGCGTGCTTAAGTTCTGCATAAAGTTCCCAAAGTAATTGAGTAGCCCGAGAAAGGCGCGCAGTTCTGAGACATTTCGGGGCCTGGGTGCCAGGCGAATTGCTTCTGTTTTGGACTCTGTTGGGCGGATTCCATCAGCGACAATCCTTCTTCCCAAAAATTCAACCTCGGGTGCGAGAAACAGGCACTTGGATTTCTTGACTCGTAGGCCTACCCGATTAGTACTTCCTCCAAATTACGGAGATGGGAGTCTGTGTCCTTGCCCGTGATAAGTATGTCGTCTTGAAATACAACCGTCCCCGGGATGGACTTGAGCAGACTCTCCATCCAGAGTGGTCCAGGCATCGGGAGTACTCCAATTGTCTTCTCGCTGATGTTGCGTGTGGCTATATGGCAGCTGCCGACCTGATGCCGAATGGGCATCGATTGTACATGAAAAGGCCTCGATGTGTGTTGATGGTGGTGAGTAGCTTGGATTCCTCGGTCAATTCTTGCGTCATATACGCAGATGTGAGGTCTAATTTTGAGAAAAGTTTATCTCCAGCCAACGTGGCAAATAAGTCCTCTGCTCTGGGCAGCGGGTACTGGTCCTGTAGGGAGACTCTGTTTATGGTAGATTTGTAGTCCCCACAGATTCGTATGGATCCATCAGGCTTCATGACTGGGACGATGGGACTTGCCCAGTAATTCCACAGGTGATATAATGTCTTCCCAGAAGCCTGTCTTGTTCGTGTTCAATCTTTTCCCTCATCACATAGGGTACAGCTCTGGCCTTGTGACGGACCGGTCTAGCATCCTGTGTGATGTAGATTTTGACTTTGGCCCCTTTGAAAGTGCCCACACCTGGCTGAAAGAGATGTTCAAATCGCTTTATAACTGTTGAGCAGGAGGTCCGTTCCTCTAAAGACATGATATGGACATCATCCCATTTCCAGTTTAGTTTTGCCAGCCAGCTTCTCCCCAGCAGTGCTGGGGTGTCTCCGGGGACAATCCACAGGGGAAGTCGGTTCACTGTCCCTTTGTGTATGACAGAGAGCATGGCACTGCCGAGGACTGGTACGATTTCTTTGGTATAGGTCCTTAGTTTGGTGTCGATCCTTGTGAGTTTTGGTCTGTCTCTTTTATGCGGCCACAGTTGTTCAAATTGTTGAGCGCCCATGAGAGATTGACTCGCTCCTGTATCCAGCTCCATGTTGACAGATATCCCATTGAGTAGGACCCTCATCATTATAGGAGGCGTCCTGTCATAGGAGCAGCGGCCATTGATCGTGTTGACCCGCTGTACATCGGTGTCCCGGGTACTATCCCCACCATCTTCTGGTCCGCTTTCCGACCCATCCGATTCGTATACCAGCCGAGCTGCCGTTTTTTTGCACATACGGGCCAAATGCCCTGTATATTCACAGTTCCTGCAAACAGCCTGCTGAAATCGACATTCCCTTGACGAGTGCCCACCCCCACACTTCCAGCACAGACTGCTTGCAAAGAATGAGCTGCATCTGGCTGATCTCTCTTGAGCTTCTCTCAGTTTGTAGTTGATTGCTCGCATTGTGGGTTGATGAGGTGTGAACGGCCGTTGCTGTGGCCCTTGATGGCTTCTGTTGCCACTGCTTGCTGTCGAAAGCCTGTTCTGCCGGTTTTGTCTGTGTGTGGGGGTAGCAGCTTTTCTAATGCTATGAACTCCTTGTTCCATTATTTCGTTAGTTGTCGTACCTGCATTGTAAATCAACCTCGTTTCTTCTTCCCCTACCAAGAATGTCTGCAACCAGTGCTGCTGCCTCTAAGGTCAGGTTCTTGGTCTCTATGAGCTTTCAGAATATGCCTGCGTGGCCTATTCCTTCAATGAAAAAGTCTCTCAGCATTTCTCTTCTCAGTTCATCGGAGAACTCACATAAACTAGTCAACCTCTGAAGTTCCACCATGAAGTCGGGTATGCTCTGGCCCACACAGCGTCTGTCGGTGTAGAACCTGTGTCTGGCCATGTGTAGGCTGCTCACTGGCTTCAGGTGGTCTCTTACCAGTGTGCTCAATTCTTCAAACGACTTGCTTGCTGGTTTCTCGGGTGCCAACAGATCCTTCATTAAAGCGTATGTTTTCGAGCCACAGCTGGTCAAGAGATGGGCTCTTCTCTTGTCTGCCTTATCGTCGCCTAACCAGTCTTTGGTTACAAAGCTTTGCTGGAGCCTTTCTATAAAGTCCTCCCAATTGTCTCCCGCATTGTACTTTTCATCTGATCCGTTGTTCGCCATTCTGTGGAATCTGTAATCCCGTAACCCGTCGCCACTGTAAAGTCCTGTCCCATCAGTACAGATTCACACAAGGCATGTAGTGAAGTCAAGGTCACTCTGGACCTGCACCTTTATTTCCAGCTCTGGAAATGCTGCACTGCCTGAGACCTGTGCTTATATACCTGTCTCTTGCAAGTGCACCCCTGGTGGTAAGGTATGCTGGTGGTTACAGGTCATATCTTATTACAGTCATGTATAGCATGTTAGGATACAGTTATATATAATAATGTAAGATACATCACACTCAAAAAATTCGAGAAGATTTGTCAAGCATGATTTCCCTTTCATAAATCCATGTTGACTTGGACCAATCCTGTCACTGCTTTCCAAATGCGCTGCTATTACGTCTTTAATAATTGACTCCAACATTTTCCCCATTACTGATGTCAGGCTAACCGGTCTATAACTCCCTGTTTTCTCTCTCTCTCCTTTTTTAAAAAGTGGGGTTACATTAGCTACCCTCCAATCCATAGGACCTGATCCAGAGTCTATAGAATGTTGGAAAATGATCACCAATGCATCCACTATTTCTAGGGCCACTTCCTTAAGTACTCCGAGATGCAGACTTTCAGGCTCTGGGGATTTATCGGCCTTCAATCTCATCAATTTCCCTAACACAAGTTCCCGCCTAATAAGGATATCCTTCAGTTCCTCCTTCTCGCCAGACGCTCAGTTCCCTAATATTTCCGGAAGGTCATTTGTGTCTTCCTTAATGAAGACAGAACCAAAGTATTTGTTCAATTGGTCTGCCATTTCTTTATTCCTCATTATCAATTCACCTGATTCTGACTGCAACGGACCTACATTTGTCTTCACTAATCTTTTTCTCCACATATCTATAGAAGCTTTTGTGGTCAGTTTTTAAGTTCCCGGCAAGCTTCCTCCCATATTATATTTCCCCCCTCCTAATTAAACCCTTTGTCCTCCTCTGCTGAAGTCTAAATTTCTCCCAGTCCTCAGGTTTGCTGCTTTTTAAGAACATAAGAACATAAGGAATAGGAGCAGGAGTAGGCCATTTGGCCCCTCGAGCCTGCTCCGCCATTCAATAAGATCATGGCTGATCCGATCATGGGCTCAGCTCCACTTCCCTGCCCAATCCCCATAACTCTTTATTTCATTATCACTCAAACATCTATCTATCTCCACCTTAAATATATTCAATGATCCAGTCTCCACAGCTCTCTGGGGCAGAGAATTAGAAATTACTCCTCATTTCAGTTTTAAATGGGCGACCCCTTATTCTAAAACTATGCCCCCTAGATCTCGATTCCCCCACGAGGGGAAACATCCTCTCTGCATCCACCTTGTCGAGCCCCCTCAGTATCATATACATTTCAATAAGATCATCTCTCATTCTTCTGAACTCCAGTGAGCACAGGCCCAACCTGCTCAACATTTCTTCATAAAAGTCAACCCCTTCAGCTCAGGAATCAACCTAGTGAACCTTCTCTGAACTGCCTCCAATGCAAGTATATCCCTCCTTAAATAAGGAGACCAAAACTGCACGCAGTATTCTAGGTGGCCTCACCAATACCCTGCACAGTTGTAGCAGGACTTCTCTGCTTTTATACTCCATCCCATTTGCAATAAAGGCCAACATTCCATTTACCTTCCTGATTACTTGTTATACCTGCATACTAATTTTTTGTGTTTCATGCACAAGGACCCCCAGGTCCCTCTGTACTGCAGCATTTTGTAATTTTTCTCCATTTAAATATTTTTTTTCTGCCAATGTGGATAACCTCACACTTTCCCATATTATACTCCATCTGCCAAATTTTTGCCTGTCTATATCCCTTTACAGATTTTTTGTACCCTCCTCACAATTTGCTTTCCCACCCATCTTTGTATCAGCAGCAAACTTGGCTACATTACTCTCGGTCCCTTCATCCAAATCATTAAGATAGATTGTAAATAGCTGAGGCCCCAGCACCGATCCCTGTGGCACCCCACTAGTTACTGTTTGCCAACTGGATAATTACCCATTTATCCCGACTCGGTTTTCTGTTAGTTAGCCAATCCTCTATCCATGCTAATATATTACCCCCAACTCTGCAAACTTTCAGCTTGTGCATATTTATATGCCACTTCCTTGGATTTAACGCTATCCCTTATTTCCCTTGAGCCACCTTCCCCATTTTATTTTTACGCCAGACAGGGATGTATAATTGTTGAAGTTCATCCATGTGATCTTTAAATGTCTGCCATTGCCTATCCACCGCCAAACCTTTAAATATCATTCGCCAGTCTATCCTAGCCAATTCACGTCTCATACCATCAAAGTTACCTTTCTTTAAGTTCAGGACCCTCGTCTCTGAATTAACTGTGTCACTCTCCATCTTAATGAAGAATTCTACCATATTATGGTCACTCTTCCCCAAGGGGCCTCGCACAATAAGATTGCAATTTAATCCTCTCTCATTACACAACATCCAGTCTAGGATGGCCAGCTCTCTCGTTGGTTCGTCGACATATTGGTCTTGAAAACCATCCCTTATACACTCCAGGAAATTCTCCTCCACTGTACTGCTACCAATTTGGCTAGCCCTATCTATACTCCCACGAGCGTTTTCTGCCCTTTGGTGTTCTGCAGCTCCACCCATACAGTTTCCACATCATCCAAGCTAATGTCCGAGTTCGTGGTCAAGGAGAGGCAGTGCGGGAGTTTGGGAGCGGCTTATAAAGGCCCAGCGTCCGTGAGTCGTCGGGAGTTCTTGGTCGAGGAGAGGCGGTGCGAGTGTTCGGGAGTGGCCAATAAAAGCCCAGCGTCCGTGAGTCGTCGGGAGTTTGTGGTCGAGGATGGCAGTGCGGGAGTTCGGGAGCGGCTTATAAAGGCCCAGCGTCCGTGACTCGGCGGGACTTCGTGGTCCAGGAGAGGCGGTGCGGGAGTTTGGTGGGCGGCCTATAAAGGCCCAGCGTCTGTGAGTTGTCGGGAGTTCATGGTCGAGGAGAGGCGCTGCGGGAGTTCGGGAGCGGCCGATAAAGGCCCAGCGTCCGTGAGTCGTCGGGAGTTCGTGGTCGAGGAGAGGCGGTGCGGGAGTTCGGGAGCGGCCGATAAAGGCCCAGCGTCCGTGAGTCGTCAGGAGTCCGTGGTTGAGGAGAGGCGTGCTGGTGCAGCTACAGCAAGGAGAGAAGGCAAAAAAGAAGTAGAAAGAAACCGAAAGGTGGCGTCACAGCCAAGGGGGTAAGTGATTGGCCGGTGATCGTAAGTAGTTTTTCTTTTTTCTTTTCCATATCAGTTACTAACATTTAGCATTGTTGTTGCCAATTTAAGGGTTAAGTCATGGCAGGACAGCTCGGACATGTGTTATGCTCCTCCTGTACTATGTGGGAAGTCAGGGACGCTTCCAGTGTCCCTGACGACTACGTGTGCAGGAAGTGTATCTGCCTCAAGCTCCTGACGGACCATATTGCAGCACTGGAGCTGCGGGTGGATTCACTCTGGAGCATCCACGATGCTGAGAATGATGTGAATAGCACGTTTAGTGAGTTGGTCTTACCGCAGGTTAAACGTACACAGCCAGATAGGGGATAGGTGACCAACAGGAAGAGCAGCGCAAGGAAGGTAGTGCAGGGGTCCCCTGCGGTCAGCCCCTGAAAAACAGATACACCGCTTTGAGTACTGTTGAGGGGGATGACTCATCAGGGGAGAGCAGCAGCAGCCAAGTTCATGGCACCATGGGTGGCTCTGCTGCACAGGAGGGCAGGAAAAAGAGTGAGAGAGCTATAGTGATAGGGAATTCGATTGTAAAGGGAAATGGTAGGCGTTTCTGCGGCCGCAACCGAGACTCCAGGATGGTATGTTGCCTCCCTGGTGCAAGGGACAAGGATGTCTCAGAGCGGTGCAGGCCATTTTGAAAAGGGAGGGTGAACAGCCAGTTGTCGAGGAGCATATAGGTACCAAAGATATAGGTAAAAAACGGGATGAGGTCCTATGAGACGAATTGAGGGAGCGAGGAGCTAAATTAAAAAGTAGGACCTTGAAAGTCAGAATCTCAGGATTGCTACCAGTGCCACATGCTAGTCAGAGCAGGAATCACAGGATAGCTCAGATGAATACGTGGCTTGAGGAGTGGTGCAGAAGAGAGGGATTCAAATTCCTGGGACATTGGAACCGGTTCTGGGGGAGGTGGGACCAGTACAAACCGGATGGTCTGCACCTGGGCAGGACCAGAACCAATGTCCGAGGGGGAGTGTTTGCTAGTGCTGTTGGGGAGGAGTTAAACTAACATGGTAGTGGGATGGGAACCTTTGCAGGGAGACAGAGGGAAATAAAATGGAGGCAGAAGTAAAAGATAGAAAGGAAAATAGTAAAAGTGGAGGGCAGAGAATCCCAAGGCAAAAAACAAAAAGGTCCACATTACAGCAAAATTCTAAAGGGGCAAAGTGTGTTAAAAAGACAAGCCTGAAGGCTTTGTGCCTCAATACGAGAAGTATTCGGAATAAGGTAGACGAATTAACTGCGCAGATAGCAGTTAACGGATATGATGTCATTGGCATCACGGAGACATGGCTCCAGGTTGAGCAAGGCTGGGAACTCAACATCCAGGAGTATTCAACATTCAGGAAGGATAGACAGAAAGGAAAAGGAGGCGGGGTGGTGTCCTGGTTAACGAGGAAATTAATGCAATAGTAAGGAGGGACATTAGCCTGGATGATGTGGAATTGGTATGGGTGGAGCTGCGGAATAGTAAAGGGCAGAAAACATTAGTGAGAGTTGTGTACAGGCCACCAAACAGTAGTAGTGAGGTTGGGGACAGCATCAAACAAGAAATAAGGGGTGTGTGCAATAAAGGTACAGCAGTTATCATGGGCGACTTTAATCTACATATTGATTGGGCTAACCAATCTGGTAGCAATGCAGTGGAGGAGGATTTCCTAGAGTATATTAGGGATGGTTTTCTCGACCAATATGTCGAAGAATCAACCAGAGAGCTGGCCATCCTCGACTGGGTGATGTGTAATGAGAAGGGACTAATCAGCAATCTTGTTGTGCAAGGCCCCTTGGGGAAGAGTGACCATAATATGGTAGAATTCTTTATTAAGATGGAGGGTGACACAGTTAATTCGGAAACTAGGGTCCTGAACTTAAGGAAAGGTAACTTCAATGGTATGAGGCGTGAATTGGCTAGAATAGACTGGCAAAGGACACTTAAAGGATTGACGGTGGATAGACAATGGCAAACATTTAAAGATCACATGGATGAACTTCAACAATTGTACATCCCTGTCTGGAGTAAAAATAAAACGGGGTAGGTGGCTCAACTGTGGCTAACAAGGGAAATTAAGAATAGTGTTAAAACCAAGGAAGAGGCATATAAATTGGCTAGAAAAAGCAACAAACCTGAAGACTAGGAGAAATTTAGAATTCAATAGAGGACTAAGGGTTTAATTAAGAGGGGGAAAATAGAATACGAGAGGAAACTTGCAGGGAACATAAAAATTGACTACAAAAGCTTCTATACATATGTGAAGAGAAAAAGATTAGTGAAGGCAAATGTAGGTCCCTTGCAGTTGGATTCAGGTGAATTTATAATGGGGAACAAAGAAATGGCAGACCAACTGAACAAATATTTTGGTTCTGTTTTCACGAAGGAAGACATAAATAACCTTCCGAATGTACAAGGGGATAGTGGGTCAAGTGAGAAGGAGGAACTGAAGGGCAGCCTTATTAGGCAGTTGTGCTCGGAAAATTGATGGGATTGAAGGCCGATAAATCCCCGGGCCTGATAGTCTGCATCCTAGAGTACTTAAGGAAGTGGCCCTAGAAATAGTGGATGCATTGGTGATCATTTTCCAACAGTCTATCGACTCTGGATCAGTTCTTGTGGACTGGAGGGTAGCTAATGTAACATCACTTTTTAAAAAAGGAGGGAGAGCGAAAACCGGTAATTATAGACCGGTTAGCCTGACATCAGTAGTGGGGAAAATGTTGGAATCAATCATTAAGGGTGAAATAGCAGCGCATTTGGAAAGCAGTGACAGGATCGGTCCAAGTCAGCATGGATTTATGAAAGGGAAATCATGCTTGACAAATCTTCTGGAATTTTTTGAGGATGGAACTGGCAGAGTGGACAAGGGAGAACCAGTGGATGTGGTGCATTTGGACTTTCAAAATACTTTTCACAAGGTCCCACACAAGAGATTGGTGTGCAAAATCAAATACATGGTATTGGGGGTAATGTACTGACGTGGATAGAGAACTGGTTGGCAGACAGGAAGCAGAGAGTCAGGATCAACAGTCCTTTTCAGAATGGCTGTGAGTGACTAGTGGAGTGCCGCAGGGGTCAGTGCTGGGACCCCAGCTATTTACAATATACATTAATGATTTAGATAAAGGAATTGAGTGTAATATCTCCAAGTTTGCAGATGACACTAAACTGAGTGGCGGTGTGAGCTGTGAGGGGGATGCTAAGAGGCTGCAGGGTGACTTGGACAGGTTAGGTGAGTGGGCAAATGCATGGCAGATGCAGTATTATGTGGATAAATGTAAGGTTATCCATTTTGGGGGCAAAAAACGCAAAGGCAGAATATTATCTGAATGGCGGCAGATTAGGAAAAGGGGAGGTTCAACGAGACCTGGGTGTCATGGTTCATCAGTCATTGAAAGTTAGCATGCAGGTACAGCAGGAGGTGAAGAAGGCAAATGGTATGTTGGCCTTCATAGCTCGAGGATTTGAGTATAGGAGTAGGGAAGTCTTACTGAAGTTGTACAGGGCCTTGGTGAGGCCTCACCTGGAATATTGTGTTCAGTTTTGGTCTCCCAATCTGAGGAAGGACATTCTTGCTATTGAGGGAGTGCAGCAAAGGTTCACCAGACTGATTCCTGGGATGGCTGGACTGACGTATGAGGAGAGATTGGATCAACTGGGCCTTTATTCACTGGAGCTAAGAAGGATGAGAGGGGATCTCACAGAAACATATAAGATTCTGACGGGACTGGACAGTTTAGATGTGGGAAGAATGTTCCCGATGTTGGGGAAGTCCGGAACCAGGGGACATAGTCTTAGGATAAAGGGTAGGCCATTTAGGACTGAGATGAGGAGAAACTTCTTCACTCAGAGAGTTGTTAACCTGTGGAATTCCCTGCCGCAGAGAATTGTTGATGCTAGTTCATTGGATATATTCAAGAGGGAGTTAGATATGGCCCTTACGGCTAAAGAGATCAAGGGGTATGGAGAGAAAGCAGGAAAGGGGTTCTGAGGGAATGATCAGCCATGATCTTATTCAATGGCGGTGCAGGCTCGAAGGGCCAAATGGCCTACTCCTGCACCTATTTTTTATGTTTCTATGTTACTAAAAGCTAGTATTAAAACACTCTACCTAAACGCATGCAGCATTCGCAATAAAGTAAATGAGTTGATGGCACAAATCATTACAAATGGGTATGATTTGGTGGCCATTACAGAAACGTGGTTGCAGGGTGGCCAAGACTGGGAATTAAACATACAGGGGTATCTGACAATTCGGAAGGATAGACAAGAAGGGAAAGGAGGTGGGGTAGCTCTGTTAATAAAGGATGATATCAGAGCAGATGTGAGAAATGATATTGGCTCGAATGAACAAAATGTTGAATCATTGTGGGAGGAGATTAGAGATAGTAAGGGGAAAAAGTCACTGGTGGGCGTAGTTTATAGGCCCCCAAATAATAACTTCACGGTGGGGCGGACAATAATCAAGGGAATAATAGAGGCATGTGAAAAAGGAATGGCAGTAATCATGGGGGATTTTAACCTACATATCGATTGGTCAAATCAAATCGCACAGGATAGACTTGAGGAGGAATTCATAGAATGCATACGGGATTGTTTCTTAGAACAGTATGTTACAGAACCTACAAGGGAGCAAGCTATCTTAGATCTGGTCCTGTGTAATGAGACAGGAACAATAAACGATCTCCTAGTAAAAGATCCTCTCGGAATGAGTGATCACAGTATGGTTGAATTTGTAATACAGATTGAGGGTGAGGAAGTAGTGTCTCAAACGAGTATACTATGCTTAAACAAAGGGGACTACAGTGGGATGAGGGTAGAGTTAGCAAAAGTAGACTGGGAACATAGACTAAATGGTGGCACAATTGAGGAACAGTGGAGGACTTTTAAGGAGCTCTTTCATAGTGCTCAACAAAAATATATTCCAGTGAAAAAGAAGGGCGGTAAGAGAAGGGATAACCAGCCGTGGATAACCAAGGAAATAAAGGAGAGTATCAAATTAAAAACCAATGCGTATGAGGTGGCCAAGGTTAGTGGGAAACTAAAAGATTGGGAAAATTTTAAACGACAGCAAAGTATGACTAAGAAAGCAATAAAGAAAGGAAAGATAGATGATGAAAATAAACTTGCGCAAAACATAAAAACAGATAGTAAAAGCTTTTACCGATATATAAAAAGGAAAAGAGTGACTAAAGTAAATGTTGGTCCCTTAGAAGATGAGAAGGGGGATTTAATAATGGGAAAGGTGGAACTGGCTGAAACCTTAAACAATTATTTTGCTTCGGTCTTCACAGTGGAAGACACAAAAACCATGCCAAAAATTGCTGGTCACGGGTATGTGGGAAGGGAGGACCTTGAGACAATCACTATCACTAGGGAGGTAGTGCTGGACAGGCTAATGGGACTTAAGGCAGGCAAGTCCCCTGGTCCTGATGAAATGCATCCCAGGGTATTAAAAGAGATGGCGGAAGTTATAGCAGATGCATTCGTTATAATCGACCAAAATTCTCTGGACTCTGGGGAGGTACCAGCGGATTGGAAAGCAGCTAATGTAACGCCTCTGTTTAAAAAAGGGGGCAGGCAAAAGGCAGGTAACTATAAGCCGGTTAGTTTAACATCTGTCGTGGGGAAAATGCATGAAGCTATCATTAAGGAAGAAATAGTGGGACATCTAGATAAGAATAGTGCAATCAAGCAGACGCAACATGGATTCATGAAGGAGAAATCATGTTTAACTAATTTATTGGAATTCTTTGAGGATATAACGAGCATGGTGGATAGAGGTGTACCAATGAATGCGGTGGATTTAGATTTCCAAAAGGCATTCGATAAGGTGCCAAAAAAAAGGTTACTGCAGAAGATAAAGGTACGCGGAGTCAGTGGAAAAGTATTAGTATGGATCGAGAATTGGCTGGCGAACAGAAAGCAGAGAGTCAGGATAAATGGGTCTTTTTCAGGTTGGAAATCGGTGGTTAGTGGTGTGCCACAGGGATCGGTGCTGGGACCACAACTGTTTACAATATACATAGATGACCTGGAAGAGGGGACAGGGTGTAGTGTAACAAAATTTGCAGATGACACAAAGATTAGTGGGGAAGCGGGTTGAGTAGAGGACACAGAGAGGCTGCAAAGATAATTAGATAGGTCAAGCGAATGGGCTAAGGTTTGGCAGATGGAATACAATGTCGGAAAATGTGAAGTCATCCACCTTGGAAAAAAAACAGGAAATGGGAATATTATTTGAATGGGGAAAAATTACAACATGCTGCGGTGCAGAGGGACCTGGGGGTCCTTGTGCATGAATCCCAAAAAGTTAGTTTGCAGGTACAGCAGGTAACCAGGAAGGCAAATGGAATGTTGGCCTTCATTGCAAGAGGGATGGAGTACATAGAAACATAGAAACATAGAAAATAGGTGCAGGAGTAGGCCATTCGGCCCTTCTAGCCTGCACCGCCATTCAATGAGTTCATGGCTGAACATGCAACTTCAGTACCCCATTCCTACTTTCTCGCCATACCACTTGATCCCCCTAGTAGTAAGGACTTCATCTAACTCCTTTTTGAATATATTTAGTGAATTGTCCTCAACAACTTTCTGTGGTACAGAATTCCACAGGCTCACCACTCTCTGGGTGAAGAGGTTCCTCTTCATCTCGGTCCTAAATGGCTTACCCCTTATCGTTAGACTGTGTCCCCTGGTTCTGGACTTCCCCAACATTGGGAACATTCTTCCTGCATCTAACCTGCCGAAACCCGTCAGAATTTTAAACGTTTCTATGAGGTCCCCTCTCATTCTTCTGAACTCCAGTGAATACAAGCCCAGTTGATCCAGTCTTTCTTGATAGGTCAGTCCCGCCATCCCGGGAATCAATCTGGTGAACCTTCGCTGCACTCCCTCAATAGCAAGAATGTCCTTCCTCAGGTTAGGAGACCAAAACTGTACACAATACTCCAGGTGTGGCCTCACCAATGCCCTGTACAACTGCAGCAACACCTCCCTGCCCCTGTACTCAAATCCCCTCGCTATGAAGGCCAACATGTCATTTGCTTTCTTAACCGCCTGCTGCACCTGCATGCCAACCTTCAATGACTGATGTACCATGACACCCAGCTCTCTTTGCACCTCCCCTTTTCCTAATCTGTCACCATACAGATAATAGTCTGTCTCTCTGTTTTTACCACCAAAGTGGATAACCTCACATTTATCCACATTATACTTCATCTACCATGCATTTGCCCACTCACCTAACCTATCCAAGTCGCTCTGCAGCTTCATAGCATCCTCCTCGCAGCTCACACTGCCACCCAACTTAGTGTCCTCCGCAAATTTGGAGATACTACATTTAATCCCCTCGTCTAAGTCATTAATGTACAGTGTAAACAGCTGGGGCCCCAGCACAGAACCTTGCGGTACCCCACTAGTCACTGCCTGCCATTCTGAAAAGTACCCATTTACTCCTACTCTTTGCTTCCTGTCTGACAACCAGTTCTCAATCCATGTCAGCACACTACCCCCAATCCCATGTGCTTCAACTTTGCACATTAATCTCTTGTGTGGGACCTTGTCGAACGCCTTCTGAAAGTCCAAATATACCACGTCAACTGGTTCTCCCTTGTCCACTCTACTGGAAACATCCTCAAAAAATTCCAGAAGATTTGTCAAGCATGATATCCCTTTCACAAATCCATGCTGACTTGGACCTATCATGTCACATCTTTCCAAATGCACTGTTATGACATCCTAAATAATTGATTCCATCATTTTACCGACGACCGATGTCAGGCTGACCGGTGTATAATTCCCTGTTATCTCTCTCCCTCCTTTTTTAAAAAGTGGGGTTACATTGGCTACCCTCCACTCGATAGGAACTGATCCAGAGTCAATGGAATGTTGGAAAATGACTGTCAATGCATCCACTATTTCCAAGGCCACCTCCTTAAGTACTCTGGGATGCAGTCCATCAGGCCCTGGGGATTTATCGGCCTTCAATCTCATCAATTTCCCCAACACAATTTCCCGACTAATAAGGATTTCCCTCAGTTCCTCCTCCTTATTAGACCTTCCGACCCCTTTTATATCCGGAAGTTTGTTTGTGTCCTCCTTAGTGAATACCGAACCAAAGTACTTGTTCAATTGGTCCGCCATTTCTTTGTTCCCCGTTATGACGTCCCCTGATTCTGACCGCAGGGGACCTACGTTTGTCTTCACTAACCTTTTTCTCTTTACATATCTATAGAAACTTTTGCAATCCGTCTTAATGTTCCCTGCAAGCTTCTTCTCGTACTCCATTTATTCCCTTCCCTAATCAAACCCTTTGTCCTCCTCTGCTGAGTTCTAAATTTCTCCCAGTCCCCGGGTTCGCTGCTATTTCTGGCCAATTTGTATGCCACTTCCTTGGATTTAATACTATCCCTGATTTCCCTTGATAGCCACGGTTGAGCTACCTTTCCTTTTTTATTTTTACGCCAGACAAGAATGTACAATTGTTGTAGTTCATCCATGCGGTCTCTAAATGTCTGCCATTGCCCATCCACTGTCAACCTCTTAAATATCATTCGCCAATCTATCCTAGCCAATTCACGCCTCATACCTTCAAAGTTAGCCTTCTTTAAGTTCTGGACCATGGTCTCTGAATTAACTGTTTCATTCTCCATCCTAATGCAGAATTCCACCATATTATGGTCACTCTTCCCCAAGGGGCCTCGTACAACGAGATTGCTAATTAATCCTCTCTCATTACAAAACACCCAGTCTAAGATGGCCTCCCCCCTAGTTGGTTCGTCGACATATTGGTCTAAAAATGCAGGGAGGTCCTACTGCAACTGTACAGGGTATTGATGAGGCCGCACCTGGAGTACTGCGTGCAGTTTTGGTCACCTTACTTAAGGAAGGATATACTAGCCTTGGAGGGGGTACAGAGATGATTCACTAGGCTGATTCCGGAGAAGAGGGGGTTACCTTATGATGATAGATTGAGTAGACTGGTCTTTACTCGTTGGAGTTCAGAAGGATGAGGGGTGATCTTATAGAAACATTTAAAATAATGAAAGGGATCGACAAGATAGAGGCAGAGAAGTTGTTTCCACTAGTCGGGGAGACTAGAACGCAGGGGCACAGCCTCAAAATATGGGGGAGCCAATTTAAAACCGAGTTGAGAAGGAATTTCTTCTCCCAGAGGGTTGTGAATCTGTGGAATTCTCTGCCCAGGGAAGCAGTTGAGGCTAGCTCATTGAATGTATTCAAATCACAGATAGATAGATTTTTAACCAATAAGGGAATTAAGGGTTATGGGGAGCGGGCGGGTAAGTGAAGCTGAGTCCACGGCCAGATCAGCCATGATCTTGTTGAATGGCGGAGCAGGCTCGAGGGGCTAGATGGCCTACTCCTGTTCCTAATTCTTATGTTCTTATGTTCTTATGTTGCTATTTTTCTTACTATTGCGTTAATCTCCTCTTCATCCAGCAACGCTACCCCACCTCCTTTTCCTTTCTGTCTATCCTTCCTGAATATTGAATATCCCGGGACGTCGAGTTCCCAGCCATATCTCCGTAATCCCAATTACATCATATCGTTGCGACGTTATCAGCTCGCACTTTCAGCACTTGCCATGCAGAAAATTTAAAAATGAAACGTGCAAGGGTGAGTCTAAGTAATGGCAGATGCCGTTCGATGCCCTGCTACAGCAAAATCTGGCCCATTCAATTTGAAATGAATGATGGTCACTGGTTATTTGGAAACAAAAATTATTTGTATAATTTACAATTTTAGCAAATAATTGTTTGGAAGTGTGGGGAATCCACTGGACAGATAGCCAATGGTTAGTCAGCTCATTTCTATGCTAAATAGCAATGATTTTCAACTTAGATACAAATTAGTCACAAATTAGTCACAGCTATTAACCACAGTCATTTAACATTCTCTCAGAAGTTGTTGTACAATCACTTAGCATTAGACATGAGGAAAACTTGAAAGCCGTATAATATATATAAATATATGTGTGTATTTTAATCATTTAGTTTAGAACCAATATACAAATGACATGATTTTCAGAATGCTCTATGTCTGGTAATATAACGCTCAACAAGCTCCCCCCTGGAGTGGAACTAAACTATAGAACCAGTGGGAACCTGTTCAACCTTCGTCACTTCCAGGCTCGATCCAAGACCGTCCCATCCTCTGTTGTCAAACTACAGTACGCGGACGACGCTTGCATCTGCGCATATTCAGAGACTGAACTCCAAGCCATCGTCAACATCTTCACCGAGATGTACGAAAACATGGGCCTTGCACTAAACATCCGTAAGACAAAGGTCCTCCACCAACCTGACCCCACCACACAGCACTGCATCAGAATCCACGATGCGGCCTTGGATAATGTGGACCACTTTCCATACCTCGGGAGCCTACTATCAGCAAGGGCAGACATCGACGACGAGGTCCAACTCCACCTCCAGTGCATCAGTGCAGCCTTTGGTCACCTGAGGAAGGGAGTGTTTGAGGATCAGGCCCTCAAACCTGGCACCAAGATTATGGTCCACAGTGCTATTCAGTGATATCTGTCCTCCTGTATGGCTCAGAGACGTGGACCATATGCAGCAGAAACCTCAAATCGCTGGAGAAATACCACCAACGATATGTTCGCAATATCCTGCAAACCTCCTGACAGGATAGATGCACCAACGTCAGTGTTCTCGATCAGGCCAACATCCCCAGCATCGAAACACTGACCACACTCGACCATCTCCGTTGGGCGGGCCACATTGTCCGCATGCCCAACACAAGACACCCAAAGCAAACACTTTACTCGGAACTCCTACACGGCAAGCGAGCCCCAGGTGGGCAGAGGAAACATTTCAAGGACACCCTCAAAGCCTTTTTGATATAGTGTAACATCCCCACCGACACCTGGGAATCCCTAGCCAAAGACTGCCCTAAGTGGAGGAAGAGCATCCTGGAGGGCGCTGAGCACCTCGAGTCTCGTCGCCGAGAGCATGCAAAAAACAAGCGCAGGCAGCGGAAGGAGCATGCGGCAAACCAGTTCCACCCATCCTTTCCTTCAACGACTGTCTGTCCCCCTTTGGCAAAGAATGTAATTCCCATATTGGATTGGACTGTACAGCCAGCTGAGAACTCACTTTTAGAGTGGATTTTGAGGGACTGCCTATGATGATGATGATGATGTATAGTAATATACTTTTTTTTTTAAAGTGATCATTTAATATAAAATGTGCTCATGTATAATCAGAGCAAAAGAACATTCTGTGTATGCTTCAGGAACATGTGACAGTTATGAATGGCTCCCTTAATCAACAAAGCTACTGGTCATTTCTGCAGTATATTATTTTATTGATTGATATTTTCATGATTGGGGTCGATATTTTAATTGAAGAGATTGTTAATATTAAATGTGTTCTGCTATGTCAGGAATAGGAACACAAATGTTCATGCAGAGCATAATGTTTCTGAGGGATGGACAACTTGCACTTACTTGACAGAGCTGTGATTTCTTGCTGATTTCACTGTATAAGCAGTGAGTCATCAGTATACTCTATAGGTCAACATAGTAAACTGCTACCGGTAAAATGAGTCAAAAATAATCAAAGGAAACAGCTTGAATTATTGAAAAGTAGACAATAAAGAATTGTTACAGTTTATGACGGACCGCGTTGCGGAGTTGGAGCTGATGGTGGATTCACTCTGGAGCATCCACGATGCTGAGAATGACGTGAGTAGCACATGTGGCAAGTTGGTCGTACCGCAGGGAAAGGGTCCACAGCCAGATAGGGAATGGAAGACCAGCAGGAAGAGCAGTGCAAGGAAGGTAGTGCAGGGGTCCCCTGTGGTCATCCCCCTGCAAAACAGATACACTGCTTTGGGTACTGTTGGGGGGGGGATGACTCATCAGGGGAGGGCAGCAGCAGCCAAGTTCATGGCACCGTGGCTGGCTCTGTTGCACAGAAGGGCAGGAAAAAGAGTGGGAGAGCGATAGTGATAGGGGATTTAATTGTAAGGGGAATAGATAGGTGTTTCTGTGGCCGCAACCTAGACTCCAGGATGGTATGTTGCCTCACTGGTGCAAGGGTCAAGGATGTCTCAGAGCGGGTGCAGGACATTCTCAAAAGGGAGGGAGAACAGCCAGTTGTCGTGGTGCACATTGGTACCAGCGACATAGATAAAAAACGGGATGAGGTCCTACGAAACGAATTTAAGGAGCTAGGAGCTAAATTAAAAAGTAGGACCTCAAAAGTAGTAATCTCGGGATTGCTACCAGTGCCACATGCTAGTCAGAGTAGGAATCGCAGGATAGCACAGATGAATACGTGGCTTGAGCAGTGGTACAGCAGGGAGGGATTCAAATTCCTGGGGCATTGGAACCGGTTCTTGGGGGGGTGGGACCAGTACAAACCGGACGGTCTGCACCTGGGCAGGACCGGAACCAATGTCCTAGGGGGAGTGTTTGCTAGTGCTGTTGGGGAGGAGTTAAACTAATATGGCAGGGGGATGGGAACCAATGCAGGGAGACAGAGGGAAACAAAAAGGAGACAAAAGCAAAAGACAGAAAGGAGATGAGGAAAAGTGGAGGGCAGAGAAACCCAAGGCAAAGAACAAAAAGGGCCACTGTACAGCAAAATTCTAAAAGGACAAAGGGTGTGAAAAAAACAAGCCTGAAGGCTTTGTGTCTTAATGCAAGGAGTATCCGTAATAAGGTGGATGAATTAATTGTGCAAATAGATGTGAACAAATATGATGTGATTGAGTTTACAGAGACGTGGCTCCAGGATGATCAGGGCTGGGAATTCAACATCCAGGGGTATTCAACATTCAGGAAGGATAGAATAAAAGGAAAAGGAGGTGGGGTAGCATTGCTGGTTAAGGAGGAGATTAATGCAATAGTTAAGAAGGACATTAGCTTGGATGATGTGGAATCTATATGGGTAGAGCTGCAGAACACCAAAGGGCAAAAAACGTTAGTGGGAGTTGTGTACAGACCTCCAAACAGTAGTAGTGATGTTGGGGAGGGCATCAAACAGGAAATTAGGGGTGCATGCAATAAAGGTGCAGCAGTTATAATGGGTGACTTTAATATGCACATAGATTGGGCTAACCAAACTAGAAGCAATACGGTGGAGGAGGATTTCCTGGAGTGCAGAAGGGATGGTTTTCGAGACCAATATGTCGAGGAACCAACTGGGGGAAGGCCATCTTAGACTGGGTGTTGTGTAATGAGAGAGGATTAATTAGCAATCTCGTTGTGCGAGGCCCCTTGGGGAAGAGTGACCATAATATGGTGGAATTCTGCATTAGGATGGAGAATGAAACAGTTAATTCAGAGACCATGGTCCAGAACTTAAAGAAGGGTAACTTTGAAGGTATGAGGCGTGAATTGGCTAAGATAGATTGGCGAATGATACTTAAGGGGTTGACTGTGGATGGGCAATGGCAGACATTTAGTGACCGCATGGATGAACTACAACAATTGTACATTCCTGTCTGACGTAAAAATAAAAAAAGGGAAGGTGGCTCAACCGTGGCTATCAAGGGAAATCAGGGATAGTATTAAAGCCAAGGAAGTGGCATGCAAATTGGCCAGAAATAGCAGCGAACCCGGGGTCTGGGAGAAATTTAGAACTCAGCAGAGGAGGACAAAGGGTTTGATTAGGGCAGGAAAAATGGAGTACGAGAAGAAGCTTGCAGGGAACATTAAGACGGATTGCAAAAGTTTCTATAGATATGTAAAGAGAAAAAGGTTAGTAAAGACAAACGTAGGTCCCCTGCAGTCAGAATCAGGGGAAGTCATAACGGGGAACAAAAAAATGGCGGACCAATTGAACAAGGACTTTGGTTCGGTATTCACTAAGGAGGACACAAACAACCTTCCGGATATAAAAGGGGTCAGAGGGTCTAGTAAGGAGGAGGAACTGAGGGAAATCCTTATTAGTCGGGAAATTGTGTTGGGGAAATTGATGGGATTGAAGGCCGATAAATCCCCAGGGCCTGATGGACTGCATCCCAGAGTACTTAAGGAGGTGGCCTTGGAAATAGTGGATGCATTGACAGTCATTTTCCAACATTCCATTGACTCTGGATCTGGAGTGGAGGGTAGCCAATGTAACCCCACTTTTTAAAAAAGGAGGGAGAGAGAAAACAGGGAATTATAGACCAGTCAGCCTGCCATCGGTAGTGGGTAAAATGATGGAATCAATTATTAAGGATGTCATAGCAGTGCATTTGGAAAGAGGTGACATGATAGGTCCAAGTCAACATGGATTTGTGAAAGGGAAATCATGCTTGACAAATCTTCTGGAATTTTTTGAGGATGTTTCCTGTAGAGTGGACAAGGGATAACCAGTTGATGTGGTGTATTTGGACTTTCAGAAGGCTTTCGACAAGGTCCCACACAAGAGATTAATGTGCAAAGTTGAAGCACATGGGATTGGGGGTAGTGTGCTGACATGGATTGAGAACTGGTTGTCAGACAGGAAGCAAAGAGTAGGAGTAAATGGGGACTTTTCAGAATGGCAGGCAGTGACTAGTGGGGTACCGCAAGGTTCTGTGCTGGGGCCCCAGCTGTTTACACTGTACATTAATGATTTAGACGAGGAGATTAAATGTCGTATCTCTAAATTTGCAGGTGACACTAAGTTGGGTGGCAGTGTGAGCTGCGAGGAGGATGCTATGAGGCTGAAGAGCGACTTGTATAGGTTAGGTGAGTGGGCAAATGCATGGCAGATGAAGTATAATGTGGATAAATGTGAGGTTATCCACTTTGGTGGTAAAAACAGAGAGACAGACTATTATCTGAATGGTGACAGATTATTATAAGGGGAGGTGCAACGAGATCTGGGTGTCATGGTACATCAGTCATTGAAGGTTGGCATGTAGGTTCAGCAGGTGGTTAAGAAAGCAAATGGCATGTTGGCCTTCATAGCGAGGGGATTTGAGTACCGGGGCAGGGAGTTGTTGCTACAGTTGTACAGGGCCTTGGTGAGGCCACACCTGGAGTATTGTGTACAGTTTTGGTCTCCTAACCTGAGGAAGGACATTCTTGCTGTTGAGAGAGTGCAGCGAATGTTCACCAGATTGATTCCCGGGATGGCGGGACTGACCTATCAAGAAAGACTGGATCAACTGGGCTTGTATTCACTGGAGTTCAGAAGAATGAGAGGGGACCTCATAGAAACTTTTAAAATTCTGATGGGTTTAGACAGGTTAGATGCAGGAAGAATGTTCCCAATGTTGGAGAAGTCCAGAACCAGGGGACACAGTCTAAGGATAAGGGATAAGCCATTTAGGACCGAGATGAGGAGAAACCTCTTCACCCAGAGAGTGGTGAACCTGTGGAATTCTCTACCACAGAAAGTAGTTGAGGCCAATTCACTAAATATATTCAAAAGGGAGTTTGATGAAGTCCTTACTACTAGGGGGATCAAGGGGTATGGCGAGAAAGCAGGAAGGGGGTACTGAAGTTGCATGTTCAGCCATGAACTCATTGAATGGCGGTGCAGGCTAGAAGGGCTGAATGGCCTACTCCTGCACCTATTTTCTATGTTTCTATGTTTCTATGAACTCATTGAATGGCGGTGCAGGCTAGAAGGGCCGAATGGCCTACTCCTGCACCTATTTTCTATGTTTCTATGCTTCTATGTTTACAACTACTTTTACTACTTAATTTGGTTACCCTTATTGCTTTGCAACTCCCTGCTTTTTTTAACAACTACAAATCCATGGCCTAGACATTCAGCCGTGCAACGCCTATTTTCCGAGCCCTAACCAGCCTAAAGTGCTTTACAATAAGGCGGGCAGAATGCAAGTGCAGATTTCCAGCCAGAAGTGCACCAGCCACCATATTGAATAAGGTGACTGCGCTGAACATTTAAAGCCGGAAATAATGTATTTATTCTGCACTTCTTGCAGGACACATTGTCGATTTTGGAATGCTCCTAGCACTTCACTCACCACGTTCTGCACTCGCACAGAGCAATGTGGCACTAACTGGCAGGAAGACCCCCTCACTAGCATTATATAAAAGGATCGTGCAGCACCTACAGGTGAGTTGCTCGTTTCTCATTTCAGACTTCTGGACGTTTCTTTGGCTTGTGTGTTTTTATCACTCTGGAAAGTTCACTTTGTCTAAACAGATAAAGATTTTGCTGGACTTGCACTGTTTTCACCTGCCCCGCAGATAGTTTGGCTGCAGACATGGGCAGACTCATAGGGCTGCCTTCTGGGCCCCTAGCTACTAGAGCTCTCTTAAACAAGCTCCTTCAGGCAGCTAAAGCAGCCCTACCATCCACCAACAGTCCCACAATACTTACCGCTTTCCTGACTACCACTATCCAATTGAATTCCTTCAGTCCAAACTTTTGGCTCTTGTCCTCACTTCACTGCAAAGATAAACATCAACATCAAATCCAGGAACAAATGTATCAATCCACTCAATTAGATTTCTATCTAATAGTTTACACAAATATTTAAGAATCACCCTTGTGCTAGCCCTCAGTGCCTGCCTTTCATGTTCCTTTCCCTATCCTAGTGCTCCTATGAAGTGATTCCCCAATGGCTTCAGCTTGGGAGGTGGACAGCTGTTAAGCTTCCATTGTGGACACTTCTGATGGCCATGGTGGACAATCACAGGCAGCTCTGTGCCTAGTGGGCCTGGCTACAGATGACAGCATTTTGGCATGGGAGCAGTCTGGGCTGGCTGACTGAGCAGCACCAGCAAGGGCACTGGTGGAGTTGCTCGTGAGACAGCAGACATGCTTTTATCCTGAGAGAGGACAGTAGCTGTTTCTCCCACGGAGACAAGGCCACTCTCCTTTGACTACACACCAGCGCTTTGTTCTGTGGCCCCGACCTCTCAGAGAAAGGGCTGCGTGGGATCGGGAGGGATCAGACATGTGGCCTGTATCACTGCAGTTTTTAACTTAGCCACGGACTGGGTGTGAGCATCAGTCCATGCCGGGCGTGTGTCATCACCCTGCAGTTTTATCAAATCATACAGGGGCTTTGCACACTGCAAAGCCTGGGATAAAATTCCTTTGGTACCCCACCAAATCCAAGAAATCCAAGCACTTGTACGACTCTGCATAAAAACAGAGTGCATGAGTGATGTGACGCTTTAGAGGCCCTTATCAACTTTGGCCCCCAAAGCCAAGATAGTAGCCATCTGAGATTGTATTTAGCAGTGCAAACTTCCACAGGAACTGAACTTACATGGCATTATTTTTTACTGCCATGGAAGCTGTCAAAGCTGTCAGCAGAAATTTCATCATGGTAGGTGCCACTGTGTTGTTAATGGAGCTGACTGCTTGGTCCAATCATCACCATGCTCTGCACAAAGCCTTGAGACAAGTTGGAGCTGGACGCCTTCATGGTTTGCAACATTGTGTGCAAACTGCCTGGTAGGCTGTCCAGTGTACCTAGCATTCCCTGGTAGATGCCCATTAGCATTCTTCCGTAACCTGGGTTCTCAAAATCAGCTTCTGAGTCCACTGCAGCATGTAGGGAGGTGAACGCGCACCTTCCCTCTTATACTCTAATACCAGAATCTGACCTGAACCCATCCGGGTGGGCTAAAAATGGTCAAGGCTGACAACTAAGTATTATTTTAACTGTTTATTATACAACAGATAACAAACGTCATTGCAATGTTCCCTTTAATTTCAAACAGTAGCTCTCTTTAACTTCAAACACCACTCACCCTGGCGATCATTCAGAGGAGCATATTACCATATGTGCGGTTGATCAAATCCGCCCTCAGTTCCCTTGCAAGTTGCTGAGGTTTGTCCATAACCACACCTTTTTTATAATACAAAGCTCCTACCCAAGACAATTGATTGACGCAACCCCCCCAGCCCTTTGATTGTATCATTTGATCACCTCCCCATCCTGGGTCAGTGAATAGTACATTATCACACAAGGGAGCTTCCTATCAACAAGAGCAGTCATTGACGACGAGATCCAACACCGCCTCCAGTGTGCCAGTGTAGCCTTCGACCACCTGAGGAAAAGAGTGTTTGAAGACCAGGCCCTCAAAACTGCCACCAAGCTCATGGTCTACAGGGCTGTAGTAATACCTGCCCTCCTGTATGGCTCAGAGACATGGACCAAGTACAGTAGATACCTCAAGTTGCTGGAGAAATATCACCAACGATGTCTCTGCAAGATCCTACAAATCTCCTGGGAGGATAGGTGCATCAACATCAGCGTTCTCATTCAGGCTAACATCCCCAGCATTGAAGCACTGACCACACTCGATCAGCTCCACTGGGCAGGCCACATAGTTCGCATGCCAGACACGAGACTCCCAAAGCAAGTGCTCTACTCGGAGCTCCTTCACGGCAAATGAGCCAAAGGTGGGCAGCGGAAATGCCACAAGGACACCCTCAAAGCCTCCCTGATAAAGTGTGACATCCCCACTGACACCTGGGAGTTCCTGGCCCAAGACCGCCCTAAGTGGAGAAAGTGCATCTGAGAGGGCGCTGAGCACCTCGAGTCTCATCGCCGAGAGCATGAAGAAATCAAGCTCAGGCAGTGGAAAGAGAGTGCGGCAAACCAGTCCCACCCACCCCGCCCCTCAACGACTATCTGTCCCACCTGTGACAGAGTCTGTGGCTCTTGTATTGGACTGTTCAGCGACCAAAGAACTCACTTCAGGAGTGGAAGCAAGTCTTCCTCGATTCCGAGGGACTGCCTATGATGATGATGATGATCACACAAGGAAGTGTCCCCATTCTGTTTGATGTTCAACCATTATCACACAAAGTGTTGTGTTGGGGAGAAGTTTCAGGTCTATCAAGATTTAAAAGTTTGGTAAATGGGTTTTTCACTCCTGCAACAAGCATTTCAAAAGGGTGAAGCGACCACTCCAGACTTGGTGGGGCAGTGGTCATCACCTGTCCTGTCTTGTCAACAGCCTCACCATAGAAGGTCAATCGACCAGATAGTCCTTTAGATTTAAACTAACACATGTCATTGTGTGGTGTGATCAGTCCAGCTCCTTCCTTAGTTGGCGTATTCATAAAGTCAATCAATCGTGTCTGTGTCTCTGTCTGAATAATCGCCTCCTGCATTTCGTTCCGCCGACAGCTTTTTTTTTAAAGTTCCTATGAGGCTGGTTAATTTACAAAACTGCCTTTGCAGTACAGCCTCTTTAACCCTTTAATGTCGGCTTACTTTAAATTAAATGCATTCTACCTGCAGGCCTGGCTACAAGAACCAGCATATGACCTCGCCCTCCGGTGAGATGCAACCTGTAGCATCCCAACCCCGTACCTTAGCTCTGTACACCTGTGGCCACTGAGTTACCACATGTAGACTCGTCTAACTTAACCTCTAAAGTCTGCGTGGTGGCAGTATCTGAGCTGATGGCTGTGAGAATTAGATCGAGTGAAGGCTCCTCTTCCTCGACTGGCCACATCCTCCGCAGGTTAAATGAAAAAGCAGGACAAAGTTTAGCCTGTGGTGTTTTCAGGGAGCGCAGGGAGGGAGAAGTGGGTGGTAAAACAATCTGCCGCTTGTTATGCAAAGTGTGTGGGGTGAGAGAGAAGTTGGAATAGGTATGAAGAAAATCTTTGCGTGTTCTCGTCCAGCGTTGCCAGTCGCCATGGCCACCACTCTGTCCCTGCCTATGATGCCAAGCACACTTTCGCTGAGAGGGAAGAGGGTCTGCATGGAGCTTGCTTTCTTGAGTTCACAGAATCATAGACTTTCACAGCATGGAAAGAGAGCATTTCGGCCCATCGTGTCCACGCCGACCGACAAAGAGCTATCCAGCCGAATCTCACTTTCCAGCTCTTGGTCCGTAGCCCTGTAGAATATGGCACTTCAAGTGCACATCCATGTACTTTTTGAATGTGGCGAGGGTTTCTGCCTCTATCACCCTTTCAGGCAGTGAGTTCCAGACCCCCACCACTGTCTGGGTGAAAACATTTCCCCTCCAATCCCCTCTAAATCTCCTACCAATTATTTAAATCTAGGTCCCCTGGTTATTGAACCCGCTGCTAAGGGAAATAGGTCCATCCTACGCACTCCATCTCGGCCTCTCACAATTTTATACACTTCCATGCCACCTTCTCCTGCTAGAAAGAAGGAAGTGTATTACAACATAAAAACATAAGGAGCAGGAGTAGGACATTTGGCCCCTCAAGCCTGCTTTGCCATTGGATAAGATCATGGCTGATCTTCTACTTCAACACTTTCCTGCACTATCCCCATCGCTCTTGATTCCTTTAATATCCAAACATCTATCGATTTCTGTCTTGGATGTACTCAATGACTGAGCATCCATAGCCCTCTGGGGTTGAGAATTCCAAAGATTCATCCACCCTCTGGGTGAAGAAATTTCACCTCATCTCCGTCCTAAATGATCGACCCCTTATTCTGAGACTGCGACCCCTGGTTCTAGACTCCCCAGCCAGAGGAAACATCCTCCCTGCATCTACCCTGTCAAACCCTGTAAGAATTTTGTATGTTTCAATGAGATCACCTCTCATTCTTCTAAATTCTAGCAAATATAGAGCTAGTATACTCAATTTTTCCTCATAAATCAAACCCCCAATCCCAGGAATCAGTCTGGTGAACCTTCATTGCACTCCTTCTGTCATGTATGTAACCTTCATGTAACTGTAACTTTCATGTAACAAAACTGTACACTGTATACACCTACGAAATGCACACCTTGACCACAGGGGGTGAACTTGTGGGCGACACTCCTCACCTGGTCATCCAGGTATATAAAGGGAGGTCCAACGCAGGGTCATCACTTCTTGGTCCTGTGAATAAAGGTACAGGTCACAGAGTGACCTTGTCTCCAGTATGTGCCTCGTGTTTGTTAGCGTGAATGTTTTCTCAGAAGAATCACTCAACACTCAGAGTCGGTTCCAACGCCAATGCGGCCTTTATTAACGCTCAGCGGGGAGGAAGTCTCAGGACTGGATCCAGGCTTCTCTCCACTGAACAAAGGGTTTCATGGATCTTTATATGTTTTACAACAGTTTACTACAGTTACATACAACAGTTTACTACAGTTACATTAGACCAATAGCATTAGTCTCTAAACGTAAAGTGGCTCAGAGATGTGTTGCTAAGGGGTGTGTTGCTAGGGATGACTCATGTATCTTGTAACATGGCCTGGGCCTCTCTTATCTTACTGTCCTTGGATGCTGGCATTGGGTAGCCTCCTTATTAGAGTTACATATTCGGTTCTTGTCAGCTCGGGCTGATTCATGCCCTCGTTATGTGATGTAGGCCCCTCTTATCTCTATTTCTCGGGGCTCTGCTGTGTGGAGTTATAATGGTTTGTTATAGTTATCTTGTATCCAAGGCATTCCTGGCAGTGGGCCTCACAGGGTTATTGCTCGGTCAGCCTCAGTCAATAGTTCACAGCTTGACTACCTGATTTCCCATCATGCCTGGGCAGCCATTTTATGTGTGGCCACTTTAAACTTATATGAGTTTAGATATATTCAGCAGGTGCCTAATGCCTACAACATGTTGATTTATAGTAGAGTGTAAGGACACAACATTTAGCGACGAGAAACGGGAATCAACGACTCACAAGAATGGCCACCGGTAGCACAGAGGAATGGTACAGTGTTGGTGAGGACTGGGACGATTTCGTTGAGAGGCTCTAGCAGAGGGAAGGGCAGAGCATATCGGACTTTGTTGCAGACCTTCGGCGCTTGGCCAGCCTCTGTAAGTTCACAGACACCTGCAGGTGTTACGGGATTTCTTCATTGGTCATGCCGGGATTTTTAGGAAGCTAATTGAGACCAAGAACTTGACCTTGGAAGCAGCGGCTTTGATGGCTCAAACATTCATGGCGGGGGAGGAGGAAACCAAGATATATATGCGCGCAACCCTGCTCCCAACGTGGCAATGGAGCAGGGAGTTAACATGGTAAATGCGACTCAGAACCCCGCAGGCAGGCAAGGGCAATTCAACACCAACCAGACAGTAACAGACTCTAGGGTGGGTCCTCAACACAGACAATGGCAGGTTGAACGGACATTTACACCATCACAAGCGACAATACGTCCCGGGATGGGGCCAATGACACCCACTAACAGAGTGCTCAAGAGTAATCAAAGAGACAATCAGAGAGGAATGCCTGGTAACAGCTCTTTTGTTCACAACAATCTCAGCTCCTGCTGGAGGTGCGGGGGCAGACATGCAGGTTTCAACGATTTATCTGCAGAAATTGTAACTTTAGTGGACATTTAGCCAGAATGTGCAGGAAGCCCGCAGCGAGGCTGGTTTATGAAGCGGATGAACCACAAGAGGGGTCTGCAAGGCAGGGTTATGCTTGGGACACAGCAATGGACGCTGAAGTTCAGTGGGTTCAGGTGGCAAACATCCACAGCTCATACACAAAGACGCCACCTATGATGATGAGAGTACTGTTAAACAGCAACCCAGTACGCATGGAGCTGGACACAGGAGCCAGCCAGTCATTTATAAGTGTCCAACAATTCGAGAAACTATGGTCACTCAGAGCTAGCAGACCCAAACTAGAATGCATTGACATGCAATTACGGAAGTACACCAAAGAGATCATCCCAGTGCTAGGCAGTGCAATGTTGGTGGTCACACATAATGGATCAGAGAACCAGCTGCCACTCTGAATTGTCCCAGGAAATGGTTCCGCGCTTTTGGGGAGGAGCTGTCGAGCCGAGATGAACTGGAAATGGGGGGATGTGCACGCCATTTCATCTGTGGAGTGAAGTTCATGCTCACAGGTCCTACAGAAATTTGAGTCACTATTTCAACCTGGTGTTGGGACTTTCAAAGATACCAAAGTAGTGATACGCATCACCCCGGACGCCAGACCAGTGCACCATAAAGTCAGAGCTGTGCCGTATGTGATGCGGGAGAAAATTGAGAGTGAGTTGTACAGGTTGCTAAGAGAGAGCATAATTTCGCCCATTGAATTCAGTGACTGGGCAAGCCCCATCGTCCCTGTCCTAAAAACGGATGGCTCGGTCAGGATCTGTGGTGACTACAAGGCCACTATCAACCAAGTGTCACTACAAGACCAATACCCACTTCCGAGAGCGGAGGATCTTTTTGCCATGTTGGCGGGCGGCAAGCTGTTCACCAAGTTGGACCTCACTTCGGCCTCCATGATCCAGGAACTGGCCGAAGAATCCAAGTTACTGACCACCTTCACCACGCACAAGGGGCTGTTTGTCTACAACAGGTGTCCGTTTGGCATTCGTTCAGCAGCTGCTATCTTTCAGCGGAACATGGAAAGCCTGCTCAAATCCATCCCTGGAACAATCGTATTCCAGGACGACATCCTTATCACGGGTCGAGACACCGAGGAACACCTCCACAACCTGGAGGAGGTGCTACGCCGACTGGACCGGGTAGACCTGCGACTAAAGAAGTCCAAGTGTGTGTTTTTGGCCCCAGAGGTTGAGTTTTTGGGCAGAAGGGTTGCCGCAGACGGGATCCGGCCTACCGAATCCAAAATGGAGGCGATTTGTCGTGCACCTAGGCCCGGCAACACATCGGAGTGGCGTTCATTCCTGGGACTATTGAACTGTTTCGGGAACTTTCTGCCGAACTTAAGCACATTGTTGGAGCTGCTACACGTGCTCCTGCATAAGGGTTGCAATTGGTTTTGGGGGGGCTGTCAGGAACGGGCTTTCAATCGGGCGTGGAACCTGCTTTGTTCTAATAAGCTCTTGACCCTGTACAACACCTGTAAGAAATTGGTTTTGACATGTGATGCATCATCCTATGGGGTTGGGTGCGTGTTGCAGCAGAGTAATGATGACGGCCAACTCCAACCTGTGGCTTAAGCTTCCAGGTCACTCTCACAAGCAGAAAAGGGATATGGGATGGTTGAAAAGGAAGCACTCGCATGTGTCTACGGGGTGAAAAAGATGCACCAGTACCTTTTTGGCAAAAGGTTCGAGTTAGAAATGGACCACAAGCCGTTAGCTTTGCTGTCGGACAGCAAGGATGTTATCAATGACAATGCGTCAACACGCATACAGTGATGGGCTCTCATGCTTGCTGCGTATGACTACACCATACGGCACCGGCCAGGCACTGAAAATTGCGCTGACGCACTCAGCAGGCTTCCACTGGCCACCACTGAGGGGGCAGCGGAGCAAAGCGCTGAGATGGTCATGGATATCGATGCTTTCGACAGTGCAGGCTCCCCCATCACAGCCCACCAGATCAAAACATGGACAAACAGAGATCCCCTCCTATCCTTCATTAAGAAATATGCCCTGACTGGGGATTAGGAGCCTGCACATGGAGCATGCCCTGAAGAGGTCAGACCGTTTCACAGACGGATGGATGAACTCTCCATCCAAGTCGACTGCCTACTATGGGGAAGCCAGGTAGTCATGCCCCAGAAGGGAAGGGAAGCATTCATCAGGGAACTCCACAGCGAGCACCCAGGCATTGTGTTAATGAAGGCCATTGCCCGGTCACATGTATGATGGTCGGGAATTGATGCAGACCTGGAACACTGTGTTCGCAGGTGCACGACTTGTGCCCAGCTGGGCAATGCCCCCAGGGAGGCCCCACTCAGCCCGTGGCCCTGGTCCACCAAGCCATGGTCACGCATTCACGTAGACTACGCTGGCCCGTTCATGGGGAAAATGTTCCTCATTGTTGTTGATGCGCACTCGAAATGGATCGAGTCTGCGTGCGGTCATTGCAACCCACGGCTTACTGGACATCCTGATTAGCCACAACGGCCCATGCTTCACTAGCTATAAATTCTGGGAGGTCATGTCGGGTAATGGCATCAAACATGTCAGGACAGCACCCTTCAAGCTGGCCTCCAATGGCCAGGCGGAACGTGCGGTCCAAATCATAAAACAAGGCATGCTCCGGATTCAGGCAGAAACGGTTAGATTGTGCTACTTGTATTACAGTACACACTGGGGCAATACTAAGGTTCTGAGTTCAAGATTCACCGAATGCAGCCGAGGGTTTTGCTTGTGATACTTCTCGCGGAGCTGAAGGTAGAATTGGTGTGTTTCCAAACTTTATTCCACCGGTACACTCGTGGCCTTCCGCGAGAGTGGGGCGCCGGAGGGACTGGAGAGCATCATCATCCCCGGCAACCAAATTTTAATTTGATTTAAGTTGAAGTTACAGTTTAAATTGTTAATTTGTGAGTTCTAGTACCCTTGCCAAAAGGGGGCATTTGATTTTACGTTCTACCAAAATAGTTGTAGAGCTGTTGCATTGTGAAGGGCTTAGCCAGTGATGTGATGTTCACAAGACTCATAAAACCCCAGTCAGTTGTGCCTAGGTCATCCACGATGAGGTATGCAGTTGTGAGCCTAGTGGATGAACTGGTAATGTGTAGTGTGATTGTTAAACCTTTGTTAATAAACCAACTAGTTCTTAATAACAATGTGTTGCTATGAATTCTTAAGCAAAGAACCCATGAAGCAAATACATTACACAAGTGATAGAGAGGGAGTAGGGCAGTAAAATATATTTATAAATGACCATAAATAAATATAGGAATTATTTTGTGTAAGTCTCTCTTTTATTTTATCTCACTCGCTTCAGTATCTCTCCCAGTTTATCTCTTACACAATTTATCCCTCTATTCCTTTACCTGAGTGTACAATTTCTTACATTTTAAAAGCTCAGGAGAGTGACAACATATACTGAGTTGGAGCTAGGAATTGGGCTCAGGTAGAGAGAAGCCTTCTGGGAGGTTTTGGAAAACATACAAATAAGAGAGAAGCAGTGGGGTTAGGATCTCGAAGGAAATGGGTTGTGTAGGGCCTGGGCTTGATGTGTGGAGACAGTCAATTCAGGTGGATGGGGCCTGAAGGGCATTTGTGCCTAGGAGTACTCAGTTAGGGTGGACCTCGGGGATACTGAAGGTGGGGCGTAGATGGGATTTGGGATCACTCAATAAGAAAAGGTGGAGAAGGCTTGGGTTTGGTGCCCATCCGCATCCTGTACTGAGGGAGTCGAGATCATCTCTCGGAGCGAGGGCAGCTGTGAGAGTATGGAATTCTGGAAACATTGAGGGTGCTGAACCTGGGAAGCACTGTCGGAAAGTGCTAGAATCTACAGGCTCAAAATTTGGCCTGAGTTGCTCCTATTTTTTTGGAGCAACTAGTTTAGAATGGATAATCTTAGAAATTGCAATTCTCGGCATTTAGTTCTAGTGAGTTAGAGTAGTTTCATTTTAGAACAGATTTTTTTTCAAAAGGGGGCGTGTCCAGCCACTTATGCCATTTTTGCAAGTTTAGGCAGTGAAAACTTACTCCAAACTAACTTAGAGAAGAGTAAGTATAGATTTTTGTACGCTCAGAAAAATCTTGCCTGCACTTAGAAATCAGGCGTACGGAACGAAAAATTGGGGGGGGGGGGTGGTGTGGGAGCGGTGGGAGGAAAGTTATAAACATTGAACACTTCACTTTTACAAATAAAGAGCCATCATCAATAATAAATTATAAATAAATCAATAAATCAACCAATAAATCAATCAAAAAAAAATTAGAAAATAAAATATAAAAAAGCATAATAAAATCAATCAATAAATAAAAAATTATTTCTACTCACCTACTGCAGCACCAGGAGCCCTCCAACAGCGTGTTGGGACGGGGCCCCCGCTAGTGTCGCTCTCCCTGTCTCTGTCAGTGTGTCTGTGTTTTTGACAGCGAGGGGTGGGGGGAGAGAGGGGGATGGGGGTGAGTGGGGAGAGAGAGGGAGGGAGGGGGGAGAGGAGGGGGAAGAGGGGGAGGGAGGGAGGGGACAGGAGGGGAGGGGTGGGGGAGGAGAGGGGGGAGGGAGTGATGAGGAGAGGGAGGGGAGAGGGGGAAGGAGAGGGGGAGGAGAGGAGGGGAGGAGAGGGGGGGAGGGAGAGGGGGAGGAAGGAGGGAGCGGGAGAGAGAGAGGAGGGGTAGAGAGAGGGGGAGAAGGGGGGAGGGAGGGAGGGAGAGAGAGGGGGAGGGAGAGGAGGGGGAGGGGGAAAGAGGAGGTAGGGAGGGGAAGAAAGGAGGGTGGGCGGGAGGGGTAGAGAGGAGGGAGGGAGAGAGGGGGAGAGAGGAGGGAGGGAGTGAGGGGGAGAGAGAAGGGGGGAGAGGCTGAACGGGCCGGGCCGAGCCGCCGAGGCCGAACGGGCTAGGTTGGTCCGCCGCCGCCGACACTTCGGGCGGGGCCCATCCCCAGCGAGGTGCCGGGCGAGCAGGACCCGCCGACGACGGGAAGGGAGGGGAGGGTGGGGGAAGAAGGGAGGTGGGAGAGAAGGCGGGGGGAGAGAAGGGGGGGAACGAGGGGGGTGGAGAAAAGGCGGAGGAGTGGGGGGAAGGCTGAACGGGAGGGAGCTGAACAGGAGGGAGGTTCAGTCCAATCTTTGCCCGGTGAGCCCATTCGGCCAGGGCTAGGGTCGGGCCCCTCCCAAACAGCCTCGGGGGCCTGGAGCTATTGCACATGCGCGCACATTCTAGCGCGCATGTGCAGAGATCCCGGCAGTGTTTTCAGCGCCGGGACCTGGTTCCGCCCCGACCCTTTGTGCTGCACCACACCGAGCACGAACACATCCTGAGGAGACCGAAGAATCACAAGGTAAGTTTTTGCCGCCCTTTTTCTTCCAGAAAGTCGGTGCACCTTATCGAGATGCGCCGTTTTTCCAGAGGGCGGAAACTTGGTCCCATAGAATCATAGCAGCATGGAAGAAAGCCATTCGGCCCATCGAGCCCGTGCCGGCTCTCTGCAAGAGCACTTCAGCTGCCCTTTCCCCATAGCCCTGCAAATTATTTTCTTTCGGATGTTTATCCAAATCCCTTTTGCAAGCAGTGATTGAGTCTTCAGGCAGTGCATTCCAGATCCTAACCACTCAGTACATTGCGATAGCACCGTTTTTTGGCGCGATTCATGTTTAACAACTTTTTTTTCCCGCCGAAATAACGCCAAAAAATAAATGTGAAAAATTGGCCAAACATTTTGTAATGCAGGGTGATTCAGATAGGAAGAGGGCCAGGAAATTCACACAGGATGCAAAAGAGGCCCCGGTCAGTGCTGTGGAGAGCAGATGGAAGAAGATTGCAAGGAAGGGTCGTGGAAAACTGGACCCTCTGCTATGAATGATGTGTGGAAGCCTGTGGCAGAACAGGCTTCCGCAGTAGACTCCATTAAGAGGAACTATCTCCAGTGGAAGAAGAAATGGCATGATCATTGTAGGGTAGTCAGAGTAAGTAATATTTTTATTTAAGCACTCCAATTACTTAAATTGTAAATGTGACACATGTTGGTATCGGCAGGCTTCTGATCGTCACACATTGTTAAGACTGTTTTTTGACATGTTAAAAGACGTTTCTGCACATCGATGTTTTCATGATGAACAAAGTGCATGTAAAGTACCAGGGCCAGTAAATAGAGCACTGTATTAAATGCACACTGTATGATATAGGTGCTTTGATGATTATCTGTGTGTGCCACAAGAGCAGAAGGGCCCCCTGTTAAAAATTTCTATTGCACCTTTGCAGAAAAAGTTGGCGCACAACCGCCGACAGCAGCATAAAACAGGCGACGGTCCGGCAACACTGGTCCCACTCTGCCACCTTGAAAGTCGTGTGGTGGGTCTGATGAGTGCATCACAGAGATCGACTATCCGTGCAGATGCTGAGCCCATGGTGGACACTGAGGGTAAGTCCTGCAAAATCCACGATCTGGGTTGGCTCAATGTTAAGTACTGTGTGGGCCAAGGGAAAGGGCAACAATGGATGGGGGTGGGGTTCAACTTAGAGGGGGGAGAAAGGTGGCTGCAACTGAAGGATGTTTGCTGCAGGGGTTGGTGTTGTTTAGCTGTTCTTTTGTTCTTCTTTTGTTGTTGTTGTTATTGGTTGGTTTGTTGTTATTTAAGTGACATCTACAATTGAAAAGTTTAATATTCAAAAATTTTATTAAATTTACAAAATTCACGTTTAGAAAGTTGCATTAAAGTACAACTGTACAAATGTTTAATCAATGACATGTTATATTTTCAACTAAACCAAACTTGTGCCGTGTATCATTCACAGAATAACAGGGGGAAACATGGTGGGATACAGTGGACAGTCACTGATGAAATGTGCTGTTCGGCCTTCATGCAAAGCAGTGATCAGCCGCTGACGCAAGGCACTTGCAGTGGCGAAAGCTCCATGAGGCCTCCTCCCCTCTCGTCCTGGGGGTGGTGGTGGTGATGGCATGGGTTCCTTGGCCTCATCATCCTCCTCCTCTTCCTCCCCACTCTCTCCTGAGGTGGTTCTGCAATCCCCAGTAGCAAATCCTGTCCCCTCAGTTGTGTAGCATGCAGCACACCACAGTGAACTCAGCGACCTGCTCATGGCAGCATTGCAGGCAGTCTCCAGAATGGTCCAGGCATCGGATGCGCTGCTTCAGCACTCCCGTTGTCTTTTCAACGATGTTGCGTGTGGCTGTATGGCAGATATTTCTCGCCTTCTGTCTCAGGGTTCTGGAGGGGGGGGGGTCATGAGTCAGGTGGCGAGCCCGTAACCTTTGTCCCCCAGCATCCAGCTCTGGCCTTCTGGCTGATGCTCAAACAATGAGACAGTGCTCTCACACAAGATGAAAGCATCATGCATGCTCCCTGGAAATTTTGCATTTACTGCCATGATGTGCTGAGTATGGTCGCAGACGATCTGTACATTCAGCGAGTGCAATCCCTTTCAGTTTTGGTAAACCTCCGGAAAAGATGCTCGCAGGGTGATGTGCTTACAGTCAATGGCAGCCTAGATCTTGGGGAAGCCAGCAATTCGTGCAAAGCCTAAAGCCCTCTCATTCTGTGCCTCCCTGTTCATTGGGAAGCTGATGAAGTCCTTTCTGTGTGAAAACAGTGCAGCAGTCACCTGGCGAATGCAGCAGTGTGTAGTGAACTCCGAGATGGAGCATATGTCCCCTGCTGATGTCTGAAAGGAGCCGGAGGGATTGAAGGCAAATGCCGCAGTCACCTTCGCCTCGATGGGCAGTGCAGTCCTCCTTGTAGGCTGTATGTCTGCCTTCATGAGCTGGCATATCTCTGTGACCACCTCTTTTCGAAAGCGCAGCCTTTTAATGCACTCTGCCTCAGATAGGTGTAGATATGAACACTGCTCCCTGAAAACTCGTTGGGGATAAGGCCTCCTCCCCATAACTCTGCGACCTCTGATTACGCTGACAATGCTGTCGAATAAGCCTTCTTCCAGTTCGCTGCTCAATAGAAAAAGCAGCCAACAATAATGGCAGAGATCGCATTGTTTTCAATATCCTTAAATGTCCTCAAAAATAAAGTATAAACTCACAAAAACACTCAAAGTGTAAAACGCAACCTTCCCTCCACATGCTTTCATTCAATGAACTGTAGCTCTGTTTTTCAAGATGGTGCCGTTCGTGCTGGTTTCATCGTGAATCCAACAGAGTAAGACCTGCATTTTTTGGGTGGTATCTTTCGTGGTAGTTAAGAATGGTGTTATTGGACAATTTTTCAAAAACGGCACTATCGGAGTATTTGACGCCGAGTGGCATCACAAAACAGTTTTAAAAAAAGGCGATCGTTATTTTTTAACTCTGGAGTTAAATCACTCGCCAATATCAGGAAATTACAGTAAATTTTTTAAACATAAAAAATACACTTTTAACGCCAAAAATGACGTTAAAACGGGCGCAATCCTGGCCAATTTCTAGCCCATGTGTAAATTTTTTTCTTATGTCACCTTTGGTACTTTTGCCAATCACCTTAAATCTGTGTCCTCTGCTTCTCGACCCTTCTCCCAAAGGGAACAGTTTCTCTCTATCTACTCTGTCCAGACCCCTCATGATTTTGAACATCTCTATCAAATCTTCTCTCAACCTTCTCTGCTCTAAGGAGAACAACCCTACCTTCTCCAGTCTATCCACGGAACTAATGTCCCTCATCCCTGGATTCATTCTCGTAAATCTTTTCTGCACCCTCGCAAAGGCCTTCACATCCTTCCTACAGTATTTCTTAACCTCTTCTGCCACCTTCAATGATTTGTGCATATATACCCCTAGGTCTCTCTGTTCATGCAACCCCTTCAGTTTATATTTCCTCTCCTCATTCTTTCTACCAAAATGTATCACTTCACACTTTTCTGCGTTAAATTTCATCTGTCAGGTTTCTGCCCAGGATGCTAGGATGCGAGGATTAGGTAGCACTCAGGAATGCAGTGTGGGACATCTGGGAGAACTGGAGCGTTGAGTTTTGGAGTACACAGATTATCTGCGAGTAACAGTGGGGTCTGGAGATCTGGCAGCAGAGCTGTATGTGGGGTTTGACTGGGCAGAACTAAGTTTGCCAGCACTAACCAGGCCTGGGTTGGGAGGAGATGGTGGTGGGGGGGGTTGCTGAGGCTACAGAGCAGGATATGGCTCATCGGGGAGTATGGGTGCAGCCATGACCACAGTGAGAGCAGAAATAGTGGTCATGGCAACAGCAAGAGCACAGAAGGTAGCTTTGGTTGCTTCAGCACTAAATATAATGGTCAAGGCATCATCATAGGCAGTCCCTCGGAATCGAGGAAGACTTGCTTCCACTCCTGAAGTGAGTTCTTTGGTGGCTAAACAGTCCAATACGAGAGCAACAGACCCTGTCACAGGTGGGACAGATAGTCATTGAGGGAAGGGGTAGGTGGGACTGGTTTGCCATATGCTCTTTCCGCAACATGCACTTGATTTCTGCATGCTCTCAGCGTTGAGACTCGAAGTGCTCAACACCCTCCCGGATTTACTTTCTCCACTTCGGGCGGTCTTTGGCCAAGGACTCCTAGGTGTCAGTGGTGATGTCGTACTTTTTCAGGGAGGCTTTGAGGGTTCCTTGTAACGTTTCTGCTGCCCATCTTTGGCTCATTTGCTATGAAGGAGCTCCACATAGAGCACTTGCTTTGGAAGTCTCATGTCTGGCATGCGAACTATGTGGCCTGCCCAGCGAAGCTGATCGAGTGTGGTCAGTGCTTCAATGCTGGGGATGTTAGCCTGGACGAGGACACTGATGTTGGTGTGCCTGTCCTCCCAGGGAATTTGTAGGATCTTGCGGAGACATCGTTGGTGATACATTTCCAGAAACTTGAAGTGTCTTCTGTACATCGTTCATGCCTCTGAGCCATACAGGAGGGCGGGTATTACTATAGCCCTGTAGACCATGAGCTTGGTGATAGATTTGAGGGCCTGGTCTTCGAACACTCTTTTCCTCAGGCGGCCGAAGGCTGCACTGGCGCACTGGAGGCGGTGTTGAATCTCCGCATCAATGTCTGCCTTTGTTGATAAGAGGCTCCCGAGGTATGGGAAATGGTCCATGTTGTCGAGGGCCACACCGTGGATCTTGATGACTGGGGGCAGTGCTGTGCGGCGAGGACAAGCTGGTGGAGGACCTTTGTCTTACGGTTGTGTAGCATAAGGCCCATGCTTTCGTATACATCAATAAATACGTCGACTATATTCTGGAGTTCAGCCTCAGAATGTGCACAGAAGCAGGCGTCGTCCGCGTACTGTAGCTCAACGACAGAGGTTGGGGTGGTCTTAGGCCTGGCCTGGAGATGGCAAAGGTTGAACAGCTTCCCATTGGTTCTGTAGTTTAGTTCCATTGCAGCTTGGAGCTTGTCGACTGTGAGGTGGAGCATGGCAGCGAGGAAGATTGAGAAGAGGATTGGGGCGATGATGCAGCCCTGTTTGACCCTGGTCCGGATGTTAATTGGGTCTGTAATGGATCCGTTGATAAGGATCACGGCCTGTATGTCATTGTGGAGCAGGCGAAGGACATTGACAAACTTTTGGGGGCATCCGAAATGGAGGAGGACGCTCAATAGACCCTCGTGGTTGACAGTGTCAAAGGCCTTTGTAAGGTCGAAAAAGACCATGTATAAGGGCTGGCGCTGCTCCCTGCATTTTTCGTGCCACTGTGCAAAGATCATGTCCTTTGTGCCCCGGAGGGGACGAAATCCGCTCTGCGACTCTGGGAGGAGCTCCTCGGCCACAGGGAGAAGACGGTTAAGGAGAACTCTAGCGACAACCTTCCCAGTGGCTGATAGCAGGGAGATTCCCCTGTAATTGCCACAGTTGGACTTGTCCCCTTTTTTAAAGATGGTCACGATCACTGCATCTCTGAGATCTCCCAGCATGCTCTCCTCCTTCCAGATGAGAGAGATGAGGTCATGTATCCGCGCCAACAGCACCTCTCCACCATACATTAGCGCCATCCACACCCTTGGCCTTGTTGTTCTTGAGCTATTTTATGGCTTTTCCTACCTCATGCAAAGTGTTTTCCTTCTCAAGGAGAGATACAGTGAGGGTCGGGGGCTGAGCAGCGCTATGCAATCCTGCGTGCATGGAGTTCTGAAAGTGCCAGGATCCAAAGTCTGGCTGAACAATGCAAGCCGCAGGAAAGAAGCAATACTCCAGCCCCAGATCTCTGAAAGACATTCGGCCTTTGGGAGCACACACATATCGGACGGTTCTCAACAGAACTAGGGCACATTTGTAGGTATTTCTCAATATTTTTATGAATTACTTACATTTTTATGTGCTTGTTATTGTTATAAATTTTATTTTTAGCCATTTTTCATCAGCTAGTTTAGGACACAACATGGAGATAGAAAGAAATAAGAAAAAGCTCGTTGAGCCATCTGCATTCATTTTGCTGCAGTTAATGATTTCTGATCAGTAGCTTTGAAAAAACATGATTGCTTCAATTGGTTGGTTTTGTGCATAGTAGTGATTGTGATCTGTAGCTTTTCCCACCTAATTACTGGTTCATTGTTGGTAATATTTGCTAACTTTCTACATTTGAGCAAATCAGCATGGTTAACAAAAATTTGAAACAGTCGCTTTTGACAAGGTCCCACATGGCAGATTAGTCAGAAAAGTAATAACCCACGGGATCCAAGGGAAAGTGGCAAATTGGTTCCAAACTTGGCTCAGTGACACGAAGCAAGGGATAATGGTCAATGGGTGCTTTTGTGAATGGACGACTATTTCTAGTTCTGTTCCGCAGGGCTGAGTGCTAGGTCCCTTGCGTTTTGTGGTAAATATCAATGATACAGAATTCAATGTAGGGGGCACGATTAAGAAGTTTGGCGATGATACAAAAATTGGCCATGTGGTTGAAAGTGAGGAAGAAAGCTGTAGACTGCAGGAAATTATCAGTGGACTGGTCAGGTTGGCAGAAAAGTGGCAAATGCAATTCAGTCTGGAGAAGTGTGAGGTAATACATTTGGGGAGGGCTAAAAAGGCAAGGTAATACACAATAAATGTTAGGATACTGAAAAGTGTAGAGAAACAGAGCGACCTTGGAGTGCATGTCCACAGATCCCTGAAGGTAGCAGGACAGTTAAATAAGATGGTTAAGAAGGCATGCGGATGCTTACTTTTATTAACCGAGGCATAGAATAAAAAAGCAGGGGTGTTATGCTTGAACTGTATAAAACACTAGTTAGGCCACAGCTAGAGTACTACGTGCAGTTCTGGTCACCACACTACAGCAAAGATGTGATTGTACTAGAGAGGGTACAGAGGAAATTTTGGAGGATGTTGCCAGGACTGGAGAATGTTTTATATGAGGATGATTGGATAAGCTGGGATTGTATTCTTTGGAACAGAGGAGGCTGAGGGAAGACTTAATTGCCGTACATAAAATTATGAGGGGCTGAGATAGATTGGATAGGAAAGACCTATTACCCTTAGCAGAGAGGTCAATAACCAAGGAGCATACATTTAAAGTAATTGGTAGAAGGATTAGAAGGGAGTTGAAGGGAATTTTTCTCACCCAGAGGGGGAGAAATTTGGTAGTGGCCCATTTGGGGCGTTAATTTTTGTAATTTTGAAAATTTAGGGCCAGTCACTAATGATTCTGAACTAAATTGGGCTTTAGCACCTGAGGAAGGCAGTGGAGTGCGAAACCAAGCGCTAATGGCACTAGTGGGGTGCTACAGGAGCGCTACCACCAGAGTACTAATGAATTTCAGATGCAATACATTCAGTAAAGATCCTTCCATCCTTCACATTGGCTCATTCCAGCTCTTAAAGGGGAGGGTGTATCATTTTGCAGCTGCTCATTTTCAGCATTCCTGGATCTCAAGGCGAACTGCAAGGAAGTGAATCCCTGATGGCAATGGCTGATCCCAATCCCAATCCCAGGGAGAGAGCTTGTCGCTTCACAGACGTCAGATTGGAGGCATTGGTTGCTGCAGTGGAGCGAAGGGGGGAAATGTTATTCCCAGCCAGTAGAAGGAGGCCGGTGGAATAAGGCCTGTAGAAGGAGGTCAGGGCAATGTGGAGGGAAGTGGCAGAGGACGTATTGGCCAGTAATGTGGTGCAACTCACCTTAACGCAAGTCTTGTGCGTTTATGCTTTCAGATAATCAGCAACCAAATGAGCAGCCTGTCCCTGAGCCTCCCCATTGAGAGTGAGGAAGGAAAAGAGGACGAGGAGGAGTAAAGTGCCACAACACTGCATCTCTCAACCGGAGGCAACATCTCAGAGACTGGCACTACGCGATCGTTGAGGCAAGAGGGGTCTGCACTGGGTGATGCACTGGGGAGGAGCAGGCTGCAGACAGGCCAAGGGGAAAGGGTATCTCGGATCCCTGAAGGCCGAGTTCATGCACAAGTTCTGCTGCACAGGACTCAGATGAGAACCTCGATGAGGAGACGTACACAAGAAGGGGATACCCATGCATTCCAAGATGATAGGTGCAATGGCAATGATGCCCGATAGCCCCTCGGCAATGTAAGGAGCATGGAGGAGTCCACCTCCAACATTGCTCAGAGCTCTGGGCACACCATGGAGCCCATCATTTCCACTCTGCAGAGGATGGTGGACTCCCAGAGAGACCTTGGGGACCCAGGCCTCATGAAGCCTGTCATGGGTGATGTGGCAGCTTCCATTGTAGCACAGGTTGAAACCACGCAACGTCGTAGTGCTGTCATGCAGTCAATGGTTGGTGGCATCGAGTCTCAGACTACTCTCATGCAGTCTCAGCTTGACGCCACGCAAGCTCTGACTGCTGCCATCATCGCTGGTTCCACTATAATTCACCTTGGATCGCACGGTGTTGCAGCAGGCCACGGGGGAGTGGCAGTGGGTCAGTGGAACAAGAACCAACTGTCCTCTCTCAGGATAACAACATTCCTGATCCCACCACCGACACTCCGCCATTGCACTTGTCGCTGCCTGTCGCAGCCGAAGGTGGTGCAGTCTACAGCTGGGCCTTCAGCAAGGCCATCTGTAGTCTCTAGCACCAACATTCAGCAGCCTTCCACGAGCACTGCTGCAGCCACTGGGGAGACACTATGTCGGAGCAGTGGAATAGGAAAAGGCATTGTTAAGAGGGGAAGTTACAGTTTGCAAAAGAATGATGAGTAAATGTTGTTGTCGTGTAAATATGTGATTCATTTTTTCAGATAAATTTGTTATTGGAAGGTTGCATATTTGGTGGTCTCATTTCAGTTTTGGGGTATGGTATGGAATGATAAATTGATGTAATGATGGGCAGGTGCTGAGCAACCGGGAAGTGGCCTGGAATTCATTGGAATCGAAGTCTGATGAGGCCGTCGGGGACCGCCCTTCCAGAAGGCTGATTGAGTGGCTGCCTCCTCCATCATTGCTGTTCCTGCTCCTGTTCCTCCTCATCCTCCTCCTCTTCCTCATCCTCCTCCTCCTGAGGTGGTGGAGCTATGCCTGGTGGCAATGGCTGGGCCCTAATGATGGCCATGTTGTGCAGCATGCAGCAGACAAAAAAAGGGACACCACTCAGCCGAGTATTGGAGGACTCCTCCCGTGTGGACAAGGCAACGGAACTGTTGCTTCAGTACTCCAATGGTCTGCTCAATTATGTTCTTGGTGGCAGCATGGCTCTCATTATAAGAGTGCTGGGCACGAGTGTTGGGGTTGCAGAGGTGAGTCATGAGCCAGGTGGAGAATGGATAGCCCATGTCTCCCAGCAGCCAGCCGCAAGCTTGATGTCGTGGCTGGAAGAGAGCTGGCGATGAATGCGTCGTGGCTGCTGCCAGGATAGCGGGCATTGATGGTGATGATTCAGCGTGTGTGGCACCATGAACCATGTTATCCTGGCAATGCCACATACACGCTCGTGCTGCTTCTGTCTGGTGATGGGGAAGGAAACGTCGTCGCCACGCCTTCTGTAGAGAGCATTTGTGACCCTGTGGATGCAGCAAACTGGGAGATGTTGGAGATGTTGCCTGTTGCACACTGGAAGGATCTGCTGGCATAGAAATTGAGCACGATGGTGACCTTGACTGCCACTGAGAGAGCCGTCCTCACCCTGGTCTGAGGCTCAAGGTCTGGTTGCAGCAGATGGCAGAGCTCTGTGACCACGTCCTTTCTGAAATGCAGCCTTCAAACACACTGCTCCTCAGTGAAATTGATGTAAGAGAAGTGCTGCCGGAATACATTGGGAGGTTAAGGCCATCTGTTGAGAGCTCTGCTGGCCCTCCTACCTCTGGCCACATTTTGTATTCTTTCCCTGTGCCTCAGTTACCTCTGATGCTGACGCTGCAGGGTAAGCTCCAGTGCCAGTACAGCTGCCATGAAAGGATCCAAATGTTGGACTTTCAAATCTGGCCTCAATGAAACTCATAAATCTTCATGACCCAGAACACTCCTTCAACTGCAAATTGTTCAAATCGGCCAAAAGGCCTGTCTGCCTATGTGAAACTAACAAAGAAGCTTTATTGGCCGACTAAAAGTAAGCCAGATGCTGGCGCCTTTAAATAGCGCTCCTCCAACCGACATCTAACTGAAACCCGACTGCTCAATCTGTTGTTGTTAACAGCTGGCACACAACCAGGGGTGAGAGTCAATTTTTCTTCTATGGCGTGAACAGGTCAATGCACACAGCGATGACATCACAATCTCCGGGAGCAGGAAATCGTGGCGCAATTCCGTAGTGTCGTCGCTAAACTCCCGTGAATTTAGCGGGAGTTGTTAACAGTGCCGCGTGGGGTTGCAAATTCATTGGGCGCTAACGGTAGACACAAAGTAGCCCAATTTCTCCCCCAGAGGGTATTGGGGGTCTGGAACTCACTGCCTGAAAGGGTAGTAGAGGCAGAAACCCTCAACGCATTTAAAAAGTACTTGGATATACACTTGAAGTGCCATGACCTACAGGACTATGGAAAGTGGAATTAGGCTGGTTAGTTCTTTTGGCCATCACAGACATGATGGGGCAAATCGTCTCCTTCTGTACCATAAATTTCTATGATTCTGTGATTCTATGAAGTGTGGCAGACACTTTGTATGTATGACACTTTGTGGTATGACACTTTTAAGTGTGTAACTTTGATGTAAATTCTCCCATACAATACAAATGCTTGCTAGATGTAGGACTGTAAACTGTATAGAAAAAAGAGATTGGGGTAAATTTTGATTGTTAGCGCTCCCAGTGCAGAGCTTCATGTACTGTGGCTAAAACGGCATTTGGGGCACACCAGATTCCCAAACTCTGTGCTGAGAATACTAAAGATGAAAATGGATCCAATAACTATTAACTAAGCAATGGTGGGAATGTGTGTGTGTGGGGGGGGGGGGGGGGGGGGCGGGGAAGTATATGTTTCAAAGATACAAAGCTCCATCTATATTTGATCAAGATATTTCCGTTGAAAATTTTTGTTGAAGATTTGGGGGAACGTTTACTGTTTAAATCAAGAAATCCATGTGTCTATGTGAGAAAAGTGGGAGCTGATCTGGTCAGTAAGTTTTCTTTCGTTAAGGAAATAGTGCCAGTAATTGGCGGGAGACAGACTGACAGGCAGGAAGATCTCCAACTTCTAAATAAACATGCCTCAATGATTTGCCTTCAATAGACAGTAGTGATGATGGTCAACAGAAACTTTAATTTGAACTTAAAGGCAAACAATTGCTTTTTTTTTACAAAATGTAGTTACAAAAAGCCCTCAGTGAGATTTCCAGTTTTGTTCAACTAAAGTGAGCAGTGTGACATCTGTTGGTAGCACACTTCAAAAACAAAGAGCAATTGCTCCCCTCGTTCCTTCCCCACAATGCATGCTGTTCATAATGCTCTTGCAACAAATTTAAAAAAAAATCTCTCCTACTGGGCTGATGAAATTGTTCTAATTGCTTTCCGACAGCTCTCTGGAGAGCCAACATTGCAGACTGAGGGCTCAATTTTGCCCAAGTCTGTTTTCTGTCATATTGTCAGAGTTACACCCGTATTTCTAGGTCAGAAATGTGCCAGAAATATTTTGCCAAAGTTTCCCTGATGTATAATTTGAATTTGGCGTCACGCAGCATGTTCAGTCGCCTCGGGGGGGGGGGGGGGGGGGGGGTGGAGCCAGCTGTCTGTGCCGAAAAAATGATGCCGCATCTTCTGCACACGCGTGACAAAAAAAATGACGTTTTTGACATATCAATGCACGCGCATGCGCAGTACAGCTCCGGGTTGGCAATTGGCCATTTTTAAAGAGCTAGTTGTGTGACAAGGAGTGCTGTGTGAGAGCATTGGAAAAATCGGATATGCAACAATACAAGATGCAACGCGGTGCAAGGACCAAGAATTTCTTACAGGGTGAAGTGGAGGCACTATTACTGTGATTGAAACCAGATGGCAGGAGCTGAACACTAGCAGAGGTCACATAAAAGTTCCACCCAAAGAAATGAAGAAACGTTGGAACCAAGTTGCACAAGATTACTGCAATGGTGACCACCACGAGATCTGGAGGCCACTGTAAAAAGAAGTGTCAGGCCCTTGGGAAAGTAGTTAGTGTAAGTAATATTTTCATTTATTCAATGGAATTGCAATTGTAAATGTGACCAGCTCGACATGTCCCACCCAGCAAAAAGACACCCTCTCTAAAAGTTGCAGAGGAAGGTGGCACATAATAAAAGGGAAAGAACTCAAACAGGAGGAGGCCCGGCAAATCTGCAGCCACTGACACCCTTGGAAGAGAGGGTCACTACTTTGATAGCTCCTGCCTGGAGAAAAGCAACCACCACTGGACAAGCTGGGCCCACACTCGAGGGAGAGGATAAGTACTGCTAATTCCACAGTCTGGCTTTGCTAAGCGTTAAGTATTGTTTTGGTTTCTGGGGATGTCTCCATCAGCTATGCTTCGGTTGATGCAATGTGCTATTATTTATCATGGTCCTTCAAATCAGCCTGCTGTCTGCGCTGCATGGGCCTACTCATGCCCCCCACCCTGCCCCCTGCTCTGCTGCTAACCAATTGTCTGTGTTCTGTTATATTTTTCAGAACTTGAGGCCAACCCTGACGATGCAGAAGAAGATTCAGACGAGGACGAGCCTGAAGAGGAGAACATCTTCCAATCCCACCCTCCAGACCAAGATCATGGGGGTTAAGGGGAGGGGATGGAGATGGATGAAGCCCCCACTGTTTTACTGACTTTGGTGGAGGTGCACGTGCTGCCCTTTGAGCTGCCAGCCCCTTTCATGACTAGTGGTTTGAGTGTCTCGGAAATTCCTAGCATCCGAGGCTGCTGGTTCCAGTGGTGTGGTGCAGTGAGGCACACCCAGGGCCCCACCTCACGAGGCTGCGGGTTCCAGTGGTGTGGTGCAGTGAGGCACACCCAGGGACCCACCTTCTGAGGTTGCAGGTCCCAGTGGTGGGATGCGAGCCACACCCATGCGGAGGATGGGAAATGTGCTCGACTGCACTTTCTTGAGGTGCAGAATCTAACAGATGTGGTTCAGATGATCGCAATGAGTGGGGAGAGCATTGACCTTACGCAATCATTCCTGGACACCATCAGTGGGGTGGGTGATGAGATATCGGGACTGTCGGGAGAAATAACAGCAATCTCACGAGAAATGGGAACGATGTCCGGGACCACGAGTAAGGGAATATCTCAGTCAGCTGAAACCATGTCTGTGACCATGAGGGAGGGAATGTCACAGGTAGCTGATGCGCTGTCAGTGAACATCAGGGAGGTAATTTCAGAGATGGTACAAACACTATCACTGAACATGAGGGAGGGAACGTCACAGGTAGTTGAGACAGCTTTGCTCAACATGAGGGAAGGAATGTTGCAGGTCTTTGAGATACTGTCAGGGTGCATGATGGACGACATGTTGGAGTTAGCTGCTGCAATAAGGGAATACGCCCAGACCCCGCGCCCATTGACAGAATCAACTGCCACTCCCACTCCAATCCCCACAGCAGCCTCTGAAGAGCCCCAAGCCGGGCCCTCCACATTGCCGCCTGCGGCTCCCCACCCCCACCCCCCTTCAACAGGTGTGCACTACCTGAGATCTTGGAAAGAATAAGCTTGGTACCAACCCAGAAACAGTGCACCACCACCTAAAGGCAGGGGTGGTGGAGTCACCAAGAACAAGCGCAGCGGGCGATCTTAGAATAAAGTGGAGGAGAGATGGGTGCAGCCTTTCTTTGCTGCTGCTATTGTTGTTATTATTGTTACTGTTGTATATGTTGTTCTCAAATTAAAAGATTTTTATAAGTTATGTAAATTTACAAGTTTAAAAGTTAGTAAGTGATCTTAAAGTTTGTAATTGATCTTAAAATTTATAAGTGATCGTAACTGAAAACTTTAAAATTTGATACAAGAATAATTTTATTAAAGTTAAGTTAAGTACAAAGAAATGTTTGTTAAACTTATGAATAAAATATATTTTACATTAAATATTAATCATTTCAATTATTTGTTCCATTATTAATACAACTTTTGAAGTAAACAAGACTCATTTCCATCATTTTTTCCATGAACACAACACAACATTACGGAACAGTTCCAAATGGTAAACATGGTCCATGTGGAATAGTTGTCGCTGAGTCTTCAGGCAGTAAAGCGTTCATGGATGAGCTGCTGGCACAAGGCTCGCGCAATCGTTAAAAGGGCACAATGGCCAGCCCTCCTTCGTCATCATGCTTTGGGTTCAGGTACTTGTCTGGCTTCCTCATCCTCGTCCTCCTGCTCATCATCTGCATCTTCCTCGTCATTATCATCAGCCACTCTCACTGCAGATGGGTCTTCTCCTATCAGCTGCTGCTGCCTCATGATGGCTAAGTTATGCAGCATGCAGCACAGAACAGTGAACTGACCGACAATCTCAGGGGAGTATAGCAAGTAGCCTACGGAATGGTCCAGGCATCGGAAACGCTGTTTCAAGATGCCAATGGTTCTCTCTATGATGCTGCGCATCGCATTGTGCCACATGTTATATTCCCAGTCCACTTCCGTCCGGGTTACGCGTAAGGGCGTCATGAGCCAGATGGCGATGCCCTACCCTTTGTCTCCCAGTAGCCAGCTCTGCCTTTTTGGCTGCTGCTGAAACATGGCAGATATAATGTTCTCACATAGGATGAATGCATCATGGCTGCTCTCAGGGTATCTTCCATCGACTGACATGATGCGATGCATGTCGTCACACACGAGCTGTGCATTAATGGAGTGAAATCTTTTTCTGCTCCTGTACATCTCGGAATCCTCCAAAGGTGCTTGCAAGGTGATGTAGGTACAATCAATGCAGCCCGGTACCTATGGGAAGCCAGCAATCCTGCAGAAGCCCGCAGTTCTGTCACGCATATCTTGGGCGGTCATGGGGAACGTTATGTAGTCATTCCTCTGTGCATGTACTACAGCTGTGACCTGCCGAATGCAGACATGTGTTGCATGTTGAGAGATGGCGCACACATCCCCAGTTGTAGCTTGAAACGATCTGGAGGCATAGAATGAAAGTGCAGCTGTAACCTTCACTTCAACTGACAAAGCAGTCCTCCTGCCACTTCTAGGTTGCAGGTCTGCTTTCACCAACTCATAGATCTCAATTACAACTTAATTGCAGAAACAGCCTTCTGACACAGTCTGCATCACTCAGGTGCAGGTACGAACGTCTGTCTCGATATACCCGATGTGGTTAAAGCCTCCTGCCCAGCAGCCTACGGGCTCTCATGCTCCTCATGTGATGACATTGAATCAATTGTCTCCTACGTAGCACCACCATGCAGAAGGCTCGCACAAGGTATGGTATTGTCAGTATTGCTCCAATAGTTACATTTTACCTTTGCAAGAAGCTCAAAACGATAGGAAGGCAGGCAGGGCAGGTTATTTGTTCTCTTTCCCCAAGGTCTGTATGGATGGACCACACCCAGGTTTTGTGACTTCTCCTCCCTCTCACCCTCCCCACCCCCGCCGCAACTCATTGCAGTCTTGTGACTTCTCCCATTCTCCACCCCACCACCCCCCCACACCCCCGCCCCCCCCACCACCCCACCCCTGCAACCTCATTGCAGTCTTGTGACTGGTGCCTTCTGATCACCACCTCCCTCCTCCGGGCTCAGTGCAGAAGCCTCCCGATTGGCTCCTCCCTCCCCGGGCTCAGTGCAGAGGCTTCTCGATCGCTACCTCCCACCCCCGCGCCCCCACCTGGGCTTGTTTTCCAGCCGAGCCCCTGTGTCCGAACGCGGGGCCGATTCTGACGGCCAATGCTACGAGCCCCCTCCAGCTTGAAGATGTTCGGTGGTGGCATGAGTAAAAAAAAAATTAAAACTCCAGAATTCCAAGAAACTTCCATGTACTCCGTTTTAAGGTTAAAAAAAAGTTGACATTTATTATGGCTATTTCAAGTGTGATAGACTCCCTCCAAAAACTTTGATGATAAACAATGGCCTCTTTCAATGCCGATTTTTCAATGTGTGCTGCTTTCTGTTAACTCACCAGAAAGTTTTGTGGAAGTGGCCAGATGCGCTGACCTCAGATAAAACATTTTGGGATGAAAAATACTTCAAACTGGCGCAGACATGAGGGAACATCAAAAAAATCTAATGTAGAAAAATCATAACTAAGGCAGTTACGCCGGTGCAGATTCCAGAAAAAATGGCACGTGCCCAAAAAAACGGTGCAAATGACCTGGGAAAACCGAGCCTCGACTGTTACTCTGGCACATCCTAACTGCAATGCTGCATTTACAGAACTGGGAAAATGTTTAAGTATTTGTGTGAGCACAGAGAAATGTCTGGTGAATTTTTTCACTCTGTCATGCCACATCCAGAACTAAAATGCATCCCAATCACTGTTGGATCCTTTACACAGTAAATGCCGATGAAAGCTGATCAGCTCTGTTGCAAATCTGAAGCCCAAAAATGAAGGGTCTCCGTGGAGCTGCCAAAGCACAACAAGTTCGAAGATAAAATTCTTAACTCTGATCCGGTGAGTGTCTGAGACATATAGATCAGGAACGTTCCGGTTTTGATGCCACTCTGTTGAGTTTGCTAAGCTAAGCTGGTGCGGGAGGCAGTCGGATATGCAGTGCTCTGGCTTAGGGACTAGTACATCAGCTAGGGTTCCCTCTCTTGATCGCTTTCCAGCTAGAAGTATGCATGCGTGGGCATCAGGTGAAGCTGAGTTGGACTATACTGTGCAACCCCCTGTCGTTCAAGCACCTGTTCAACACCCACTGTCTAAGCTCATTTTTCGAGAATGGCAGCTTGGTCGAGGTGCTGGAGGATAGCTGGTGCCTATGAAATATTACCTCAACAAAAGCCTTGGCGAGGAGAAAAGGGGAAATAGCTTTTCTGCTTAATGACGACTGTTTTTTTAACTAGATGGATGTAAAGCACCAACATGCCATCCTTATCTTCTTTGATCCGCGCTGTAATTGGGGAATGATCATCAAATTCAAGAAGTTACTGGCATGAATTTCCTCTGCTACTGTGCTGGAAAACTGGTGTAATATGGGCAGCTAGTAGGGCAAAATAGAACAAATATTCATTATACTGGGATTCACTTCTTTTGGCACCTGGAAAAAATGTTGCTGGAAGTAGGCCAAGCATACAGTAAACCCACTCACATTGGGGTGAGCTTGTGATGATGCCATGCAAATAAGGGAAATATGTCATATGAATTATTTTCCATCATTTGCATCCCAGAATCATTGAACACTAGTATGCCAGTATACATGCCAGTATGTCGCTGTTGCTGAGGGCTTGAAGGGGGAATTTAAATTTTAACAAGTCCATTTCCCCAAAGCAGGTGAATTAATTGCTAAAGAGAAACCAGCAAATTTGATCTTGGGGCACTTTTAAAATTTTCTTTACAACTTAGGAACAGGAATGTGAGCCTACTTATGTCATGGCAAGGCACCGTTACAATGCCGCATCACTCATCTCCTACATAAGGTGGGAACCGCAGCAGTGCTGTAATTGGTACCAGAGACGGTCCAGAATATTTAATTATTCCGGATCCCAGAAAGTGTCCCAATATTAGGGATACAAACAAAAGGGGCAGCAGTCGTACTTCCGGAACCACTAAAATTCAATCCCACTGTTTTCAGTTTCCTTGTCTTATCCCTTCTTTCGAAAAATAGTTAGGCCATTTTTCTTCAGCTGCGCATCCTAAAGTGTGGCTAATAGTAATGTTGAGCAAAGGAAAACTGTGTCGAGACCTGTTACGTTGCATCTTTAGCTTATTAGTGTTTTGCGTGCTTTTCCAGCAATAAGCTGGGCAGGTGCCCCTTTGTTATGCCTCAGGGTTATTATTTAAATTTTACTTAAAGTTAGGTTAAGCGAAGTCATAGTGGCCTGCGACCAGCTTCCTCCCTTCCTGTCTATTTGAGAGTTCAGTTTTATTATGCTGCATTTCAAATGTTGAGAGGTTTTAAGGGACGGACTGCAATGAGCACTCATTAATTGTTGAGCTGATAAGAATTGTAAAGTTACCACTTGAAGTAGGGGTGCACCGTGGGCAGAGGCTGTTGAGAGAGCTGGGGTGTTCTTGTATCCCACCATCTCCCTGAGCAGCATGAGGGTGCCATTTGTACTTGTGCTACCAGAAGGAGACAGATGAACCAGAGGCACTTTTAGATGCTCGGGAACATAAACATAAAAACATAAGAAATAGGAGTAGGGGTAAGCCACCTGGCTCCTCGAGCCTGCTCCGCCATTTAATAAGATCATGGCTGATCTGCTCATGGACTCAGCTCCACTTCCCTGCCCGTGCCGATAACCTTTTATTCATTTATCGCTCAAAAATCTGTCTATCTCCGCCTTAAATATATTCAATGGCCCAGCCTCCACAGCTCTCTGGGGCAGAGAATTCCATAGATTTATAACCCCCAGAGAGAAGAAATTCCCCCTTATCTCAGTTTTAAATGGGCGGTCACTTATTCTGAGACTATGCCCCCTAGTTTTAGTTTCTCCAATGAGTGGAAATATCCTCTGCATCCACCTTGTCGAACCCTCTCATTATCTTATATGTTTCGATAAGATCATCTCCCATTCTTCTGAACTCCAATGTGTATAGGCCCAACCTACTCAACCTATCTTCATATCTCAACACCCTCATCTCCAGAATCAACCGAGTGAATATTCTCTGAACAGCCTCCAATGCCAGTGTATCCTTCCTTAAATACAGAGATCATCATCGGAGGAAGCCATCGATCCACTGTTACTCTGCTACCCAAACCTGTTAGAACTTAAGAAATTACCTGGACCTCATAGAGGAACAAAATTATTTTCACCAGAGACGCAGTGACTGAACTGTGCAACATTCTGCAGCGAGACCTGCAACAGCATTCCAGGGCAAGCATGGTGCTGCCAGTAGCAGTCAAGGTGACTGCTGGCATGAAGCTTTTAGCCTTGGTGCCAGCAGGGACATCAGTCAGTCAGTAGTACATTGCTGTGTAAAACAGATAGCTGATACCTTGATTCAAAATTGGGAGTAACGGATGGTTTTGCTGAAAAAATGTCAGCTGCCTTGCTTCTGTCCACATGCAAATTATGCATATCACAAGAACATAAGAAATAGGAGCAGGAGTAGGCCATACAGCCCCTCGAGCCTGCTCCGCCATTCAATAAGATCATGGCTGATCTGATCATGGACTCAGCTCCACTTCCCTGCCTGCTCCCCATAACCCCTTATCGTTTAAGAAACTGTCTATTTCGGTCTTAAATTTATTCAATGTCCCAGCTTCCTCAGCTCTCTGAGGCAGCAAATTCCACAGATTTATGATCCTCTGAGAGAAGAAATTTCTTCTCATCTCTGTTTTAAATGGGCAGCCCCTTATTCTAAGATTGTGCCCTCTAGTTCTAGTCTCCTGCATTAGTGGAAACATCCTCTCTGCATCCACCTTGTCAAGCCCCCTCATAATTTTATACATTTCGCTAAGATCACCTCTCATTCATCTGAATTCTAATGAGTAGAGGCCCAACCTACTCAACCTTTCCAATTAAGTCAACCCCCTCATCCCCAGAATCAACCTCGTGAATCTTCTCTGAATTGCCTCCAAAGCAAGTATATCCTTTCGTAAACATGGAAACCAAAACTGCACGCAGTATTCCAGGTGTGGCCTCACCAATACCTTATATAGCTGTAGCAAGACTTCCCTGCTTTTATACTCCATCCTCTTCACAATAAAGGCCAAGATACCATTGGCCATCCTGATCACTTGCTGTACCTGCATACTATCCTTTTGTGTTTCATGCACAAGTATCCCCAGGTCCCGCTGTACTGCGACACTTTGCAATCTTTCCCCATTTAAATAATAACTTGCTCTTTGATTTTTTTCTGCCAAAGTGCATGACCTCACACTTTCCAACATTATACTCCATCGACCAAATTTAGCCTGTCTATGTCCTTTTGCAGATTTTTTTGTGTTCTCATCACACATTGCTTTTCCTCCCATCTTTGTATTGTCAGCAAACTTGGCTACGTTACACTCAGTTCTTCTTCCAAGTCATAAATATAGATTGTAAATAGTTGGGGTCCCAGCACTGATCCCTGCGGCACCCCACTAGTTGCTGGTTTCCAACCAGAGAATGAACCATTTATCCCGACTCTCTTTTCTCTGTTAGTTAGCCAATCCTCTATCCATGTGAATATATTACCCCCAACTCCGTGAACTTTGATCTTGTGCAGTAACCTTTTATGTGGTACCTTGTCAAATGCCTTCTGGAAGTCCAAATACACCACATCCACTGGTTCCCCTTAATCCACCCTGTTTGTTACATCCTCAAAGAACTCCAGCAAATTTGTCAAACATGTCTTCCCCTTCATAAATCCCTGCTGACTGTACCTGACCAAATTTTGCTTTTCCAAATATCCTGCTACTGCTTCTTTAATAATGGACTCCAACATTTTCCCAACCACAGATGCGAGGCTAACTGGTCTACAGTTTCCTGATTTTTGTCTGCTTTCTTTTTTAAATAGGGGTATTACATTTGCAGTTTTCCAATCTGCTGGAACCTCCCCAGAAACCAGGGAATTTTGGTAAATTACAACCAATGCATCCACAATCCCTGCCGCCACTTCTCTTAAGACCCTAGGATACAAGCCATCAGGTCAAGGGGATTTATCTGCCTTTAGTCCCATTATCTCACTAAGTGCCACCTCGTTAGTGATTGTGATTGTGTTCAGTTCCTCCCCCCCTATAGCCCCTAGACTATCCACTGTTGGAATATTGTTAGTGTCCTCTACCGTAAAGACTGATACAAAATATTTGTTCAGAGTTTCTGCAAAATCCATGTTCCCCATTACTAATTCCCCAGTCTCGTCCTCTAAGGGACCAACATTTACTTTAGCCATCCTTTTCCTTTTTATATACCTATAGAAACTCTTGCTATCTGTTTTTATATTTTGCGCTAGTTTACTTTCATAGTCTATCTTCCCTTTCTCAATCATTTTTTTAGTCGTCCTTTGCTGGCTTTTAAAAGCTTCCCAGTCTGCTGTCCTGCCACTAGTTTTTGCCACTTTGTATGCCCTTGTTTTTAATTGGATACCATCCTTTATTTCTTTAGTTAGCCACAGATGGCTATCTTTTCTCTTACACCCTTTCCTCTTTTCTTGTGAGTTGTGAAATATCTCCTTAAATGTATACCACTGTTCATCAACCATCCAACACTTTAATCTATTACCATGATGTCAATCGCCGTGCAATGTCTAAATTGATGCACGGCTGTGATTTTGGATGTCGCTGCTCTTGATACCACTTCTTCCAAAACACACAGGGTAGAACGTGCATGCATTAGTCCTACAGAGAGGCTGACAGCACTTCATAATGGACACACACATCTTTCAGGTAGGCTTAGATGTAAGTTTTTGGACTGTTTTATATTTAATGAAGTAGTGGCTTGGTGCAATACATTTAAAAATATGTTAAAGTGTGTAGGACGTGCTGCTGGATGCTTGCAAGGCTTTGGATGGTAAAAGAAGGCCTCTGAGAACACCACTTGCTCACCCTTGGGCTGCAATATCACATGGAGATAAAGCAACGGCAGCAAAGGAGACAAGCTGCTCGCAGAGGGAAGAGAAAAAAGCAGAAGAGGAGGAAACAGAAGAGGAGGAAGAAGAAGCAGAAAAATCAGACAAGTAGAAAGAGGAATGAAGGAGGCAACCCAGACAGTCTCTTTCTTGTCAGGATATTCACAATTGAATCATCTGCCTGCAATACCAGTGAATACAATTCCTGTGTTATCGACAATCACAGTGTCCTCTTGGCCTCAATGCTGAAATAAATGCCACCAGAAAGCAAAGTTTGCAATCCAACATTATCCCTATATGCAAGAAATCAACTAATCACCCTTGTGCGTTCCCTAAGTGACTGTCTTGTGTGTTCCTTTTTTTATCCTAGTGTAAGAATAAAAGTGTTTAGTAATGACAAAATTGATTCTATATATATATATAAATGCTAAAAGTGTAGAAGGGTGCAGTGTTGAAACAAAATGGAAGCTCACAGACGTCCAGCATGTTCTGTTTGTATATTGTCTTCTGGCTGGACAGAGCTTAAAGGAACAAAGGTGTTAATTGTAAAGCCATTAACCTAGTCAAGGAGTGGCGCGGCCTTCCCGACAGACACATGTATGAGGAGAAGCCAATCAGGAACGGCCCTGGAACCAAGATCCAATCCTTCCTGAGAAACAATGACCTTAGGAGATATAAAAACTCAAGCCAAAGGTTGCTCTCTCTCTTTTCCTTGGAACATGGCAAAACCAGGACCTCCCTCGACAGACAAAGAAGCAGGCCGTGTGCTTTGCCAGAAGGAAATAAAGTATACCGTTTTTATTGTAACATCATTGTTAGTGTTGTAACTAAGTAACCATAGGATAGCTGACGACTGCTGATAGATGTGCATGTGTGTGTTTAATAAACTATTCCAAATTGTTTTAAAAGAATCAGTCTTTCTGTCAATTTAATGCCAGAGATTTAGAAATCTTACACTAGTGATGTCATGCAGTGCTACTGCAGTGGCTGGTGGAAGGCTGCTGACTTTCAGTAGGGGACATTGCTGTTAACCTTGCAGGATGACCTCGAGGAGCTGGTGGCTGGGAATGTAAAATCGAATGATGGTGTTTCTGCTTCTTCTTCACTCTCCTCTCCCTCTTCTTGGGCAACCACTTGCTGGGCAGGCTGGATTTCTTGGGTGTCTGAAATGAGGAAGGCACGAGGTTAGGGTTGTGGTGAGGGGTGGGCTGGAAAGCAAGAGGTGTGTGCTTACACCATGTGCAGCTTGTACATCAGAAGATATTGTGGGATGAGAGGGAAGTGCGATACGAGAAAGAAGAAACCATATGAGTACACTAGCGTCTTATATTCTTTCAGCCCCACCGCTGGCCAAGGGCTCAATCATATCCCTACCAAGTATGGCCAGCACCATCTCCTCCAAGGGGGTAAGGTGAAGGTAGGAGCATGAGGTGTGCCTCGTGTTTGGTTGAGATTCTAAGTAGGAGTGATGGTGGGGGGTGTCATGCATTGAGCAGTGTGTGAGGCTAGTGCTGCACTTGGTAGGTGGCGGTTTTGAAGGTGCATTCACTAATCTTGAGATCATGAAACTTCTTTGGGCACTGGAATCAGGTCCTGCGACTGGCACTACTAGCAATGATGGCCTTGGTGATCTGGTCCCACATCCTTCTTACTGGAGGGCCTCCTGGCCCCCTGTTGGTACAGGATCTCTCTTCCAGTGTTGATGACTTGCACAAAGCTGGAGTGCTGCATCTGAGACCCTGGGTGCCCTTTCTCTGGCCTGTTGGGCCATTTGTGTTTGTGATGAAACACTTTTACCATTGTTTTTGAGCAGAAGGCAGTTCAGATTTAAGAGCTTCAGACTGCCTTGTTCTGAAGGACTTTTAATTTTTTTCTTCAGAATGACTAAAGACTGCCTTGAAAAGGAACAGGCTGGCTTTAAGTAATGGCAGCCTCACTCCAGCAAGGCAAACTTGGGCCGCAGCCACAGCACACAGCACACAGCCTGTCAGCAGTTCATTAGCCAGCTAGTCTGTGCGCGACAATCATTTAAATTAGCAGGCAGCACCAAATTGACATTCTGCCTGCACTTTCTGAATGGGCACGGGCATATCTCGCATCACGGTGCCCACTCCTGTTTTCGGGCCTTATCGAATTTCACGCCACTTGTTTTCAAAAGTAAAGAAATACATCAAATTCGCCATGGACATCAGGGAGCAACACGCCTGAGCCCCAAGGTCCCTACAAATGCACGGAAGGGAGATTTCCAAAAGTCCAGGATGTAGTAGATGTTATCCACAAAACCCTTTGTGCTATTGCTCACAGAAGATCCTCCTACATGAACTGCTGAATATCGGACAGGATGTACAACGGATGGCAAATGCGGTACCGCCTGACTTATGTCCCCGCCCAAGTCGATTTTACACCTCGTGTTCCCAGAAACAATCGCTAATTCTCTGCAAAATGAAGCTGATATGAGACTGTCAAAAATTCTGCTACTTTTTGCTCTGAAATCAAAGCTGTTTTATTCAGCCTCAGCAATTCCTGCAAATGTTGTTTGGAAAATGTTATTAAGGTCCTACGAACGTTTATGTTAAATTGTGCAAACATTCGACTCATTTGAAATGTTGGTTCATTACTGTTGTTTTGCAGACGCAGTGGTACTATATTAGTTTTCTGTGAGACACCTTTATTTTGAATTTGCCAACCAAACATTTTCATTCTCTAATTCCATCAAAGTATTTGCATATAAATAAGAGATTATGTTATGTGGAAAATATAATGGTGCAGTTGTATTGCACCAAATGGTATGATACGGGTGCCTGCATTTAGTGCCATGCAAGGGGCAGTGAACGGAATTATCCAGCCTTATTCACACTGTTTCCATCAATGCAAGGACAAAGCTCTGCTCACTGGCCTCTAGGTACCAGTGAAATAGATTCAAAAATATCAATATAATATTAAAATAAAGGTCCTACATTCTGATATTAGTTGACTCCAGCACCTAACTCGCCATGTGACAAATTCTCTCAGCAACTCGTGGCGCTAACAGACAAGAATGATCTGCAGGAGCGCTATTTACAGGACTCAGCCCTTCCACACAGGTTGGTTGTTGGTTTGTATTCTTAAGATGCTGGTTAACTTCCGGAGATGTTTACTGGCTATTTTCTGGGCCCCACGCGTGAATTCTGCCTTCTGGGGTCAATGTTATGCTGCTTTTATTTGCTTCGGAGATAGTTTCATTGCAGTCATGGGAGGTCTGGTAGGGCTCACTTTAGGGCTTGAGGATGAGGGCGAGCAGCAAAGAAGGCAGGAGTGGGAAGAAGAGGAGGAGCCCATACCTACAGTGGATCTTTAGGGAGCACTTCTCATACCTCAACTTCATTGAGGTGCCTGCGCTTCACCAAAGTGTTTATCCCAAGCTATGTCATCAGCTGCAACCGCAACTGGAGCCCCAAACCTATCCTATCTTCCTGCCCAAACTCCTGCACACTTGCGCTCAGTGATTCACCACATGAAGACCCTCCTCCAGCCTACATGCTAAAGCACACATGGTACCCGTCTCTGAAGTGGTTCGGGCCGAGGTCAGATTGTGTGATGTACAGTTTTGGTTTCCATATTTACGAAAGGATATACTTGCTTTGGAGGCAGTACAGAGAAGGTTGATTCTGGAGATGAGGAGGTTGACCTATGAGGAAAGGTTGAGTAGGTTGGGCCTCTACTCATTGGAATTCAGAAGATTGACAGGTGATCTTATCGAAATGTATAAGATTATGAGGGGGCTTGACAGGGTGGATGCAGAGAGAATGCTTCCACTGATGGGGGAGATTGGAACTAGGGGGCATAATCTTAGAATAAGGGGCCGCCCATTTAAAACTGAGGTGAGGAGAAATTTATTTTCTCAGAGGGTTGTAAATCTGTGGAATTCGCTGCCTCAGAGAGCTGTGGAAGCTGGGACATTAAATAAATTTAAGACAGAAATAGACTATTTCTTAACCGATAAGGGGATAAGGGTTTATGGGGAACAGGCAGCGAAATGGACCTGAGTCCATGAGCGGATCAGCCATGATATTAAATGGTGGAGCAGGCTTGAGGGGCCGTATGGCCTACTCCTGCTCCTATTTCTTATGTTCTTATGCTACATATTCAGGAAGGCTGCTCTTTTCTTTCTGTACTGGCACAGTTGCCATGACATTTTCAGCACTTGAAATGAAAGTGAAGGACAAGGGTTAGCTTTCAGTGTGATGGAAGAACAGAGAGAGATGATTGGCTGCTGAAGTCAGCTAGTTTGTCAAGCTGTCTGTGTAAAGGTGAGATAGAAGCGAAAAGGAGAGTAAGGTGCACAGAGACCCTGCATGACATCTTCTCCAGTTTGGCCATAATTTGCCCCCTGCCCGTGCTGCACAATATCTCCTCCTAGAGTGGGGAGAGGGTGTGCAGGCAGCCTCCACTTCTCCAGTTGCATCTGCTGCTTCATGTTGTACGTGACCTTCTCCTGCAAGAAATAAGGGTCTGTGTTGGTGACAGCCTTGTGAGGTGTTTTGAGAATGTGGCTGCCCTAGTTGAATAGTGCATTTGTAGTGTGCAAGTTGTGAGGGGCGGAGAAGGGAGGGATGCAATAGTGATGAGAGTAGGAGGCGCAGAGTGTGTGGGAGGAGGAAGTAGAGGAGGAAGTAGAGAGGTGCAGCGTAGTGTGGTGTGATGTTGTAGGATGTGAAGGGAAGCAGGGAAGGGAACTGTTGTGAAGGGCTGCAAGTGGTAGAGGTGTGACGAGAGAGTAATTGAGGTGAGAAGCAGGATTTTTACCTTGAGAACTCTGCTGAGGTCATGAAACTTTTTTTTTGCCATTGCAGCCATGTCTTGGAAGCTATTTCCTTTCATTGTCCTTGTCAGCCAGCTCTTCCCACATAGGTGCTGCCTGGAGAGCTTTCTTCCTTTGAGAGGGCTAGTATCGACATGATCTGTCTCCTCCTGTCCATCGCTTTAACCAAGGCTACCAAAGTGGCATCGGAGAACCGATGGGCCCAATCTCCTTTCTGATTGCGGACAGAGTACATCTCCCCTTTAAGAAATGCTGGTTGTCCAATTTTCCTCCCCTTCCCCAAGAGGCGAGCAGCTAATAAGCAGCATGCCGTTCTCAACTGCCAGCACCAAATTCATGCTGTCCCTGTGCCCATGGTTTTGGGCATGATCAGATTTCTAGGTTGTGATGTTTGCTGCATTGCTTCACTTACTGTTTCATGTACATTTTTCTACATTTCCACTGGTGATGCATAGATGCTACAGAATTGAAGAATGTATATATATATTTTCGCTGGAATTTAAAATTAGGAACTGTAATCTTATTTATTCAGTCATTGGTATTGTGGCCTTTTAACTCTTAGACCAAGGTCTGAATCCAGTCACAGTGATGGAATGAAAACTTCTTCTGCTTATTGGTTGCCCTTGTTGAAATGAGTATGGGTAGTAATTGTACAATTTCTACTTATGGGCCTGCATATGGGCTATGGGCCCAAAGTACTAAACTGCCCTTAGAATGGTATGGAATTGGCAATGTCACTCAGAGAGGTCACATGTCACAATGCCAGGTATAGTAATGGAGTGCTCACCTGACATTATGACTGAGGCATTTAGGGCAGAGTAAAGACCAGGCTCAAACTGACTTGGGTATTATTTGATATTGATACGAGTGACGGAAGTGTCCATATTCCCAATACCTCATCACGATGAGCACAAAGTTCACCAAAAACGAAATGAAAGTCCCTTTGTTTGGGTGCACAAATGCTCTTGTCATAGACCTGAAATGTTTATGGTAACAAAATGATGCAGAAACCAACCACTTCCCATGAACTCCATGGAAATCGACTTTAATGAGATTCGTCTGCAAATTAGATGTGAGTCATTTTCAATTGCTTCTGTCAAATAATCTGGGGATATATTTGGGCCTGCATTAAAATAAAAATGTCTTTATTAAACTGAAAGGTTTATAATGACAGTTTATAACTTAGTTTTTCTTTAACATTACACAAGGAGCAAACGTTAACTCCTGATGTTAGAACAGATTGGCATAATTTTATATATTTTGTATTTGCACTTTGGACATGAATGGGAAAATAAATGAGAAGGTATAACTAAAATAGATGTCTTTTTTGCCAAGATTTTTCCAATACATTCATTTTTAAATTTTAACGGGAAGCAAATCCATAATATTGAATATCTGACGCAATCATTTCAATGCAAATTCAAAACAAGAATTGAGAGGAAAAGGTGATGTTGGGAATAATATGCAACAGTTGGGCATGTTGTTTGGTGTTACATTTTTCTAGATCTTTGAGGGTGGCTCTCTTGAGTCTATCGAAGCTGACAGGAAACAAGATCATTTGCACAGCCAGTTCTTCAGCGTTAAACATTTTTCCTATAGAATTTCATGCCTGAGTCAACTGCTCCTTTTAACAGCAGGGCTTACATTAGTAGAGAAAATCCAGAAGCTTGTCTCAGAGCCTTCCATTGAGTCGTGCTGTGCGATTTTGGTGCCCAGCTGGTGGATTGTTTCCCCTCAGGAGCCAGTTTGTGTGGCGTTTATGCTCTGATCAATCTCAGACTTTTAAAACCATCTCTCGTCACGCGATTGCTATAGCAGCATACGGCAGACGGAACTTAATGTCTGCTTTTTTCCCCCAACACATAAACTGTGTGTTCTAACCTTGCTGGGATTGTGTAGAATAATAGCATTTTATTTTTTTAATTCCAAATTTTGTGAACAGGTGTAATATTCAGAAGCCTGCTGATGATGGTTAAGGAGTCAAAATGAAAAGAGATTAAGTTTAAAAACTCTGTAAAGATCAATGCCAGTGTGTTGCGACAGACATCTACTTATGTCAGCTTCACATGGAGAAAAGTGTCTGAAAACGACAGCACATTTGCATCACAATGTATCGTCACTTCCATCAGACCATTATGTTTTTTGATGGTATTATTATCTTTACTGGCTTGTTGCTGATTTAGTGCCTTCGGACAAAAAGTTCTCTTCCTTGCCAGATTTATTTTAGCGGGGATTTTGGTAATATTAGCTGCGATTCTGTCAAACTGGCATGGCATAACTTGGTGCCGATTTTAACTTGGTGAAATCACTGTTAACAGGACACACTCTAATGGCCTCTAAGTAAGATTGGTAAATGCTGACATTCTACCCGTGACCATTTATACATGGGCCTACTGCTGAGTAGCTATAACGCCTGTCTGTTTTAGGTGGCAGGCTCCTTTTAATATGTAAATTTAGGTCCTAGGACAGAACTGGTTGGCGCATGCACCGTGTACATTCTCTGACCAGTTTCACTGGTCATATAGCTAAAGGAGCCCCAGAAAGATATGTTTTAAATGATTTGTGTGGGACCTGGGGGAGCAGGAACGCTCCTCCGGGTCCCACAAAAATAATCTGAGCTGTTGCCACCCTGGACTCCCTCCACCTCTGCGATCGTGACCACCCTCCTCCCCGGATTTATCTTGTTGCCAGCTGGGCTGCCCAATATTGTGCCATTCTGAATCCGGTGAGTTGAATCTGGGCGGTTGTTTCTGGTCAGAAGCAGAAAGTTCTATTTAAATAAGGCCTGGGCTGTTAGAAATCAGGGGTGTCCAAAATGTATATGGTTATGCGACTTGACTGTAGGTCCGGCATCGGACTCATCAGTCACTTGAGAACTCATTTTTAGTGTGGAAGCAAGTCATCCTCGACTCCGAGGGATTGCCTAAGAGAGAGAGAGAGGGTTATGCGACTAAAAGAATGCTGTGTTTAAATCATTGTTTTGAACTGGAGACAAAATGTCTCCTCAGATTAGTATTAGATGCTTAGAATGCTAATGTCTTAGTTTCTGTGGATGGTATGGCTGATTTGTACGACATACAATCTCCTTGTTGCTAAGTGATTATCTGTTGTTTTAAAGTTAAGACATGAACCTCGTTTATGTATTTTAAGTATAATGTTAAAATAGGAGATTGAAGTTAGTTTAACAGAATACTTGTAGTTCTGTGGTAGAGATTAATGTGTTAAACATTTGCTACATCATAAAGGAGCAAGGTTTATGGTTTGGGCCTCATGAGATCAAGGAGAGGATAGGGATAAAAGAGATAAGACATGAATCTAAGGAAGAAACCCTAGGAAAGTATAAACAGAGAGAACGGCATGTGGCCAAAATCATGAGATATCTTTAGGGCAGGCTTTGACACAAGAATTGAAACAAAGAAATTGATGCGGCATTGGATAGCAAGATTTTAGGGAAACCTCTATAGGTTAAAAGGTCTTGTCGATATCAGGCCCACCCCTAAAAATAGAACAAAAGTAGCCTCCTCAAGATTGTCCACACAAACGGTGTGAAGGGAGAGTGAAACAGAAGTTGAGCTGGTCAAACACTCTTCGAGTGATCCCATGCTTTACCGAAGGAACCTCTAGATGAAGAAGGTCTGGAGAAGGTTGTAACGATAGGGAGGGGCAAGGCCATGAAGAGATTTAAATAGGAGGTGGTGGTGGACCTGGATCCAATGCAGGTCAGCGAGCACAGGGATGATGAGTGAGCAGGACTTGTGCAGGATAGGATGCAAGTAGCAGATTTTGCCTGAGCTGAAGCTGAGAACATGCCCAAATTTCATAATGGACAATGAATACTGGCCAGTGTTGCCCACATCCCACAAATGAATTAAAAAATGTAGGTATAAAAATTCCCTTAGGCCTTTTTTCGAGCCTGAAAGGATCGCCGGGCGTGGAGGATGCACCCCGACTAGGAGGCCCAAGGTGGGGTTAACATTTGGCCTTGGGATTCCGGTTAAGCAACACTTCAATTTCAAAATTCTCATCCTTATTTTCAAATCCCTCCCTGGCCTCACACCTCCCTATCTCTGTATTCTCCTCCAGCCCCGAGGTGTCTGCGATCCTCTAATTCTGCCTTCTTGAGCATCCCTGAATATAATCGCTCAACCATTGGAGGCTGTGCCTTCTGTTGTCTAGACCTCAAGCTCTGGAATGCCCTCCTTAAACCTCTCTGCCTCTCTCCTTCTCTTTCCTCTTTCAAGATGCTCCTTAAAACCTAACACTTTGATCATGTTTTTGTTCACCTGCGCTAATTTCTACTTATGCGGTTTGGTGTCAAATTGCTTTGTCTCATAATATTCCTGGAAACGCCATGGGACATTTCACCACATTAAAGGCGAAATATAAATCCAAGTTGTTGTTGTTAACATTATTTGGCCGAACTCCTAACGTCTGTCACAGCTTAACAGGAAGGCCGTCCATTTTGAATAGGTAAATGTCAGGATGCTTGCCACGGCAGCAGGGGCCCAAAGGTAAGTCCTTGTTGACAATGGCCCTCGGGACTGCTATGGTGCTGAAAGGAGCACTTTTGCTCCTCCTGGCTCCATATCAGTCCTAAAATAAGTCACCTTTTTGATGGCGACCGCTTCCTAGACTGCATCCATTACTCGTAATGCAAATGACTGCTCCATTCAGGGCAGCAGAATTTCTTTGAAGGATTCTAAAACTGCCCTTAGCCTAATACATGTTTTAGGCAGCTGTCCGATGCCTGAAAAGTGGGCCAACACAATATCGGGCTGGACGACTTTCTGGCATCCTTGGGATGCAACACATTGGTCTGAAAAATTGGCCCTTATTTCTACTGTTTTATGTCTGAAAAATGGGCACAATAATGTCCAATTTCTACCCCAGTGTCTGCAGGAACTTGAAAATCAAAGCTCTCCTATTTGCTTAGTGGTTAAATTCACATGCCAGATGTGGTACAAAGCCTTACTGATTAAGAATATCCCAGGTTTGTTGACCAGTCTACTCTGTTAGCCGATCTCAGTTGAGATAAGGTCACGGGTGCTAGAATCGGTCTCACTGGGCGGGAAAGGTTCCTGCGCTAAGGTTCCTGCTCCTAACCGCCATCTGGTAATCTCTGCCGTAGGGTGCGAGCATGTACACAGTTGCTGGATCTCCTGTGCTTTCTCCACCCACCATCTATTCTTTAGATCACCCTCCTATATGGCTCAGAGATGTGGACTATATACAGCAAACATCTCATAGTGCTGGAGAAGTACCACCAGCGCTGCCTCCGCAAGATCCTGCAAATCCACTGGGAGGATAGACGCACCAACATTAGTGTTCTTGCTCAGGCCAACATCCCCAGCATCGAAGCACTAACCACACTTGACCAGCTCCATTGGGCGGGCCACATCATGCGTATGCCCGACACGACTCGATTCCCTAAGCAAGTGCTCTACTCGGAACTCCCACATAGCAAGCGAGCCCCAGGTGGGCAGACAAAATGTTTCAAGGACACCCTCAAAGCTTCCTTGATAAAGTGCAACATCCCCACTGGCACCTGGGAATCCCTGGCTCAAGAGTTGAATCCCGCTCAAAGTTGAGGAAGAGCATCCGGGAGGGCGCTGAGCAACTCGAGTCTCATTGCCGAGAGCATGCAGAAATCAAGTGCAGACAGCGGAAGGAGCGTGTGGTAAACCAGGCTCCCCACCCACCCTTTCCTCCAACCACTGTCTGCCCCACCTGTGACAGAGACTGTAATTCCCGCGTTGAATTGTACAGCCACCTGAGAACTCACTTTTAGAGTGGAAGCAAGTCTTTCTCGATTTCAAGGGACTGCCTATGATGATGATAGTGATGATGATGGTGCATGTAGATGGGTCAGGACAGAGTCTGGTTTAGCTGTGATCATTCACATGGAAAACATTTTGCTAATACTGATTGTGGAAAGTTCACACGAAGAATGTCTACTTCGTGGTGATATTGGAGAGTGAAGTCGTGCATCTGTCAGAAGAGAAGCAATAATTGAGGGCGGAAATAAAAGAACTTGAAAATCAGTTATCCGGCATGTTGCACACAATGACATTCCTGTTGTAGATATTAGAGGACTAACTAATATCCTGTGACTGGACAATGTAAAGTGGTACAATATAGCTGCGGGAAGTATTAGGGACAGCTCATAATTTATTGACATAAGGGCTGATGCATATTTCAATACTTATATGAAAGCAAAAAGGTTCAAAAGAACTAATTATACATTAAAAGCAAGGCTAGAAAAAAACCTTCCAGGGATAAAAGCCTTCAAAGATTGGATACTCTTCTGAGGATCTTGGTGAACTTTGATCAAATGTTCGTGTTCTAGATGCCGCATGTAATTTGATGTGCAGCGCATGTAATCCACTATGGAAATACTGTAGCCTGTTTGCATCCCATATCAAAACTTATAGAATGCTACTGTGGTGGAATAAAGGTTTTTGAGTTACAAGAGTATTTCAGGTAAGCCATTAAATCCTTTTTAACGGCTTAATTCTGTTCTCACTCAAAGTGTAATCTAAAATTTATAGATTCTGAGTTCTGTTGCGCTGTATAATTTCAAAGTGACAGCATCCCTTTATTTTCCATTAGTCAAGGCTACAGTTGTTCAATTCCACCCATATACAGGGACGTCTTTTAAGATGTGCTGATGCAAATTGCTCTGTGCTATTTCTTTAATTTGTTACGCTGAATAGATTGCCTTCTTGCCTTTGTAAGCTCTGCAAAGCCCTCTTATTATCATACTCAATTTACAATGCAGAGAACGTTCAAAGTGACATGTACGATCACAAGAGAAATTGAAGGTAGAAGCAAAATTAAAAGTCAGGCATCATGAGGGGTTTTGATGGAGTAGATAGGGAGAAACTGTTTCCACTGGCAGGAGGGTCGATAACCACAGATTTACGGTAGTTGGCATGAAAGCCAGGGGGGAGATGAGGAGAATTTTTTTTTAATCAAGTGATGTTTATGATCTGGAATGCACTACCTGATAGGGTGGTGAAAGCAGCTTCAACAGTAACTTTCCAAAAGGGAATGGGATCTGTACTAAAAAAGGAAACATTTTCAGGGCTGTGGGGAAAAAGCAGGAGAGTGGGACTAATTGGTAGCTCTTTCAGAGAGCCGGCACAGTCACGGTGGGCCAAATCGTCACCTTCTGTGCTGCCTGAACTTATGATTCTATAAACAGTATAATTACAGGAATCCATTGCGTTAAGAAAGTAAAGTGTATGTTGGGGATGGGGGTGGAAATATTGAGAAACACAACATAAGAATATAAGAAATAGGCACAGGAGTAGGCCATACGGCCCCTCGAGCCTGTTCCGCCATTCAATAAGATCATGGCTGATCTGATCATGGACTCAGCTCCACTTCCTCGCCCACTCCCCATAACCCCTTATCCCCTTATCATTTAAGAAACTGATGGAGCAATGGCCTAACTAAAGGGCAGAGCAATTTACATGCTAATGTTTTTGTGGTGTGCTATTTATAAGGTTAATCAGATAGTTTTGATACCTTATCAGATACTGAAAGGTTTCCTTGTGCATGCATCTTAATTTCAAGCTAATTTTGAATAGCCGTGGTGAATCTGTCTTCAGAAGGGAAAAATATATTGACATTAAACAGGTTAAATTATAAAATGATGTGGAACAAATTATCCAGAAATGTGTGTGAAGCACTATGGCATTTGAAATCTTATGACAATTTGATCTAAAGCAATGCCAGGATAAATGGCTTTGACTGCAAGGCACAGGTTTCAGCTATGTGACGAGCAAAAATGATTTCTGTAAATGTTTAATTCTGATTCAGCTTGAATTAAAGAAATCTCAAAGAACCCTTCTCAGTTCACAGTATTCTTTGAATATACTGTTAACCACTACGAAATCCTCCTATCGGTTCTGAAGACTTTAATCATTAGTATCCATTTTAAAAGTCACCAGGAAAGAAATTGGTCATCGATGAGCCTGTATTCCAGGTGGAAAATTGGGAGGGAGGGGCGGTGGGAAACGAACCGATTACGCAAATTAATGTCCCACATCCAATCTGCTCCTGGATTACATTGGCCACCATATCAGTAAAGGTAGCTTTCCAGTCATCACTGGTGGCTGCCTGAATATGTTAATGAAGAGCCTAATGTCACTTTAAGAAATTTTCTGGGAGGTTTGTTGGCACTTGGCCTGCCCCACTCGTTTTTTTGATTCTTAAAGCGGCCTAACCAGTGGTCCTTAAAGGGACTTGAGGAGGATGGAACAGTAAAGGTAAGTATATTGTTTTAAACCTACATTTATGTGGTGGCGGTGGGAAAAGAGGAGTGTTCATCAACTGCAGGCCGCTACCAGGCCAAGCTGCAGCCCAGCCAACCTTTCCAGTTTCTTAACCGATAAGGGAATAAGGGGTTATAGGGAGCAGGCAGGGAAGTGAGTCCATGATCGGATCAGCCATGATCGTATTAAATGGCGGAGCAGGCTAGAGGGGCCGTATGGCCTACTCCTGCTCCTATTTCTTATGTTCTTATGTTCTTATGTTTCTCTCCCTTTCTGACCTATCTGAGGGTGTCTACCAGTGAGGCTGACAGGCAAATTGGCCCTCTTCAAACCGGCAAGCTGTCTCTCGATGCCCAATTAGCATCTGCAGCTCGCCGGCAATATGCTGAAGTGGCCCCAAGGCTCAGTTTGGGACGACCCTCACGCCTCCAGCTTCAGATACTCTCCATGTGAGCTGCCTATTTCAGGCCCGAAAATGGGCCTGGGTCAATTTTCCACCCATTTTTTTGGGTTCACATATTTTATTTAACTTTTATTATAATTGACACCACAGCAGGACATATTACTAAGAGTTGTCTGTAGGCCTTTCCTTGGAGGGAATGCTATTGACAACAGAGATAAGAACACAAGAAATAGGAGGAGGAGCAGGCCATTTGGCCCCTCGGGCAAACTCTGTCATTCAATGAGATCATGGCTGATCTTCTACCTCAACTCCACTTTCCTGCACGATCCACATATCCCTTAATATCCAAAAATCTATCGATCTCTACCTTGAATATACTCACTGATTGAGCATCCACAGCTCTCTAGTGTATAAAATTCCAAAGATTCACAACCCTTTGAGTGAAGAAATGTCTCCTCATCTCAATCCAAAATGGCCGACCCCCTTATTCTGAGACTGTGGCCCTCGTTCTAGACTCCTCAGCTATAATGTCTAGAAGCTTGTAATGCTTGTAGCTCCACACAGTGGATATGGACATATTGTGTACTGCAACTGTATAGTTAATCATTAAACAGAACAGGCTTTCCGGAGAGTTCCGAGAGAGCAGCCTGCATGTTAGGAAGCTGTGTGTGCTGTGTTCTGTGAAGATATCACATTTGGCGACCGAAGATGGGATTTTTCGGATATTTAAAGCTTAAATTTTGTTGGTGAAGGATTCAGCCAGCCGACAGAAGACTTTGGAAGTTTCTGTCTTTGAAAAAAAAGCTACAAAATCTGAGGTAAAAAACAGCACACGGTGTGAACAGCTAGAGATTAAAAATGGCAGGCGTAATCGGATATTTGGGTGAATATAGATACGACTAGGAATGTTTTAAAGCATATGTGGATCGGCTAGAAATGTATTTCATTGCAAATAACACAATCGAAGTTCCAAACAATGCAGTCCAGAACCAGGCTGTGTTGAAACATAAGAAAGTAATTTTCTTATCAGTGGCAGGTCCGGCATTATACAAAGCCCTTGTAAATCTGCTTGTGCCTGACGAGCCAAAGGACACAATGCTTAAAGAGATTTTAACAAAGCTGGAGCAGCACTATAACCCCAAGCCGTTAGAAATTTCTGAAAGCTATCGTTTCGGGATTCGGCAGACAGCGAGGTCGATGAGCATGGCTGAATAATATTCCCGAGAATTAAATAATGATTACGGTTGTCAGTCAACCGAGGTAAATCACCTGCAGGTTCAAAGTAAAAGACGGCCATGGCCGAAAGTCTCAGAAACTGGAAATTCTACCAGAGCGTCGAAGTCATGCTATAGGTGCCTGGGACAACACATTGCTCAAAGTTGTCCATACGTGAAGGCAGAGTGTTTCCTCTGCAAAAAGACTGGGCATCTTGCGAAGGCATGCCGATTGAAGGGAAAACCAGCTTTTAAAGCTATGAGTAGTAATCCAAAGAAACTACATACCTTGGAAGAACAACAACAGGACGAGGAGATGTTACAGTTACACATCATCAGGAGCATGAGGTTAACGGATAGCAATTCGGAAAGTATGAAAATCCACATAGATGTTGCGGAATTCAAGATACCAATGGAAATTGACATGGGTGCCTCCGTGAGTGTAGTACCAGAGTCACTGTACCACGACAAATTGCGTGATTTCCAATTGGAGAAATCCAAGGTAGAGCTGTGAGGCTACTCGGGAGAGAAAATTCCTGCAGTAGGCCATATCACCGTACCGGTGAAATATAAAGATCAATTTCAGAACTTGCCTCTAATAGTAGGGAAAGGAGATAAGTTTGTCTTACTAGGAAGAAATTGGTTGAGCTCACTGAAGCTGGATTGGAGTAAGATTTTCTCTGTGGACGTGAGATTTTCATTAACGGAAGAGGTTATCAAGAAGTATCTGAAGGTGTTCTGCGAAATGGGTAGTCCGATCCAAGGCTTCAAGGCGAGTGTCAGGGTACAGAAGGACGCTAGATCGGTTTACTACAAGCCACGTTCCATACCATATGCACTCAAGGAGAAAGTTGAGCAAGAACTCAAAAGACTAGAGACTGAGAACATTATTTGTAAGATAGATCGATGTAATTGGGCTGCACCCATTGTTGTTGTACCTAAGTCTGATGGTAAGGTAAGATTGTGTGCTGATTATAAGGTAGCCGTAAACCAGGTTCTAGAGGGTAATGTCCCAAATACATTGCCGAATATAGAAGATTTGTTCACAACACTGACAGGTGGTCAGATCTTCTCAAAACTGCATCTTACGAATGCCTACTTACAGCTTGAACTAGATGAGGAGTCCAAGTCATGCTTGACTATAAATACTCATCTAGACCTATATCAGTTTAATAGGCTACCGTTTGGAGTGTCGTCCGCCCCTGCCATATTCCAAGGGGTGATGAACCAGATTTTGCAAGGTATTGAAGGGGTAGTATGTTATTTGGATGACACACTAATTTCAGCACCAAATAGGCAAATTCATAATAAAATATTGAATGAAGTCCTCAAACGGCTAGAGAAGCACAGAGTACGTGTATCTGCTCGTAAGTGTGAGTTATTTCAAAACTCAGTGGAGTATTTAGTGTACAGAGTAAACAAAGCTGGTTTACATCCAACCATGGAAAAATTGGATGCAATTAGAAATGCACCCACTCCCAGGAATGTCACTGAACTTCGTTCATTCTTGGGTCTTTTGAACTATTATGGGAAGTTCCTACCAAATTTGGCTACAGTATTACATCCACAGAATAAACTTTTGAAAAAAAAGGTCCAGTGGAAGTGGTCAAAAGAATGTGAAACAACATTCAAGGAGTGTAAAAGCAAATTGGTAGAGAGCACCATGTTAGTTCACTATGACATATCTAAGGAGATTAAACTAGCATGTGATGCCTCTCCGTATGGAGTTGGGGCAGTAATCTCTCATGTATCACGTAGTGGGGAGGAGAGACCAATTGCTTTTGCTTCACGCACTCTCAGTGTCAGTGAGAGAAATTATGCGGAAATTGAAAGGGAAGCTTTGGCATTAATTTTTCGGGTCAAGAAGTTTCACAAATACTTGTATGGTGGTAAGTTTACCATTGTTGCGGACCATAAGCCCCTATTAACAATCCTCCATCCAAAGTCCCCAGTTCCAACATTAGCTGCAATCCGAATGCAGAGATGGGCTTTGATTTTGTCAGCATATACATTTGATATTGAATACAGACAATCAGCTGATCACAGTAATGCTGATGCAATGTCTAGATTGCCTTCCCCATCACAAGTTACACCTGATAGGGAAGAAGTGTTTTATTTTTCATACATTGATGAACTGCCAGTCACAGCTGAAGAGATTGGTAGAGCAACCAAACGTGACCCAGTGATGTCAAAGGTGTATGAGTATATTGCAAATGGATGGCCAAACCTGGTAACAGACAAAGATACACATCCATTCTTCATTCGTAGGAATTAATTATCAGTCGATAAAGATTGTATTATGTGGGTGCAAGAGTGGTTATACCAAATAAATTCAGGTTCAAATTATTAGGAGACCTCCATGACCAGCACCTGGGAATGTGTTTGACCAAGAGTTTTGCACACAGTTATTTATGGTGGCCAGGTCTTGATAAAGATATAGAGTACATTGTGAGTCAGTGTACGACATGTCAATCGGTAAGCAAGCAACCACCACCAGTACCATTACAGCCATGGAAATGGCCTCCCAGGGTGTGGCAAAGGCTACATATTGATTTTGCTGAGTTAGAAGGACAACAATTGTTCATTGTAATTGATAGCCATTCAAAGTGGGTTGAGGTGTTTCCAATGTGGAAAATAACAACAAGTAAAACATTGGACATTTTACAAAAATTATTTTCTGCATTTGGCCTCCCTGAAGAAATTGTTTCGGATAATGGACCACAATTTCATTCAGAAGAATTTGCACAATTCACGAGCAAAAATGGTGTGAAACATACCAAGGTTCCACTACATGACCCTGCTTCGAATGGTGCAGCAGAGCGCACTGTACAAATTGTCAAACGTGCCCTCATAAAACAAATGTTAGATCCAAATCCAAGGAAACAACAGTTGTCATTGGATTACAAATTGGTTAATATTTTGATTACATATCAAAATACTCCTCATACAACTAATGGTAGAACACCAGCAGAGTTGTTTCTCAAACGACAGCCACGAACCAGATTCTCATTGTTAAAGCCAAATTTGGCACAGTCTGTAGAAGAGACACAATTAAGACAAAAAGAGAACCACGATAAAGGGAGAGTAAAAGAGAGAAGAGTGAAATTAAACCAGAAGGTGAGAGTGAAGAACCATCACCATAAATGGTTACCTGGAAGAATGGTGAAGATATGTGGTCCTCGTACATATTTGGTAAAGATGTTTGATAATGGACAGGTTAGGTTTGTCCATATTGATCATATTTTACCTACAGACATGGAAGGAGTTGAAGGTGGGAATGATTCAATTATTTCTGACTTTTCAGATAGTTTTAATATACCAATAGCAAATCCTAAATCCAATGTACTGGAAACAAATCCAGGAGAGAATCAGAATGAAAGTCTAAGTCCGAGTCAGGAAAACAAAGAGCCTGAAGTTAGAGTGAGTTCAAATGAAAATCAAGGAAATTCCATGGAGGAAAATGTTCCTCAGGATGAGCCTCAAATGAGTGTGAAATCAACACCATGTTTGGAAGGTTCTGTTCGAGAGTGAAGGTATCCTCTTCAAAACAGAAAACAAGTGGTAAAGTTAAATTTGTAAATGTATATAAAAATGAAAGTTATTTATGATGTTTGTTATGATGGCTTTTTCATTAAGGAGGGAGAAGTGTAATGTTTGTAAGCTTGTAATGCTTGTAGCGCCACACAGTGGATGTGGACGTATTGTGTACTGCAACTGTATAGTTAATCATTAAACAGAACAGGCTTTCCGGAGAGTTCCGAGAGAGCAGCCTGCATATTAGGAAGCTGTGTGTGTTGTGCTCTGTGACGATATCACACCAGCTAGGGGGAACATCCTCCCAGCATCTGCCCTGTCAAGTCCCTTAAACATAGAAACATAGAAAATAGTTGCAGGAGTAGGCCATTCGGCCCTTCGAGCCTGCAACGCCATTCAATGAGTTCATGGCTGAACATGCAACTTCAGTACCCCATTCCTGCTTTCTCACCAGAGAATTTTATGTTTCAATGAGGTCACCTCTCATTTTTCTGAACTCTAGAGAATATAGGCCTAGATACACTTCCGCCTCTAGTCAAAGCAAACCTTAAACTAAATGGCAAAAACTGCAGAGAACCAAGGCATCGCAGACCCAACTTTACACCTTTCTTATGATCTGCAATTGGATTATGCTGAGCCTTTCAGAGGCCTGATAAACGCACATAGGAGGTTCCATTTACCTGCATACTTCCATTGTGAAACAAAATAGCAAATGCATATGACTAGCTCTGAATCAATTTCAAACCCATTGTGTGTATTTATGAAATTTACTCATAATAAAAAAACTTACATGCTATCGTCTGAAAATCAAATCGCCAAACTTTGCAGTACCATTAATTAAAATCCAGTTCAACACTTAAGTGTTATGCTTGCCTTCTGATTGGAAGAAGATAGCTAAGATGTCCAAGCTCCACACTTCGAAACAAAATTAGAAGATACAGTTGACGCATGGAGTGAATTGGACCAGATTCGGCATCCACTCGAGCATGTTTGCACATGAACTCAAGTACCAATTAACCAATCCTTTATTCATTAACATTTCCCAGTGAATTTTACTGGAAACAGTCTATTGCACCTTAATTGTCCTGGTCAATATTTATCCCTCAACCAACATCACTAAAAAATGTTTATCTGGACATTATCACATTGCTGTTCATGGGACCTTACTGTGCATGAATTGGCTGCTGTGTGTTCTACATTACAAAAGTGGCTACACTTCAAAAGTACTTATTGGCTGTAAAGCATTTTGAGGTGTCCTGAAATCATGAAAGGCACTACATAAATGTGAAGGGAGAATTAAAGAGTTAAACACATTTTAGATTCGGAAGACAAAAACACAATTTGCTGATGTGGCAAAATTAGCAGGTGCAACTGTAGAACAATGATGTAAGTTCCTGTTCTTCAGAACTAAGGTATTCGGCCTAAAAAATAAGTTCTTGTTTATGGCAGGAGGCAGAATGCAGGATGCATATGTTCATACCCAAGGAGGATACGGGAACAAGTAACAAAGTTAAAATTAAACAACCTGCAACAAAGCAAAAAAATTGTCACGCGGTAGACAGACTAACCAATGATAATGTAAATGATGACTTTGCAAGAATTCTGTATAAAGGAGCAACTCCTAAAGTGTTCGACGAGAACGGTTGGTAACACACCCAGTTGAGGAACTGGAGTAGCTGTGTCTCCCTTGATCAAGCAATTAAACAATTCTTTTCTCCACAATAGCCTGTGTTCAGTGTCTTTGTCATACTCCACATCAAATGGCGTAGTCTGGCAGGACGCACCCAGGCGAAAGACAGACGGATGTTTGCAGACCATTACGAGTGGGTATATTTTAAATAGCACTCATAAATCCGATGTAATCTGCCGCAAAATGTGTCGGTCGCGTGGGGTGTCCGAACTTGTGAGAAAGGTCTGTAATGGTGTAAAAGACTTGAGGGTAGTTAAGAGGTCACAATAGTAATTATCAAAGTAGGATTGGCTTCGTAGGTTTGTAATTGCAGACCCTAGGTTTGAGGAAACCAGGTTAAAGGGGATAATAAACTGATAGAGGAGTAGACTTACCTAACATAGATGGCGTGCAAAGATATGCTAGATTAGGGGCCGGAAGGTTTGCTAAGTAGGTATTTTTCCAACCATAAAATATAGATGGCATCAAAGATATACTAGATTAGGGGCTGGAAGGTTCCCCGAGTAGGTATTTTGCTGACGACCATAAAAAATTGATAACTATGTCAAGTGATGGATGGGATCCCAAAGAAGACCCAAAAACAAAAATTATGGTGGGAGAAAGGCAAATAAACAGATGGCCAAAGCAGGTTTGATGGTGGTCAGTCAATGTTTGCAATATAAGGCCATGGCCAGGTCTCAATTTGAGGAATTGCGCAAATTAAGAGTCGGAGATGGAGTGGATAGATCTAAGAAGAATATAACACCAACACAGAAACTTCAGCTTTTGTGCCGAGCAAGAGAAAGATAAGTTTTATTGAATGAAAGTGGTTGCTTAGAAGTTTTCTTGACTCTAGAATATTTGAGGTGGGAGTTAATGAATTTTCCAGTTGTCTGAAATCCAGTCGTTTAAAATAGAAATGGTGCATTTGTATGTTTGTTTTAGCTCCACCCACCTTTTTCGGGAAGAGAGCTGAAAGTTTTTAACCCTTTGTAGTGTTGTCTTAGATGTGGGAAGTTTAAGAAATGTGAAGAAGTTGAATTACGTACCTAGAATTGAATGACACTTTAAGTTAGGAACACAGATTTTGATGATAGGTTACGGAGCTAGGAAATGCACAAAGGATGGGTTTGTTTAACAAAAGATAAAACTTCAATTAAAAATGTGTGGTCTCATTTTAAATCAATTAGAATCGTACCAAAGTGCTGTCTTTTCAATTTGGTTATTGCAAGCCAAGACGTCCATTTACTTGTTAAAAAAACATATATTGATAACATTACAAAGATAATAAATTTAGTCTATGAGTGAGATAAAGAAAGGAGAAGGGAGAGTGTAATGTCTTTTTTTTTAAAAAGCCTGCATGGGTTTCTCAGGCTACAGGCTGGGGGAAGCTCCACCCTCATTTCCTTTGTATAGAATCTTATTTTAAATGAGGTGAAAGCTTCTAGTTCAGCAAAAGAGATTTAAATAAAAAGATTTGCAGTACAGTATTTGAATTGGGATTTTGAGATATTTTCTGTGATAAACATTTTGGTTGCATTGGAAAATCTTGGTTTTGGAAACCTTTTTAAAAGAAATAATACTAAACAGTTAGGAAAAAAAAACTAAAAAGTTTGGAAACAATCTAAAAATGCCATTTTATCTGATGAGAGACAGAAATGCACGGGGCCAGAATGAGACCCATAGCTTACTATTCAACCCAACAATCACCAGTAGCCACGGGCTTGTCCAGATGCGTGGCTGCAATCGACTGCGTCACATGGGCAGTCAAGGTCAGCGAACCTGTTGTGATGACAGGCGGAATTGTCCTACACACCAATCACACTCTGGTAGAAATGTTAAATACTCGAAAGCTCCGGGTCATCTCCAATGTGCGCCAAGCGAAGTGGGAAGCCATTTAACTGCCCCACGATGAATCAGTAAAGATACCGAGGAAACACCGAGACACCGAGGAAAACCCGGCAAAAGGAATCCTCACTAGGGGCAGCCCCATGAGTGTAATGCATTAGAATGATAAGATTCCCCAGGGAATTCCCCAGCTCTTGAAAACCCAGACCTCACATTGTATGTGGACGGATCCCGACGGTACGTCGACGGCCATCCACGTACGGGATGGGCCGTATTAAACCAGCATCTCGAGGTAGTGATGCAGGAAATGCTGGACGGAGGCCTTTCGGCCCAAGTAGCAGAACTAACCGCACTGACGGAAGCCTTATTACTGGCAGAGGGAAAGACAGTGAATATATATAGAGACAGTAGGTATGCCTTTGGGGTAGTACATGACTACATTGTAGCATGGGGAAGGAGAGGGTTGGTTACCTCTGGCGGCGAGGCCATCAAACACGATGAACGTATAAAATTACTATTAGAAGCAGCCAGCAAATCAGCTAAAGTAGCAGTGATAAAGGTAAAGGCCCATCAACGAGTAGTGGACGAAATACAGCGTGGAAATAAGACTGCGGATAATGCCCTCAAGAAGCGGCCACATCCGCAGACATAAAAATTGAGTCAGTCTGTAGCATTACCACAGAGGAGGACATAAACATAGTAAAACTGCACGCAGATATGAACGAGGAAGAAAGAGCAGAATGGGAGAGAAAGGGAGGATCACCTGGTATAGACTCTGTGTGGAGAAAGGACGGAAAGGTGTTAGCCTCTTCCTGCATTCGACAAATGATCATGGAGTTACACCACAGCATTGGTGGTGGCCGGGGATTGGGCGCGACGTTGCTAAACATTGTTCGCACTGTGTTACATGCGCCCAACATAATCCGGGAAAAGCGATAAAAATAAGGATGGCACACCAACCCCGCCCACGGAGACCATGGGAAAACATACAGATTGATTTTACTGGGCCCCTAATAAATTCCAAGGGAAGGCAGTATTGCTTGGTGATTATTGACCAGTTTACATGGTGGATGGAAGCATTCACCACCCGTAATTGCACCGCAACCATGGTAGCCCGTATATTAGCAGAAGAGATAATTCCTAGATGGGAGATTCCCATTGAGATAGATTTGGACCAAGGGACTCATTTCACAGGAAAGGTAATGAGGGAAACTTGTAAAATACTGCACATTAAGCAGAAATTCCACATCCCCTACCATCTCCAGAGTTCGGGAATGGTAGAAAGAATGAATAGAACCCTCAAAACCTCCCTGAGTAAAGCAATCCAGGGAACCGGACAGGCATGGCCGGAACTGCTGCTCACCATAGGAATGAGACTGCGTGCTACACTGAACCGCACAACAGGACTCACCCCTTATGAACTAATGACTGGACAAGCAATGAAACTCCCTGAGGGAATAGTTACAGGAGGAGTAGAGTTAGGACCTTTACACGATAAAATTAGGAAGTATGTGATGGAACTGAGTAGGCAGTTGAAAGGTATGTGACAGGAAGTGCAAGATAAGCAGGAAGAGGAAGACGAGGATAAAGGAATAAAACCCCCAGCGGTCGTACCCGAGGTGGGGGCAAGGGTAATGGTTCGGGTGTTACCAGCAAAACCTGGATTCGTCCCTCGATGGAGCAGACCCTATGAGGTACTGATTAGCAGAGACACGTGTGCATGCGTAAATATGAACGGTGGGGGTCGATGGAAACATTGGTCCCAGCTGAAAGAATATAAGGAGTGGAGGGATGCATTGATAGATGGACTTTTAGGGGGACTGGGCTTAATATTTGCAATACTAGGGGTACTTTCCAGAATAAAATGGACCTGGGAAAGGTCACATGCCCGGAGAAATGGTGCAAACAATCCGTAGAAATAGAAATGCTAAGAATCTAACTAAAAGCCTGGAATATCCAGGATGTATTTTAACAACAGAATGTATATAAACGTGATCCCCACCGCCCTTATAATTCTACAAGGAAGAAACTAGTACCCCATCACCCACTCCAGAGGGAAGTACAAGTTGTGACAATTATACAGGAGGAGGAACAATGTTCATGTGTAAGAGGAGAACTCCAAGGTGCCCTCATTTAACAAAGGGGGCCAAAAGGGGGGGTTAGTAATGAAATACACGAAGGAAAACACTTTGGAATATGCCAGAAGATAATCACAATATTTCTAAATTTGACCGTTCTAACGATCCCCAGTTTCTGTGGATCAAAAACAATAAGCATGCATAAAAATCTGACACTGATCTGGCCTTAGATAGACCCAAGTTTAAAACCCTGAGGTTTATCACATGATAGGCATGGGTTATGCGGCAGGAGTAGCGGTGGTAAACACTATAGATCTCCAGATGATAGAAGAGTAGATTGACACACTCATTCAAACCCTAAGAGAGTTGCTGGAGAGGGGAGATGATAATGAGAAGATGCAGGCCCAATTGGGAGATGGGGCTGAACGAGAATTGTTACAAGTGGTCCACACACTAAGGGATCATGCCAAAACAATTATCTTAATAAACACGAACCAAAAGTACAATAGCGAAAGCGGACAAATGCAGTGGTATGGGCCGGGTATGGAGCATGAATGATAAGTAGAGTTGAACATAATTTAGAGCAACTACAAAGTGTGCAGGTCTCAGATTAGATAACCAATGATGTATACAGGGAATGGACCTTGAGGAAAAGAGAAACAGATGCCTGTGAAATCAGGCGAAACAGCCATGCATGGGTTCCTAAAACTAAATGTGTAACTGGTCATCAGAATATAATTGGATTTGTACTGTCAATATCACAATATGATGTGACCAAGGGAAACCTCCTGTATAAAGTTGACAATATAGGAGAAATAAGAAACCAAATACGGGTCAGATACCACAAACTGCTTCAATACGTTATTAAGAAGGGAGATGATACCAAGGGTGCATGCATTAAAGATTGTTATAAGAATAAACAGGTTGTTTTGTGCCGAGAACATCCCAAATTTGATCAAGATGACTGTGGATACAGTCGCACAGAAGGATGCGTCTTGAGCAGAACCCCGCTGATTTCGAGACAATAGCAGCACCGCGAAGTAACGGGCAATGGTGTGTCAGCACCACAGCCACAAACATGACTGTGGGAGGACTAACGCATTGCCCCATCATTACCACCGACTTTTGCTTCATGACCAGAGAAGAGATTAATATTGAGAGACACATTATATACCCAGAATTAAAAGAAGAAACTACCAGTGGAATGGTGGTAAGACACTATAAAGGTGGAATACGAGGGCTTCGAAGAGCCTCAAGGAAAACCCATTCCCAAACTGAGTGAGGAACAGACAGTGTTGGAAAAGAGTGCCCGTGAGCAACAACAAAATACATCATCCTGATTAAAAAGATTGTTAAGCTGCAAAAGGACACAAATAAAGCGTTGGCCAATGGAATTTTGAACTTAATGTGCATGTACACCCTTTGATAAGAATTATATCACATGTATTATGGGGTGGAAGACACACGAGTCCAGTAAGGTAAAAAGATTGGTAATGGTGGGTAAATAGAATAACTATATGACCAAAGGCGGGGGGGGGGGGGGGTAGGGTGGTGAAGGGGGAATTAAAGAGTTAAACACATTTTAGATTAGGTAGGCAAAAACATGAATACCTGACATGAGTCATGAGTGTCCCAATCCTATCGCCTGATCAACAAAATCGGGGCGGGAGACACACGTCTAGTAAGGTAAAAAGATTGGTCACAGTGGGTCAATAGAATAACCATATGACCAAAGGCAGGAGGGAATTGAAGGGGGAATTTGCTGACGATATATAAAGATGGGAGGAAAAGCAATGTGAGGAGGACACAAAAAATCTGCAAAAGGACATAGACAGGCTAAGTGAGTGGGCAAAAATTTGGCAGATGGAGTATAATGTTGGAAACTGAGGTCATGCACTTTGGCAGAAAAAAAGTCAAAGCAAGTTATTATTTAAATGGAGAAAGATTGCAAAGTGCCACAGTACAGAGGGACCTGGGGGTACTTGTGCATGAAACACAAAAGGATAGTATGCAGGTACAGCAAGTGATCAGGAAAGCCAATGGTATCTTGGCCTTTATTGCAAAGGAGATGGAGTATAAAAGTAGTGATGTCTTACTACAGCTATACAAGGTATTGGTGAGGCCACACCTGGAATACTGTTTGCAGTTTTGGTTTCCATATTTATGAAATTGCTTTGGAGGCAGTTCAGAGAAGGTTCACTAGGTTGATTCCGGGGATGAGGGGGTTGACTTATGAGAAAAGGTTGAGTAGGTTGGGCCTCTACTCATTGGAATTCAGAAGAATGAGAGGTGATCTTATCGAAACGTATAAAATTATGAGGGGGCTTGACATAGTGGATGCAGAGAAGATGTTTCCACTGATGGGAGAGACTAGAACTTGAGGGCATGATCTTAGAATAAGGGATCACCCATTTAAAACAGAGATGAGGAGGAATTTCTTCTCTCAAAGGGTTGCAAATCTGTGGAATTCACTGCCTCAGAGAGCTGTTGAATCTGGGACATTGAATAAATGTAAGACAAAAATAGACAGTTTCTTAAACGATAAGGGGGTAAAGGGTTATGGGGAGCGGGCAGGGAAGTGGAGCTGAGTCCATGATCAAATCAGCCATGATCTTATTGAATGGTGGAGCAGGCTCAAGGGGCCGTATGGCCTACTCCTGTTTCTATTTCTTATGTTCTTATGTTCTTATGTAACATAATTTGCTGATGTGGCATAATTAGCAGGTGCAACTGTAGATCAATGGTATAAGTTCCTGTTACTCAGAACTAAGGTCTTAGGCCTAAAAAATAAGTTCCTGTTAATGGCAGGAGGCAGGATGCAGGATGCATATGCTCATATCTAAGGAGGATACAGGAACAATTAACAAAGTTAAAATTAAACAATCTGTAACAAAGCAAAAAAATTGTTGCGCGGTAGAAAGACTGACCAATGATAATGTAACTGATGACTTTGCAAGAATTCTGTAAAAAGGAGCAACTCCTAAAGGGTTTGATGAGAACGGTTGGTAACGTACCTAGTTGAGGAACTGGTGTAGCCGTATCTCCCTTGATCAAGCAATTAAACTATTCTTTTCCCCATAACAGGCCTGAGTTGAGTGTCTTTGTCATACTCCACATCAAATGCAAGTTTTTCCTTCTTTTACACCGATTACAGGCAGATTTGAAAGGTATATGGTGCCATTCAATAATTTAACATGAAAGTGAGTGTGGAAAGTGACTGATTCTATGGCCGAGAAATTTGTTGAGGCTGCGCATAGAACAGGTGCCTAAGCATCCAATATGGCGGGTGATGTGCAGGTGCATATTGCAGCTGCCAGCAATAAGGTAAGTTAGATTTTAAAAATACTTACTTGAATGTGGAGCCAGGAGGAGCAAGAATTCTCCACAGCAGTCCCAATGACAGTTGCGGGCTCCTGGTTGGCCCTCTCTCGATAGCCCTGCTCTCAGGACCTACCCAAGGGCCCGGCCCAAAAATTAGATCCGCTTTGCCAGGGAACTGCCAGGTACACGCAGAAGGTGTCCGCAGTCGGCCGATATAATTTTAATGTGTTCTGGCAAGTGAGCGCTTGCATGTGGAGAATTGAATTTCATTCCCCATCTTATGATTTTATGTGCACCTAAGATTGTGTTGTTGATGGGTTTGGCGGGGGCACAGGAGGTAGATGTGGGTCGTGGCATAAATTGCAACATGACAGCATGGGTTAGGTTCAATGCACGCCCCGGTCTTTTCCTGTTCCTTTATTCTCATATCTCCATCCTACAGCTTGGTCGCCAAGGGACCAACAGCAGCTCACAATGTAAGCAGGGCACCTGTTTGATCGTCAATCCCTTGGCATCCAATTGATGAGGTGAAAGTGTCTTTTTATTGTAAGATCTCACCTTGGATTCTCTTATTACAGCACTACACTTTGTCAAACCAGTCTTATGTCATTATGTGATGGGAAATGGGATTGTGGAAATTGTGGAAAATTGGGCACTTTTCCCTCAGAAATGCAAAGGTGCTAATGGCCTCAGGGGGGCGCTGCAGGGGTGTTATTACCAGGGCTGCACCCAGTTTCAGCTGACTTTCATTCAGTTACAATCAGTCTGCTGCACAATCCAATTATTAAAGGGGATGTCATTTCAGGCAGCCCCTGGCCATTTTCATCATTTCTGGAGTTGATTGAGAGCTGGAAGGAAGATCTGCGATGGTGTTGCAAGATCTCATACAAGGGCCACTCGGTTCAATGACCTGGCGTTGGAGAAATTGGTGGGGGCACTGGAAAGAAGGAGGGATGCATTGTTCCCTCCATCTGGGGAAAGGCCATCTCCACAGGTTTTTAGGGCCATGTGGGCAGAAATGGCCGTGGAGATGTCAGCCAGCACTATGGTCGACAGAACCCCTACACAGTGCCCCAAGAAATTCAACGACCTGAGACGGTGTTGACAAGGTGAGTACATGTTTGAATAACTCTTACATACCAGCCTCTGAGCCTCTGTCTGTGCACACTCTGCAAACCAGCACTTAACCAGCAGGCAACCACCAACCATCTGTGCCTATTCACACTCATATCCTCATTTCACACCTTGCCTAGATTCACAGCTATTTAACTATGGCAAGCATATCTTCTACATACATAACTGGACTCTTACTCACATAGGTTCCTTTCTTTTGCATGCCAAGATGGCGTGCAACACGATGGAGCAGTAGTGGACTGGAGGGGAGGGAAGCTGAACTGCACCAGCTGGCTGACCTGGAAGAGTGAGTGCAGCGGCTCATTGGTCTGCAGGTGGTGGACCCCGTGGCTGATGGAGATGCGAGCCCGCTGGTGGCAACAATGGTATCTTTATCCCCACTCTTCTCATCCTACTTCCCCGTTAAACCAGAAGGCCTTATCACTTTCCAGCCTCATTCTGTCTGCCTTCCTTGCTCCATTCCTGCCCCCTGCCCTCACCTTAACGTGACTCTTGTGCCAGTTATGCTTTCAGATAATCAGCCAGCATATAAGCAGCCTGTGTCACAACCCAGTCACGAGGGAGAAGAAGAGGGGGACGTGGATGAGGAGGAGGAGCCAAACACCACGTCATGGCTTCTCTCACCCGCAGGCACCTGCTCAGATACTGGCACTATGCGGTGCATAGAGTTTAGCATTGATCAGGGGTCTGCACTGGGTGATGCACCAGGGCCAAGTGGTCTGCAGCATGGTAAAGGGGAAAGGGAAGCTCGGGAGCCATCTCCCCGGAGGACGAGGTCGCAGGTGAATTCCGCTGCACAAGACTTAGTTGAGGACCTCGATGAGGAGGCCTTTACATAAAGGTTGATGGCCATGCATTCCGACATGATAGATGCAATGGCCAGAGTGCCTGAGAGCCTGTCGCAAGTGGTAAGGAACATGGAGGATTCCGCCTCCAACATTGCACAGAGCTCTGCGCATACTATGGAGCCCATCATTGCCAGTGTGCAGATGATGGTGGACTCCCAGACAGATCGTGCAGACCCAGACTTCATGACACGTATCATGGGCAATGTGGCAGCTTCCATTGCGGCACAAGCAGAAGCAACGCAACATCTTAGTGCTGCAATAGAGTCAATGGTTGCTCGCATGGTCGTTCAGACTGCTCTCATGCAGTCTCAGCTCGATGCCACACAAGCTCTGACTGCTGCCATCACCACTGGGTCTACCACTGTCAACCGGTGATCGCATGATGTCGCAGCAGCCCACCAAACTGTGCTCCAGCAGATTGGTGAGGATGCTGATGTGCTACCCTGGGAGAGTGGCAGTGGTCATGGAGCAGGAACCTGCTGTCCTCTCTCAGGATGACAGCATTCCTGATCCTACCGCTGCCACTTGTCGCTGCCTGTCACCCAGCCAGCCCAGACTGCTGCCGCCCAGTCTGAGGTGGTGCATTCTGCAGCCGGTCCATCCAGGCCCAGAACTGGTCGAGGGCATCCTACAAGGCCATCTGTAGTCTCTGGCCCTGACACACAGCACCCTTCTAACAGCTGTGCTGCAGCCACAGGGGACACACTGCAGATGAGGGCTAGAATAAGTGAATGAAAAACGGGCTATAAGGAACTGCGCAAGGTTGATGAATAAATGCAGTTATACATTTTATTGTTGTTTAATAAATGTTGATTGGAATGTTTAATGTTTGCTGTTGTATTTCATTTCAGTGTGTGGGTTTGGTATGGAAGGGCAAATTGATGTGGTAATGGGGAAGTCCACAGGAACCAGGAAGTATGATGGAAATCAGTGGAAATGAGCTTTGATGAGATGGTCATGGACCTCCTCCTTCTGTAGAGGGCATCGGTGACCTCGCGGATGGAGCAGTGGACAGAAAACTGGGAGATGTTGGAGATGTCTCCTGTTGCTCCCTGGAAAGATCCATTGGTGTAAAAATTGAGCACGATGGTGACCTTGACTGCCACTATGAGAGCCGTCCTCATCCTGGTGTGAGGCTTGAGGTCTGGTTGCAGAAGATGGCAGAGCTCTGTGACCACATCCTTGCTGAAACGCACCCTTTGCATGCACTGCCCCTCAGTGAAATTGATGTAGGAGAACTGCTGCTGGAATATCCAGAGAGAGTAAGGCCTCCTGTTGCCAGCCCTGTGGAGTCTTCTTCCTCTGGCAACATGTTTATTGTGGTTCTCCCTGTGCTGCTGCCTGCGGTTGTCTGTTCCTATCCATTTGCCTGTCCCTTTCCCTCTCCCTTTCCCTCTCCCTTTCCCTCTCCCTTTCCCTCTCCCTTTCTCTCTCCCTCTGCCTCTCCCTCTCCCTGTGGGGTGCTCCATGGACTTCTCCATGGGCCTCCCCCTGTGGTGTTCCCTCTCTTTGTCATAGTCTTTCTCTCTCCCTTTCTCTATGCCTTTCCCTCTGTAATTGGCGGCATTCTTGTCTTCGCTAAAGCATCCTCTGTTGGTGACTCGAATCAGGAGTTCAAGTGCCAGCACAGCCCCCAGGAAGTGACAGAAATGATTGAACGTTGAAAGTGCCATGAGTGAAACAGAGGAAAAGTTAGGAGGGCAGAAGACTCTGAGCTAATAATCACTGCGAGCGGTCCACCAGCCACACTGCCTAAGTATTGGAAATCTGAAATAAGTAACGGCCGACAGAAAATACTGCCCAAGATGGCGCCTTTAAATAGCATTGCCGCATCCGGTTCCAGACTGCAACTCGACAGCTCAAGCTGTCGTTGTCATCGGCAGACGCTAAGGTAGGTTGCACGGGACAAGTTAACTTCTGGGGAGGTAAGAGCGCAATCCCCACGGCGATGACATCATCATTGTCACGTGCAGCCGAGTGGGGTGCTCCTGGCAGGAGCGGGACACTATCTCGTAACGTCTCCGCAAAACCCACCCAATTCTGTGGGGGGGCCGTTTTTTGCGCCATGCCCGAGCAAAATCTATTTTGCGCCTCATTAGCTCTCTCCCCCCTCCCCCCTCCTGGAGGCGCTAACGGCCATCGATAAAAGGGGCAATTTCGCTTCTCATATGTTTATAAAACCTCTGTGTTATCTTTTATCCTGATTTTTGTGTATCACGTCTGAATCTACCTACAACATATGTACTTATTGTACAGGTTTTGTTCAGATAATTGCACTGAGCTTGTAATTTTTTTTCTGGTTGGGACTCAGCCAGTGCTGTGCAGCTGCAATACTCAATCGATGGATGGTTGACATGCCTCAACTTTATTCTAATGGCAGTAATTTCCCTTCAAACAGTTGATAAACATTTCCATCCCAATTATTTTTTTATAATTATGATTTGGTGCAATAATAAATAGCTTCTATTCTCATTATGTTGTTTTTGAGTAACTTGACTGTTCATTACAACATGTCTTAAATGCCTTTTATTCAAAAGAAAGCCAATTTTTTTGATTATAATAAACTCATCTTAGAAATGAACTGTTCTACGCTGGTAGATTAAAAAGCTCCCGGTTAAATATACTCACTCCCCCCTCTCCCCTCCAGAATGAAAGATTTTCTATATTACAGTGTTGAAGGCCACTAATGTTAAAACATCTCTTCAAATGGTGGCTGAATAGAAAAACAGTTAGGTTGCATGGACCACTGAGATTGTGATCTTAATATTATTAGGTTGCTTATCCCATCAGTGGTGCCTAGAATTGTTGCTCAAAAGTGATATTACAAGACAGTAATATTATATCAGTGTGACAACTGGGCAATAAATTGCTTCCACGTTACATGGCTTCTATTACAGCACTATACTGCAGAAATTCTGATATGCCTGGAGAGAATTTTAACTGGAGGTAATTTTAACTTTTGGCGATCATGTATAATGGGTGAAAACGGATCCACCGCCCGTTAAGTACCTCACCTAATTTTTCATTTCCATTTTTGCTTCTGGCTTCTCCAGCCTCCGCAAAACCAGTCTGGGCCGCTCTGGCTTCTCCCACCTGCAGAGTTCGGGGCTCACCTCAAGGACCTATCTTCTTCTGTTCTAGTGGCCCTTTAGGTCAGTTCATATCGTGGCAGCCCAGATTATCGACCACAGCCCGCCGTTCCAATGCTAATGGACTGGGCATCTTAGCAGGTGTATCTGGCAGTCGGCTGGATCATTCCACTGGCCAGTTGCCTAATGTCTGCTCCTTGTGGGGTGGGGGGAACAATCTACCTTATCGTTTCACAATAAAATGACCCAGTTTCTTTCACATTTTACCCTTCTTGTCCTAGCCACATCTTTGAAAGTTTAGCACTGCAATATGCTGGCAGTTTGCGAACAAGTAGAAAGTGCAAAGGATACAGCATCCATTGTCTATGATTATCATTGCATTGAGCATTGGTGTAAAAAATAATAAAAAGCAAGAGCTGGACCTGCTTCTGCCTGGGACATAGATCACCTCACAGTTACGGCATAGAATTATCAGGGCGAGAGTGGTTTCTTGGGTTAGTTTGGTCGCCTAAAGGGCTCGGAAAGTAATTTGATTAATAATTATCCCAAATTAGCGTGGTTTTTATCTGATTTATCACCTTGCCCAGGAGATCACACGATTTTGGGTGGGGTAGGGAGTCATCATCATATCATTGTCATAGGGAGTCCCTCAAAATCTAGGAGGACTTGCTTCCACTCTAAAAGTGAGTTCTCAGGTGACTGTACAGTCCAATGCGAGAATTACAGTCTCTGTCACAGGTGGGGCAGACAGTGGTTGAAGGAAAGAGTGGGTGGGGAGTCTGGTTTGCCGCACGCTCCTTCTGCTGTCTGCGCTTGATTTCTGCATGCCCTCGGTGATGAGACCCGAGGTGCTCTCCCTCCACTTTGGGCGGTCTTGGGCCAGGGATTCCCAGGTGCTGATGGGGATGTTACACTTTATCAAGGAGGCTTTAAGGGTGTCCTTGAAATGTCTCCTCTGCCCACCTGGGCTCGCTTGCAGTGTAGGAGTTCCGAGTAGAGTGCTTGTTAAGGGAGTCTCGTGGCGGGCATGTGGATGATGTGGCCTGCCCAACAGAGCTGGTCGAATGTGGTCAATGCTTCGATGCTGGGGATGTTGGCCTGAGCGAGAGCACTGAATTTGGTGTGTCTATCCTCCTAGTGGATTGGCAGGATCTTGCGGAGGCAGCACTGATGGTACTTCTCCAGTGCTTTGAAGTGTCTACTGTATATAGTCCACGCCTCTGAGCCATACAGGAGGGCGGGTATCACTACTGCCCTGTAGACCATAAGCTTGTAGGGAGTGCATATATTGTGATGCACAAAGTATCACAATTATGTGGGACAGGCTGGATGGATCAGAGGATCACTTCCTGTCCATCATTGTTCATATAGTTGTAACAATAGACAGCAAAAGTTAGAAAAAGTAACTTTTTAATGAACTTGTGCAGCTTTCTACAGTTGCAGAGTCCCATTGGATAATAATCATTTTACACTCGGTTAGGATTTAGTTTAACGAAGAAGATTTCATAATATTACCACAGCAGTGAAATAAGTGAATAGCATGGAGCAGGTTTCTGCCAAGAACATGAATGAAATGGCCATGGGCAGGTTTATCACAATGGAATAGCAGGAGGAGAGGACAAACCACAAACGCAGAGACCAGAGGAGGGAACGACTAGAAGCAAGTACTATGCTAGGCAGTGGGTGCAGTCTAACATAATAAACTATATGATCATAGTGGAAATGTAATGCATGAGAAAGGCTGGGCTGTAATTGAGTAGTCCCAACTTTGTTAACAAAGACCTCCAGGAATATTCAATCATCAACAATGTTCTACCAATGGCAATAAAAATCATACTGCCCTCCGCTTTAATGCCACAAGAGACATCTCAACAGTTGGCCAATTTGTCATGCATTGCTTCATCCTGCATGCCACTAGATTCACTCCAATGGAATCTGCAGTACACCAGCCACTATACGAAGGAAGACAGGTGTCGCAGATACATTGTCCATTTTTCCTATGAGCCCTGCAATTAGACCCTCTTATTTTGAGAATGCTTACAACAATGATATCTGCTACACCTGTTTATTTTTTGCTGTGTACTACATTTGCTTTATTTGTCTTTTGGAACACTGACAGTTCATTTTATCCACAAGAAAGGAATAACAGACTACGCAATACATTAAAAGTGAATTGATTTTTATTAAGCTGGATTTAGTCGTCTCAGAAATTCTGAAGGTGTTATTTATACAGGCCTATGTGATGGCATAGACGTGCCATTCAAAGGAATGCCAACCAGCAGCTCCAGTGTACTTTCATGCAAATCTCATGATGCCCACAGTTCTTTGCGTGTCTGTCTGTAACGACTTTCTAGGCAAGTTGAAGCACCCGTGACTGAATCTTGAAATTTGGATCTCAAAGCCTTCATAACAGTCATGTGATCAATGGCAGTTTGCAGTAGAAACATGAGGAAAATATCGAAGCATATTTAGGTCAATTCTTTCATCAATGTACCTAGACCACCTCCCAACACCACCTTGCAAGAAGGCAGTTCATTCCTGAATAAAGTCCTGATGTTACGCTAAACTTGTATCGAACTTTGGTTAGAACACACTTGGTGGACTGTGTACAATTCTGGTTGCCATATTATAAAAAGGATTAAAAAAATTACTGGAGAGGGTGCAAACAAATGTGAGGGTATAGCTATCAGGAAAGGATGAATAGGCTGGGTCTCTTTTCTCTTGAAAAGAGAAGTTTGAGGGGTGACCTAATAGAGGTTTTTTTTTAATTATGAAAGGCTTTGAAAGAGTGGATACTGAGAGATTGTTTCCACATGGGGAACAGCAAAACTAGAGGCCATCAATACAAGATCATCACCAAGAAATCAAATAAAGAATTCAGGAGGAACTTCTTTACCCAGAGAGTGATGAGCATGTGGAACTTGCTGCCACAGGGAGTATTTGAAGTGAATAGTATAGATGCATTTAAGGGGAGGCTAAATAAACATACAGGGAGACGAGAATAGAGGGTGATGCTTGAGTGGAGCATAATTGCCGGCATGGACTGGTTGGGTCGAATGGCCTGTTTCTGTGCTGTATATCCTATGTATTCCTATGTAATTGTTCACCAAGGATTATAGTCCCAGGCACTTAGGTATGGCCTTCAATGCTGGCCATACCCTATACCAGCTAGTGCCACGTGCTAGTCAGAGGATAGCTCAGATGAATACGTGGCCTGAGGAGTGGTGCAGAAGGGAGAGATTCAAATTCCTGGGACATTGGAACCGGTTTTGGGGGAGGTGGGACCAGTGCAAACCGGACGGTCTGCACCTGAGTAGGACCGGTACCAATGTCCCAAGGGGAGTGTTTGCTAGTGCAGTTGGGGAGGGGTTAAACTAATATGGCAGGGGGATGGGAACCTATACAACGAGACAGAGGAAAATAGAATGGGGACAGAAGCAAAAGATAGAACGAGGAAAAGTAAAAGTGGAGGGCAGAGAAACCCAAGGCAAAAAGCAAAAAGGGCCACATTACAGCAAAATTCTAAAGGGGCAAAGGATGTTAAAAAGACAAGCCTGAAGGCTCTGTGCCTCAATGCGAGGAGTATTCAAAATAAGGTGAATGAATTAACTGTGCAGATAGCAGTTAACGGATATGATGTAATTGGCATCAGGGAGACATGGTTCCAGGGTGACCAAGGCTGGGAACTCAACATCCAGTGGTATTCAACATTTAGGAAGGATAGACAGAAAGGAAAAGAAGATGGGATGGCATTACTGGTTAAAGAGGAAATTAATGCAATTGTAAGGAAGGACCTTAGCTTGGATGATGTGGAATCGGTATGGGTGGAGCTGCGGAATATCAAAGGGCAGAAAACGCCAGTGGGAGTTATGTACAGACCACCAAACAGTAATAATGAGGTTGGGGACAGCACCAAACAAGAAATTAGGGATGCAATAAAGGTACAGCAGTTATCATGGGCGACTTTAATCGACATATTGATTGGGCTAACCAAGTTGGTAGCAATGCGGTGGAGGAGGATTTCCTGGAGTGTATTAAGGATCGTTTACTTGGCCAATATGTCGAGGAGCCAACTCGAGGGCTGACCGTCCTAGACTGGGTAGGATGTGTAATGAGAAAGGACTAATTAGCAATCTTGTTGTGCGAGGCCCCTTGGGGAAGAGTGACCATAATATGGTAGATTTCTTTATTAAGATGGAGAGTGACACAGTTAATTCAGAGACTAGGGTCCTGAACTTAAGGAAAGGTAACGTCGATGGTATGAGACGTGAATTGGCTAGAATAGACTGGTGAGTGATACTTAATGGGTTGACGGTAGATAGGCAATGGCAAGCATTTAAAGTTCACCAGGATGAACTTCAACAATTGTACATCCCTGTTTGGAGTAAAAATAAAATGAGGAAGGTGGCTCAACCGTGGCTAGCAAGGGAAATTAAGGATAGTCTTAAATCCAAGGAAGAGGCATATAAATTGGCCAGAAAATGCAGCAAACCTGAGGACTGGGAGAAATTTAGAATTCAGCAGAGGAGGACAAAGGGTTTAATTAGGAGGGGAAAAATAGAGTATGAGAGGAAGCTTCTGTATATATGTGAAGAGTAAAAGATTAGTGAAGACAAACATAGGCCCCTTGCAGTCAGATGCAGGTTAATTTATAATGGGGAACAAAGAAATGACAGACCAGTGAAACAAATACTTTGGTTCTGTCTTCATGAAGGAAGACGCAAATAACCTTCCGGAAATACTAAAGGACTGAGGGTCTAGTGAGAAGGAGGAACTGAAGGAAATTCTTATTAGGCAGGAAATTGTGTTAGGGAAATTGATGGGATTGAAGGCCGATAAATCCCCGGGGCCTGATAGTCTGCATCCCAGAGTACTTAAGGAAGTAGCCCTAGAAATAGTGGATGCATTGGTGATCATTTTCCAACAGTCTATCGACTCTGGATCGGTTCCTATGGACTGGAGGGTAGCTAATGTAACACCACTTTTTAAGAAGGGAGGGAGAGAGAAGGCGGTTAATTATAGACCGGTTAGCCTGACATCAGTAGTGGGGAAAATGTTGGAATCAATTATTAAAGATAAAATAGCAGCACATTTGGAAAGCAGTGACGGTATCGGTCCAAGTCAGCATGGATTTACGAAAGGGAAATCCTGCTTGACAAATCTTCTAGAATTTTTTGAGGATGTAACTGGTAGAGTGGACAAGGGAGAACTGGTAGATATGGTGAATTTGGACTTTCGAAAGGCTTTTGATAAGGTCCCACACAAGAGATTGATGTGCAAAATTAAAGCACATGGTATTGGGGGTAATGTACTGACGTGGATAGAGAACTGGTTGGCAGACAGAAAGCAGAGAGTCGGGATAAATGGGTCCTTTTCAGAATGGCAGGCAGTGACTAGTGGGGTGCTGCAGGACTCAGTGCTGGGACCCCAGCTATTTACAATATACATGAATGATTTGGATGAGGGAATTGAATGTAAGTTTGAAGATGACACTAAGCTGGGTGGCGGTGTGAGCTGTGAGGTGGACGCTAAAAGGCTGCAGGGTGACTTGGACAGGTTAAGTGAGTGGGAAAAGGAGTGGCAGATGCAGTCTAATGTGGATAAATGTGAGGTTATCGACTTTGGTGGCAAAAACAGGAAGGCAGAATATTATCTGAATGGCGGCAGATTAAGAAAAGGGGAGGTGCAACGAGACCTGGGTGTCATGGTACATCAGTCATTGAAAGTTGGCATGCAGGTACAGCAGGCGGTGGGGAAGGCAAATGTTATGTTGCCCTTCATAGCTTGGGGATTTGAGTATAGGAGCAGGGAGGTCTTACTACAGTTGTGCAGGGCCTTAGTGAGGCCTCACCTGGAATATTGTGTTCAGTTTTGGTCTCCTAATCTGAGGAAGGATGTTCTTGCTATTGAGGGAGTGCAGCGAAGGTTCACCAGACTGATTCCTGAGATGGCAGGACTGACATATGAGGAGAGACTGGATCGACTGGGCCTGTATTCACTGGCATTTGGAAGGATAAGAGGGGATCTCATAGAAACATATAAAATTCTGACAGGACTGGACAGGTTAGATGCAGGAAGAATGTTCCCGATGTTGGGGAAGTCCAGAACCAGGGGACATATTCGAAGGATAAGGGGTAAGCCATTTAGGACTGAGATGAGGAAAAACTTCTTCAGTCAGAGAGTTGTTAACCTGTGGAATTAGCTACTGCAGAGAGTTGTTGATGCCATATTGGATATATTCAAGAGGGAGTTAAATATGGCTCTTACGGCTAAAGGGATTAAGGGGTATGGAGAGAAAGCAGGAAAGGGGTGCTGAGGTGAATGATCAGCCATGAACTTATTGAATGGTGGTGCATGCTCGAAGGGCCAAATGGCCTACTCCTGCACCTATTTTCTATGTTTCTATTTTTCTATGTAGGCCATCAAACAGCAGCATTGCTACCACTTCCTTATCAAAATCACTATTTAATTCTCCAGTGTGTACATCAGTGCTGGAGGTTGTTTTGTGTGGGCGGTGGAAGGCACTGCTCTCCAGGTCAGCTTGTGCTCCATTGAGTTCTCCTTAATCTGTGAAGCGAGCAGATTGTGCTTTAGGAATAGACAAGTGCAGTTATTGATTTGAGCTCACTATTGTCACACCACTATAATGGGTTTGTGCTTAATCAGTGCCTATGGATATGTTGGTGTGAAATATCATGCAAATCATAGAATAAGATACATGATTAATATAATGCACTTGCGGTGTCATTTCCTCCAAACTGAACAGTAGTAATGCATTCTAAACTCTCCCTCCCAAACAAATCATTCATTGCTTCCTCAAAGTGATTGACTTCAACATCTGGGGATCTAATTCCTGTTGCGTGCTGTGCCCTTCTGTTATGTGCCAGCTTATACAGAAGAGGAATGGAAATGAAGACACAGAAATCCTCCCCCCTGTGGTGCATTCTGTTGCTCATGATGGCATGCATAATGTAATTTACATTGCTCTGCTATTGCTACCTTTTAGCTAAAATATCTCTGCCGGTATAGCCTTTTTTTGCATATGGCTTTTAACTGATTTCCTCCATGTACCATATTTGTTCCATATGCTACTTTACAGCAATGTCCATGCCTGGCTTATGTACTTTTCTGCAAAAAGCACCTTCTTTCAGACCCCCAGCCATGTTTTCTGAGTTGTGGAAATCATTATTTATCCTGGCCGGCGTGCATTGCCATGCACGTAATCTTCTTTACATGCTAGGAGGTTCTCCGTGCCCACCAAAGTTGTGCTTGTGTGACTCCATTCCTAAAGTTATAAGCACATTTATGTCCTTGTTGGCATTCAGACATTTTTTCCAACATCACGCACACTCCACAGCTGGACTATCAAACCTTACAGCGGTTAAGTGGCTTGTTTGCTGCTCCAAAAACATGAAGAGATCATTATTACAGCTGTGGCACGACTGGCTGGGATTCCTATCACACGCTCTCACAGCTTTATTAGTGTCTCATTGACAATTCTTCGTAACATGGTGCAGAGCCAACTCTTTCAATAATATTCCAAAGCGACGGTATGAAAACAAAATTAGGGCTCATGGGATTGGGGGTAATATACTCGCATGGATTGAGGATTGGTTTACCTGACAGAAGACTGAGCTTAGGAATAAATCGGTAATTTTCGGGTTGGCAGACTGTAACTAATGGGCCTCAGACATTCACAATCTATATCAATGATTTGGATGAGGCGACCAAATGTAATATATCCAAGTTTGCTGATGATACAAAACTGGCTGAGAATGTAAGTTGTGAGGAGGATGCAAAGAGACTTCATGGGGATATAGGCAGGCTAAGTGAATGGGCAAGAACATGGCAAATGGAATATAATGTGGAAAAATGTGAAGTTATCCACTTTGGTCGGAAAAATAGCAAACAGAGTATTTTTTTAAACTGTGAGAGATTGGGAAATGTTGGTGTTCAGAGGGACCTGGGTGTCCTTGTACACATATCATTGAAGGTTAACATGCTGGTACAGCAAGCAATTAAGAAAGCAAATAGTATGTTGGCCTTTATTACAAGATAATTTGAGTATAAGAGTAAAGATGTCTTACTGCAATTATATAGGGCCCTCGTGAGACCACACCAGGAGTATTGTGTAAAGTTTTGGTCTCCTTACCTAAGGAAGGATATACTTGCCATAGACGGAGGGAAACAAAGATTCACCAGACTGATTCTTGGGATGGGGGAATTGTCCTATGAGGAGAGTTTGAGTAGACTACGCCTACATTCACTAGAGTTTAGAAGAATGAGAGGTGATCTCATTGAAACACACAACATTCTTACAGGGCTTGACAGAGTAGATGCAGGGAGGATGTTTTCCCTGGCTGGGGAGTCTAGAACCAGGTGTCATAGTCTCAGAATAAGGGGTCAGCCATTTAGGACTGAGATGAAGAGAAATTTCTTCACTCAGAGGGTGGTGAATCCTTGGAATTGTCTATCCCAGAGGGCTGTGGATGCTCAGTCATTGAGTATATTCAAGACAAAGATTGATAGATTGTTGAATATTAAAGGAATCAAGGGATATGGGGATAGTGAAGGAAAGTGGAGTTGAGGTAGAAATAGTGGATCCTTCATCAGAAATGGAGGAATTACAGATGGACAGCATATAAAAATGAATAGAACAAAAGGAAGCGGGAAGGAAAACACACACACACATATGAGAAAGATAATTAAAGGATTTTATAGGGTAGATAGAGAGAAACTACTTCCAGTGGTGGAGGAGTCCAGAACAAGGAGGCATAACCTTCAAATTGGAGCTGTGCTGTTCAGGGGTGATGTCAGGAAGCTCTTAGTGGAAATATGGAACCCTGTCTCCCAAAATGGTATTGCGGCTAGCTCAATCTGTAGTGTCAAAACTGAGATTGATAAATTTTTGGTACGTAATGGTATTAAGGAACCAGAGCAGGTAAATGGAGTTAAGATACAGATCAGCCATGGTCTATTTGAATGGCGGAACAGGCGTAAGGGGCTGAATGGCCTACTCCTGTTCCTATGTTCCTAAAAGAAAAGTGCTTAAGTGGCGAACAGGTGATGGTTAAATGGCAAGAGTTATTAAGAGGCATAATGATAGAAATAAAATAAATTAATGGCAGTTACGAATCAGAGAATGTGTGAATAGCTGAGAAGTTGAGGGACGAATCTGGTAAAAATGGAAGCACAAAGTAGTGTAGGCCCCAGTGGCCCACAAGCCTTGGAGAAGGAAATTGCTAGTTCTCCAGTTCTACCTGTCTATAAGCAATCTAGCAAATGGTGCTTAAAGGGCCAGCTGGAGGCCGCTCAGGAAACAGTACATTTTTGTCTTGTTTAAAGAACGTTGTTGCTCTTCCTGGCCCCACAAAAATCTTCAAGCCCACTGCATGCCTGTTCTCACTAGCTCCCTATGGGAACCACCCACCCCAAACAGGCTCTAGCTGATGGTCAGCTGCGTGCAAAAGCCGGCTGGTTTTCCACCATCTGTGCCCAATGAGCTACAGTGGAACACCCATTTGACCCCTGTAGCATGCCAGTAATAGTTAAGTGAGCCCCGAACTTGAAAATGGTCCATGCCCCCTGACTGTGGCCTCAGCTGGGGCCTTGTGGGCACACTGCAGACTTTGCACCCATTTCAGGTCAAAGTTGAAAATCCATCTCCCTTGATATTCTAGGTTGATACTTTGTGGGTACAGGTGCCAGATTATACAATATTTATTCACCATACTAAATATTTGATTATCAGTGATTTTGTTCCTAAATGGAGAAGGTGGAGGCTCAGTTTTATAGGTCCGATACATCATGTTTGGCATCCAATTAAATAAAGTTTTATAGGTTGGTACCAATTCGGTATGCCATTGATACTTTCTAGGGTTGCTTGCATAAGCGGTCTGAGCATCTGACTTCCATGGAAGTTGACACACCCTGCCCGACATCTATTGGAATGGGTAGTGAACCATTGTGACCTGAACTAGATATCCATGCGTGCGTGTTTCTTCAACCTCACCAAAGTTGGACTGAGTTAGCATGAGATGAGATAAAGTTTTGTTAAGCTGCATTATTACATAATGAGCTGAAATGTGCAGAGCAACAGATGTGATCCGAGTCACTTAGTCCAATCGGTACAACTTGTATTTGTATAATGACACAAAACAAGGAATATGTGATGCTGCTCTCACTTTGTTGTCTAATCTTACTTAACTTAATCTATGTGTCCTGACCAATATGCCAAGTTGGAGTCATTTTCCCTGTGTTTTTAAGCCTTTAGTTTCCTGCCTGCCTTCTCAGCATCCTAGTACCAAAAGCCTTCCATGATGTCAATGTTCTGTTCTATAAAATCCTTTCTCATTGTGTCAAAAAGCCAATCCTTCTTCCATCTCCCCACTTACAGACCAACAGATAGCAAAGGGTTTTCCAGCACAATGGTGAAAGATGCTTTCTAGAAACACAAGATAAAGTTTTGCTTTCTGTTTAGTATGTGAGAGAAGTGACTTCCGCTTAGCATATTAAGCACACTTCATTGAATGCTTCATTTTTTGATAAAAGTTTGTGCGAATACACATTGCGTCAAAACCACCAGCAATAAAATTATCTTTTTTGTCAAATTCTGTCTGTGGGAAGACGGTTAAAACATCCAAAACCAAGTTAGAAGTATTGTTCATGTATTACTTGATACAATCTCTACTAATAGAGATTGTCTCAAGTAATACAACCAAGTTAGAAGTATTGTTCATGTATTACTTGATACAATCTCTATTAATAGAGATTGTCCAACCACATTCCTGAACTAGTTCTATCACACAAAGTCTTGATAAATGCATTTGCTGTACACACACTTTTCATGGCAACGGTATTCTTATGTTAATAAACCTTTATTAAATCTTACACCTTTTCAAAGATGACATTGAATTAACATTCTGTATTTTGTTGAATTTTAATGAATCCAATTAGATGTCCTGAGGGTTAGCAAAAAATGCAACACTCATTATAAATTTCAGCATCATCCCTATAGATATGTTACCAAATGTTTACATTTATTGCTATCCAGCTTTGTAGATGATGTAAGAATTCTAATAACCAACTACATATTGTAGCTGTATGATCATGGACAAAATGCAGACATGTGCTTTATATAATAGATCAATCCTTAGACCTCTGTCTTTCCCTAGTCTTTAAAATTTCCATTGCAAACTTTTTATTTTTGCTTCCTGTCTCAACCTTGGTGTTGTCTTGGGTCTTCACCTAGGCTTCTTTCTATATTAAAATTGGATGCAATACATTGGCTTTAGCATGCACCTCTTTCCTCTCCTTGTCAGCCATGAATCAGAAGGTTGTGGGCTTAAGACCCACTCCAGAGACTTGAGCAAAAAATCTAGGCTAACAATCCAATGTAGCACTGAGGGAGTGCTGCACTGTCGGGGAGGCCGTCTTTCAGATGAGATGTTAAACCGAGGCCCTGTCTGCCCTCATGGATGTAAAAGATCGCATGGCATTATTTTGAAGAAGAGGGGAGCTCCCCGGGTGTCCTGGCCAATATTTATCCCTCAACCAACATCACTAAAACAGATTATCTGGTCATTATCTCATTGTACTGGTTCAGCAACACTCGATTTTAAAATTCTCATTCCTGTATTCAAATCCATCCATGGACTCATCCCTCCCTATCTCTGTAACTTCCTCCAGCCTTACAACTCTCCAAGGTCTCTGCGTTCCTCCAATTCTAGCCTCTTGTGCATCCCCAATTTTCATCACTCCATCATTGAAGGCCATGTCTTCAGCTGCCTAGGGCCGAAGCTCTGGAATTTCCTCCCTAAACTTCTCCGCCTCTCTCCTCCTTTAACATGCTCCTTAAAACCTACCCCTTTGACTAAACTTTTGGTCACCTGCCCTAATATTTCTTTATTTGGCTCAGTGTCAAATTTTGTCTGATAATGCTCCTGTGAAGCACCTCGGGACACTTTTACTACGTTAAAAGCACGATATAAATGCAAGTTTTGCTGCATCTGTGGAGAGAGGAAACAGAGTTAACGTTTCAGCTCGATGACCTTCCATCAGAACTCTGAAAAAGATCATCAACCTGAAACATTATCTCTGTATTTCTCTCCACATCCGCTGCCTGACCTGCTGAGTATTTCCAGCCTATTCTGTATTTATTTCAGATTTCCAGCATTCGCAGTATTTTGCATTTGATATGAACATAAGTTGTTGTTGCTGTTTTTAATTTAATTTAATTTATGATCATAATACCCAGACTGTATAATTTTGTACTATTCACATCCGTGGTGCTACTTGGCAGCTTAGATTTTCCTTTCTGATGTGATTGTCAGTGGACAATCATATGGTGGGCCAGAACTACTGATTGCCTCAGTGATCTGTCACACACCCTCCAGAATTCTCCTGGATGAGCTTAGTTTAAACAAGAAAGCCTGTGTCCCAGTGATATTGACAGCTCATGTGGGAGTTTGTCGCCAGGTCAGGGGAGTATAGGAAATGACATGCTGCTGCAGCATTGCAAGACCTGCAGCAACATAAAGAGCCAGTCAGCATGCACCGAGCAGAGACTATGGGCTCAATTTTGGCCATGACTTGCTCCAATTTTTTTGGAGTAAGTTGGTTTTTCTGACGTAAGTTTAAAAAACGCCACTTTCCCCAATAAACTTGCTCCAGAGTAACTCAGTTAGATACGATTTTTTTTAGTTGAGTTTTTTTGTCAAAAGAGGGCGTTCCCAGTCACGTACACCAGTTTTGGCCATTTATGCCACTTCGGCCAGCTAAAACTTATTCCAAATCGACTTAGGTCAGCGTATGTGGCCAGCTCTGAAAAACCTTGCGGGCAGTTAAGAAATCGGCGCAGGTTAGTATGTTTAAAGCACCAAGGCTTATAAAGCACTAAACAAAGCACAAAAATAAGCATTCAATAACAAATAAAAAATACAAGGAAGCTGAGAGGACCTGCATCAAGACTTACAAAACACTAAACAAAGCCCAAAAAGTAATAAGCAATTAATTAACAAATTAAAAATAGAAAGAAGTGGAGAAGACCTGCACTGAAGCACCAAGACTTACAAAGCACTAAACACAGCACAAAAAGTAATAAGCATTCAATAAAAATAAAGAACTGAAGTAAATAATTCAATTAACAAATGAAGAACTGAAGTAAATCCTACCTTCAACTAAACTCAGCAGTGGCCGGCCTGTGCGGGAGGCCATTCAGCCTGCGATAGGGGCAGTAAGACGCACACCGGGAGGCTAGGCTCAACGAGGCATCTGTGAACGAGGGAGGGAGGGAGAGGCTAAACGCGACATCTTTGAACAGGGAGGGAGAGAGGGAGAGGCTGAACACGACATTGGTGAGGGAGGTGGGGGGAGAGAACATAAGACCATAAGAACATAAGAATTAGGAACAGGAGTAGGCCATCTAGCCCCTCGAGCCTGCTCCGCCATTCAACAAGATCATGGCTGATCTGGCCGTGGACTCAGCTCCACTTACCCGCCCGCTCCCCATAACCCTTAATTCCCTTATTGGTTAAAAATCTATCTATCTATGATTTGAATACATTCACTAAGCTAGCCTCAACTGCTTCCTTGGGCAGAGAATTCCACAGATTCACAACCCTCTGGGAGAAGAAATTCCTTCTCAACCCGGTTTTAAATTGGCTCCCCCGTATTTTGAGACTGTGCCCCCTAGTTCTCGTCTCCCCGACCAGTGGAAACAACCTCTCTCCCTCTATCTTGTCTATCCGTTTCATTATTTTAAATGTTTCTATAAGATCACCCGTCATCCTTCTGAACTCCAACGAGTAAAGACCCAGTCTACTCAATCTATCATCATAAGGTAACCCCCTCATCTCCGGAATCAGCCGAGTGAATTGTCTCTGTACCCACTCCAAAACTAGTATATCCTTCCTTAATTAAGGTGACCAAAACTGCATGCAGTACTCCAGGTGCGGCCTCACCAAAAGTTGCAGCAGGACCTCCCTGCTTTTGTACTCCATCCCTCTCGCAATGAATGGCAACATTCCATTTGCCTTCCTGATTACCTGCTGCACCTGCAAACTAACTTGTCTACCTTGAGTCCCATTCGCCTGTCCAGCACTACCTCCCTAGTGATAGTGATTGTCTCAAGGTTCTTCCTTCCCGCATTTCCGTGACCAGCAATTTTTGGCATGGTTTTTGTGTCTTCCACTGTGAAGACTGAAGCAAAATAATTGTTTAAGGTCTCAGCCACTTCCACATTTCCCATTATTAAATCCCCCTTCTCATCTTCTAAGGGACCAACATTTACTTTAGTCACTCTTTTCCGTTTTTTAGTAAAAGCTTTTACTATCTGTTTTTATGTTTTGCGCAAGTTTAATTTCATAATCTATCTTTCCTTTCTTCATTGTTTTTTTCGTCATTCTTTGCTGTCGTTTATAATTTTCCCAATCTTCTAGTTTCCCACTAACCATGGCCACCTTATACGCATTGGTTTTTAATTTGATACTCTCCTTTATTTTCTTGGTTATCCACGGCTGGTTATCCCTTCTCTTACCGCCCTTCTTTTTCACTGGAATATATTTTTGCTGAGCACTATGAAAGAGCTCCTTAAAAGCCCTCCACTGTTCCTCAATTGTGCCACCATTTAGTCTGTGTTCCCAGTCTACTTTCGCCAACTCTGCCCTCATCCCACTGTAGTCCCCTTTGTTTAAGCATAGTACGCTCGTTTCAGTCACTACTTCCTCACCCTCAATCTGTATTACAAATTCAACCATACTGTGATCACTCATTCCGAGAGGATCTTTTACTCAGAGACCATTTATTATTCCTGTTTCATTACACAGGACCAGATCTAAGATAGCTTGCTCCCTTGTAGGTTCTGTAACATATTGATCTAAGAAACAATCCCGTATGCATTCTATGAATTCCTCCTCAAGGCTACCCCGTGCAATTTGATTTGACCAATCGATATGTAGGTTAAAATCCCCCATGATTACTGCCGTTCCTTTTTCACATGCTTCCATTATTCCCTTTATTATTGTCCGCCCCACTGTGAAGTTATTATTTGGGGGCCTATAAACTATGCCCACCAGTGACTTTTTCCTCTTACTATCTCTAATCTCCACCCACAATGATTCAATATTTTGTTCATTAGAGCCAATATCGTCTCTCACAACTGCCCTGATATCTTCCTTTATTAACAGAGCTACCCCACCTACTTTCCCTTCTTGTCTATCTTTCCGAATTGTCAGATACCCCTGTATGTTTAATTCCCAGTCTTGGCCACCCTGCAACCGCGTTTCTGTAATGGTCACCAAATCATACCCATTTGTAATGATTTGTGCCGTCAACTCATTTACTTTGTTTCGAATGCTGCGTGCGTTTAGGTAAAGTGTTTTAATACTAGTTTTTAAACCATGATTTTTAGTTTCGACCCCTCCTGCAGCCCCTTTATATTCATACATATTGTCCCTTCCAATCACGTTGTGGTTTACACTTATCCCAGTGCTACTCTGCTCTGTTGCCTCCTGCCTTTTGCATTCTTTCTTGGAATTCTGTTCATCTGAGCTCTCACCCACTCTAACTAGCTCAGAGCCCTCTCCTGGGTTCCCATCACCCTGCCAAGCTAGTTTAAAGCCCTCCCAACCGCACTATCAAAACCACCCGCGAGAACCACAGTGGCATCGGTGAAGGGAGGAGAAAGAGAGATCCACAGCGGGCCCGCCCCAGCCGGTGCGGGAGACCCTTTGGCCAGGGATAGGGGTGGCGAGCATTGGGTCCTGCTCACAGCCTGCAGGATGCACTGGGAGAGCGAGGAGCATGCGGACAGCTGCTGGCACTGTTTTCGGCACAGGGCTGTAGCTCCACCTCCACTCCACTATATACACCGCGCCAGGACCCGGGACACTCGGCAGAGCGGCCAGGATGGGAGCACATTTTTTCGTCGCCGTTTCCAGCGCACAAAGTCACCGCATCTTGGGTTAGTGCACCAGAAAAAGGGGTTAGGGAAAATTGAGCCCTATACAACTGCCTTCACTCATAAACTGATATTCCACCAATAAAGAAAATAAAATCACACCTCCCTCTCTAATGGTCATGTAAAGGTACTTTTGCTTTTCCCGTTATCAAGCACTGTTGGATGCAAATTGTATACAGACCGGAGTTATGTCCAACATTACTGAGATGGTAATAATGTGAAATATGACCTATGGATGTCACACCTGTATTACCTCCTCGTTTAAATATACCTGCCTATATTTGGACTGGCATGTCTGGTGTCAGTGGAAATGATGCTGGAAAATGAAACATATAGAGAGAGAGACTTAAATTTATATAACGCCTTTCATGACTATCGACCGTCTCAAAGCGCTTTACAGCGAATTAAGTACTTTTGGAGTGTAGTCACTGCTGTAATATGGGAAACGCAGCAGCCAATGTGCGCACAAGCAAGCTCCCACAAACAGCGATGTGATAATGACCAGATAATCTATTTTTTTGTTATGTTGATTGAGCGATAAATATTGGCCAGGACACCAGGGATAACTCCCCTACTCTTCTTCGAAATAGTGCCATCGGATATTTTACGTCCACCTGAGAGAGCAGACATTCGGTTTAACGCCTCATCCGAAAGACGGCAAACTGGATGAGAATCCAGTTTGTAACTGTGGAATGTTGCAAAAGTTCTTCATTCGTGATCTTTAATGAAGTCTTAATAAACAAACAACTGCTTTTTTCAGAACCGTTCACTAATGGTTGTTGATCAATTTTGTAGGGTTATGAATCCTCAGATCAGGGCTAAACATGGCCGAATAATCCTGCAGCACTTTCTATAGACATGAGGCCACCTTTTACTCACACCTACTTCTTTGCTGAAATTATTAACTGGAGAAAATATTGCCCTATAAGTATTAATTCGATACTGCTGATTCATATTCATAAATATGCAAAATAGCCTATTTAAGAATTACAATGTAGTGAAGCTGAAATATGTACCAATTATGCGGGTTGTAAAATATGTCTTTTCTAATGAATCTTTGTACCTTCATTACTTGTTGAGTAATAAGTTACAATAAATCACATAACATTGGGTGAGAATCCAGTGTGTAACAAGTCTGGTTTCCTGTTCTCTCCCAAGCCAAATTTTTAATAGATCTTTTTATATTGGTGCAATTACTCTGATGTAATTGATAATCGAGGATGTCGTCTGCTTAGGCTGATGTGGTTTGCCTCACAAAATCAGGGAAGATTCTTATTTAACAGTTAAATGAAAGATTGCCTGAAGGTTCAATTAGTAACAGCAATGTTTACACCAGCTATACAGAGGAGAAGCTCCCAGGTTCTTTTCCTGTTCCGCGCTAATATAGCTGCTCTTAATCAGGATTAGATTTGGAATGCCACTTCTGATGTAAGTTCAGCCCATTCTCGGCACATCAGAATTCCATTGATTGCACCTGGATTTGTGATGCATACATTTGTGAAAAATACTGGATGTAACCAGAAGAGGCCATTACTCGGGAAACTCTAAACTAGAGATGTTGCTGCTCTCAGTGAGTATCAGTTGTGCGTGCATTGATGTGAAGGGTCTCTAGAACTTCCAATGTGAGTGAAATAAGGGGGAGGTTGATACCTCAAAGCAGGTGACTCTGCAGTGCATCTGCGCCCATTGCCCTTATTAGAAACATAGAAACATAGAAAATAGGTGCAGGAGTAGACTATTCGGCCCTTCGAGCCTGCACTGCCCATGGCTGATCATTCCCTCAGTACCCATTTCCTGCTTTCTCTCCATGGCCCTTCATCCCCTTAGCTGTAAGAATATAATAAGAACATAAGAATTAGGAACAGGAATAGGCCATCTAGCCCCTCGAGCCTGCTCCGCCATTCAACAAGATCATGGCTGATCTGGCCGTGAACTCAGCTCCACTTACCCGCCCGCTCCCCGTAACCCTTAATTCACTTATTGGTTAAAAATCTATCCATCTGTGATTTGAATGCATTTAATGAGCTAGCCTCAACTGCTTCCTTGGGCAGAGAATTGTTGGTTATTGTCAGTTGAATTGCATGAAATTGAACATAATCCTCTGAAATTTGGTGGAGCAGTCCCCGTTTTTCCCGTGCAAGATAACCTCTTAAGCCTCCAATATGGCGAGCAGTAAGTGCAGGTTCATTATGAGCTGCCAATGCGTTATCCACCATATTGGTAAAGGCCAAAACATCGGCGTGTAATGCCCATGACTGAAACAGGTATTAGGACCTCTGCATATGCAAATAAAGGGCCCAATGCCTGATTCAAGCCTCCACTGCAAGATTGGTTTTCCCGAAAGCATTCAGGAAGTCTGCATTCAGGAAAACCAGGCCACAACCAAAAAGATAAGTTGTTAAAGTATACTCACCTGAATGTGGAGCCAGGAACAACAGGAGAGCTCCACCTAACTCCACATTCAATGAGATGGGCCACCGCTACCCCCTCCCTGGTCACTGCCACTACCCCGCCAATCTCTGCGGCTAGCCGCTGATCGCCATGGCTACTAACCCACCCCTCCATGCCATCGTTACCTCCCTCTAGCCACGGCTACCTCCTGACCTAGGTTGCCCCCTGCCCCCCTCCTCCCCACTTTCTTACTTGTCTGAGGGCCATTGCAATGCCATTAACGGTTCAATCTTCAATCGCGCTTCACTGGCTCAATATTAATGTCGACTTTGGCCCGATCTTGGGGGTACCTCGGGCTTCACCATTCAGATGCAGGGATTGATCCCAGTGCTGCCCCCCACATACCCAAAAATGGGCAGCCCCGAATTTCTAGGCCAGTGAGTTGTTGTGCCAACACTCATAAACATTGCACCTTTTACATTTCTTGTTGAATTTTTACAGCACTTGTAAAGAAAATTAAAAGGGATACCAAAAGCTTTAGGCACAGAAATTCAATAAGGTCCAAAAATGGGCAGTGTCATCGCGGGCCCATGGCCGTTTAAGAATCACAGGCAGGATGTTATTTTCGTGCTGCCTGCTGATTGGACTGATTTCAGCGCACAGCCCAGCGACGAATGCGCTGCTTCAGGCTTTGCGCTCAGCAGGAGCCCAATGTCACGTCTGAGTAGTGTCCATGGAATGAGACTGCATTCTCTTCAAGTAAGGCTGTCATTTTTGACAGCAGTCTGGAGCTCTTAAAGGTGAACTGGTTCTGGAAAAAAATATAAAACTCATTCCTAACTAGGCAGTCTTCAGCTCTTAAAGCTGAACTGACTTCTGCACGTAAAAAAAGGTAAACGTCCTTTAGGACTAACACAAGTGGCTCACCAAGCCAAGGAAATGGCATCCAGGGTTTCGTACACAGCACTGAGCTTTTTCCAGGGGGTCAACAGTGGAAGAGAGGTCGTCTACCCACAGGAGACCCTATAGAAATAAGTACCATCATTAAGGCCACCACTGCCAGCAATGTTGCCCCACCACCTGGCTCCAGTGCACAAAGAAGCTTCATGACCTCAGACACTGGTCAAGGTCAGTGAAAGCATTATCAAAAGCCATCTTCTACCAACTGTACCACTAGCCTCATACACTGTTCAATGCATGACTCCCCTCCCCCCACCACCCCCCCAACCATCACTCACCTATCAACAACCTCTACCAAATATGAGGCACACTTCAGATTCCTAGCTTTACCTCACCCCCTTGGAGGAGAAGACGATGCTGGCCATTTTTGGCAGGACTGTCTCTCAAAGACTACAAGATGCTGGTATCCTCATATGTTATCCTCCTTCTCACATCCAACTTCCCCCTCATCCCACAATATCTTCTGACGTACAAGGCACATAGTGTAAGTACGCACCCTCTTGCTTTCCTGCTCTCCCCTCTCCACAACCCTACACATGTGCCTTTCTCATTTCAGACACCCAAGAAATCAAGCCTGCCCAGCCAGTGGTTGAGCAAGAAGAAGGAGAGGAGAGTGAAAAAGAAGAAAACACAGGATCACTCGACTTCACACTCCCAGCCACTAGCAACTTGAAATCATCCTGCAAGGCCATCTGCAGTGTCGTCCACTGACAGTCAGCAGCCTTCCACCACCCATGCTGCATCCACTGGGGTAGCACTGCATAACATCATTAGGATAGGCAAATGCATGAGCAAGACACTAAGAAAATGCACAAAAGTGATTAGTTTATTTTTTGAAGTAATATTGGATGCATTTATGGATAAAGTTGGACTGGAAAGATTGCTTTGTGGTGACTTTTATTTTAGCATTATGCCCAAGAGAACGCTGTGATGGTCAGTAATAGAGGGAAGGTAAGGTGTGGGAAAAATGTTGAAAGGGAACTTGGGGTTGTGTTCACTAGTATCACAGGATGATGATTCCATTCTGGATATCCCAGCCAGAAAGGGGCTGTCTGGGTTGCCTCCTTCCTTCCGCTTCCTCCTCTTCTGCTTCCTCCTCTTTTGTTTCCTCCTCTTCCCTCTGCGAGAAGCTTGTCCCTTTTGCTGGCTCCGCTCCATCTCCATGTCATGCTGCAGCCGAGGGGGCACTGCAACTGGAGCCACATGACTGTGAGCAAGGAATGTTCTCAGAGGCCTTCCTTTAGCATCCAAAGCCTTGCAAGCATCCAGCTGCATTCCCTGCACTTCCTACACACTTTTTAAATGTATTACACCAAGCCACTACTCCAATATAATATAAAATATCACTCTAAAAGCTGAAATCGAAACATACCTTAAAGTTGTGTGTGTCCCTTTAAGAAGCGCTGACAACGTCTGTACAACTGCTGCACTCACATTCTTCTGTGCGTGGTTAGGAGAGGGCATTATGGCGTGTGGCAGCATCCAAAATCGCAGGGTGTGTTTCGCTTTTAGAAATCAGAATGTTAACCTCTCCAATTTCTGTTTATTTTAACAGAATGACTGCTGCCAACGAACCGGAAGCATTCTGTGCATTAATGTCAGATCCCAAATTTGAAAAGGTAACATTCACCACAACAGACGGAGGACCTAATAGCGATAAACACACTCGGCGAGAGTACAATAAAGCCCTCACAATCTGACAACATCCTGGGTAAATTGTACTGGAAGTTTTAGCAGTTAATGCTGATGAATTAATTGCATTGCTGCCACTCTCTCTCTCATCACGCATCCCTTCTCCACCCTCTCGTTTTCCTCCCCAGTCTCTTTGTCTAGCGCTCCTCTCTCTATCTCCCTGCACTGTCTATTCTCTCTTTCTCAATGATCCTTTTCCCAGCTGATTAAATCCTAACATACATCCTGCACCTGCATTCTGCTCACCAGCTGTGTGTTCAAATCACAGCAGACAGAGGACCCAATAGCAATAAATACACTCCATGGGCCCAAATTTCCCTAACCTCTTTTTCTGGCACCCTCACTCGAGCTGCGCCGCTTTTACCCGCCTCCAAGCACGCCGAAAAATGACCTCCATACTTTGGCCACTCCCCAGCCGTTCCTCCGTCATGGCACAGTGTGACCCAATGGATTGGGGGCGGAGCCAGGTCCCAGCGCTGAAACCAGTGCCAGGACCTCTGCACATGCGCGCTAGAGTCTGTGCGCATATGCAGTAGCTCCTGGCAGGCTGTTTCGGCAATCGCACGCTGCAGGCCGTGTGGGAGGGGCTGAAGCACGCCGCCCCTAGCCCTGGCCAAATGGGCTCCCTCATCGGCGGCCCGCTGTGTTCCCTAAGATAGGACTTCTACTTTTTTTTTGTTATTTACTGATTGATTTTGGTGCTTTAGGTGCAGGGTTCCTTCTATTTATTTATTTGGTATTCATCGATTGATTATTACTTTGGTCTTGGTGCTTTAGGTGCAGGGTTCCTTCTATATTTTTACGTGTTATTTATTGATTGTTTATTACTTTGGCCTTGCTGCTTTAGGGGCAGGATTCCTTCTATTTTATTTGTTAATTAATTGCTTATTACTTTTTGTGCTTTGTTTGGTGCTTGGTGGTGCTTTAAATGTAGTTACTTGCGCCAATTCCTTAACTGTAAGTCAGGTCTTTCTGTGCGGACAAAAGTGGACACATACACTGCCCTAAGTTAATTTAGTGCAACCTTTTTCTGGCCAAATTGGCATAAATGGTGTAAGTGGCTGGGAACGCCCCTTTTGAAAAAAAAACTGACCTAACCAAAAACCTAACTAACTCACTTACACTGGCGCAAATTAAATAGTCATATTTGCAACTAAAAGGATACACCAGAAAAATCAAGTAACACCAAAAAAAACGGTGCAACTCATGGGGAAATTTGGGTCCCATGAGAGTACAATTAAACTCTCACAAACCAACAACATCCTAATATCACCTTCATGTCACATTACAGACCTTACAATACCAGAAATTTCCACTCCTTACCTTTCTCTCTCATTAATCTTGGGAAGTCCGTTGAGAACAAACAAAGAACCACTGGAACTGTGCATGCGCTTCTCAGGTTGCTTGTCCGACATCCAGTACTGGATGAGCAGAAATTTTCTCCAATTAAATATTGGGAAGACCGAAGCCATTGTCTTTGGTCCCCACCACAAAATGCGTTCCCTAGCCACAGACTCCATCCTTCTCCTTAGCTGAGGCTGAACCAGACTGTTCACAACATAGGTGTCTTATTTGACCCTGATATGAGTTTCCGGCCAATGTCTGTGGCACAACTAAAACCGCCTATTTCCACCTCCGTAACATTGCCATCTCCACCGCTGCCTCAGCTCATCTGCTGCTGAAACCCTCATCCTTGCTGTTGTTACCTCTGGACTTGACTACTCCAACACACTCCTGGCTGGCCTCCCACATTCTACCCTATGTAAACTTGAGGTCATCCAAAACTCGGCAGCCCATGTCCTAACTTGGACCAAGTCCCGCTCATCCATCACCCCTTTGCTCGCCGACCTACATTGGCTCCCAGTTAAGCAATGCTTCGATTTCAAAATTCTCATACTTGTTAAGGGGGTGGCTTGACAAGGTGGATGCAGAGAGGATGTTTCCACTGATCGGGGAGACTAGAACTAGGGGGCATAATCTTAGAATAAGGGGCCACCCATTTAAAATTGAGATGAGGAGGAATTTCTTCTCTCAGAGGGTTGTAAATCTGTGGAATTCGCTGCATCAGAGAGCTGTGGAAGCTGGATTATTGAATAAATTTAAGACAGAGATAGACAGTTTCTTAACCGATAAGGGAATAAGGGCTTATAGGGAACAGGCAGGGGAGTGGACCTGATCAGATCAGCCATAATCGTATTAAATGACGGAGCAGGCTTGAGGGGCCATATGGCCTATCCTGCTCTTATTTCTTATGTTCTTATGTTTTTATGTTTACAAATTCCTCCATGGCCTCACCCCTCCCTATCTCTGTGATCTTCTTCAGCCTCACAACCCCCCCGAGATGTCTGTGCACCTCAAATTCTGCTCTCTTCAGCTTCTCTAATTATAACTGCTCAACCATTGGTGGCTGTGCCTTCAGCTGCTTAGGCGCTAAGCTCTGGAATTTCCTCCCCAAACCTCTCCATCTCTTTACCTCTCTACCTCTCTTTCCTCCTTTAAAACACTCCTTAAAACTTACCTCTTTGACCAAGCTTTTGGTCATCTGCCGTAATTTCTTCTTATGTGGCTCGGTTATTTATTAGTTTTGTCTTGAAACACTCCTGTGAACCTTGGGACGTTTTACTACGTTAAAGGCACTATATAAATACGAGTTGTTGTTGTTGTTGTAGTTCCAGTTCATTGGCAGCAGTCGTGTCCTTATTTTAACAGTGACAAATAGAAATGTGAATTATTTCCCGTTGCACTGGGTACTTTTGATAGTCTTATTGGCAGAAAACTGGGCAATCAGGACTTGTCTGTAATAATACTTATATCATACCTTTCTCGTGGTTCAACCCGTTAAGTAACAGTCATGAATATTAACCTAGCTCTGGAGAATGGGAAACTAAAAAATTAAGCAGAACAATTAATATGTGTGCCATAATTCATTTTACAGCCATTTCTTGATGTTGAAAAACACATTTATAGATCTAGAGAAATTAGATCCCAAATATTTCATCTTATGTGTGTAACCGTTGAGTTTTACAATCAGAAGCACAAGATAAATTGCAGTTCAAATTTTTTTTAAGTCTGCGAGCTTAGATTGTATAGAAAATCATATTTAAATTAATTTCTTGCTTAGAGTTGGCCTTCTTTTTACTTGTTATAATTTATTTAAGCAACCAAGCCTTGAATTTTTTTTTATTTCTCATGGGGGGAAGTGAAATATTTATCGGAAGAGCGCATGAGGGCTTTTCAATAGTTTACTGTTCATCTATTTAAAGTGCCCCTGAGCCAAGGCCTGCTCAATTGGTTCAAATGCCAGTGGATATTGCACAGTAGAATTTGTAAAAAGACGATGGTAGTTGGTGGGGTGAAGCCTTGACTTTAAAATTATCATCCTTGTTTTCAATTCCCTCCATGGCCTCGCCTGAACCCACCTCTGTAACCTCATGCAGCCCGACAACCCTCCGAGATCCTTGCATGCCTTCAATTCTGGCGGAGAACAGGTATGTACAGAAAAGAAAAATAATCTGGCAGTTTGAGCTTACTGTCTGATTTTTTTTTACCAGTTTTAATGCTCCTCTCTGCTGCTGTGAAACAACAGCAGAAAACATCCTCCAAATCACTCAATTCCTTCTCTCGCCAGAAATGTATCTTATTATCACTTGAACCCACTTATCGTATCTCCTTCAATCATTTTCTCTGCTAATATACACCACAAACTTTTTCCCTATCGGTGTGAAAGTTCCACCTGACTTCTCGCTTTACTTCCTAACTTAGAAACATTGCAACAGGAGCAGAGCATTCAGCCCTCTGAGCCTGTTCCACCATTTAATTTGATCATGGCTGATGGGTAACTTAACTCCATCTACCCGCCTTGGTTCCGTAATCCTTAATATCCTTGCAAACGTAAATCTATCCATCTCAGTTTTAACATTTTTGATTGACCCCGCAGCCCCAGTAGTTTTTTTGGGGCGAGAGTTCCAGATTTCCACTCCCCTTTGTGTGAAGAAGTGCTTCCTAGCATCATTCCTGAATGGCCTAGCTCTCATTATAAGGTTACTCCATATTGTTCTGGATTCCCCCACTAGAGAAAATAATTTCTCTCTATCTATCTTATTTCCTGGAACATGTGTTCCCTGGTATTTGAATCCTTTGCCATGGTGAATAATTTGCCTGGATCAGCTTTGTTAATTCCCTTCATTACCTTGACAATTTTTCCTCGAGCTTAACTTACTTCATCTTTCATCCTAACATAAATTCCTGATAGCCAGAATCATCACTGCTCACATCTGCACCTTCTAGAAGGCAATATTATCCTTCCTGTGATTAGATGACCTGAATTACACACAGTAATTTTAATATTTAAATTGATATTTGCACTGAATTCTGGATGTACTTAGGCGCCAGTCATATCTGTTACAATATAGCACCTGATACAAACGATAACCAGAGGAAAGCTAAGTTCTGGGGCCCTTTCCCTTGATAAAGATCTAATTCCAAGAAATAAAATAGCATTTATGAATTCTTGCTGTGTTAATGATCAGAATCCTTTCCTGACTTTTGAGTGTTTGATAAAACTTCAATCTACCTCAAAGCACAAAGCATGTGCTCTTAGTATTGCTTTTGGGAAAACTATGTCAAAAGAAAGAAAACAGCCATGGGAGCAGCTGTCCTGCTGCAATTACTATTATGTATGCGTCCTAACCCTTCTGCATTGGCAAAATATTAATTCTCAACGTTGTCACAGAAAATATATTAAAAAAAAATAAATGTACCCTGTACTTTCAAAACATGCACAGCATATTTAGCACCATTTCAGAAAAAACATTCTAACATTTTCCATGTTGTTTTATATTCATAAGTAATATTGGAAATCAATTATGCTGTTATACAAATCATCTTATGCAACAATATAATCCTGCAGCGAATGAAATTAAAATCAAGCCAAGTGAGAAAAGAAATCATTTTAAATAGGTTTATCTGCAGGAATGCCCCCAATTTGTGTTTTTTTTTCCACAATTCCTCACTGTTACTATGGAGATTTAGCAATATTTTTTGTTTGAGCATGCTTTTGTACCTAATGCCAAAAGCTATCTGCAATCAAATCTGTTTCAAGATGGAATACTGCGCAATTATAATTGGAGCCTGCAGTTTGATATTGTGTTTAAGTGATTTCTGTCACAATTAATAGGTTTTTGGTGCACTCCTTTGTGTTGTTTTGAAGTCTTATTTCCATGTAGGTGTCTGCAGTAGGTGTCTGCAGGTGTATTACAGTGCAGTAATAAGAATTATGGCAGGCAGGCTGTGGAAAGGTAAAATGTCACACCTCCATGATTCCCCTTTTACAGTCAGTAAGGAAGCCTTCAGGGATTCATCAAAGGGATGCTCTGTCATCACAATTCTTTGTTAATGTTAATTTATAATAGATTAATGGATGCAAATCATTTAGAGAATCAATGGGTGGTGTCTACAAAATTGAACCTCTGAAGTCCTGTGCTAAGTGTGATAGTTTTAATTGAGCCAAATAGCTAACCAATGTGCTAAATTAAAACTGGATGGCTGGAGGGCTTCTCTACGCTGTCATGAACTTTATTCAGATGAAGGACTCCTCTCCTGCCATCGCCACCCACCTGCCACCGAACTCCCTCCCACTCTCCCATTACACTAGTAAAGTTGGAAAACAACCCTCTTAAATGTGAATAAAAAGCTTACCAGTCCAACTAAACTCTCAGATCATTCAGACGCTGACCAACTTCTGTTAGACTCCAAAGGACCTGAAATAGACAAAGTGACTGTTTGTACTGTGGAGGTTCTGTGGAGTCACCGCCCCTGATCCTCCCGCCCGGACGAGTCCTCGCCTCCAACCCCCCGCAATACCTCCCGCCCGAACCCAAGTGCTGGACCAGAAGTGTCATTCCGACCACGTTGCCCGATCCGAGCGGCCCCTGTGAAATTTCAAATCCTGTTTTGTTTCATTATGTTTTACAGATACAATGACCAAATCAAAAGATTGGGACCCATGTGATTGTGAAGTGATGCTGCAGGTAGTAGCCTAAGAATACGTTTAGCAAAGATATTCATCTGTCTCTATAGTCGCCCACTTGTAGCATCGGCTAAACTGCACTGAGGACCGAGCGGCCCCAACCCGGCGGGCAGCCGAGAAAGGGGGGGGGGTGGAAGAGAGAGCCTGGGGGGTAGAGATCGAGAGTGAGAGAGACTGCAGGGAGAGAGACTGGGAAGGGAGAGAGACTGGGAGGGGAGAGAGAGACTGGGTGGCGGAGAAAGAGAGAGAGACTGGGAGGGGGTAGAGAGAGATTGCGGGGGGGTAGAGAGAGACTGGGGGGGAGAGAGAGTGATGGGGAGGGGGGGAGAGAGAGACTGGGAAGGGAGAGAGACTGGTGGAGGGGGAGAGAGTGATGGGGAGGGGGGAGAGAGAGACTGGGAAGGGAGAGAGACTGGTGGGGGGGGGGAGAGAGTGACGTGGAGGGGAGAGAGAGAGACTGGGAAGGGAGAGAGACTGGGGGTGGGGGGGGAGAGAGAGACTGGGGGCGGGAGAGAGAGAGAGAGAGACTGGGAGCGGGTAGAGAGAGATTGCAGGGGGGTAGAGAGAAATTGCCGGGGGGGTAAAGAGAGACTGAGGGGGGGGCGAGAGAGTGAGACTGAGGGGGGAGGGAGAGAGAGAGACTGAGGGTGGAGGGAGAGCAAGAGACTGAGGGGGGAGGGAGAGAGAGAGAGAGAGAGAAAGAAGGGAAGGGGGAGAGAGGGAGATAGTCTGGAGTGGGGGGAGGGTGAGAGAGAACATGGAGGGGAGGGAGAGAGCCTGGGGTGGGAGGAGGGAGAGAGAGTCTGCGGGGGAAGAGTGAGTGTCTGGGGGGGGGAGAAGAGAGAGAGCCTGGGGGAGGGGAGAGAGAGTGAAATGGGTAGAGGGGATCAGAGGGGAGAGAGGGAACACAGGGAAGACGGTCACGTTCTTACAACCCACTACAAGGGACATCATTGGAGTGGATGAAATCCAGAAGTCACTACCCTGTCACTATTCACTTCAATACCCAATAAACCTGTTAACAATCCGTACACAATGCCACATGTAAGGTGGGGGTGGGGGGGGGTAAGGTATAAGGAGGGACTTCGGTTGGGGGAGGCAACATTTGCGCTGGGGCAAGGGACTTTGCCTGGGGAGAGGGACGCACTTGCGCTGGGGTAAGTGACTTCGGCTGGCACTTGGTGGCTTCTGGGTAGATCGAACCTCTGTGGCTTCTGGAAGTCAAAATGGATCGAGTTACAATTTGCGAAGTCAGTGAGAACTTGGGCTGGGCGGTTCCAGTTACACATTCCAGAGAAACTTCAGGGTGTGGCTTATCCTCCAAGGGGACCAATCAGAGACAAGGGGCGGCCATTTTTACAGTACAAATAAACGTGTCCTTAAACAAGTGCCTCTGCCACAAAACTGACAGGAAGATCAGGTTCAAGCCCTCCTACTTGAAAATCATCTCCCCACCCATCCCTGCCCCTGTGAAATAGCCAAGAATTGTGAGCTGAGTGTCAGCTTTTGTTCTGTGGTCGCACTCTCATCTCTGACTTAGAAAGTTGTGAGTTCAAGCCCCACTGCAGTAGCTTGAGCACATAATCTGGGCTGGTGTGCAGTGCAGTACACAAACTCCATGTGCCTGCTTATTGCTATGATTCGGCTGTGCAGCCAGCGCTACCCACGCTATTCATTACGAGACCACGCAAGCTTGGAACCAAGCTATTTGGGAGGCAAAGAGCAACAGCAGTGAAAGAGCAGCAAAACGTCTCTCTCTGCAGATATCGAAGTCATAGATTAGCCAGAACTATTAAAGTAGCATCCAACCTTCAAGTATGCATGATCCCTTTAAACTGTGCTGATGAGGGGGCCTTCATGCTGGTTAGTGTCATGTTGTGCTGAGAGAGATCAGCTTGTGGTGCATGAGGCACTGGGGCAAACCAAATGGAAAATGGGTCCTTCAGAAAGTGCAGGCCTGCATTGATTAATTCCCACTTAGATACTGCCACTGTGCGTTCCTGGTACAAGAGCTACCTCCTCTACCAATATGGTGGGCAGTGCACTTCCTGCCTGCCATTTTGTGGCCTTAGTATCCCACTTATTACCTGAAAAATGGATGCTACGCGGCCCAATATCTAGGCCACTGTCTTCCAGGTGAGACGTTAAACCAAGGCCCTCTCTGCTCTCTCAGTTGAATGTAAAAATCTGTGGCACTATTTTAAGTAGAGCAAGGGATGAGGCATGGCTAATATTTATTCATCTTCTAGTCATATATCTCATTGCTATTTGTCGAGCCTTACTGTGTGCAAATTAGCTCCTGTGTCTCCCTACATTGCAACAATGAATACACATTAAAGAGACTTCTTTAATGCCTTGGGATATCCTGAGGTCATGAAAGGTATTATATAAACCCAAGTTATTTTTTTCTTTTCCGGACAACTCCGAGCTCTCATTGAAATACCATTGCCCCCGCACCCGAAACGGTTTTTACCGCAGTTGCGGTTCAGGTCATCTCTTTCGAGAAATTGAGCACTTTTTTTTTTGTTTTGATCTGGAAGTCAGTCATAATGGGGCTGGTGACTACACCTGAAGGGCAAAGATGCAGCGGTGACAGCAACTGAGGGGGGGAAAGTTGGGGTGGGTGGGGGTGACGTCATCACGGTGCTGCGTCGTCATGGCTCTCCCCTTCACTTAAAGGGGAGAGCCTCTGCGATTTTAACATTTCAGCCCACTGGGCCAGCTGGGAGGGTTTCGGCCGGGTCAGCCAAGATGGGCTGCTAGGCTGCCTGTTGGCTGCCCGTCGAACCCGGGGGCATAATTGGCAGGCGGACATGGCAGTCGGCCGACAAAAAAATACATGACGGCAGTGGCAGTGCATCCTCCCCTTTTAGGGAAGCCACAGTGCCACTGTAGAAGGCCACAGTCTTACTGGACCACCGGGAAAAAGGTTGTTTTGGCCGAATATTTTCCGAGGGGAATGTTGCCGTCGGGGGGGGTAAATCGGCAAAGCGCATGATGACGTGTTAATCCCGATCGGCAGCAGCAGATCCATAGGGAAGAGATCAGGGCACCGCTGGGAAAACTCGGGAGGGCAATTGGGCTAGCAGCGGCCATTCCACCAATGATCGGCGGTCACTCCACTCCGCAGCGGGGCCGCTGATTTGCGGTAGTAGCAGGCCTTAAGGAAAGGGGCAATTTCAGCCCCCGAAAGTTTAGGCCCTGATTTTAACTCGGTGCGTGAGTTTGGCGGAGGGCTGTGGGTGAGTGTTACAGTTGCCTGATGATGCTGGAGTGAGGCTCGTTTTGCGTCGGCGTGGGAAATGCCCTCTTTTAGGAAAGCAAATGGTGGGGGCGGTCACCGTGCCTTCTTGCACCGCTCCCGGGATGCTTGAGTGGTGCTAGTGGCATACGATGCCCAGCAGCGCGCCATGCACATCAGCGCATCGGTGTTGATGCGCCGCGTCATGCTGCTACCTCGCAACGTTCCTCCCCTTCTCTTAAAGGGGAGGGCCACTACGATGTGGGCAGCACCTTCAGTGCCGCCCACTGGGCCACAAGGGAGGGTGTGGGCCGGGCTAACAAACCAGCGGCCGTCATTGTCGGGCCCTTTAAGAGTGGCTGGGGCGCCACAGTCACCGTAGCTTCTCGCACCAAGAAGCTGTCGGTGGCATTGCCCCACGTTGACCTCGCTCCTCCGGGGGCAATTCCCCCCACGAGGAGCAAAGGGGTCGGCGAGCCCGGGGGAAATTCTGGGGGGAGCACTCTGTGCACAGCGTCCGGAGAAAAACACTTTAGCATACCCTTATTGCCGGCCGCCGCGCAAACTGGCCCTGTGCAAAGGGGCAATTTCGGCCCCCATTTCTATCTCCGAGGTGAGCCTCCATCTTGATCTCAGTGGGAATTAGTTGCTGGTCGGTGGGTGGGAGTGGGATTTCGGGCAGAAGGATGTTGCTGGCTGGGACCTGAGGGAACAGTCCCTGGCAGTAAGGTAAGTGCCTTGGGGTGTGGTCCGTGGAACACAGGTCTGGCATCGATCACGGTTGGGGTAGTGGGGAAACCCAAGCTTACCTTGTGGGACCTGGAGGAGCACTCTTGTTCCTTCTGGCCCACAAGGAAGCCATAAACAACTTTAGAAAATCTTTAAAACTTCTCAGCCGTCATTTGGGCCTGCCCCTGCATGGCACCCACCTTCTCTGGCGAGCCAAACACTGATCACGGGCTGCCTGCTGACTGCCCGCTAAAATGGTGTCAGACTCTAATTTACATCATAGGACCACGACCATTGCACATTTATGCGGTGAGGGTCTTACACGCTACCTGAAACAGATAAACTGGTGGTAGGCATTAGTGAGATGCCAACCTGGAGAGGAGGACGCTGCCTCTATTTTAAGTCCTGCACGCCTTGTTCTTGTTGGGCATGGGTGGGTGTTGGTGGGGGCACGAGGTAAAATCAGTCCTTTTGAAAAGAATAATTTCTTTCCTCTCCTTCAGCAGTGTTTGTCAGGCGAGTTAGCTACAGTTCTGACGAAGGGGCATTGACCTGAAACATTAACTCTGTTTTTCTCTCCACAGATGCTGCCTGACCCGTTGAGATTCCCAGTATTTTCTGTTTTTATTTTAAGTTAGCTACATTGCCTTATTCACGCAGATGGATGACATCAAGACAAAAAGAGGTGATGCTGATGAAGTGTAAAAGTATGGTAATGTAATGATATTTGTTCTACTTTTGTTTTGACAGGTAAATGCAAAGGAAATGTGTTACAGTTAAATCACCATTAAACATTCAAAATTAAACCTGCTATTAAATGGTCACACTGCTTAGTAATGCCCACAGAAATCTCAGCTGAAATGTGTAATATTTAAACAAGAATATTCAAAACTTTTGTGGAAATAGGGGAAAAAAAATGTTGAATCTAATTATAACTCCTTTTAAGCATTTGATTTTTAATGCAGCCATGAAGATGAGGCTGCTTCTTTCAAATCTGTGAGAGCAGAGAGAGAGGGAGTACCAATACCAAAGTAGTGCGGGTAAAATCCTGGGTTAAGGTTAATTAATAACTACCTTTACGCATTGTTCTTAGATCCGAAGATTTTGTGTTTCTGTATCTGCAGTGTTCAACATAGAAGCAATATTTTTGTCTCAACGTCTTGCCTTTAAGCCTAATCATTATTATTGCGTGGGCTACATTTGGTGTTTATAGAGCCAGCACATGATGCAAATTTAAATGTGAAGGTGTGTTCTGAAAGCTCGTATCTGAAATCGGTCGTTATTTACAGCATCACAACAGGAGGCAGCAGTTTCTCATTTTCTCATTCATTACTCCACTCAAAGTCATTTTTGTCAATAATAGTTTTCAAATAAAACATCAAAAGAATGGTGGCAGCTTGGATATATTAAAACTGCACTGGTGTGATCGCAGTGGCAGGGTTGCAGGGGAACCAATATGTAGGTTATTTTTCCTCCTCCAATCCTTGCCTCTCCTTTCCTGAGGTGCCAATATTTTCTGGGGTACAGTTCAACAGGTGCCAATTGCTCTCTGGTACATCACCCAACTGATCATTCTTAATGTCATCATCATCATAGGCAGTCCCTCAGAGTCGAGAAGACTTGCTTCCACTCTAAAAATGCGTCCTTGGGGGGCTGAATAGTCCAATACGAGAAGCACAGTCCCTGTCACAGGTGGGACAGATAGTCGTTGAGGGAAGGAGTGGGTGGAACTGGTTTGACGCACGCTCTTTCCATTGCCTGCACTTGATTTCTGCATGCTCTCGGCGTTGAGACTCGAGGTGCTCAGCGCCCTCCCGGATGCACTTCCTCCACTTAGGTGGTCTTTGGCCAGGGACTCCCAGGTGTCAGTGGGGATGTTGCACTTTATCAGGGAGGCTTTGAGGGTGTCCTTGATGTGTGAGCGTGAAGAGTGAATGTTTCCAGGGAACGTGGGGTGAAGGGGAAGGAGTGGGAGCACAGTCATCGCAGTTGCGTCCCATGCAGTTCTCACTTGACTTCCAGATGTGCACATATGCGTCTACCAGGAGTGACTGGAAAGCAATCAGGCGAGGAAGCTCATGCTGGTTTCACTTCTCCTCGCCCCGACAGCCCAACTGCATCATCCCTACCATCACTTCACTGTGATCAGCTAATACAGTATGAACCACAAATTAAACCTAAGGCCTTCTGATCCATATGTCTTGGTTATGTGATGCCTTTGACGAGTAAGCCATTAAAGGTAGCTAGCAAATGCTTAAAGCCAAAACGATTTCCAGTTTCAGCGGGGGTTCCATGTCCAGCTCACAATCGGATATATTTTTATATTTTTCACATCTGAGTGGAGCTGTTAACAGTGACAAGTCAACAATCTGTCCTTCAGTAAATAATGTCTGCCAGCTCAAAATTGCTGTGTTAGTGTGGGCGTAAGCTAATCATTGCTGAGGATTTCGAGCGCTACTCAAACATATATCAGTTTTTACTGTCCACTTGCTGCTGGAAGTTTGAACGGGACTTTTGAAACACACTGGGCGACTTTCTGGGACATTTTGTCAAGACTTCATCCACTATTCAGGAAATTCTCTGAAGACTTCACCTGAAAAGAGTAGGGGGGCGAAATTACCACATGCTGGATTTGGGGCGGTAACTTTGAATCGCCCGGCACCGGGAAGACATGTGAGCCCCGGAATTGGGCTCTTAGAATGAAAAAAATCCTGTTGTCACTTGCTGGCGCCCTCGGGGCACTCACGGGGCAGGAGGGAGGCGTGAGCATGGCGTTGCGAGTCAGCGCAACGCAGATGTGCTGCGTCACACTGATGTGTCGCAACATCCCTTTCCCTCTCTTAAAGGGGAGGGATGCTGTGGGGCCTCGCGCAGGCTCTGTGGTGCCCACTGGGCCAGCAGGGAGGGTTTCGGCCATGCCAACGGCCCGGTACCCAAGAGGGGGTGCTGGGCTGCCTGTCGGCGGCCCGGCCGAACCAGCGGCGGCCATTTTTGGGCCGGCCTCAGATTCAGCTGACAATTAAAATAAGATGGCCGCCGCGGCGCCTGGCCCTCCCCTTAAAGGGTGGCCGCAGCACCCCAGCCACCACAACTTTGCGACCATCAAAGCTGTTGGTGTCATCTCCCAGCGTCGACCGTGCTTCCGCAGGGCAATTTACCCCGCGGGGCGGAAAGGAGTCAGCGTGGGGTGATAAGGGGTCGGCGCGCACGGTGATGACATCATCACTGTGTGCGCCAGCACCTGGGATACCAACGACAAGGCACGGCGCAAAGCCATTTTCATCCCCAGCTTCCTGGGGGAAATTCCGGCCTCATCGCTCCCGACTTATCAGCCTGTTTGTCATGTATGTATGCTCGGAGTTACTAGCCACCAGGTGGCACCACTGTCGGAGGTCACTGAGCTGTACGCACGTGTGTGCGGCCCAGGTATAAAAGGCAAGCCATCATGTAATGTAATCACTTTGGGCCCAAATAAAGCAGAGCCAGATTTGTACCTGTGTTATTTTACAGTATTCAGTCTATCAAGTTATTACATACGTAACATTTGGCGATGAGGTAACGTAAGAACTTTTGCATGAAAAAAAATTAGCACAATTTGAATTCTAGAGAGATTCGTGGAGGGAGAGGACTGGGCAGGTTCTGTAGCTCACCTGGACCAGTACTTCGTGGCCAACAAAATGGAGGAACCCACTGACGCAGTTAGGCGCAGGGCGGTCATCCTCACGGTTTGTGGTCCGAAAATCTATGGACACATAACGAATCTTCTCTCACCTGCAAGCCCAATGAACAAAGACTATGAGGAATTGTGTGCTCTGCCATGTGACCATCTCAAACCAGAAGACGGCATCATCATCTCATGATATCGATTCTACAAGCACATTCGTTCTGAGGGCCAGGATGTGTTGGAATTCGTTGCCGACTTAAGATGTCTAGCTGGACCGTGTAAGTTTGAAAACACGTTGGGAGACATGCTGCGGGACTTCTTTGTAATCGGCATCAACCACGAGGTGATCGTGCGTAAGCTACTGGTGGCGGAGAAGCTGGATTTGAGCAAGGCCATCACGATTGCCCAGGCATGCATGACGATGGACAAAAAACTTAAAGCAAATATCATTGAAAAATCAGAACTCGGCAAGTGCTGTAAACGAGATTGTATCGTCGTTTGGCAGAGCTGCATATGGCAGGGCCTACTCGACTGTGTATGCGAAATCTGTGGCTGCCCAAAGTCCACCAACAGGAATGAATCTGATTTCATCATGTTGGCGTTGTGGGGGAAATCATCGGCCTCATCAGTGTTGGTTTAAACAGTACATTTGTGAAGGCTGTTTGAGACTGGGGCATCTCCAGTGCATGTGTCTGCCAATGAACAAGCATGCTGCGATACACCACATGGAGGATGATGAGCAGTTATAGCGCGGATCCAGAAATGCAATCTGAGATACCAGAGAAGGAAGTGTATGGACTGTATTCGTTCCTAACAAAGAGTCAACCGATAATGATTAATGTGAAACTTAACGGTGTGCCGGTACCAATGGAATTGGACACAGGTGCGAGTCAATCAATAATGAGCCAGAGGACATTTGACAAGCTGTGGGATAATAAGGCTGTGAGGTCTAAGCTGAGTCCAGTCAATGCCAAGTTACACTAAAGAACTCATAACGGTGATTGGCAGTGCAGTAGTCAAGGTGTCGTATGATGGTGCAGTTCATGATTTACTGTTATGGATTGTTCCAGGCAATGGTCCAACATTGCTCGGCAGGAATTGGCTAGAAAAAATCAAATGGAACTGAAATGATATCAAAGTGTTGTCGTCGGAGGATGATACTCCATGTCCTCAAGTGCTGAGCAAGTTCCCCTCGCTGTTTGAACCAGGCATCGTCAATTTCACGGGAGCCAAGATGCTGATCCACGTGGACTCAGATGCAAGACCTGTCCATCATAAAGCTCGGGCGGTTCCATACATGAGGGAGAAGGACGAAATCAAACTGGATAGTCTCCAGCGTGAAGGGGTCATATCATCGGTCGAATTTAATGAATGGGCCAGCCCCATTTTTCCTGTGTTGAAGAGTGATGGCACTGACAGGATTTGTGGAGACTACAAGGTTACGATCAAACGAGTTTCGAAACAGGATCAATACCCGTTACCAAAGGCTGATGACTTGTTTGCAATGCTAGCAGGGGGGAAGTCGTTCACTAAACTGGACCTGACGTTGGCCTACATGACATAGGATCTGGTCGAGACGTCAAAGAAACTTACGTGCAGCAACACTCATAAAGGACTGTTTATCTACAACTGGTGTCCTTTCGGAATTCGCTCGGCAGCAGCCATATGTCAGACGAACATGGAGAGTCTACTGAAGTCTGTCTCCAGAACCGTCGTGTTCCAAAATGAAATCCTGGTTACAGGTCATGACACCGCCGTATTTCAGAGGAACACAGAGAGTCTACTGAAGTCCGTCTCCAGAACCGTCGTGTTCCAAAATGACATCCTGGTTGCAGGTCATGACACCGCCGAACATCTGACCAACCTGGAAGAGGTTCTACAGCGTCTGGACAAAGTGGGACTCAGACTGAAACGTTCGAAATGCGTTTTCATGGCACTGGAAATTGAATTCCTGGAGAGGAAAATTGCTGCTGACGGCATCAGGCCTACGGACTCAAAAACCAAGGCCATCAAGAATGCACCCAAGCCTCAGATGTGATGGAGCTGCATTCATTCCTTGGTCTACTCAACTACTTCGGTAATTTCCTACCTAGATTGAGCACTTCATTAGAGCCACTGCACATGCTCCTAAGAAAAGGTGACAACTGGGTTTGGGGTTCGTCTCAAGATAGAGCTTTTGAGAAAGCTACTAATCAGGCTTTGCTCTAACAAGCTGTTGGTACATTATGATCTGTGTAAGCGTCTAGTATTGGCTTGTGATGCTTCGTCATATGGAGTTGGTTGTGTGCTCCAACAAACTAATGACTCAGGTAAACTACAACCTGTTGAGTATGCTTCTAAAAGTTTGCCAAAGGCGGAAAGAGCCTACAGCATGGTAAAAAAAAGAAGCATTAGCCTGTGTGTATAGGGTTAAAAAGATGCATCAGTACATGTTTGGTCTTCGGTTTGAACTGGAAACAGATCACAAGGCAATCATTTCATTGTTTTCAGAAAACAAAGGTAGAAATAACAATGCATTGTCCTGCATCCAGAGGTGGGCACTGACATTATCTGTCTATGATTGTGTCATTCGCCATAGATCTGGCACCGAGAATTGTGCCGATGCACTGAGCCGTCTGCCTACACCGGAGATGGAGACACCACAACCGGCAGACCTATTTTTAGTTATGGATGCTTTTGAGAGTGAAGGAACCCCTGTCATGGCTCAACAAATTAAGACCTGGATCAACCAGAACCCGATATTATCGGTTGTGAAACATTGTGTCCTTAGTGGTGATTGGTCTGCCATACCAAAAACGCAAAGATAAATTATCCATTCAGTCAGATTGTTTACTGTGGGGTAATCGTGTTGTTATGCCAAAGAAAAGCAGAGAGAAATTTGTACATAATCTACATAGTACTCATCCAGATATTGTCATGATGAAAGCCATTGTTAGATCTCATGTATGGTGGCCTGGAATTGACTCTGATCTGGAATCATGTGTGCATCAGTGCAACACTTGCATGCAGCTAAATAAAGCACCAGCGGAATCGCCACTGAGTCTGTGGTCGTGGCCATCTAAACCATGATCCAGGATCCACATCGGCTTTACAGGTCCCTTCCTAGGAAAGATGTTTTTAGTTGTGGTGGATGCATATTCCAAGTGGATAGAGTGTATAATCATGTCATCCAGTACATCCATAGCTACCATTGAGAGCCTTTGTGTCATGTTTACCACTCATGGTCTGCCAAACATCGTTGTAAGCGACAACGGACCTTGCTTCACCAGTCTGGAGTTTCAAGAATTCATGAAACTCAATGGTATCAAACATGTGAGATCAGCGCTATTCAAACCCCACATCTTATGGTCAAGCAGAGCGTGCTGTCCAAACCATCAAGCAGAGTATGTAACTCAAGGTTCACTGCAGACTCGCTTGTCATGCATATTGCTTAGTTACAGGACAAGACCCCACACGCTTACCGGGGACCCCCCTGCTGAACTATTGATGAAGAGAGGTCTCAAGACCAAGCTCTCTCTTGTCCACCGTGACTTTAATGATCATGATCGTCCTGCTGTGTTATGTGACATTTCTGTTAACGATCCTGTATATGTATTAAATTATGGTCAAGGTCCCAAGTGGATCAACTGGTATTGTTACAGCCAAGGAGGGTAACAGAGTGTATATTGTCATGCTCAAGAATGGGCAAACATGCAGGAAACATTTTGATCAGATAAAGCTGCGGCACACGGATGAACCGGAACAGTCTGAGGAAGACACAATCAGTGACCAACCAACCAAGCTACCCTCAGTCGTCAGAGTACTCCGCTGTCATCAATGAATCTGGAATTTCAATCCCTGACATGGTCATTGTCACTCCCATCAGATCGACTGGGCCTGTATTCACTGGAGTTTAGAAGGATGAGAGGGGATCTCATAGAAACATATAAAATTCTGACGGGACAGGTTAGATGAAGGAAGAATGTTCCCGATGTTGGGGAAGTCCAGATCAAGGGGACATAGTCTAAGGATAAGGGGTAAGCCATTTAGGACTGAGATGAGGAGAAACTTCTTCACTCAGAGAGTTGTTAAACTGTGGAATTCCCTACTGCAGAGAGTTGTTGATGCCAGTTAATTGGATATATTCAAGAGGGAGTTAGATATGGCTCTTACGGCTAAAGTGATCAAGGGATATGGAGAGAAAGCAGGAAAGGGGTACTGAGGTGAATGATCAGCCATAATCTTATTGAATGGTGGTGCAGGCTCGAAGGGCTGAATGGCCTACTCCTGCACCTATTTTCTCTGTTTCTATGATCGGCTACCCAGCCCCCAGTCATAACAGACTCAGACGCTTGCCCAAGGCTGGAGTTGAACTGAGACGATCAACTCGGGAGCGGAAAGTCCCGGACTGTCTCAATTTGCAAAAAGACTGTTACTAATATCTTAAAAGGGGATATTGTCATGGCACCATTTTCAGAGGTCATTGGGCTGTACGCACGTGTGTGCGATCCAAGTATAATAGGCAAGCCATCATGTAATGATGTAATGTAATCACTTTGGGCCCGAATAAAGCAGAGCCAGGTTTGTACCTGTGTTAGTTTACAGTATTCAGTCTATCGAGTTATTACATTCATAACACTGTTAGCACCGGCCGGAGGCGCTAAGGGACCTTTTCAAAAAGGACAATTTTGGGTCTTAGGTGTTGTGCTTCTCCACCTTATTGGGCACCTTATAGGAGTCACGAGGAGACAGGGAGGGCTTGGTCACCAGTATCTTGCTAGGGGTCCCCCTTGGTTTGCAGGGTGCATTGGAGGAATACATGAGGCCCGGCATCACCAGCTGTTGCAAACGTGAGGGACAGAATGCGAGGAGCTCCTATATACTGGTGCATAAAAACTACGTCTAATCAGCACTTGAGTTCTAAACCTGCAGATGTCCCTGTTTCAGTATCGCCCGGCAAATTCAAATGATGGTACAACAATTTGGACCAAAATTGCTGGCTAAAACCCGACTTTCAAACAAGTGTGTCTTATCAGCACAGCATCCATTTAGTGCCAGTTTTCACCCTCTCACCAAAATAACCCCGATAAGTGCAGCATCTTCACCGTGACATTCATGGGCTGCTTTCATTTCCAATCACCACCATCTGAGTGAGCTGGTACACCTCAAAAAATAAGTGAGTCAATTCATATCAACTACAACAAAGAAAGTTTGAAAGACTGGAATTTATATAGTGCCTTTCACAATCACCAGACATATTAAAAGCACTTTATAGCCAATAAAATACTTTTGGAGTGTAGTCACTGTTGTAATTTAGGAAACACGGCAGCCAACTAGCACACAAGCAAGGTCGTACAAACAGCAATGTGATAATGACCAGATAATCTGCTTTAGTGATGTTGATTGAGGGATAAATATTGGCCAGGACATTGGGGATAACATATATGTGCTTAAGTTCCTGGAGTGGGACTTGAAGCCACAACCTTTTGACTCAGAGGTGAGTCTACTACCCACTGAACCACGGCTGACACATGAATAACACAAAGGAGACAGAGGGTAAGAATTAGGACTTGGTAGCAGCTGATTTTTTGGGTACTACGAGTGCTCTTAGCATTCCAAAATGGCGTCTGTGGCGCACATGCGCGCACTTCTGCACTTCTGGCACCGGACCCTATCTTGGTAAAAGGGTTAGCGCATGCACTTAACGACCACCGGAAGTTTGCAGAGCAGGTAGATCATGACATCAATCAGCGTGCAATGCTGATTTGATGCTAGCACTGCCATTTTGGAGCTCCCACACCAACCGATGCTCTGTCTTAACCTCACACAGCTGAACACACATTAAGCAGCATGAAAGACCCTCCACCAGTTCTACTCAAAGTGATTATCAACTACTTACAGGTGAGCTGCTGGTTGATTTTTTGGGGCTGTTGCTACACATTTTGCTACACATTATTGGTTCTTTCCATCAAGTTTCAGGGAGTGGTGTGGCAAGTACTGAAATATATTTTTCTGACTTCAACGCCTCTGCACAAAACAGTTGCTCCAATATACGAATACACGAGTAGGCCTTCCTCTTGGAATCAAGCATACATGGGAGAATCAGCAGAGGCTACACAGAGCAAGATAAGGTGCATGAAGAGGGAGGAGGGGAGGACAAGGAGGAGGAGGTGGAAGAGGAGGAAGAGGATGGGAGGTTGCAACCTAGAAAGCCCCTTTCTGCCCAGGCTGTGTGACGAACTAATTCAAGTACGATACCAGTAACCTCAACACCAATTCCCCATTCTTCAAAAGTCCCACACACCGTACCTTCCCTCTGTCACTAACCATCGTATCGTCCTCTTGACCACAATACAAAAATATAAGCCACCATGAAATAAACATTCCAAACCAAATTTATGAATTAAATCATGCTATATTGCATATAAATGTCAACTAATCACCCTTGCGCATTCCCTTAGTGCCTGTCTTCCATGTGACTTTGCCCGTTCTAGTGCTCCTACAAACTGCTACACCAGTGGCTGCAGCATGGCTGGTGGAAGGCTGCTGACTTTCAGTGGAGGACACTGTAGATGGCCTTGCAGGATGACCTCGAGCAGCTCTGGACCTAGAAGGCCCAGCTTCAGACTGCACCATCTCGGCATGGACGGCAGCAGTCTGGCTGGCTGACAGACAACAGCAAGGGCGCTGCAGAGTGGCAGAGGTGAGATCACAAATGCGGTCATGCTGAGAGAGGACAGCAGGATCATGCTCCATGGAGCCACTGTCACTCCCCCGGGATGGCGCCTCAGCAATACTAGTAATCTGTTGGAGGACAGATTGCTAGACAGCTGTGACACATTGCAAGTCCCTTTCAACACTGGTATTCACAGCCATGATTGCACCAGTCTGACCCTGCAGAACATCAGTTTAACCTTTCACGGTAGACTTTTGGTGGAAGCAGCTTGTTCTGCAATGGAAGCGGAGACATCGACCATCAGACTTGAGTCTACCAGTATGTTGATGGAGTTGGCCACCAGTTCCATAATCAAAAGTATGGGCTCCAAGCACTGCACACAGCCCTGTGCCAAGTTGGTGCTGGAATCCTCCATACTCTTTGACATTGCACGCAGGCTTTGACATGGCAGCAACACACTTGTGCTTAGTGTTTCACCCATTGCAGATCCTGCCTCTATGCTATCCTCTAAGATATGCACATTGTCAGTATGTGAGCTGGTGGCTGCGAGTGTGAAATCAAGTTATGGTGCTGTGCCTTCATCATCACTGTCTTCTTTGTTCTTCCTCCACTGCCTGGGTATGAGAAAGGAAACAAGCACAGGAGTAAGGTTGTGGTGAGGGGAGAGGGGAAATAAGAAGTGCATACTTACACTATCTGCAGCTCTTCAGTCAGAAGAGATTGTCAGATGTGTGAGACTTGAAACAGTGCTAAGCCTGTGAGGGTGAGGTGAAGCATCTGAATGTTACACATGAATCATGATTGACAGAGATTGTTGGTAGGTGAGTGATGGGAGTGTGGTGCATTGAGCTATGTGTGAAGCTAGTGGTACATATAGTGGGATATGGCATTTCAAGATGCATTCACTGAATATGACCACTTGTGTGACGTCTGTTATGACTTCAGCTGCTCTGATAATGACTCCATGAGGCAATGTGTTGTACTTGAACTGTAGTGACCTTAGTCCTTTGTTGATATCTCCAGATTGAGGATCACACATGGTGGCCTGCCTTTTATACTAGGCCAGGCACACCTGTACAGGTAACCTGCAAGTCTCCCACTGCGGTGCCCTCTGGTGGCACACCTTGTAATAGTACAAACAGTAACCATGTAGTATACATGATATCACTCTTCCCCAAGCCTTTAGTGCAAATCGTTTCTGCAGTGACTGTGCTCTGGGCTTAGCACTATCTGGTTGATCCTAAGCGGGTCATTTCCAACTTGGGTGAGTGGGCGGTGTTTCGTTGGCAGTAGAGTGCTGGTGGTTTCTGTTTGTGTGTCCTTGACCACTCCATTCTCTCCCCCGCCCTCCCACCCCCCACATACAGATGATGCCATTGGTTCATTACATTCATGTCCAAAGAAAAAAAAAATTGCATTCACAGTGTTGCAATGGTGGTGCATGCTTGGAATAGCAACATAGAAACATAGAAAATAGGTGCAGGAGTAAGCCATTCGGCCCTTCGAGCCTGTACCACCATTCAATAAGATCATGACTGATCATTTCCTCAGTAACCCTTTCCTGCTTTCTCTCCATACCCCTTGATCCCCTTAGCCGTAAGGGCCACATCTAACTCCCTCTTGAATATATCCAATGAACTGGCCTCAACAACTCTCTGCGGCAGGGAATTCCACAGGTTAACAACTCTGAGTAAAGAAGTTTCTCCTCATCTCAGTCCTAAATGGCTTACCCCTTATCCTAAGACTGTGTCCCTTGGTTCTGGACTTCACCAACATCGGGAACATTCTACCCGCATCTAACCTGGTACGTCCTGTCAGAATCTTATATGTTTCTATGAAATCCCCTCTCATCCTTCTAAACTCCAATGTATAAAGGCCCAGTTGATCCAGTCTCTCCTCATATGTCAGTCCAGCCTTCTTGGAAATCAGTCTGGTGAACCTTCGCTACACTCCCTCAATAGCAAGAATGTCCTTCCTCAGATTAGGAGACCAAAACTGAACACAATATTCCAGGTGAGGCCTCACCAAGGCCCTGTACAACTGCAGGAAGACCTCCCTGCTCCTATATTGAAATCCCCTAGCTATGAAGGCCAACACATCATTTGTCTTCTTCACCACCTGCTGTACCATTCTGCCAACTTTCAATGACTGATGAACCATGAAACCCAGGTCTTGTTGCATCTCCCTTTTCCTAATCTTCCGCCTTCAGATAATATTCTGTCTTCGCGTTTTTGCCCCCAAAGTGGATAACCTCACATTTATCCACATTATAATGCATCTGCCATGCATTTGCCCACTCACCTAACCTGCCTAAGCCACCTTGCAGCCTCCTAGCATCTTCCTCACAGCTCACACCGTAACCCAGTTTAGTGCCATCTGCAAACTTGGAGACATTATTACTCAATTCCTTCATCCAAATCATTGATGTATATTGTAAAGAGCTGGGTTCCCAGCACTGAGCCCTGCGGCACTCCACTAGTCACTGCCTGCCATTCTGAAAAGGACCCATTTATTCCGACTCTCTGCTTCCTGTCTGCCAACCAGTTCTCTATCCACGTCAGTATATTACCCCCAATACCATGTGCTTTGATTTTGCACACCAATCTCTTGTGAGGGACCTTGTCAAAAGCTTTTTGAATGTCCAAATACACCACATCCACTGGTTCCCCTTTGTCCACTCTACTAGTTACATCCTCAAAAAATTCCAGAAGATTTGTCAAGCATGATTTCCCCTTCATAAATCCATGCTGACTTGGACCGATCCTGTCACTGCTTTCCAAATGCGCTGCTATTTCATCCTTAATAATTGATTCCTACATTTTTCCCACTACTGATGTCACGCTAACTGGTCTATAATTACCCACTTTCTCGCTGCCTCCCTTTTTAAAAAGTGCTGTTGCATTAGCTACCCTCCAGTCCATAGGAACTAATCCAGAGTCGATAGACTGTTGGAAAATTATCACCAATGCATCTACTATTTCTGGGGCCACTTCCTTAAGTACTCTGGGATGCAGACTATCAGGCCCCGGGGATTTATTGGCCTTCAATCCCATCAATTTCCCTAACACAATTTCCCGCCGAATAAGGATATCCTTCAGTTCCTCCTTCTCACTAGACCCTCGGTCCACTAGTACTTCCGGAAGTACTTATTTGTGTCTTCCTTCATGAAGACAGACCCAAAGTATTTGTTGAATTGGTCTGCCATTTTTTTGTTCCCCATTATAAATTCACCTGAATCTGACTGCAAGGGACCTACGTTTGTCTTCACTAATCTTTTTCCCTTCACATATCTATAGAAGTTTTTGCAGTCAGTTTTGTGTTTCTGGCAAGCTTCTTCTCGTACTCTATTTTCCCCTCTAAATTAAACCCTTTGTCCTCCTCTGCTGAATTCTAAATTTCTCCCAGTCCTCAGGTTTGTTGCTTTTTATGGCCAATTTATATGTCTCTTCCTTGGTTTTAACACTATCCTTAATTTCACTTGATAGCCACGGTTGAGTCACCTTCCCCATTTTATTTTTACTCCAGACAGGGATGTACAATTGCTGAAGTTCATCCATGTGATCTTTAAATGTTTGCCATTTCCTATCCACCATCAACCCTTTAAGTATCATTTGCCAGTCTATTCTAGCCAATTCACGCCTCAAACCATCAAAGTTACATTTCCTTAAGTTCAGGACCCGAGTTTCTGAATTAACTGTCACTCTCCATCTTAATAAAGAATTCTACCATGTTATGGTCACTCTTCCCCAAGGGGCCTCACACAACAAGATTCTTGGTGAGGACAAACTAGTGCCAGGACTGCTGGTTGGTATCCAGGTAGTTTGATGACGGCGCGGTGCCCAGTTCTGGTGTTGGGAACCCGGTTGGCTCAAGTTGCCTACTCTCGGGGCTTTTACCGTTGATCCTAATGTCGGGCAGGTTCACAGATGTCTGTGACCTCCCTGTCCTTTGTACCCTGGGTCGCTGCTGCTCCCTGAGGAGCTGTCGTCTAGCAGTGCACAGGGAACTGCTGACTTGTTGGCCTGGGCGTTGTTTGGTTTGGGATTCGGGCTGGTCCCGATCACTTTTGGGTGGGCTGTCGCGGGTGACCCTTCGTTTACGGGTATGGCTTTGATTGTGATAGGGTCTGGGGGCTGCGCTTTGGCACAGTTAGCTCTTTCAGGCTCGTGGCGGTTGGTGCCATCGAGTGCTGAGAGGTGGAGTTAATCAAAGGGCAGGGTATTGATACTGATGCCATTGCCCTCTGCAGCTTGTATATATTGGCTGCTTGTGGCCACACTCCATGGTGCATGACTCTGGTCCCAGGGACGCAGGCTACTGCATTGGGTAGCTCGCTGGACCTGTGTGCTCCCAATGGGTGTCTGCCCGCTGCATTGACTGAATGCAGTTGAAATCCTACATCGCACAACTTTTCACTATTCATTGTAAATAACCTGTCGCTCCGATCGCGATCGGATGACTTTTCTTTGCTTATTAGATGTACACAAGTCCGATCATTAATTACACATTTTATGTCTAACTTACATTTTCTGTTACATTGAGATTTTTATTTTCTTATTGTATGCACACAACTCTGATTATCAATTGCACATTTTACATCTAACTCACAGTTCCTCTTACATTGAATAAGAATGTGGAACTATCCCATTAAGTGTGGTGGGTGCAGGCCTCCTTTAAGAGAGCCTTGCTATCTTTACCCCCAATCCATTTGACACCACGTGTTGCTCCATCAGTGCTGCACCTCGTGTTCTGGCCACCACCATCATTTTCTTCGGCGCATCACCTCCTGGTTTGGGCGCCACTTTTCCTCCCTCCATGATGTCGACTGCGGTGATCCCCTTCTCCCTGGGTTCTGCCACCGAAGCTGGGAGGTCATCTCTCGTTTCGATTTTCTTCCTCTGGAGTCCTGCCACTGGAGCCTGGAAGGTGCATTCAGATCGTCTCAGCTGGATCACCTCCATGCAGTCGTGCTGAGCGGTCTATGCCTCGGGTGCTGTGCTGGTCTGCTCTTTGGTGCTGGATCCACCTTCAGGTGAGGGCTTGCTTTTGTTAGCGTGAATGTTTTCTCAGAAGAATCACTCAACACTCAGAGTCGGTTCCAACGCCAATGCGGCCTTTATTTTTGCATGCGGGGAGGAAGCCTCAGGACTGGATCCAGGCACTTCTCTCCGACGAACAAAGAAACTCATCGATATTTATATGTTTTATAATAGTTCTTTACTACAGTTATATCAGCCCATTTCAGCTGGATACTATCCAATCATACTGATTATAGATTCAATTAGACCAATAGATAGAGTTAGTCTCTAAACGTAAAGTGGCTCATGTGTTGCCAAGAGATGTGTTGCTAAGGGGTGTGTTGCTAGGAATTACTCATGTATCTTGTAACATGGTCCAGGTCCCTTTATCTTACTGTCCTTGGGTGCTGTCTTTGGGTAGCTTCCTTATTAGAGTTACATATTCGGTTCTTGTCAGCTCGGGCTGATTCATGCCCTCGTTATGTGATGTAGGCCCCCCTTATCTCTATTTCTCGGGGCTCTGCTGTGTGGAGTTATAATGGTTTGTTATAGTTATCTTGTATCCAAGGCATTCCTGGCAGTGGGCCTCACAGGGTTATTGCTCGGTCAGCATCAGTCAATAGTTCACAGCTTGATGACCTGATTTCCCATCATGCCTGGGCAGCCATTTTATGTGTAGCCACTTTAAACTTATATGAGTTCAGATATATTCAGCAGGTGCCTAATGCCTAGTGTTTTGATATATTCAGCAGGTGCCTAATGCCTACAACACTTTGCCTCTGAGCGCGGAGGATGTCGATCACTAGAGGGATGAAATCTTCCCAGTTCCAATGGATCTTCTCCATCCACCTTCTTCCGAGTAGCATTGGTCCATCACCTGCAACAATCCACAGGGGTAACTTGTGCACCGCACCATCATGGAGTACCTTTACATCCATACTACCAATGACTGGGATAAGTTCACTGGTTTGGTGCGCAGCTTTGCCTGAACCGGGACCAACTTGGGTCATTCAGTTTGATTGTCCCATAGCCTCTCAAAGACTTCTTGATTCATTACTGACTGGCTTGCCCCTGTGTCCACTTCCATGAAGACTGGAACGCCATTTATCTCGACTTCCATCCTCAATGGACAACACTCGGTGGTGCAGGTAAACATGCCATATACCTCATTGTGGGGCTGAGCTGTCTCTCTGACTATCGTTGCATAATCCCTGTTGGATTTATGGCCATCTGCAGACTCTTCATCAACACAGTGAGTCATATTTCTTTCACACATTCGCTGGAGGTGGCCCTTTGTGCTGCAGCCTTTACATACATAGTCTTTAAAGCGGTACTGGTGAGCCCTGTGATTCCCTCTGCAACGCCAGCATGGAGCTGCTAGGTTAGCCCCCCTCGGCGGACTCTGAGTTGAGGGACTGGGGGGCCTGTTCTCACTTCCCTGAGAAGGTTCACGTTCTATAGTCCAGCCTCTAAAAGGCGCAACTCTGTGAACAGTACCTGCCGGGTTTGAGTCCTGAGGAAGAGTCATCTGCCTAGAGCTGCAGGTTGAGGTCATGAATGCCTGGCTCATGGAGATGGTCTTCTGCAGAGTGACTGCAGACAGTAGCTTATGAAGAAGGCCCCCATGGACGATTCCAATAACCAAGATATCCCGCAGCGTTTCAGTGAGGTGGTTGCCGAAATCACATGGTGCCGCCAGCCTCCTGAGGTCTGCAGCATATTTCGCGATTTTCTGGCCTTTAGCCTGTCGGTGAGTGTAAAACCGATGTCTAGCTGTGAGGATGCTATCTTTGGGCTTGAATTGTTCTTGGATCAGCGTTACAAGCTCCTCATACAACTTGGTCGTTGTCTTCTCTGGTGCGTGCAAGTCCCAGACGAGTCTATAGACAGTGGGCCCACAACTGGTTAGCAGGATAACTCTGCACTTATCAGCCAGTGTGGTCGGATCATACAAACATAGAAACAGAGAAAATAGGTGCAGGAAAAGGCCATTTGGCCCTTCGAGCCTACACCACCATTCAATAAGATTATGGCTGATCATTCACCTCAGTACCCCTTTCCTGCTTTCTCTCCATACCCCTTGATTGCTTTAGCCGTAAGAGCCATATCTAACTCCCTCTTGAATATATCCAATGAACTGGCATCAACAACTTTCTGTGGTAGGGAATTCCACAGGTTAACAACTCTCTGAGTGAAGAAGTTTCTCCTCATCTCAGTCCTAAATGGCTTACCCCTTATCCTTAGACTATGTCCCCTGGTTCTGGACTTCCCCAATATCGGGAACATTCTTCCTGCATCTAACCTGTCCAGTCCCATCACAATTTTATATGTTTCTATGAGATCCCCTCTCATCCTAAATTCTAGTGAATACAGGCCCAGTCGATCCAGTCTCTCCTCATATGTCAGTCCTGCCATCCCAGGAATCAGTCTGGTGAACCTTCGCTGCACTCCCTCAATAGCAAGAATTTCCTTCCTCAGATTAGGAGACCAAAACTAAACACAATATTCCAGGTGAGGCCTTACTGAGGCCCTGTATAACTGTAGTAAGTCCTCCCTGCTCCTATACTCAAATCCCCTTGCTATGAAGGCCAACATACCATTTGCCTTCTTCACCGCCTGCTGTACCTGCATGCCAACTTTCAATGACTGATGTACCATGACACCCAGGTCTCGTTGCACCTCTCCTTTTCCAAATCTGCCGCCATTCAGATAATAGTCTGCCTTCGTGTTTTTGCCACCAAAGTGGATAACCTCACATTTATCCACATTATACTGCATCTGCCACTCGTTTGCTCACTCACCTAACCTGTTCAAGTCATCCTGCAGCCTTTTAGCGTCCTCCTCACTGCTCACACCGCCACCCAGCTTAGTGGCATCTGCAAACTTGGAGATATTACACTCAATTCCCTTGTCCAAATCATTAATGTAAATAGCTGGGGTCCCAGCACTGAGCCCACCTCACTTGTCACTGCCTGCCATTCTGAAAAGGACCCGTTTATTCTGACTCTCTGCTTCCGGTCTGCCAACCAGTTCTCTATCCATGTCAGTACATTACCCCCAATACCATGTGCTTTAATTTTGCATAACAATCTCTTGTGTGGGACCTTGTCAAAAGCCTTTTGTAAGTCCAAATACACCACATCCAATGGTTCTTCCTTGTCCACTCGACCAGTTACATCCTCAAAAAATTCGAGAAGATTTGTCAAGCATGATTTCCCTTTCATAAATCCATGCTGACTTGGACCGATCCCGTCACTGCTTTCCAAATGTGCTGCTATTTCATCTTTAATAATTAATTCCAACATTTTCCCCACTACTGATCTCAGGCTAACCGGTGTATAATTAACCGCCTTCTCTCTCCCTCGCTTCTTAAAAAGTGGTGACACATTAGCTACCCTCCAATCCATAGGAACTGCTCTCGAGTTGATAGACTGTTGAAAAAAGATCACCAATGCATGCACTATTTCTAGAGCTACTTCTGTAAGTACTCTGGGATGCAGACTATCAGGCGCTGGGTATTTACCGGCCTTCAATCCCATCAATTTCCCGACCACAATTTCCTGCCTAATAAGGATTTCCTTCAGTTCTTCCTTCTCACTCGACCCTCAGTCACTTAGTATTTCCGGAAGGTTATTTGTGTCTTCCTTCGTGAAGACAGAACCAAAGAATTTGTTTAACTGGTCTGCCATTTCTTTGTTCCCCATTATAAATTCACCTGAATCTGACTGCAAGCGACTTATGTTTGTCTTCACTAATCTTTTTCTGTTCACATATCTATAGAAGCTTTTGCAGTCAGTTTTTATGTACCCAGCAAGCTTCCTCTCATATTCTATTTCCCTCCTCCTAATTAAACCCTCTGTCCTCCTCTGCTGTATTATAAAATTCTCACAGTCCTCAGGTTTGTTGCTTTTTCTGGCCAATTTATATGTCTCTTCCTTGGATTTAACAAAATCTCTAATTTCCCTTGTTAGCCACAGTTGAGCCACCTTCCCCATTTTATTTTTCCTCCAGACAGAAATGTAGAATTGTTGAAGTTCATCCATGTGATCTTTAAATGTTTGCCATTGCCTATCCACCATCAACCCTTTAAGTATCACCCACCAGTCTATTCTAGCCAATTCGCGTCTCATACCATCGAAGTTACCTTTCCTTAAGTTCAGGACCCTAGTCTCTGAATTAACTGCATCACTCTCCATCTTAATAAAGAATTCTACCATATTATACTCACTCTTCCTCATGGGGCCTCGCACAACAAGATTACTAATTAGCCCTTTCTCATTACACATCACCCAGTCTAGGATGGCCAGCCTTCTAGTTGGCTCCTCGACATATTGGTCTAGAAAACCATCCCTAATACACTCCAGGAAATGCTCCTCCACCGCATTGCTACCAGTTTGGTTAGCCCAATCAATATGTCGATTAAAGTCGCCCATGATAACTGCTGTACCTTTATTGCACGCATTCCTAATTTATTGTTTGATGTTGTCCCCAACCTCACTACTACTGTTTGGTGGTCTGTACACAACTCCCACTAGCGTTTTCTGCCCTTTGGTATTCCGTAGCTCTACCCATACCCATTCCACATCATCCAAGCTAATGTCCTTCCTTACTATTGCATTAATTTCCTCTTTAACTAGCAGCGCCACCCCACCTCCTTTTCCTTTCTGTCTATCCTTCCTAAATGTTGAATAACCCTGGATTTGAGTTCCCAGCCTTGGTCACCCTGGAGCCATGTCTCCGTGATGCCAAGTACATTATATCCGTTAACTGCTATCTGCACAGATAATTCATCCACCTTATTCCGAATACTTCTCGCATTGAGGCACAGAGCCTTCAGTCTTGTCTTTCTAACACACTTTGCCCCGTTAGGATTTTGCTGTAATGTGGCCATTTTTTGCTTTTTGCCTTCGGTTTTTCCTGCCCTCTGCTTTTACTTTTCTTCTTTCTATCTTTTGCTTCTGCCCCCATTCCACTTTCCTCTATCTCCCTGCATAGGTTCCCATCTCCCTGCCATATTAGTTTAACCCCTCCCCAACAGTACTAGCAAACGCACTCCCTAGGACATTGGTTCCGGTCCTTCCCAGGTGCAGACCGTTTGGTTTTACTGGTCCCACCTCCCCCAGAACCAGTTCCAGTGTCCCAGGAATTTGAATCCCTCCCTTATGCACCACTCCTCAAGCCACGTATTCATCTGAGCTATCCTGCCATTCCTACTCTGACTAGTACGTGGCACTGGTAGAAATCTTGAGATTGCTACTTTTGAGGTCCTACTTTTTAATTTAGCTCCTAGCTCCCTAAATTCATCTTGTAGGACCTCATCCCATTTTTTACCTATATCATTGGTCCCTATAGGAACCATGACAACTGGCTGTTTACTCTCCCCCTTCAAAATGTCCTCCACCCGCTCCAAGACATCTTTGACCCTTGCACCAGGGAGGCAACATACCATCCTGGAGTCTTGGTTGCGGCCGCAGAAACGTCTATCTGTTCCCCTTACAATAGAATCCCCTACCACTATAGCTCTCCCACTCTATTTCCTGCACTCCTGTGCAGCAGAGCCAGCCACGGTGCCATGAACTTGGCTGCTGCTGCCCTCCCCTGATGAGTCATCCCCCTCAACAGCACCCCAAGCGGTGTATCTGTTTTGCAGGGGATGACCGCAGGGGACCCCTGCACTACCTTCCTTCCACTGCTCTTCCTGTTGGTCACCCATCCCCTATCTGGCTGTGTAACCTTTACCTGTGGTAAGACCAACTCACTAAGCGTGCTATTCATGTCATTTTCAGCATCGTGGATGCTCCAGAGTAAATCCACCCGCAGCTCCAGTGCCGCAATGCTGTCTGTCAGGAGCTGCAGCCGGATACACTTCCCGCATATATAGTCATCGTCCCTGAGTTCCCACATAGTACAGGTGGAGTATAACACACGTCCGAGCTCTTCTGCCTAGACTTAACCCCTAGATTAACTTAATTTGGCACAATAATGCTAAAGGTTACTTACTGATAAAGAAAAGATAAAGAAAAACTACTAACCAATCACCAGCCAATCACATACCCCCTTGGCTGTGACGTCACCTGTCGATTTTTTCTAATTCTTTTTTGCCTTCTCACCCTGCTGCAGCTGTACCGGCTGGCCTCCTCGATGTCCCACCTCATGAACTCCCCAAACTACTGCTGATGGGCCTTTATATGCCGCTGGCCTCTCCGACGTCCTGCCTCATGAACTCCCTGAACTCTTGTTGACGGGCCTTTATATGCCGCTTCCCTTTCCGACATCCTACCTCACGTCGTCTGCCAGGTCATTTGCTGTGAAGAAATGGTCGAGCTTCTCCATGAAGGCATCCCAATCATCACCATCGGTGAATTGCTGCAACGTACCAAGAGTAGCCATTTTCGCATGAAGGTCTGTAATCTCGTCGCCAATTGTTATGTCTTTAGATGCTCTGATAATGACTCCACGAGGCAATGTATTGTACTTGAACTGTCGTGACCTTAGTCCTTTATTGATAACTCCAGAGTGAAGATCACATATGGTGGCCTGCCTTTTATACTAGGCCAGGCACACCTATACAGTTAACCTACAAGTCTCCCACTGCTGTTCCCTCTGGTGGCACAACTTGTAATACTACAAACAGTAACCATGTAGGATACATGACAACATCATTAAACCTGTTGCGGCACTGCATCCAGGTCCTCAGAGAGGGGTCTGTCAATGCTGAACAGACCCGAAATGCAGTGGCAGGGGAGGCAAATTAGGTCATTATGACCTTGTTAAAAACCTATTCAAAACAATTTTGAGCTGAACTTAACATTTTAAAAGGTTTGTCCATGAGGTATACACTGCTCGGGGATCACATCAGGTAAGGACATTGGGAGCTGTGTGACCAGAAATTAATATCTTTAATTGACAGCTGCAATTGTGCTTAAAAAGCTACCATCTCACAACTGTTCACTTTCCAAGATCAGAAGCTGTTGCTTACTACATTTGGAAGGCAGATTGAGCTGTAAGCAGGTTGCAAAGTGGTAATGTTACTGAACTAGTGATGCAGAGGCCCTGACTAATAATCAAGGATCAAAAGTTCAAATCCCACCATGGCAGCAGGGGAATTTAAATTTAGTTCATTAAATAAATCTGGATTAAAAAGCTAGTATTAGTAACCATAACATGACTGGACTGTTGTAAAAACCCATTTGGTTCACTAATATCCTTTAAGGAATGAAATCTGCAATCCTTACGCAGTCTGACCTATATGTGATTGACTCTTAACTGCCCCCTAGCAAGCCACTCAAAGGCAATTAAGGATAGGCAATAATTTCTTACCTTGCCAGCGATGCTCACATCCTGTGAACAAATTTTTTTAAAGTGTTTGGAGCAATTTCTCTATCCAATATCACCTTATTGGAACAACCTCTCTCACCATTGACAGATCGCTTCTGTCATCTCCAGTTCACCTACCATCTCTTACATTAACATTGGTGCCCTTGAAGCTATCTCACCTTGGCCATCAGAATCCCTCCATGATCAGCCTCAACATCAGCAACACCAACCTTCTCCACAATCAACTGATGCTGCACAGGACACAGGGCATCAACACCTGACCACATTGTTGTCCAGGTGGCCAGGGATGGCCTCACCATGGACAGATTTACTTCACTTGACACTGTACCACCTGGCTGCACATGATATGCCAGGTTGGCACCACTCCACACCAACAACATAAAGCATCCCTACAATGCCCAAGCCATTCCTTTCACACTCATCAGTCTCACCATTCATTGCAACTCACTAAGCCACTTCCAAAGGTGGACACAAATCTGTCCAAGAATGCAAAGTTGAAAATAAAGCTTGCAATGTTTGATAGTACATTAACAGAATATTTATAGGAACCCGAGTGCCTACTCTTGTGTGTTGTTAGCTGGTATGATTGGATTAGGATAAGGGTGAGTGTGAGGGGTGGCTCGTGTGATGGGGAAGTGATAATGTAGATAGAGAGGAATGGGTGGAGAGGCAAGGTAAGTTGTGTGAGTAAGAATGTGCAGGAGTAAGGTAGGGAAGGCAGAGTGATGGGGATGTGATGAGTGGCACAGCAGGTTGAGGTTAAGTGTGGCTTTACAGCAATGTTTCTCGATCCACTGAGATCATTGAAAGGTTTGTGCCAATGAAGCCTTGTCCTCCTGATGAATCCCTGCTTGTGTTCTGCTGTGCAATGTGCAACCAGGCTGTATTGATCTTCTGGGGAGATCCATTGGAAGGGAAGAAAATGTCCCGGCATGCTGTGAATCCCTCCATAATCATATGGAAGGAGTCATGGGAGAGCCTGGGTGCAACCATGCACCTTTGTGCAGTGCTTGTCAGTATTTGCAGCTCCTCAATGCTGCAGAACACTGACAGCACAAATGTTAAAGTAAATTTGGACATGGTCCCTTTAAGGAAACCGATTGATGACGCATCATCAAATGACGCATTCAGACCCACTTCCTTCAATTGGCTGGCAAACGCGCTGGATGTGCTTAACAAGCCCAATCAACATAAAATCATTTCACAGAGCTGGCTGGATCCAGCAGCAAGGTCGTAACTCACCAACCACCCCGGCGCACCGGACCCGCTGAGGTAGAGGAAATCATGGCTTTGGTGAATGGGGAATGGGAGAGCTGATGTCATTTTAACTTTTACGTGCTGTAAAGACGAATTTTGAACTTTTGCAGATGAGAGGAAGAGCAATAACAATGCGAAAGCAGCAAAATTCCTTTCTATGCAGACACGGTGAACTTTCAAGAGTGCAAGAACACAACAAAAAACACCGAGAAGTTAAACAGTAGCCAGAAATAGTAAACCAGCAACTAACTCGAAGTACTGCATGGTCCGTTGAAACAGTTCTGGCAAGGGGGCCTTCATACCTTTTAGCGTCACATTGTGCTGAACAAGGACAGCATAGGTGGTCCCTGGAACCAGGATGACTTGCTTCCAGATGGGTTCAGAAATGTTTCAATACAGGACCCGATGTTCCAGTTCTGAACTCCAATTGAAGGGCTGGAAGCTGCCTGTGCGTGGATTTTTTTTAACGTGCGGTGACCGTTGCACATCAGCCACCACACGACTGGAAACCTGCTCTGCTGCACGGACCCAGTGCGCGCACATATCGCAGTGTGGGCTGGCCCGTGCTGTCCCTGGGCCCTTGGCATTTCTGGGCCCTGTACCCTCATTCGCCGCACCTCCACCACGATCTCTCGCCGCTCCTCCACCACAAACATTCGTTGCACCTCCACCACGATCACTCCCTGCTCCCCCACGACAAACATTTGTCACTCCTCTGCCACGATCTCTCACTGCTCCTCCGCCACAAACATTCGCCGCTCCTCATATTCCTCATATACTGACCTATTGTCCCCCCGATGGCAAATAAATCAGCTTTGCTTTAAACACACCGACGCAGACTCTTGTCTTTCCCACCCAAGTGCTCAGCACCACCCGGCCGGAGCCCAAAGAACAAGGACAGCACATGGCGAATGAAGCACTGAGATCGTCCAAAATGGAAAATGGGTCTTGCAAGAATCTGCATATATTAATTCCCACTTAGAATGCTGCTGGTGAGCACTCCTGACACAAGTGCTGCCTCCTGTACCAATATGGCGGGTGGCACACTTCCAAACAGAATTTTGTGGTGCTTCCTACCCGCCATTTTAGGGCCATGGTAAGCCATTTTACTCCTGAAAAACGGGTGCTCCATGGTCCATTTTCTAGGATTATACGTGTGCACAGCACTCAAAAGAATGTTAGTCCCAGTGCCTCTGTGCTAGGTCCATGTTATTATCTCTTAGTTAGATTAGGATGCTGAGAGAAGTAAAGGAACAAATCACAGAGGTACTGTTCCTAGTTACGGGGTTGGTGCCAGTGGACTGGAGAATTGCAAATGTTACAACTTTGTTCAAAAATGGATGTCAGGATAAATCCAGCAACTACAGGCCAGTCAGTTTAACCTCGGTAGTGGGGAAACTTTTAGAAACGATAATCAGGGACAAAATTAACAGTCACTTGGACAAGTGTGGATTAATTAAGGGAGCCAGCATGGATTTGTTAAAGGAAAATCGTATTTAATTAACTTGATCGAGTTTTTTGATTAGGTAACAGAGAGGGTTGATGAGGGCAATGCAGTTGATGTGGTGTACATGGACTTCCAAAAGGCTTTCGACAAAGTTTGCCAGCAAAGTTGAAGCCCATGGAATAAAAGGGACAGTGGCAGCATGGATACAAAATTGGCTCAGTGAGAGGAAACAGAGAGGAGTGGTGAACGGTTCTCTTTCAGACTGGAGGAAGGTATGCTGTGGTGTTCCCTGGGGGTCGGTACTAGGAAGGTTGCTTTTCTTGATATATATTGAAGAAATTTGGTGGTATAGCACCTCTCGCGAGGGACAGAACAGGGGCATTAATGAGTTTACAGCCGTGAGCTCTGGCATTCGTGCTGCTTGGCAATTTCAGCGTACCGGTACTGGGGGCACAGAGGAGTATCGCTCGGGAGTGTCACGCTCCCGGTTTCGACTCACAATCAAAATTTGTTTTGCGCTGCATCCATAACGCCCCGTAGTGACACCGCTAGAGAAAGCTGGCAGGCAGAGCTGTCCCGGCGGTGGTAAGGGGAGGAATGACTGCATGAGGTAAGTGTGGTTGATTTTATTTTTCATTCTTTTGCGATTTATCTTTAGAAACATAGAAATATAGAAAAATAGGTGCAGGAGTAGGCCATTCGGCCCTTCGATTTGGGATGAGTAATGGATAGGGAATGCTTTTCGTGTTTTTTGTTCCGATTTTCTTTTCCAGGCCTCTCTGAGGGTGCTACAAAGCCAGCACTTTAGCTCGAGATGTTCAGTTGCTCACCCACCCTAGCACCCGAAGAGAAGTGTGGAACACTTCCCTTAGCACTCAACTCCACTGTCAGGGCGCAACCACTGAATTTGTTGGCTGCCGACACAAACCGTTACCCGTCGATAAATTTATCCACCCCTCGACATTAACACCTTGAAAAACCTTCAACCTAATTTCCAGCCCCTGAACTTTGGTGTGCAAGGCACAATTTCAAAATTTGCAGATGTCACAAAGCCTGAAAATATATTGGAGAGTGAAATGGGCGGACACGTGGCAGATTAAATTTAATGCGAAAAAATGCAAAGTGATACATTTTGGTAGGAACAGCGAGGAGAGGTAATGTAAACTAAAGGGTACAGTCCTAAAGTGGGGGCATTAACAGAGAGATCTGTGGGTATATGTGCACAAATCATTGAAGGTGGCAGGGCAGGTTGAGAAAGTGATTTAAAAAGCAAACTGAATACTGGGCTTTATAAATAGAGGCATAGCGTACAAAAGCAAGGAAGTTGTGATGATTCTGTATAAAACACTGGTTCAGCTCAACTGGAGTATTGTGTCCAATTCTGGGCACTGCACTTTACGAAGGATGTGAAGGCCTTAGAAAGGGTGTAGAAAAGATTTACAAGAATGGTTCATAGAAACATAGAAACATAGAAAATAGGTGCAGGAGCAGGCCATTCAGCCCTTCTAGCCTGCACCGCCATTCAATGAGTTCATGGCTGAACATGAAACTTCAGTACCCCCTTCCTGCTTTCTCGCCATAACCCTTGATCCCCCGAGTAGTAAGGACTTCATCTAACTCCCTTTTGAATATATTTAGTGAATTGGCCTCAACTACTTTCTGTGGTAGAGAATTCCACAGGTTCACCACTCTCTGGGTGAAGAAGTTTCTCCTCATCTCGGTCCTAAATGGCTTACCCCTTATCCTCAGACTGTGACCCCTGGTTCTGGACCTCCCCAACATTGGGAACATTCTTTCTGCATCTAACCTGTCTAAACCCGTCAGAATTTTAAACGTTTCTATGAGGTCCCCTCTCATTCTTCTGAACTCCAGTGAATACAAGCCCAATTGATCCAATCTTTCTTGATAGGTCAGTCCAGAGATGAGGGACTACAGTTACGTGGGCAGACTAGAGAAGCTGGGGTTGTTCTCCTTAGAGTAAAGAAGGTTGAGAGGAGATTTGATAGAGGTGTTCAAAATCATGAGGGGTCTTGACAGAGTAGATAGAGAGAAACTGTTCCCATTGGCAGAAGGGTCGAGAATCAGAGGACATAGATTTAAGGTAAGTGACAAAAGAACCAAAGGCGATGTGAAGAAAAACAAGTGGTTATGATCTGGAATGCAGTGCCTGAAAGGGGGCGGAGGCAGACTCAATCATGATTTTCAAAAGGAAATTGGATAAGTACCTAAAGAAAAATAAAATTGCAGGGTTACTGGGAAAGGGCGGGGGAGTGGGACTAGCTGAAGTGCTCTTGCAGAGAGCCGGCACGGGCTCGATGGATCGAATGGCCTTCTTCTATGATTCTACGATTCTATCATCCCTCTACGTATTCAATATTATTACTTACCGAAAAGAGCTTATTTATTCTTGCGGTGGGATGTTGTAATACTGTTCAGCGATTGTTCCCGCAGGCTATTTTTAGCACCTCTCTTAAACACTTCTTCAAACACACATGCTTGCCATTTCATTAACATTTCTTAAGTGTACTGTTTTTGTGGGTTGTTGTGTTATAGGATGTGAAAAATTGTTTGAGAAGTAGCTACTTAAATAATTAAGCTTGGAATTCAATTGCTTTGCTGGTGTGTGAATATTATCAGGAAAAAGCTAATGGTTTTAATCCATTTACGAGGTCAATATATTGATGCATTGAGAAAGCATTCTAATTGAACTCCAAGGACAGCTCCATTCAGTTATTGTGTTGACATGGGCAGATGAGTGCTCAGGTATAATTGGATTTTAGATTCATCTGCAAAAGCTCAAAATTCGTCTTTGCAACACTCAAAATTTACAATGTTATCCGAACTAATCATCATCATAGGCACTCTCTCAAAATCGAGGAAGACTTGCATCCACTCTAAAAATGTGTTCTCAGGTGGCTATACAGTCCAATGCAGGAATTACAGTCTCTGTCACAGGTGGGGCAGACAGTGGTTCAAGGAAAGAGTGGGTGGGGAGTCAGGTTTGCTGCATGCTCCTTCCGCTGTCTGCGCTTGGTTTCTGCATGTTCTTGGCGACGAAACTCAAGCTGCTCAGCGCCCTCCCAAATGGTCTTCCACCACTTTGGGTGGTCTTGGGCCAGGGATTCCCAGATGTCGGTGAGGATGTTGCATTTCATCAAGGAGGCTTTGAGGGTGTCCTTGAAACGTTCCCTCTGCCCACCTGGGGCTCGCTTGCTGTTGATAGAGAATTCAAACAGGCTACATTCAGACAGGATGTGAAAATTCACAGACCCCAAGTCAAAGCTGCTACATGAAACTCAGCATGTTGCATTAAGTCATCAATCAACTTGACAATTTAGGACCTTTGGTAGCGAGCCAATTAAAGGTTAACAGTATATCAATTGAGCCAATAAGGTCAAAGAAGGCGCGTTCTTTTCTGTAAATTGAGTCAGGTATAAGAACAGCCATTTTGGCCATGTGGTCTCAGAAGGACAAAGGCCTGTTGCTGCTGCCAGAATAAAATTACATTAAAAATACATTTCATTTCATTGAAAATGAAGAGATCTAACAATTTTGGCGTCACGAATACGATCGCTGAGTGAAGAAACTGAATTTTGGACATCAGACCTACAGACTGGGGTAAGGACTCCTCTTTCTAAAAGTCCTCGGTCAAAAGTCTAAATTCGCCTCTCCTTCTACGCGATTCCAAAAGCCTCCGGTTTGCGAACCCTCCGGTTGGTAGTCGGCTCGAGGTCCCATAGACGTCTAAACTTCGGTGGTGTGTTAGTTAATTAATCATCGACCCACTGATCGGCTAGAAAGCCTACGACTTGAGACCCCAGTAAAGAAATTAGCACTATGGCAGCAGGAGATAAGAGCAAAGAATTGCCTACAACTGTTAAAGGCGGGCGGGCACCACCTGAGGTTTCGATAGATGAAATCTTCCAACAGTTGAAAGAATACATAGAGCAATAATTCGACTTATCTAAAACCTGTATTAAGATCGAACAAAAGTACGGAACCTCCAAAGGACAATGGTCCTTGGACGAGATTAAAACGGTCTGGGGAAAAACGACCAGTATGAAAAATAAAGAGCGAATCCGATGGTCCCTAACCGTTATGGGACAGATCCGACAGCGGAATGAAATTATAACGCATTCCCAACATGATAGGGACCTGACCAGTACAAAGGATCAATTGCAAGCTGTTTGTGCACAGCTGCGACAGAAAAAACTTGAACTTGAAAAGTCGGAAGCGGAAGTTAAAGATCTTAAAGGTGAAATTAAAGAATGGAAAAAATCATTAGGTCAAGAGACAGTAATAGGAAAAGGAAAATGTATCGGTCAATTCCCAGGGTACCCATGTTTGGATAAATTAAAAGCGCAAACCCGAAGACACGACCGAGGAATAGATACGGATTCTGAATCCTCTGACGATACAGGGTTGGAGGATGAAGAATTAGAGGTACGCTTTGCCCCATTTAAAAAAAGACGAGTTGTAGTCAAATCAGAAGAGACTGCGGATGAGGGCGGAACCAAAAAATCGAGGGAAAGGGTGTATGCAGAATACTTATCTCATGATCCGGCAGACCCAGAGAAAATTGATAAATGGTCCAAGGAATTGTCCAATCCAAAGAAAGGGGGAGTGAAAACATGGGACCAATTGGACTGCTTAAGAAATATATATCAACTTCATCCCTGGGACGGTGTGCAAATTTTGACCATAATGGTGCCAAAAACACAAGGAAGAAAATTAAATTGCACGACAAGGTAGATGAAGTTTTGGGGCAGGATGAGCAAGAATTAAACGCAGGATGGGAGGCGATTAAACATTGGCTGCAAGCCTTCAGTCCAGCTAAAACAGACTGGGGAAAAATTGCAGCCTGCCAACAGAAAGGAACAGAGGAGGTCCTGGAGTATGACGAGCGGTTTAGATACATGTGGCTAGAACATTCGGGTATGAATAATACAGATGAGGAAATGGATGAACAAGTGTTTGGACCCCTCAAAGCAGCTTTTGTGGCAGGTCTAAAGCCAGAACTGTCCAAAATGCTTAAGGTAGTTTTACCGGACTGGGAAGGTAGAGGAACTACCTTTGCAGCATTGGTGGATCGATGTAACCAATTAGATCGGGATATGGGAGCTAAAGTCCAAGCTGTACAGGCTATGGGATGGATTCCGATAAACAGTTATTCGGAAAATTACCCGGAAAATGTCATTATTGTGGGAAAGAAGGTCACTGGGCCAAGACGTGCAGGGCAAAACAGCAAGGTCATGGCTGGGGAAGAGGATGCAGCCAGGGATACAATTCAGCCAACAAGCCAGGCTTGTCACAAGATAATGACCTCATAGAAGCATTTAAGCGACTGACAATACAACAACAGAAGGAGTTACTTGGGATAGCAAAAAACGATTAGAGCCCACCCTGGCCCCTCTCCTCGCACTAATACAACAAAGGGGAGATGGGCTATATATAACTGTGAGGGTGGGCGATAAGGACGTGGACTGTCTTTTAGACACGGGGCGGAATTAACATGCTTACCCCTACAATATGGAGACTTTTTGCCGTTGGACGGTAGGGCACGTACAGACTATGGAGTTGGGGGCCATAAAATGGAAATTAAAAGGACAATGCCGGTACTTATAGGGCTGGGTCCACATGAACTAACCACGCCGGTCTGGATAGGCCCAGTAGATCAACCCCTTTTGGGAATGGACGTTCTAATCCAAGTAGATTCATCGTTTCATTTTGAGGATGGTCGGGTGACATGGTCAATTAGAACTTTGAAGAAAGAAGAATTGAAGGAACACCCGATATGGGCTAAAGATAAGAACGATTGTGGCCTACTTCAGATGGAGCCTGCGTCATTTACCGGGACCATGCCTCCATGCACTAAACAGTATCCCAGCAGTCCAACTGCCATCGCGGGAATCTTACCGGTTATTCAGCAATTGGAGAAACAAGGGGTGCTTATTAAAGCGCATAGCTCCTCCAATAGCCCCGTGTGGCCGGTACAGAAATCTAATGAGACTTGGCGTTTGACTGTCGATTATAGGAAAGCTCACCAGTGTATTGATGAAAAAGCTCCTTTGGTCGCAGATCCCTCCACCATTTTTAATGCCCTCAAACCGGAACATAAATATTTCTCAGTTATAGATATGGCCAACGGATTTTGGTCGGTGCCTCTGGCACCGGAGATTCAACAGTGGTTTGCTTTCACGGTCCAAGGACAACAGTATACTTGGACCCGGTTATCGCAGGGTTTCCACAACAGCCCTACGGTATTCCATATGGCTTTACAAAGCCATTTGCGAGAATTACCTCCACTGTCATCCACAGTCATCCAATATGTAGACGACATCCTGCTAGCTTCAAACATGGAAGAACAGCATGAATAAGATTTATGAGCTTTGCTGGACCACCTTTGGCTGAAAGGACATAAAGCCAGCATCGACAAAGCACAGATATCACAAGAAGAGGTTGTATACCTGGGACAAAAGATTTCACAAGGAAAGCGAGAACTTACCCAGGATAGAACTGCAGCCATTCGGGCAGCTAAAAAACCCACCACTATTCAGGAACTAAGGTCTTTTTTGGAATTGTGTAACTTTAACAGAAATTGGATTGACTCCTTCACACACCTTGCTCAGCCACTGAATGATATGTTAAAGGGGAAACGTGCCTCTAAAGAAGCCATCACCCTCACTAAGGAACAGTAAGAGGCCTTCCTGAGTTTGAAAAAGGCTTTGTGTTCGGCACCGGCTCTGGGAATCCCCGACAGTTGTAAGCCATTTACCCTATTTGTCCATGAGAAAGAAGGATACATGACAGCTATACTGACACAAGAACATGGGGATTGGCAAAGACCTATTCGCTATTATTCGGCAAAACTGGATGCGGTAGCCCTCGGATGGGGAAGTTGCCTAAGGGCAAGGAAGCTACATGTCGAGCGGTAATGACCACTGCGGGTCTAGTCCTCAACCAAAAGCTGATTGTCAAGTGTCCCCACACCGCACACGCTTTGCTGTCTATGAAGAGAATGTCTCAGGTGACAGCAGCTGGATGGACCCGCTGGGCAGCAGTTTTGGAAGCTCCTAATCTCCATATCGTCCTGGCCAGCCCGGTTAATACCGCAACTATGCTCCCGATGTCAGAATCGAGGGAGCAAGAGTCGGGAGAATGTGAAGAGCATGACAGCATGGAGATTTTAAAAGAAACAAAAGAAGCAGCCTTAGCACAACCCAGACCTCATCCTGTTTACAGATGGTTCCTCCTTTGTTGACAATGGTACCAGAAAAGCAGGATGGGCAGTTACAACCTTATATGAGGTAGTGGCAAAAGGAATGTCAGAACAACAGGCCGAGTTTCGGGCCCTGTCAGAAGCATGTCGAATAGCAGGAGGACAGACAGCTAATGTCTACACAGATTTGCGTTATGCTTTTGGAGTCGCTCACGACTTTGGTCTGTTATGGCGGAAAAGAGGATTCCTCACTGCTGCTGTTACACCTATCCAAAATGGAAAAGAAGTCCGAGACTTACTAGAGGCCATACAATTACCTCAGGAAGTGTCTATCCTGAAGTGCAAGGCCCATACCAAGGAAAATACCACAGAAGCACAGGGAAATGCCCTAGCCGACCAGCCAGCTAAAGGTGCCGCCTCACAGGGCGTTCCCCCAGAAGGACCAACACAGATGTGCAGATTGAAAGCACTCAGGACTTTGACACGTGACCTTCAAACAATGCAAGGCGAGTGCTCCCGAGAGGAAAAATGGACATGGATTGAGGCAGGAATTAAGCTATGCGAAGATGGTGTCTGGAGACAAAGAGTTACGGACAAGCCAGTCGCACCACAAGCGCTTATATGTTTTTTAGCCTAACAGATCCACTCGTGGGGACACTTGGCCTCACAACAGATGACAGCACAGTTCCAAAAAAGCTGGTGGGGTCGGGGATTTAAAAAACACACCCAGCTGGTAGCAGACCGCTGTGTGGTCTGCCAGAAAAATAATTCTGGACCCATCACGATAATGCCCCAACTGAGGCCCCCTGCCCCTGTCGGACCATTCCAGCATCTGCTGGTTGATTATATATCTCTTCCTTCATGCCAAGGATACACTAACATTCTTGCCATGGTCGACAGATTCTCTAGATGGGTAGAAGCTGTCCCAACTAAAAGTGCCACAGACAATCACACTGCAAAGGTCTTGTGTAAGGATTACATTCCCCGATGGGGAGTCCTGAGTAGCATTGACTCAGATCAGGGAACACACTTCACAGGTGCTGACTGCCAAGAAGTCTGTAGGTTACTGAACATTACATGGGATTTACACTGTCCTTATCATCCACAATCATCAGGACTAGTAGAGTGAATGAATCGAACTCTGAAACAACGGCTTGCCAAATATCACCAAGAAGGAACACCATGGCCCCAGGCACTACCAATAGTGCTATGTTGCATTAGGGCAACCCACAACAGAACTACAGGCCTAAGCCCATTTGAAATTATAACAGGAAGACCCAGGTCGCTGCCAGGAACTATTGATTTACGGAAAGCTGATGTTCATTTAATGAGTGACACTTTGTTATCATACTGTCAGAACCTAACCAATGTTATTAGTTCTGTTTCCCGACAGGTATCGGCAGCTTGGGGTAATCCACCCGAAGGAGGACACAAAATCATCCCAGGAGTCTGTGAAAAAGTTGCATAAAGAACCTTTGGGTGCCAAGTGGGAGGGACCTTATCAAGTGTTATTGACCACCCAGGCAGCTGTTAAGGTCCAAGGAAAGAAAGCCTGGATCCACATTTCACACGTTAAATGAGCACCCGTAACTGAAGCTGAAATCTAATAAGGACAATAACTTTTTGCCAAAATGTATAAATTTACTGTATTACTAACTGTAGGTATTCTAGGCATTTGCCTACTTCTTACTAGCCGACCCTCTGCACCAAAGGGAAATAGTAAGGTAGCAAGGGAATTACATGTAAATACCTTTTTATATCTGTCATACATTTATGCCAAACAAGGTAACATTTCTAGTTGTTGGGTATATGCGCATATTCCTATTCACTCAAAGGGAGGGATTCCCTTGAGGCCAGTTCCCTTGAATCTTGAATATCTCTGAAATGGCTGAGTGGATAATTAATCAAAACAAAACAGGCAATGCGTTTCAGGATACGGAAAACTGGGCACGTAAATGAAAGTCAGCAGGTTACAATCTGACTACCTTTGAAGGGTGATACCAACCGTGGTACAATAATTCCATTTTTTGTTATCACTAATACAACGGGAATAGAAAGACCGGGGGAATCGGTCTTTCTGATTAGAAACATCAAAGGAGGCCAATATATGGGGCATAGTAACTGGTCCCGGAACCTTCATTGCCTATAATGGCACCGATTGAGTGTGTGGCCACAAGGCCTACCCTTGGCTGCCCCAGAATTGGACGGGATCCTGCTATTTAGCCTATATTGTGCCATATATGTATCATATAAAGTCACTGTCGGAACATTTACATCGTCCTAAGAGAGCTATCACAGAAACAGAGAGGTTCTTTGCCATTCTGATCCCCAGGTATGGGACCGCCAGACTGGCAAGGGAATCCATTAACATGGCATCTGTTGGGAACGGGTAGCCAATGATACCTCAGAGGCCCTAGTTAAAATCAATGCAGAAATGGCTGCAATCCACACAGTAGCCCGACAGAATAGACTGGCCCTTGATTACATCCTGGCTGAAAAGGGAGGTACTTGCACCGTACTCGGAACTGAGTGTTACACGTATATCCCAGATAGCTCCGAAGAAATTACCCACTTAGCGGAGCATATCCAAAAGGAGGTAGAAAAATTTAAGCAACCCCCATCATTCACTTTGTGGAGCGGAGCCACTGAATGGCTAGGTTCAATAGGAACTTCATTTGTGGAAAGTTTAATTCTATTCGTTGTAATTATTTGCAGACCGCCTGTACATGGCACAGGGGTATGTTATGCTTAAGGGAAGATTGTTTACTGGTTGAATTAAGATATTGATTTGGATTAAATTGGAATAAGGTTAATTAACCTACTAAAACCAGACTTCCATTGTGGCCACGATGGAATTTAGGTTGGTGTAAATTTGTGTGGAAGCTACTAGTCCGGACATGTGGTGAAACACATCATCAAATTTTAGAAGGAAACTCTATTCACATGTATGAAATTATTTTGTAGCAAGTTTAACCAGTGATAACTGATGTTTTATGATTCAGTTTGTGAAAGAATCAAAGGGGGGGTTGATAGAGAATTCAAACAGGCTGCATTCAGACAGGATGTGAGAATTCACAGATCCCAAGTCAAAGCTGCTACATGCAACTCAGCATGTTGCATTAAGTCATCAATCAACTTGACATTTTAGGACCTTTGGTAGTGAGCCAATTAAAGGTTAACAGTATATCAATTGAGCCAATAAGGTCAAAGAAGGCTTGTTCTTTTCTGTAAATTGAGTCAGGTATAAGAACAGCCAATTTGGCCATGTGGTCTCAGAAGGACAAAGGCCTGGCTTAAAGCCAGAAGCTTGTTGCTGCTGCCAGAATAAAATTACATTAAAACTACAACTGGAGTTCGCATTTCATTGAAAATTAAGAGATCTAACAGCTGTATAGGGGTTCCGAGTAGAGCGCTTGCTTGGGGAGTCTTGTGTCGGGCATGCAGACAATGTGGGCTGCCCAAGGGAACTGGTCGCGTCGATGCTGGTGATGTTGGCCTGAGTGAGAACACGAATGTTGGTGTGTCTATCTTCCCAGTAGATTTGCAGGATTTTATGGAGGCAGCATTGGTGGTACTTCTCCAGCGCTTTGAGGTGACACCTCACAGTAAACACCTCAAAGCACTGGACCGGTATCACCAGTGCTGCCTCTGCAAGGACTAAACCGGTAGATTATCACACAATGCAATTTGATTACTCGGGATAGCATATGTTTATTGGTAGGCCTTTAACATTCGTAGTTGGTGCATGCCTCATCAGATTATGTAAACTTTGCCTCTTCTGATCCGCCATGAAGCCCTGAGCCATCATCAGGGTACTGTCGACAGTGGACTCCTCCAATTGAATTGCCATCTGCTGCACAATTTCGGACACCATCCCCCTTGTCTGTACATATGGCCCATGCTCTGCCATCATCTTTCCTTTGAAAGCAGAGCCCATGAGATCTGGATCCTTAGACCTCTGAGCTGAGAGCAGTCCCACTCAGCTGAATGACGGAGATGAGTCAGTGCAGGAAGTTGGTATGGTCCACCATGTCAAAAGCTGAAAGCGTTAGGCCCCTTATTTGCAGATGCAAAGAGCCTAATGCCATTTTCAGGCATGGGGAATGCATGCTGATATTTTTGGCTTTTACCAAAATGACAAGTGGTGCACTTCCAGTTCGTAATGAGCACACAGTTCCTGCCCACCATACTGGAGGATTAGTTGGTCATTTAGCACCCAAAAGACAGCGCTGAACAACCAGATATTTGGGCCATAATACATTTTGCGCGTGTGCCTTCTTGATCTGTTATTGGTGGCTGTATGCTGGAATACTGTGAGTGACTCAGGCATGTTATTTATAATAAAAAAACAACGAGTACTGGAAAAAAGCATATTTGTAATGTGAGATGATTCACGCTGGCCTATTGCGTCCTACTAATGAAGACCTGAATTTGGGTCTCTTTAGATGAACTTGCCACCTAAAGAATTACAGTGAGGGTACAATGAAACATTCCACTTTCATAATCTCTGGTGATCTGGTGTCGTGGGGAGGACTAAGGTTTCTGAGTCTTTTTAACTGCAGAACCTACATTTTTTGCAGGGTGCAATATCTGCCTAAATTATGGTGGGGCGCGATCCCTCCCCACCCAATTGTTTGAACTCTGACCCTGCCATACCTTTTGTAATCAGTGTGATTTGCATAATTCAGGCATTCTTCAAGCATAGGAAATATTGAGAGCTGGTCTGTGTGAAACCAAACATTATGACTTTGGATGATGTTGCAGAGGGGCAATATGTAGAAGAGGGGGCTTTGGGGGATTCCACAGGTAACTCTGTGGGGGTGGGAGAGAAGTCATTGCAGGAGATTCTTGGCTGGGGCTGGATATCTAAGAGTGGAACCAGGTGAGGTCAGTCCCATAATTCTGAGCCTGCCTCAGCGAAGGTCCTCACAGATTTTTCTTTAACAATTCTTGGCTGCCCACATATAGGTCTTTGTTCACTTCTCTCTTGTTCACACAAGATGTTGATGTTTGGTTCCTGACCCATCTGTCCCCTTTCTGGGGATAGGCCAGAAGAGATATCAATCAAACCTGCTTGTAAGTTGGGCACTGCTTGGAGGGTCACATCCTGTTCTCTCATCTCCCTCGGGTTGTGTGTTCTCTTCCTCGGCAACAAAAGAATGAACAGACCTATAACTGAGTGTAATGGCATGTGTTCACCTGATGGATAAAGTGCATTTGGTGAAGGTGATTATGAGGGTGAATGGGAGTGGTGGTTGGATAGATGAAGATGTGAGAAAGTGCATAGAAAGGGAAGGATGGGTGGGTGTGCAGAGTAAGTGGGTGTGAGGCGTGATATGATGGAGTGAGCTTGAGAAGGCAGAATGAGGAGGTGGGGTGATAGGCACAGCAGGATGTAGGTGAATCTGATTAGTGGCCTTCTGCGATTCGCAGCCTTCCATGAGATGTGGGCACCGGAGGGACTGGAGTGCAACATCACCCCCGGCAACCAAATTCTAATTTGATTGAAGGCTTTGTTACAGTTTTAAATTGTTAATTTTGGGTTCTAGTGCCAAAAGGGGGCACTTGATTTAAAGTTTCTACCAAAAATAGTTGTAGGTGAATGTGCAGCTCTACTCACCATTCCTAATCTGGTTAAGTCATTAAAGCACTTCCTGCACTGAATCCATGAGTATGGTACTACGCTCCTGCAGCTGACCTGCTGTGCCACCTCCAGCCATGCCTTCTTGGTGTCAGCAGTAGGTTTCTTCCTCTCATTGCTGAGGAATAGAACCTCTCTCTGAACCCTCACCACCCCCAGCAGCACATCAAGGGTGGCGTCATTAAATCAGAACACAGCCTTTGAGCATCCTGATTCCATTCTGACACTACTTCCGCCGTTGTTTCCAATTCCAAGCTCCTTCAATTTTTTCTCTAGAGTGGCCCTTTAAATACTGGAGCTGAGATCATGTCATGCAGGTTCTCACCACGCCCGTTGCCACGGATTGTACGGAAATAAAATGATAATGAGGCAACTGTGTTAAAAGCCACAGACAGACGCGCTGAACCTACTTCTGGGTTTTCCACGCAATATCAGACCCCCCACCCACTCCCAACGTGTCCCCGAGTAAATACCGGGGCCCAGGATACTGATGCAATCAGATCAGCTGCCCATTTTACACAACACTCAATTGAAGTCATCGGCAACTAAAATTAAACAAGTGTAAAACGGGCAGCCAATCTGATTGCATCAGTTTCCCACCATGCGGGTTCAGTTAATATACTTTTTATATTTGTTCATGGGCTGTGGGTGTCGCTGGCAAGGCCATCATTTATTGCCCATCCTTATTTGCCCTTGAGAAGATGGTGGTGAGCAACCTCACTTTGTTTTTAAAATCTTTTTTACTTGTTATTTATCTACAAAACAAAAGTTAATACAATGTTCATGTTATAAAGGCCTTGTAAAACATTCTGAGAAGGGCCACTAGATTGATCCCTAGTTTAAAAGCCCTCAGTTATCTCAATAGGCATAAAGAGCTCAGTCTTTTTCCTGTAAGAACTTAAAAATAACTTTTTTTGCAAATCCCTTCTGGAGGGAGAAAGTGTTAAAAAAACAATCCTGAAATATGACAGAGATCTAACGCCGATTAAGAGTTTGATTGAACATATGGGGAAGAATTGCTTTGGTTGCTATGGGCAATGACATTGCAAATGCATTCAGAAAGAAAACCATACAAACTAAGTGAGAGCACTTGTATTCCCCAGTAAGCCATTCTTTTGTGGTAGGAACTTATATAAAAATCTTAACTTGTCTACATTAAACTTTAATCTTCTTTACTTGTTATTTCCCTACAAAACAAAAGTTAATACAATGTTCATGTTATAAAGACCTTGTAAAAAGTTCTGAGGAGGGTCACTAGATTGATGCCAAGTTTAAAAGCCCTTAGTTGTCTCAATAGGCATAGAGAGCTCAGTCTTTTTACTGTAAGAAATTGCAGACTTTTCCGAGATTTGATTGAGGTCTTCAAAATAATGACAGGGCTGGACTGTGTCCATGTAGATAAACAATTTGAGTTAGATAGGTCATGGAGAACCAGGGCACATGTATACGAAAGGATAGAGCTAGGTTTAATATCAAGGGGTTATTCTTTTCTCAGAAGGTCATCGACTTTTGGAACAAGCTCTCATCTTGTGCAATGAATGCACTACACGCCTCCAAAAGGTAACTGAACAAGTTCCTGGCTGAAAGAAACAAAGAAAGATTACATTTATAGAGCACCTTTCATGAACTCTGGACATCCCAAAGTAAATGAAGTACTTTTGAAATCTAATCACTGTTGTAATGTAGGAAATGCAGCAGCCAATTTAGGCAAGTTCCTGCAAACAGCAATGAAATAATGACTAGATAATCTGTTTTAGTAATGTTGGTTGAGGGATAAATATTAGCCAGGACACGAGGGAAAACTCCTCTCCTCTTCATTGAAATAGTGCCACGGAATATTTCATGTTCATTTAGAGCGCAGAGGGGCTGGTATCACTGCGCACAAAAAGTAGGTGGGATGTTGGGTAATGTGTTTCATGGTTATTCTGTTCTCCTGGAACTTAATTTGATCATCTTTGCGGATTAGAGATGAGTTTCCTAGAATTCTCCCGTGCCCTCTTGAAATGCCTAGTAATTTTGTTTTATTTGTTTATGTTTGCCTCTTCCAGAAGATTACTTGGCTGCTGGTGGGTGAGGGGCATTGGGGATCATGATGCTTACCTACAACATGACGATATGGGAAAGGTTCAATTGACCAGTTATTCTTTTCTTGTCCATTATTTCCATATGTTTGTACATGCATAAGTTTAATCATTTGTAAGTTCCAACAATAAATAAATGAATACCGGGTATATCGATCATTCCATCAGTGAAGGATTTTTAATTCCCTCCATAACCTTAACCCTCTGTCTGCCCGCAACCTCCTCCAGCCTTACAACCTTACAACATCTCGCAGAACTCTCTGTCCCTCAGACTCCAGCCTCTTGCGCATCACCCCCTCCTTTCACCCCACTGTTGTCAGCCGTGCCTTCAGTAACCTAGGTCCCACTTTCTGTAATCCCCTCCCCAAACTCTGCCCGCTTTTCACTTCTGCTAATCTTGTTGAAGACTCTCCTTAAAGACTCACAGCACACAATAATGAACTCTTCAGTGTCTGTCTTTGACCAAGCCTTGTCCAAGACTATCCCTCATAAACTCTTGGGGCTGGATTTTCGGCTTTGACGTAGTTGGGGCAATAATGGCGGCGGGGCGGGAAAGTTAGTGTCCGGGAATAGTTTGCGCCTCAGTAAGTAAGTTTGGTCAACTGGCCCTGTGACAGGGGGTGCAACGCTAAGGGAGGTGTTGTACACTTCTCTTGGGCGCTAGGATGGGAAACTCCCGAGCTAAAGAGCCGGGCCGGGAGCGACCCGAGAGACACCTGCGGGGGGTGGGTAAAAAACCACAAAAACATTCCCAAAACATTGCCCATACCACCACAACACAAATCGCAAAAGAAATTGAAAGAAAAAGCAATCACACTTAACATAGGATTCCATTACCTATCTCTCCACTGTCGGGATGGTTGGACCCCTTTGATTTCCCAGGCGGTCAGTGCAAGGCATGCTTCGGGGCGTACAGGTCAGGCAAAAGTCCAAATTCGCGCCGGTGTCACAACCAGGGGTGTTTTACACTGGGCGCAGCTCTTCCAGGTGGTGCTGGTTCAGCGTCGCTGCTAAAATGGATCTGAGGATCACTGTGGGGCGCTGCAGGCCTCACCTCCACTATTGCCATCGCTCTGGGGTGAAAAATGGAGCGGAGAGGAGCCGAATGTATTTCTTTCAATTGAGTATACTGTATTTGCTGCTCACGATTTTATTTTTACAAATCCCTCTTTTATTTCTCATTCCCAAAGCAGCTAGTGATCATTCTGCCACTTACACCCCACCTAGATTCATCTTTTGTTTCCTAACTTGTGCTGTTACCATCTCATTTTTGTCCATCTCAAATCTTTTGTCTCTAAAATCAGTCCAGCCTCCCATCCGATCACAGACCTTCCCTTTTTTTTTCCTCCCCTTTTCACTGCCCCAGCACTTCCTTAAGAATCTGTTACATCTCAAACTTTTCCAGGGTCACAAATCCAAAATGTTAATGCTGTTTCTCTCCACGGATGCTGCCTGACCCGCTGAGATTTCCAGCGTTTTCTCTCTTTATTTCAGATTCCAGCATCCGCAGTATTTTGCTTTTGTATTGATGCTTCTTAAACACTTTTATTTTCCCCAGCACCTCTGTGAAACACTTTGGGTTGCTTTCTTGATGAAGCTAAACATTAAAGAAACATCTTGAAGGTGAAATTTTAATCTGAACTGATGAGTAAGTTAATATGGCAAATATGGATTGTTCAGATTTGCAACAACCTATACATATTTTTTTTTAAATGACACCACATAGGTACAGAGGCCCATTTTTCTACCTTTGATCTTTTATAACAAAGAAAGGGAGTGAAGGGAAGGAAGGGAGGGAAGGGAGGGAGGGAAGGAAGGAAGGAAGGAAGGAAGGAAGGGGGGAAGGGGGAAAGGGGGGAAGGGAGGAAGGAAGGAAGGAAAGAAGGAAGAGTGGCCAACAATGGCCCAGTGTTTTAATGTGGCTTGAGGAAGAGTACTCCTTCTCCTGGGTTTTTCAGACCAACAGGCACAGGACTCTTCAATTTATATTAACTGAAGCCAGCGTTGTTTTAAGGCGGTCAATATGGTGTGACCATGTTACTGCTGCATGTCAGGCACAAGACCCAGCCATGCAGTATTGAACCTTTCAGCGCCCATTTATCACCAAGAAAATGGGTGCTGCCCAATCGAATTTCTGGGCTAATGTGCTCACATCAAAGCTGCAGTTAAGATAAATGACCAGTTTACCATTTTTGAAATAACAATAAGTTGTACTTATATATCGCATTTAAAGTAGGAAAATGTCCCAAGATGCTTCATAGGAGAATAATCAGACGAAAATTGAAAGCGAGCCAAAGAAGGAGAGTACGATACTGTACATAATTGTGCAGCTACATTGTAAAGAGATTCTTGGTCATAAAGAAAGAGTGGAAGATACCACATTCAGGGCTAGGATCAGCAGTCCTTACTAGTTTTTTTCTACAATTACTTATTTGCCCGGTTCTATTCCATCTATCCTGGATAGCTCTGTAAAAAATGTAGAGTAAAAAATACTTTCATTAAGTTGATTAAAGACAAATAAATCTCTAGAACATACTGTACAAATTGAGAATTGTATTTCGGTGTCACATTGAATCAAACATGTTACTGAAGTAATAAGCAAACTTGAAGTTTAGAGTTAAGATTAATTGATCTAGTTTTGAAATGTGGTGGATATTTATCTACCAAGCAACACTCATTGTGATAGATCTCACTTTTGACAGGCCTTAGTCTACTTATTTGATATTATTAATATGGGAACTATCCAAGAATGTTCTGCTTAGAAGTTGTGTACAAACAGAAACCCACAATGACGTCAAGCATGGGAGGAGAAAGTACAGGCAACATTATGTTAATTAAAATATAGATTTGTTTTTAAATATTGATATAGATTGTTAGTTTAATGCAAACATGTTGGCCAGCTTACAAGATAGTTTATTTTGAGCAGAAGTTTTAGATCAACTGTATGCCTTAGAGGCAATTTGGTAGGTGTAACAGAAATCTGGTGGAATAGTACAGTCAGTCATTCAGAATAATGGCAGAATTCAACATAATTATGATATTCTAAAATTCTGGGATGTAATATTCATCATCATAGATACACTACTTAAGATTCTGCTCTGCTGTCTGTAAGTAACAATGATGGCTAGCTTAACATATTCACTTTAAAGAAGGTGTGAATTTCAATAAAGTGCTTCCTCAGAGGTAATTCCAGGTGATTTGCACTGCATGGCAGTTAGGTTATTGTGAGTTTTTATGTACAAGTGTGAATGGAACAATCAGAGGGTACACAATGGTAAGGTATTGAATGTGTAATTTATCTCATGAGAGAGGCAAAGACATAACTCAAAGCATTGCAGGAGTAAATTAATTGTGTAGGTCATTCTCACCACTGCAGTATTTCCCACATTAGAATCATAGAATCGTAGAAAACTACGATACAGAAGGAGGCCATTCAGCTCATCGTGTCTGTGCCAGTCAAAAAAGAGTTACCCAGCCTAATCCCACCTTCTAGCACTAGGTCCGTAACAGTACATATGTCCTCCTATTCCAAATATGGTATAAAACACAATAGGGGGAAAATGGGAAAAACCCGCCAACAGTAAAGAGTACCACGGAAATGTTTGGAGCTCGTGATTTCCCCATCACCACTGAGTTACTGACCTCAACTGTCTTGCTGTGTGAAAGCAGCAAAAACAGGATTCCCATCAGAGAGAGCAGAAAAAAAAGCATAGGGATCATTTCACATATCTGCTGGCAGCCAGTTCCAGAGATTAGAGGAAGATTTCTTGGATATATAAGGGAGAATTTTAACTCCCGGGCAGGACTGGACATTAGATGTATTTATGTGGTGTGACCATTACGTTACTCTGGAAAGTTTTGTCAACTCTATTTAGCAATCATTAAAATGAAAAACTATCTCTCTATTAATAGTTTTGCATCTGCAGTGAATCTGCTGTGAATGTCTGTTAATTTTCTCTTCCCACATTGGCTAAACCCAGCAATTTTCCCTTCAAATTGATTCTTTCCTGCAGTCATGATTCATAAATCAAATGGCACAAAAACGTATTTTTCCCTATTCCTATTAAAACCATGACATAACAGAAAATTGTCTCAGAGATACACCCATCAATACATTCCCCACCCAGACTGAGAAGATAGCTTTTGATAATAGCACTGTAATGATTTAAGTATGAATTTTAAAGTGACATAATTATCATGTGCTCAGAGAAATTAAATTACAAAAACCTTAGGGCTAGACTTTCCACTTGGTGGCTAAGGCCCAAAAAATTGATCTTGTTGCAGCGATCTGGGACGTATCGCCTGTGCTGATCGCCGGCACAAGGCCCATTTTTTTTTTGCTCTTTTCCACTCGGCCTTACCCCGGCGATGTCAAATGGGCGATGTGATTTTTTTAGCGATCTCACGATAGCCCAAAGAAAACAGAAATGAATGGAAAAAAAAAGCTTCTCTAGCAACGTTATACAGCGCATGTGTAGCTTGATTATTTTTCAGGTTGATTTTCTTTGCCGCGTTTTGAGAGGTCAGGGGTCATCACACATGCTCAGAAGTTCTGTGAGGGTCGGGGAGAGAGAGAGGGAGAGAGAGAGAGGAGAAAGCATTTTGTGGTTGAACGCTCTGATTTATCTGTTAATAATCGACATTCTTCAAATTTTATTTCCATTGAAAATAATTTTCTGTATTGCTAGTTACACTGACAATAATTTAGCAAGTTATAAGTATTGGCAACCAAACTGATAATTACTGGTGATTCAAGCTAAATATTTATCAGTACCAATTTGTTTAATAAAAATGGAGGGATCAATTGAGAGGTATAGGGTCAAGCCCTTCAGCGAGGAGGCCAATGAGGCCCTCGTGAATGTTGTCAGCACCAGGTGGGAGGATCTGACATGAGGTGGACATGGGAAACGTCCACCCCGTGCATATCGAAGGATTTGGTCTGACATTGCCGACGTAGTCATATCGGCATCTAATGAAGCGCGCACACCGGACCAGTGCCGCAAATGGTGGAACAGCCTATTGGCAGCTGCGAGAGTAAGTTGAAATTTATATTTATGTATTATTTAATGATCTATGGAAATTGTAACTAGAATCTGCAATGTTATTTCGTTACATTTAAACATAACTAAATTATGAATAAATTTAAGCACCCCAGCAGAAAGGTGAATGTTAGAGTATGAAATATGTTATTTTATTCGTATGCAACATAATGCTAATTTGTAATTGAACATTTAAATCTGTCAGTCTTAAATATCTTCAATGTCTTAAATTGCTTGAATCATTTGCTTATGCCGTGTAATGTTATCGTATTATTTACAGAAGAAGATATCGAGCAACCATCGTGAGCAATGCAGGACAGGCCAGGGCTCTGCCATGATGCACTGTTTAAGTGCTTACGAGGAGCATGTGGTGGCCTTGGTGGGGCCACAAAGCCGTTCGGTCACAACCCGTGGTGTGGCCGAACCCACCCTTGAGACACGTGAGTAATGAGAACTGTGCATTGTGTGAATCATCAATAAATACTAAAAATATCATAGTTATGCATGTAATGTTATGCAATTATAATGTAATTTGATGAATGCAAAGTTATGCAATTGTAATGTAATTTGATATATAATTGTGATGTACTATTGATCTTGAAATGAGGTCATGTTAGGTCGTGTTAAACCTGGTGATCCCTTGTGCATATGGGGTAATGGAAATGTTTTGTAATGTTTTGAGTTTGTGAAAAATTGTAATGCATTGATTTGAATTGTTAAACGTTGTTTATCAATTTAAAGGTCAAGTGGTCATCGAGTCAGTGGAGTCCACTACCACTGAACCATCTCAAACATCGCAGGAGGCTGAAGAAGAAGAGGAGCCACTGCAGGCTCCTGCTGCTGTGCTTCAGGAGGAGGAGGAGGAGGAGACGGAAGAAGAAGAGATTTTTTTTGTGGTGGGGGGGATCAACCTGCGGTCATCTCGGTTGAGATGGAAGAAGCACCGGGACCAAGCGGTGTGCAGGTGACGATGCCAAGGCGCGTCATATTGCAAACGCCGACCTCATGTAGGTCCGGTCAACGTAGCGAGTAATCGCCTACCTTGGAGGGCCAGACAGAGAGCTTGATTTCCCTGTGCAGGGAGATGGTCGTGAATGGCCGCGACCTTATCTAGGGGTTCACGGGATTCTCTGCGAACTGGAGCCAGTTCTCTGCGAACTGGAGCCAGTTTCCAGCATCCTGGAGCGAGTTCTGCCAGAACTTCTCCAACTGGTCTTCTGAGCCGTCACAGACTGCAAGGCAGACCTTGGAGGCTATTCGGCAGCAGACAGCCACAACCAATGCCCTACGGCATGAGTTGCTGGCTGGATACGGCGCTGCACCCCAAGGTGTCGTGTCTGCTCGCAGCGAGACCCCGAGCACGCAAGTGAGTACGGAGGACACAGTTCCTCCTGACTCGGAAGTAGAGCCTCAGGCTTCCACTTCCTCTCTGTCACCTCCACCACGGCAGGAAGTCTTGCCATCCCACTCTGCACGACGTTTTGGTGTCGGTCTGCGTAGACCAAAACGAGCGGGTGGGGTGCGAACACGGGGTGGGACTGAACCTGGAGGGAAACATGGCTGCAGGTAGGGAGGGGGGCGTTACAGTTTGTTCACTTGTTCTTGTTCCTGTTTTGTTGGTTTTGTTTGTTGTTATTGGTTAATTGTTAATTGTTAACATTTTGTATTTGAGGGAAGGGTGGGTTGGTGCGGGGGCGGGGGGTATGGAGGGATAGATTTTCAATTTTTATTTGCGTTTTTGTTAATAAAAAAAAGTCTTTAATTCAATAAATTATGTGTGTCTTCTCTCTTAGTTAGTTATCAACAATACAGATGTCATTCCATATCTGAGCATTCTATTAATATACGAGTATTTTAGTAACACCTTCTAATAAATTCTATTATATAAAACCTATTCACTAAAAACAACATAATAATACCTATATGAAAAATTACAGCTCTCATCCTCATTAAATTCTATTATATAAAACCAAACGTAATGATAACTATATGAAAACTTACAGCTCTCAGTGAATTATACTAGAAAAACCTATTTAATAAAAATAACACAATAATATCTATTTATATTCCCAGTCTCAATATTCTGAGTACAACTAGCTCTCTAATTAAATCACAACTAATCCTCTACCCATCCATTGAAGTCAAAATTGCATCCGTAGTGCCCATTTTCCTTCTCTTAGGTCCAGAAAAAGCAACTATTTCTCAGCACTGTTTTGGGCCTTACATCAGCCCAGCGAAGTGCATGCTAGGTGCTGAAACTTAGGATGGGCCTTGTGTGGGCGATCATTTGGGCGATCTTCTCGCCGATCAAAGTGTAAACTTAGGCACCTGTTTCTCGGGCAATATTTTGGGCCTAGTTTTCAGTTTTTGCTCAAAGTGGGCGATAGAGGTCCGTTTTGGGCCATAGATGGGCCATAGATGGGCGATGTGAAGTGGAAAGTCTAGCTCTTAAACTCTATTTACAGAGGGACATAAAAGATCCAATGGCACTATTCAAATCCCATGCTGTTTATGAGACCTTGCTGAATACAAATTGGCTGCTACGCTTGTCTAAATAACAACAGTGACTACACTTTAAAAGTAGTCCCTTGCTTTCAAGTGCATTGGGGCATCCTGAGGTCATAATAAGGTGCTAAATGAGGAAAAGTTCTTTCCTTCTTATACTTAAGCACGCTGATGTAGAGATGCATGGCCTCCATGAAGATTCTACTTAATTTATCAAGCTTTCACCTTACAGCACAGTGCTTAATTCCTGGCCTTGCTTGTGCTCCAACTCCACTTCTATTCCTTCCTTTGCACAACTACCCTGACTGTTCCATCTCTGGCTTTCCCTTCCAAGCTCCACCTTTGAGTGCCCTGCTGCCTCCCCATCAGGTTTCAGGCTTATATTTCCTCCCCACTCCAACTCTGAAAGTCTCTTCTTGACTTAACCTCTAGCCCTGCTGCCTCGCCCTGTTTAGGTCTCAAGTTATGGCCGGTATTTTTTCCCCAGTTCAGTCGTGAAGGAACCTGTAATGCATCAAACTTAAAAAAGATGGCCGAGAGATTAGACCATGCAGTGCAGGTTTTCCCTCACTATCTGGCCTGCTATAGACCTAACATTGGTGGGCAGGAAGCAGATGCACGTTTCCAGCCGCAAGTGCGCCGCTCACCAATTTGGATAAGGTGGATGCACTCGCGGCAGGAGTGCACGCTGGGAACATTTAAAGGGCAGCATAAGCTATTTAAATTAGGGTCCTTTACATCTTGATTTTTGAATGCCCCAGCGCATTATTCGCCACGTGCTGAACTTGCAAAGTACAACGTTTCTCTAACCAGCAGCAAGGCCCCCATACTTACCTGGATGTGGAGCTGGGAGGTGTTGGAATGTTCTTCTCAACTCCACATTAAAAGAATGTGAGCCATTTCCCCATCCTCAGCTGCTAATCCCCCCAACCAGACGACAGGTCCGCACCCAACCTCGCTAACGATAGCCCTCAGCCTCCGTTACCTCTCCCTGGCCACCGCTACCTCTCCTCTCGGTAAATCAAGCACTAATGACCTCAGAGGGGTGCTAACACCAGAGCCCTACCCAATTTCAGGTGACCTGCATTCAACAATCATTCTTCAATCCTGCACATTGGTTCATCCCAGCTCTTAAAAGGGAGACGTTCAACGACGGCAGGCATATCTCCCACACACAATCAGAGGGAGCATCAGAGGACAGGCAGTGGCTGTACCTCAGCTCCAGCAGCTGTCCGATCTCGAGGAGCAAGTGCTGTGACTCATTGGCCCGCAGGTAGTGAGCACTGTGGCCGTCGACAACGTCGACCATGCTGTGGTCAATAACGGTATCTTTATGCTCTCTCCTTTTCTCATCCCCCTTCCCTCTTACTCCTTTATCACTTGCCGCCTCCTGACACCGTCTGCCTTCCTTACTCCATTTGTGTCATTTATGCTTTCAGATAATCAACAAACAGATGACCAGCCTGTACCTGAGCCCCCGCCACCATGATAGTGATGAGGGAGAAGCGGAGGTGGACACAAACATTGCATCTCTCACCTGCAGGCACCAGCTCAGAGACTGGCACGACACAGTCGTTAGAGGTTAGCTTAATAGAGGGGTCTGCACTGGCTGATGCACCGAGACCTAACCGGCTGCAGCAAGGCCAAGGGGAAAGGGTAATTCAGGAGCCAGCTCCCCAGAGGGAGAGTTCACGTGCGGGTTCTGCTGCATAGGACTGAGATGCGGACCTCGATGGGGAGGCGTTCACAAGAAGAGTGATGGCCATGCACTCGGAGATGATAGGTGCAATGGCAAGGGTGCCCGAGAGCCTCTCCGGAATGCTAAGGAGTGTGGAGGAGTCTGCCTCTAACATTGCTCAGAGCTCTGCACACACCATGGAGCCCATCATTTCCAGTCTGCAGGTGATGGTGAACTCCCAGAGAGACCGTGTGGATCCAGACCTCATGACGCGTGTCATGGGTGATGCGGCAGCTTCCATTGCAGCACAGGCAGAAGCAACCCAACGCCTTAGTGCTGTAATGCAGTCAATGGTAAATGGCATTGAGTCTCAGTCTGCTCTGATGCTGTCTCAGCTGGATGCCATGCGAACTCTGACTGCGGTCATCACCGCTGGGTCCATGACAGTCGAACAGTGTTGCAGCAGGCCACAATCTGTGCTCCAGCAGATTGGTGGGGATGCTGAGGTGTTGCCCCGGGGGAGTGGCAGTGGGTCAGTGGAGCAGGAACCTACTGCCCTCTCTCAGGATGACAGCATTCCTGAGCCCACCACTGCCATCAGGCCATTTTACTTGTCACTGCCTGTCATCCAGCCAGCCCAGACTGCTGCCACCCAGCCTGAGGTGGTGCAGTCTACAGCCGGGCCTTCCAGGCCCAGAACTGGTCGAGGGCATCCTACAAGGCCATCTGTAGTCTCTGGCCCTGACACACAGCACCCTTCCACCAATCCTGCTGCAGCCACAGGGGACACACTGCAAAGGAGCTCTGGAGTAGCTAAAGCCAGTGTTAAGAGGGGATATAAGGTATTGCAAAGGGTGATTCATCAAGGTATTTGTTGCTTATAATTGTGGTGAATGTTAGGAGATAAATTTAAATTGGAATGTTGCATATTTGGTGGTGTCTCACATTTCAGTTTTGGAGTTATGGTTTGGAAGGGGAAATTGATGTGCTCATGGGAACGTGCAGAGAAACTGGGAAGTGGGTTGGAATTCACTGGAACTGAAGTCTGATGAGGCGGTCGCGGACTGCCCTTGTAGAATGACGATTGAGTGGCTGTCTCCTCCATCGCTGCTGTTGCTGCTCCTGCTCCTGCTCCTCCTTGTCCTCCTCCTGCTCCTCCTTTTCCACCTCATCCTCCTCCTCTTCCTGAGGTCGTGGAGTTATACCGAGAGGCAATGGCTGCACGCTCACAATGGCCAACTTGTGCAGCTTGCAGTAGATGACGATGAAACTGGACACTCGCTCAGCCGAGTGTTGTGTCCTTAGATGCTCTAATAATGACTCCACGAGGCAGTGTGTTGTACTTGAACTGTAGTGACCTTAGTACTTTATTTGCTAACCCCAGAGTGAGGATTTCACCTGTACAGGTGTGCCTGGCCTGCCTTTTATACGAGGCCAGGCACACCTGTACAGGTAACCTACAAGTCTCCCACTGCTATGCCCTCTGGTGGCACACTTTGTGATAGTACCAACAGTAGCTATGTAGGATACATGACATCACTCTCCCCTAAGCCTTTAGTGCAAATCGCCTCTGCATTGACTGTGCTCTGGGCTTAGCTCTATCTGGGCTCTACTTGATTGACCCTTGGCAGGTTGTTTCAATCTTGGGTGAGTGGTTGGTGCAGTAGAGTGCTGGTGGTTGCTGTTTGTGTGTGTCCCTGACCAATCCATTCTCCCCCCGTCACCCGACCCCTCACATATAGATTATGCCGGAGGCTCATTGCATTCATATACATTCAAGTTCAGAAAAACAAGGTTGCATTACATTTGTAATTTTGTTGTGGGACAAGTAAGTTAGACTGTTGAGATACCTTATCGATGCGTTGACCGGTGTGTAACGACAAACTAGTTCCAGAATTGCTGGATGGTGTCCCTGCAGTCTGGTAGCGGCGCGGTGCCCAGTGCTGGCAGTGGGAACCCGGTTGGCTCAAGTTGCCTGCTCTTGGGGTTGTTACCGTGGTTCCTAGCATCGGGCTGGTTCACAGATGCCTGTGATCTCCCCTGTCCTTAGTTTGCGCCCTGACTCGCTGGCCTGGGCGTTGTTTGGTTTGGGATCCTGGCTGGTCCCGATCCCTTTTGGGTGGGCTGTAGCGGGTGACCCTTCGTTTCCTGCATGGCCTTGGTAGCGATGGGGCCTGGGGACTGCACCTTAGCACAGTCTGCTCCTTCAGGCTCATGGCGGTTGGTGCCATTGGGTGTCTGAGAGGTGGAACCGATCAGGGGCAGGGTATCGATACCGTTGCCCTGCTTGCTCTGCAGCTTGTGTGTTGGCTCTTGTGGACATACTCCATGGTGCATAACTCTGGTCCCCGGGACGCAGGCTACAGCATTGGGTAGCTCACTGGACCTGTGTGCTCCCGATGGGTGTCTGCCCGCTGCATTGGCTGCGTGCAGTTGAAATCCTACATTGCACAACTTTTCATTACTTATGATGGATACTCTGAAGTTCCGATTGCGCAACTTTTCCTCGCTGGTTGCATGTACACAATTCAGATCATCAATTACACATTCTACATGATCGCACGACTTTTCCTTGCTTATTGCATGTGCATAACTCTGATCATCAATTACACATTCTACATTCTACTAGCATTAAAACACTCTACCTCAACGCACGCAGCATTCGAAATAAAGTAAATGAGTTGACGGCACAAATCATTACAAATGGGTATGATTTGATGGCCATTACAGAAACGTGGTTGCAGGGTGGCCAAGACTGGGAATTAAACATACAGGGGTATCTGACAATTCGGAAAGATAGATAAGAAGGGAAAGGAGGTGGGGTAACTCTGTTAATAAAGGATGATATCAGGGCAGTTGTGAGAGACGATATTGGCTCTAATGAACAAAATATTGAATCATTGTGGGTGGAGATTAGAGATAGTAAGGGGAAAAAGTCACTGGTGGGCGTAGTTTATAGGCTCCCAAATAATAACTTCATGGTGGGACGGGCAATAAGGGAATAATGGAGGCATTTGAAAAAGGAACGGCAGTAATCATAGGGGATTTTAACCTACATATCGATTGGTCAAATCAAATCGCACAGGGTAGACTTGAGGAGGAATTCATAGAATGCATACGGGATTGTTTCTTGGAACAGTATGTTACAGAACCTACAAGGGAGCAAGCTATCTTAGATCTGGTCCTGTGTAATGAGACAGGAATAATAAACAATCTCCCAGTAAAAGATTCTCTCGGAATGAGTGATCACAGTATGGTTGAAATTGTAATACAGATTGAGGGTGAGGAAGTCGTGTCTCAAACGAGCGTACTATGTGTAAACAAAGGCGACTACAGTGGGATGAGGGCAGAGTTGGCTAAAGTAGACAGGAAACACAGACTAAACGGTGGCACAATTGAGGAACAGTGGAGGACTTTTAAGGAGCTCTTTCATAGTGCTCAACAAAAATATATTCCAGTGAAAAAGAAGGGCGGTAAGAGAAGGGATAACCAGCCGTGGATAACCAAGGAAATAAATGAGAGTATCAAATTAAAAATCAATGCGTATAAGGTGGCCAAGGTTAGTGGGAAAATAGAAGATTGGGAAAATTTTAAACGACAGCAAAGAATGACTAAGAAAGCAATAAAGAAAGGAAAGATAGATTACGAAAGTAAACTTGCGCAAAACATAAAAACAGATAGTAAAAGCTTTTACCGATATATAAAACGGAAAAGAGTGACTAAAGTAAATGTTGGTCCCTTAGAAGATGAGAAGGGGGATTTAATAATGGGAAATGTGGAAATTGCTGAGACCGTAAACAATTATTTTGCTTCGGTCTTCACAGTGGAAGACACAAAAACCACACCAAAAAGTGCTGGTCACGGGAATGTGGGAAGGGAGGACCTTGAGATAATCACTATCACTAGGGGGGTAGTGCTGAACAGGCTAATGGGACTCAAGGTAGACAAGTCCCCTGGTCCTGATGAAATGCATCCCAGGATTTTAAAAGAGATGGCGGAATTTATAGCAGGTGCATTCGTTATAATCTACCAAAATTCTCTGGACTCTGGGGAGTTACCAGCAGATTGGAAAGCAGCTAATGTAACGCCTCTGTTTAAAAAAGGGGGCAGACAAAAGGCAGGTAACTATAGGCCGGTTAGTTTAATATCTGCAGTGGGGAAAATGCTTGAAGCTATCATTAAGGAAGAAATAGCGGGACATCTAGATCGGAATAGTGCAATCAAGCAGACGCAACATGGATTCATGAAGGGAAAATCATGTTTAACTAATTTACTGGAATTCTTTGAGGATATAACGAGCATGGTGGATAGAGGTGTACCGATGGATATGGTGTATTTAGATTTCCAAAAGGCATTCGATAAGGTGCCACACAAAAGGTTACTGCAGAAGATAAAGGTACACGGGATCAGAGGAAATGTATTAGCATGGATAGAGAATTGGCTGGCGAACAGATAGCAGAGAGTCGGGATAAATGGGTCCTTTTCGGGTTGGAAATCGGTGGTTAGTGGTGTGTCACAGGGATCGGTGCTGGGACCACAACTGTTTCCAATATACATAGATGACCTGGAAGAGGGGACAGAGTGTAGTGTAACAAAATTTGTAGATGACACAAAGATTAGTGGGAAAGTGGGTTGTGTAGAGGACACAGAGAGGCTGCAAAGAGATTTCGATAGGTTAAGCGAATGGGCTAAGGTTGGCAGATGGAATACAATGTCGGAAAATGTGAGGTCATCCACCTTGGGAAAAAAAACAGTAAAAGGGAATATTATTTGAATGGGGAGAAATTACAACATGCTGCGGTGCAGAGGGACCTGGGGGTCCTTGTGCATGAATCCCAAAACATTTGTTTGCAGGTGCAGCAGGTAATCAGGAAGGCGAATGGAATGTTGGCCTTCATTGCGAGAGGGATGGAGTACAAAAGCAGGGAGGTCCTGCTGCAACTGTATAGGGTATTGGTGAGGCCGCACCTGGAGTACTGCATGCAGTTTTGGTCACCTTACTTAAGGAAGGAGATACTAGCTTTGGAGGGGGTACAGAGACAATTCACTAGGCTGATTCCGGAGATGAGGCGGTTACCATATGATAGATTGAGTAGACTGGGTCTTTACTCATTGGAGTTCAGAAGGATGAGGGGTGATCTTATAGAAAGATTTAAAATAATGAAACAGATAGACAAGATAGAGGCAGAGAGGTTGTTTCCACTGGTCGGGGAGACTAGGGGGCACAGCCTCAAAATACGGGGAAGCCAATTTAAAACCGAGTTGAGAAGAAATTTCTTCTCCCAGAGGGTTGTGAATCTGTGGAATTCTCTGCCCAAAGAAGCAGTTGAGGTTAGCTCATTGAATGTATTCAAATCACAAATAGATAGATTTTTAACCAATAAGGGAATTAAGGGTTACGGGGAGCGGGCGGGTAAGTGGAGCTGAGTCCACGGCCAGATCAGCCATGATCTTGTTGAATGGTGGAGCAGGCTCGAGAGGCTAGATGGCCTACTCCTGTTCCTAATTCTTATGTTCTTATGTTCTTATGTTCTTATATACATGATCGCGCCACCTTTCCTTGCTTATTGCATGTGCACAACTCTGATCGTCAGTTCCACATTTTGTCTCTAACTTACAGTTGCTATTACATTGCTTGAGTGCGTGGAACTGTCACTTTAATTGTTTTGGGCTGCAGGCCTCCTTTAAGAGAGCCTTGCTTGCTTTACCCCAATCCTCTTTTCCGTTTGGTGCCACATGTTGCTCCATCAGCGCTGCACCTCGTGGTCTGGCCGCGGCCATCTTTTTCTTCAGCGCATCACCTCGTGGTTTGGGCACCATCTTTCCCCCATCCACGATATCGACTGCGGTGATCCTTTTCGCACTGGATTCTGCCACCGAAGCTGGGAAGTCGCCTCTGGATCCGATTTTCTTCCTCCGGAGTCCTGCCACTGGAGCCTGGAAGGTGCGTTCGGGTCGTCTCAGCTGGATCATCTCCACGCAGTCATGCTGAGCGGTCTGTGCCTCGGGTGCTGTGCTGGTCTGCTCTCTGGTACCGGGTCCACCCTCAAAGTGAGGGCTTGCTGTGACTCTGAACGCAGAGGACATCGATCGCTGGAGGGTGGAAGTCTTCCCACTTCCAAAGGAACTTCTACATTCACCTTCTGCCGAGCAGCATTGGTCCATCACCTGCAACAATCCACAGAGGTAACTTATGCACTGCGCCATCATGGAGTACCTTTACATTCGCACTACCAACGACTGGGATAAGTTCATCGGTGTAGGTGCGCAGCTTTGTCTGAACTGGGACCAACTTGGGTCGTTCAGCTTGATTGTCCCATAGTCTCTCAAAGGCTTCTTGATTCATTACTGACTGGCTCGCCCCCGTGTCCACTTCCATGAAGATTGGAACGTCATCTATCTCGACTTCCATCTTCAGCGGGGAACACTCAGTGTTGCAGGTAAACATGCTATATACCTCATGGTGGGGCTGAACTGTCTCTCTGCCTCTCGTTTCATAATCCGTGTTGGATTCATGGCCATCTGCAGACTCTACATCGACACAGTGAGTCATTTTTCTCTTACAAAAATGTCCCGCAGTGCTTCGTTGAGGTGGTTGCCGAACTCGCACGGTGCTGCCAGTCTCCTGAGGTCCGTGGCGTATTTCGCGATTTCCTGGCCTTCGGGCCTTCGGTGGTGGCCCTTTGTGCTGCAGCCTTTGCATACATAGTCTTTAAAGCGGCACTGGTGAGCCCTGTGATTCCTTCCACAACACCAGCATGGAGCTACTCGATTAGCCCCCTTTATCGGACTCTGAGTTAAGGGACTCAGGGGCCTGTTCTCTCTTCCCTCAGAGGGTTCGCTCTCTACAGTCCAGCCTCTAAACGGTGCCACTCTGCATCTGCCTAGAACCGCAGGTTGAGGCCATGAATGCCTGGCTCACGGAGATGGCCTTCTGCATGTGACTGTGGTATCTGCTGACAGTAGCTTATGAAGAAGGCCCTCATGGCCAATGCCAATGACAAAAATGTCCCACAGTGCTTCGTTGAGGTGGTTGCCGAACTCGCCAGTCTCCTGAGGTCCTCGGCGTATTCCGCGATTTCCTGGCCTTCGGGCCGTCGATGGGTGTAGAACCAATGTCTTGCTGTGAGGATGCTCTCCTTGGGCTTGAGTTGCTCATGGATCAGGGTTACGAGCCCCTTGTACGTCTTGGTCATTGTCTTCGCTGGTGCCAGCAAGTACCTGAGGAGGACATAGACGGTGGGCCCACAACTGGTTAGCAGGATAGCTCTGCGCTTATCAGCCAGTGTGGCCGGGTCGTCTCCTGCCATATCCTTTGCTGTGAAAAAATGGTCGAGCCTCTCCACAAAGGCGTCTCAATCATCACCATCGGCGAACTGCTGCAACGTACCAAGGGTAGCCATTTTCATGTGAAAATTCGTAATCTCATCGCCAATTGTTGTGACATTAGATGTTCTAATAATGACTCCACGAGGCAATGTGTTGTATTTGAACTGCAGTGACCTTAGTCCTTTATTTGCTATCTCCTGAGTGAGGATCACATCTGGTGGCCTGCCTTTTATACTAGGCCAGGCACACCTGTACAGGTAACCTACAAGTCTCCCACTGCTATGCCCTCTGGTGGCACACCTTGTGATAGTACCAATAGTAGCCATGAAGGATACATGACACCGAGGACTCTTCAAAGTAGCAGAACCATTGCTTGAGCACTCCGCTGGTCTGCTCAATGATGTTCCTAGCGCTGCATGGCTCACATTGTATGAGTGCAGGGCAGGAGTGTTGGGGTTGCGGAGTGTAGTCATGAGCCAGGTGGAGAGTGGATAGCCCTTGTCCCCGAGCAGCCAGCCGCGAGCTTAATGTGGTGACTGGAAGAGAGCTGACACACCGGCCTCGTACAGGATGAATGCATCGTGGCTGCTGCCAGGATAGCGGGCATTGACTGAAAGGATTTGACATGTGTGGTCGCGCACCAACAGCATATTCAGTGAGTAATAGCCTTTGCAGTTACAGAATACTTCAGGATTGTTAAGCGGTGCCTGCAAAGCGATGTCAGTATAGTCAATGGCACCCTACCCCATGGGGAAGCCCGCTTTCATGGCAGAGTTCGTGCTGCTTCTGTCTGGTAATGGGGAAGGAAATGTATTCACTTCTCCTACTGCCGAGAGCATCTGTGACCTCGTGGATGCAGCAATGGACGGCAAACTGGGAGATGTTGGAGATTTCTCCAGTTGCACACTGGAGGGATCTTACTGGGTTAGAAATTGAGCGTGATGCTGACCTTGACTGCCACTGAGAGAGCCATCCTCACCTTTGTCTGAGGCTCAAAGTCTGGTTGCAGGAGGTGGCAGAGCTCTGTGACCAAATCTTTGTTGAAGTGCAACCGTCGAACACACTTTGGTGAAATCTGTCAAATTCCTGTCTGCCTATGTGGAAGTAAGCAGCACCAATTTTTGGCCAACTAAGAAGTTACCCGATGCTGGACCTTTAAATAGCGCTCTTCCTCCTGAACCCAACCGAAACACAACAGCTGAAGCGGTCAAACAGGGAACAAGAGCAAATTTATCTTCTGGGGTGGTAGCGGGCACAGCTGTGCGGGTTGCTACTCGTTATCATGCCGCAAACCCCATGCCCAATTTAGCGGGAGGCGCTGATCTCACCGCGCACGGGCAAAGACCCATTTGTGCCCCATTTGCAGGCTCTAACGGAGTCCAAAAGTACCCCAATTTCACCCAGTATATTTCTAATCACCTGATGTTTTCACACTTTATGTATAAACAAGATAGAACTGATCTTATTTTCATTACTGTTGCTATGATACCATACCGTAAGCAATAACGGAGACACTCCCTGCTTTAGTTTAAAGGTAAGAATCACGTTCCTACAATGTGAAAGTGCTCTGAAGGATGTGTTTAATTCAACAATCTATGATATTTCACCTTAAAACTAAATTATGAAAAGATTTTTTTTCTCTGCACTTTGTGTAGAAAAATGATCAACAGATTGGCCATTTCATCACATCGAGCACACAGAGGAAAATTTCCCCCTATAGCGCATGTATTGAAAATATGCAGTATTGATTTTCACTTGTTCCAATGGCTTGATCTCTGCTGGCAAAGGAATCTGGATTGTAAAACCTTTTGGCTGACAAAAGAAGTTAGTTGCTGGATGAGGGGACTGTAGATCCTTCTGGACGGTCAGACAGGGTGGTCTATAACATTTTTCATCCGTGTCTACCTTGTGCTCTTGTGAAAAACCATTGTTCCATTCATATTATCCTTTTGGTATTTGAAAGACCAGGATTATGTCCCTGCTCATGTTTCTGAAGGTTTGTACTTTGGTCCTCATCTAAGACTCTTACTGTATAGTACCAAATGCACCATGAATAATGCTGAACATGAAGTTTGGACATTTTTTAGTTATTATTACAGTTTTAAAATTGATGGGAATCTTAATGATATGATTTTAATTTCATTTGAGTGCCATTTCTTATTGTTCTGATGGAGATTTTAATGAGTCTGTAGATTTCATAGAAATGGTTCGCACAGAGAATGTTAATACCATTAACCACAATATAAGTTTATGCCATTCGGTAAGTATTTTGCTCGGACTTAAATATGAAATTATTCTATCCCAGTGAAAGCACAATGAGTCTCCAGTAAGTTTGTTAATTAGAATTCTGCCTGACTGCTTTCTCATTTCTTTGTAATTCTTTATGTCAAGTGTAAATGTTCGAATGGATGTGGAATGAAAGGCTCTATTCTATCAGTTTTTTCTGCTCAGAATGCAAGGTCATCTTCTGGTAGGTGTTTTTTACAGTATACTAATCAGGTGGATCCTTGTTTGAACAAATTTGTTGAAATTGTCAATTTGATAATTCAAGTCAAATCCAAATGTGGTCAGTCTACAGGATGACAAGAGACATGACTAAATAAGAGAGCAAATTCTATATTGTTTGGTGGTTGTAAAGTTAATTCTGAGAATGAATAAAAATGCACGATAAAGATAATAAATTAAACAGCTGTTTAATATACATAACAATTTATAGATAAAACAACAAGGCTAACCTGCTTTGAATTCTAATTTAATGTTGGTTGTGCATTCTCAGGTCTGCTAATTGGCATTCGTACAGTTACTGAGTACTCTTTATATTCATAGCAGACCCTGGTGAGCCATTCATTATCATTTTTTATTAAAACACAGTCGTTTGATATCTTTGTTTCTTGGACGAGTTTTGTACAATGTGCCTTCATAGTGTCATTCAAATATAATGGATCCCATGTGTATTACATCATAAACATGTATCAGGGAACACTATATGACATTGCTTTTGCTTGTCAATGTAGATCTCACTTATTTGGAGGAGAGCCTGTTTATAATGTGTTGAGTTGGTTGGGATGCATTTTGAGAGATCCAATTTAAAAAGCACTTAGCGAGCTTCAATCAAAAAGAATGCTGACTTGGTTATATACCCATTGACTTTAATGGGTAAACAACATAGCTGCTTGTTTTAAAACTTAATGTTTCATTTAATTCTGCCCTGCCCAATAATGTTTATATGCTTCGTGACAACCTAATTTATTGTAAAAATTATATATATATATATATATATATATATACATACATATTTATATTTTATTAAACGTGCACCTATTAGTGCTCCGGCAAGTAATGCTTTCTTTCAATTTTCTGCCTTCTTCTGACATATGCTGGAATACTGTGCCAGGAGCATTGGCCACCACTCTATTATTTATTCCATCTTATTTGATCGCGAAGGAGACCACAACTTAGCCCAACCATGCCTCACCCAACATCCATGCACTCACGTCTTGAGCCAGTGGTCACTGGACTGTGAATGTGGTTAAGATTGGGAACATTAGCTGACTTACTTTTCCCTCACTGGCCCAGAGACACTAACCTGGCTGAGATTGGATGGCTAGACAAAGGCTGGGAACTGCATTTGGGATCTCCACAATAGGCAGACCATTTGCTAAATGAACTATTGGAGAAGCAGTATGTTCTTTTTGAACAATTTATATTGAACTTTGTGCTACGTTTAATATTGTAATTTCAGATGACATGATGTCTCTTGGCCTATTTGTGTGGCAATGACATATCACAGACAATGGTTGCATGCACAGATAGATTGGCTCTGAAGTGACTTAAATTGGACCCAATTGTGCTGGTTACAAATGAAACTGACATTTGGATGCTTTCAGATGTTGTTTGCCATTGATATCTCGAACCACAGAATCAGAGCATTATACTCTCATTCCTCTGCTTACTTTCTGAAAGAGCTATCCCATTTGTCTGCCTTTGCCCAGCCCTTTTCATTTTTTTCTTCTTCAAATATTTATCCACTTCCTTTTTAAAAGCCATTCTGCTTCCATCATTGCTGCTGCTGTGACTAGGGTATTCCATGTCCCAACAGACCTCTGTGTGAAAAGGTTGCCCTTCAATCTTTTGGTGAGGATTTAAATTTATGCCTTCTACTTACTGATTCATCAATAAGTGGAAATAGTTTTACTCTATTTAGTTTATCAGAACTGCTTGTGATTCTTAACACCTGTATTGGATTTCTTCTTAACCTCCTTGGTTCTGTTGGGGGAAAACCCCGAGGTAGAAATAAATCGAGTCCGAGACTAGATTAGAGAGTTGAAAACACACACAGTTTATCAATACAAGGTACCGGGGAGTTGCAGGCAGCAACTCAACTTGCATTTACAAAAAATGAATATTTAAAGTCGTAAACCGCAAAGGTTTTTTTTCGTCTTTGTCCCGCTTACTTCCTCATCTTCAGCCAGCGTCTGGTGTGATGGGTTTCTTTCTTGCTCAGCGTCTTGTGACCTTTTCACAATTGCTTATCTCATTCTGTCATAGTACATTTTCTAAAGCACAGCAATTTCGCACGAACGCGATTAACCCTTCAATCCCTCATTTGACCAAAATTTTTCATATACATAATTCTAGGCCAACGTATACCCTGTCTTGATGCAGAAATTGGTGATGTGATGTGCCGGTTCCTGAGTCCCAGGGTCTGCACTCCGGCATCCAGGTTCCCATCTCCTGTCGCAACTCATTCTGTTGCTTGTAAAACCTCATCGGAGAGACGTGAGTCCGGGGTCGGCGAGAGGCCTACAAGAGACCGCAAGAGGCGTCGGGAGGTGCGTCAGAGAGAGACGTGAGTCCGGGGTCAGTGAGAGGTCTACAAAAGGCCGCGAGAGACGGTCGGGAGGTGCGTCAGAGAGAGATGAGTCCGGGGTCAGTGAGAGGTCTACAAGAGACCGCGAGAGGCGTCGGGAGGTGCGTCGGAGAGACGTGAGTCCGGGGTCGGCGAGAGGTCTACAAAAGGCCGTGAGAGGCGTCGGGAGGTGCGTCAGAGAGAGATGTGTCCGGGGTCAGTGAGAGGCCTACAAGAGGCCGCGAGAGGCGTCGGGAGGTGCGTCGGAGAGACGTGAGTCCGGGGTCGGCGAGAGGCCTACAAAAGGCCGCGAGAGGCGTCGGGAGGTGCGTCGGAGAGACGTGAGTCCGGGGTCGGCGAGAGGCCTACAAAAGGCCGCGAGAGGCGTCGGGAGGTGCGTCGGAGAGACGTGAGTCCGGGGTCGGCGAGAGGTCTACAAAAGGCCGCGAGAGGCGTCGGGAGGTGCGTCAGAGAGACGTGAGTCCGGGGTCGGCGAGAGGCCTACAAAAGGCCGCGAGAGGCGTCGGGAGGTGCGTCGGAGAGACGTGAGTCCGGGGTCAGTGAGAGGCCTACAAGAGACCGCGAGAGGCGTCGGGAGGTGCATTGGAGAGCAGTGAGTCCGGGGTCGGCGAGAGGCCTACAAAAGGCCACAAGAGGCGTCGGGAGGTGCGTCGGAGAGACGTGAGTCCGGGATCAGTGAGAGGCCTACAAGAGGCCAGCTGTTGCAGCTACAGGGAGAGGGCAAAAAAGAAGTAGAAAGAAATAGAAAGGTGACGTCACAGCCAAGCTGGTAAGTGATTGGCTGGTGATTGGTTAGTAGCTTTTCTTTTTTCTTTATCAGTAAGTAACCTTTAGCATTGTTGTTGCTAATTTAAGTTAAACAAAGGCTAAAGTCATGGCAGGAGAGCTCGGATACGTGTTATGCTCCTCCTGTACTATGTGGGAACTCAGGGACGCTTCCGGTGTCCCTGACGACTACGTGTGCAGAAAGTGTATCTGCCTCCAGCTCCTGACAGACCGCGTTGCGGAATTATAGCTGAAGGTGGAATCACTCTGGAGCATCCACGATGCTGAGAATGACGTGAATAGCACGTTTAGTGAGTTGGTCTTACCGCAGGTAAAGGGTCCACAGCCAGATAGGGAATGGAAGACCAACAGGAAGAGCAGTGCAAGGAAGGTAGTGCAGGGATCCCCTGTGGTCATCCCTCTGCAAAACAGATACATCACTTTGAGTACTGTTGAGGGGGATGACTCATCAGGGGGGAGCAGCAGCAGCCAGGTTCATGGCACCGTGGCGGGCTCTGCTGCACAGGTGGGCAGGAAAAATAGTGGGAGGGCTATAGTGATAGGGGATTCAATTGTAAGGGGAATAGATAGGCGTTTCTGCGGCCGCAACCAAGACTCCACGATGGTATGTTGCCTCCCTGGTGCAAGGGTCAAGGGTGTCTCGGAGCGGGTGCAGGATATTCTGAAAAGGGAGGGTGAACAGCCAGTTGTCGTGGTGCACATTGGTACCAACGATATAGGTAAAAAACGGGATGAGGTTTTACGATACGAATTTACGGAGCTAAGAGCTAAATTAAAAAGTAGGACCTCAAAAGTAGTAATCTCGGGATTGCTACCTGTGCCACGTGTTAGTCAGAGTAGGAATCGCAGGATAGCTCAGATAAATACATGGCTTGAGCAGTGGTGCAGCAGGAAGGGATTCAAAAATTCCTGTGGCATTGGAACCGGTTCTGGGAGAGGTGGGACCAGTACAAACCGGACGGTCTGCACCTAGGCAGGACCGGAACCAATGTCCGAGGGGGAGTGTTTGCTAGTGCTGTTGGGGAGGAATTAAACTAATATGGCAGGGGGATGGGAACCAATGCAGGGAGACAGAGGGAAACAAAATGGAGACAGAAGCAAAAGACAAAAAGGAGATGAGTAAAAGTGGAGGGCAGAGAAACCCAACGCAAAAAACAAAAAGGACCACTTTGTAACAAAATTCTAAAGGGTCAAAGTGTGCTAAAAAGACAAGCCAGAAGGCTCTGCGCCTCAATGCGAGGAGTATTCGGACTAAGGTGGAAGGATTAACTGTGCAGATAGCAGTTAACGGATATGATGTGGTTGGCATCACAGAGACATGGCTCCAGGGTGACCAAGGCTGGGAATTCAACATCCAAGGGTATTCAACATTTAGGAAGGATAGACAGAAAGGAAAAGGAGGTGGGTTGGCGTTGCTGGTTAAAGAGGAAGTTAATGCAATTTTAAGGAAAGACATTAGTTTGGATGATGTGGAATCAGTGTGGGTGGAGCTACGGAATACCATAGGGCAGAAAATGCTAGTGGGAATTGTGTACAGACCTCCAAACAGTAGTAGTGATGTTGGGGAGGGCATCAAACAGGAAACTAGGGGTACATTCAATAAAGGTGCAGCAGGTATCATGGGTGACTTTAATATGCATATCGATTGGGCTAACCAAACTGGAAACAATACGGTGGAGGAGGATTTCCTGGAGTGCATTAGGGATGGTTTTCTAGACCAATATGTCGAGGAACCAACTAGGGGGGAGGCCATCTTAGACAGGGTGTTGTGTAATGAGAGAGGATTAATTAGCAATCTTGTTGTGCGAGGTCCCTTGGGGAAGAGTGACCATAATATGGTGGAATTCTACATTAGGATGGAGAATGAAACAGTTAATTCAGGGACCATGGTCCAGAACTTAAAGAAGGGTAACTTTGAAGGTATGAGGCGTAAATTGGCTCGGATAGATTGGCGAATGATATTTAAGGGGTTGACAGTGCATGGGCAATGGCAGACATTTAGAGACCGCATGGATGAACTACAACAATTGTACATCCCTGTCTGGCATAAAAATAAAAAAGGGAAGGTGGCTCAACCGTGACTATCAAGGGAAATCAGGGGTAGTTTTAAAGCCAAGGAAGTGGCATACAAATTGGCCAGAAATAGCAGCGAACCCGGGAACTGGGAAAAATTTAGAACTCAGCAGAGGAGGACAAAGGGTTTGATTAGGGCAGGGAAAATAGAGTACGAGAGGAAGCTTGCAGTGAACATTAAAATGGACTGCAATAGCTTCTATAGATATGTAAAGAGAAAAAGGTTAGTGAAGACAACGTAGGTCCCCTGCAGTCAGAATCAGGGGAAGTCATAACTGGGAACAAAGAAATGGCAGACCAATTGAACAAGTACTTTGATTTGGTATTCACTAAGGAGGACACAAACAACCTTCCGGATGTAAAAGGGGTCAGAGGGTCTCGTAAGAAGGAGGAACTGAGGGAAATCCTTATTAGTCGGGAAATTGTGTTGGGGAAATTGATGGGATTGAAGGCCGATAAATCCCCAGGGCCTGATGGTCTGCATCCCAGAGTACTTAAGGAGGTGGCCTTGGAAATAGTGGATGCATTGACAGTCATTTTCCAATATTCCATAGACTCTGGATCAGTTCCTATGGAGTGGAGGGTAGCCAATGTAACCCCACTTTTTAAAAAAGGAGGGAGAGAGAAAACAGTCAATTATAGACCGGTCAGCCTGACATCGGTCGTGGGTGAAATGATAGAATCAATTATTAAGGATGTCATGGCAGCGCGTTTGGAAAGAGGTGACATGATAGGTCCAAGTCAGCATGGATTTGTGAAAGGGAAATCATGCTTGACAAATCTTCTGGAATTTTTTGAGGATGTTTCCAATAGAGTGGACAAGGGAGAACCAGTTGATGTGGTGTATTTGGACTTTCAGAAGGCTTTCGACAAGGTCCCACACAAGAGATTAATGTGCAAAGTTAAAGCACATGGGATTGGGGGTAGTGTGCTGACATGGATTGAGAACTGGTTGTCAGACAGGAAGCAAAGAGTAGGAGTAAATGGGGACTTTTCAGAATGGCAGGCAGTGACTAGTGGGGTACCGCAAGGTTCTGTGCTGGGGCCCCAGCTGTTTACACTGTACATTAATGATTTAGACGAGGGAATTAAATGTAGTATCTCCAAATTTGCGGATGACACTAAGTTGGGTGGCAGTGTGAGCTGCGAGGAGGATGCTATGAGGCTACAAAGTGACTTGGATAGGTTAGGTTAGTGGGCAAATGCATGGCAGATGAAGTATAATGTGGATAAATGTGAGGTTATCCACTTTGGTGGTAAAAACAGAGAGACAGACTATTATCTGAATGGTGACAGATTAGGAAAAGGGGAGGTGCAACGAGACCTGGGTGTCATGGTACATCAGTCATTGAAGGTTGGCATGCAGGTACAGCAGGCAGTTAAGAAAGCAAATGGCATGTTGGCCTTCATATCGAAGGGATTTGAGTACAGGGGCAGGGAGCGGTTACTACAGTTGTACAGGGCCTTGGTGAGGCCACACCCAGAGTATTGTGTACAGTTTTGGTCTCCTAACTGATTCCCAGGATGGCAGGATTGACATATGAAGAAAGACTGGATCAACTGGACTTGTATTCACTGGAGTTCAGAAGAATGAGAGGGGATCTCGTAGAAACGTTTAAAATTCTGACGGGTTTAGACAGGTTAGATGCAGGAAGAATGTTCCCAATGTTGGGGAAGTCCAGAACCAGGGGTCACAGTCTAAGGATAAAGGGTAAGCCATTTTGGACCAAGATGAGGAGAAACATCTTCACCCAGAGAGTGGTGAACCTGTGGAATTCTCTACCACAGAAAGTTGTTGAGGCCAATTCACTAAATATATTCAAAAAGGAGTTAGAGGTAGTCCTTACTACTAGGGGGATCAAGGGGTATGACGAGAAAGCAGGAATGGGGTACTGAAGTTGCATGTTCAGCCATGAACTCATTGAATGGCAGTGCAGGCTCGAAGGGCTGAATGGCCTACTCCTGCACCTATTTTCTATGTTTCTATGTTTCTATATAGGTGTTTTGGGCGTGTGTACGCCACCTTCTGAGACACTGCTTGGTTCTCGTAATTTGAGGGCGGTTGAGTTACAGGTCTGCTCGATAGTAAAGATGACAGTTCTTTGCTTACACAACATTTAAGTAACATACATAGGCAATACAGCATTATTACCACCACCATAAAGATAAACAGACCTTGGATTAATGATGTTCCCATAGATCCTAACCACCCTGACAACCAGTCCCACAACGTGGAGGCTGGTAGTTGCTTAAGCCTTTTAACCTCTTCTTGGATAGGCTCTGCCAGATTGGTAATTTCTTCCAAGCTATCCGGGATGTATGTACAACATTCGGCCCCGATAAGGGCACAGGTTCCCCCTTTTTCTGCCAACACATAGTCAAGGGCCATCCGATTTTGCAGAGCTACTGTGCGGAGGGCTACCATCTCTGCATTAACCTTAACTAGGACTTCAGCTGTATCGTTGGCCACCTGTTCCAGGACGGAAGCCATGTTAATGGATTCCCTTGCCAATTTACCCTCTCCATACCAGGGAAATGCAATGGCCCAGAATCTTTCAGTCTCCGTGATGGCTCGTCTGGCTCTCCAGTGGAGGTCCTTCAGCGAACCCAGGTGACACATGTAGGGTACGATGTAAGCCAGATAACAAGAACCCATCCATTCTTAGGGCAACCAGGGGTAGGCCCTGTGACTGCACATAAAATGAGTCCCGTTGTAGGGCATATACTTATTTATCGCTGGGGGGTCCCATTGGACTGAAAAGTCACAGTTTCCGTTTAATGACGGGAGTGTCACCCTACCCCCTTCGGCAGGTAAGGTAAGGCTATATGTGTGCAGTCACTGTACCCCCCAATATGATCTTCCGGTCGTCCCTGCCTTGTGAGACATTGCCACCCTCCCTGTCCCCCTGTCCCTTCTTACACCTTGTTCTCAGGAACGGTGGTAGATAGGAATCGTTATAGGTTGATCATCTCCACCCACTACACTGTTCTGGATTATACCCTTGGTTATTATTATTATTATGTTGCTGCCGTCTGCCTCTATGGCATAAGAGCCAATGTGTGTGGATCCTGTTCTAACTCCAAACATCCAGTTGGCCGTCTCATTATCACTAAATGGGATTGATTGCCGGGGGATTCCTTCCTCCGAGTGTGTGGGGACATGGGCACAAACCCAACAGCTGGCAACATTGGCTTTCTTGACATAGGTGTATGACATGTACAAAAAGGTGTTTACATACAAGTCTCTCCTGGTCCGTGGGGGTACTCTGGCCTGAGTCCTCCCTCGGCTACATATTACAATCACACAAAAAAGCAAACTGCACATAATATCGCGAAACACATTCATCTTGGATCGTCTTTATTTCTTCCGGCATTTTCTGCTGATGCGTCTGCATTCAGTTTCCTAGAATGTTTATGAAGACAGGGTTATTTGTTTTCTACGCTTGTGCTGAGGTCGTTGGATTCATATTCTTTGAGCTGAGATCAATGTTTCCATCGGCCAACCCCACCCATATCTATGCAGGCGCACGTATCTCCGTTAATTAGGACTTCAAATGGGCCAGACCAATGGGGAGCAAACCCCGTTCGTCCTGGCAGACAGTTTACCATTACCTTCGCGCCGACCTGTGGGACCTCTCCCTGGTCCTCCAATTCCTTCTGTTCGTCCCTGCCTACTTGCTGTTCTCTCACTTCCTTCCTCAATTCCTTAAGTTGCTTACTCAGTTCCAAGACATACTTTCTAATCTGATCCCTCAGGGGTCCTATGTCGGATCCCCCAGTTATGATTCCTTCTGGCAGGCGCATCGCCCTACCTGTCATCAACTCATATGGTGTTAATCCCGTCACTCGGTTAGGAATTGCCCTTTGTCTCATCAAGATTGTGGGTAGTAAAACCGCCCAAGCTTGTCCTGTCTCTTGGATGGCCTTTGCTAGGGCTGTCTACCATCCCAGAGCTTTGCGGGAAGTAGGGGATATGAAACTTCTGTCTAATACCCAACATTGCACAAACCTCCTTCATTATTTGTCCGGTAAAATGGGTTCCCTGGTCGGAATTGATTTGGATAGGGACGCCCCAATGTGGGATTACTTCCTCTGCCAATATTTGGGCCACCGTGATTGCGGTGCAGTTTCGCATGGCGAACGCTTCTACCCACCGCGTAAACTGATCTCGTATTACGAGACAGTATTTCTTTCCCCTTGAGGATGGTAAAGGTCCCGTGAAGTCTATCTGTATACACTCCACGGTTCACTTGGTCGTGGTTGGTGAGCCATTCTAACCTTAACGGCCTTTCCTGGGTTGTGCTGGGCACACGTGACACATTGCTGACAGTACTGAGCTACGTCCCGTCCCATTCCTGGCCACCACCAATCCCCAGTTATGTTTGTTATCATGACGTTCCGTCCGACATGACTGATGCCATGGTGTAGTTCCATGAGCATTTGTCTAATACAAGCCGGGGCTATCACCTTCCCACCTTTCCTCCATACGAAGTTGTCACCCTGGCTCCCTCCTTTTGTGCCCCAATCTTTCTTTTCGTCATCATTTACATCAGCATGTAATCTCACAATGTCTATATCTTCCCTGGTAATGATACTGCATACAACTTCTTCCTGCACTTCTAAGGATATACTTGCTTCCTGTGTCGCTTTATCCGCTGCTTCATTGCCCCATTGGATATTGTTTACTACTTTCTGGTGAGCATTAACCTTGATCACTGCTGCCTCTGCTGTTTTACTGGCGGCGTCTAATAGTAGTCTGATTCGGCCCTCATGTTTGATAGCCTCCCCGCCCGAAGTGACAAACCCTCTCCTTGCCCAGGCAGTGATGTAGTCATGGACTACCCTGAAGGCATCGCGGCTATTCGTATATATATTTGCCCGCCGGCCTTCGGCCAGTTAGAGGGCTTCAGTCAGGGCAGTGAGTTCAGCTACTTGGACTGACAGTCCTCCGTCTAACCTTCCCTTTCGGACAGTGTTTAGTGCTTCGTCTACCACCGCCCATCCCGTATGCGGGGTCCCCTGAATATATTTCCGGGACCCAGCCATGTACAGGATCAGCTCGGGGTTTTCAAGGGGAATCTCACTTAATTGTCCCGGTGAGTCCTCTCATTCCTGTGACTAGCACTCATGAGGCTCACCAAGAGATAAGAGGCCCTCTGCCGGGTTCTCCTCCGTGTCTCGTACAATTTTTACGGACCCCTCTAAGGGAAGTAATACTGCTTCCCATTTGGCCCGGCGGACTTTGGACATGCAGCGCAATTTCCCAGCGTTGAGCATTTCCACCAAGGTATGTTTGGTATGTAGTATAGCCTCCCCTGTCATTACTACCGGCTCACTAACTTTCACCGCCCATGTTGCGCAGTCCAAGGCTGCTACACATCTTGACAGACCTCCTGCCACAGGCGACTGTTGGGTGGAATAGTACGCTACTGGGCGGGCTCGGTCTCCATGCATTTGAGTAACTACTGCTCCATAAAACCCGCCCTCGTTTTCACAATGAATGTGAAACAGTGCATTCATATTTGGCAGTCCTCGGCCTGGTGCCGACATCAGGGCTTCCTTTATCTGGCCGTGTGCTGTTTCTTGTTCCGGGCCCCACTCCACACTTTCTAGAGCTGGTTTTCCTCCCTTAACTAATCTCTGTATGGGTTCCGCGATTGCCGCGAAGTTGGCTATAAAGTTCCCACAGTAATTAAAGAGTCCTAATACCTTACACACTCCTCGGACCGTTTTAGTTCGGGGTATAATGCGAATTGCTTCCTTTCTGTCGTGGGGCATTGTTTTTGTCCCCTGCGACAGTTGGTGTCCCAAGTACTGTACCTCCTTCATTCCGTTCTGAGCTTTCTTGGGGTTTACCTTAAATTCCGCTTTCTTTAAGGCTTCTAAGGTTTCTATTAGAGCCCCCATATGTCCTCCTCTCGTCCTCTGAGGCAATCAACAGATCGTCCACATATTGAAGGAAGGTACTTCGGTAGGGGGCTAAATCTACAGTCTCCAAGGCTCGACTCATAGTTCGGTGAAATATGACCGGACTGTTGTGAAAACCGTGGGGCACTCATGTCCAAGTGTACTGCCTATCCCTGACCGTGAATGCGAATTTACCTTGGGACTCCTGGGCTAATGGTATGGACCAAAATCCATTATCTATATCTAAGACCGTGAATATTTTATGTTCTGGTTTTAGTCCATTAAATATGGTCGCTGGGCTTGCTATGATGGGGTGCTGGCAGGGAGTTACTTTATTTAATGGCGTATACTCTATGGTCAATCGGTATGACCCATCTGGTTTCTTTACGGGCCAGGTTGGCGCGTTCATAGTGCTTTTGGCTTTCCGAATTACACCGTTCCGCAAGAGGTCCTGCACTATTTGTTTTACAGCCTCTCGGGCGTCAGGTTTAATGGGGTATTGCTTATGAGGAGGGTGTTCGGGCCCAGGAATGACTACTGCCTTGGTTTTTACCAGCCCACAATCCTGCTTTGATTGAGCCCACACTTCCCTCATTTGTTCGCATAATGGGCCGTAGTCTCCTGCTGTATCCCAATCTCGGGTGAGAAGTTGCACACTTCCGACCTTTGCGTGATTGTGCAAATTAGTCTGTTTCCCATACGTCGTGATTTTGCATCCTCCCTTATTTCTCCAAACTATTCTCTTATTCTGTGGGTCTATTATTGCCCCTAACTGTTCCAGGAGGTCGATCCCCAATATGGTCCCTTCTGCATTTGGGCATACATAAAATTGTGCTGGGATCAGAATACCGGCTATCTCCAATAGAATTACTTCACTCTGGAGGGCTTTGGTGGCAAATCCTCCAACGCCAGTTATATGGACGACATGTTTAGTTGTGGGTAAGGGAATATCTGTCATAGATACCGATGCTCCGGTATCCACTAACATATCACACTGCCGGCCCCCTTACAGCATTATTATGTGAATACACGGATCCTCTCCCTGCCCCACGGGGGCTGCTGGCCTTCAGTCTCTTCCTAAATCCCTCAGCACTGTGATTAGCTGCTGTCGGTTCATCTCCTCTACTCTAAGGCCTGACTTACTATTTCTTTTCTCTTTGGGCGCCCAACATTTATCAGTGGCATGTCCCCTTTTCCCGCAATTGTCACATCGGACGGTTGGTCTTTTGGGGCTCCTACAGTCGGCGGCAAAATGACCCGTCTTGCCACAGTTGTAGCATTCCCCTCGGCCTGCACTCTTACTACTCTAAGCCGCGGCCACTTCTTGTTTTATTCCCCCAGAGTTAATGTGGCATGCCCACTGGACAGCTTGGTCATCGGTGTCCGCAACTACCACCCCCATTTTTAAGATCTTTTGATGGTCGACCGAAAGGCCATCCTTAAACATTTTCACGAAGACTGGGTCATCTCTGTTCGGGGCCGCCTGTCCCGAGGATTCTTGGTATTGGACCCATAACCCCTCTCCGTAGTCATTGGTGTTTTCTCCTTTTTCCTGGTGGGTCTGCATTATCAATCCCCAATTTGGAGTGGATGCTCCCATTAATGCCTGCATAGCCTGGATGAACCCTGTTCTGGCAGCGTCCCGTTGTGTCCTTGTGACACCCATGGCAGGTATCCATGTGCCGTCACTGTGAGGGGGTGCTAGCCCTGCCCACCGGTCCTTTGGACACTTAGCCCAAAATATTTGGTGGACATCGCGCTCATGCATATCGTGGGTCTTATACAATTCTTCTAACTTTTGCCAAAATTCTACATTTCTCTTCCGTGGTTGTAGGTGCCCCAAATCCTGATTCATCATTTGTTTTTCTGTGGGGGTGAAAGTGTAGTATTGATATCGGGGGTTCCCTCCCTGTATGCCCTGGGTTACCTTAAGAGGGGCTGCCCTTTCTGTATTTACTGAATTTGACCCTTCCATCTCGGTCTCCTCATCAAAGGGAGGAGCCGAGGCCGCTACTGTGGCAACATAAGTCGGAGGGAGATCATAATCTGATCCCCGCCACTTGCCGGTTTGTTCATACTGCATTCTCCATTTCTTATTCTTGGCTTCTGTCTCCTTATTTTTCTTTACTAATTGTTTGGTTTTACTTTGTAACACACATAACTGATATACTAAAAGTACTCCGGCTTTCTTTGCCTTTTTCTGTTTCTGTTTCTCCCACAAATTCTTTTGCTCCTTGGGGACAGCCGAGGGATCCCACCCGTCTTTAATCATTTTATCTATTAAGCCCTTCTGGTCGTCTGCATAGAACCTACTAAGAGACCCTCCCCGCCCCATTCAAGGTCTTACCCCAACGCCATTATGTGATCTGACCTTCCCTCGCTTCCTCTGCGAATGAGTCTCTTCACACGGGCCTACTTCTACTCCGTCACTTATTTATTGCGATGGGATTATCCCTCAACTCTCACACCAGTTCATGCGTATCACACAGTCACTCACAGGCTTCCGCTGTCACTTTGTCCTCCCGGTGCTCCCTTCGACCTTAATCCTTGGTCATCACGTGGGGCATTTGCCCTCTTAGTTCCGGCTCAAGTTAAGTGATTGAGATAGTTTGTGACAATTGAAGTGACGGGGACACTCGTTTCTCTTACACACCACTTATCTTACTTACATTCTACCATATTTCTACTCACTGTGTCTGTTATCAAACCTCTCCGAGTCTCACATGTTTGTTGGGTGTCCGGCAGCTTCACGCCTGTCGGTTCGACGTTCCAATTTCTGGGATGTCGTGAAATCCAACCTTATCCCCGTACGTTCGATCCTCGGTCAGGAGGGCTTACCGGTACACCTTGCTCGCAGCGCCAAAACTGTTGGGGGAAAACCCCGAGGTAGAAATAAATCTACTCCGAGACTACTTTAGAGAGTTGAAAACACACGCATTTTATTAATACAAGGTACCAGGGGAGTTGCAGGCAGTAACTCAACTTGGATTTACAAAAAATGAGTATTTAAAGTCGAAAACCGCAAAGGTTTTTTATCATCTTTGTCCCGCTTACTTCCTCATCTTCGGCCAGTGTCTGGTGTGATGGGTTTCTTTCTTGCTCAGCGTCTTGTGACCTTTTCGCAATTGCTTATCTCATTCTGTCATAGTACATTTTCTAAGGCACAGCAATTTCGTACTAACGCGATTAACCCTTCAGTTCGAATGAAAAGAGGCCCAGTTTCTCGATTTCTCCTCATAACTGAAGCAGTTTAAAGTTTTGTCTATATTCTTTAAAGAGATCGAACTAGTGTTATTATGAACATAGGAATTGTTATCTGAAAAAAGACCAAATCCATTGAGTTCGCCTTCTACCATCCTGATAGTCACATGATACAATAATGTGAGTTGCTGAATAATCATGACAATCAATCTCTATGATTGAGTCGACAACTACACTTCTCTTGCCATATTCAATTCAAATGTTTTCTTTGTCATTTTGATGCCCTTTGGTATTGAATCCATCCATGCCTTTTGGAATCCATCTTAATTATATTGTCAATTTCATCCAAAGCCTGAAATGCTTTATTTCCTTCTTTGGTCTGGATTTTCGGCTTTGCTGATTTCGGTAATGGCGGCGAGGCGTTAAAGACTGCACCTGGAAAGAGTTTGCGCCTCAGTCAACAAAATTGGGCAGCTGGGCCCTGAGTGAAGGGCGGAGCGCTAAGGAAGGTGTTGTGCACCTTTCTTAGGGTGTTAGGCTGGCTGAGCATACGAGAATCCCGAGCTAAATTGCTGGCCCGGGAGGACACTGGGAGAGGCCTGGGGAAAAAAAAGTTTTAAAAATCCACCAAAAACATTCGCAATACATAGCCCACGACACCAAAAATTAATCGCAAAAAAAAAAGAAAAACCAATCACACTTACCTGAGGTGGACATTACTTACCTCAATTTAGCCAGGATAGGTTGGACCACCCATTTTCACAGCGCCCCCTTCAAAATTGGCCCTGAAAACCCCCATGGGATGCTGGAAGCTGATCGCCCAAAGAGCTCATAGAAACACAGAAACATAGAAAATAGGTGCAGGAATCGGCCATTGGCCCTTCGAGACTGCACCGCCATTCAATAAGATCATGGCTGATCATTCCTTCAGTACCCCTTTCCTGCTTTCTCTCCATACCCCTTGATCCCCTTAACCGTAAGAGCCATATCTAACTCCCTCTTGAATAAATCCAGTGAACTGGCATCAACAACTCTCTGCGGCAGGGAATTCCACAGGTTAACAACTCTCTGAGTGAAGAAGCTTCTCCTCATCTCAGTCTTAAATGGCCTACCCCTTATCCTAAGACTACGTCCCCTGGTTCTCGGCTTCCCCAACATCGGGAACATTCTTCCTGCATTGAACCTGTCCAGTCCCGTCAGAATCTTATACATTTCTATGTGATCCCCTCTCATCCTTCTAAACTCCAGTGAATAAAGGCCCGGTTGATTCAGTCTCTCCTCATATGTCAGCCCAGCCATCCCTGGAATCAGTCTGGTGAACCTTCGCTGCACTCCCTCAATAGCAAGAACATCCTTCCTCAGATTAGGAGACCAAAACTGAACACAATATTCCAGATGAGGCCTCACTAAGGCCCTGTACAACTGCAGTAAGACCTCCCTGCTTCTATATACAAATCCCCTAGCTATGAAGGCCAACATACCATTTGCCTTCTTCACCGCCTGCTGTACCTGAGGGCTCACCGCCATCATTGCCGCCCCTCCGAGGTGAAAGCAGAAGCGCACATCACTGGAAAAGCCAATACACGATGTGTTGTTTCATAGTCCCATTCAACCAGGCAGGAGTGCCCTCATGCTTTAGAAACATAGAAACATAGAAAATTGGTGCAGGGGTAGGCCATTCGGCCCTTCGAGTCTGCACCACCATTCAATAAGATCATGGCTGATCATTCCCTCAGCACCCCTTTCCTACTTTCTCTCCATACCTCTTGATCCCGTTAGCTGTAAGGGCCACATCTAAAACCCTCTTGAATATATCCAATGAACTGGCATCAACAACTCTCTGCAGCAGGGAATTCCACAGGTTAACAACTCTCTGAGTGAAGAAGTTTCTCCTCATCTCACTCCTAAGTGGCCTACCCCTTATCCTAAGATTGTGTCCCCTGGTTCTGGTTTCCCCAACATCAGGAACATTCTTCCTGCATCTAACTTGTCCAGTCCAGTCAGAATCTTACATGTTTCAATGAGATCCCCTCTCATCCTTCTAAATTCCAGTGTATAAAGGCCCAATTGATCCAGTCACTTCTCATATGGCAGTCCAGCCATCCTGGGAATCAGTCTGGTGAACCTTCGCTGCACTCCCTCAATAGCAAGAACATCCTTCCTCAGATTAGGAGACCAAAACTGAACACAATATTCCAGGTGAGGCCTCACCAAGGCCCTGTACAACTGCAGTAAGACTTCCCTGCTCCTATACTCAATTCCCCTGGCTATGAAGGCCAACATACCATTTGCCTTCTTCACCGCCTGCTGTATCTGCATGCCAACTTTCAATGACTGACGAATCATGACACCCACGTCTCGTTGCACCTCCCCTTTTCCTCATCTGCCCCTATTCAGATAATATTCTGCCTTCGTGTTATTGCCCCCAAAGTGGATAACCTCACATTTATCCACATTATACTGCATCTGCCATGCATTTGCCCACTCACCTAACCTGTCCAAGTCACCCAGGAGCCTCTTAGTGTCCTCCTCACAGCTCATACCGCCGCCCAGTTTAGTGTCATCTGCAAACTTGGAGATATTACACTCAATTCCTTCATCTAAATCATTAATGTAGATTGCAAAGTGCTGGGGTCCCAGCATTGAGCCCTGCGGCACTCCACTGGTCACTGACTTCCATTCTGAAAAGGATCTGTTTTTCCAAACTCTCTGCTTCCTGTCTGCCAACCAGTTCTCTATCCACGTCAGTACATTACCCCAATACCATGTGCTTTGATTTTGCACACCAATCTCTTGTGTGGGACCTTGTCAAAAGCCTTTTGAAAGTCCAAATACACCACATCCACTGGTTCTATCTTGTCCACTCTACTAGTTACATCCTCAAAAAATTCTATATTTGTCAAGCATGATTTCCCTTTCATAAATCCATGCTGACTTGGACCGATCCTGTCACTGCTTTCCAAATGCACTGCTATTTCATCCTTAATAATTGATCCCAACATTTTCCCCACTACTGATGTCAGACTAAACGATCTATAATTACCCGTTTTCTCTCTCCCTCCCTTTTTAAAAAGTGGTGTTACATTAGCTACCCTCCAGTCCATAGGAACTGATCCATAGTCGATAGACTGTTGGGAAATGATTACCAATGCTTCCACTATTTCTAGGGCCACTTCCTTAAATTTTCTGGGAAGCAGACTATCAGGCCCCGGGGATTTATCGGCCTTCAATCCCATCAATTTCCCTAACAAAATTTCCCGCCTAATAAGAATTTCCTTCAGTTCCTCCTTCTCACTAGACCCTCAGTCCCCTAGTACTTCCAGAAGGTTATTTGTGTCTTCCTTCATGAAGACAGAACCAAAGTATTTGTTGAATTGGTCTGCCATTTCTTTGTTCCCCATTATAAATTCACCTGAGTCCTACTGCAAGGGACCTATGTTTGTCTCCAATAATCATTTTCTCTTTACATATCTATAGAAGCTTTTGCAGTCAGTTTTTATGTTCCCGACAAGCTTCCTCTCGTACTCTATTTCCCCCTCTTAATTAAACCCTTTGTCCTTCTCTGCTGAATTCTAAATTTCTCCCAGTCCTCAGGTTTGCTGTTTTTTCTGGCAATTTATATGTCTCTTCCTTGGATTTAACACTATCCTTAATTTCCCTTGTCAGCCACAATTGAGCCACTTTCCCCATTTTATTTTTACTCCAGACAGGGATGTACAATTGTCGAAGTTCATCCATGTGATCTTTAAATATTTGCCATTGCCTATCCACCGTCAACCCTTTAAGTATCATTTGCCAGTCAATTCTAGCCAATTCACGCCTAATACCATCGAAGTTACCTTTCCTTAAGTTCAGAACCCTAGTTTCTGAATTAACTTTGTCACTCTCCATCTTAATAAAGAATTCTACCATATTATGGTCACTCTTCCCCAAGGGGCCTCGCACAACAAGATTGCTAATTAGTCCTTTCTCATTTCACATCACCCAGTCTCGGATGGCCAGCTCTCTAGTTGGTTCCTTGACATATTGGTCTAGAAAACCATCCGTAATACACTTAAGGAAATCCTCCTCCACCGCATTGCTACCAGTTTGGTTAGCCCAGTCAATATGTAGATTAAAGTCACCCATGATAACTGCTGTACCTTTATTGCACGTGTTGTGTATGCATGCCTGTTTACTGTGTGATGTCTGTAACACTATTATGCAACACTGAATGTACCCTTACACTGTACACACCTTGCCTGTACACCAGAGGGTGCTGCTGCTGGAGACCTAAGGGTTACGTGCACACTGCAGCAACCCAGTATAAAAAGGAACACACAATTTGTTGTCGGCACTCAGGAGCTGCAAATAAAGGACTACAAGTCTACACAGTTTAAGTATCATACCCTGCCTCGTGGAGTCATCATTAAAGGTGCCTACATACACTACAGCACGCATCCCTTATTTCTTGCTTGATGCTGTCCCCAACCTCACTACTACTGTTTGGTGGTATGTACACAACTCCCACTGGCGTTTTCTGCCATTTGGCATTCCGTAGCTCCACCCATACCGATTCCAAATCATCCAAACTAATGTCCTTCCATACTATTGCATTAATTTCCTCTTGAGCCTGCAATGCCACCCCGCCTCATTTTTCTTTCTGTCTATCCTTCCTAAATGTTGAATACCCCTGGATGTTGAGTTCCCAGCCTTGGTCAGCCTGGAGCCATGTCTCTTTGATGCCAATTACAGCATAGCCGTTAACTGCTATCTGCGCAGTTAATTTGTCCACTTTATTCCGAATATTCTTCGCATTGAAGCACAGAGCCTTCAGACTTGTCTTTCTAACACACCTTGCCCCTTTATAATTTTGCTGTAATGTGGCCCTTTTTGTTTTTTGCCTTAGGTTTCTCTGCCCTCCACTTTTACTTTTCTTCTTTCTATCTTTTGCTTCTGCCCCCATTCTACTTCCCTCTGTCTCCCTGCATAGGTTCCCATCCCCCTGCCATTTTAGTTTAACTCCTCCCCAACAGCATTAGCAAACACTCCCCCAAGGACATTGGTTCCGGTCCTGTGCTGACCGTCCGGTTTGTACTGCTCCCACCTCCCCCAGAAACGGTTCCAATGTCCCAGTAATTTGAATCCCTCCCTTCTGCACCACTCCTCCAGCCGCGTATTCATCTTAACTATCCTGCTATTTCTACTCTGACAAGCACGTGGCACTGGTAGCAATCCTGAGATTACTACATTTGAGATCCTACTTTTTAAACTTAACTCCTAGCTCCCTAAATTCAGCTTGTCGGACCGCATCCCATTTTTTACCTATATCATTGGTACCTATATGCACCACGACAACTGGCTGTTCACCCTCCCTTCTCAAAATGTCCTGCACCTGCTCCGAAACATCCTTGACCCTTGCACCAGGGAGGCAATATACCATCCTGGACTCTTGGTTGCGGCGCCGAAATGTCTATCTATGCCCCTTACAATTGAATCCCCTACCACTATAGCTCTCCCACTCTTTTTCCTGCCCTCCTGTGCAGCAGAGCCACCCACGATGCCATGAACTTGGCTGCTGCTGCCCTCCCCTGATGAGTCAACCCCACAACAGTACTCAAAACGGTGTATCTGTTTGGCAGGGGGATGACCGCAGGGGACCCCTGCACTACCTTCCTTGCACTGCTCTTCCTGTTGGTCACCCATTCCCTATCTGGCTGTGTACCCTTTACCTGCGGTAAGACCAACTCACTGAACGTGCTATTCACATCATTCTGAGCATCATGGATGCTCCAGAGTAAATCCAACCGCAGCTCCAGTGCCACAATGTAGTCTGTCAGAAGCTGCAGCCGGGTACACGTCCCACAAATGTAGTCGTCAGGGACACTGGAAGCGTCCCTGACTTCCCACATATTACAGGAGGAGCATAACACGTGTCCGAGCTCTCCTGCCATGACTTAACGCCTAGATTAACTTAATTTGGCAACAATAATGCTAAAGGTTACTTACTAATAGAGAAAAGAAAAAGAAAAACTACTCACCAATCACCAGCCAATCACTTACCCCCTTAGCTGTGATGTCACCTTTCAATTTCTTTCTACTTCTTTTTTGCCTTCTGTCCCTGCAGTTGCATCGGCTGGCCTCCTTGACGAACGCTGGGCCTTTAAATGCCTCCTGAAATCCCTGGACTCGTGCTGCTCCGAGATCCCACCTTCTCGACGAACGCTGAGCCTTTATAGGCCTCCCGACATCCCCGGACTCCCACTGCTCCGAGCTCCCACCTCCTCGATGAATGCTGGGCCATTAGAGGCCTCCCGAAATCATCGGACTCGTGCTGCTCCGAGCTCCCGCCTCCTCGACGAACGCTGGGCCTTTATAGGCCTCCTTTGCTTTGCCTGGGTATGCATTGGTGCATTGCATTCAGAATCAACTCCTTGAAGGACCTGTCATGTATTCAACCAGCATTGTAACCCATGTATAATCCGACCTAAGTTGTACACTGAGAACAATGACCACGAGATGGTGAACTTGTGGGAGACACTGCTAACCTAGACCTTCAGATATAAAAGGGGAAGCTCCACCCACTTCCTGCACTTGAGTGCTATGAAATAAAGGTACAGGTCACAGACTGACCTTCTCTCAAGCATGGGCCTCGTGTGCATTTATACTGTATAGTAAGGACGGTCACAGGTTGAGTCTCTCTGGTGGTTTACGCTCCCTTGTAGAGTGCCTGAGTTGGGGCTCCGGTTGTTGGGCGCTGGCCTGAGTGTCTGCTGTTTGTGATGCCTCAGGCCTGTCCGGACTGTCCACAGTGACTGGGCTCTCCTCCCTTTGGTTCCTGTGTTCGGTCACCTGTGATGGAGTGAACTCTACATTGTGTTCTTCCTCTGCTTCTTCTATGGGCCATTGTCGCTGACCAAGATGTCCGGTAGACCGTGGGTGGCGAACATTGCCCATAGGCTTTCTACCGTGGCAGAGGATGTGCTTGAATTTAAAATGTCACACTCGATCCATTTGGAGTAGGCGTCTACTACAACCAAAAACATTTTCCCCATGAAAGGACCTGCGTAGTCCACATGGATGCATGACCAAAGCTTGGCGGGCCATGGCCAGGGGCTAAGGGGGGCTTCCCTGGGCGCATTGCCCAGCTGGGCACACGTGTTACACATGCGAACACAAAGTTCCAGATCTGCGTCTATCCCTGGCCACCAAACGTGTGACCTGGCAATTGCCTTCATCGTGACAATGCCCGGGTGCCCATTGTGGAGTTCTCTGATGAACACCTCTCTGCCCATCTGGGGCATGATTACACGGTTTCCCCACAGTAGACAATCGGCCTGAATCGAGAGTTCATCCTTGCGCCTGTGAAATGGTTTAAATTTCTCAGGGCATGCTCTGTACATGGCTGCCCAGTCTCCATTCAGGACACATTTCTTGACGAGAGACAATAGCGGGTCTTTATTTGTCCAGACTTTAATCTGATGGGCTGTCACGGGTGAGCCTTCGCTTACAAAAGCTTCAACAGCCATGACCATCTCCGCAGCATGTTCGGTAGCCCCCTCAATGGTGGCTAGTGGGAGCCTGCTGAGTGCATCGGCGCAGTTTTCGGTGCCCGGTCTGTGCCGAATTGTGTAGTCATAGGCGGCTAACGTGAGTGCCCAACTCTGTATGCGGGCCGATGCGTTGGCATTTATGGCCTTGTTGTTGGCCAAAAGGGACTTTAGGGGTTTGTGATCTGTCTCCAGCTCAAATTTCCTGCCAAACAGGTACTGGTGCATTTTCTTTACCGCATATACACATGCAAGCGCCTCCTTTTCTACCATCCCGTTGCCCCTTTCTGCCTGGGACAGACTTCTGGAGGCATAAGCTACCAGCTGTAACTGACCCTTGGCATTGACATGCTGCAACACACACCCGACACCATAGGACGACGTATCGCACGTTAACACAAGTTTCTTACATGGGTCATATAGCATTAACAGATTGTTGGAACATAACAATTAGCGTGCTCTATTAAAAGCCCTTTCCTGGCTGTCCCCCCAGACCCATTTGCGACCTTTGCGTAGGAGCACATGTAGCGGCTCTAGCAGCATGCTCAATTAGGGAAGAAAGTTACCAAAATAGTTCAGGAGTCCCAGGAATGAACGCAGCTCCATTGTGTTACAGAGTCTGGGTGCTCTCTGGATCGCTTCCGTCTTGGACGCAGTAGGGCTGATCCTGTCTGCTGCTACCCTCATCCCCAGGAATTCTACCTCTGGAGCTAGGAAGACGCACTTCGCCTTTTCAGTCGCAGCCCTACCCGGTCCAGTCTGCGTACCACCTCCTCCAGGTTGTGGAGGTGTTCTTCAGTATCGTAACCCGTAATGAGGATGTCGTCCTGAAAAACCACCGTCCCTGGAATCGACTTGAGGAGGCTTTCCATATTTCGTTGGAAGATCGCGGCGGCCGAGCGAATCCCGAACGGACATCTGTTGTACTCAAACAACCCCTTGTGTGTCGTGATGGTGGTTAGCTTCTTCGACTCACTCGCCAGCTCCTGGGTCATGTAAGCTGAGGTCAAGTCCAATTTTGAAAAAGTTTTCCACCGGATAGCGTCGCAAAGAGGTCCTCCGCTCTCGGTAGTGGGTACTGGTCTTGGAGTGACACCCAATTGATGGTGGCCTTGTAATCGCCACATATCCTGACCGACCCATCCGCCTTGAACACCGGCACAATCGGGCTCGCCACAGTCGCTGAATTCGACTGGCGAGATGATGCCTTCCCTCAGCATGCTGTCCAATTCGCCTTCTATCTTTTCCCGCATCATGTACAGCACTGCTCTGGCCTTGTGGTGTACTGGCCTGGCATCCGGGTTTATGTGAATCACTACCTTGGCCCCCATGCCAATGCTTGGTTGAAATAATGAGTCAAATCTGTCCAGGATCTGTGAGCATGATACTCGCTCCACAGAGGAAATTGCATTGACGTCGCTCCATTTCCAGTTCATGACAGCAAGCCAACTCCTCTCCAGTAGTGCGGGACCGTCCCCTGGGACAATCCAGAGTGGCAGTCTGTTCTCCGAATCTTTGTGGGTCATGACTACCGTGGCGCTGCCTAGCACCAGAATGATCTGCTTTGTGTAAGTCTGTAGCTGTGCGTCAATCGGTGATAATTTTGGCCTCCTGGCCTTGGACGCCCACAACTTTTTGAACTGATTGATACCCATCAGGGACTGGCTGGCCTCCGTGTTTAGCTCCATTGATACTGGGATGCCATTGAGAAGCACTTTCATCATTATCGGTGACGTCCTGGTATATGAACTGTATACGTGCGCCACATGAACTCGCTGAACTTCAGCTTCCAGCGATTTTCCCCAGTGTTCATTTCTGCAATTTCTGCAGGTATTTTGATCATCTCTGCAAACTCCGGCTGATTGTGTGCCTCCATGCCTCCAGCATGAGCTGTGGTTTGAAACAAAAGGTCCCTTGCCAGTCGATTGTCCCTGAGTGCCCCTGTTATTGCTAGTGGCCATGCTCGCGTGGTTTAAATCCCAGTTTCTTGTCGCCATTAATACGTCCTTACTATACAGTATAAATGCGCACGAGGTCCATGCTTGAGAGAAGGTCAGTCTGTGACCGGTCCTTTATTTCATAGCACTCAAGTGCAGGAAGTGGGTGGAGCTTCCCCTTTTATATCTGAAGGTCTAGGTTAGGAGTGTCTCCCACAAGTTCACCATCTAGTGGTCATTGTTCTCAGTGTACAACTTAGGTCAGATTATACATGGGTTACAATGCTGGTTGAATACATGACAGGACCATTCGTAGTTCCTCCACTATCCTAGCCATAATCAACCTCCCTGGACCATTCTCACAAGACTTCTCAAGCATTTAAAGTTGGCCCTCTGAAAATTTGGCAATTTTGCCGCCGACTGCCATTTCTCAACATGCAACACATATCTGCATTCAACAGGTGACTGCTGCACCATATGCCTGGAGGAATGACTACATAAAGTTCCCCATACCCAAGCAATGCTTGAAAGGGCTGTGGGCTTCTCCAGGATTATGAGCTACCCAAAGGTACAGGGCTGCATTAATTGTACCCACATTGCCTTTGGAAGATTCCGAGCTGTACAGGAACAGAAAAGGCTTCCACTCCATTAATGTGCAGCTCATGTGTGATGTCATGCATCGCATCATGTCAGTTGTTGCAAGATACCCTGGGAGCTCCCATGATGTGTGCATCTTACACAAGATCATTATATCTGCCATGTTACAGCAGCAGCCAGAAGGGCAGAGCTGGCTACTGGGAGACAAAGGGTACGGCCTCGCCACCTGGCTCATTACGCTCCTACGCCTAACCCGGATGGAAACTGACCGAGAATACAACATGTTGCACATTGCGACATGCAGCGTAATATAGAGGACCATTGACATCTTGAAACAGTGATTCAGATGCCTGGACCATTCCGGAGGCTACTTGCAATACTCGCCTAAGATTGTCGGTCAGCTCACTGTTGTGTGCTGCATGCTGCATAACTTAGCCATCATGAGGCAGCAGCAGTGGATAGTGGAAGACCAACCTGAGGTGAGAATGGCTGATGATGATGAGCAAGATGCAGATGACGAGGTGGAGGAGAATGAGGACGAGGAAGCTATGCAACTACCTGAACCCGGAGCATGACGGCGGAGGAGGGAGGGCCGTCGTGCCACTTTACGGTTGCTCGAGCCATGCACCAGCAGCTTATCCATGAATGCTTTGATGCCTGAATGCTCAGCGGCAAATATTCCAAATGGACCCATGTTTACTGTTTGGACCTGTTCCATAATGTTGTATTATGTTAATGGAACACATGATGGAAATAATTCTTGTTTACTTCAAAAAGTTGTGTTAATAATGGAACAAATAATGTAAATTATTCAGTTATAATGTAAAATATATTTTATTCAAAAATTTAACAAACATTTGTTTGTACTTAACTTAAATTTAGTAACAAAATTCTTGTATCAAATTTTAAAGTTAAGATCACTTACAAACTTTATCACTTACAAACTCGAAGATCACTTAAAAACTTTCAGATCACTTACAAACTTTTAAACTTGTAAATTTACATAACTTACAAAAAACTTTTAATTTGAGAAGAGTTAAAACAGTAACAACAATAATTACAACAACAGCAGCAGCAGCAGCAGAGAAAGGCTGCACCCATCTCTCCTCCACCTTATTCTAAGATGGCCCGCTGCACTTGGTCTTGTTGACTCCACCCTGAAGGGTGCAAAATTCGTGGGAGAACCCCCCCCGCAGTGTTTGGACTCATTGGAAAGAAAATTTAATTTGGAACTATCTACCAGAAAGTTTGAAATCCTAAAGTGCACATGAAAGAAAGTACAAACTTTAATCAAATTTGGGATTTTATGAGACAAATTTAGTCTGTGTGGGCAGGACTAGAGAACTAAAGGATGGCTATCCTACAAAGAAACTAGTTTGAGTATTGAAGCTGCCTAGGGCATTTAAACTGAAATAAATTGTCTGGAGAATTATGGATACTCAAAAATCCTTCTCATAGGAGACATTAACATAGCAACAAATAATCCAGAGATAGCTAACTATCAGCCTGAATCTGGAAAGCCATTTCAGCATATGCATAACAAACAAAGGCCCATCCAGCCCGCGTGGAAAAAACCCAAGCACAAACAGACATTGCAAATAACAAGCTAATATTTCCATCAAGAAACAGATTTAGAAGATCAGCACACCCGAAAGTTAACATTTTAATGAGCCCACCAAAATATGACAAAAAATTATCGTGCCCGCCAGAATTAAACAAAGAAATCTGAACTGATTTGGCGTGAAGATTAGGACAGCTCCAACAGTATAACTTGGCCCTGTTTTAACAAAGGGTATGCTATGCAGTTGCTGCTGCCTCAGAAGATACTGCTAGGGACTCTTAGCATCAAGAAGGGAGAGAGACCACCGCAGCAGTTGTAACTAACTTCTCCAGCCTCGACGTCCTGAAATTGGAAAAGGAAGGAAGAACATCACAATCAAGGCAGCAACCGACCACAGCCAATGTGGTACCACCAAAACCACCACAATCGACCAACTTCGAAACAAAACTCCACGAGGAAGAAACCGAGGAATCAAAAGTTTCTCCTCTACAATCTAAGTCCTGACTACCAACAGGTGAAAACATTACCTAAAGAGACTGTAAATCTATTTCTAACGAAAGAAAATGGGTACTTACCCAATAAGTCCCAAACGCGCTCTACCGCATCAGCGGACACTACCCAACTGAAGATTGCGCAGTAAGAAGTCTTCTCCGACGTTCGGGGTACGGCAAGCAGAACCTACAGAATCAAGCGAATCCCGAAATCGCGAACTACTGCCAACTGACCATAGAGGATTGGTAAGCATAGTCGCTGTTTGCCCTGGAGTCTAATCTAGTCAGTGTTAGGTATTGGGAGGTGGGAGGTGTGTTATTCACTGTAACCCCTTTGAATGTGTGATGTACTGTTCTTTATTTGAGTGATTCTAAGTTTGACATTATATTTTCTTGTCGTTAATAAAACCCAAAGTTCTTTTTGCACCAAACTTGTTGTCTCTTGCTGTTTATCACGTCCCCCAAATAAATCCAGAGTCTAGAACCCAAGGGAGTGGGAGCGATTTGAACCGCTCAGAAGGTCAGAGGTGAACCTGACCCTCGGGACCACCCCTTAAAACCCCTGCCTGCAGGGGTTTCTTGGGTTGGTACCAAGCTTATTCTTTTGAACATCTTGGGTAATGCGCACTTCTTGATTTGGGGGCGGGGGGGGGAATGGTGGGGGGGGTGGGGGAGCAGGTGGTAACGTGGAAGGCCTGGCTTGGGCCTCTTCAGAGGCTGGTCTGGGGATTGGAGTTGGAGTAGCAGTTGATTCTTTCAATGGGCATGGGGTCTGGGCATGTTCTGGGCAGCAGCTAATTCCAACATTCCCTCCCTCATGTGCCCTGACAGTGTGTCAACGACGTGTGACATTTCCTCTCTCATTTGCACTAACATTCTTTCCACTGCCTGAGACATTCCCCCCCCTCATGTTTTGGACAGTGTTCCCAATTATTGTGTTGTTACTTCTCCCGACAGTCCTGATACCTCATCACCCACCCCACTGATGATGTCCAGGAATGATTGTCTAAGGTCTAATGCTCTCCACACTCATTGTCATCATCTGAGCAATATCTGTCAGATCCTGCACCTCAGAAGAGCGCGGTCGAGCTCCCTTCCCCTCCTCACCCTGGGTGTGTGTCGCTGCAACCCACTGGGACCCACAGCCTCGGACTGTGTGAAACCATGGAATGTCCCAGAAGCACTCATACCACCCAGAAAAGGGGCTGGCAGCTTAATGGGCGGCACCTGCACCTCCTCCAAAGTGAGTACAACAGCGGGGGCTTCATCCATCACCTCCCCCTTCCACTCACCCTCACCCCCATGCTCTTGGTCTGGAGGGTGAGATTGGAAGATGTTCTCCTCTTCAGGCTCATCCGCGTCTGAATCTTCTTCTGCATCATCAGGGTTGGCCTCAAGTTCTTCAAAATATAACAGAACAGATAAATGGTTAGCAGCAGAGGAGGGGGCAGGGTGGGGGGCATGAGTAGGCTCACACAGCGCTAACAGCAGGCTGATTTGAAGGACCATGATGAATCATTGTATCAACCGAAGCGTAGCTGACGGAGACATCCCCATGAACTGAAGCATGGCTAGCCTGCGCAGTACTTAACATCATGAACTGAAGCATGGCTAGCCTGCGCAGTACTTAACATTTAGCAAAGCTAGACTATAATTTGCAGGATTTACCCTCTCCCTCGTGTGTGGGCCCAGCATATGCAGTGGTGGTTGCTTTTCTCCAGGCAGGACCCATTAAAGCAGCGACCCTCTCTTCCAAGGTTGTCAGTGGGTGCAGATTTGCCAGGCCTTCTCCTGTTTGAGTTCTTTCCCATTTGTTGTGTGCCACATTCCTCTTCAAAGATAAAAACATAACTTTTTAGAGAGGGTATCTTTCTGTTGGGTGGGACATATACAGATGTTCACAATTGCAATTCCATTGACGAAATGAAAATATTACTTACACTCAGTACTTTACCAAAGTCCTGCCATTTCTTTTTGTACTGGTTTCCTGACCTCGAGGTGGTCACCATTGCACAGTAATCTTCTGCAGTTGTTCCAGCGTTTCTTTATTTCTTTTTGTGAAACTTTCATGTGACCTCTGCTGGTGTCCAGCTCATGCCATCTGTCCTCAATTACAGTGCCTCCACTTCATCCTGCAAGAAATTCTTGGTCTTTGAGCCGCATTGCTTCTTTTATTGTAGTTCTGATTTTTCCAATGAGAATTAAAGTTCTCACACACAACTGGCTCTTTAAAAATTGCCGAATGCAGACTGGGAGCTGTACCGGGTATGCGTGCCCATAGCAATCACGTCAAAAATGTCCTTTTTTTTCGCGCATGCGCAGAAGGTGGGGGGGGGCATAATTTTTTCGATGCAGACATTAGGCGCCACCCCCTGAAGCTGAAGGAAAGGCTGCGTGGCGCCAATTTCCAAAAATAGAATGGGAAACTTGGTACTATGTTTTGGAGTAGTCGGGGCCAAGAGAAACGAGCGTAACTCTGGCAATATGCCAAAAAACAACATTGAGGAAAATTGAGCCCAATATCTCTATTGAAATATGTCATAGATGTCAATGTAACATCATCTTAAATTATGTGCTTAATCTATAGTGGGGCTTAAACTGACAGCCTTCTGACTCAGATGCTAGAGGGCTACAATTAAGCCAACTGGAAACGTAATAAGAATTTCTCAAACAAAAGACTTCAGTGTTACTGAATGTTCCATGTTTTCCATGAAGATTGATATTTATGAAGTTATGCTATTTTACCCTGTCATCTCAACAATCGTACACTTGCAGAATAATGATTATCTCATTCAAAACTGTAGAATTTTTGGAGATTGCACACATATTTTAGAGGGGGCGGTGTAAATCTAAATAAGATTACGTATATCTTGTGAAGGTGAATTTGGAAACTTTAGTAAAGGGTTGCAAGTGAACGTATCGGTTTTTATTTTACATGTTCTGATAACTCACTCAAGTGGCCATTCTCCATGTATGAAACATAGAAACATAGAAAATAGGTGCAAGAGTAGGCCATTCGGCCCTTCGAGCCTGCACCACCATTCAATATGATCATGGCCGATCATGCAACTTTAGTACTCCATTCCTGCTTTCTCTCCATACCCCTTGATCCCTTTAGCCATAAGGGCCACATCTAACTCCCTTTTGAATATATCTAATGAACTGGCCTCAACAACTTTCTGTGGTAGAGAATTCCACAGGTTCACAATTTTCTGAGGGAAGAAGTTTCTCCTCATCTTGGTCCAAATGGATTACCCCTTACCCTTAGACTGTGGCCCCTGGTTCTGGACTTCTCCAACATCAGGAACATTCTTCCTGCATCTAACCTGTCCAATACCATGAGAATTTTATATGTTTCATGAGATCCCCTCTCATTCCTTTAAATTCCAGTGAATATAAACTTAGTCGATCCAGTCTTTCTTCATATGTCAGTCCTGCCATCCCGGGAATCAATCTGGTGAACCTTCGCTGCACTCCCTCAATAGAAAGAATGTCCTTCCTCAGATTAGGAGACCAAAACTGTACACAATATTCAAGGTGTGGCCTCACCAAGGCCCTGTACAACTTCAGTAAGACCTCCCTGATCCTGTACTCAAATCCTCTCGCTATGAAGGCCAACATGCCATTTGCCTTCTTCACCGCCTGCTGTACCTGCATGCCAACTTTCAATGACTGATGTACCATGACACCCAGGTCTCGTTGCACTTTCCCTTTTACGAATCTGTCACATTCAGATAATATTCTGCCTTCCTGTTTTTGCCACGAAAGTGAATAACCTCACATTTATCTACATTATACTGCATCTGTTATGCATTTGCCCACTCACCTAACATGTCCAAGTCACCAAGCAGCCTCTTAGCATTCTCCTCACAGCTCATACTGCCACCCAGCTTAGTGTCATCTGCAAACTTGGAGATATTCTATTCAATTCCTTCGTCTAAATCATTAATGTATATTGTAAATAGCTGGGGTCCCAGCACTGAACCTTGCGGTACCCCACAAGTCACTGCCTGCCATTCTGAAAAGGACCCGTTTATTCCTACTTTTTGCTTCCTGTCTGCCAACCAGTTCTCTATCCATGTCAGTACATTACCCCCAATACCATGTGCTTTAATTTTGCATTCTAATCTCTTGTGTGGGACCTTGTCAAAAGCCTTTTGAAAGTCCAAATACACCACATCCACTGGTTCTCCGTTGTCCACTCTATTAGTTACATCCTCAAACAATTCTAGAAGATTGGTCAAGCAGGATTTTCCTTTCATAAATCCCTGCTGACTTGGACTGATCCTGTCACTGCTTTCCAAATGTGCTGCTATTACATCTTTAATAATTGATTCCAACATTTTCCCCACTACCAATGTCAGGCTAACCGATCTATAATTACCCGCCTTCTCTCTCCCTCCCTTCTTAAAAAGTGGTGTTACATTAGCTACCCTCCAATCCATAGGAACTGATTTAGAGTCTATAGAATGTTGGAAAATGACCACCAATGCATCCACTATTTCTCGGGCCACTTCCTTAAGTACTCTGGGATGCAGACTATCAGGCCCTGGGGATTTATCAGCCTTTAATTCCATCAATTTTTCTAACACAATTTCCTGACTAATGAGGATTTCCTTCATTTCCTCCTTCTCGCTGGATCCTTGGTCCCCTAGTATTTCCAGAAGGTTATTTATGTCTTCCTTAGTGAAGACAGAACCAAAGTATTTGTTCAATTGTTCTGTCATTTCTTTGTTCCCCATTATAAATTCACCTGATTCTGACTGCAAGGGAGATACATTTGTCTTCACTAATCTTTTTCTCTTCACATATCTATAGAAGCTTTTGCAGTCAGATTTTACGTTCCCTGCAGCTTACTCTCAGACTATTTTCCCCTTCCGAATTAAACCCTGTGTCCTCCTCTGATGAATACTAAATTTCTCCAGTCATCAGGTTTATTTCTTTTTCTGGCCAATTTATATGCCTCTTCCTTGCATTTAACACTATCCCTCATTTCCCTTGTTAGCCATGGTTGAGCCACGTTCCCCGTTTTATTATTACGCCAGACAAGGATGTATAATTGTTGAAGTTCATCCATGTGAACTTTAAATTTCTGCCAATGTCTATCCACCTTCAACCATTAAAGTATCATTCGCCAGTCTATCCTAGCCAATTCATGTCTCATACCATTGAAGTTACCTTTCTTTAAGTTCAGGACTCTAGTCTCTGAATTAACTGTGTCACTCTCCATCTTAATGACGAATTCTACCATATTATGGTCACTCTTCCCAAGGGGCCTCACACAACAAGATTGCTAATTAATCATTACACAACACCCAGTCTAGGATGGCCAGCACTCTAGTTGGTTCCTCGACATATTGGTTTGGAAAACCATCCCTTATACACTCCAGGAAATCCTCCTCCACTGTATTGCTACCAGTTTGGTTAGCCCAATCTATATGTAGATTAAAGTTACCCATGATAACTGCTGTACCCTTAATGCACGCATTCCTAATTTACTGTTTGATGTCATCCCCAACCTCACTACTACTGTTTGGTGGTCTGTACACAACTCCCACTAGCGTTTTCTGTCCTTTGATGTTCCGCAGCTCTAACCAATCCGGATTCCACATCAACCAAGCTAATGTCCTTCCTTACTATTGCATTAATCTCCTCTTTAACCAGCAACGCTACCCCACCTCCTTTTCCTTTCTGTCTATCCTTCCTGAATTTTGAATACCCCTGGATGTTGAGTTCCTAGCCTTGGTCACCCTGGAGCCATGTCTCTGTAATCCCAATTACATCATATCCGTTAACAGCTATCTGCAGAATTAATTCGTCCACCTTATTACGAATGCTCCTCGCATTGAGACACAGAGCCTTCAGGTTAGTTTTTTTTTGATACCCTTTGTCCTTTTTGAATTATATTGTAATGTGGCCCTTTTTGATTTTTGCCTTTGATTTCTCTGCCTTCCACTTTTCCTTATATCCTTTCTACTTTTTGCTTCTGCCCCCATTTTACTTCCCTCTGTCTCCCTGCATAGGTTCCCATCCCCCTGCCACATTTGTTTAAACCCTCCACAACAGCACTAGCAAACAGTCCCACTAGGACATTGGTTCCGGTCCTGCCCAGGTGCAGACCGTCTGGTTTGTACTGGTCCCACCTCCCCCAGAACCGGTTCCAATGTCCCAGGAATTTGAATCTCTTCGTCTTGCATCATTCCTCAAGCCACGTATTCATCTTAACTATCCTGCTATTTCTACTCTGACTAACATGTGGCACTGGTAGCAATCCTGAGATTACTACCTTTGAGATCCTACTTTTTAAACTTAACTCCTAGCTCCCTAAATTCAGCTTGTAGGATCTCATCCCGTATTTTACTTATATCGTTGGTGCACGACAACAGGCTGTTCACCCTCCCCCTGCAGAATGCCCTGCAGCTGCTCGGAGACATCCTTGACCCTTGCACCAGGGAGGCAACATACCATCCTGGAGTCTCAATTGTGGCCGCAGAAATGCCTACCTATTCCCCTTACAATAGAATCCCGAACAACTTTCGCTCTCCCACTCTTTTTCCTGCCCTCCTGTGCAGCAGAGCCACCCATGGTGCCATGAACTTGGCTGCTGCTGCCTTCCCTTGATGGGCTATCTCCCCCAACAGTACCCAAAACAGTAAATCTGTTTTGGAGGGAGATGACCGCAGGGGACCCCTGCACTACCTTCCTTCCACTGCTCTGCCTGATGGTCACCTATTCCCTATTTGCCTGCGTAACCTTTACCTGCGGTGTGACCAACTCACTAAACGTGCTATTCATGACATCCTCAGCATCACAGATGCTCCAGAGTGAATCCATGCACAGCTCCAATGCCACAATGTGTTCTGTCAGGAGCTGCAGCTGGATACACTTCCTGCACACATAGTAGTCAGGGACACTGGAAGCGTTCTTGATTTCCCACATAGCACAGAAGGAGCATGACATGGGTCTGGGTTCTCCTGCTATGACTTAACCCTTAAATTAACTTAATTTGGCAATAATGCCAAAGGTTTCTTACTGATAAGAAAAGAAAAAGATAAAGAAAAAAGAATAACTACTCACCAATCAACCAGCCAATCACTTACCCGCTTGGCTGTGATGTCACACTTCAATTTTTTTTTTACTTCTTTGTTTTACCTCCAGCCTCGATCTCCTGGCTGCCGCCGACACTCCTCCTCCCGAGCTCCGCGCCCTTTTTATGGGCCTTGATCTCCCGACTGCCATCGCCGCTCCTCCTCCCGAGCTCCGCACCCTTTTTATGGGCCTCGATATCCTGACTGCCGCCTTCGCTCCTCCTCCCGAACATGAATTTTGGCACGGTATTAGACTGTAGGTGGCATCATGGGTCTTGCCATTATTCAGTATTATTCACAAATGTACTTTGTGGCAATGACCACTGGACAGCACGCAGGATTGAAGTTTCTGGATGTCTTTTGTTTCATTTTCCACGCTTTAGCCCAGTTGCATTGAAGTCAATGGTGACTGCTGCTGTCTCGGGCTCAGTTACCTCAGGGTTTCAACAGGTAACCTTCCTGTCTGACTATTTCTGTACTAGATTGGGGGTTGCATTTGTTCACTGTGACCATCAGGAGAAACTTCAACAATGAATACAATGTCAATTGTTCACGACATAATTCATTGCCAGTGAAGCTGAGCTTCCTGTTTGTTCATCTGCCAGCGAAAGTTACAGATGGAAGTTATTTACAGACAGAGACCTTTGATTGCGCGGATCTTTCCATTGTGTTATTTTTAGCTTGAGTTCCTGGTCAAGCATCCATATCTCAGACGAGCATGAACGTCAGTTGAACACAATTTGTTGCAGGTTGCTTTTAATATCTAGATATTCATGTATTCAAATGGCACGAAGGCTTATTGAAATGTGTGTACAGTTTTGTGAGATGGAAAATATAAAAGAAAGGAAAAAGGATCTTGCATTTCTATATTATCAAAGGGAGTTGAATGAAGTATCAGTGAACTGCATTGCAACTGATCAAGGTTGTTGGTCTTGGTAGAGCAAATACAAAGCGCAATAATTGTTGTTATATACATGAGATAATTTTGGCAGGTGGAACCAAAAAGTGGTGGAATTGTTGCACAATTAATCATTGCAGACTCCAGTAAATGATATTGTAACAGTTCCTGGGCACAAAGCTTATTCAACATTTCAGGATATTTTAGGGGCACATTTTAACTCATCCGCATGGTTGGAACTCGGTAGGAGGGCAGTTAATCTGTAATGGGAGTCTAATATTCCGCTCAGATCCTGCCAACTGCCATTCTAAACAGCAGCTGCCAAGAACACATGGCTGCATTGGTGGGGTCCTTCTTTAGATATGGTGCCATCGGATCCCAGCTGCCATTTTAATGTTGGCCTAGAGAGGGGAAGCGGCTGCAGCTTTCCCAGCTGGCAGAAGCAGGCCGAAGGCTGATAACCGGAAGAAGACGTCCCTCAAAGAAAGTGTAAGACTTGCCCCAGACTCTCCCCAAATCACTAACCGCTCCATAACCCCTGTCCCTGCACTTTGCTTGGGCCTGCTCCCAAGCCTCCAAGCTGCATGATGTTAACAGCTAGGCAGTTGACTTGCTGCCTACTTCCCAGCTGTTTTGGTCGGGATGTCAGTTGGCGGCATGTTAATGAGACCTGGCTCTTAAAATTGGACGGGCCTCCCGCTGCCACTCCCGGAAGGGCCAGCCACACACTAGGCCGCTTTCCCACCCAGGAATTAAAATTGCCCCCCAAATTGGTGTCTACCATCTTCGCGTTGTCTTTTGTCATGCAGCATAATGGAGCTGTTATTATAACTACCACTCAGGCATGATTTTTAATTGAAATAAAGACCTTAGTGATAATCCTAGATGTTTCTATGATCACTCCGATTGGAAATGGGCTAGGAATACGAAAGGAAATTGAGGCTAATTCCTGTGCCTATATTTACTATCCCTCATCGTTATTGAACATGCGGATTACAAGCAGATACGGTCTGTGCACATTCTATATACTTGAGTATATACTTGAAAAGAAAAGTACAAATAGTCCCCAGTCTTCACAGGAAGTAGGGTCAAGACATAGGGAATTGAATCCAAGCATATGGTCCAATAGATATTAGAGCCAATTGTTGGAGTGTGCGTTATGAACCTGAAAAGTGTATTTCAAATTCTGAAGGGTACAGCTTCTAAGATTGGAAATTGAATAGTTGAGAAATGGTAGCTATTCAGCTGTCAACTATTCACAGTAATGGAGAGTCAATGAGAACCTGACACACTTAGCTGACGTGATCCCCAAGCGCCTGGAACCTCGTAAAAAACTTGGAAAAATCATTAGGTCATTGACAGTTTACCTTTGTCACAGTGACAAAGGATGTCATTTGTGACTTTTATGAGAGCAGTTTCAGTACTGGTACAGAGTCAATAACCAGATTGAAGGGAATCAAACAATTAATTCATGGAAAGATGGTCACGGATTTGGGAGGCGACAACACGTTCAATTACTTTGTACAGGAAAGGGAGGTTGGAGATGGGGCAATAGCTAACAAGCAAAGTGGGGTCAAGGGTTGGTTTTGAAGAAGTTGAAGCTTGCATGAGGAATAGCCGCCCAGCGGATCATTAAGCAGCTGATGCCCACTAAAATGACCTGCTAGCACTCATTAATGAGGCTGCATGGCATTCAACTAATGCCCTCGTCTAACAATGACCAGCTGATTAGGTGTTAACTCGTCATTGCAGAGGATTTCGAGTGCTACTTAAAGGTATATCAACCTTTATTGTTCACTTGCTGCTGGAGGTTTAAAGTAGACTTTTGAAAGACATCAAGAGATTTTCTGGAACACTTTGTCCAAGACTTCATCAACACTCTATCAACATTTATTCTGTAAATTCTCTGAGGACTTCACCTAAAAAGAGTGAGTGCTGTGCTACTCCATTTTGTTGGACACCCTATAGGAGTCACCAGGAGAAAGGGAGTGCTTGATCATGGGCATCTTGCTTGGGGTCCCCTTGGGCTGCAGGAGGAATGGGAAGAGGACATGAGGCCAGGCAGAGCAGCACCAGCTGCTGCAGGAGAGAGGGACAGGAGGGACAGGAGAATGAAGTAAACTCCTTGCCCCTGTGCAGGTATAGGACATCTCTCCTCCTCTGGACCTCATCCACCAGGACCTCCAGTGCCACGTCCGAGAACCTGTGCACCCTATTACTCATTCCTTGAGCCATCCTGAAATGGGCCGCTGTGTTCAAATCAGCCCACTCCACACCTTTAGTGGATGTGGGTGCATGGAGCCCATGTATAACTGCTCCACGAAAATTGCATCTAATCAGTGTTTTAGTGCTAAACCAGCAAGTTCAAATGACGATAATCAGCAATCAGCAATCAGCAAAATTGCATGCTAAAACCAGACTTTCAAACTGGATTGTATATTAACATCCATTTAGCACCTGTTTTCACCCTCCAGTGCAGTGCTGAGGGAGTGCTGCACTGTCGGAGATGCCGTCTTTCAGATGAGACGTTAAACTGAGGCCCCATCTGCTCGTTCAAGTGGACATAAATGATCTCAAGGCACTATTTCGAAGAAGAGCAGGGCAGTTATCGCCGGTGTCTTGGCCAATATTTATCCCTCAATCAAAATAACAAAAAAAACAAATTATTTGGTCATTATCACATTGCTGTTTGTGGGAGCTTGCTTGTGCGCAAATTGGCTGCCGTGTTTCCTACATTACAACAGTGACCACACTCCAAAAGTACTTCATTGGCTGTAAAGCACTTTGAGACGTCCAGTGGTTGTAAAAGGCACTATATAACTTCAGGTCTTTCTGTCATTCTTTCTTTCTCTTTTTTCTTTTTTTCTTTCTCTTTTATTCTTTCTTTCTCCAAAATAACCCCCTTCAACTGTTCCCAGAGAGAAAGGTGTTAACTGACAGATAGGCCCCGGTATTTAGGGGGAGGCGAGGAGGATGCAAGGGAAGACTGAAAATGGCCAAAGAACCCAGCATGGACAAATTTAACGGCAGGAACTCAATATAATTTTTTTGTTCCGTTTTCCGCCCGGCAGCTGGTCACTGGCCAGGTGCGAACACCAGCTGTAATTGGGAGGAGGGAAGGCCAGTGATCGGGGCTAGCGGGGAGAGAGACTATGGGTGCTGGGGGCCGAGAGAGGCCATGAGGCTCTGCGGGGGCGAGGGCGCGAAGGTCAGCAATCATGGCAAGGAGGAAGAGATAACGTGCAATCAGCAGTGAGGAGGCTGAAGTATTCCTTGAGGCTCCTCCTGGCCCACAAAGTGTGCTGGTAAAGTTACTTAACTTGGGGAACCGACAGTTCCCACTCCCTTCAATGACCCCCTGGGAAACCCACGCAACAGCAGTGAATTTTAAATTGGGCTCCCAATTGCACTGTGGGAGCCCGATTTAAATATGTTCATGAAGTGTCCCACCTCTCCATGGCGGAATACTCAGATGGCTCGATATCCGCTGCATGCGCTGTGTGTTTGAGACTTGTTCCTGTATTTAAGTCGTGGTAGGATTAATATCAAGGCCATAAACTTACATACCTGTAAAATTTATCATTATGTCACCATAGCTGCTAACCTGTCTGGTTAAGGGTGGGGAGGAGTTTAAAGCAGGTTAGTGCCCTTTCTTGAACTGTTTGTAAACTTCATCGTCGCGGCAATTAATCAGCAGAGAGGAGGATTGGTTGTAACAGGAGTTGTTAGGAGTTGGATTATTTTGATAAGCACTGCCAGAGATGTCTCAGCTTGACAAATAGAGACTGAGAAAAAAACTAAGGAAGCCTACCCAGCAAAGCCGCAGCCTCAGTTGACTAGTTGGCACCCAGGGGTCAAATTCGGCTCTTTTGAGTATTGCCTCATGCATTTCACCATGCCAATTCAGAGACACAAAGTGGCACTTTATTTAATAGTCTCACGGCCATCGAGGCCTTTTGCATGACACAGCGCAGTTACTGCAGCCATTACTTTAACACAGAATCGAGGTATTGGGTGGGGAAGTGGGCTGCAATTGTTATGCATACACAAATAATTTTTTTTTTTAAAGAGTCTTTGAATGCATCACTTATGTTCTAGAATAGTTAATTATCGAGAGTCACAGCTGTCATGTTTAACATGCTACCTCGCTCATGGTTTACCGCAAATTAGATGTAAATGGAGGGAGCAGTCGAATTTTTGATTTAAAGTTTGCTGCAGTAAAATGTGTTTGTGTAATAAAATGCCACAGCAACACATTGCTTTTTGTGAGCGTTATTTGTATTTTGTCCCAGGAATGTGACAACTGCTGTGTTCCGCTGCAGTGTACAGTGAATCTTTTAAAGGACTACCTTCACGAAAAGGTATGGTTTTTGTGGGGGAAGGGGAGAGGAGCCACATGCCATTTTGTTCGGATTTGTGCATGAGGACGGGCTTCCAAATTATTGACATCATTGTGCTGTGCCTTTGCAAGCAGGCACAACAGGCTTCCAGAGATTTTTCATGTAAGTGTTGCTTTTTGAAAGTCTCCCTCCTTCTCATGTGATCATGCACTTCTTCATGCACTATTACATTGAGTAAAAATCATCCAGTGGCATTGATGGCACTAAAAAGTGCTGCAATTTTTTAAAAATTGACAGAACGACCAGACAAACCATTACAATAATTGTTGCTTTTAGATGCCCCTTAGCTGCTTCCTTTTCTAAAGCTTCCTCTTTGGAGAGAGGAGAAATTTACATTTATATAGCATCTTATCATGTCTATCACAAATGTCCCAATTACGTTGAAGTGTTGTCATGCAGGTGATTGTTGTTATGTAGGTGAATGCGGCAGCCATTTTGCGCACAGGTACGAGATGGTCTGGGCATTGCATACTCCTCCCCTACTGTCAGTGTTATTATTTGAATTTACATGACAGGCACTTTTGTGAGACAAGTTTTGTCTCTTCTGACAGTCATTTTTATCTTTTACAAGAATTAGTTGAGTTTCATCCATTCTGAGGTTGAGCTTTGAACTGAATTTCAGAGTTCGATGACACCTCATTGTTCAACCACTTGGAGCTACTTGATCTGCCTGGGTTGTAATATGTCTGCTTACCTCAGCATTTAAATTTAGAAGTCAATATAACTGACTGAGTTAGAATTTTCTTTATTTGGTAGACTTCGGCCTAGAAATAAAATCTCGCCGCACTCATTTTTCAAGCATAAAACAAATGCCTAAGCAGGAGTGTGTGCACACTCATTCCAAACCACAGGTATTACCACCCGCCATATTGGATCAGGCTCCTCCGTAGGGCACGTGCCATAGGTACTAAAAAGCCTCAATAAAATATTTTAAAATGGTCCAATGCTTGTTGTAGGACTTTTTGTGAAATTGGTCTGCCCCAGTGCCAGATTCACCATGTAATAAACTCACTCAGCAACTCATGGCACAAACAGGCAGCAAGGACCCTTCAGCAGCACTATGTAAAGGGCACATCCAATGCACACAGCTTAGTAACTGGGTTGATCTTCCAGGCTTTTAATTAATTAATTTCCAGGCATTTTTTTCCCCACCTAATTCCTGCTTTTTACAGGCAATTTCTGACTTCTCCTAGGAAATTTTTGTTGGTGCTGGGCTGCATTTGACTGCCATCAAAACAGTTTAACTGGAGTCTTCAGAGGTCTGTTAGGTCTGTCTTTGGGGCTGGAGGATGAGGGGAAGCAGCCAAGAAGACAGGAAAGATCAGGGGCAGCTGGGAGAAGAGGGAAGAGGAGGGCTCTGCACAGGAAACCATAGCCACAACAGGACTTCAGGGCGCACTTCTCAAACCTTAACTTCACTGAGCAGCAATGTGACAGGCAATTTTGTTTCACTAAGCACGCTTTCACCAAGCAATGATACCTGCTGCAGCCACAACTATTTTGAGTTGTACCTGTAAATCAAGTTTAATACAAGTGCCCCCTTATTAATGGGGCACTAAACTGACAAATAAACAAATTCAACTTTAGACGTTACGTGGTTCAAATTAAAATTTGGTTGCTGGGGGTGATGATGCACTTCAGTCCCTCCGATGCCCACCTCTCGTGGAAGGCCGTGAGCGTACCCTGCTGCAGCCACAACTCGAGCCTTAAACCAAAACATGAACATCACTGCCTATGGTTGTTAGGTCACTGTGCTCCTTAACTTTTACACCGCAGGGTAATTCCAGCTGCAGCAGATGACACTAGTTTTCTGTTCACCGCTGTATCACCTCCACGTTCCCCTCCAAGTCACACACCATCCTGACTTGGAAATGTTTTGCCAATAGCAGCACCTGGGCAAGTGCAGGAGGAGGAGGAGGAATAGGAGCAGGAGGAAGAGCATCATGAAGCAAAATCGACCTGCAGTGCCCCTAGCTACCAGAGCTCTCAGTCAGCAGCTCATCCAAGAATGCTTCATGTGAACCATCCCTCCCATCCCAATACACCAACAGCCCCGCAATTTTATATCAACACCACTCCCTTCACAAATATTAATGCCATCACAAAACCCAGAATGAAAATGAATGCAACAACTCAATTCTTTCGGTGAGTAATATTTAACAGGAATAATTAAGAATGATCCTTCTGCAAACCTTGTCTTTTGTGGTAGTTTACCTATCCTACTGCTCCTATGAGATGTGTTCCCACTGGCTACAGCTTGGGAGGTGAAAGGCTGCTGAGCATCTTTTCAGGACACCACATGGCCGAGGTGGGTGACCTCAAGCTCTTGGTTTTGAAGGCCTGGCTGCAGACTGCAGCATCATGGCGTGCGCTGAGGCAGTCTGGCACAGCTGGCTGTGTGTAGGAACTAACAAGGGCACTGGCAGAGAGGATGGTGGGAGAGCAGGCATGTTGTCGACCCTGACAGAGGACAACAGGTGCCTCTCCCGTGGAGCCATGGCCACTCTGCTGGCTCTGCGCCTCAGCACTCCTATGGCTCTACGCGAGAAATGAGTGCAGGATTGGCGTGACACTCCGGAAGCCTTTGTCTCCACTGGCCCCCAGAACCAAAATGGCAGTCATCTGAGCTTCCATGGCCGCAATGGGAGGGCAGTGGCGGGTGCCACTGCGTTCATTAAACTATCCACTCGCTCGATGTTCAACACAATGGTCTCCACACTCTTCAAGAAATCTTAACACAAGTTGGAACTGAAATTGTCCATGCTCTGAGCCACTGTGCACAACACTGGCCACTCAGATTTCCTGGTTATACTCTTCAAACTTCTTCGGTAGCCTGAGCGAGAGAGAGAGAAAGGAGAAAGAGAGAAAGAGAGAAAGAGAGAAAGAGAGAAAGAGAGAAAGAGAGAAAGAGAGAAAGAGAGAAAGAAAGAAAGAAAGAAAGAAAGAAAGAAAGAAAGAAAGAAAGAAAGAAAGAAAGAAAGAAAGAAAGAAAGAAAGAAAGAAAGAAAGAAAGAAAGAAAGAAAGAAAGAAAGAAAGAAAGAAAGAAAGAAAGAAAGAAAGAAAGAAAGAAAGAAAGAAAGAAAGAAAGAAAGAAAGAAAGAAAGAAAGAAAGACTTGCATTTCTATAGCGCCTTTCATGACCATTGGACGTATCAAAGTGCTTTACAGCCAATGAAGTACTTTTGGAGTATAGTCACTGTTGTAATGTGGGAAACGCTGCAGACTATTGCGCACATCAAACTCCCACAAACCGCAATGTGATAATAACCAGGTAATCTGTTTTTGTTTTGTTGATTGGGGGATAAATATTGGCCAGGACATCAGGAATAACTCCTCTGCTCTTCTTCGAAATAGTGTCATGGGCTCTTTTACGTCCACCTGAGAGGGCAGACGAGGCACCTCCAACAGTGCAGCACTCTCTCAGTACTGCACTGGACTTGAACCCACGACCCTCTGACTCAGAGGCGAATGTGCATCTGGTGTATGATCTTGCACTCCAGTGAGCTGGCAACTGTGGCGTTCCATTTTTCTGTCCTGTCTCCTGTACATATGTAATTCACCACGTGAAAATCCCCTCCACTAAAGTAGCCATGGTGCCATTCTCTGAGCTGGTGCTTGCTAGGGTCAGGTCGAATAATGCTGCCACTTGAGAAAAGCTGGCATCTTCTTCCTGAAATGGCAGAGGGGCGTCAACATTTTCAGCACCTGAAATGAAAGACCGGGACAAAGGTTAGAACAGAGAGAGATGCGTGGCTGGTGAAAGCAGCTGCAGTTTGTTATGCAGCGAGTGTAGAGTGAAATAAAGGCGATAATGGAAAAGGAAGGTAAAGTGTGAAGAAACACTCTGTCACATTTCCTCCAGCATTGCCATTCTCCACAGCCACCATGCTGCCCATGACCATATGGCCAGCACAATTTCTTCTATATATGTGCTGGCGGGCTCGGCCTCCTCCAGTTGTGGCCTCCTGTCATAAATTGCCTGCAACCATCTTCTGCAAGAAAGAAAGGAGTGTGTTTGTGACAGCCTTGTGTACTGTTTTCAGAATGTGCATGTCATGGTGGAACAGTGCAAGATGTGAGGTACGGGGAAGTGAGGGTTGTAATACTGGTGGGACCCATTATAGACCCAATCCAGGTCCGGACTGGGGTCAAACAACCCTCTTCTCAATCTTCCTCGTTGCCATGCTCCACCTCACAGTCAACAAACTCCCCGCTGGAGTGGAACTAAACTACAGAACCAGTGGGAAGCTGTTCAACCTTCGCCACGTCTGGGCCAGGTCCAAGATGTCGAGCTGCAGTACGCGGATGACGCCAGCGTCTGCGCACATTCAGAGGCTGAACTCCAGGACATATTTGACGTATTTACTGAGGCGTACCAAACCATGGGCCTTACGCCAAACATCCGTAAGACAAAGGTCCTCCACCAGCCTGTCCTCGCCACACAGCATTGCCCCCCAGTCATCAAGATCCATGGTGCGGCCCCGGACAATGTGGACCATTTCCCACATCTCAGGAGCCTTTTATCAACAAAAGCAGATATTGATGAGGAGATTCAACACCGCCTCCAGTGCGCCAGTGCAGCCTTCGGCCGCCTGAGGAAAAGAATGTTCGAAGACCAGGCCCTTAAATCTACCACCAAGCTCATGGTTTACAGGGCTGTAGTAATACCCGCCCTCCTGTATGGCTCAGAGACATGGACCATGTACAGTAGACACCTCAAGTCGCTGGAGAAATACCACCAACGATGCCTCCGCAAGATCCTACAAATCCCCTGGGAGGACAGACACACCAACATCAGTGTCCTCGTTCAGGCCAACATCCCCAGCATTGAAGCACTGACCACACTTGATCAGCTCCGCTGGGCAGGCCACATTGTCAGCATGCCAGACATGAGACTCCCAAAGCAAGCGTTCTACTTGGAACTCCTTCATAGCAAATGAGCCAAAGGTGGACAGAGGAAATCTTACAAGGACACCCTCAAAGCTTCCCTGATAAAGTGCAACATCCCCACCGACACCTGGGAGTCCCTGGCCAAAGACTGCCCTAAGTGGAGAAAGTGCATCCGGGAGGGCGCTGAGTGCCTCGAGTCTCACCGTCGAGTGCATGCAGAAGACAAGCGCAGGCAGCGGAAAGAATGTGCGGCAAACCTGTCCCAACCTCCCTTCCCCTCAATGATTGTCTGTCCCACCTGTGGCAGTGACTGTAGCTCTCGTATTGGACTGTTCAGCCACCTAGGGACTCATTCTGAGAGTGGAAGCAAGTCTTCCTCGATTCCGAGAGACTGCCTATGATGATGATGATTGGTGGGAGTAGAGGGTGCAGATTGTGTGAGTAGGAGGAGAAGGAGTTGGAGTGAAATGTGGTGCAGTGATTGTAGGAGAGTGAATGGAAGTGTGGGAGGGGAGTATTGAGAGTAGTGAGTCTGCAGGTGCTGGAGGTGTGAGGAGAGAGTGAGAGTTCTGAGATTTAGGATTCTTACATTGAGATCTCTGATGAGGTCATTGCCATTTTTTCCACATTGCAGTCATATCCTTGGAGCTAATCTCCTGGTATCTACCTCCTCTGCAACCTTTTCCCACTGGTGGCGAAAGTGTTGCCTGGTGGGCTCTCTGATCTCCGGGGGGAACTGGATCTCCCTCCTCCTCTCCACCACCTGGACAGGGCCCTCAATGCACCATTGGAGAACCCCGTGGCCCGATCTGCAGATCTTGCACCCACTTGTTTCTTCAGATGCATTCCTTCATGTCTGTTGCCAATGTGCAATTCACATTTAAGAAGTGGTGGCTGCCTTTAAATGGCATTGGTCAAGCCCAATTGCTCACTGCCTCAAACAGTCGTGCAGGCAATAAATAGCATGGGTAGCGCTGCCTGCACATCTGACTCATTATAATGAACTAGCAGCACCAATTTCACATGGTCCCTGGGACCACCAGAACAGGTGTGAGCATTGAGTGCCCCGCCTCCCGTACTCCTCTTTTTGGACATGATTGAATTTCGAGGCCTTGGTCTCACCATGGATCAGAGTGCTGCACTTCATCACTGGTAGTTGAGTTCAAATTAAGCCCGGAATGATGGGCTGAATGTCTCCTTTTAATACTTGCTGTGGCAGTTCTAAGTCTAACTAGACTCAAGCCAGTTTCTGGTCAGTACAAAATAGCCAAAGTGTGGCAATTATTTGGCAGTCTTTGTCAGAGTTGCTGTAAGAGTGGCTGGAGTGGGTAATTGAAATGTCACTCTGAAGTAGTAAGAACATAAGAACCTAAGAAATAGGAGTAGGGGTGGGCCATACTGCCTGCTCCGTCATTCAATCAGACCATAGCTAATCTTCTACCTCAACTTCACTGTCCTGCTCTATCCTCATATCCCTTGATTCCTTTAGTGTCCAAAAAGCAAGACTGTTCTGTGGTTAGAGCTGAATTGTATTTGTGGGGTGGATTAGACAGAACCTGACATGGGAGTGTTTGATGCTGACACTAATGTTCCTTACACAGAGTGCCATTCTTCAATTTCTGAGCACAATAATGAATACCTCCTTTCAAAAAAAATTGATTGAAAACTTCTTTGTCTGCTGGTTTACACGATACCAATCCATAAAAGCCACCAAAGGTTCTCCTGACAAACTGGTGATGCAGTCTGTTGAACTGCAAGAGCACTGGTGCACTGTGATATACATCCAAGGTTGGAATAAAATGTTGGGATGCAGCCATTTAATTACTTAGCACTTAGCTTTTAATAAGGCCTCTGACAACGCACTACTGCAGCGCCTCTATTCATCTGTGTTTGCCAATTGAGAATGATAAATGCCAACATAGATACATATTTGTTCAAAAGAAAGAAAGAATTAAACTGAAAAAATAACTGGTCAAAATAACACCAACATAATTACACAGAAACCCATTGTGGCATTTATAGTGTTATAATATAATCAGTTGTAAAAGTCATAGGGTATTGAAAGAGGGACCTATACGAATATCACCAAATAAACAGCAGGAAATGACATTTAATTACATTGTTGGCTTAGTAACAGGGAATAACCCATGATAACATCCCTTGCTTAGCAACCATGTATCCCTCAGTAGACTGAATTTAAATCTGTTTATATTGTGTGTGATTTCAACATTCATGTACTGAGACCAAATCATTGCACATTGACAGATACAAATGACATTTCATTCCCCCACTTTGTAATGTCCATTTTAGGCTCTCAATTATTATATTTCCTCACATTTGTGCATACTTCTTTCTCCAGGGAGATCTGAAGAAAGAAGCGCTCAGCTCCTCTGGCATTTTGAGTGTCAGTGGTGCTTCCAGTATAACTGACAGAGTGAGTGTTAGTTGGTTCCCAAGGTCTAATAGAGTCAGCTGTTGCAGAGGTTCTAACTCATGAGCTTGGTGGCATTGACTCGTTCCAAGCTGAAATTTCTTGACTGAAGATTTGTGTCATGTGATTAAATGTCTTGGTAATTTACTACTACATGAGCCTCTTGAAATTGTTGAAAACTAATTATAGCCTATGGAAAGAAAGTAAAAGGTCCACAAAATACTACTAGAATAGTTATCCCCTTTCTCTTGTTTCAGTAATGGTAATTATGTGCTTATTGCTCTACTGAGACACTATGAAGTTATTTAGCCACTAATGAATCCATTGAAAGCTTTCTGACCAAGAAGACACCCTTCCCACACAATTTTATTTGCTGGCTGGATTGTAAAAGGTATGGGCATATTTTGACTGTTGAGAAGTGTCTAACAGTTTTTATGTGAACTAAAACAGATGGGCTGCCAAAGATGTTTTTTGAGGAGTGTATAAATGGATTTTAAATGAATGCTCAGGGCCGAAAACTGGCAATTTTAAAGAACAGCGATACCAAGAAGTCTATTTTTAAGTATTGAAGTCAAATCTACTCTTTCAAAATTCTTTGGATCACACTATAGAATTGGGTGAAAGTGCATGCATAAAGGGCTGGGAGGCAATGTTTCCTCTAACATTTTTTTTGCTGCTTGGTATCTTTTCCAGCGACCCGTATGGGACCTCCCGATTAGGGCATGGCTGTGGGAAATATTGGTGAGAGGTTGTTATCCATGGCGATGATTGATTTGTTATTTGGATCCAGTGGGGAACGGGATATCTGGCAACATTGAGCTAAGGGGTTACGGGACTGATCTGGCATTGTTTCTAGTGTGCATGACTCAGAAATCTTAACCCAATTACACACAAAGATACTTCAATGTTTTGTTGGAAGAGGTTTTGGGGGAGGGAAGTGTGAAATATGTGGACTTGTATTTACTCTGTACAGCCACCAGAGGGCTCATCCCCTGGAGTCCCAAGGTGATCCCATAATCCCTTGGGAGCACTGGTATTTAAGGACGCTCCACGGGTTGGAAAGGCACTATGGAGACCTGCAATAAAAGACTACGGTCACACTTTACTTTGAGCTCACAGTGTTCAGTCTGATTCTTTCTCGATACACAACAACTGGTGACGAGATACAGATAGCGAACCCAAAGATGCAGAGAACAGTGGGCATCCTGGAGAAATTCTCGGAGGGAGATGATTGGGAAACTTTTGTGGAGCGACTCGAGCAATACTTTGCGGCCAACAAGCTAGATGGAGAAGAGAACGCTGTCAAACGAAGGGCGATCCTCCTCACCGTTTGTGGGGCACCAACGTATGGCCTCATGAAAAATCTGCTCACTCCAGCGAAACCCACGGGAGAAATTGTACGACGATTTGTGCACACTGGTCTGAGAACATTTGAACCCGAAGGAAAGCGTTCTGATGGCGAGGTACTGGTTCTACATCTATAAAAGATCTGAAGGCCAGGAAGTGGCGAGTTATGTCGCCAAGCTAGGAGGCTTTGCAGGACATTGCGAATTTGAAGGACATTTGGAGCACATGCTCAGAGACTTTTTCGTACTTGGCATTGGCCACGAAACCATACTTTGCAAACTTTTGACTGTAGAGACCCCAACCTTGAGTAAGACCATAGCGATAGCCCAGGTGTTCATTGCCACCAGTGACAATGCGAAGCAAATCTCTCAGCACACAAGTGCTGCTACAATACTGTAAACAAAGTGATGTTGTTTTCGAATCGTAATGTACAGGCAAAACACACATACCTGCAGCTGAACATCCTCAGATGTCTCAGAGTCCACCATCAAGGGTGATAAATGCAAGGCCATTAACACCTCGTTGGCGCTGCGGGGGTGATCATCGTTTCCATTCATGCCGATTCAAAGAGTACGTTTGCAAGAGCTATGGAACAATAGGACACCTCCAATGAGTGTGCAGGCGAGCTGCTAAGCTTGTTAAACCTGCAAACCACCATGTTGCAGAGGAGGACAGATCCACGGAGGATCACAATGAGCCAGAGCCTCAGAGCGAGGAGGCAGAAGTATATGGGGTGCACACATTCACCACGAATTGTCCCCTGATAATGCTGAATGTTGAACTAAATGGAGTCCCAGTGTCAATGGAGCTGGACACGGGTGCGAGCCAGTCCATCATGGGCAAAAAGACTTTCGAAAGGTTGTGGTGCAACAAGGCCTTAAGGCCAGTCTTAACTCCAGTTCGCACGAAACTAAGAACTTACACAAAAGAACTGATTCCTGTAATCGGCAGTGCTCCTGTAAATGTCTCCTACAATGGAGCGGTGCACAAGCTACCACTCTGGGTGGTACCGGGTGATGGTCCCACGCTGCTCGGCAGGAGCTGGCTGGGAAAGATACGCTGGAACTGGGATGATGTCCGAGCGCTATCGCCCGCTGACGACACTTCGTGTGCCCAGGTCTTAAACAAATTTCCTTCGCTGTTCAAACCAGGCATTGGGAAATTCCAAGGAGCAAAACTGCATATCCACCTAATTCCGGGGGCACGACCCATCCATCACAAGGCAAGAGCAGTACCGTACATGATGAGAGAAAGAGTAGAGATCGAGATCGACCGGCTGCAAAGAGAGGGCATCATTTCACCGATTGAGTTCAGCGAGTGGGCCAGTCCTATTGTCCCAGTCCTCAAGGCAGACGGCACTGTCAGAATCTGTGGCGATTACAAAATAACTATTAATCGTTTCTCCATGCAGGAGCAATACCCACGACCAAAGGCTGACGACCGCTTTGCAACACTGGCGGGTGGAAAGACGTTCACGAAGCTGGATCTGACTTCAGCCTACCTGACGCAGGAACTGGAGGAATCATCAAAGGCCCTCACCTGCATCAACACACACAAAGGTCTTTTTGTTTATAACAGATGCCCATTTGGAATCCGATCATCGACGGCGATATTCCAGAAAAACTTGGAAAGCTTACTGAAATTGGTCCAGCACACTGTGGTCTTCCAGGACGACATCTTGGTCACAGGTTGGAACACAGTTGAGCACCTGCAGAACCTGGAGAAGGTTTTTAGTCAACTCAACCGCTCAAAGTGCATTTTCCTGGTGCCTGAAATGGAGTTCTTGGGAAGGAGGATTGTGGTGGACGGCATCAGGCCACCAACGTGAAGACGGAGGTAATCGAGAATGCACCGAGGCCACAGAACATGACGGGGCTGTGGTCGTTTCTGGGACTCTTGAACTACTTTGGTAACTTCTTACGCAGTCTCAGCACACTACGAGAACCACTACATGTCTTACTATGAAAAGTGGGCGAATGGGTTTGGGGCAAAAGCCAAGAAAATGCCTTTGTAAAAGTGAAAAAATTGTTATGCTCAAACAAATTGCTTGTGTTGTATGATCCATGTAAGTGTTTGCTACTAGCATGTGATGCATCGTCATATGGCGTATTGCAACAAGCTAATCATTTCGGGAACCTGCAACCGGTTGCTTATGCATCCAGGAGTCTGCCTAAGGCTGAGAGAGCCTCCAGCATGATTGAAAAAGAAGCGTTAGCATGTGTCTATGGGGTAAAGAAAATGCATCAATACTGTTTGGACTAAAATTCGAATTGGAAACTGACCATAAGCCACTTTTCTCCCTGTTTTCCGAGAGTAAAGGGATAAATACCAACTCATCGGCCCGCATTCAGAGATGGGTGCTCACGTTGTCCGCATTCAACTACGCCATCCGCCACAGGTCAGGCACAGAAAACTGCGCCGATGCTCCCAGTAGGCTGCCATTGCCCACCACGGGGGTGGAAATGAAATAGCCCGCAGATCTAGCCATGCTTATGGAAGCATTTGAGAGTGAGCAATCACCCGTCACTTCCCGCCAGATCAAAACCTGGACAAGCTCGGACCCCTTATTATCTCGAGTCAAAAGCTGCATGCTTCACGGGAGCTGGTCCAGTGCCCCAGTGGAAATGCAGGAAGAGATAAAGTCGTTCCAGCGGCGCAAAGGTAAAATGTATATACAGGCAGACTGCCTTCTGTGGGTCAATCGAGTAGTGGTTGCCAAGAAGGGCAGAGACACCTTCATCAATGACTTCCACAGAACGCACCCAGGCATCGTAATGATGAAAGCGATAGCCAGATCCCACATGTGGTGGCCTGGTATCGATGCGGACTTAGAGTCCTGCATTCACAGATGTAATACATACTCGCAGTTAAGCAATGTACCCAGGGAGATGCCGCTAAGTTTATGGTCTTGGCCCTCCAAACCGTGATCTCGAGTACACGTCGACTATATAGGTCCGTTCTTGGTTAAAATGTTCCTTGTGGTTGTAGACGCGTACTCCAAGCGGATTGAATGTGAGATAATGTCAGCTAGCACGTCCGCTGCCACTACTGAAAGCCTGCAGGCCATGTTTGCCACTCAGGCTTTACCCGATGTCCTGGTGAGCGACAACCGGCCATGTTTTACCAGTGCTGAGTTCAAAGAATTCATGACCTGTAACATAGAAACATAGAAAATAGGTGCAGGAGTAGGCTATTCGGCCCTTCGTGTCTGCACTGCCATTCAATAAGATCATGGCTGATCATTCCTTCAGTAGCCCTTTCCTGCTTTCTCTCCATACCCTTTGGTCCCCTTAACCGTAATGGCAATATCTAACTCCCTCTTAAATATATCCAATGAACTGGCATCAACAACTCTCTGCGGCAGGGAATTCCACAGGTTACAACTCTCTGAGTGAAGAAGTTTCTCCTCATCTCAGTCCTAAATTGCCTGTCCCTTATCCTAAAAATGTGTCCCCTTGATCTGGACTTCCTCAACATCGGGAACATTCTTCCTGTATCTAGCATGTCTAGTCTAGTCAGAATCTTATATGTTTCAATGAGATCCCCTCTCATCCTTCTAAACTCCAGTGAATAAAGACCCAGTTGATCCAGTCTCTCCTCATATGACAACCCAGCCATCCCTGGAATCAGTCTGGTGAACCTTCACTGCACTCCCTCATTAGCCAGAATGTCCTTCCTCAGATTAGGAGACCAAAACTGAACACAATATTCCAGGTGGGGCCTCACCAAGGTCCTGTACAACTGCAGCAAGACTTCCCTGCTCCTATACTCAAATCCCCTTGCTATGAAGGCCAACATACCATTTGTCTTCTTCACCGCCTGCTGTACCTGCATGCCAACTTTCAATGACTGATAAACCATGATACCCAGGTCTCGCTGCACCTCCACTTTTCCTAATCTTCCGCCATTCAGATAATATTCTGCCTTCGTGTTTTTTCCCCCAAAGTGGATAACCTCACATTTATCCACATTATACTGCATCTGCCAAGTATTTGCCCACTCGCCTAACCTGTCCAAGTCACCCTGCAGCCTCTTAGTGTCCTCCTCACAGATCACACCACTACCAAGTTTAGTGTCATCTGCAAACTTGGAGATATTACATTCAATTCCATCATCTAAATCATTAATATATATTGTAAAGAGCTGGGGTCCCAACACTGAGCCCTGCGGCACTCCATTAGTCACTGCCTGCCATTCTGAAAAGGAACCGTTAATCCCGACTCTCTGCTTCCTGTCTGCCAACCAGTTCTCTATCCACGTCAGTACATTACCCCCAATACCATGTGCTTTGATTTTGCACACCAATTTCTTGTGTGGGACCTTGTCAAAAGCCTTTTGAAAGTCCAAGTACACCACATCCACTGGTTCTCCCTTGTCCACCCTACTAGTTACATCCTCAAAAAATTCCAGAAGATTTGTCAAGCATGATTTCCCTTTCATAAATCCATGCTGACTTGGACCGATCCTATCACTGCTCTTCAAACGCGGTGCTATTTCATCCTTAATGATTGATTCCAACATTTTCCCCACCACCGATGTCAGGCTAACTGGTCGGTAATTACCCGTTTTCTCTCTCCCTCCTTTTTTAAAAAGTGGTGTTACATTAGCAACCCTCCAGTCCATAGGAACTGATCCAGAGTCGATAGACTGTTGGAAAATTATCACCAATGCATCCACTATTCCAAGGGCCACTTCCTTAAGTACTCTGGGATGTAGACTAACAGGCCCTGGGGATTTATTGGCCTTCAACCCCGTCAATTTCCCGAACACAATTTCCCGCATAATAAGGATATCCTTCAGTTCCTCCTTCTCACTAGTCCTTTGGACCCCTAGTACATCGGAAAGGTTATTTGTGTCTTCCTTTGTGAAGACAGAACCAAAGTACTTGTTCAATTGGTCTGCCATTTCTTTGTTCCCCATTATAAATTCACCCAAATCCGACTACAAGGGACCAACGCTGATCTTCACTAATCTTTTTCTCTTCACATACCTATAGAAGCTTTGGCAGTCATTTTTTATGTTTCCAGTACGCTTCCTCTCGTACTCTATTTCCCCCCTCTTAATGAAACCCTTTGTCCTCCTCTACTGTATTCTAAATTTCTCCCAGTCCTCCGGTTTGCTACTTTTTCTGGCAAATTTGTATGCTTCTTCCTTGGATTTAACACTATCCTTAATTTCCTTTGTTAGCCACGGTTAAGCCACCTTCCCCGTTTTATTTTTACTCCAGACAGGGATGTACAATTGTTGAAGTTCGTCCATATGATCTTCAAAGGTTTGCCATTGCCTATCCACCGTCAACCCCTTAAGTATCATTTGCCAGTCTAATCGAGCCAGTTCGTGCCTCAGACCATCAAAGTTACCTTTCCTTAAGTTCAGGACCCTAGTTTCTGAATTAACATTGTCACTCTCCATCTTAATAAAGAATTCTACCATATTATGGTCACTCTTCCCCAAGGGGCCTCACACAACAAGATTGCTAATTCGTCCTTTCTCATTACACATCACCCAGTCTAGGATGGCCATTCTCTCATTGGTTCCTCGACATATTGGTCGAGAAAACCATCGCTAATACACTCCAGGAAATCCTCCTTCACCACATTGCTACCAGTTAGGTTAGCCCAATCAATATGTAGATTAAAGTCACCCATGATTACTGCTGTATCTTTATTGCACACATCCCTTATTTGTTGTTTGATGTTGTCCCCAACCTCACTACTACTATGTGGTGGCCTGTACACAACTCCCACTCGTGTTTTCTGCCCTTTGGCATTCCGTAGCTCCACCCATACCGATTCCACATCATCCAGGCTAATGTCCCTCCTTACAATTGCATTAATTTCTTCTTTAACCAGCAATGCCACCCCACCTCCTTTTCCTTTCTGTCTATCCTTCCGAAATGCTGAATATCCCTGGATGTTAAGTTCCCAGCCTTGGTCACCCTGGAGCCATGTCTCCGTGATGCCAATCACATCATATCCATTAACTGCTATCTGCACAGTTAATTTGTCCACCTTATTCCGAATACTCCTTGCATTGATGGACAGAGCTTTCAGGCTTGTCTTTTTAACACACTTTGACCCTTTAGAATTCTGCTGTAAAGTGGCCCATTTTTGTTTTTTGCCTTGGGTTTCTCTGTCCTCCACTTTTACTATTCTCCTTTCTATCTTTTGCATCTGTCTCCATTTTATTCCCCTCTGTCTCCCTGCATCGGTTCCCATCCCCCTGCCATATTAGTTTAACTCTTCCCAAACAGCACTAGCAAACACTCCCCCTCAGACATTAGTTCCGGTCCTGCCCAGGTGCAGACCGTCCGGTTTGTACTGGTCCCACCTCCCCCAGAACCGGTTCCAATGTCCCAGGAATTTGAATCCCTCCCATCTGCACCACTGCTCAAGCCACGTATTCACCTGAGCTATCCTGCGATTCCTACTCTGACTAGCACGTGGCACTTGTAGCAATCCTGAGATTACTACCTTTGAGGTCCTACTTTTTAATTTAACTCCTAGCTCCCTAAATTCGTCTCATATGACCTCATCCCATTTTTTACCTATATCGTTGTTACCTATATGCACCACGACAACTGGCTGTTCACCCTCCCTTTTCAGAATGTCCTGCACCCGCTCCAAGACATCCTTGACCCTTGCACCAGGGAGGCAACATACCATCCTGGAGTCTCAGTTGCGGCTGCAGAAATACCTATTTATTCCCCTTACAATTGAATCCCCTATCACTTTCGCTCTCCCACTCTTTTTCCTGCCCTCCTGTGCAGCAGAGCCACCCATGGTGCCATGAACCTGGCTGCTGCTGCTCTCCCCTGATGTGTCATCCTCCTCAACAATACCCAAAGTGGTGTATCTGTTTTGCAGAGGGATGACCGCAGGGGACCCCTGCACTACCTTTCTTGCACTGCTCTTCATGCTGGTCTTCCATTCCCTATCTGGCTGTGTACCCATTACCTGCGGTAAGACCAACTCACTAAATGTGCTATTCACATCATTCTCAGCATCGTGCATGCTCCAGAGTGAATCCACCCACAGCTCCAGTTCCGCAACGCGGTTGGTCAGGAGCTGGAAGTGGATACACTTCCCGCACATGTAGTCATCAGGGACACCGGAGGCGGCCCTGATTTCCCACATAGTACAGGAGGAGCATAACACATGTCCGAGCTCTCCTGCCATGACTTAACCCCTAGATTAGCTTAATTTGGCAACAACAATGCTAAAGGTTATTTACTGAAATAGAAAAGAAAAAGAAAAGCTACTTACCAATCACCAGCCAATCACTTACCCCCTTGGCTGTGACGTCACCTTTCGATTTCTTTCTACTTCTTTTTTGTCTCCCCGCTGCAGCTGCACAAGCTGGGCCTCTCCACGCACTCTCCGACTCTGCTCGCACTCTGGGCCTTTTTTAAGCCTGCCGATGCTCCGACCCCGGAACTCCCGCTTCTCCACGCACTCTCCGAATCTGCTCGCACTCTGGGCCTTTTTTAAGCCTGCCGATGCTCCGACCCCGGAACTCCCGCTTCTCCACGCACTCTCCGAATCTGCTCGCACTCTGGGCCTTTTGTAGGCCTGCCGACGCTCCGACCCCGGAACTCCTGCCTCTCCACGCACTCCCGAAACGGGATCAAACATGTCACATCTGCCCCGTTTAAACCAGCGTCCAAGGGTCAGGTAGAGAGAGCAGTGCAAACCATCAAGCAAGGCTTGAAGAGGGTAACTGAAGGCTCACTGCAGATTCGCCTATCCCGAGTCCTGCTTAGCGACCACACGGGACCCCACTCACTCACTGGGATCCCACCTGCTGAATTGCTAATGAAAAAGCACTTAAGACAAGGCTCTCGTTAGTTCACCCTGATCTGCATGAGCAGATAGAGAGCAAGCGGCTTCAACAAAATGCATACCATGATATCGCAAATGTGTCACGCGAGATTGAAATCAATGATCCTGTATTTGTTTTAAATTATGGACAAGATTCCCAAGTGGCTTCCCGGCACTGTCGTGGCCAAAAAGGGAAGCAGGGTGTTTCGGGTCAAACTTTCAAATGGACTCATTCACCGGAAACACTTGGACCAAACCAAACTCAGATTTACAGACTATGCTGAGTAACCCACCTTGGACCTTAACTTTATTGATCCCCCAACATACACACCAGTGGCAACCGGCAGCACGGTTGACCACGAAGCAGAACCCATTATGCTCAGTAGCCCTGCAGAGCCCAACACACCAGGCAGCCCAACAAGGCCAGCTGCACAGCAGCCCAGCGAGGGCCCAACAAATGATTCAACAACACCAGCTTTCACACCGAGACGATCAACCAGGGCAAGAAGTGCCCCAGATCGACTCACATTGTAAATAATTAAACTATTGACTTTGCGGGGGGCGGTGGGGGGGGGAGTGTTTTTATGTATGTGGACTTGTATTTACTCTGTACAGCCACCAGATGGCTCATCCCCTGTGTTCACAGTGTTCAGTCTGACTCTCTCTCCATACACAACAGGAAGAATCTCCTCTGTAGCTGCGATCATTAGGTCAAACAAGTTGACTTCTTTCAGCAGTCTAACTATTTTTTTAGTTGGCTGATGACCTTGACCAGTGGTCTGAGGGTTGAAATATAGTCTGATATAATCTATATACTTGGCTCATAATTCCCAGGCAGTTCCACTATAGCTTTGGAAAACAAAGTAATTCCCTCTTGAGACTCACCTAACACTCCCCCTAACAATAGCATTTTGCTGTGATGACATCTCAGTAATCTCAGTCACAATATTAGCTTCACTTTCTGCTGTCATGAGCCTCATTATCATTTTAATTGTGATAATAATAGGTATTATCTAATGATAATATATAAAAAAAGAATTATTCTAAACCAGTAATTTAATTTTGGAATTCATATAACATTCACATATCATTTTGGCTTTCTGGTCTACGATGTCAGATGAACTCTTGAATAAAACTCTGATTATTCAGTCCTAACCATTCATTATAGATCTTAATTATTAAGAACATGAAATCTTAACCAAATCAATAATTTTTCTCCGTTTGTGTGTTGTAATAAAAAATCATAACTCATTAAACATACCGAGGGAGAAATTGTTCCTAGTTGTGGCCCATTCTCTGGGTAGAAACAGGGGCAAAGGGATCAATCTTGTGGGGCTATGCCCTACGTCCCACAAAAATTTGAAATATGTCCAATGCCATATTGGCCTCGGAAGATAATCTGGCATCTCAGACGGACGCCTTAAATAGGCTTTAGGCCCCTTGCTTATGTTCATGAGAGGCCTAACACCAGTTTAAGAACCCTTTTTCAGAAATTGGGCTGCACTGACCAGAGTAGTCGTCAGGCCTGCCCCACTCAGGTTTACCAGCATTTGCTGTGGCCCAACCAATGGCCACCAATAAACAGGTCTGAGGTTCAAAAATGGTATCTTGATCTTGAGCCAGGAGGAGTAGAAGATTGCCTCCTGGCTCCACAACACGTCTGAGAGCCATGCTCGCCTCCCGCTCGTTCTCCACCCTCACCCCCCCACTATTCCATTGACTTACCTGAGACACGCTGCAGATGAGGCAGCCAGCCCAAATTGGACGCATGCTGGCTGGTGAGCTGCTTCTGGAGGTGCAACAGGTGCCGGCAGCTCGCTGTAGTTATCAGAATGAGGCCCGAGGCCCGATGTGCGAGCCATCCATTTCGGGTCCAAAAACGGTCCGGGAGCAACTTCTATCCTACTATTTTTAGTGGAGAGTATAAAAAGTTTTAGTTGTGAGGATCGGGGTGTGCTGGGTCATTTAGAGAAGGTTATTGAAAGAATTTTCCCCCAAAATTATATTGGTTTTGAACCCCTGAGCCGGAACTTGTGCCTGTTGACCCCCTGCAACCCTGACCCCACTGTGATTGGTAGAGTCAGCTCATTTAAATATGTTCTTTCATGCAAGTCCCTTGTTAAATGGGAATACTGTGCTGGGACTACTTAGCAATTAGAGTGCAGCCTTTCAGAAGCCAAGTGTGGCTGAAGATTGTAGCAGTAGTCTGGGGAGCACCAAGTAAGTCCAAAAAGAAGAGAGAGTGGCCAAGCATTACCTTGTCCGTTGTTATCAAGTCATTGAACTTTTTGTGGCATTGGTCTCATGGGTACTCACCTGAAAAGACATCACATTTAATTGTGTAGGCTCTGAAGTCAGTCTCGGAGGATATATGGCAGCTGACAACTATGACGGTGGGGTCTGCAGCCTTTATTTGCTGCAATATCAGGGAAGCTTTCTTTTTTTCATTCCCTTCTGAAAGATTGCTGCAAGATTTATTCAAAGACAAATGATTCTAAAGCAAGCCCTCAGTGTCTCTGAGGCTGCCCTCAGGGCACTGGTCGAAGAGGGGAGGGCAAGAAGGGAAGTTCCGATGTGTGGGAGGAAGATTCCCAACATGAAATCTTCCAGGTCTGGAGTGAGTTGACTGAGACCAGGTTTCCGGCAGATGCCTTGGTCATCCAAATGAACTTTGGAGTTAAAATGATGGCCAGCAGGAACAGCGTGAGAGGTCAATCGATTTTAATTTCACCCTCCTCTGCCCCATTCACGCCTGCCGGAACGGGTCAGAATCAACACCATGAATGTGGGACTGGGGCTCTAAGTCATCAAGAGTGACTGAACTTATTTTCCTTGAAAAAGATTTCAAGAGGCAAGTTACAGGCATACAATGAAAGGCTTGCATAATGTAGAGTTAAACAGATTATTTAACTTGAGGTGCATTTGAAGAACCAGGTGATCAAAGAGGCAGTAGATTAAAGGAATGTGTTTCACCTCACCTTACCAAAAGATATGTTGAGTAGACTTCTGTCAAAAGCAATGAATGCTGTATTAATGCATTTCTCTGTAGAAGAATTGAATGAGGTAGTGAAGGGGTGGATAATGCAGTGCAATAATATACTGTGCCTCCATCTCTTCAGCTTGGGGTTGAATTCAGCCATGACTGATGAGATGAAAATTTTCTTTCCTTGGTGACTGTAAAAGAATCCTAAATTAAATGAGTTTGGACAGTCTGAACACAGTTCCGAGTGGGTGCCCATGCTTCTCACAAATTGGGTCTAAATTGGTGATCTCCGCTCTTGAATCAGGACTCTGTGTGCACATTGAATGTTTGCTCACAGGATTGGACATTGCCTGTGAGGGTTCATTGGTTGCTGACATTTTCAAGTTGGAAAAAGTGGACTATTCTATGAGTTATTTTCTATCATTAAAAAACTTCAACTTTGAAACAATTCAGTTAGTCCACTGTACTGTCTTTAACTTTTAAGCTTTCACATTTCAACCTTGAGTCAGTCGCAGTTATACCTGTACTGCAATGCAAAGCAATGGTTTTGCACAACAAAATAACATTGGCTGGGAATTTCCTCAGAGCTGCTCCCAGTACGCCGCAGTTACTTTGCCGGAAGTGGGACAGCAACGCTGCTTACGCCTGTAAACATGGGTTCCCGTTTCGCTTCCGGCAAAGTAATGGCATCAAATTGGGAGCAGCTCCAAACAATTCCCGCCTTTAGAATGAATTGTCCTCAATAGAGTTATACCTCCTCAGGCTGGATTTTCAGGTATTTGTTATTTTGCTCGTTTTTGGGTGCAAGTCGGGGGTTGGTTTTATTTGCGCTGCGTTAGTGTTAGCGCTGAAACGCGCAACTTTTACCAAATGGCAATGAGCGTTAGCATTATTGCTAACTCCGGTGTTGCACAAGAGATTTTGTGCGCCGGAGCCAAAAGTTCCTCCGGTGAAAAAAAATCGGCCCTTCTGTGCATGCGCAAATTTTCTTTTTCTTCTTCTTCCCACACTTGTGGTCAGCTTCCGATCGCAAGTGCTAATGCAGGCAGGGAGCGTCCGTTCGCATGCGCAGTACACCCAAGGCTGAATCAGCCATTTTACTTTTGATTGCGACGATGGAGCAGCAGAGAGAGTTAGAAGAAGATAGGCAACAGGCCAGAAGGTTTACTTTGGAGGCGAATGACGCACTGGTCACTGCAATGGAGAGTCAATTGGGAGATCTCTGTAGGAGGGAGTGAAGTAGACCCCTCCCAGCAACATTTAGAAGAATCTGGAGGGAGATCGCTGAGGAGGTCTCTGCCTCAGAAAATGTGCCATGGACCAGTGTAGAAAAAAATTTAACGATCTCATGAGGTCGTTAGAGTGAGTACCATTTTCATTCATGCACTCCTTCATTACTGCAATTATTAATCTGGCTCACTATTTGGTTTGATGTTGTTGCTGGGTCTCAGCTCTCTGTGGGTTGCGATAACATGCATGCAGCAAAGGTAGGCTTAGTTTAGCACGCTATTTGCTATGAATGATCTTTACACATTATTAAGATTGCTTTCTGAAATCTCATAAGATATTTTCACAATTCAATTTCCTCCTGATGAACCACGTATAATTTCCAAGGCAATTAAACATAGGACTGTATTACATTAACACAGTATGGTGTAAGTGCTTCGCTGGCTATCTGTATGTGCCACAAGAGCAGATGGACCCGCTGGTAAACATTCCCATTTTCATCTTCACAAAGAAGGCGCACAATCGGCCGGAGCAGCAGTGCACAGGCAGTGGTTGGGCTTGCACCCTGCCACTAACGCATGTAGAGGAGTGAGTGGCAGGCCATATCGGCGCCGGCGGTGGGGCAACTGCCCGTGGGGGTGCTGAGCCCCCACTGGAAAGTTCTGCTAAGTCCTGCACACTCCCTGGGCTGGGTTGGGGCAATGTGATGCAGTGCCTGTGGACTAGGGTTGGGGCAATGTGATGCAGTGTTTGTGGACTACATATAATGGAGAAGCGGCGGTCCTTCAAATGAGCCTCTGTTATGTGACCTTCCTCATGTCACCCTGTCCCCTCCCCTGCTGCCCAACCACACATCTGTTGCTTTTTATTTCCAGATGAAGAGTCACAAGCGCTGCATGCCTCCTATGAACCCTCCACATCAGGTCATCATGTTGGGGGGGGGGGGGGGAGGGGGGGGGAGGGGGGGGGGGTTGGAGGAGGACAAGGAGGAAGAGGAAGAGACGATTGACGAGCTGACTGCGCGGCGGTGGGTGTGGGGGGGGGGGGGCGGCGGGGAGATGCACTCTACACATCTTTTGGCGACGGGAAACATGTCATCCGGGGATGACGAAACATTCGTGGGCTTTAACATCTCTGAGGCTCCAGGGACTGTTGTGGCGTGCAGCAACACAGTTCTGGGGTCGAATTCCATATGCCGTCTCTCCGGAGGGCGATTCGGCAAAGTCGGTCTGCTGACAGTCAGGCAAATATGGAACTGGACATGGCGGGACTGTCAAGAGTGAGCATCCAGCTCACCCGACAGCTCCTTGAGGTCCTAGGTACGATTCCCGCGAGCATCGCGACACTCTCTCCGAGGTCGGGTCGCAGATTGTCTGTGCGAGCCAAGGAACCTGTGAGGCTGTCAATGCGCACACACGATTGATGGCCTCCACCAGTGGCACTGCAGTCACCAGTCTCACACCCAGACCCACATCACCTGTGAGTGGCGACTCTGAGCAAGAGGCTCGGCACTCAGAAGCCGGGCCTTCCATACCCCGTGCTTCTCCAGTGCATCCCCACATGGCATCTGCAAGGTCTCTTCCCCCATATCAGCAGGACTCTTGCCACCTTGGGAAGGGGGAGCAGGCGAGGGAGCGGGCTGGGGTAAATGTAAGGCGGGGAACACCCGGTGCTAAAAGATGTTGTGGTATAGGTTGTTGTGTTGTTCTTGTTGTTCTTCTTGTTATTGTTATTGTTCCTGTTGTTGTTGTTGTTTTATTAAAGTTTTAAAAGTTTTCAAATTATTTTAATGTTAAGTTATCAAAGTTTTCAATGTTTATTAAAGTTTGTTTTAAAGTTTACAAAGTTGTTTACCACTCCTCAGGTGGTTCTGCAATCCTTATGATGTCCAAGTTGTGTAGCATGCAGCACATCACAATTGAGTATGGTCACAGGCGATCTGAACGTTCATGGAGTGGAATCCCTTTCGGTTTCGGGAAACCTGTTAGTTGTCTAAAGGTGCTCGCAGGGCGTTGTGCGTACAGGCAAGGGCACCCTGAACCTTGGGGAAGCCAGCAAATGGTCAAAAACCTACAGCCCTCTCATTCTGGGCCTCCTTGGTCATTGGGAAATTTATGAAGTCCATCCTGTGTGCGTACAGTGCAGTGGTCACCTGTTGAATGCTGCAAAGGAGCTGGAGACATAGAAGGCAAGTGCCGCAGTCACCTTCACCTCAACGGGCATTGCAGTCCTGTTGCTGCTGGTAGGCTGTAGGTCTGCCTTTATAAACTGGCATATCTCTGTCAGCACTTATTTTCGGAAGCGCAGCCTTCGAACGCACTGTGTCTCAGAGAGCTGCATGTATGAGCGCTGTTCCCTGTAAACTCGTTGGGGGTAAGGTCTCCCCATATGTATGCGACCTCTTTGATTACATAAAAAATAATCATCAGTAAGCCTTCTTGCAGCTCGACGCTGTATAAATATAGCAACCAGGAATAATGACTGACATAGTATAGCCCCCATGTTTTAAAATGTCCATTACAATGAACTATAAACTGACAATTGTAAACTATAAACTATTAACTTCATTGTCATTAACTCAACCTTCTTCTCCAAATCCTTTTCGAATTTGTCAAGACAGCAATAGCCAACATATAATTGGCTTATGTCCCAAGACAATGACAGATGGCTTACGAAACCTTCTCGAACTTTCACACATATGGATGATGAGTGAGAACAGGCTACACCTGGCCGTGCCTTTCCCTACCCCTCCACTCACTTTCACTAGATGAAGAAAATGGAACATTACAAATGGGTCTGCAGATCAAAAAGGTCTCACGCTGAACGCATTTGCCTGCGTGAAGTTTGCTGATCTCAGCCAGGACAGTGGTGAGCCATTATTGGCTTTGCAAAGAAGAAAATAACCCAATAATGCCAATGAAGTGAGCAATAGCTGTTTGACAGAGTGATCCATAAGCACAAGAAAAAGTTTGCTCAGAACAGAAAATTTAACAACATATCATTAGTCAGTAAAGCATGGTAAAAAGTGACATTATCTACTCCTTCCAAATGCCAATGATCTACTCAGGTTTTGAGTTACAGAAAAAAAGATCACCACTGTGGTAAAGTTCTACAGTTTTATTAACTTGGCCAATTTTATATCCTTACACTAGATATCTTTGGTTTTCAAGATGGCGCTGTTCGTGCTGGGAGCGCCCTGGGTCCAACCTGGGTCCGACCTGGGTCCAACTGCCTTTTGCTGGCGGGCTCCCGGGCGGACGATAAATCGGGCGCTAAGCTCGAAAGTTCAGCCCAGGGCGCTAGCGCAGCGTTGCACGACGATTGATGTCATCCAAACGCTCAAAACATCGGGCGGGAGCTAAGTTTCAGCGCCACCGTAAAAACAATGGCAAAAGTTCCGCCCTGGTGGTAAATTTATTTTTCTTCGTTTAGCACCAAAAAAGCGCTTCACCCATGCACGAAAATGGTTGGAAACTCCTCGAAAATCCATCTCCTCGTTTTGTCCTCTACACACTTTGCGTAACAAAATAGTAAACCTGTCTTTATAAATAACAGGTTGATGATTTTGTCACGTATAGTGTAGAATGAATCCTACATGCTTCTCTCAATACAGCATGAAAATGTACTTTGAATTGATGCATGACATGCAGTATTCACTTCTTTCCATAGGCAATAGAGATAACAAATTTCACCCAAATATACCAGTTCTAAAGGGTTATAATTAAAACATACACAACAACAAGTGGCAGAAGGGGTGGAACATCAAAATTACAATATCTAGAAGCATTAATACCTGAGTTTAGAGTTTCACTGAAATTTCCAATGGAGAATGTGTTAGGTATAGCATTTCATCCAGTGAAATAATGTAATGCCATAATGTATTCACAAAGTCACTGTATAAATAAAAGTTGTTGTTGTATAAATACCATATTTAAGTGATGTGCTGATGTAATGTCTGTTACACAATACGTATAGAGTGTCTAGTTGTTTGGAAATGTAAAAATATAAGTAATATTAAATGGTCAACTTTAACTAAAGACTTTTTTTATCATACAAAAATGGCTTTTTATACAAAGTTAGCAAATGCAGTACTATGTAATATTCCTTGAACTTTGATAGTAATCCATCACTGATAACACTGATTAAACTCCATAATAAAGTAACACTTTATATGAATAAAAGGGAAGCCACAATCCCTGAGATGTATGAAAGTAATTTATTTTTAACACATTGAGAAGAATACTGCGTTGGATTTATTTCATTATCTTGTTAAAAGTACCATTTCATAGTGTAAAACAAACACATTTTTCTGTGCTTATATTGAAACATAGAAACATAGAAAATAGGTGCCGGAGCAGGCCATTCGGCCCTTCGAGCCTGCACCAACATTCAATATGACCATGGCTGATCATGCAACTTCAGTACCCCACTCCTGCCTTCCCTTTAGCCGCAAGGGCCACATCTAACTCCCTTTTGAATATATGCAACGAACTGGACTCAACAACTTTCTGTGGTAGAGAATTCCACAGGTTCACAATTATCTGGATGAAAAATGTTTTCCTCATCTCAGACCTATATGGCTTACCCCTTATCCTTAGAATGTGACCCCTGGTTCTAGACTTTGCTAACATCGGGAACATTCTTCCTGCATCTAACCTGTCCAATCCTCTCAGAATTTTATATGCTTCTATGAGATCCCCTCTCATTCTTCTAAATTCCAATGAATATAATCCTAGTTGATCCTATCTTTCCTCATATATCAGTCCTGCCATCCAGAGAATTAGTCTGGTGAACATTTGCTGTATGCGCTCAATAGTAAAAATGACCTTCCTCAGATTCGGAGACCAAATCTGCACACAATACTCAAGCTGTGGTCTCACCAAGACTCTGTAAACTGCAGTAAGACCTCCCTGCTCCTATACTCAAATCCTCTCGCTATGAAGGCCAACATGCCATTTGCTTTCTTTACTGCCTGCTGTACCTGCATGCCTACTTTCAATGAAACCCAGGTCTCGTTGCACCTCCCCTTTTGATTATCTGTCACCATTCAGATAATAATCTGCCTTCCTGTTTTTGCCACCAAAGCGGATAACCTCACATTTATCCACATTTTACGGTTTCTGCAATGCATTTGCCCACTCACCTAACCTGTCCAAGTCACCCTGCAGCCTCTGAGCATCCTCCTCACAGCTCACACTGCCACCCAGCTTAGTGTCATCTGCAAACTTGGAGATATTACATTCAATTCCTTTGTCTAAATCATTAATGTATATTGTAAATAGCTGGGGTCCCAGCACTGAACCTTGCGGTACCCCACTAGTCACTGCCTGCCATTCTGAAAAGGATCAGTTTATTCCCACTCTTTGCTTCCTGTCTGCCAACCAGTTCTCTATCCACTTCAATACATTACCCCCAATACCATGTGTTTTAATTTTGCACATTAATCTCTTGAGTGGGACCTTGTCAAAAGCCTTTTGAAAGTGCAAATACATCACATCTACTGGTTTTCCCTTAGCAAATCTATTAGTAACATCCTCAAAAAATTCTCGAAGGTTTGTCAAGCATGATTTCCCTTTCATAAATCCATGCTGACTTGGACCGATCCTGTCATTGCTTTCCAAATGCGCTGCTATTACATCTTTAATAATTGATTCCAGCATTTTCCCCACCACTGATGTCAGGCTGACCGGTCTATAATTCCCTGTTTTCTCTCTCCCTCCTTTTTTAAAAAGTGCAGTTACATTAGCTACCCTCCAATCCATAGGAACTGATCCAGAGTCCATGGAATGTTGGAAAATAACCACCAATACTTCTACTATTTCTAGGGCTACTTCCTTAAATACTCTGGGATGCAGACTATCAGGCCCTGGGGATTTATCGGCCTTCAATCCCATCAATTTCCCTAACACCATTTCCTGACTTAGAAGGATTTCCCTCAGTTCCCTCAGTTCCTCCTTCTCGCTAGACCCTCGGCCCCCCAGTATTTTCGGGAGGTTATTCGTGCCTTCCTTAGTGAAGACAGAACCAAAGTATTTGTTCAATTGCTCTGCCATTTCCTTGTTCCCCATTATGAATTCACTTGATTCTGATGGCAAGGGATCTATATTAGTCTTCACTAATCTTTTTCCCCTTCACATAAGTATAGAAGCTTTTGCAGTCAGTTTTTATGTTCCCTGCAAGCTGACTCTCATACTCTATTTTCCCTCTCCTAATTAAACCCTGCGTCCTCCTCTGTTGAATTCTAAATTTCTCCCAGTCCTCAGGTTTGCTGCTTTTTCTGGGCAATTTATATGCCTCTTCCTTGGATTTAACACTGTCCCTAATTTCCCTTGTTAGCCACGGTTGAGCCACCTTCCCCGTTTTATTTTTAAGCCAGACAGGAATGTACAATTGTTGTAGTTCATCCATGTGATCTTTAAATGTCTGCCATTGCCTACCTACTGTCAACCCTTTAAGTATCATTTGCCAGTCTATCCTAGCCAATTCATGTCTCATACCATCGAAGTTACCTTTCTTTAAGTTTAGTACCCTAATCTCTGAATTAACTGTGCCACTCTCCACCTTAATGAATAATTCTACCATATTATGGTCATTCTTCCCCAAGAGGCCTTGCACGACAAGATTGTTAATTAATCCACTCTTATTACACAAGACTCAGTCTAGGATGGCCTACTCTCTAGTTGGTTCCTTGACATATTGATCGAGTAAACCATCCCTTATACACTCCAGGAAATCCTCCTCCACCGTATTGCTACCAGTTTGGTTAGCCCAATCTATATGTAGATTAAAGTCACCCATGATAACTGCTGTACCTTTATTGCACGCATCCCTAATTTCCTGTTTGATGCCATCCTCAATCTCACTACTACTGTTTGGTGGTCTGTACACAACTCCCACTAACGTTTTCTGCCCTTTAATGTTTCACAGCTCTACCCGTATAGATTCCACATCATCCAAGCTAATGTCCTTCCTTACTATTGCGGTAATCTCCTCTTTAACGAGTAACGCTACCCCACCTCCTTTTCCTTCCTGTCTAACCTTCCTGAATATTGAATACCCCTGGATGTTGAGTTCCGAGCTTTGGTTATGTCTCCGTAATCCCAATTACATCATATCCGTTAACAGCTATCTGCGCAGTTAATTCTTCCATCTTATTACAAATGCTCCTCACATTGAGACTCAGAGCCTTCAGGCTTGTTTTTTTAACACTCTTTGTCCTTTTAGAATTATGTTGTAATATGGCCCTTTTTGATTTTTGCCCTTGATTTCTCTACCCTCCACTCTTACTTTTCTTTTTCCTACATTTTGCTTCTGCCCCCTTTTTACTTCCCTCTGCCTCCTTGCATAGATTCCCATTCCCCTGCCATGTTAGTTTAAAGCCTCCCCAACAGCACTAGCAAACACTTCGCCGAGGACATCAGTTCCGGTCCTGCCCAGGTGCCGACCGTCCGGTTTGTACTGGTCCCACCTCCCCCAGAACCGATTCCAATGTCCCAGGAATTTGAAAACCTCCCCCTTGCACCATTCCTCAAGCCACGTATTCATCTTAACTATCCTGCTATTCCTACTGTGACTAGCACGTGGCACTGGTAGTAATCCTGAGATTACTACCTTTGAGGTCCTACTTTTTAATTTAACTCCTAGCTCCCTAAATTCAGCTTGAAGGACCTCATCCCGTTTTTTACCTATATTGTTGTACTTATTGTACTTATATGTACCATGACCGCTGGCTGTTCACCTTCCCCCTCCAGAATGCTCTGCAGCCGCTCCGAGACATCCTTGACCCTTGCAATAGGGAGGCAACATATCATCCTGGAGTCTCGTTTGCGGCTGCAGAAACGTCTATCTATTCCCCTTAAAGTAGAATCCCCTATCACTATCACTCACCCACTCTTTTTCCTGACCTCCTGTGCAGCAGAGTCACCTCTGGTGCCATGAACTTGGCTGCTGCTGCCTTCCCCCAATGAGTCACCTCCCTCAACAGTATCCAAAACATTATATCTGTTTTGGAGGGAGGTGACCGCAGAGGAACCCTGCACTACCTTCCTTCCCCTGCTCTTCCTGATGGTCACCCATTCCCTATCTGCCTGTGTAACCTTTACCTGCGGTGTGACCAACTCACTAAATGTGCTATCCACGACGTCCTCAGCATCGCGGATGCTCCATAGTGTATCCTTGCGCAGCTCCAGTGCCGCAATGCGGTCTGACAGCAGCTGCAGCTGAACACACTTCCCGCACACATAGTAGACAGAGACATGGGAAGTGTCCCTGACTTCCCACATAGCACAGGAGGAGCATGACATAGCTCTGGGCTCTCCTGCCATGACTTAACCTTTAGATTAACTTAATTTGGCAACAATGCCAAAGGTTTCCTACTGATAAGAAAAAAAAAGAAAGAATACTCAACAATCAACCAGCCAATCACTTACCTGCTTGGCTGTTACTTCCATTTTGCTTTTTGCTTTTTGACCCTGCACCAGCTAGCTCCTCCAACTGCTGGGCCCCTTTTTTTAGCCTCGCTGCTCCCAACCTGCTCTTCTCTGACCTCCGCTTATATAATTGATTTATTTTTTATGTAAATATTAATATTCATTGTAACATACTTTTAATGCATTATATTATGTGAAATTCTTGACTGTTCAAAGTTCAACCAAGATATTGTTGGATCTGGCAATGTAAATTCTTCAGTGAAATACCAGTTAGTGTACTGTGCCACAATAGACTGCCCTTACCCTTCCATGTATGCTCTGTCTTGGCAATCTCTAACTCTTGACCTCCCAGTTGCCACATATCTCTATGAAAAGCAAGTTCTGCTCCTACTTGCTCCTGGCCAATATTCCTGAGGAACAGTGCTAGATTTCCAGCTTTTATTCTAAGAGATTCAGATTGTTCAAGCTGAACCATGTAAGATGACTAATAAGAGAATATCAGCTCAAAACCTAGTTGACAACTGATTATTATGGCTGAAACAAAATCAATCCCATTGAAATGTTATGCCATGTAACAGATGAATAAAATATTCACTTTTTGAAGCATCACTTAATCATAGCATATATATTAAGTGTGAGAGTATTCACTATTCCTGCATATGTTTCACAAAGACATATAAATTCATTTAAGGGTATATACTGCCAAATAGTATGTCACAAAAATGCAATTGCAATTTGTATTTACATAGCACCTTTAAAATAGAAAATATTCCAAGGTGTGTCACAGAAAACAAATGGGCGTCAAGTAATAGTAGAAGAATTAGGAAAGATGATTTATAACTTTGTTGAAAAGTAAGGTTTTGTGGAGAATGTTGGAGGCAGGGAAAGAAGAGACTCACGACAAAGGCATGCGGAATCAGGGGCCAGGTCGCAGAATGGATTGAAAGATGGCCATAAAACAGAAAACAGAAGGTAGCAGTTCAGGGACGTTTCTCACACTGGCTGGAAAGTTGGAAGTGGTGACCCGCAGGGATCTGTGATGGAACCACTGTTGTTCACCGAATACATCAATTATTTGGACTCAGGAATTGGAGATTCAGTGTTAAAATTTGCAGATGATACCAAATTGAAGGTTATCATAATATGGATGACTACTCTATAGCACAAGTAGATGCAAAAAGGCTTGTAGGCTGAGCAGATCAATGGAAAATGAAAATCAATATAGTAAAGTGTGAGGTGGTTCATTTTGGTAGGAGGAATAAGGAGGTCACATATTCCTTGGAAGATGAGAAACACACATAAGGTAGTGCAGCACAGAGATCTGGGAATACAGATGCACAAATCATGAAAAGTAGTGCAAACTAAGTGCTGGAAACCATTTCTAGAGGAATAGAATATCAATGTAGGGAGGTCATGTTACATTTAATTTGAACCTCAGCCTACATTCATAGCTTCACCTCATCCTCACACACTTAGCACTGCTGCAAGCCTCACAACCACATCTCACAGCTTGCACACAGTGCCAACTATTCAACCATGACAGTCACATCACCCAAACAGATTGCATGGCACTCACTGATGCACTCCCGTCTCTCTTGCAGGACAAGGTGGTGCACATCCAGAGGCAGCAGGAGCTAACTATCGGGTAACAGGCGTGCCTGCATATGCTAACTCCATTGAAGAGACTGTGCTGGCCATTGTTAGAATAGCCATTGCTGAGGCCGTGGCCAGTGGCAGGGCTGAAACCATCAAAGATGACGGTATCCTCATACCTACATACCACACCCCACACATAGAACAATCTCTTTTGAAATATAAGTTGCAGATGGTGTAAGCTTGCATCTCTTACTTCCCTCCCCCTCCCCTCACCACCACCTTAACCTTGTGCCTTTTTCCTTTCAGATACCCACGAAGTGCAACCTGGCCAGGCAGTGGAAGAACAGCAAGAAGGCATATTTGCAGCCACCAATTCAAATACTCACACTGCATGTAATTTAGTGGATAGCATCGAGGCGGGAGATGCACGCGGTGAGATACTAGGCGTGATTAGGCTGCAGCCAGAGCATGGGGCCAGGATAGCACAGGTTGACATCTCACCAGAGGGCAAGTCGCACACGGGTTCTGCTGCAAAGGACTCAGATTAAGACTGCGATGGGATGTGTTGCAGAAGAAGGCAGGTTGTTATGCACAATGAAATGCTTGTTGCATTGGAAAGCCTGTCAGAAAGCCTGCGTGCAATGTCAAGGAGCATGGATGAGTCCAGCACCAACTTGGTTCAGGGATTCACACAGAGCTTGAAGCCCATCCTTTCCAGCATGGAAGTGGTAACCAACCCCAATAAGCAGACTTGTGGACCCACCCATGATGCTATGTCTGATGGCCGATGTCTCAGCTTCCACTGCAGCACAAGCAGCAGCCACCCAACATCGGAGTTCTGCTGTCATGCAAGGTCAGCTTGCTTGTATGCAAGCTCAGACTGCTGTCATCATGGCTGTAGATCTGTCATGTATGTACTTTTGGGATCACTAGCCACTAGATGGCGTCACTGTTGGAGGCCATTGGGCTGCACGCACGTATGTGTAAAGTATAAAAGGCCAGCCATTTTATATATAGTAACTTTAGGCCTTAATAAAGCAGAGCCAAGGTCATATCTCTTGGAGTTAAACAGTACTCAGTCTAACATTTATTGCATACACAACATTTGGCGAAGAGGCAAAAATGAGCACAATTGGATGGTTGGAGCGATTTGTGGTAGGAGAAGATTGGGCAGATTTTGTGAGCCGTTTGAGCCAGTTCTTCGTGGCCGATGGAGGAGGTCAGTGACGCAGATCGGTACCGGGCAGTGTTCCTCGCGGTTGGCGATCCAAAAATTTATAGCCTGATAAAGAATCTACTCCTGCCTGTGAGTCCAACAGAGAAGACATATGAAGAATTGTATACACTGGTACAGGACCATCTTAAGCCAGATGAAGGCATCATCATCTTGAGGTACAGATTTTAGATGCACGTTCGCTCAGAGGGCCAGAATGCGGCGGAATTCGTTGCTGATCTGAGACGTCTAGCGGGACCGTGTAAGTTTGGGGCTGTGTTGGCAGACATGCTGTGGGACTTCTTTGTCATTGACATCAACCACGAGGTGGTACTACGGTAAACTGGCGGTGGAGACATTGGACTTGAACAGGGCTATCACGATCGCTCAGTCATGCATGACGACGGATAGAAGTCTAAAGTAGATATCAGTGAAAAATCGAAACTCAGCAAGTATTGTAAATATGATTGATTTGGTGTTCGGCAGAGTGGCACATGGCAAGACCTACCCGACTGCGTACGCGAAGCCTATGGCTGCCCAAAGTCCGCCAGCCGGAATGCATCCGATTTCTCCGTGTTGGCGTTGTGGGGGATAATCACCGGCACCAGCAGTGCCGATTTAAGCAATATAGTTGCAAAGGCTTTCTGAGAGTGGGGCATCTCCAGCATAAGTGTCCGCAGATGAGCAAGTGTGCTGCGACACAACACGTGGAGGATGATGGTCAGACTAGCATGGATCCGGATACGCAATCCGAGATACCAGACGAAGAAGCATATGGACTGTATTTGTTCTTAACTAGGAGCAAACCGATAATGATCAACGTGAAATTTAATGGGGTGCCGGTATCGATTGAACTTGACATGAGGGTGAGTCAATCGATAATGAGCCAGAGAGCATTCGACAAGCTGTGGGATACGAAGGCTGTGAGGCCGAAGCTGAGTCCAGTCAATGTCAAGTTGCGCATGTACACCAAAGAACTCGTAACAGTGATTAACAGTGCCACAATTAAAGTGTCGTATGACGGTGCGGTTCATGAGTTACCGCAATGGATTGTCCCAGGCAATGGTCCAACGCTGTTCGGTAGGAACTGGCTTGAAAAAAATCAGATGCGATTGGAACAACATCAAGGCATTGTCGTCGGAGAAAGATACGTGTGCCCAAGTACTGAGCAACTTCCCCTCGCTGTTCGAACCAGGCATCGGCAACTTCACGGGCGCCAAGGTGCAGATCCATCATAAAGCTCGGGCAGTTCTGTAAATGATGAGGGAGAAGGTCGAAATCAAACAGAACAGACTCCAGCGTGATGGAATCATATCACCGGTTGAATTTAATGAATGGTCCAGCTCCATTGTTCCTGTGCTGAAAAGTGATGGCACTGTCAGAATCTGTGGAGACTATAAAGCTACAATCAACAGGGTTTTGAAACAGGATCAGTACCTGTTACCGAAGGTTGATGACTTGTTTGCAACGCTAGCCGGGGGGAAGTCATTCACCGAACTGGACTTGAAGTTGACCTACATGACACAGGAGCTGGTCGAGATGTCGAAGAAACTTCAGTGCATTAAGGACTGTTTATTTATCACAGGTGCCCTTTTGGAATTCACTCGACTACAGCAATATTTCAGAGGAACATGGAGAGTCTACTGAAGTCTGTTCCCAGAACCATCGTGTTCCAAGGTGACATCCTGATCACAGGTCGTGAATCCGAGAAACATCTGGACAACCTGGAAGAGGCTTTACATCGTCTGGACGAAGTGGGACTCGGACTGAAACGCTCGAAATGTGTCTTCATGGCACCAGAGGTCGAATTCCTGAGGAGGAAAATTGCTGCTGAAGGCATCAGGCCCACGGACGTGAAAACCAAGACCATCAAGAAAACACCCAAGCCACAGAATGTGATGGAGCTGTGTTCGTTCCTTGGTCTACACAACTACTTTGGTAACTTCCTACCTGTAGTGTCTGGAGAAAGAGTCAGACTGAACACTGTGAGCTCAAAGTAAAGTGTGACCTTAGTCTTTTATTGCAGGTCTCCAGAGTGCCTCTCCAACCTCTGAAGCTTTCTTAAATACCTGTGCTCCCAAGCGATTATGGGATCCCTTGGGACTCCGGGGAATGAGCCCTCTGGTGGATGTACAGGGTAAATACAAGTCCACATATATAACAACATTCCCCCCAAAGTCAATAGCGTAACTATTTACAATGTGAGTCGATCTGGGGCCCTTCTTGCCCTGGTTGATCGTCTCGGTGTGAAAGCTGGTGTTGTTGAATCATTTGTTGGGCCCTCGCTGGGCTGCTGTGCAGCTGGCCTTGCTGGGTTGCCTGATGTGTTGGGCCCTGCTGGGTTGCTGTGGATGATGGGTTCTACTTTGTGGTCAACTGTGGTGTCGGTTGCCACTGGTGTGTATGTTGGGGGGATCAAAAAAGGTAGGGTCCAAGGTGGGTTGCTCAGGGTAGTCCATGAATCTGAGTTTGATTTGGTCCAAGTGTTTCCGGTGAATGAGTCCATTTGAAAGTTTGACCCGAAACACTCTACTCCCCTCTTTGGCCATGACAGTGCCGGGAAGCCACTTGGGACCTTATCCATAATTTAAAACAAATACAGGATCATTGATTTCAATCTCACGTGACACATTTGCGCTATCATGGTATGCACTTTGTTGAAGCCACCTGCTCTCTACCTGTTCATGTAGATCAGGGTGAACTAATGAGAGCCTTGTCTTGAGTGCTCTTTTCATGAGCAGTTCAGCAGATGGGATCACAGTGAGTGAGTGGGATCTCGTGCGGTAGCTAAGCAGGACTTGGGATAGGTGAGTCTGCAGTGAGCCTTCAGTTACACTCTTCAAGCCTTGCTTGATGGATTGCACTGCTCTCTCTGCCTGACCATTGGACGCTGGTTTAAACAGGGCAGATGTGACATGTTTGATCCCGTTACGGGTCATGAATTCTTTGAACTCAGCACTGGTAAAGCATGGCCCGTTGTCGCTCACCAGGACCTCGGGTAAGCCGTGAGTGGCAAATATGGCCCGTAGGCTTTCAGTAGTGGCAGCGGACGTGCTAGCCGACATTATCTCACAGTCAATCCACTTGGAATACGCGTCTACAACCACAAGGAACATTTTACCCTAGAACGGGCCTGCATAGTCGAAGTGTACTCTAGACCACGGTTTGGAGGGCCAAGACCATAAACTTAGCGGTGCCTCCCTGGGTATATTGCTTCACTGTGAGCATATATTAAATCTGTGAACGCAGAACTCTAAGTCCGCATCGATACTGGGCCACCACACGTGGGATCTGACTATTGCTTTCATCATTACGATGCCTGGGTGGGTACTGTGAAGGTGTCTCTGCCCTTTTTGGGGACCACTACTCGATTGCCCCACAGAAGGCAGTCTGCCTGTATAGACATTTCATCTTTTCGCCGCTGGAACGGTTTTATCTCTTCCTGCATTTCCACCCCCGTGTTGGGCAATGGCAGTCTTCTGAGAGCATCGGCGCAGTTTTCTGTGCCTGGCCTGTGGCGGATGGCGTAGTTGTATGCGGACAACGTGAGCGCCCATCTCTGGATGCGGGCCGATGCATTGGTATTTATCCCTTTACTCTCGGAAAACGGGTATATAAGTGGCTTATGGTCAGTTTCCAATTCGAATTTTAGCCCATACAGGTATTGATGCATTTTCTTTACCCCATAGACACACGCTAACGCTTCTTTTCAATCATGCTGTACGCTCTCTCGGCCTTAGACAGACTTCTGGATGCATAAGCAACCGGTTGCAGTTTTCCGAAATTATTAGCTTGTTGCAATACACACCCGACGCCATATGACGACACATCACATGCTAGTACCAAACGCTAACATGGATCATACAACACAAGCAATTTGTTTGAGCATAACAATTTTCTCTCTTTTACAAAGGCATTTTCTTGGCTTTTACCCCAAACCCTTTCGCCCCCTTTTCATAATAAGACATATAGTGGTTGTAGCAGGATGCTGAGACCCGGTAAGAAGTTACCAAAGTAGCTTAAGAGTCCCAGAAACGACCGCAGCTCCATCACGTTCTCTGGCCACGGTGTGTTCTCGATTGCCTCCGTCTTTGTGTTGGAGGGCCTGATGCCGTCTGTCACAATCTTCCTTCCCAGGAACTCCACTTCAGGCACCAGGAAAATGCACTTCGAGCGTTTTAACCTGAGCCCCATGCGGTTGAATCGACTAAGAACCTCCTCCAGGTTCTGCAGATGCTCGACTGTGTTCCGACCTGTGACCAAGATGTCATCCTGGAAGACCACGGTGTGCGGGACTGACTTCAGTAAACTTTCCTTGTTTCTCTGGAATATTGCCGCCGCTGATCGGATTCCAAACAGGCATCTGTTATAAACAAAAAGGCCTTTGCGCGTGTTGTTGCAGGTGAGGGCCTTCGATGATTCCTCCAGTTCCTGCGTCATGTAGGCTGAAGTCAGATCCAGCTTCGTGACCGTCTTTCCTCCTGCCACCGTTGCAAAGAGTTCATTAGCGTTTGGTAGTGGGTATTGGTCCTGCAGCGAGAAACGATTGATAGTTACTTTGTATTCGCCACAGATTCTGACGGTGCCGTCTCCCTTGAGGACTGGGAAAATAGGACTGGCCCACTTGCTGAACTCGATCGGTGAAATGATACCCTCTCGTTGCAGCTGGTCTAGCTCGATCTCTACTCTTTCTCTCATCATGTACGGTACTGCTCTCGCCTTGTGATGGATGAGTCGCGCCCACGGAATTCGGTGGATCTTCACTTTTGCTCCTTGGAATTTCCTGATGCCTAGTTCGAACAGCGAAGGGAACTTGTTTAAGACCTGGACACACAAAGTGTCGTCAGTGGGCGATAGCGCTCAGATATCGTCCCAGTTCCAGCATATCTTTCCCAGCCAGCTCCTGCCGAGCAGCATGGGACCATCGCCCGGTACCATCCAGAGTGGTAGCTTGTGCACCGCTCCATCGTAGGAGACCTTTACGGTAGCACTGCCAATTACAGGAATCAGTTCTTTTGTGTAAGTTCTTAGTTCCATGCGAATTGGAGTTAAGTCTGGCCTTGAGGCCTTGTTGCACCACAACCTTTCGCAAGTCTTTTTGCCCATGATGGACTGGCTCGCACCCATGTCCAGCTCCATTGACACCGGGAGTCCATTTAGTTCAACATTCAGCATTATCAGGGGACAATTCGTGGTGAATGTGTGTACCCCATGTACCTCTGCCTCCTCTATCTGAGGGTCCGTTTCATCATGATCTTCTTCTACAACGTGGTGGTTTGCAGGTTTAACTGGCTTAGCAGCTCGCCTGCACACTCGGTGAAGGTGTCCCATTGTTCCACAGCCTTTGCAAACGTACTCTTTGAATCGGCATGAATGGAAATGATGATCACCCCCGCAGCGCCAACAAGGTGTTCATGGCCTTGCATTCATCACCCTTGTTGGTGGACTCTGAGACATCTGCGGACGTGTACCTGCCCTGTATGTTACAATTCAAAAACAACATCACTTTGTCCACAGTACTTGTTGCAGCACTTGTGTGCTGAGAGATTTGCTTCGCATTGTCACTGGTGACAATGAACGCCTGGGCTATCGCTATGGCCTTACTCAAGGTTGGGGTCTCTACAGTCAAAAGTTTGCGAAGTATGGTTTCATGGCCAATGCCAAGTACGAAAAGTCTCTGAGCATGTGCTCCAAATGTCCTTCAAATTCGCAATGTCCTGCAAGGCATCTTAGCTCGGCGACATAACTCGCCACTTCCTGGCCTTCAGCCCTTTTGTAGGTGTAGAACCGATACCTCGCCATCAGAACACTTTCCTTTGGGTTCAAATGCTCTCGGACCAATGTGCACAAATCGTCGTATGATTTCTCCGTGGGTTTCGCTGGTGTGAGCAGATTCTTCATGAGGCCATACATTGGTGCTTCACAGACGGTGAGGAGGAGCACCCTTCGTTTAGCAGCGCTCTCTTCCCCATCTAGCTCATTGACCATGAAGTATTGGTCGAGTCGCTCCACAAAAGTTACCCAATCATCTCCCTCCGAAAATTTCTCCAGAATGCCCACTGTTCTCTGCATCTTTGAGTTAGCTATCTGTATCTTGTCACCAGTTGTAATGTGTGGAGAAAGAGTCAGACTGAACACTGTGAGCTCAAATTAAAGTGTGACCTTAGTCTTTTATTGCAGGTCTTCAGAGTGCCTCTCCAACCTGTGAAACGTTCTTAAAATGATGGGATCCCTTGGGACTCCAGGGAATGAGCCCTCTGGTGGCTGTACAGAGTAAATCAAGTCCACATATCTAACACTACCTAAATTGAGCACCTTGTTAGAACCAATGCACATGCTACTAAGAAAAGGCGACAACTGGGTGTGGGGTGCGTCTCAAGACAGAGCTTTTGAGAAAGCTACTAACCTGCTTTGCTCTAACAAGCTGCTGGTACAGTATGATCCATGTAAATGTTTAATAGTGGCCTGTGAGGCTTCGTCATATGGAATTGGTTGCGTACTCCAACAAACTAATGAGTCGGGTAAACTTCAACCAGTCGCGCATGCTTCAACAAGTTTGTCTAAAGCGGAAAGAGCCTCCAGCATGATAGAGAAAGAAGCACTAGCCTGTGTGTATGGGCTTACGAAGATACATCAGTACCTGTTTGGTCTTCAGTTTGAACTGGAGACAGATCACATGCTGTTCATTTCACTGTTCTCTGAAAACAAAGGTATCAATACCAATGCTTCATCCCGCATCCAGAGGTGGGCGCTGACATTATCCGCTTATGATTATGTCATTCGCCATAGACCTGGCACCGAGAATTGTGCCGATGCTTTGACCCTTCTGCCGTTACCCACACCAGAGGTGGAAATGCCACAACCGGCGTACCTATTATTAGTTATGGATGCTATTGAGAGTGAAGGAACCCCTGTCATGGCTCAACAATTTAAGACCTGGATCAGCCTGGACCCAATTTTATCAGTGGTGAAGAGTTACATCCTCAAAGGTGATTGGCCTGCCAAGCAAATGTGTGAGGAGACCAAACCTTACATTCTTTGCAAAGACGAACTGTCTATTCAGTCGGATTGTATACTGTGGGGCAATCGTGTTGTTATGCCCAAGAAAGGGAGAGTGAAATTTGTATGTGAGCTACATAGCACACATCCCGGCATTGTATTGATGAAAACCATTGCCAGGTCTCATGTATGGGGTGGCCGGGAATTGACTCTGAGCTGGAATCATGTGTGCATCAGTGCAACACTTGCATGCAGCTCAGCAAAGCACCAGCGGAATCGCCGCTGAGTCTTTGGTCGTGGCCGTCCAAACCATGGTCCAGGATCCACATAGACTTTGTAGTCCCTTCCTGGGGAAGATGTTTTTAGTTGTGGTGAATGCATATTCGAAGTGGATAGAGTGTATAATCATGTCATCCAGCACATCCACAGCTACCATTGAGAATCTCAGTGTCATTTTCGCGACACATGGTCTGCCTGACATCGTTGTTAGCGACAACGGATCGTGCTTCACCAGTCAGGAGTTTCAAGATGTAAAGTCCTGTCCCCTCAGTACAGATTCACACGAGGCATGTAGTGAAGTCAAGGTCACTCTGGACCTGCACCTTTATTTCACAGCTCTGGAATGCTGCACATGCCTGAGACCTGTCCTTATATACCTGTCTCTTGCAAGTGCACCCCTGATGGTAAGGTATGCTGGTGGTTACAGGTCATATCTTATTACAGTCATGTATAGCATGTTAGGATACAGTTATATATAATAATGTAAGATACATGACATCATCCTCCCCCAAGGTCTTATTGTCTTTATAGGTTCAGTCTCTCAGGTGGTCTACGCTCTCGCGTGGAGCGTCTGAGTTGTGGTTCAGTTGTTATGGTCATGGCCAAGGAGGGCAACAGAGTATTTATTGTCAAGCTCAAAAATGTGCAAACATGCAGGAAACATGGATCAGACAAAGCTGCGGCACATAGACAAACCGAAACAGTCGCAGGAAGAGACAATCGATGACCAAGCAACCTAACCCCAGTCATCAGAGAACTCATTGGTCATCAGTGAATCGGGGCTTTCAATCACTGACATGTTCAATGAAGATGGACTTTCAATCCCTGACATGGCCATTGCCTCTCCCACCAGGTCAGCCACCCAGCCACCAGTCACAACAGACTCTGAACACTCACCCAAGGCTGGAGTTGAGCTGAGATGGTCAACCCGGGAGCATAAAATACCAGACTGTCTCAATTTGTAAAATATGTACTTTTGGGATCACTAGCCACTAGATGGCATCACTGTTGGAGGCCATTGGGCTGCACGCACGTGTATGCAGCCCAAGTATAAAAAGCCAGTCATTTGGTATATTATTCACTTCGGGCCTTAATAAAGCAGAGCCAAGGTCATACCTCCTGGAATTAAAACAGTACTCAATCTAACAGTCATTGCATACACAACAGGATCCAGCAAAGGCAGACATTGAGGACGAGGATCATCACCGCCTCCAGTGCGCCAGCGCAGCCTTCGGCCGCCTGAGGAAGAGAGTGTTCGAAGATCAAGCCCTCAAATCTGGCACCAAGCTTATGGTCTGCAGGGTGGTAGTGATACCGACCCTCCTGTATGGCTCAGAGACGTGGACCATATACAGTAGACACCTCAAATCGCTGGAGAAATACCACCAACGATGTCTCTGCAAGATCCTGCAAATCCCCTGGGAGGACAGACGCACCAACGTTAGTGTCCTCGATCAGGCCAACATCCCCAGCATCGAACATTGACCTCACTTGACCAGCTCCGTTGAGCGGGCCACATTGTTCGCATGCCTGACACAAGACTCCCGAAGAAAGCGCTCTACTCGGAACTCCTACATAACAAGCGAGCCCCAGGTAGGCAGAGGAAATGTTTGAAGGACAACCTCAAAGCCTCCTTGATAAAATGCAACATCCCCACTGACACCTGGGAATCCCTGGTCAAAGAGCGCCCTAAGTGGAGGAAGAGCATCCGGGAGGGCGCTGAGCACCTCGAGTCTCGTCACCGAGAGCATGCAGAAAACAAGCGCAGGCAGCGGAAGGAGCGTGCGGCAAACCAGACTCCCCACCCACCCTTTCCTTCAACGACTGTCTGTTCTACCTGTGACAGAGACTGTAATTCCCGTATTGGACTGTTCAGCCACCTGAGAACTCACTTTTAGAGTGGAAGCAAGCCTTCCTCGATTTCGAGGGACTGCCTATGATGATGATGATGATGATGGATTGCAGTGTTGAAAGGAGCTTCAGGATGGCAGAGCACTCCAGAAATCTGTACTCGAACAGTGGTGCACGACCCTGCTGGCCTCCCTTCACTTCCACTCCGCCAACGCCCTTGCTGTTGTCTGTCAGCCAGCCAGCCCAGACTGTTGCCACATATTCCACGATGGTGCAGCCTGCAGCCAGGCTTTCTAGGCCCAGAGCTGCTCAAAGTCATCCTCCAGAGCCATCTGCAGTCTCCCGCACTGAAAGTCACTGGGGTAGGACTACTTAGGAACACTAGGACAGGCAAAGATGCAGGAAAGACAGGCACTATGGGAATGCACAAGAGCGATTAGTTTACGTTTGTATGCATTATGGCATGATTTCATTTATAAATTAGGTTTGAAATGTTTATTTTGTGTTGGCTTTTATTTTTGCATTGAGGTCGCTTTGATGGTCAGTAACAGAGGGAAGTTAAGGTGTGAGACTGTTGGTGAACAGAGAATTGGGGTTGTGGTTACTGGTATCGCAATTGAATGAGTTCTTCACGGACAGCCTGGGCAGAAAGGGGCTGTCCAGGTTGCCTCCTCCCTTCCTCTTCCTCTTCTTCTTCCTCCACCTCTTCAATCTCCTGCTCCTCAGCTGCTGGCCATGTAGCTTGCAGCACGGGCTGTCCCCCTCATGGTGACGAGAACGTGCAGCATGCAGCAGACAACCACGAATCTTGACACCCATCTGCTGAGTACTGCAGGGCTCCTCCAGAGCGGTCTAGGCAGTGGAAGCATTGTTTCCGCAACCCAATGTTGTGCTCCATCACAATTCATGTGGCAGCATGGCTTTCAATGTATGCATGCTGCACATGTTTGCCTAGATTGGGAACCAGAATCATGAGCCACGTTGGCAGTGGATAGCCACCTAGTAGCCACCCTTTGGTTTGCCATGGTAGCTCAGATGCAGATGGCACAGTGGACTGCCGCAGAATAAGAAATAAGAAATAGAAGCAGGAGTAGGCCATTTTGGCCCCTCGAGCCTGCTCCACATAAAGGCATCATGACTGCTGCCACGATACCAGACATTGACAAACATGATTCGTTGCCTATGGTTGTACACCAGCTGGATGTTCAGGCAGTGGAATTCTTTTTGTTTGCGGTATACGGCAGAGTTGACATGCAGCACCCGCAAATCGATGTGCGCCAGTCAATGGCACCCCGCACCATGGAGAATCCTGCAATCCTGACCAAGCCATGTGCTTACCTCGCCTGCTGGTCTCTTGCAAGAGAGAATGAAATATAGTCACCTCTCTTTGAACAGAGAGTCCCACTGGCCTCTTTTCTGCAACAAAGGATGGCAAACTGTTACAAATATTTCCAGCACCAGCCTGGAAGAATCCAGATGCATAAAATGTCAACACCACGGTCACTTTCGCAGCCACTGGCAATGTGGTCCTCGCCCTGCTCTGAGGTTGAAATTGTTGCTGTAGCAGGTGGCAGATTTCAGTGAGGATGTCCTTACTGAAGCGAAGATATCACACACATTGTTCCTCTGTGAGGTTTAGTTAGGGGAATTGCTTCCTGAACACCCTGTACTGTTATGGTCTCCTGCTGATTAAACTTCTCCCCCTCCTTCTCCTCCCTCTTCTAGCAACTGCTCCTGCTCTGCATGGCCTCCACTCATTCTTCTAATCATGCTGTATTCCGAAAGAAAAGCATACTAATGCACCAATGTCTAGCAGCAATTGTTTTTGCAGAAGCCTTGAAGTCAGCACTTGCCGCACCACTTCCTGTGGAAAGCACCAAATACTTGTAGAGTCTTGCCAACAGCCAGAAGAAACCAACCAGAAACGAACCGATAAGTTGTTGATAATCCCTTTAAATAGCGCTTGTGGGTCCTTCCTGCTGCTTAACGCATGTTCAGTCATTACCGTTGGTTGGAGCGTTGAGCTACAAAATGGCACCAATGGTGTCAAATCAGCGTTGTCTGCTGATTGACGTCATGATTTGCTGACTCTGCATATTTCTGGTGGACATTAGCTGCGTGCGCGCTGACATTCTCGCGATTCGTGGCAGAAGTGCGTGCACGCACGTTGCGTGTCATTTTTGTACCCAAATGGCACCCGTAACACCCCAAAAACGGGCATTATTGATCCCAATTTTCCGCCCAGTATATCCGTCCCCTTACATATCATAGAGCATACCTGAGCTCAGATATTAGCCAAGATAGGAATTCAAACCTGTTCCCTAGTATAGGACTGAAGTACTCTTGCACGACAGAGCAATCCGACAAAGATAATCAATTTTCCAGTCTGTCAAGTCAAATTTACTTACAAATTAATAATCCATGTATATACAATGTATGCACATCAATTTATTCAAAACATTGCAACAGCTAATATTTCTAGGAAAATCAGCACCAATGAAGTCCTGGCTCTATGCTGACGGTTGGATTATTGTTGCATTTAATTAGTTGAGATTTGTCTATCTAATAAATTGACCAAATTTTCACTTATCTATTGCCAGTTTTACATTGTTTCAGTGTTAGTGCAGCTACAAAAATCTTGTAGTCCTATTTTGTAATTTGATAGATCCTGAATCAGTTTAAGTAATATAAAACAACAGCTGTGATAGTGAAGTTAATATGCTACCTACAAACATAACAGGATAAATCTACTGCAATTTATTCCCCAGCCTGCCTTCTGAAACTGAGCCTCAAGGCAAGATCTACAAATTCATAGTCATTTTTTAAATGTCTTAGTTGAAAGCAAGGTCTTTCTATTCATATTTTCATATTTGATCACCCAGATCTTTGCTTCAGCTTCCTTAGAATGTTAGCATTGGGGATAGTTTTCCGTCTTTCTGCTTTCAGTGGGGGAGTCACACCCAGAGGCACAAATTTGGAAAATTTCCAATGTAGTTTTGCTTTGAGTATGTGAACATTTTGACAAATCCTTTACAGACCCTGATGAACTTGGTGCAAACTTTTGAAATTATAACATCTGCCTTGTGTTCCCATTTCTATTGGACATAAAAGCTTTAAACCACTCTGCACAGTGCATGGATGGGCAGAGATTTAACAATTCTTTGTATGAATAATTTTCTTTTATCTGCAAAAAGCTATTGTCAGGAAATGCCTGTAGGTTAGAGATCAGTGCTACAGAATATATTGGGTCAGAAATTACTGAAAAAATAATGGCATGTTGACGACACACGCTGTTATTAATTTGAAAATCGGCCAGGTAATTCAGGGGATTAAGAGATACGCCATGAGTTGCAAGTCCCCAGAAATTGCTGGTTGATTTACGCCACTCCGCTGTTTACTTTGCACAAACGGCATTTCCTCCTTTGCCTCTCCATTATTTTTAAGTACTTGCTGGATTTGCACATTAATTGCCCATTGACCATGCCACCCAAAGTTAAATCTAGCAATTAAGAACGTAAGCATTATTTTAACAAGGTGATCATTGCTAATGACTGCCAGAAAGGAAACTGTTGAAATCATGGCATCTCCATCTTACAGGTTGTGAACTGTTGTTAGAGATTTTTAAAATGTCAAATACAACTTTTTAATTTTTTTATTACTTTTCCTTTCTGTCTCTTTTTTAAAATCTCTCTTGTAATCCAATCTTTCTTCCCCTCTCTTTATTTCTCTTTCTGTACCTGATTAGACTAATTTACCTACTCTAATTCACTCCCCTTCTCAGTCGATCCTCTGTTTATTTCTCAATCCCTAAATCTTATCGGTTAAGGAGATAAACTATTGGTCCTGCCGTTCATTGAAGCCCTAGATACCCTGTTGCCCTCACCGGGCCGTTATCTGCTTGCACTACCAGCAAGTTAGGGCGCAAAAGTCTTTTGAGCTGAAGGGTGCAGGGAGAAGTTTAACTAACAGCATACACCATGAGTTGACCTCCCAGCCAGTTAAGGACCATTGTTTTATTTTGGAGGGAGGGGATTTTATAAATAAATTTATCTTTTCAAACTAACAGCCTTCACCTTTCATCTATTGAAGTCGAGCAATTCCATTTTATTTCACTCTATGGAAACTTGGCTCTCACAGTCACCAGCAGAGCAATCAGTAAAATCCTGCTGCTGGCTTTCAGAATCGGCTTAATGCTAACGACAACCTGTAGAGACTGCTAAATGTGGAAAGTGGGTTTCATTTAAAGATCATTACCATGATCATTACCATTGTCGCTGTAAGATGACTCCTAGAATTCAGAAGGGGCAGATGCTCACTGTCAAGGGTTTGTCAGCCATCTGCCAATCAATGAAGAGTTGCCACTGGCTGAATTTTACTCCTGCTCCGAGACACGCTCCTGCTCCAACCAAGCTACAACTGTCGGACGATTCTGCCCATTGTTTTTTTTGCTCCGCTGACATTACCTGTGTGAATTCTGCGGCCCCTCAAGTTTCGGGGGTTATCCTCTGTGCTGCTGTTGCTGGCTAAATCGTGACTCCAAAAACAGCAGCACAGAATAGTAACCTCGAAACCATGTGGCCTTCAGGAACGCAAAAGTATCGCCGGGCGAAAAAGATTTGCAGCTGATGGGAACTTTCGCCTTAGTGCTCCAAGAGGGAAGTGGAGCACTAAATCAAATGCTATCACTTCTCTTAGCCCTCTTAAGGGAGTGAGAGGGGCGGTATTGGCATAGCGCTGAGCAGTGTTCAGTGTAGTGCTGTCGTCTGTACAGGTTCCTTCCTTCGCTTAAAGGGAAGGCCCAATGCTGGGGTGAATGAGTTTTCCTGTTGTCTATGCTACATGCATAGCAGCCCCAAGCACTCCAAGAGAGTGCAGGAATGTGCAATCGCGGGGTCCAAAAATAGCAAAATACACCACATTGGGAAGATTAATAAATTTTGCTCTACCTGACCACCGCTGCGTTTAATTAACGCTCCCCAAGTGGCCAGCCGAAGTGACAACGCATCCTGCAGCTGCCTTAGTTGTTGCCTGGCGATGCTGCAGGAGCCAGGAGCAAATACTGCATCCTTGCCGGCAACATGGCTCTGCGCACCGGATGATATCATGATCTCCGGAGCGTAAGAGAGTGAGGCGGTAAGTGGCAGCGCCAGCACTAAACCACCAGGGAAATCAGTGGGCATCAGTAACCCCCAGCGCCCCATTATTGCTCCCCCACAGGCACTAAATGGAGGCAAAAACCAGGACAATTTCTCCCCCAAAGAGTTATTTATCATTACTTAAGAGTAGCTCAGATTTGCATTTAAAACTTTCAAATTGCAAGATAAATGTCAATTTGCTACAAGATGCTAACAATGTGGTCTTGCATTGATGCCCATCATCATAGAATCATAGGCCGAAGAATTCATTGTGCATTGTGAGGGCAGTGTGTTGTTAACCTATGTTAGTTGGAAAGAAGGGGCTTCATGCATTGCACAAAGTGGGTGGAGATGCACTCTGATTGATTAACATTCCAGGGTGCTGATGTAGAGAATGTAAGTAGAATACCTGCAGTCAATGTAAACACTGCACCATGGCTGAAATCTTGTTGTTGTCCTGCTTTGAAACGTTTAAAATTCATAGAAATGTTTAAAATTCTGACGGGGTTAGACAGGTTAGATGCAGGAAGAATGTTCCCAATGTTGGGGAAGTCCAGAACCAGGGGACACAGTCTAAGGATAAGGGGTAAGCCATTTAGGACCGAGATGAGGAGAAACTTCTTCACCCAGAGAGTGGTGAACCTGTGGAATTCCCCACCACAGAAAGTTGTTGAGGCCAATTCACTAAATATATTCAAAAAGGAGTTAGATGAAGTCCTTACTACTAGGGGGATCAAGGGGTATGGCGAGAAAGCAGGAATGGGGCACTGAAGTTGCATGTTCAGCCATGAACTCATTGAATGGCGGTGCAGGCTAGAAGGGCCGAATGGCCTACTCCTGCACCTATTTTCTATGTTTCTATGTTTCTATGTTTGCTTTCAATAGGGAAGAAGATGCAAATGCTTCTCTTGATGTAGGAAGCCTCAGTGACCTCCCTGTTGCACCAGTGCACTGCGAGCTGCGAGATGTTGCTGATGTTGCAACCTGAAAGGTGCCCGTGGCATAGAAGTTGAGTCCGACGGTGGCCTTGACAGTCACAGGCAGTGTTGTCCATGCCCTGCTTTTGTGGCTGCAACAGCTGACATAGCTTGGTAACAACCTCCTTGGTAAAGCGAAGGCACCTCATACATTGCTTGTCAGTGAAGTTAAGGTAGGAGAATTGCTCCTTGAAGCTCCTCTGTAGATATGTGCTCCTGTTGAGTGTCCTCCTCCTCCTCCCTCATCTGCCTCTTGTCCTGCTCTGTGGTGTCTTCCTTGGTGCTCTCAGTCATGCTTTATACTCACAGGAAGCCCTACCAGACCACTCATGCTTGCAGGTAGACTGAGGCAAACATAAACAGCAGTGCAAAGGCAGCCAAGCCTCTCTCTCTATGTAGAGATAGTAAACTCTGAAGATTGGTAGAGCACAGCATAAGATGCCTCGAAGTGAAACAGTCGCCAGTAGTGAACCAGCAACTAACCTATTAAGTGCTGTATGAACCCTTTAAATATTGCTGGCAAGGTGGCCTTCATGCTGGCTAGCGTTCCATTGTGCTGTGCGAAGTCTGCACATGGCGTCCGATTAGCACGGACAGTCGAAAATGCTGTTTGCATCCTGCATGCAGCAGATGGCCCTCAAATTCCGGTGTGCAAACCTAACGCAGGCACGATCTGCTGCACAAAATGGCAGGCAGCGTACTTCCAGTCGGAAGTGTGGCCATGCATCAAGCCAGTGATTTCGGGTCTTTAGAAGGCAAAACACGTGCCATGCAGCCCAATTTTAATTTCATGGAATTTTACAGCGCTGAAGCAGGCCACTCAGCCCATCCTGCTCGTTCTGGCTCTCTGAATGAGCCATCCTCTTCATCCCACTTCTCTGCCGCTGGCAAACGAGCCAAGGGTGGGCAGATGAAACATTACAAGGACACCCTTAATGCTTTCTCTTCTCCTAAAAATATGAACAGAGACAATTGTTTGGTTGCTTCCAATGGCCATCAGTCAAAATGGCGAGTGTTCTTGGGTTTGCTTTGTTCTACACATATATAAAAGAGAAAGCATATGTGATGTCCTTGGCATTCACAACTCTGTTGAAAAGCAGAAAAAATGTAATTTCATGTAGTTGTACTTTATTCACATAGTAAAACAAGAAGAAACTGGATGGAAAAAAAAGCAGATTCTCTAAAGCAAAAGGGAAACGAGCTCAATATATTGGATCCTTAAAGCTTTGCGAGTACATTTTGGAAATATTGAGGAATAGATTGATGATATGCTGTTTTGATGAGTTGCTTTGCTCTGATTATTAATGCATCAGTCTTGTTTTTTAATTCAGGAATGTCCAATTGTATTGACTCCCATTGGTGAAGTGAATATTCCTGTCATTTTCAGTTGCTGTCATCCCTCTGTTTTTTTTTTCCCTTCCCAAGCACATTTTTTTAGGATCCCTATCATGAAATAAGGAATGCTGCACTGGAAGCGAATGAGGAAAAGTTCACTGACTCTTTGGTTCAGGTAAGAATGGTGCAGAAAAGTGACACCATAAAGTATTATGGAATGTCCAGTGACAATGGGCCCAAGTTTCCACATGATTTGCGCCTGATTTTTAGGAGCAACTGGTGGAGAACGGACTATCTTAGAAATCGCAATTCTCCACATTTTTTTTTCTGCAGTCCTAGTCAGGTAGAACAGTTCTACTTTGGGACAGAATTTTTTCTTCAAAAGGGGGCGTGTCCGGCCACTGACGCCTGATTTGAAAGTTTCCACAGTGAAAACATACTCCAAACTAAAGTAGAATGGATCAAATGAAGATTTTTGTAGAACTGAAAAAACCTGTTCTACACATTAAAAAATCAGGCGCAGGTTACAAATTAGGCGTCCAGAACGAGGTGGGGCGGGGGGGGAAGGGAAGTCATTAAATTCTATAATAAATCCTTATTTATACTTACACAAATATTATACAAATAAATCCAACCTGAATAAACATTTATAAGCAAAGAAAAGATTAAATAAACCATCTTCCTACCTGTGTGAAAGTGCTTCAGGCAGGCCTTTCGGGACCGAAGGCTGAACGGGCCGGCCCGAGACTTCGGGCAGGGCCCGTCCCCAGCACCAGATTTACTTGTAGGTGGCGTTGGGTTGGGTCGGGTCGGGGAGGTTCGGGTCGGGGGGAGGGGGGGAGAGAGAGGGAGAGGGAGGGAGAGGGAGGGAGAGAGAGGGAGAGAGAGGGAGAGAGAGGGAGAGAGAGGGAGAGAAGGTCAGGTCGGATCCAGTCCGGGAGCGGGAGTCGGGTCGGGTCCAGTGGGATTCGGGTCGGGTCCAGTGGGGGAGGCGGGGAGCGGGAACAGTAGCGCGGGTCGAGTCGGGGAGGCGGGGAGCGGGAACAGGAGCTCGGGTCGGGTAAGTCGGGGTGGGGGGGGGCGCGGGTGTCGGGTCTGATCCGGAGGCGGCGGGCAGCGGGTGTTGGGTCTGGTCTGGTCCGGAGGCGGGGGGGGTGGGGGGGGGAGCGGGTGTCGGGTCTGGTCCGGAGGCGGGGTGGGGGGGGCGGGGAGCGGGTGTCGGGTCTGGTCGGGGGTTGGGGTGGGGGGGGCGGGGAGCGGGTGTCGGATCTGGTCGGGGGGGGGGGAGCAGGAGCTGGCCGTGGGAGGAGCCTTATTTACACAGCCCCAGTGAAGCCATTCAGCCAGGGCTAGGGGCTGCGTGCTTCGGGCCCCTCCCACAGTTCGGCGCCTGGAGCTACTGCACTTGCATGCCCACTGTAGCGCGCATGTGCAGAGGTCCCGGCACTGTTTTCAGCGCAGGGACCTGGCTCCGCACCCCCACAGCTCGTGCTGGCTGCGCCGAGGGCCAGAGGACCTGCAAGTAGGTGGAGAATACCGAGGATTTTTTTAGGCGCACTTCGTGGCGCGAAAAACGGGCGTCCAGGTCGGGACTGCGCCGTTCTAGGCGCGTGTGGAAACTTGGGCCCTATATGAGGTGTGGCATGTGAAAAATAATTTTTAAAAATATGAGAATAGAACAAGCCTTCATCATCATAGGCAGTCCCTTGGAATTGTGGAAGAATTTCTTCCACTCCTAGAATGAGTCCTTAGGTGGCTGAACAGTCCAATACGAGATCCACAGTCCCTGCCACAAGTGGGACAGACAGTCATTGAGGGAAGGGGTGGATGGGACAGGTTAACTGCATGTTCCTTCCGCTGCCCACACTTGTTTTCTGCATGCACTCGGCGATGAGACTCAAGGCGCTCAGCGCCCTCCCGGATGCACTTCCTCCACTCAGGGCAGTCTTTGGTCAGGGACTCCCAGGTGTCAGTAGGAATGCCGTACTTTATCAGGGAGGCTTTGAGGGTGTCCTTGTAACGTTTCATCTGTCCACCCTTGGCTCGTTTGCCATGAAGAAGTTCCAAATAGAGCACTTGTTTTGGGAGTCTGGTGTCTGGCATGCGGACAATGTGGCCTGCCCAGCGGAGCTGATCAAGTGTGGTCAGTGCTTCAATGCTGGGGATGTTAGCCTGGTTGAGGATGCTAATGTTGGTGCATCTGTCCTCCCAGGTAATTTGTAGGATCTTGCGGAGACATCGTTGATGGTATTTCTCCAGTGACTCGAGGTGTCTACTGTACATGGTCCATGCCTCTGAGCCATACAGGAGGGCGGGTATTACTACAGCCCTGTAAACCATGAGCTTGGTGGTAGATTTGAGGGCCTGGTCTTCGAACACACTTTTCCTCAGGCAGCTGAAGACTGCATTGGCACACTGGAGGCAGTGTTGAATCTCCTCATCAATGTCTGCTTTTGATGATAAGAGGCTCCCGAGGTATGGGAAATGGCCCACGTTGTCCAGGGCTGTGTTGTGCATCTTGATGACTTGGGGGGCAGTGCTGTGTGGCGAGGACGGGCTGGTGGAGGGCCTTTGTCTTATGGATGTTTAGCGTAAGATCCATGCTTTCGTACGCCTCAGTAAATACGTCGACTATATCCTGGAGTTCAGCCTCTGAATGTGCGCAGACGCAGGCGTCGTCCACGTACTGTAGCTCGACGACAGAGGTTGAGGTTAAACACTAAACATTCAAGCAATTATACTTAAAGCTTGACACTGTGCTTTGTACTCGACAGATTCTTTAAAAAATGTTTGAAATAGCTACAAATACCTAACGACCTTATTAAATATAAGACCATAATATTCAACCACAAAGGTGAGTGTCTGCATAATTAGCTTCCCAATGACACAGTCATAGTTTGAGTCTAAAGGCTTAAATTCATCTGACACTGTTGTCTTTGGTAAGCCAACCCTTTCAACAATTTAAGAATTTTTATGAGTAGAGAAGGCCATTAGACCAACAACACAATCCTTTTTTAACTGATCGGCCCCATCTATTTCCATTCTCACCATATCTGCTAATCCATTCGCTCTCCAGGGATCTAATTATATCTTCCTTATTTATGGTCCTAGTAATTGCCATCCAGCTAAAGCTTTATAGTGGCCAGCAACTTGGGGTATGTGGTATCGTGCTCATTTACTGCCTAGTATCCACCTGTTGCAAAATTGCTGTGAAGATGTTAAGGGCATTTTTTATTCACTTTAAGGATATGGGCATCATTGGCAAGGCTGGCATTTATTGCTTATTCCAATGCAATGGAGTGGCTTGCAAGGCCACTTCGGAAGGCCTTTAAGAGTCAACCACGTTGGTGTTGGTCTGGAGTCGCATGTAGGCCAGACCGGGTAAGGAAAGCAGGTTTCCTTCTCGAAAGGACATTATTGAACCAGTTCGGCTTTTACAACAATCGACAGCTTCATGGATACTTTTTCTGATACCATCATTTTATTTCTTGATTTTTAAAACTGATTTTAAATCCTCAAAGTGCCCTGGTGAGATTTGACCATATTTTGGATTATTAGTTTAAGTAGGCCTCTGGAATTCTAGTCTACTAACATAACCACTACATTACCGCACCATGCCACACACTATTGGATTTAAGGTGTGTCAAAGCTTTATTGTGGAGGCTGCTGCTGGCATCCTTGCTTATTAAAGAGAAAGTGACGCAAATTGCAGTCTTCTTGCATCACACGTGGGATCCACTCCTACTTCCCATGTGAAACAGCCATTGCAGCTAAGCCAGATCTTTGTTTGCTGAGATTCTGAAGAGAAAGGTTATTTCACTGAGTTTTTGCTGACAGAAAATTCATTGCAACAGGGATTATTGTCAGTGCTCCCCAGCCACCTGATTTAGCAGAGACGGGTGAGCAGGAGCAGAGTAGGGTTGTCAGAAAAGTCAGATGGCACCATAGGCTTACTGTCTGTATCACCACAGAGCAAGGCCATCACCATTTCTTGACAGATTCCAAGTCCTTCAGGATCTCTCACAGCCTTCCACGTGACATGCCACTTTAAAGTTGCTGCTACTGTTAAGACACAGGCAGCACACGGACTTCCTCTTTGGTTCTCCAGTAATCTGCCCCCAGAAGGACCTGGTGTGCGCCTGCGATATTTAGATCAGAACTGACAGAAAGATCGGGCACTAAGGTGGTGGTCCCAGTACTGTGCAGTTCTGATGCACTATGCCCAGGTTGCTCACGGACAGCACCAGGAGAGGAATATTGGCTGTTATTAATCCTTGTTAAAGTTTGCATTTTAATTGCTGCAATGTTTGTTATTACTTGGTTCCATCTTGTAGAGATTGGTAGATCATTTTGTACAGCACAAACCAAGTAGTAGTTATTTTCTGAGGAACAGCAGCTCATCACCTGGCAGATGAGCAACTAAATGAGATCAGAACAAAAGGAGAGGAGCTAATTTCCTGTAATTAGAATTCAATATAACCGTGAGTCTCTCTATAGGTTGCAATTTCTTTCCAACATCCAGTGCATTCAAAATAAGCAATTGTCTGGAGAACCTGTTTAACCTGCTTCCTGCCGACAGCAATACAAGGAACCAGCACAGCCTAATAGCAGATGCAGCATGAGTTAAAGAACAATTCTATTTTTGACTTCTGCTACTTTCGACTTTTGTTTTATCTTATAACAGTCCTGTGAAGCGCCTTAGGATGTTTTACTACGTTAAAGACGCTATAAAAATACAAGTTGTTGTTGTTGCTACTACTCGTGTATTTATTGTTTTTCAGTGGCTGACAGTAACTCAGGTACTCTTGTGTTATTAACAAAAAATGTGCCAGATGGACAGACGATTGCAATTTTTTTTTGCAGGTTTAAAACCCTGACAGTGGAGGAATTGGACTCCACTATGCCCATTTTTTGGGTGCAATATTGGGGCAAAATGCACCAATTTCCCAGATCTGGCTCTCATGCCCCAAGGATGTCTGAAATATGCTAGATGACACATTGGGTTGGGTGATTTTCAGGTGTCGCTGACGGCCGCCTAAACCAGACATTCAGCCCCTTGCATATGTTAGTAAGGGGCCTAATTCCTATTTCAGAACCGTTCAGATGTTTGGGCTCTTCAGTGGCTTTCATTGCAAATCTTCATCGGCTTCAAAGGAAATAAAAAATCAGGAGCAATGTACAACTGGCTGACTATTCACTATCAACCATTTGACACTATTGGGCAAAGTCAAAATGTACCCCAGTCAATTTACTGAGCAAATGGTGGTGCAAAGTAGTGTGTTAAAAGTGTGTAAACAAGGACCCTGTATTCATGAATAAAGTGTCTTGTAAACCTTTATTGATTTGTTTACAAATACGTAATAATGCTGTGTCACTTGAGAACAAAATCATCAGGTCAAAAATTATGATTAGCTCCTCTAGCCTGTTTTTCCTCCCACTCCCGAGGTAAGGAAAGGTTTGTCAGAAACTGTCATGTATGAAGACCATGTATACTAACTGTATAGTCACAGAAGGTGTGCCACCAGAGGGTCACCTGCATAGGTGTGCATGGCCCAGTATAAAAGGCTGCCCACTGTGCTTGTGCCTCACTCTGGAGTTTCAATAAATGGGACTAAGGTCACAACAGCTCAAGTGCAATACCAGACCTCGTGGAGTCATTCATAAGAGTATTAGAGACATAACAACTGGCGACGAGATTATGAACTTTCACGCAAAAATGACTGGTGCATTAGAAAAGTTCTCAGGGGGTGAAGATTGGGAAGCCTTTCTGGAGCGGGTCAACCAATATTTTGTAGCAAACGATCTGGTAGGCGATGATCCAGCCACGCTGGCAGATAAGCGCAGAGCTATCCTGTTGACCAGTTGTGGGCCCACGGTCTACAGCCTCGTCAGGGACTTGCTTGCACCAGAGAACACAACAACCAAGTCATGCGAGAAGTGCTAATTCAGGACCAACTCAAACCACAGGAGAGCACCCTCACGGCCAAGCATCGAATTTATACCCACCGCCACCCCGAGTGGCAGGAAATCGTGAAGTACGCTGCCGACCTCAGGAGGCTGGCAGGACCGTGTGAATTCAGCGTATCCTTCGCCGATGTGTTGCGGGACGTCTTCGTAATTGGCATCGGTCATGAGGCCCTTCTTCATAGGCTACTCTCTGCCGAAACCACCGTCACTCTGCAGAAGGCCATCAGCATCAGCCAGGCGTTCATGACCTCAAGCTGCAGCTCCAAGCAGATGATGACTCACTCTCAGGACTCAAACCCGGCAAGTACTGTAAATAGAATGGCGTCTTTCACAGGCAGAACTGTTGAATGTGAATCTGCCCAGGGCAGAGTGTACAGGCCCCCGAGTCCTGTAACTCAGGGTCCGTCGAGGGGTGCAAACCTAAGTCGAGTAGCACCATGCAGGCGTTGCAGAGGTAATCACAGGGCTCATCAGTGTCGGTTCAGAGACTATGTGTGCAAAGGCTGCAACACAAAGGGCCACCTCCAGCGAATGTACAAAAGAGCTGTGACTCACCATGTGGAAGAGGAGTCAGCAGATGGCTGTGAATCCAGCGCGGATTACGAGGCGATGGCTAGAGAGGCAGCTCAGTCCCAGGACGAAGTATATGATGTATATACCTGCACCACAGATTGTCCTCCAGTGATAATGGAAGTTGAGATAAATGGCGTTCCAGTCTTCATGGAATTGGACATGGGGAGAGTCAGTCAGTAATTAGCCAGGAAGCTTTTGAGAGGCTATGGAACGATCAAGCTGAACGACCCAAGCTGGTCCTGGTTCAGGCAAAGCTGCGCACCTACACCAAGGAACTGATATCAGTTGTTGGTAGTGCGGATGTAAGTGTATCCCATGATGGCGCGGTGCACAATTTACCATTGTGGATTGTTTCAGGTGATGGACCAACGCTACTTGGAAGAAGATGGATGGGGAAGATTCATTGGAACTGGGAAGACTTCATCCCTCCAGTGATCGACGTCCCCCGTGCTCAGAGGCAGAGCAAGCCCCCACCTTCGGTTGGACCAGGCACTGGAGAGCAGATTCGCACAGCCCCCAAGGCAGAGACCGCTCAATACGACTGCATGGCGATGATCCGGCGAGATGACCCGAACGCACTTTCCCGGATTCAGTGGCAGGACTCCTGGGGAGGAAGACTGGATCTGAGGGCGTCTTCCCAGCTTCTGTGGCAGAATCCCTGGGAAAGAAGATCGCGGCAGTCGACATCATGGACAGGGAAAAGATGGCGTCCAAACCACGAGGTGCAGCGTTAATGGAGCAACGACACGTGATTCCACGTAAGGAAGATGATTGGGGTAAAAGTAGTAAGTCCTTTGTAAAGGAGACCCGCCATTTTTGAATGAACTGTTTGAAATTGGTAACCTATGTAAAAGTTCAACTGTAACGTGCAAAATGTTGTTGAGCGATGTTGGGTGCAAATTACAATCAGCCAAATTAGCAGGCGAACATCTAACGTACGTATGCAGGTCCAGTGAGCTACCCAATGCTGTAGCCTGCGTCCCCAGGACCAGAACAATGTATCATAAAGTGTACCCACAGCTGACAGAAGTAGAAAAGCCGCAGAGTAAACGATGCCCGGAGAGCAGAGGCACCAGTAGCGATACCCTGCCTCAGATTGGTTTAACATTGCAGGCACCCGATGGCATGAACCACCACGGGCCAGAAACAGTAAACTGCGCCTATGCCCGCAGTCAGCTACCGTTGCCCACCACCCGGGTAGAAAAGGCGCAGCACACAAACCCACTCGCCACCACGGCAATGTCCAAGAGCGAAGGGTCACCCGCAACGGCTCCTCCGAACGGGACCTGGACCAGCCAGGATTCCAAACTAGAGAGTGCTCACAACAGTGCCCTCAAGGAAAGTGAGTCAGCAGTCCCCTGCGAACTGCTAGACAAGACGAGGCAGCCCCACCATCACTTAGACGAAACGCTCACTCGCTCAGACCGCTTCCCAGGGAGCAGCAGCGACATTGTGCAAATGAAAAGGACAGGGAGGTCACAGACACATCAGCTGTCTTTAGGCCTGCCCGACCCTAGGAGTAACAGCAAGAGCCCTAAGCTCCGGCAACTCGAGCAAAATGAGCTCACCTCGCCCACAGACCCACTAGCATGGGGCGCTGTGCCGCCACCAGACGACCTGATCTCATCCGGCCGTGCTGGAACTAGACTGTCCTTGTGTACCTGTACTGATATACCTGTACTGATCATGTAAATGTACCACACAGAAAGAAACACAACTGTAATCCACCCAACAAATGTACCATGATATAAATGTAAAACCCATGTGATGAACTTGAATGCAACGGGCCATTAGCATGATCTCTGTGTGGGGGTGAGAATGGAGTAGTCATGGACTCACAACCAGAAACCACGGGGACCTCCACTGGCAACAAATCTCACTACCAATCCACCCAAGCTAGAAGCAATCCCCAAATGGTCAATCAGGAAGAATAAAGCCCAGGTCACCGTCAATGTATGAGTCAATTTGCATTAAAGACTCGGGGGGAAGTGATGTCATGTATGTAGACCATGATTACTCACTGTATAGTCATATAAGGTGTGCCACCAGAGGGCACTGTGGTGGGAGACCTGAGGGTCAGCTGCATAGCTGTGCAGGGCCCAGTATAAAAGGCTGCCCACCATGCTTCTGCCTCACTCTGGAGTTACAATACATGGGACTAAGGTCACAACAGCTCAAGTACAATACTAGGTGGAGTCATTCATAAGAGTATTAAAGACATAACACAAACTTTTTTCAATGAGATTATATCCCTGTAACATTTTCATTGAATTAACCTTTCAGAAAACTTTTGGGAGAAGGCTAATTTTAAGAGAAAAAATGTGCTTCGGGCAACTTAGATATTTGGTCAATTTAAAAATATATATGAGATTCAGTACTGAGATTTATGCCGACCATGTTTCATCCTTCTCAAGAGATTGGCGGGGGAGTGGTGGTTTTCATGTCCCTACTACACTGTCTGTGCATAAAAACAGGTGTTAGTGCAACATTAAGCAAGTGATGGGCAGTTGTGGTGGCTTACCGCCGAGTTGATATCCACCCCGATTTTCAGGAGGACCTGCATCTTGTTGCCGGAGCTCCTGTCAGGAGTTTTATACATATATGCAAATAAGGCTCAAATAACCCAATTAAGACGCCATCTTTGCCTGCCTGACTACCGCCCCACATCCAGTGCATCCAAACAATCATGGGCGTTATGGGCTGTGATGCAGCCATTTCCACCAATATTTAAAAAGTGTTCCTTGACTAGAATCATAGAATGATTATAACACAGAAGGCGGCCGTTTGGCCTGTTGAGCCCGTGCCGGCTCTCTGCAAGAACGCTTCAGCTAGTCCCACTCCTTCGCCCTTTCCTCGTAGCCCTGCAATTTTTTTCTTTCAAGTACTTATCCAATTCCCTTTTGAAAGCCATGATTGAGTCTGCCTTCACCATCCTTTCAGGCAGTGCATTCCAGATCCTAATCACACACTGTGTAAGAAAGTTTTTTCTGATGTCACCTTTGGTTCTTTTGCCAATCACCTTAAATCTGTATCTTCTTGTTCTTGATCTTTCCGCCAATGGGAACAGTTTCTCTCGACCCCTCATGATTTTGAACACCTCTGTCAAATCTCCTCTCAATCTTCTCTGCTCTAAGGTGAACAACCCCAGTTTCTCCAGTCTATCCACGTAACTGAAGTCCCTCATCCCTGAAATCATTCTCGTAAATCTTTTCTGAACCCTCTCCAAGGCCTTCACATCCTTCCGAAAGTGCGGTGCCCAGAATTGGACACAATACTCCAGTTGAGGCCGAACCAGTGTTTTTACGTATTCTTCATATTTTCCATGCTTTTATACTCTTATACTTCTATTCATGACACCCAGGATCCCGTAATATTTTTAACTGCTTTCTCAACCTGCCCTGCCATCTTCAACGATTTGTGCACATATATTCCTAGGTCTCTCTGTTCAAGCACTCCCTTTAGGATTGTACCCTTTAGTTTATATTTCCTTTCCTCATTCTTTCTACCAAAATGTATCTCTTACCTTCCCTATCTTTCCTGACACACTATATCCAGGAATATTTAACCCACAATCCTACTCTTTTTTGAGCCAGGTCTCCATTATTGTCACGACATCATGTTCCCATGTGGCCATTTGCACCTGCCGCTCAACAACCTTGTTTACTATGCTTCGTGCATTCACATACATACACTGTAAACCTATCCTAGACCATACTGTATTCTCTCTTAATCTGACCCCACCTAATAACTTATTATTTCTTGCTTTAGTGCTATCCGTCTCTCCCAATCCTATGTTTCTCCTTTATAATGCTACATCCTACTGCCCATCCCCCTGTCAACTTACCTTTATAGCCTCCCCAACAGCACTAGCAAACCTCCCCGCGAGGATATTGGTGCCGGCTCTGTTGAGGTGCAACCCATCCAGCCTGTACACCGGTTCTGGGGTCCCACCACCCCAGAACCAGCCCCAGTGCCTTAGGAATCTGAATCCCTCCTTCCTTGACCATCTCTCCAGCCACACACTCATCTGCTCTATCCTCCTATTTCTATACTCACTCGTGATTGGCACCTGGAGTAACCCAGAGATTACTACTTTTGAGGTCCTGCTTTTTAATCTCCTTCCCTCTCTAAAATCTGCTTGCAGGACCTCATCCCTTTTCCTACCTATGTCGTTGGTACCAATATGGACCACAACTTCTGGCTGTTCACCCTCCACCCTCCTCCCTCAGAATGTTCTGCAGCTGCTCAGTGACATCCTTACCTTGGCACCAGGGAGGCAACATACCATCCTGGAGTCACGTCTGTGGCCGCAGAAACGGCCATCTGCTCCCCTAACTATTGAATCCACTGTCATTATTGCTTTTCCTGTCTTCCTCCTCCCCCCCGCCCCCACCCCCCCCCCCCCCCCCGCTGTACAGCTGAGATACCCATAGTCCCATAGTACCATGGACATGGACATGGCTCTGGCTGTACTCCCCAGAGGAACCATCGACCTCACAAGTACTCAGAACAGAATACTGGTTGGAGAGTGAGATGGACTGATGGGACTCCTGCACTACCTGCTTGGTCCTCCTCTTCTGTTTGGCAGTCACCCATTCCCTCTCTGCCTGTGCACTTTTTATCTGCGGGGTGACCTGAAACCTGTTACCCACAAATTTCTCACTGCGGATGCACCACAGTGATGCCAGCTGCTGCTCAAGCTCCTCCAGCTGGCAACACCTCCTGCACACGTGGTTATCCAGGTCACGGGAAGCATCCAGGAGTTCCCACATGGCACAGGATGGGCATTCTGCAGGATCGAGCTGCCCTGCCATTCTCTTTTTTAATTTGACTATTAACTAACTTCTTTTCTTTTTTTTAAATAACTTAACAGAAATAAACTTAAGACTACCCTCGGGTAAAGCTGCGGACAGTTTTGGGTGTGATTTTTCTTGCATTAGCTTGTAAGACTTTTTGTACCTTAGATGAATTAAAAGTGCCGACGGTTGCTGCTGGACATACTGAACAAGTAAGGGTCTTCTGGGTCTTGAGGTTTTGTGCCACACCTCTCTGTGCCCATTGACTAATTTCCCTTGGCACCCGGTTACTATCCCTGGCACAGAGAACCTCCATCACTTGTTGCATCAGCATCTCCACCACTACATCAGAGAACTTTGGGACCCTGCAGGAACTTGTTGTCTTCTGCTGCATAGTTTTGCTTGTCTCACACTGACCGATTTCCTGCCTCCTAATCACATTATCATGTGGGCCGAACATCAAATTGCATAGATCCTACATAATTAAGGCATGCAACGGAAATTTCCCCCTCTGGTACTTAAATGTTTCCAACACCTGCTCCCTCAGAGATTATTAGACGCTATGCCAATAGGAGGTAAATGTGCAATGCCCAGGCAATTATTTATTTAATTTACTATGAAAACTTCAGGTAATCTTGTGACTGTAGAACGTATGATTGGATGAATTGTGGAGGATGTCAAATCTTTTTATTTTGTACCAGCTGGCAAATACCTGCAAGAAGAATAAAATTCATTGCATTTGAGCAATAGCTACTTGATGGACAACATCAAAACAAATCACGTTAGACTTTAGTTGAAAGACAACTGCAACAAAGCAATCCTTGTTCAGTTATTATATTTTCTGAGACAAACCATAGTGTAATTCAACAATGAGCACATCTGGACTGATAAATAATCTTTCTTTTTTCTTCCTGCAATTTTCTCTCCTCTGGGTTAATTTTAATTCTTATCACTGGGTAAAGAATTAGGTAGCAGCGAATCAGCAGCCCGTCTTATGCCTCGCATGATTTTCATTTCCTTTACATTTCCTTTCACTATCACTAATTTTTCACTTGGTGCTACCAGTTAAAGTGACCCACCTTTTCATGAAAGTGCTGCAGAATCTCGGCACTCTACGTCACCATCACTTGATGTCTACACACGTTAGCTTTTTAACATATGTCACTGAGTAACAATTCGGAGTGGGAATCCTAGCCATTATTTTTTTTTAACCAGCCCCTTTGTAACTTGGGGATTATGAGGCAAGTTGTGGCAGCCCAGCCACAGCCCTTGTTGAGATTATCTAATTCAGTACGTATCAGGGATCAAACTTGGCATCTTTACAGCATGGTATTATTTAGTGATAAGAAATTGGGGACGGGGGGATAACTCTTCTCTATTTTAAGTTAACTACATTTAACCTTGAAAGCCATATTTTGAACCAGATAACTAAGGGACTCTCATCTTTCAGAAGGTTTCTGGACCATGGAAGTATTCCTAATCATCAAGTCGGTGTCCTACTTTTACACTCCCTTTGGGCTCTGCTTCAGCTAGCCAGACATAGGGGACCAATGGCAACTAGCATATAGACCAGGAGGGGGTTGTTGTGTCCTTAAATGCTCTAATAATGACTCCACAAGGCAATGTGTTGTACTTGAACTGTAGTGACCTTAGTCCTTTATTAGTTAACTCCAGAGTGAGGATCACACCTGGTGGCCTGCCTTTTATACTAGGCCAGGCACACCTGCACAAGTAATCTACAAGTCTCCCACTGCTGTGCCCTCTGGTGGCACACCTTGTGATAGTAGCAAAATTGCCATGTAGGATACATGACATCACTCCCCCCTGAGCCTTTAGTGCAAGTTGCCTCTGCATTGACTGTGCTCTGGGCTTAGCTCTATGTGGGCTCTGTTCTGGTTGACCCTTGGCAGGTCACTTCAATCTTGGGTGAGTGGTGGGTACAGTAGCGTGCTGGTGGTTGCTGTTTGTGTGTGTGTCCCTGACCACTCCATTCTCCCCCCTTCCCACCCCTCCCCCCCCCACATTGATTATGGCTGGGGCTCCTAGCATTCATGTACATTCACGTACAGAAAAGTGGGTTTTGCATTATTTTTGTGGTTCAGTGGTGCGACAAATATGTTAGATACCTTATTGATGCAGTGACCAGTGCATGAGGAGAAGCTAGTTCCGGAGCTGCTGGGTTGTGTCCCTGCAGTCTGGTGGTGGCTCAGTGCCCGGTGCTGGCAGTGGGAACCCGGTTGGCTCACGTAGCCTGTTCTAGGGGCTGTTGCCATGGTCCCTAGCATCAGGCCGGTTCACAGGTGTCTGTGACCTCCCTGTCCTTTCTTTGCGTCCTGGGTCACAGCTGCTCCCTGAGGAGCTGTTGTCCAGCAGTGCACAGGGAACTGCTGACTCGCTGGCCTGAGCGTCGTTTGGTTTGGGATCCTGGCTGGTGCCTGTTTCCTTTGGCGGAACTGTGGCAGGTGACCCTACATCTGCGGTTATGGCCTTTGTGGCGATGAGGTCTGGGGACTGCGCCTTAGTACAGTCAGCTCCTTCAGGCTCTTGACAGTTGGTGCCATCGGGTGCCTGAAAGGTGGAACCGATCAGGGGCATGGTATCGATACCGGTGCCGTTGCCCTCCTGAGGTCACTTGCTCTGCAGCTCGTGTGTGTTGGCTGCTTGTGGCCACACTCCATGGTGCATGATTCTGGTCCCCGGGACACAGGCTGCAGCATTGAGTAGCTCGCTGGACCTGTGTGCTCCCGATGGGTGTCTGCACATTGCATTGCACAACTTTTCATTACTTATGCTGGACAAACTGTGGGTCCGAATGTGATTGAGCAACTTTTTCTCGCTGGTTGTATGTGCACAGTTCAGATCATCAATTACACATTTTACATAATCGCGCAATATTTTTTTTCCTCGCAGGTTGCGTATATACAATTCAGAATGTCATTTGCACATTTTACATGATAAATTACATTTTGTTCTTCTGACTTACAGTTACTGTTACATTGCATAAGTATGTGGAACTCTCCCTTTAATTGTGGTGGGTTGCCGGCCTCCTTTAAGAGAGCCTTGCTTTCTTTACTCCTATCCGCTTCTCCGTTTGGTGCCACGTGTTGCTCCGTCAGCGCTGCCATCTGTGTCTTCAGCACCTCACCTTGTGGTTTGGGTGCCATCTATCCTCCATCCATGATGTCGACCGCGGTGATCTTCTTCTACCCGGGTTCTGCCTCCGAAGCTGGGAAGTTGCCTTTGGATCTGATTTTCTTCCTCCGTTGTCCTGCCACTGGAGCCTGGAAGGTGGTTCAGATTGTCTCAGCTGGATCAACTCCATGCAGTCATGCTGAGCGGTCTGTGTCGTGGGTGCCATGCTGGTCTGCTCTCTGGTGCTGGATCCACCCTCAGGTGAGGGCTTGCTTTGCCTCTGAGCGCAGAGGGCTTCGATCGCTGGAGGGGTGAAGTCTTCCCACTTCCAATGGATCTTCTCCATCCACCTTCTGCCGAGCAGCGTCGGTCCATCACCTTGCAATAATCCACAGAGGTAATTTATGCACCGCGCCATCATGGAGTACCTTTACATTCGCACTACCAACAACTGGGATGATTTCATTGGTGTAGGTGCGGAGCTTTGCCTGAACCGGGACCAACTCGGGTCGTTCAGCCTGATTGTCCCATAGCCTCTCAAGGGCTCCTTGATTCATCACTGACCAGCTCACTCCCGTGTCCACTACCATGAAGACTGGAACTCCCTCTATCTCAACTTCCATCTTCAGCGGGGAACATTTGGTGGTGCAGGTAAACATGCTATGTACCTCCCCGTGGGACTGGGCTGCCTCGTTGCCTATAGATTCATAATCCATGCTGGATTCATGGCCATCTGCAGACTCTTCATTGACACAGTGAGTCATATTTCTCTTATACATTCACTGGAGGTGGCCCTTTGTGCTGCAGCCTTTGCATACATAGTCTTTAAAATGGCACTGGTGAGCCCTGTGATTCCCTCTGCAATGCCAGCATGGTGCTACTTGATTAGCCCCCCTCGGGGGTCTCTGAGTTAAGGTACTCGGGGGACTGTTCTCTCTTCCCTAAGAGGGTTTGCACTCTACAGTCTAGCCTCTAAACGGTGCTACTCTGTGCACAGTACCTGCCGGGTTTGAGTCCTGAGGGTGAGTCATCTGCCTAGAATCGCAGGTCGAGGTAATGAATGACTGGCTCACAGAGATGGCCTTCTGTAGTGCGACTGTGGTATCCGCCGACAGTAGCTTGTGAAGAAGGCCCTCATGGCCAATTCCAATGACGAAAATATCCCGCAGCGCTTCGTTGAGGTGGTCGCCGAACTTGCACAGTGCCGCCAGCCTCCTGAGGTCTACGGCGTACTTCGCGACTTCTGGCCTTCGGGCCGTCGGTGGGAGTAGAATCAGTGTCTGCCTGTGAGGATGCTCTCCTTGGGCTTGAGTTGTTCATGGATCAGGATTACGAGCTCCTTGTACGACTTGGTTGTTGTCTTCGCTGGTGCCAGCAAGTCCCTGACGAGGCCATAGACATTGGGCCACAACTGGTTAGCAAGATAGCTCAGCGCTTATCAGCCAGTGTGGCCGGGTCGTCTCCTGTCAGGTCGTTTGCTGTGAAGAAATGTTCGAGCCTCTCCACAAAGGCGTCCCAATCATCACCATTGGCGAACTGCTGTAACGTGCTAAGGGTTGCCATTTCCGCATGAAATCTCGTAATCTCGTCACCAATTGTTGTGCCTTTAAGTGCTCTAGTAATGATTCCACGAGGCATTGTGTTGTACTTGAACTGTAGTGACCTTATTCCTTTATTAGCTAACTCCAGAGTGAGGATCACACCTGGTGGCCTGCCCTTTATACTAGGCCAGGCACACCTGTACAGGTAACCTGCAAGTCTCCCACTGCTGTGCCCTCTGGTGGCACACCTTGTGATAGTACCAACAGTGGCCATGTAGGATACATAACTGGAGTAATAGTCAACTTCAGTTCATGTGCAGACTCCTGGCATAGCTTGTTGTCATAGTCGAGCGATTTTCATCTCATGAAATCAATGGGATGATAATCTGGCGGGTTCTAAAATGGGCGGGCAATCTGTTGTGCCAGGTTAGTGCCCAGGCAATGAAGTTGAAAATTACCCTCAAGGCATCTGAAAATTTGCACAAATGCAGTCAGCAAAGGACAGCTGAAGATTTCCTACAAAATCTCTCTCAACACAGCAAAAATCTGTAGTTGTACGCAGAATCTACCACCCCGACCTGCTGCTTTCCATCTGTTGCATGGGATATGGGAAATCCAGTAAGCAACCTCTGGACCAGCTTAATAATTGCAATAGTTGTATAGCAGTCAATTACTATAGGGTCAATTTTATCTTGCCCAGCCTGGCAGGGACGAGCCTAAATTAAATGCCAAAGTCGCAGTCCAATGATGTAATTCGAACGCGCATGCCATTTTAATTCCGAACTGACTGAGAGCCACACTGCACACTGTTACGGACCTGCCACCGAAAGGAGGCCCAGGTAATTAATTAGTAAATTATTCTTTAAACTTTCCTCATGCGCCGGAAAAGCAGAACTGCTCCTCTGGTCTCACATGGATATCATGGGCCTTCCCCACCATCTCCAACAGCTGACCAACTTTTCCTCAAGGTAGCCCACTCTGAAGCAAGCCACAGAACAGGACTGTAGGGAAAGGCTTGATTATCACCCTATCATCTAGCTTAAGCAGTACACTGGATTAACTAGACTCAGAATGATTTGAACTTATGTACTCACAATTTATCCAAACATGGAATGTTGACACCTGTTTAGTCTTTCCAACATATGCCTATGCTTTGTTTTTGTGAATTAGTGTGCATGACTATCATTTGAATGTGGCCTTGTTGATCTTTGCATGGATTTCTTTAATGAAAAAATTTCCAAAATAAGAAATCATGCAGGTACATTGCTAAGACGATCAAAGACAATTCGTTACATGGTGGGGAGGATGGGAAATTCATAAAGAAGGGTACCAACATAAGACCGTTGCTAGAAAATAGTGGTAGTTATCAGAAATACCATTGGCGCAACATTTGACTCCATAGCACTCATTTTTTGGCCACTACAACTGCCTTTAGAGGTCCACAGCGCAGGTACATTTGTGGAGTGAATCACGCCAGAAACCATATTGGTGAGGGCGTTAGCACAGTGAACACCATGCAGAGCAGGCAGAGCATAACATCAATCAGCGAACAATGCTGATTTGATGCCAATGCTGGCATTTTGGAGCTCAAAACTACAGCTAATGCCCTCTCTTACGTTTGCATAGCTAAACACGTGCTCAGCAACAGGAAGGACCCCACTCCTCAACAGGGCTATTTAAAGGGATCAACAACGGATTACAGGTTAGTTGCTGGTTGATTTCTTCTGGCTGTTGGAATGCAGCTACAAGGGTTTGGTCCTTTCTATAGTTGTTTAAAGTTGTCAAAGTCTAGAGAGCATAGTGTAGCAGGTGCTGAAGGACTTTTTCCCGAGTTCAAGGCTTCTGCACAAACCACTTGCTTCCAGACATGGATACACATGTAGGAATACAATATGACTTGAAAAATGTGCAGAGGGCACACAGAGCAGAACAAGCTGCTGGAAGAGGGAGGAGGAGGAGGAGGAGGGAAGAAGGGCTCTTAGAAGAAGGCTATATACGCCCAGGGTATTCAGGGAGCAATTCTCCTACCTCAATCTCAGACTGCACCATCTCGGCAAGGGTGGCAGCAGTCAGGAGTGACTGGCCTACAGGCAACTGCAAGAGTGCTGGAATGGCATAGATGGGATCATAAATGTTGTCATCCTAAGAGTGGTTAGCTGTTTTGTGCCCCACAGAACCACTATCCCTCCCCCAGGGTGGCACCTCAGCAATCCAATAATCTGTTAGAGGACAGATTGCTGGACTGCTGCAACACCCTGCAAGCCCATTTGAATCTTGAAATCCAGGACCATGATGGTGGCTGTCTGAGCTTCCACTGCAGCACTCAGGTTGCTGCTGCTTGTACTGCAATGGATGCTAAGAATAATAATAACTTTTATTTATATAGCGCCTTTAATGTAGTAAAACGTCCAAGGCGCTTCACAACAGTGGTACAGATAAATTTGATACCGAGCCACAAAAGAAGAAATTAAGGCAGATGACCAAAAGCTTGTTTAAAGAGGTAGGTTTTAAGGAGCATCGTAAAGGAGGAGAGAGCTTGAGAGGTTTAGGGAGGGAGTTCCAGAGCTTAGCTCCCAAACAGCCACCGATGGTTGAGCAGTTATAATGAGGGATGTTCAAGAGGCCAGAATTTGAGGAGTGCAGACATCTTGTGGAGTTGTGAGGCTGAAAAAGAGTACAGAGATAGGGAGGGACGAGGCTATGGAGTGATTTGAAAACAAGGATGCGAATTTTGAAATTGAGGCATTGATTAACCGGGAGCCAATGTAGGTCAGAAAGCACAGGGGTGATGGGTGATCGTGACTTAGTACACGGGCTGCTGAGTTTTGGATGACCTCAATTTACGTAGTGTAGAATGTGGGAGGCCGGCCGGGAGTGATTTGGAGTAGTCAAGTCTGGAGGTAACAAAGGCATGAATAAGGGTTTCAGCAGCAGACGAGCTGAGGCAGGGGCGGAGGTGGACAATGTTACGGAGGTGGAAAAAGGCGGTTTTAATTACGCCGCAGATATGTGGCGGGAAACTCATTTCAGGGTCAAATATGACACCTAGGTTGCGAAAGGTTTATGTTAGGGAGAAGGATGGAGTCAGTGGTTAGGGAACTTAGTTTGTGGCTGGGACCAAAGATAATGGCTTTGGTCTTCCAAATATTTAATTGGAGAAAATTTCTGCTCATCAAGTACTGGATGTCGGACAAGCAATCTGACAATTTAGATACCAAGCAGGGGTCGAGAGAAGTGGTGGAGATGTAGATTTGGGTGTCGTTAGAGTACATGTGGAAATTGACTCCGTGTTTTCGGATGATTTCTCCAAAGGGCAGCATATAGACGAGAAATAAGAGGGGGCCAAGGACAGATCCTTGGGAGACATCAGAGGTAACGATGTGGGAGTGGGAAGAGAAGTCATTGCTGGAGATTTTCTGGGTACGATTAGATAGATAAGAATGGAACCAGGCAAGTGCAGTCCCACCCAGCTGGACGTTGGTGGAGAGGCGTTGGAGGAGGACGGAGTGGTCAACTGTGTCAACAGCTGCAGACAGGTCCAGAAGGACGAGGAGGGATAGTTTACCTTTGCCACACTCACAAAGGATCTCATTTGTGACTTTGGTGAGAGCCGTTTCATCGGCTAAGGCCTGCATCATGTTTGGGTCCACAAGTGCGCTAATAGAGGTGGCCATCACTTCCATGCATGGAAAGAATGGGTTCCAAGCTCTGCACAAAACCCTGTGCCTAGTTGGCGCCGGATTCCTCCATGCTCCTTGCACACAAGCTTTCTGGCAAGCTTCCCAATGCAATAAGCATTTAATTGTGCATGCGCATCAGCCGTCTTCTGTAGCCTTCCCCATCTAAGTGCTTAGCTTAATCATCTGCAGCAGAATTAGCGTGCAACCTCCTTACTCCCTGCCCTGGCTGCATGCCACGTGTGCCCGATGTCTCACCATATGCAGTTCCTGCCTCTATGCTATCTTCTAAATGATACGCAGCATCTGTTTCTGAGCTGATGGCTGTGAGTGTTAAATCGAATGATGGTGTGTCTTCACATTCACTATCTTCCTGCTCTTCTACCACAGCCTGGATAGGAGGCAGTTCTTGGGTATTTGAAAGGAGAAAGGCACACGGGTAAGATTTTACTGAGGGGAGGGAGGGAAAGCTGGAGCTGCAAGTTTACACCATCTGCAATTTGTAAATCAGAGAAGATTGTGGGATGAGGGGGAAGAGGGATGTGAGAAGGAGGATTAGGTATGAGGATAGCGTCATCTTCTATAGTTTAAGCCACGCCGCTGGCCACGGCCTCAGCAATGACCATCCCAATAATGGCCAGCACCATCTCCTTCATGGGGGTTAGTGGTACAATGGTGCCTGATCCCGTTAGTTAGCTCCTGCTGCCTCCGGTTGTATGCCACCTTGTCCTGCAAGAGAGAAGGCTATCTTTCAGTGAGTGTGGTGCAATGAGTTTGGGTGATGTGCCTGTCATGGTTGAATAGCTGGCAGTATACTAGCTGTGAGATGTGGGTGTGAGGTTTGCAGCAGTCATAAGTGTGTAAGGGTAAGGTGAAGCTATGAATGTGAGGTTTTGAGCACTGTTTGATAGAGATTGTCAGAAGTTGAGTGATGGGGGTGCAGTGCATTGAGCAGTGTAGGAGGCTAATGTTGCAGTTGGTGGGATATGGCATTTGAAGATTAATTCATTGAACTGGACCACTCATGTGAGCTCAGTGAACTTCTTGTGGTACTGCATCCAGGTTCTCAGGCTTGACTCCCGAAATTGTCCACCATGGCTATCTGCCCATTGTCTTCTGAGCGTTTGTCTGGACGACCTCCTGGCCCGCTGTGGATACAGCACATCTCTCCTCCTTCCCACCTCCTCCACCAAGATCTCCATTGCAGTGTTGGGAAACCTTAGAGCATGCTCTCTCCCATGTTGTGCCATTATTGAGGTCAGAATCAGTTGTAGCATGACTTCCAGCACCTGCTCCAGCCACAATGCACCTCCCCTTTAAGAGGTGCAGGCTAGATTTAAGTAGCGCTGCCTCTCACGACTCTGGGCCCCCTGCTGATAAGTGCAGTCACTCAACAGCCAAGCATAATAATCAGCACAAAGTTGGTAAGTTGCCTGCATGACATTGAACGGGCGTGGGTTACTTGTGCATTGCGATCCCTGCACCTGCTTTCGGGGGCTATTGAATTAGCCACCCATATCTGCAATGTTTAGGGATTAAAAGATCCCAACAGAAATAATCATGGAACAACTAGACATTTAACACTGTTACAGTATACCTTATTTCACACACAAGCCTAAACGTCTATGTGTGTATGATCCCTTTGAGAAAGTTTTCTCATCGAAAAAATGGATTCAAATTGATCATTACAGCATTACAAATTCTTTCTAACGAACATTTAATCAACTTACAAATCAAATACTAGATTCGAATAAAATACATGAATAACCAAATTAGGAGTTGGCATCCCACTGGATAAAGCGAAAATGCTGAACTTAACTTTCTTGCCAGAGGAAGAACCTTAAACCTACTGTAAATATACAGCCTCTCCCGCATCAGAGTACAAAGGAATTACTTTTCTGTTCATCTATACATTATTCGGCACATTGTCCCCTGGAGATTTCTCAAGTCAGACGCTTCATTTGTTTCCTTGTTGTCCCTATTGGCTATTGTCTTGACATCTGTTCTCCCTTAGGAGAGTTAGGTTTGCAATTACAGCAAATAAATAAAATCAAGTTTATCATTGGTGCAGTTTTACTGCTCAATGTCTGTAAGTGATTGCCAGAACCCTCCCTTTAATATCCCTATAGAGTGCTCTAAATCTATGTGGCTCAATGTGATTGGATTAGATAGACAGGGAAACACTGACTAACAATTGTATGAAATAAAACTACCATAAATGCTTTCTGGGTCAGAAATCACATGTAATGAAACAGATGTTGTTCATTGTAAACATTAAGGGTGAGATTGTTCTTGTCCAGTAGTCTGTTTTACACTGCGTTTGATTTTCTTTACTATTGAAGTCAACAGTGTTCATTGAAGTCATTGCTGTCCATTTAAACATAACTTTTACTACTTGGCCTGTTTAAATGTGGACTATGTTATAGTCTGCTAAATGAAAGAAGATGTGGAGAGGCGAATTATGGCATAACCTGTGTACTGGATCATGCAGAGAACCAGCAAAGATCAGATTGAATACGAGTAACCAACCCAAGCTGGGGTTCATAAAGAGATAACAACAACTTGGATTTATATAGAGGATTTAACATCGTAAAACGTCCCATGGCGCTTCACAGAAGCGTAATCAGACAAAAATTGACACCGAGCCAAAGAAGGAAACATTACGACAGGTAGCCAAACACTTGGTTAAAGTGGTTGGTTTTATGCAGCGGCTTAAAGAAAGAGAGAGATGTGAAGAGGGGGACAGGTTTGCGGATGGAATTCCAGAGCTTGCTGTACCTGCATACTATCCTTTTGTGTTTCATGCACAAATACCCCCAGGTCCCACTGTACTGTGGTATTTTGCAATCTTTCTCCATTTAAATAATAACTTGCTCTTTAATTTTTTTCTGCCAAAGTGCATGACCTCACACTTTCCAACATTATACTCCATCTGCTAATTTTTGCCCACTCACTTAGTCTATGTCCTTTTGCAGATTTTTTGTGTCCTCCTCACACATTGCTTTTCCTCCCATCTTTGTATCATCAGAAAACTTGGCACGTTACACTCAGTCCCTTCTTCCAAGTCATTAATATAGATTGTAATAGTTGGGGTCCCAGCACTGATCCCTGCGGCACCCCACTAGTTACTGGTTGCCAACCAGAGAATGAACCATTTATCCCGACTCTCTGTTCACTGTTAGTTAGCCAATCCTCTATCTATGCTAATATATTACCCCGAATCCCGTGAACTTTTATCTTGTGCAGTAATCTTTTATGTGGCACCTTGTCAAATGCCTTCTGGAAGTCCAAATACACCACATCCACTGGTACCCCTTTATCCACCCTGTTTGTTACATCCTCAAAGAACTCCAGCAAATTTGTCAAACATGACTTCCCCTTCATAAATCCATGCTGACTCAGCCTGACCAAATTTTGTTTATCTAAATGTCCTGCTACTGCTTCTTTAATAATGGACTCCAACATTTTCCCAACCACAGATGTTAGGCAAACTGGTCTATAATTTCCTGCTTTTTGTCTGCCTCCTTTTTTAAATAGGGGCATTACATTTGCAGTTTTCCAATCTGCTGGGACCTCCCCAGAATCCAGCGAATTTTGGTAAATTACAACCAATGCATCCACAATCCCTGCCGCTACTTCTCTTAAGACCCTAGCATGCAAGCCATCAGGTCCAGGGGATTTATCTGCCTTTATTCCATTATCTTACTGAGTAACACCTCCATAGTGATTGTGATTGTGTTAAGTTCCTCCCCACTATAGCCCCTTGACTATCCACTGTTGGAATATTGTTAGTGTCCTCTACCGTAAAGACTGATACAAAATATTTGTTCAGAGTTTCTGCCATCTCCATGTTCCCCATTACTAGTTCCCCGGTCTCGTCCTCAGAGGGACCAACTCGTTTCCTTTTTATATACCTATAGAAACTCTTGCTATCTGTTTTTATATTTTGTGCTGATTTACTTTCATAGTCTATTTTCGATTTCTTAACCATTTTTTTAGTCGACTCTTTGCTGGCTTTTAACAGCTTCCCAGTCTTCTGTCCTCCCACTAGTTTTGGCCACTTTGTATGCCCTGGTTTTTAGTTGGATACCATCCTTTATTTCTTTAGTTAGCCATGGATGGCTATCTTTTCTCTTACACCCTTTCCTCCTCACTGGAATATATTTTTCTTGAGAGTTGTGAAATAGCTCCTTAAATGTACACCACTGTTCATCAGCCGTCCTACACTTTAATCTATTTCCCAGTCCATTTTATCCAATTCTGCCCTCATATCTTCATAGTCTTCTTTATTTAAGATTAGTACACTGGTTAGAGATCCAACTTTCTCACCCTCCATTTGAATTTGAAATTCAATCATGCTATGATCACTCATTCTGAGGGGATCCTTTACTAGGATATTGTTTATTAATCCTGTCTCTTTACACAGGACCATATCTAAGATAGCCTGCCCCCTGGTTGGTTCCGTTACATACTTTCCTATAGACTACGCCCACCAGTGACTTTTTCCCCTTATTGCTCCTTATCTCCGCCTAAACTGTTTCAACACCCTTATCATTTGAGCCAATATCATTTCTTACTATTGCAGTGATTCCATCCTTTATCAATAGAGCTACACTACCTCCTTTTCCTTTCTGTCTGTCCTTACGGATTGTCAAGTACCCCTGAATGTTTAATTCCCAGTCCTGGTCACCTTGCAACCACGTCTCTGTAATGGCTATCAGATCAGACCCATTTGTCTCAAATTGTGCCGTCAACTCATCTATTTTGTTATAAATGCTATGTGCATTTAGACAAAATGCCTTTAAGTTTGCTTTTATTACCCTTTTTCCTGCTTGTTTCCTCTCTCCTTCAAACTCATTTTCTTTATTTTTCTTTCTAATTCCAGCTTTACTCCTCTCCCTACTGAATCTATTTTCAGGTTCCCATCTGTCATGTATTCAACTATCATTGTAACCCATGTATAAGCTGACCTAAGTTGTACCCCTTGAGAACATTGACCACAAGGGGGTGAACTTGTGGGAGACCCTCCTAACCTGGACTTTCAGGTATAAAAGGGGAAGCTCCACCCACCTTCATCACTTGAGGTCTTGGTAATAAAGGAAACTGGTCACAAAGTGACCTTCTCTCAAGTATGGGCCTCGTGTGCATTTATACTGTATAGTAAGGACATATCATTGGCAACAAGAAACTGGGATTTAAACCACACGAGCATGGCCACGAGCAGCAAGACAAGAGGTACTGTGTTGGTGATGAATGGGACAACTTTATTGAGAGACTACAGCAAAGTTTTGTCACTAAGGAATGGCTGGGACAGGATTGGGCTGACAAACGCAAGGCTCATCTCCTGGCGGTTTGTGGATTCAGAACGTAATCCCTGATGAAGGACCTTCTAGCGCCAGAGAAGCTGGCTGACAAGACGGTCGAAGAGCTCAGTAAGTTGATCGGAGAACACCTTAAACCGGCGAGCAGCATTCACATGGCGAGACACCGGTTTTACACACACCGGCGGCGAGAAGGGCAAAGCTTTCCAGACTTTGTGGCAGATCTCCGGTGACTGGCGAGCCTATGTAAGTTCCCAGATGCATGCAGAGCAGAGATGCTTTGAGATTTTTTTATTGAGGGCATCGAGCACACTGGGGTTTTCAGGAACCGCTTCCAAGGTCAAGTGAAAAGACTTGACTTTGGAAGTGGCGGCTCTGATAGCCCAGACATTTATCTCAGGGGAGGAAGAGACCAGAATCATGTATGACAAAAATCTTGGCTCAAACGCAGCAAATGACCAGGGAGTCAACATTGTTAACGCACCACACAGTTATCTAGGCAGACAAGGGCAATCGGACATGCCCCAGCATGTAGTTGAACCCAAAGGGGGAATTCAACAGAGACAATGGCGAGCTGAACGGCGATTCATGTCATCGCAATGGACAATGCGGCCAGTAATGGGGCCATCAACACCTGTTAATTGTGCGCTTAAGGACAGTTACAGACCAGATCGACTGGTAATGGACCTTTTGTTTCCAACAACGGGGCTACCAGCTCATGCTGGAGGTGTGGAGGTAAACACCCAGCCAGAGCCTGCAGGTATCAGCAATATATCTGCAGAAACTGCAACGTCAGCGGTCATTTGGGGCGTATCTGCAGGAAGCCTGCAGCCAGGTTGATGTATGAGGAGGACGGGCCCGATGTAAGCCCTATGAGGCCAACTGAATACTGGGGGAAATCGCTGGAAGCTGAAGTTCAGCGAATTCATGTGGAGCACATATACAGTTTATAGACCAGGACGTCACCGATAATGATGAAAGTGCTCCTCAATGGCATCCCAGTATTAATGGAGCTAGACACGGGGGCCAGCCAGTCCCTGATGAGTATCAAACAGTTCGAAAGGTTGTGGGTGTCCAAGGCCAGGAGACCAAAATTATTGCCGATTGACGTATAGCTACGGACATATACAAAGGAGATCATTCCGGTGCTAGGCAGCGCCACGGTAGTCATGCTCGCAAAGATTTGGAGAACAGACTGCCACTCTGGATTGTCCCGGGGGACGGTTCCGCACTACTGGAATGAAGTTGGCTTGCTGTCATGAACTGGAAATGGGGCGATGTCAATGCAATTTCTTCAGTGGAGCGAGTATCATGCTCACAGCTCCTGGACAAATTTGATTCAGTATTTCAACCCGGCATCGGCACTTTCATGGGGGCCAAGGTAGTGATTCACATAATCCTGGACACCAGTCCAGTACACCACAATGCCAGAGCGGTGCCGTACGTGATGTGGGAAAAGATAGAATGCGAATTGGACCGCCTGCTGAGGGAAGGCATCACCTCGCTAGTCGGATTCAGTGACTGGGCGAGCCCGATCATGCCGGTGCTCAAGGTGGATGGGTCAGTCAGGATATGTGGCGATTACAAGGCCACCATCAATCGGGTGTCACTCCAAGACCAGTACCCACTGCCGAGAGTGGAGGACCTCTTTGCGACGCTATCCGGTGGCAAACTTTTTTGAAAATTGGACCTGACCTCCGCTTATATGACCCAGGAGCTGGTGAGTGAGTCGAAGAAGCTGACCACCATCACGACACACATGGGGTTGTTTGAGTATAACAGATGTCTGTTCGGGATTCGTTCGGCCGCCGCGATTTTTCAGCGAAATATGGAAAGCCTCCTCAAGTCCATTACTAGGACGGTGATTTTTCAAGACGATATCCTCATCACGGGTCGCGATACTGAAGAACACCTCCACAACCTGGAGGAGGTGCTACGCAGACTGGACCGGGTGGGGCTGTGACTGAAAAAGGCGAAGTGCATCTTCTTAGCTCCAGAGGTAGAATTCCTGGGGGGGAGGGTAGCAGCAGACGGGATCAGACCTACTGTGTCCAAAACGGAAGCAATCCAGAGAGCACGCAGACCCCGTAACACGACAGAACTGCGTTCGTTCCTGGGGCTCCTGAACTATTTTGGTAAATCTCTTCCCAAATTGAGCGCGCTGTTAGAACCGCTACATGTGCTCCTACGCAAAGGTCACGATTGGGTCTGGGGTGACAGCCAGGAAAGGGCTTTTGATAGAGCACAGAATTTGTTATGCTCCACAAACTGTTAACGTTATATGACCCGTGTAAGAAACTTGTTTTAATGTGCGATGCATCGTCCTATGGGATCGGGTGTGTGTTGCAGCATGTGAATGCAAATGGTCAGTTACAGCTGGTAGCTAATGCCTCCAGAAGTCTGCCCCAGGCAGAAAGGGGCTACGGGATGGTAGAAAAGGAAGCGCTAGCATGTGTATATGCAGTAAAAAAAATGCACCAGTACCTGTTTGGCAGCAAATTTGAGCTGGAGACAGATCACAAACCCCTAACGTCCTTTTTGGCCAACAAGTCCACAAATGCGAATGCATCGGCCCTTATGCAGAGGTGGTCACTCACATTAGCCGCCTATGACTACACAATTCGGCACAGTCCAGGCACTGAAAACTGCGCCGAAGCACTCAGCAGGCTCCCACTAGCCACCACTGATGGGGCAATTGAGCATGATGCTGAATTGGTCATGGCTGTTGAAGCTTTCGAAAGCGAAGGCTCACCTGTGACAGCTCGTCAGATTAAAGTTTGGACAAATAAAGACCCGCTACTGTCTTTAGTTAAGAAATGTGTCCTGAATGGGGACTGGTCAGCCATGTATGGGGCATGCCCTGTGAGGAATTTAAACCTTTTCATAGACGCAAGGATGAACTCTCGATTCAGGCCGATTGCCTACTTTGGGGCAACCGAGTAGTCATGCCCCAGATGGGCAGTGAGGTGTTTATCAGAGAACTTCACAATGAGCACCCGGCCATTGTCATGATGAAGGCAATTACCAGGTCACACGTTTGATGGCCAGGGATAGATGCAGACCTGGAACTTTGTGTTCACAGGTGCAACACGTGTGCTCAGCTGGGCAACGCACCCAGGGAAGCCCCCCTTAGCCCCTGGTCCTGGCCCGCCAAGCCATGGTCATGCATCCATGTGGTCTACGCAAGTCCTTTCATGGGAAAAATGTTTTTGGTTGTAGTAGACGCCTACTCCATTCTAAATTCAAGCACATCTTCTGCCACGGTAGCAAGTCTACGGGCGATGTTCACCACCCATGGTCTATCAAATGTCTTGGTCAGCGACAATGGCCCCTGCTTCACAAGCACTGAATTCCTGGACTTCAAGGCAGGCAATGGAATCAACCATGTCAGAATGGCACCATTCAAGCCGGCCTCAAACGGCCAGGCGGAATGAGCAGCGCAGATAATCAAACAGGGGTTGCTCAGAATCCAAGGGGGTTCCTTACCAAGCCGCTTATCATGCCTCCTGTTGGCCAATAGATCCCGACCACACTCACTCGCAGGGGTTCTACCTGCAGAGCTGCTAATGAAAAGGACGCTCAAAACAAGGTTATCCCTCATACACCCGACTATGAAATAAATTGTTGAGAGCAGGCATCAGTCACAATGTGACTATCATGACAGAAATGTGAGGGCGCGATGTATTGACGTCAATGACTCTGTTTTTGTCCTTAATTACGGTGCAGGGCCCAAATGGCTTTCAGGTACTGTGATCGCCAAAGAGGCGAATAGGGTTTTGGTCGTTAAATTTACCAATGGACAAATCTGCCGCAAACACGTGGATCAAACTAAAAGGAGGTTCAGCAACCCCATAGAAGAAGTAGAGGAAGAACACAACGTAGAGTTTACTCCACCACAGGTGACCGAACACCGGAACCAAGTGGAGGAGAGCCCAGTCACTGTGGACAGTCCGGACAGGCCTGAGGCACTGCAAACAGCAGACACGCAGGCCAGCGCCCAACAACCGGAGCCCCAACTCAGGCGCTCTACAAGGGAGCGTAAACCATCAGAGAGGCTTAACCTGTGATCCCAATAAGACTTTGCGGGGGAGGTGATGCCATGTATTCAACTATCATTGTAACCCATGTATAAGCTGACCTAAGTTGTACACCTTGAGAACATTGACCACAAAGGGCTGAACTTGTGGGAGACACTCCTCACCTGGACTTTCTGGTATAAAAGGGGAAGCTCCACCCACCTTCATCACTTGAGGTCTTGGTAATAAAGGTAACTGGTCACGGAGTGACCTTCTCTCAAGTATGGGCCTCGTGTGCATTTATACCGTTATAGTAAGGATATATCACCATCAATGAGTCAAAGAGAATATTTTCAGTCCATTAGTTTGGGTTGAATTTAACCTCAGGCCCCAGTGCTGAAAGTTTACTGTACTAACTCATCTGTATTCCAGTTTATGAATCTTTGAATCCTCCTCCACAGGTAACAATTCTCCCAATTGATTTCTGCACTAATTGGCATTTTTCTCCATAATGCATCTTTGGGAAAGCTTTTTTTACAGGTTCACCCTCTGTCCCTGCTGGCAACTTGATAAAAAAAGTAAGTCATTCCTATAGGTTTTGTTTTCATTATCATCGTTCCTGGCCTCTGGCATTTTACTTGCACTGTAGGCTTATTACTTTAATAGTGTTGCATCTTCCTAGTTTCTGGTAATTATAGCCCTTTTTCTCTGTCACCTAGTTGCAGAAGCAGCCTTGGCTGAGTGGACAATGTCAAGCTTACTTATGATGACCTATGTGTTTCCTTCAATATTATGTAGCTAAATTAGATCAGAGTTGTTTTCATCATTAGTCATCTTTGTTGGAAGAATCAGTGCTCAGTCTCTTATCCCTAGCATTTATTAAAGAAAAATTATAATTGGCTTAATTACTCATAATCTTAAATGTCAAGGGATAAATCTCCACACTGATTGGTGGTGTCTTGTTCCACTGCTGTGCCAGCATGAAATTACACTCCAATTACATCATGAATGGAGCAATGCATTGTAGGCAACATTCATGACCTCACTAAAGCGGAAGTTTCTGGGGCGATTTTAACTCTATCCAGCGGAAACTGGGCATGTGCACAGTTAAAATCGCCCGGGTCACTTACATGCTCTGGGAGTCGACCTGTCACATTTTTCACCTGCTTTCCTGAGCAGGCAGTAAAGATACCTGCCCAAAGTCAGTGGGGTTTTTTTTTAACATAGGCATGTCAGGTCCTAAATACACAATTGGCACCCGATTGCAATTTTTACTTGGCGACCCGAACAGGAAGTGACAGTGAGTTACCCAGCGAGGAATTGGCTCAGAGGCCGAAGAAGCCCAAAAATGTAGACTTCATTCTTTTCTTTATTTTGCTTGTGGGGCCGGGGGAGTCGGAGCGCTCCAGGAAATGGAGTATTGGGTGGGGTGTATAACAGTACTGTCTGTTTTGTGTCCCCGTCCAAGTCCAATTTCACCCCCGGTATTTCTTTAGGCTCAGGATGCTTTTTTTTCCATGAATTGATATTTTCAGTAGTAGTTATTGATGTTATTTGCTACCTTTTTGAAAAGGAATGATAAGCCCTTGTCAGACAGAAGCTTTACAGCACTTCTGCATTTTTATCGATATGGTCTAGAAACTTCAGAAATACAAGTTGTTCAAATGACATAAAGCAGCTGTAAAAGTAATAAAGATAAGAATGATGTTGGACCTCAAGGTATATAGTACGATGTGACTGGTACAATAGTAATAGCATCTCATTTTCCTGGTAGGAGGATATAGCATACGACATATATTATACCCGATATTTATCGGTTTGAGATCAATTGTCCTATAGTGCAATAAATATTCTCTACAAGCCAGAACAAAAAATCATGACAACGCTACAGTGCATCCCCACAAGGCTGGCATTTTTTTTTAAAAGGAGGATTACAGAATATCAATGAACTGCAGGTAAGATATTTTTTATATTGGGGATGGTTGTCAGCAGTACTATAAGGATTGTTAAGAAGGTGTTTCTGCTATCAGCTTCTGAATTGTATTGTGTCCAGTTGAAACAGTTCTCGTTATTCAGTGAAAGAAAGGTATTAATAAACTAATATCAATCAGAGATTATGGAGCATTAGGAGTTTAAAAACAATTCTGGCCCAGATAAATATATTCTAAGGATTGGATGGAACGATTTCTGTGATTAAAATTGTTACTGAGCCACAGAATGAAGCAGGAAGTGGGAATATAGCAGGCTGTCACATCCTTCCTTATGCATTTCATAATACATGTACAATATTTGAATAATTCACAAGCTAGTAATCAGTCATACTTCAATACATTTATTTCATTAACATGAGTACAGTGAGAGGGAAAAGGGAAACATTTTATTTGATTAAACCATTGAAAAGGGTAATAAATATTGAAGAGTGTCAAGGTGTTATCAGAGAATCAGCAGTCATACCTTTCAATTGAAGAGATCAAGAATGTTTTTTTTGCCCTTTTAATAACCTATTTTTTAATATCTGGAATTGCTGATAATGTGATGGGTTGTATGAGTGGGTGGACAGGTGGTCCCTGGTGCATCAGCAAATGTAGTTGGTGCATACCTGAGCCATGTGCACAGGAAGGTCCCAGGTTCAAACCCCGGTCTGTGTTGATTTGGCAGATCGCAGCTAAGGGCCAGAGTTGGTGCGATGCAAATGGCCCCAACATTCCTGGGATAGGGAGGGCAAAGTTAGCCAGCGTTACCACTCCTGATAGCTGTTCAGTGACCTCTGCTGGAAGAATGGTGTGTATGAACTATTGAGGACAAGTTCAGTCTCAGCAGTGACAACCGAGCGGTTGAATAGCTTCTGAAAATCACTGTCAAGACACTTGCACAAGATATCTGAGTGTAACTGGCAAATGACAAGGCATCAACACCTTCAGCAGAGGAGAAGGGAACATTGATGAGAAAAGGAGAGGGAAGTTGAAGTCCTCTACATATATTATTTTACTTAATTTATAGGGGAACAAGAGTTTCCAATGCATGGGGTCTATCCAATTTCATTATCAGAAGGCAAAAAACACAAGAACACAAGAAATAGGAGCAGGAGTAGGCCATTTGGCCCCTCGTGCCTGCTCTGCCATTCAATAAGATCATGGCTGATCGGATCATGGACTCAGCTCCACTTCCCTGCCCGCTCCCCATAACCCTTTATTCCATTATCGCTCAAAGATCTGTCTATCTCTGCCTTAAATATATTCAATGACCCAGGCTCCACAGCTCTCTGGGGCAGAGAATTCCACAGATTTACAACCCTCTGAGTGAAGAAATTCCTCCTCATCTCAATTTTAAATGGGTGGCCCCTTATTCTGAGACTATGCCCCCTAGTTTTAGTTTCCCCTATGAGTGGAAATATACTTTCTGCATCAATCTTGTCCAGCCATCTCATTATCTTATATTTTTCGATAAGATCACCTCTCATTCTACTGAACTCCAATGAGTATAGACCCAACCTACTCAACCTATTTTCATAAGTCAACCAAGAGGGAGTTATATATGGCCCTTACGGCTAAAGGGATCAAGGAGTATGGAGAGAAAGCAGGAAAGGGGTACTGAAGGAATGATTAGCCATGATCTCATTGAATGGTGGTGCAGGCTTGAAGGGCTGAATGGCGTACTCCTGCAATTATTTTCTATGTTTCTATGTTTCTCTCATCTCTGGAATCAACCTTGAAAACCTTTTCTGAACAGTCTCCAATGCAAGTATATCCTTTCTATAATATGTAGACCAAAAACTGCACACAGTACCCCAGGTGTGGCCTTCCCAATACCCTGTACAGTTGTAGCAGGATTTCTCAGCTTTTATACTCTAACCCCCTTGCAATAAAGTCCAACATTCCATTTGCCTTCCTGATAATTTGCTGTACCTGCATACTAACTTTTTGTGTTTCATGCAAAAGGACCCCCAGGTCCCTCTGTACTGCAGCACTTTGCAATTTTTCTCCATTTAAATTATAATCTGCTTTTCTATTTTTTTCTGCCAAAGTGGATAACCACACATTTTCTTACATTATACTCCATCTGCCAAATCTTTGCCCACTCACTTAGCCTGTCTTTCTCCCTTTGCAGATTTGTTGTGTCCTCCTCACAATTTGCTTTCCCACCTATCTTTGTATCATCAGCAATCTTGGTTACATTACATTCGGTCCTTTTATCCAAGTCATTAATATAGATTGTAAATAGTTGAAGCCCCAGCATCGATCCCTGCGGCACCCCACTACTTACTCTTTGCCAACAGGAAAATGATCCGTTTATCCCGACTCTCTGTTTTCTTTTAGTTAGCCAATCCTATATCCATGCTAATATATTCATCATCATAGGCGGTCCCTCAAAACGAGGATGACTTGCTTCCACGCCAAAAAACGATGAATTCTTAGGTGTTCCGAATGAAGGACCCAAACTACATCCTCAAGTGTGGAAGATGTCTGTGCGTGTTTTTTTTTAACGTGTGGTGGCCGTTGCACACCAGCCACCACACAGGCTTGACAGAGCTAGGTCTTGGTCCAGTAGCAAGGATTACCCAAGACAATTAGAGACAAGCTCTGCTGTATGGACCTAGTGCGCACACACATCGCAGTGTGGGATGGCCCATGCTGCCCCTACGCCCCTGGCCCCAAACTCACGCTTCCTCTGGGCACCGATCACATTTCTCCACAATCTCTCGCCGCTCCTTTGCCCCGGCCTCGCCGCCCCTGCTGTACCTGCCCACGCTCCAATCACTGACCTGGACCTTGATGATGTCACTCTTCGCTGCCATCACCCTCCTGCACCAGCTCGCACTGCTCCCTGAAATAGCATGCCTCCATGCTGCTCCCGAAGCTACCGCATTTCCATTTCTTTTATGGCCCCGACCTGCCGCTGGTGTTCTCACGCAGGTCGGGGCCTCCACACTGCTAATATACACAGGCTAACATATTACCTCAATCCTGTGAACTTTTATCTTGTGCAGTAACCTTTTATGTGGCACCTTATCGAATGCGTTCTGGAAATCCAAATACACCACATCCACTGGCTCCCCCTTATCCACCCTGCTCCTTACACCCTCGAAGAACTCCAGCAAATTTGTCAAACATGATTTCCCTTTCATAAAACCACGCTGACTCTGCTTGATTGAATTATGCTTTTCCAAACGTCCTGCTATTGCTTCCTTAATAATGGACTCCAGCATTTTCCCAACGACAGATGTTAGGCTAATCGATCTATAGTTTCCTGCTTTCTGTCTGCCTCCTTTTTTAAATAGGGGCATTACATTTGCAGTTTTCCAATCTGCTGGGACCTCTCCAGAATCCAGGGAATTTTGGTAGATTACAACCAATGCATCCACTATCTCTGCAGCCACTTCTTTTAGGACCCTAGGATGCAACCATCAGGTCTAGGGTGACGATCGATACAAAATATTTGTTCAAAGTCTCTGCCATTTCCCTGTTTCCCATTATTACAATTAGAAAACCTTGGAGCTTTTAGTAACAGTCCTACCCTGATTCTGAACAGGTTATATTTTTTGCTATTTTAGATCTGAACTCCATTCCAAACTGGCAGCGATGACCATTATCACAGAAATTTATATGATAATTTTTGCTTGGAAAAATTGGTTTGGTTTCCTTTGTTGCTTGATGGTACCTTTAAATTATTCAGTATATCTGCCCAAGTTACTGTATTAATGCGAACGCATTTTTATTCATTCATAGGATGTGGGCGTCACTGGCAAAGCCAGTATTTCTTGCCCATCCCTAATTGCCCTTGAGAAGGTGGTGGTGAAATGCTGTCTTGAAACTGCAGTCCGTGAGGTGGAGGTACTCCCACAATGGGTATACATCTTTGTAGCGGTTTGATGCAACTGAGTGGCTTGCTAGGCCATTTCAAAGGGCAGTTAAGAGTCACCCACATTGCGGTTAGTCTGGAGTCACATATGGTCCAGATCAGCTTAGGATCGCCAATTTCCTTCCCTAAAGGGCATTAGTGAACCAGATGGGTTTTTATGATAATCTGGTAGTTTTATGGTCATCATTGCTGATATTAGCAATTCCAGATTTATTTCATAAACTGAATTTAAATTCCCCAGCTGCCGTTGTGCAATTTGAACCCATGTCTTCGGATCGTTAGTCCAGGCCTCTGGATCACTAGCCCAGTAACATTACCACTATGCTACTGTGCCCATAAATGCAATATTTTTGCCCGCACAGTAATGGTAATGTTAGTTGAAGAAATGGAAATTAATCATAACCAAACTTCAACGAAAACAGTTTGAGAACTTCTTGAGCCAATTAAAGATTTAAACATGGTCCATGTTAGTACAGGGTGGGAAGCGCCAACAAAGACAAATGAGAAGACAGTGAGATAAATTAAACCTCACTTCAAAGAGGCTTGGATGAATCACCTGGTTATGGACAAATTATTAAAATCATCTAGTTTGAGCTAAATGAAGTGCTCCAACCTTGAGGAAACTTTGGATGACATTCAAACTAAAGTGGGATGGAGACAAATGTAGTAAACATCTCCATGATGCCCACAAGCAGCAAAGCATATTTAACAGCTCTTCTCCTGGGAGACTGTTGTAGTCCGTGTAAGACGTGGATTGCATTAAAGAAAGGTTTTTGCTTTACATTGATTATTGACACCAATTTACATGCCTCTGATATCTTTCCAGTTCCATTTTTGTCTCTCCATTTTAGAGTACCGCGGGCTCTGAAGCAGCACTGCATTTAACAAACCTACCCTTCTTCTACAGATTCTTGTACAATTCCTCAATTTCAAAAGCAGTGTATTAACGATGAGGGCTGGAGTTAATGGAGCTGATGTTCCACAACTATTTGTTCCTCAGTGTGTTCTACTTCTGCCCATGCCAGTGTGCAGGAAGTTAAGCCACCCAATGAGACCTCCAATGGTTGAGCACCATAACCAGCAGGAAATGAGCATCCTGATGGCAATAACATATTAAATGGGCAATAATCCAGATGCACTAATTAGAAAATCACAACATAATGGCACAGAAAACACAAGAGGCATGTTGTACGGAGTTGTAGATGGCACTCATTGTACTATCCACATGCCTGGAAGTAGGCCTAGGAGAAGATAGCAAGGTAATTATTTGAACAACAGAAGGTCTTGGCAGGAGACCCAAAAAAGAGTCAATGATGTAAAGAGGACAAGAGAAAAGTTACCATTCAACCTGCAAGCCTAGAGGGTCACAGCAGGTGAAGGCGCTCCAGAAAATAATGATGTTGTGGTGAGATGAAGCTTTTTGATGCAACTTACATCATTACATCATGTACTTGTTGGTGAACAAAATAAGTGTTGGCTGAAACTTTTCATGATGATAGTGCTAACACCAAAAATATGAATTTTCAAAAATGTCATCAAACATGAGTTTGACATTACCAATAGATAATCCATCAGGCCTACATGTGATTTCACCACCTTTCCAAATAAGGCTATTCTGCACGATTCCTCACATTTTGCTAGTTTTCTTTCCTCTTCCCAATTCAACACACAGTGGCACAGACTTTTTTTTAAAAGAAAAATGAAATGAAAAAGGAGAAACAAACATATTTTGGGACCAATTTTCCACATGGCCGATATTTGGTGCAGTTGTAGAGGAACGTTCGAATTTTTAGTGGCCGACTGCACCAAAAAAAACATTACAAGTTTTGCCGACATAACCTTTCATTTTGGAGCAGCGCAGCTCTGTGGGTGAAGCTTAAGGTCTGTGCCGAAAAATTGAGGTTGCCAGGGTAACGGGGGACTCACTGAAGGGCTGAGGCTGCAAAGTGAAACGTACAAGATGCAGCAAGACAGATGCAGGTACCGATTACCATTGTGAAGATCTCTTCACTTCTGTTTATTGGAGGATTGTAGTGACAAACTACCATACTCTGCAATATTTATTTCTTTAATTTTAGATGAAACAGATCTAATAAAATGAAAGTCATTCCATACACAATCGCACATTAGGTTACCGCTTTTTTGGACAGCTGTGGTGCCACTGCTATTCCGGGCCAAATGGCTCCCTGCCGTTACCGCTGCTATCCCAGGCTGAAAGCCCCCCTCCCCCAGCGGGTACCGCTGCTATCCCGGGCCGATAGGCCCCCCCCCCGCCCCCGGTCCCGTGTCTTGAGCTCCGCTAAAACCATGGTGCCTTCTCTGCCCCGATTTTCACTTCTCTGCGGCAATTTTCTCTTCTGTGCAGATTTTCTCTTCTTTGTATAGGTATGGTGTACTGCGTCGATTAAAAAAAAATCCTACTTGGCCAAACTCGCTTAAATGGCCAGAATGGCGCACCCGACATCAAAAAAACCGCAACTAAAAAAATCCGCCGCAAGTAGTTTGAGATGGCGCAGAAATGTGGCAAAATTTGCAGATTTTAGTCTGCTCGAAAAAAAAACGGTGCAGAATGATGGTGGAAATTCAGCCCTTCGGCTCTTCCTCTTGTGTTTGCTCACATGTTAGGATAGATAATGGTTAAACAAGGGGAAACCTCAGGGAGCATTTCCTTCAATCGCTTTGCTCAGGATAGTCCCCTTCCTACAGTAATGCAGATGCAGATCAATTATCAGCTCTTAGTCATGTAATTAGCAGCAGTGTGGTTCCCAAGTAGGAAAAATACTTAAGTCTTTCTGACTTATGAACCAGTTGATGATTCTGTTTTATAGTGAGAGCTCTTGGGGTCAATCTTAACTTAGGATGCATTCGGAGCAGGCAGGGTGAGGGGTGGTGGGCGGGAGGGCCCTGTGGAGAGTTGATTGTGAACACCTCCACCCACCATTTTAATGAATAACTCGCACACTGGATACTATTGGAAGGAATTTAAGAGAAGTAATTTGGAACTGAATTGCTGATAGTTAGTAGTTATTGTATTATATATTTATATCATACATGCATCAGTTTGTCTCATGCTGTTAGCTCATTATTCTGCTAACTTTTTTAATGCTGTGTACTGATGAAAGAAATAAAGTAAAGGTGATATACAGCAATAAAAGTTCTCAATTCCAATATTAATCCTAAACAATCAGTGTTTTAAAAGTAACCATGCGATAAACACTTGGCTGCTTATTGTGACAATCAGAACCAATGTATGCAAGGCACAATGGTACTTCATGAAAGAAACCCTCCAAAACGCAAAGTTTGAAACTACATTTATTTTGTGCCTTTAAACTAAGTTAGAGATATATTTTTTTGTTGAAATAGGATATTCGACATTACAGCTTGATTTTTTTCCCTTGTGAGAAAGGTTTGATTGTCTTTGACGATACTCTGCCTTCAGCATGGCAGAGTCTGAAATCAGAAGTTTCCTTGAGGGGAGTATAACTCAATCACAGCTTAGCTTGCTCTGCTGCATAAACAAATTACTGATTTCTTTAGTAACTGCGAGGGTAAACATTGTTAGAATAAAGATATAGAATTAGCATATCTTTTTGTGGCAATAGAATGGTGCATGCTCAAGTTAAACTTGGAAATATACATCTTACAGAGAAAAGATAAATCTGGCTAGCGGATGTAATGTTTACACTAAGCTAAGCTGTTGTAAAAGTAATAATGCAATAAGCCTGCAGTAGCTTCTGTACCACGTAATTAGGTATGACAAGGGTAGCAATTTATTCAAAATACCTTGAATTTTACTGTAGGATTTTACTGTTATTTGTCTTTAAGATGACAGTTGTATATGGTTCGCTTTTGGAAGTTGTGTCAATGGGCATCCATGTGAGTCAAGGAAGAGATTTATCAAAGAGTTAAGAGAATCCTTGTATACTAGATGGTGTCTGCTGTTGAATATGTTCATTCATTGTCCGTCAGTGTTCGCAATCAGGCCAACATCCCCAGCATCGAAGCACTGACCACGCTCGACCAGCTCCGTTGGGCAGGCCACATCATACGCATGCCAGACACGAGACTCCCTAAGCAAGTGCTCTACTCGGAACTCCCACATAGCAGGCGAGCCCCAGGTGGGCAGAGGAAACGTTTCAAGGACACCCTCAAAGCCTGCTTGATAACGTGCAACATCCCCTCTGGCATCTGGGAATCCCTGGCCCAGGACCACCCAAAATGGAGGAAGAGCATCTGGGAGGGCGCTGAGCACCTCGAGTCTCATCGCCAAGAGCATGCAGAAACCAAATGCAGACAGCGGAAGTAGCGTGCGGCAAACCAGACTCCCCACCTACCCTTTTCTTTCAACCACTGTCTGTCCCACCTGTGACAGAGACTGTAATTCCCGTATTGGACTGTACGGTCACCTGAGAACTCACTTTGAGAGTGGAAGCCAGTCTTCCACAATTTCGAGGGACTGACAACGACAAAGACGACATCAAAAAGTACCATGGCTGCTCCTACACAGGATAAACTGGGAAACAGAAATCAACAACTGACACTTTTGACTATGAGTAGAATTTGCCTTCGAGCCATTATAAAAACAAGGACACAATTCTCGATAGAACCCAAGGCTGTGATAAACAGTTCTGACGAAGAGTCTCCACCTAAAACACTAGCCTGTTTTATTCCTGTTTTAAGATGGATCTGTGGAGTTATTCCAGCATTTAACATTTTTTATTGCAATAATAGAACTAACCCACAGAATTTATATGAAATTGAAGCCTCTTCCAGGTATTAAATTAATGTAGATCAACTGATTTCTTTTATCTTTGTAGCCCGAGGACCTGTTGACTATGATGTGATCTGCAGGTGCTGAGTACCTGGCAGTATTCCAACGCAACAGCCTGACTCTAGGTGGCAATGCAGAAGCAAAAGTTAATGGAAAGAAATATATGTTTAACCTGCCAATATTCAGTCTTGCTTTAGTGGTGCATCACAGGACCATATTTTCCCCTGTTTGATCATTTTAGTGAAATAGTAGATGTGCATTAACATGGTGCTGTACTGGTAAAAATGGTTTCTCCCCACACTGCTCACACCCAACGAGTTCACACTGGGGAGAGGCCGTTCACCTGCTCAGTGTGTGGGAAGGGATTCACTCAATCATCCACCCTGCTGAGACACCAGCGAGTTCACACTGGGGAGAGGCCATTCACCTGCTCAGTGTGTGGGAAGGGATTCACTCAGTTATCCACCCTGCTGACACACCAGCGAGCTCACACTGGGGAGAGGCCGTTCACCTGCTCAGTGTGTGGGAAGGGATTCACTCAGTCATCCACCCTGCTGAGACACCAGCGAGTTCACACTGGGGAGAGGCCATTCACCTGCTCAGTGTGTGGGAAGGGATTCACTCAATCATCCAACCTGCTGAGACACCAGTGAGTTCACAAGTGATTGCAGGGTTTGGATTCTGCTGTTATTGCTGCTGTTATTCACATCTTAATGAACTGTGTTCATTCTGTTAGTTGGTGTTTGTTTCTGCTGATGTTAATAACCCTTCGACCAGGCTGAAGTTTAATATTTTGCTATTTCAAATAACAGTGTTGATATTTGATGTCTCCAAGATAAGAGGAGACTAATTGATGTCCTGTTTCTGACTGCACCATTTTTGATCGGGCGGAGGAGCGGTGAGAGATTGTGGCCCAGGAGCGTCGTGATCGGGGCCCAGGAGAGGTGAGAGTTTGGGGCCCAGGAGAGGCGAGGGCCCAGGGGCAGCACGGGCCAGCCCACACTGCGATCTATGGATAGTACGAGCATGCGTGCGCACTAAGTCCGTGCAGCAGAGCTTGGTCTCCAGCCGTCTTTTTTGACCCAAGCCACTGGATCAAGACCTAGCTCTGTCAAGCCCATGTGGTGGCTGGTGTGCAATGGGCACTCCATGCTAAAAAAATCCATGTACAGGCATCTTCCACCCTTCAGTATGTAGTTCGGGACCTAGAATGTCAGGTCACATGGATGAACTTCAACAGTTGTACATCCCTGTCTGGAGTAAAAATAAAACAGGGAAGGCGGCTCAACCGTGGCTAACAAGGGAAATTAAGGATAGTGTTAGATCGAAGGAAGAGGCATATAAATTGGCCAGAAAAAGCAGCAAACCTGAGGACTGGGAGAAATTTAGAATTCAGCAGAGGAGGACAAAGGGTTTAATTAGGAGGGGGAAAATAGAATACGAGAGGAAGCTTGCCGGGAAATTAAAAACTGACTGCAAAAGCTTCTATAGATATGTGAAGAGAAAAAGATTAGTGAAGACAAATGTAGGTCCCTTGCAGTCGGACTCAGGTGAATTTATAATGGGGAACAAAGAAATGGCAGACCAATTGAACAAATACTTTGGTTCTGTCTTCACGAAAGAAGACACAAATAACCTTCCGGAAGTACTAGGGGACCAAGGGTCTAGTGAGAAGGAGGAACTGAAGGATATCCTTATTAGGCGGGAAATTGTGCTGGGGAAATTGATGGGATTGAAGGCTGACAAATCCCCGGGGCCTGATAGTCTGCATCCCAGAGTACGAAAGGTGGTGGCCTGAGAAATAATGGATGCATTGGTGATCATTTTCCAACAGTCTATCGACTCTGGATCAGTTCTTATGGACTGGAGGGTAGCTAATGTAACCCCACTTTTTAAAAAAGGAGGGAGAGAGAAAACTGGAAATTATAGACCGGTTAGCCTGACATCAGTAGTGAGGAAAATGTTGGAATCAATTGTTAAAGATGAAATAGCAACGCATTTGGACAGCAGTGACAGGATCGGTCCAAGTCAGCATGCATTTGTGAAAGGGAAATCATGCTTGACAAATCTTCTGACATTTTTTGAGGACGTAACTAGTAGAGTGGACAAGGGAGAACCAGTGGATGTGGTGTATTTGGACTTTCAATAGGCCTTTGACAAGTCCCACATAAGAGATTGGTGTGCAAGATCAAAGCACATGGTATTGGGGGTAATGTACTGGCGTAGATAGAGAATTGGTTGGCAGACAGGAAGCAGAGAGTCGGGATAAACGGGTCCTTTTCGGAATGGGAGGCAGTGACTAGTGGAGTGCCGCAGGGCTCAGTGCTGGGACCCCAGCTCTTTACAATATACATTAATGATTTGGATGCAGGAATTGAGCGTAATATCTCCAAGTTTGCAGATGACATAAAACTGGGTGGCGGTGTGAGCTGTGAGGAGGATGCTAAGAGGCTGCAGGGTGATTTGGACAGGTTAGGTGAGTGGGCAAATGCATGGTAGATGCAGTATAATGTGGATAAATGTGAGGTTCTCCACTTTGGTGGCAAAAACACGAAGGCAGAATATTATCTGAATGGGGGCAGATTAGAAAAAGGGGAGGTGAAACGAGACCTGGGTGTCATGGTTCATCAGTCATTAAAAGTTGGCATGCAGATACAGCAGGTGGTGAAGAAGGCAAATGGCATGTTGGCCTTCATAGCTAGGGGATTTGAGTAAAGGAGCAGGGAGGTCTTACTGCAGTTTTTCAGGGCCTTGGTGAGGCCTCACTTGGAATATTGTTTTCAATTTTGGTCTCCTAATCTGAGAAAAACGTTCTTGCTATTGAGGGAGTGCAGTGAAGGTTCACCAGACTGATTCCAGGGTTGACTGGACTGACATATGAGGAGAGACTGGATCAACTGGGCCTTAAAACACTGGAGTTTAGAAGGATGAGAGGGGATCTCATAGAAACGTATAAGATTCTGACAAGGCGGGACAGGTTAGATGCAGGAAGAATGTTCCGATGTTGGGGAAGTCCAGAACCAGGGGACATAGTCTAAGGATAAGGGGTAAGCCATTTAGGACTGAGATGAGGAGAAAATTCTTCACTCAGAGAGTTGTTAACCTGTGGAATTCCCTGCCGCAGAGAGTCGTTGATACCAGTTCATTGGATATATTCAAGAGGGAGTTAGATATGGCCCTTATGGCTAAAGGGATCAAGGGGTATGGAGAGAAAGCAGGAAAGGGGTACTGAGGTGAATGAGCAGCCATGATCTTATTGAATGGTGGTGCATGCTCGAAGGGCCGAATGGCCTACTCCTGCACCTATTTTCTATGTTTCTATGTCCATCATTGAAACACCTGTGAACTCATCCCTTTTTGATGTGGAAGCACGTCATCCTCGATCCGAGGGACTATACTCTACTGGTAAAAAGTGCTCATAAAATGCTGACCTATGCTTAGATCTTCTCTGAAGATTCTCCTGTCCAAAAATGGGTTCATGTAAACTAACAAAAACTGAGAGAAAGATCAGGGCTTGCAATTGGTCTGCAAAGCGTCTCTCTTTTTGGATGTTTCTCAACCTACTAAGGCCTCACTATGAGGGACAGGAAGCACTCTGACAGTCGGTTATGCACCGCCAACCATATTGGGTAAGGCCAAAAAAATTTATCTTTTACCCATGCCTGAAGCAGGCACCTGACCCTTTGCAAATGCAAATAAAGGGCCTAATGTCTGTTAGAGGTCCCCTCTCCAAGACTGGTTTGCCCTGAGGCATCCTGTGTCAGCGCTGACTGTACTCAAGGAAACCAAGTCTCGGGATCGCTGCTAGCCCCAACCAAGAAGGTATGAACTTAACTGAATGTGGAGCCAGAGGGGCAGGATTCCTCCTCCCTACCCCACTTTAGAACTGCTCTATCTTCCCTGCCACAACCCTATATCTCCCTCCCCCGAACCCCAATCTCCCTCCTCTGACATCTCCCCGAACTTCGTGGTCCTTGGTCCCCTAATCCTCTGCCCCACGTTCCCTGAAACCCCCACCCCACCCCCAATGCTTAGGCCCCTGAGTCCTGGCCCCTGATTTAGGTCCCCCGATCCCTATCACCCCAGCTCCACGTTCCCTGGTCTTCTGATGCCCGGTGCTGCGATTCCAACTTGACCCTATCCGACCCACCTCCCGGCCCCAATACCCAGACCCTGGTCCGATCCCGGATCCACTTATCTGAAGGCTGCTGCATCATGAGCAGCAGCCCAATTTCCCGCTGTGCTTCACCAGCGGGCTCAGATGCTATGTTGGCTCCATTATGATCAGGCCCAAGAGCCAAAATCAGGGGATCCATGGGCTTTTTCTTCCATGTGCCAAAACCCTCTTGGCAAAGGGGTTGTATTCAGAAAAACGACATCTTCTTTGGGTGTCCAGACCTCACCTGGGCCTCCAGTTGGGCCCTGCTTTCTCCCCTGCTGGCAAGGTACACCTTGTTATGTATGTAAACCTGTAATTACCATGTCTAACCACCAGAGGGCTTATCCCCTGGCGTCCCAAGGAATCCCAGAATCCCTTGGGAGCACCTGCATATAAGGAGGCCTCACAGGCTGGAGAGGCACTCTGAGATCTGTAATAAAGGACTACAGTCACACTTACTTTGAGCTTGCAGTATCTAGTCTGACTCTTTATCCAAGACATAACAACTGGCGATGAGATACAGATAATGAACCCCAACGCAACAATGCAGAAAACTGTGGGCATCCTGATAAAATTTTCAGAGGGAGGTAATTGGGAAACCTTCGTGGAGCGACTTGACTAATACTTCGTGGCCAACAAGCTGGAAGGAGAAGCGAACGCTGCCTAACGAAGGGCGATCCTCCTCCATGTTTGTGGGGCATCAACATATGACTTCATGAAAAACCAGCTCACTCCAGCAAAACCCACAGACAAGTCATAAAATGAGTTGTGCATACTGGTCTGGGAGCATCTAAACCCGAAGGAAAGCGTTCTGATGGCGATGTATCGGTTCTACACGTACAAGAGGTCTGAAGGCCAGGAAGTGGCGAGCTTCGTTGCCGAGCTAAGGCGCCTTGCAGAACATTGCGAATTAGAAGGACACTTGGAGCATATGCTCAGGGACTTCTTTGTACTTGGCATTGGCCATGAAGTAATATTTTGCAAACTTTTGACTGTAGAGACCCCAACTTTAAGTAAAGCCATAGCGATAGCCCAGGCATTTATCTCCATCAGTGATAATACCAAACAATTTCCCAGCACATTAGTGCTGCTGCAAGTACTGTGAACAAAGTAACGTTTTCAAATCAAAATGTACATGGCAGGACTTACACGCCTGTAGCTGCATGTCCACAGATGACTCAGAGACCGCCATCAAGGGTGGTGAACACAAGGCAATTAATACCTTGTTGGCGCTGCGGGGGTGATAATTGATTCCATTCATGCTGCTTCAAAGGATACATTTGCAAGGGCTGTGGAACAATGAGACACCTCCAATGCATGTGCAGTCAAGCTGCAAACCCTGCTAATCCTGCAAACCACCATGTTACAGAGGAGGACAGATCCACGGTGGATCATGGCGAACCAGAGCCTCAGACCGAGGAAGCAGAGGTATATGGGTTGCACACATTTACAACAAAGTGTCCTCCGATAATGCTGAAGGTTGAATTAAATGGACTCCCGGCGTCCATGGAGCTGGGCATAGGCGCAAGCCAGTCCATGATGAGTAAAAGTTTCAATAAGTTGTGGTGCAACAAGGCTTCAAGGCCAGTCCTGACTCCCATTCGTACCAAACTTAGAACATACACAAAGGAACTGATTCCCATAATTGGCAGTGCTACCGTAAGGGTCTCTTACGATGGAGCAGTACACGATTTACCACTCTGGGTGGTACCAGGCGATGGCCCCATGCTGTTCAGCAGGAGCTGGCTGGGAAAGATACGCTGGAACTGGGACGATGTCTGAGCGCTTTCGTCCGTCGATGACACCTCATTTGCCTAGGTCCTAAGCAAGTTCCCCATGCTGTTCGAACCAGGCATCGGGAAGTTCCAAGGAGCAAAAGTGCAGATACATTTGATTCCGGGGGCCCGACCCATCCATCACAAGGTGAGAGCGGTACCTTATGTGATGAGAGAGACAGTGGAGATCAAGCTGGACAGGCTGCAATGAGAGGGCATCATTTCGCCGATCAAATTCAATGAATGGGCCAGTCCAATTGTTCCAGTCCTCAAGGGAGACGGCACAGTCAGAATCTGTGCAGATTACAAAGTAACTACTAATCGTTTCTCGCTGCAGGATCAATACCCGCTACCAAAGGCAGACAACCTATTTGCAACGCTGGCGGGAGAGAAAACGTTCACGAAGCTGGACTTGACCTCGGCCTACATGACGCAGGAACTGGAGGAACCTTCAAAAGGCCTCACCTGCATCAACACGCACAAAGATCTTTTCGTTTACAACAGATGCTCATTTGGGATTCGATCGGCCGCGGTGATATTCCAGAAGAACATGGAAAGCTTGCTGAAGTCGGTCCCGCGCAATGTGGTCTTCCAGGACGATATCTTGGCTACAGGTCAGGACACCGTCGAGCACCTGCAGAACCTGGAGGAGGTTCTTAGTCAGCTTAATCATGTGGGGCTCAGGCTAAAATGCTTGAAGTGCGTTTTCCTGGCGCCTGAAGTGGAGTTCCTGCAGAGAAGAATCGCAATGGATGGCATCAGACCCACCGAATCGAAGACGGAGGCAATCAAGAACGCACCGAGACTACAGGATGTGACGGAGCTGCGGTTGTTTCTCGGACTCCTGAACTATTTTGGTAACTTCTTACCGGGTCTTAGCACATTGTTAGAACCCCTGCACTCTTTACTGCGGAAGGGAGATGAATCAGTATGGGATAAGACCAAGAAAATGCCTTTGAGAAAGCTAGGAAGCTGTTATGTTCAAACAAATTGCTTGTGTTGTACAATCCATGTAAACGTTTGGTACTAGCATGTGATGCGTCGTCGTATGGGGTCGGGTGTGTATTGCAACAAGCTAATGAATTTGGGAAATTGCAACCGGTTGCTTATGCATCCAGAAGTCTGTCTAAGGCTGAGAGGGCCCACAGGATTAGCGTGTGTTTACGGAGTAAAGAAAATGCATCAATATCTGTTCGGGCTCAAATTTGAATTGGAAACTGACCATAAGCTGCTTATATCTCTCTTTTCTGAAAATAAGGGGATAAATACAAATGCATCGGCCCACATCTAGAGATGGGCACTCACGTTGTCCGTATACAACTATGCCATCCGCCAGTGCTCTCAGTAGGCTACCATTGCCCATCACTGGGGTGGAGATGGCACAGCCTGCAGATTTAGTTATCGTAATGGAAGCATTCGAGAGTGAGCAATCACCTATTACCGCCCGACATATTAGAACCTGGACGAGCCAGAACCCCTTACTATCCTTCGTAAAAAACTGTATGCTCCATGGGAGTTGATCAAGTGTCCCGTTCGAGATGCAGGAATAAAGCCGTACCAGCGGCGCAAAGGTGAAATGTCTATTCAGACAGACTGCCTCCTATGGGGTAATCGTGTACTTGTGCAGGGTCACTTTCATTAGTGATCGCCATAGTACCCACCCAGGCATTGTAATGATGAAAGCGATAGCCAGATCCCACGTGTGGTGGCCCGGTAGCGATGCAGACTTCGAGTCCTGTGTGCACAAATGTAATACATGTTCCCAGTTAAGCAATGTACCCAGGGAGGCGCCACTACGTTTATGGTCTTGGCCCTCCAAACCGTGGTCTAAGGTTCATGTGGACTATGCAAGCCCATTCTTGGGAAAATGTTTTGAGTGGTTGTAGATGCGTACTCCAAATGGATTGAATGTGTGATAATATCGGCAAGCATATCCGCTGCCACCACTGAAAGCCTACGGACCATGTTTGCCACACACAACCTGCCTGATATCCCTGTAAGTGACAATGGGCCGTGCTTTACCAGTTCCGAATTCAAGGAATTCTTGACCCGCAATGGGGTCAAACATGTCATGTCTGCCCCGTTTAAGCCAGCGTCCAATGGTCAGGCAGAGCGAGCAGTTCAAACAATCAAGCAGAGCTTGAAAAGGCTAACTGAAGGCTCACTGCAGACTCGCTTATCTCGAGTGCTACTTAGTTACCGCACAAGACCCCACTTGCTCACCGGGGCCCCTCCCGCAGAACTGCTCATGAAAAGGGTACTTAAGACAATGCTCTCGTTACTCCAGCCTGATCTACATGAACAGGTAGAGACCAGGCGGCTTCAACAGAATACATATCATGATCACTCAAATGTGTCACGCAAAATTGAAGTAAATGATCCAGTATTTGTGTTGAGCTATGGACAAGGTCCCAAGTGGATGCTGGCACTGTATTGGCCAAAGAGGGCAGTGGGGTGTCTGTGGTCAAACTCACAAATATACTCACCTGCAGAAAACATTGGGACCAAACCAAACTCAGATTTATGGACTATCCAGAACAACCCACAATAGACTCTACCTTTTTCGACCCTCCAACATACACACAAGTGGCAACCGACCCAGCGGTTGACCACAAAGCAGAACCCATCACCCGCAGCAGCCCAGGAAGGCTCACCACCCCCAGCAGTCCAGCAAGGCCAGCTGCGCAGCAGCCAAGCGACTCACCGACTCACCGACACCAGCATTTGCATCAAGACGATCAACCAGGGAAAGGAAGGCCCGAGATCGACTCACATTGTAGTTACACTATTGACTTTGGGGGTGGGGGAGGGGGAGCACCTTTATATAAGGAGGCCTCACACGCTGGAGAGGCACTCTGAGATCTGTAATAAAGGACTACGGTCACACTTACTTTGAGCTTGCAGTATCTAGTCTGATTCTTTATTCAAGACATAATAACAACTAGACATAACAGACCTGGTCTGACCAGGCGCAGCTTGGCTAACCATATGCCGGGTCACACTGAATGTCATAATACATGAACTCCAATGTTTGAGACAGGTAGAGGCCCTGTCCCCAATGGGACACATAGGAAGCTCTGCAGGAGGGCCAGGCCCAGTTCTGGTGGAGTATGCCAGAACAGCCATGTGTCCTTGCCCGATGTTCACTGACGGGTTTCCGCTAGTTGGGCACAGCTACTCTTTCATACTGTGCCTTGTGGTTATGAGAGAGTTTTGTCTGTAAAAATTGAGTCATGAAGTTTGAGAAAAGATCATAGAATGCATACGGGATTGTTTCTTAGAACAGTATGTTACAGAACCTACAAGGGAGCAAGCTATCTTAGATCTGGCCCTGTATAATGAGACAAGAATAATAAACGATCTCCGAGTAAAAGATCCTCTCGGAATGAGTGATCACAGTATAGTTGAATTTGTAATACAGATTGAGGGTGAGGAAGTAGTGTCTCAAACGAGCGTACTATGCTTAAACAAAGGAGACTACAGTGGGATGAGGGCAGAGTTGGCTAAAGTAGGCTGGAAACACAGACTAAATGGTGGTATAATTGAGGAACAGTGGAGGACTTTTAAGGAGCTCTTTCATAGTGCTCAACAAAAATATATCACAGTGAAAAAGAAGGGTGGTAAGAGAAGGGATAACCAGCTGTGGATAAACAAGGAAATAAAGGATAGTACCAATTAAAAACCAATGCGTATAAGGTGGCCAAGGTTAGTGGGAAACTAGAAGATTGGGAAAATTTTAAACGACAGCAAAGAATGACGAAGAAAGCAATAAAGAAAGGAACGATAGATTATGAAAGTAAACTTGCGCAAAACATAAAAACAGATAGTAAAAGCTTTTACCAATATATAAAATGGAAAAGAGTGACTAAAGTAAATGTTGGTCCCTTAGAAGATGAGAAGGGGGATTTAATAATGGGAAATGTGGAAATGGCTGAGACCTTAAACAATTATTTTGCTTTGGTCTTCACAGTGGAAGACACAAAAACCATACCAAAAATTGCTGGTCACGGGAATGTGGGAAGGGAGGACCTTGGGACAATCACGATCACTAGGGGGGTAGTGCTGGACAGGCTAATGGACTCAAGGTAGACAAGTCCCCTGGTCCTGATGAAATGCATCCCAGGGTATTAAAAGAGATGGCGGAAGTTATAGCAGATGCATTCGTTATCATCTACCAAAATTCTCTGGACTCTGGGGAGGTACCAGCGGATTGGAAAGCAGCTAATGTAACGCCTCTGTTTAAAAAAGGGGGCAGACAACAGGCAGGTAACTATAGGCCGGTGAGTTTAACATCTGTATTGGGGAAAATGCTTGAAGCTATCATTAAGGAAGAAATAGCGGGACATCCAGATAGGAATAGTGCAATCAAGCAGACACAGCATGGATTCATGAAGGGGAAATCATGTTTAACTAATTTACTGGAATTTTTTGAGGATATAACGAGCATGGTGGATAGAGGTGTACCGATGGATGTGGTGTATTTAGATTTTCAAAAGGCATTTGATAAGGTGCCACACAAAAGGTTACTGCAGAAGATAAAGGTACGCGGAGTCAGAGGAAATGTATTAGCATGGATAGAGAATTGGCTGGCTAACAGAAAGCAGAGAGTCAGGATAAATGGGTCCTTTTCGGGTTGGAAATCGGTGGTTAGTGGTGTGCCACAGGGATCGGTGCTGGGACCACAACTGTTTCCAATATACATAGATGACCTGGAAGAGGGGACAGAGTGTAGTGCAACAAAATTTGCAGATGACACAAAGATTAGTGGGAAAGCGAGTTGTGTAGTGGACACAGAGAGGCTGCAAAGACATTTAGATAGGTTAAGCGAATGGGCTAATGTTTGGCAGATGGAATACAATGTTGGAAAATGTGAGGTCATCCACCTTGGAAAAAAAAACAGTAAAAGGGAATATTATTTGAATGGGGAGAAATTACAACAAGCTGCAGTGCAGAGGGACCTGGGGGTCCTTGTGCATGAATCCCAAAAAGTTAGTTTGCAGGTGCAGCAGGTAATCAGGAAGGCGAATGGAATGTTGGCCTTCATTGCGAGAGGGATGGAATACAAAAGCAGGGAGGTCCTGCTGCAACTGTACAGGGTATTGATGAGGCCGCACCTGGAGTACTGCGTGCAGTTTTGGTCACCTTACTTAAGGAAGGGTATACTAGCTTTGGAGGGGGTACAGAGACGATTCACTAGGCTGATTACGGAGAGGAGGGGGTTACCTTATGATGATAGATTGAGTAGACTGGGTCTTTACTCGTTGGAGTTCAGAAGGATGAGGGGTGATCTTATAGAAACATTTAAAATAATGAAAGGGATAGACAAGATAGAGGCAGAGAGGATGTTTCTACTGGTCGGGGAGACTAGAACTAGGGGGCACAGTCTCAAAATACGGGGGAGCCAATTTAAAACCAAGTTGAGAAGGAATTTCTTCTCCCAGAGGGTTGTGAATCTGTGGAATTCTCTGCCCAAGGAAGCAGTTGAGGCTAGCTCATTGAATGTATTCAAATCACAGATAGATAGATTTTTAACCAATAAGGGAATTAAGGGTTATGGGGAGCGGGTGAGTAAGTGGAGCTGAGTCCACGGCCAGGTCAGCCATGATCTTGTTGAGTGGCGGAGCAGGCTCGAGGGGCTCGATGGCCTACTCCTGTTCCTAATTCTTTTGTTCTTATGTTCTTATGTATCATGTTCCCCATGAAGATCCGTTCCTGCAGAATAATCTCTTTGCCATCACTGCATGTGTAATATAACGTGAATAAATGTACTATTTTAACTACTATCTTACTTGCTACACCTTGACAAACATTTCTCTGTGTGAGTCCACTATTTTCGTACATCAGTCTTTGGCAAGTATATGACTTTATGTCCTATGCCACTACTTTACAGCTTTGGAACTCCCTCTCTTCACTTCTCCGCCTCTCCACCTCTCCTCCTTTACGACGCTCCTTAAAACCCATCTCTCTGTCCTAATATCTCCTTATGCGGCTCGGTGTCAAACTTTGTGTGGTAACACTCCTGTGAAGGGCCGTGGTTACTTACTATGTTAAAGATGCTATATAAATGCTTGTTGTTGTTGTTGTTGTAAAATTCCTTTTTTTATTATGTCCTGCAACTTCTTTTGTGCCTTCTGCTCGATCCTCATAGTAGTGGACATCTTGGGGGCTGGATTTTCAGTTGTCTAACATCTCAGTTAGTGGGCAGAAGGGGCGTTAATGGAATGTAAGATGTAAGAGATTACCGACCGGGAACGCAGCCTTTAGAACCCCGACCGAAAATTCATTGGAGGCTCACTGGGGGCAATAACCAGTAGTGCCTGGCTGCTGATGATCACGCTGATCATGAAGTATTCCTGCTGCAACGCCCACACTTGCGCCACAGTCGGAAAATTAGGTGTGGCCGTTTCATTTAGCGGCTGCCAAGAACAACGTCTGGAAAAACAGTCGGTACAGACTTATAGAGTCGTTAACTGGTGGCTACTTAAAGGGATGAGGAAATGTTTCCCTCGGAGGTCACAGTCAGTGCAACATTTACACAGAGCACCGTGTGTGAGGCTCTGAGTTTGCAGCGGCAGACAGAAATAAGCATGAGAAAAAGTGATTTTGAAAACTTAAATGGGTGCAATGAAGGCAAAGAGATTATGCTGCAGGAACGGATATTTGTGGGGAACATGATCTTTTCTCAAACTTCATGGCTCCACTTTAAGACTCGGCTTTTCCCGGGATCTGAATCGGAGTTCGGTGCACGTGCAATGACTTGGTTAAAATTAGCGGCGCAATTTTCGTTAATGTCCCTCATATCTGGTGATTTAGCGCCCCTGTCAACTCTTCGACCGATTCTGACGAATTTCTGGGCGGAGGTGCAAACATTTTCAACACGCTAAAATTACTGCTCCGCCTGGGTTACTGCCCCAAATGAGGCGTGACCGAATTTCTCCCCCAAGGAGTTATTCTGCGATCCAGCATCCCCAATAGGGAACCGTACATCCTAGGGGATTGTGCCTGCGATTTTTCTTTGGGATACACTTTTTTGATCATTGTTGCGGTGTTCAGGATTGTGCTTTCGCGCCTGTGGAATCCACATTCTGCAAGACACTCTGGAGATTGTGGACATTCTGCAAGCCATGGCATTCAAACTTGCAGCTCAGACATTTTGCAAAAGCGTTGCTGACTCCAGCATTTGATTGCTGAACTTTCACATCAGTTGCCATGTTAGCAGGTTAGTGGAGAAGTGTAAAGGATCATTACTGAAGCTGCATTGTGATTGCTTACTTGTTTCTCTTTCCCAGTAACAGATTTTGTAGGATTCCAAATCATGCATTCATGTCATTATGTCAGCAGGTTGTCATCAATAATGAAGAAAAGGACATTTGGCATACTTTTCAACAGAAAAGCTAAACGTGGCTCCAATTTCTGTCAAGCACTTATTGAATATAATTATTTTATGCATGTGTTTATTTTTATATATATGTGTGTTTTCAAATCTGAATGGCTACAAAAACAGTGCCGGGCTCATCATCATATATCTTTTCAAGCAGCATTACTTCAGCATCCAAAGGTGTCAATTATTAATTCCTTGAAGATGCTTAATCATCAACACTGCCTCTACTACCATAACATGCCGATCAACACACTGCCTACTACATTAATGTGTCCTTCTTCAAAATCAATCTTGCCTAAAAGAAGGTGCAGCCAATTTATTTCTCTACTACTGGTTTGTGTATGTGCTCCTACTTTTTGCTTGCCCGCTGCTTGTCCCTGTTGAGAGTGTAGGATGTGTGGTGTCTCCTACAACATTTGGGCTATTTTTGTGCGCCTTAGTTGAGAAGTAAGCATGTTGTCAGCCTGCTGCCTTGAAATTCAGGTTTCATGGCATGGCTGTGACGCTTTACATTTTTTGTTGTGTCTCTGCACGACTGCCATCACTTCAGCTCCACAATGGCTCCATAACCAGTGCCTGCAAAGAGACACTTGGTTACTCAACCAGGAAACACCAGGACTGGTTTGATGAGAATGATCAGGAGATCCAAGAGCTAATAGATCGCAAGCGCAGGGCATTTCTGAGCCTTAATCAACAACCCAACGCTGGGGCAGCAAAGCAGCATTACAGACGGCTCATGGCTGAGGTCCAACAAAAGACCTGGGACCTAAAGAGCAGGTGGTGGATGGAGAAAGCACAGGAGATACAGCAGCTGGCCGACAACCATGATGTGCGAGGATTCTTCAACGCAGTCAAGGCCATCTACGGGCCAAACACCCAAGGCCCCACCCCACTGCTGGCCAAGAACGGGGAAACACTCATCAAGGATACCGAGGCAGTCAGGGCCCGCTGGAAGGAGCACTTCTAAGATCTCCTCAATCAAGACTCTGCCTTTAACTCGAATGTTCTCGATTCCATCGCGCAGCATGCTACCCATCACCACCTCAGTGAAACCCCAACACTGTGAGAGGTAGAAAAAGCCATAAGACAGCTTAAAAACAACAAGGCTACAGGTGCGGACGGAAATTCCTGCTGAGGCATTGAAGTATGGCGGAGAGGCACTGCCGGCGCGAATACACAACCTCATCTCTCTCATCTGCAGGGAGGAGAGCATGCTGGGGGATCTCAGAGATGCAGTAATCATGACCATCTTTAAAAAAGGGGATGTCCGACTGCAGCAACTACAGAGGAATCTCCCGTGTATCAGCCACTGGGAAAGTCGTCGCTAGGGTCCTCCTTAACCGTCTTCTTCCCATGGCCAAGGAGCTCCTCCCAGAGTCACAGTGTGGATTTTGTCCCCTACGGAGCACAACAGACATGATTTTTGCAGCGCGACAGCTACAGGAAAATGCAGAGAACAGCGCCAGCCCTTATACATGACCTTCATTGACCTTACAAAGGCCTTTGTCAACCATGAGGGTCTATGGAGCATCCTCCTCCATTTCGGATGACCCAAAAGTTCGTCACCATCCTCCGTCTGCTCCACGACGACATGCAGGCCGTGATCCTTACCAATGGATCCATCAAAGATCCAATCCACGTCTGGATCGGGATCAAACAGGGCTGCGTCATCGCTCCGACCCTCTTCTCAATCTTTCTCACTGTCATGCTCCACCTCACAGTCAACAAGCTCCCCGCTGGAGTGGAAGTAAACTACAGAACCAGTGGGAACCTGTTCAACCTGCACCGTCTCCAGGCCAGATCACAGACCACCCCAACCTCTGTCGCCGAGCTATAGTACGCGGACGACGCCTGCATCTGCGCAGATACAGAGGCTGCACTCCAGGACGTCGTTGATGTATTTACTGAGGCATACGAAAACATGGGCCTTACGCTAAACATCCATAAGACAAAGGTCCTCCACCAGCCTGTCCTCAACACACAGCACTGCCGCCCAGTCATCAATATCCATGGAGCGGCCCTGGACACCGTGGACCACTTCCCATATCTGGGGAGCCTCCTATCAACAGGAGCAGACATCGACGACGAGATCCAACACCACCTCCAGTGTGCCAGTGCAGCCTTCGGCCGCCTGAGGAAAGGAGTGTTTGAAGACCAGGCCCTCAACACTGCCACCAAGCTCATGGTCTACAGGGCTGTAGTAATACCTGCCCTCCTGTATGGCTCAGAGACATGGAACATTTACAGTAGACACCTCAAGTTGCTGGAGAAATATCACCAACACTGTATCCGCAAGATCCTACAAATCCCCTGGGAGGACAGGCACACCAACATCAGCGCCCTCATTCAGGCTAACATCCCCAGGATTGAAGCACTGACCACACTTGATCAACTCCGCTGGGCAGGCCACATAGTTCGTATGCCAGACACGAGACTCCCAAAGCAAGTGCTCCACTCGGAGCTCCTTCATGGCAAACGAGTCAAAGGTGGGCAGAGGAAACGCTACAAGGACACCCTCAAAGTCTCCCTGATAAAGTGCGACATCCCCACTGACACCTGGGAGCCCCTGGCCCAAGACCGCCCTAAATGGAGGAAGAGCATCTGGGAGGGCGCTGAGCACCTCGAGTCTCAACGCCGCGAGCATGCAGAAATCAAGCGCAGGCAGCGGAAAGAGCGTGTGGCAAACCAGTCCCACCCTCCCCTTCCCTCAATGACTACCTGTCATCATGGTGCCGCGTCAACACGGCTCTCCCCTTCATTTAAAGGGGAGAGCCTTCTTGATTTTAAAACTTCGGTCCACTGGACCATCAGGGAGGGTTTGCTGGTGGCCCGGCCGAACCTGGGGGGCATAATTGTTGGGCCAACATGGCAGTCGGCCAACAAATAATAACTTGCCGGCAGCGGCAGTGCAACCTCCCTTCTAAAGGAAGCTGCACTGCCATTGCAGAAGGCCTCAGCCTCACTGGACCACCGAGAAAAAACAGGCCATGGCAACGCTGGGAGGCCGAAGGTTTTCAGAGTGGAATTTTACTGTTGGGGGGGTAGATTGGTGGTGCGCACGGTGATGACACACTTAACATGGATTGGCAACAGCGGAGTGGTAGGGGGGATTGCAGCGTGGTCACTGATTTGCGCTGGTAACAGGCCTGAAGGAGAGGGGAAATCTTGGCCCCAAAGCGTCTGCAAAGGGATACATACCGGTTAAGCGAGAGGGCAAAAATTTGGCAGATGGAATATAATGTGGGACAATGTGAGATTATTCACTTTGGTAGGAAGAATAAAAAAGCAAATTATTATTTAAATGGAGCAAGACGACAAAATTCTGCAGTACAGAGAAAGAAATAAAGAAAGACTTGCATTTTTATAGCCCCTTTCACGACCACCGAATGTCTCAAAGCGCTTTTACAGCCAATGAAATATTTTGGGAGGGAAGTCACTGTTGTAATATGGGAAATGTAGCAGCCAATTTGAGCACAGCAAGCTCCCACAAACAGCAATGTGATAATGACCAGATAATCTGTATTTGCATGGTGGTTGATGGATAAATAGTGGCCAGGACACCGGGGTTAACTCCCTTTGTCTTCTTTGAAATAGTGCCTTGGGAATTTTTACATCCACCTGAGAGCAGAAGGGGCCTCGTTTGAAAGACTGTACCTCCAGCAATGCAGCGCCCCTCAGTATTGCACGGGAGTGTCAGCCTATAGTGGGACTTGAACCCACAACCTGCTGACTCAGGCAAGTGCGCTACCCACTGAGCCACATCAGAGTGATCTGGGAGCCCTCGTACATGAAACACAAAAGGTTAGCATGCAGGTAAGGCAAGTAATTAGGAAGGCAAATGGAATGTCGGCCTTTATTGGAAGGGGGGTGGAGTATAAAAGTAGGGAAGTCCTGCTACAACTGTACAGGGCGTTGGTGAGACCACACCTGGAGTATTGCGTACAATTTTGGTCTGCTTATTTAAGGAGGGATATACTTGCATTGGAGGCAGTTCAAAGAAGGTTCACGAGGTTGATTCCTCAGGTGAAGGGGTTGTCTTATGATATAAAAGGGGTCAGAGGGTCTAGGAAGGAGGAGGAACTGATGGAAATCTTTATTAGTCGGGAAATTGTGTTGGGGAAATTGATGGGATTTCCAAGGCCACCTCCAGAGTACTTAAGGAGGTGGCCTTGGAAATAGCGGATGCATTGACAGTCATTTTCCAACATTCCATTGACTCTGGATCAGTTCCTATCGAGTGGAGGGTAGCCAATGTAACCCCACTTTTTAAAAAAGGAGGGAGAGAGAAAACAGGGAATTATAGACCAGTCAGCCTGACCTCAGTAGTGGGTAAAATGATGGAATCAATTATTAAGGATGTCATAGCAGTGCATTTGGAAAGAGGTGACATGATAGGTCCAAGTCAGCATGGATTTGTGAAAGGGAAATCATGCTTGACAAATCTTCTGGAATTTTTTGAGGATGTTTCCAGTAGAGTGGACAAGGGAGAACCAGTTGATGTGGTATATTTGGACTTTCAGAAGGCTTTCGACAAGGTCCCACACAAGCGATTAATGTGCAAAGTTAAAGCACATGGGATTGGGGGTAGTGTGCTGACGTTGATTGAGAACTGGTTGTCAGACAGGAAGCAAAGAGTAGGAGTAAATGGGTACTTTTCAGAATGGCAGGCAGTGACTAGTGGGGTACCGCAAGGTTCTGTGCTGGGCCCCAGCTGTTTACACTGTACATTAATGATTTAGACGAGGGGATTAAATGTAGTATCTCCAAATTTGCAGATGACACTAAGTTGGGTGGCAGTGTGAGCTGCGAGGAGGATGCATGAGGCTGCAGATTGACTTGGATAGGTTAGGTGAGTGGGCAAATGCATGGCAGATGAAGTATAATGTGGATAAATGTGAGGTTATCCACTTTGGTGGTAAAAACAGAGAGACAGACTATTATCTGAATGGTGACAGATTAGGAAAAGGGGAGCTGCAACGAGACCTGGGTGTCATGGTACATCAGTCATTGAAGGTTGGCATGCAGGTACAGCAGGCGGTTAAGAAAGCAAATGGCATGTTGGCCTTCATAGCGAGGGGATTTGAGTACAGGGGCAGGGAGTTGTTGCTACAGTTGTACAGGGCCTTGGTGAGGCCACACCTGGAGAATTGTGTGCAGTTTTGGTCTCCTAACTTGAAGAAGGACATTCTTGCTATTGAGGGAGTGCAGCGAAGGTTCACCAGACTGATTCCCGGGATGGTGGGACTGACCTATGAAGAAAGACTGCATCAACTGGGCTTGTATTCACTGGAGTTCAGAAGAATGAGAGGGGACCTCATAGAAACGTTTAAAATTCTGATGGGTTTAGACAGGTTAGATGCAGGAAGAACGTTCCCAATGTTGGGGAAGTCCAGAACCAGGGGTCACAGTCGAAGGATAAGGGGTAAGCCATTTAGGGCCGAGATGAAGAGAAACTTGTTCACCCAGAGAGTGGTGAACCTGTGGAATTCTCTACAACAGAAAGTTGTTGAGGCCAATTCACTAAATATATTCAAAAGGGAGTTAGATGAAGTCCTTACTACTAGGGGGATCAAGGGGTATGGCGAGAAAGCAGGAATGGGGTACTGAAATTGCATGTTCAGCTATGAACTCATTGAATGGCGGTGCAGGCTAGAACTGCCGAATGGTCTACTCCTGCACCTATTTTCTATGTTTCTATGAAGAAAGGCTGAGCAGGTTGGGCCTTTACTCATTGAAATTTAGAAGGATGAGAGGTGATCTTATTGAAACATAATGGCCCCGAAATTCCGATGTCCCGGGTCTGTACGAAGTTTCTACGGACTCAGGAAGGCTTCGGAAAAGCCCGGTTTCAGCGTGCGCTGAAAACCGGATTTTCCGATTTGTCAAGTTTCTGGCTTGCCAGATCTCGGCATATCGGGAGCGAGGACACTTGCAGGGCAAGATTTCCGATATTTACGAATATCTTGCCCAGCAAATGTCCTTTAAAATCTTGCGCCTGAAAAAATAGACATGTAGTCTACTTTTACAGACGCAATTGTTTAAAAATACACAGAAACATTTTAAAATAACGTTATAAAAACACAATTTATTTTTAAAAACCCTCCCCACTATGGTAAGTTTATTTTAAGGATTAATTAAAAAAACTTTTTAAAAAGTCAGGAAAATATTTTTTTTATAAGAACTTTAATTTAAATGATTCTTAAATATGTAATTTATTTTCTATTTTTTATTTGGGTATTTGGGGGTATTTCTCATTCATAGTAATAGGAGTTCCAGACTTACGGAACTCCTATTACTATGAATGAGAATCTAAACTACACCTGATTGGCTGCAGTCTCCAGTTCCCAGCCTGCGCACGTCCCCACATGCATGCGCTGCAACGCGCCGTCACCAGAGGCCCCAGGCTCGGAAGTTCGAACGGGCGCAGCAGCAACAGGTAAGTGTGCATTTTTTTTCCCTATTTCACTCATTTGCCTGCGGGAAGACCTCAATCGGAATTTCAGGCCCATAATATTCTGAGTGGGTTTGACAGGGTAGCTACTTAGAGGATGTTTCCCCTCGTGGGGAAATCTAGAACTTGTGGGCATAGTTTCAAAAATATGGGGTCATCCATTTAAAACGGAGATGAGGAGGAATTTCTTCTCTCAGAGAGTTGTGAATTTTAGGAAACTCCACCTCCGAGAGCTGTGGAGGCTGAGTTATTGAATATACTTAAGGTGGAGATAGACAGATTTTTGAACTGCAAGAGAGTTATGGGGAGCAGGCAGGGAAGTGGAGCTGAGGCTAAGATCAGATCAGCCATGATCTTATTGAATAGTGCAGCAGGCTCGAGAGGTCAAATGGCCTACTCCTGCTACTATTTCTTATGTTCTTATGTTAACTATGTTTGATTAATTCCTAGAAAATAATTATGTTGGGGTTAGAAGTCCTCGGATATCCTCGGATATCCTCCGCTGATAGAAATATGACATATCCACTCCTGCACCTGCTGGATCATCCAGGGCCAGGGTGGGTCACGTATGAACATAAGAACAGGAGTAGGCCATTCAGCCCCTCGAGCCTGTTCCGTCATTTATTTAGTGCAGATGAAGATACCAATTTAAATAAATTATTCCGATAAGCTCCATTTCTGTTGAGTAATGTGAGTTAGGAAAGGTTACTTGGTTCTGGACAATCTCTTAGTCACCATCACACTTCTTTTAGAAGCATGATTGAAAATAGTCTTTGTGGTGACCACGAAACAAAAACAGTGTCAATACGTTAGAAACTAAAATAAGTCTCTCGGGACTCAGAGTTAATCACATCTAATCCAATTATTATTGATATAATGAGGACACGATGAAGAACAAACAACTGGGGAAGTTGAATTGAAGGGCCAGGTCTACTGTATTTTGATCTACCACCACATGTGCTGCAATGACTAGAGAGCATCAGGAGCTAAGTAATGTTAAGTTAGCATGTTCAATGGCAGCTGAACCCACTAGTGGATATTCAATACACCAGCAGGTCCTGCAATAAGGAGAGCTGTAAAGGTTCAATGCATCACAGCAATATTTAAACAGGTGAACATCTGAAATTACCTCCTTAAACTCCCCCCGCCAGCCCCCCCCACCCTCTCTACCACTCACTCCTCCTTGAAGACGATCCTAAAAACCTGCCTCACTGTCCAAATATCTCCTTATGTGGCTTGGTGTCAAATCTCGCTTGATAACACTCCTGTGAAGCGCCTTGGGATGTTTTGCTACATTAAATACGTTATATAAATGCAAATTGTATTAGTTGTAGAAAGATGAATCAAGCTATTTATCTATTAATCCTTATTTGTCTGGTAAGTCTGAGATGCGAGAGACACCCTGGGCTAGACTTAATTCTACTTGTACTGCAATGTTCGATACGTTAAGAAATATGTTAAACAAATATTTTGTATCTGTCATCATGGTAGAAGACACTAACAGCATCCCAATACTAGTAGAAGATCAGGGGGCAAAAGGGAGCGAGGAAATTAAACATACATTATCATTAGAGAAAATGTACTCGGCAAATTTATGGGCTCAATTTTCCCCAAAGCTTTTGTTGGCGTACTTGAAGACTTACGCCCGTTTGTTTGGGGCCCCAAGTACGCCAAAAAAAATGTTCTAAGTTTCCCCATTGGATTTCTTCATTTTGGCATGGCCTAACCTGTCCTTTAGTTTTCGGGGTGGAGCCTTGATCTGCGCCAAAATGATTGGGCTGTCATGGTAACCAAGGACACAATATGAGCTGAGGCTGCAAAGTGAAACATACAGCCAGCTCCCAAGACATTGCATCAATTTAAAAACACACTAAAACACATTGCATCAACTTAAAAACACATTAAAATATATTGCAGCAACTTACCTCCAATTATTAAAGCTGGTCCCGCTACCCCCGTTCTGGCCAGAAGGCTTGCCGGTCCTCTTCCCCCACCCGACATCCCAGGCCGAATGGCCTCCCCTGCCTCCCATCTCCCGGCCACTCTCTCTCTCTCTCTCTCTCTCTCTCTCTCATCTGCTGCACTTACCTGTGCCGATTTCTTCACCTGAGACAATTTCTTTAATTCCCCAGAAGATTTTTCTGCAGAGCCCACATACGTTGGCCTAAGCAGAACTGGAGTAACTCTCAGCTGGCCAAACTTGCCTGAATGGCCAGAATTGGCGCGGGTGGCAAGTTACAGCCCCTTTGGCTGAAAAAAACTAACCTAAAAAAATCGTAACTAACTGAGTTCCGCTGTGCAAATTGTTTGGGGAAACTATGCTTTTTTAACTTGGGCCAAAAAAAGCAGCCTGCTCCAAAAAAAAGGTGCAAATCACTGGGGAAAATTGGGCCCAATGTGACTAAAGGCTGACAAGTCCTTTGGACCTGATGGCCTGCATCCTAGGGTCTTAAAAGAAGTGACTGCAGAGATGGTCGATCGAGGGAAATCGTGTTTGCCAAATTTATTAGAGTTCTTTGAGGATGTAACAGTAGGGTGGGTAAAGGACAATCAGTAGATGTGTATTTGGATTTCCAAAAGGCTTTCGATAAGGTGCCACATAAAAGGTTACTGCACAAGATAAGAGCTCACGGGGTTGGGGTAATATATTAGCATGGATAGAGGATTGGCTAACTAACAGAAAACAGACAGTCGGGATAAATGGGTCATTTTCAGGTTGGAAAACTGTAGCTAGTGGAGTGCCACAGGGATCAATGCTGGGGCCTCAACTATTTACAATTTATATTAATGACTTGGATGAAGAGGCCGAGTATATTGTAGTCAAATTTGCTGATGATGCAAAGATAGATGGGAAAGCAAATTGTGAGGACAAAATTGCCCCATGCCCTGTTTGGAAGTGGTAACCTTCTGGGGCCGGGACATTTATCGCCTGGCCCGGAGGTTCCGCCCCGGTGTGGAATTCAGCCTCTCCACCCCTCAATGGAGGCGGAACGCATTCGGAGGGAGATGGAGTATAAAAGTAGGGAAATCTTGCTCCAACTGTACAACTGTTGGTGAGACCACACCTAGGGCCCGAAATTCATCAGGACGTAAGGTCCGGCCATTTCTCGGCAGTATTCCGACAGTGCGTCGTTTAAAACTGCCGGAAGATCGCTCGTTTGGTGAAAATGTTTTCGCTGGTGTGCAGTGGGCGGTATGCAGCATTATAGTCAATCAAGATCCACTTTCTTGTCGATGAACGATGCAGCACTGCACTGAGCATGCGCAATTTTTTTTTTTGGCAGTTTTTTCACGGATGTTTTCCCCCTGCGATTTTGAGGGTCAGGGGTCACCTGCGAATGCGCAGAGAGTTGAAGTCGAGGAGAAAGAATGAGAAGGAGCAGCAAAGTATTCAAAGGTCAGTTGTTTTCATCAGAGATTCCAGAGTCAAATAATATTAATAACAAATACTAACAACACAAAGCGGACCAGAAGACGGTGGGGACAGTACCCGGGACACCGATATACAGCGGGTCAACATGATCAATGGCCGCTGCTCCTACGACAGGACGCCTCCTATAATGATGAGGGTCCTACTAAACGGGATACCTGTCAACATGGAGCTGGATACGGGAGCGAGTCAATCTCTCATGGGCTCAAAAATTTGAACAACTTTGGCCGCATAAAAGAAACAGTCCAAAACTCACAAGGGTCGACACCAAACTAAGGACCTATACCAAAGAAATCGTACCAGTCCTCAGCAATGCAATGCTCTCTGTCACACACAAAGGGACAGTGAATCGACTTCCCCTGTGGATTGTCCCCGGAGATTCCCCAGCACTGCTGGGGAGAAGCTGGCTGGCAAAACTAAACTGGAAATGGGATGATGTCCATGCCATGTCATTAGAGGAACGGACCTCCTGCTCAACAGTTATAAAGCGATTTGAACATCTCTTTCAGCCAGGTGTGGGCACTTTCAAAGGGGCCAAAGTCAAAATCTACATCACACAGGATGCTAGACCGGTCCATCACAAGGCCAGAGCTGTACCCGATGTGATGAGGGAAAAGATTGAACACAAACTAGACAGGCTTCTGCGGGAAGGCATTATATCACCTGTGGAATTTAGCGACTGGGCAAGTCCCATCGTCCCAGTCATGAAGCCTGATGGATCCATACGAATCTGTGGGGACTACAAATCTACCATAAACAGAGTCTCCCTACAGGGTCAGTACCCGCTGCCCAGAGCGGAGGACTTATTTGCCATATTGGCTGGAGATAAATATTTCTCAAAACTAGACCTCACATCTGCGTATATGACGCAAGAATTGACCGAGGAATCCAAGCTACTCGCCACCATCAACACACATCGAGGCCTTTTCACGTACAATCGATACCCATTCGGCATCAGGTCGGCAGCTGCCATATTCCAGCGCAACATGGAGAGTCTGCTCAAGTCCATCCAGGGGATGGTTGTATTTCAAGACGACATACTTATCACGGGCAGGGACACCGACTCCCATCTCCGTAATTTGGAGGAAGTACTAAAGCGGTTGGATCGGGTAGGCCCACGAGTCAAGAAATCCAAGTGCCTGTTTCTCGCACCCGAGGTTTTTTTTTGGGCAGAAGGATTGCCGCTGATGGAATCCGCCCAACAGAGTCCAAAACAGAAGCAATTCACCTGGCACCCAGGCCCCGGAATGTCTCAGAACTGCGCGCCTTTCTTGGGCTACTCAATTACTTTGGGAACTTTATGCAGAACTTAAGCACGCTGCTGTAGCCTCTCCACGTGCTACTCAGGAAGGGGTGCGATTGGTTTTGGGGGGACGCACAGGAACGCACCTTCAATAAGGCACGCAACCTTCTGTGTTCCAACAGAGTTTTGACTTTCTTTAACACAGGTAAAAAGCTAGTTCTCACATGCGATGCATCAGCGTATGGGGTCGGGTGCGTTTTGCAACATGCAAATAGTGCGGGCAAATTACAACCCATAGCTTATGCCTCCAGGTCACTTTCGCGGGCGGAGCCCGGGTACGGAATGGTAGAGAAGGAGGCGCTCGCGTGCGTGTACGGTATCAAAAGGATGCACCAATACCTTTTCGGGGCCAAGTTCACGTTAGAAACCGACCCCAAGCCCCTCACGTCCCTCCTATCTGAGAGCAAGACAATAGATGCCTCGGCGTGAATTCAACGGTGGGCACTCATGCTGGCGTCCTACGACTAATACCATAAGGCACAGACCAGGCACAGACAACTGTGCCGACGCGCTCAGCAGGCTACCCCTGGCGACCACGGAAGGGTCTGACGAACAGGACTGTTAGATAGTCATGGCAATCAATGCCTTTGTGTCAACAGGTTCGCCCATGACGGCTCGCCAAATCAGAGCCTGGACGGCCAGTGACCCCACGTTATCCTTCGTAAAAAGATGTGTCCTAACTGGTGACTGGGCAGAGGCTCGTGATGCCTGCCCTGAGGAATTAAAACCCTTTCACAGGTGCATGCATGAGCTATCACTGCAAGCAGACTGCCTGATGTGGGGCAGCCAAGTAGTCATGCCTCTGCGAGACAGAGAAGCATTTGTCCGGGAGCTCCACCGCGAGCACCCGGGGATCGTTCTCATGAAGGCCACAGCCAGATCCCACGTCTGGTGGCCTGGTATTGATGCAGACTTGGAGCTCTGCATCCGAAGTTGCACCATTTGTGCCCAACTCAGCAATGCCCCCAGGGAGGCTCCACTGAGCCCCTGGCCCTGGCCTACCAAACCGTGGTCGTGGGTGCACGTAGACTATGCGGGCCCATTCATGGGCAAAATGTTCCGCGTAGTTGTAGATGCATTTTCAAAGTGGATTGAATGCACCATTTTAAACTCGAGCACAACCTCCACCACCGTGGAGAGCCTCGCAACCCTGTTTGCAACGCACGGAATCCCTGACATATTGGTCAGTGACAATGATCCATGCTTCACCAGCGCAGAATTCCAAGACTTTATAATTGACCACGGCATAAATCACGTCAAGAGGCACCGTTCAAGCCGGCCTCCAATGGCCAGGCAGAGAGAGCAGTGCAAATCATTAAAAAAGGCATGCTTAAAATCCAAGGTCCCACACTGCAGGGTCGCCTGTCGCGACCGCTGCTGGTATACAGATCTCGTCCGCACTCATTGACTGGGACCCCCCGCGCAACTGTTGATGAAAAGGACTTTAAAAACAAGGCTCTCATTAATCCTCCCAGACATGCACGAAATTGTTGAGGCAAAGTGCCGTAAGCTGACTGAGTACCATGACAGAAATTCAAGCGGGAGATGGAGTGAGATAGAGGACAAAGTGTTTGTACTAAACTATGACAGGGGTCCCAAATGGCTTGCAGGGACAGTAACGGGCAAGGAAGGAAACAGGCTACTGGTAGTACAAATAGACAATGGCAAAACCTGCTGGAGGCATGTAGACCAAGTCAAAAGCAGATTTACCAACAACACTGCGGAACCAGAGGCAGACTACAATGTGGAACTCGCACCTCACCTGGTGGACAGACAGAGGGAACAACCTGAGGAAAGGGCAATCGAAACAGACAGCCCAGGCAAGATACCAGCAACCACACCCAAAGAAAAACAGACACCAAGGCAAACAACTGAACCACAACTCAGACGCTCCAAGCGAGAGCGTAGACCACCTGAGAGACTGAACCTATAAAGACAATAAGACCTTGGGGAAGGGTGATGTCATGTATCTTACATTATTATATATAACTGTATCCTAACATGCTATACATGACTGTAATAAGATATGACCTGTAACCACCAGCATACCTTACCACCAGGGGTGCACTTGCAAGAGACAGGTATATAAGGACAGGTCTCAGGCAAGTGCAGCATTCCAGAGCTGTGAAATAAAGGTGTAGGTCCAGAGTGACCTTGACTTCACTACATGCCTCATGTGAAACTGTACTGAGGAGACAGGATTTTACAGTCACATGGTTTGGGCAATGTATTTGTGCTTTCAGCCAATGACAAGAGGATCACCCCAGTGTTTTGATGTGTGTGTGTGTGAACCTGTGTGTGTGCGATGTTAAATGGATTGAAGATTTTTACTTTAATTTACTTCACTTTCTGCAGAAGAAGAAATCTGCAATAGTAGCAGATCAGCAGCGTATAGGGGGAGGATCCCCAATGCAAGACCCATTCATGGAGATTGAGATCCGTGCCCTGTCGCAGGTCGGGGATAGCAACCATGCCACCACCGGCGTTGGAACTGACCCATCCACACAGGATGGTAAGTTCAATACAATCCCCGGTCTGTGTTGCAGTCATGTAATGTCATATAAAGTAATTGTAACTGTAATGTTGGCCTCATGTTAAGTTTATTGCACTGTAATAGAAACATAGAAACATGGAAAATAGGAGCAGGCCATTCGATCCTTCGAGCCTGCAACACCATTCAATGAGATCATGGCTGATCATTCACCGCTTTCCCACTTTCTCGCTTTCTCTCCATAGCCCTTGATCCCTTTAGCTGTGAGGGCCATATCTAACTCCCTCTTGAATATATCCAATGAACTGACATCAACAACTTTCCGCGGTAGGGAATTCCACAGGTTAACAACTCTCAGAGTGAAGAAGTTTCTCCTCATCTCAGTCCTAAATGGCTTCCCCCTTATCCTTAGATTATGTCCCCTGGTTCTGGATTTCTCCAACATCAGGAACATTCTTCCTGCATCTAACCTGTCCAGTCCCGTCAGAATGTTATATGTTTCTATGAGATCCCCTCTCATCCTTCTAAACTCCAGTGAATAAAGGCCCAGTCGATCCAGTCTCTCTTCATATGTTAGTCCTGCCATCCCGAGAATCAGTCTGGTGAACTTTCGCTGCACTCCCTCAATAGCAAGAACGTCCTTCCTCAGATTAGGTGACCAAACCTGAACACAATATTCCAGGTGAGGCCTCACTAAGGCCCTGTACAACTGCAGTAAGTCCTCCCTGCTCCTGTACTCAAATCCCCTAGCTATGAAGGCCAACATACCATTTGCCTTCTACACCACCTGCTGTACCTGCATGCCAACTTTCAATGACTGATGTACCATGACACCCAGGTCTCGTTGCACCTCCCCTTTTCCTAATCTGCTGCTATTCAGCTAATATTCTGCCTTTGTGTTTTTGCCACCAAAGTGGATAACCTCACATTTATCCACATTATTCTGCATCTGCCACGCGTTTGCCCACTCATCTAACCTGTCCAAATCACCCTGCAGCATTTTAGCATCCTCCTCACAGCTCACACCACCACCCCGCTTAGTGTCATCTGCAAAGTTGGATATATTGCATTCAATTCCTTCATCCAAATCATTGATGTATGTTGTAAATAGCTGAGGTCCCAACACTGAGCCCTGCGGCACTCCATTAGTCACTGCCTGCCTTTCTGAAAAGGACCCGTTTATCCCAACTCTCTGCTTCCTGTCTGTCAACCAGTTCTCTAACCACATCAGTACACTATGCCCACTAACAGGTGCTTTAATTTTGCACACTAATCTCTTGTGTGGGACCTTGTCAAAAGCCTTTTGAAAGTCCAAATACACCACATCCACTGGTTCTCCCTTGTCTATTCTACAGTTACATCCTCAAAAAATTCTAGAAAATTTGTCAAGCAGGATTTCCCTTTCATAAATCCATGCTGACTTGGACCGATCCTGTCACTGCTTTCCAAATGTGCTGTTATTTCATCTTTAATAATTGATTCCAACATTTTCCCCACCACCGATGCCAGGCTAACCGGTCTATAATTACCCGTTTTCTCTCTCCCTCCTTTCTTAAAAAGTGGTGTTACATTAGCTACCCTCCAGTCGATAGGATCTGATCCAGAGTCGATAAAATGTTGGAAAATAATTATCAATGCATCCACTATTTCTAGGGCCACTTCCTTAAGTACTCGGGATGCAGACCATCAGGCACCGGGGATTTATCGGCCTTCAATCCCATCAATTTCCCTAACACAATTTCCCGCCTAATAAAGATTTCCTTCAGTTCCTCCTTCTCACTAGACCCTCGGTTCCCTAGCACTTCCGAAAGGTTATTTTTGTCTTCCTTCGTGAAGACAGAACCAAAGTATTTATTTAACTGGTCACCCATTTCTTTGTTCCCCATTATAAATTCACCTGAATCTGACTGCAAGGGACCTACGCTTGTTTTCACTAATCTTTTTCTCTTCACATATCTATAGAAGCTTTTGCAGTCAGTTTTTATGTTCCCAGCAAGCTTCTCCTCATACTCTATTTCCCCCTCCTAATTAAACGCTTTGTCATCCTCTGCTGTATTATAAAATTCTCCCAGTCCTCAGGTTTGCTGCTTTTTCTGGCCAATTTATATGCCTCTTCCTTGTCTTGTCTTTTTAACACACTTTGCCCCTTTAGAATTTCGCTGTAATGTGGCCCTTTTTACTTTTTGCCTTGGGTTTCTCTGCCCTGCACTTTTACTTTTCTTCTTTCTATCTTTTGCTTCTGCCCCCATTCTACTTCCATCTGTCTCCCTGCATAGGTTCCCATCCCCCTGCCATATTAGTTTAACTCCTCCTCAAAAACACTAGCAAACACTCCCCCTAGGACATTGGTTCCAGTCCTGCCCAGGTGCAGACTGTCCGGTTTGTACTAGTCCCACCTCCCCCAGAACTGGTTCCAATGTCCCAGGAATTTGAATCCCTCCCTTCTGCAGCGCTCCTCAAGCCACGTATTCATCTGAGCTATCCTGCGATTCCTGCACTGACTAGCACGTGACACTGGTAGCAATCCTGAGATTCCTACTTTTGAGGTCCTACTTTTTAATTTAGCTCCTAGCTCCCTAAATTCATCTCATAGGACCTCATCCCATTTTTCACCTATATCGTTGGTACCTATAAGCACTACGACAACTGGCTGTTCATTCTCCCCCTTCAAAATGCCCTGCACCCGCTCCGAGACATCCTTGACCCTTGCACCAAGGAGGCAACATACCATCCTGGAGTCTCAGTTGCGGCCGCAGAAACATCTATCTATTCCCCTTACAATCGAATCCGCTACCACTATAGCTCTCCCACTCTTTTTCCTGCCCTCCTGTGCAACAGAGCCATCCACAGTGCCATGAACTTGGCTGCTGCTGCTCTCGCCTGATGAGTCATCCCCCTCAACAGTACCCAAAGCGGTGTATCTATTTTGCAGGGGGATGACCGTAAGGGACCCCTGCACTACTTTCCTTCCATTGCTTTTTATGTTGGTCACCCATCTCCTATCTGGCTATGTACCCTTTACCTGTGGTGTGGCCAACTCACTAAAAGTGATATTCACGACATCCTCAGCATCGTGAATGCTCTCGAGTAAATCCACCCGCAGCTGCAGTGCCACAATGCGGTCTGTCAGGTGCTGCAGGCGGATGCACTTCCTGCACATGTAGTAGTCAGGGACGACTTCCCACATAGCACAGGAGGAGCATGACGCGTGTCTGAGCTCTCCTGCCATGACTTAAACTTTAGATTAGCTTAATTTGGCACAATGCTAAATGTTGGGTTCATGTGATGTACTGCAAGGTTGACGGCCTGTAATCATCATCATCATAGGCAGTCCCTTGAAATCGAGGAAGACTTGCTTCCACTCCTGAAGTGAATTCTTTGGTGGCTGAACAGTCCAATATGAGCGCCACAGAGTCTATCATAGGTGGGACAGATAGTCGTTGAGGGACGGGGTGGGTGGGGCTGGTTTGCTGCTTGATTTCTGTACGCTCTCAGCGTTGAGACTTGACGTCTCAATGCCCTCCCTCCCGGATGCACTTTCTCCACTTAGGGCGGTCTTTGGCCAGGGTCTCCCAGGTGTCAGTGGTGATGTCGCACTTTATCAGGGAGGCTTTGAGGGTGTCCTTGTCATGTTTCCGCTGCCCACCTTTGGCTCGTTTGCCATGAAGGAGCTCTGCATAGAGCACTTGCTTTGGGAGTCTCGTGTCTGGCATGCGAACTATGTGGCCTGCCCAGCGAAGCTGATCGAGTGTGGTTAGTGCTTCAATGCTGGGGATGTTAGCCTCGATGAGGACACTGGTGTTGATGCGCCTGTCCTCCCATGGTATTTGTAGGATCTTGCGGAGACTTCGTTGGTGATATATCTCCAGCAACTTGATGTGTCTGCTGTACATGGTCCATGTCTCTGAGCCATACAGGAGGGCGGGTATTACTACAGCCCTGTAGACCATGAGCTTGGTGGCAGATTTGAGGGCCTGGTCTTCGAACACTATTTTCCTCAGGCGGCCGACGGCTGCACTGGCGCACTGGAGGCGGTGTTGAATCTCTGCATCAATGTCTGCTTTTGTTGATAAGAGGCTCCCAAGGTATGGGAAGTGGTCCATGTTGTCGAGGGCCGCGCCATGGATCTTGATGACTGGGGTGCAGTGCTGTGCGGTGAGGACAGGCTGATGGAGGACCTTTGTCTTACGGATGTTTAGCGTAAGGCCCATGCTTTCGTAAGCCTCAGTAAATACGTCGACTATATTCTCGAGTTCAGTCTCTGAATGTGCGCAGATGCAGGCATCGTCCGCGTACTGTAGCTCGACGACAGAGGTTGAGGTGACCTTGGACCTGGTCTGGAGGTGGCGTAGGTTAAACAGCTTCCCACTGGTTCTGTAGTTTAGTTCCACTCCAGCGGGGAGCTTGTTGACTGCGAGGTGGAGCATGGCCGTGAGGAAGATTGAGAAGAGGGTTGTAGCGATGACGCAGCCCTGTTTTACTCCTGTCCGGACGTGGTTTGGGTCTGTAATGGATCCATTGGTAAGGATCATGGCCTGTATGTCATCGTGTAGCAGGCGAAGGATGTTGACAAACTTTTGGGGGCATCCGAAACAGAGGAGGACGCTCCATAGACCCTCGCGGTTGACAGTGTTAAAGGCCTTTGTAAGGTCGAAAAAGGCCATGTATAAGGGCTGGCGCCACTCCCTGCATTTTTGCTGTAGCTGTTGCGCTGCAATGATCATGCCCGTTGTGCCCCGCAGGTGACGAAATCCGCACTGTGACTCTGAGAGGAGCTCCTCGGCCAAAGGGAGAAGACGATTGAGGAGAACTCGAGCAACAACTTTCTCAGTGGCTGATAGCAGGAAGATTCCCCTGTAATTGCCGCAGTCGGTCATGACCATGATCATGGTCATGATCATTGCATCTCTGAGATCTCCCGGCATTCTCTCCTCCCTCCAGATGAGAGAGATGAGGTCATGTACCCGCGCTAGCAGTGCCTCTCTGCCATACTTTAGCGCTTCAGCAGGGATTCCATCCGCTCCCATAGCCTTGTTCTTCTTGAGCTGTTTTATGACTTTTCCTACCTCGTGCAACGTTGGGGTTTCACTGAGGTGGTGGCGGGTAGCATGCTGTGGGATGGAGTCGAGAACACTCGAGTCAAAGGCAGAGTCTCGATTGAGGAGATCTTCGATGTGCTCCTTCCAGCGGGCTCTGGCAGCCTTGGTGTCCATGATGAGTGTTTCCCCATTCTTGGCCAGCAGTGGGGTGGGACCTTGGGAGTTTGGACCGTAGGTGGCCTTGACTGCGATGAAGAATCCTCGCATATCGTGGCTGTCGGCCAGTTGTTATATCTCCTGTGCTTTCTCCATCCATCACCTGTTCTTTAGGTCCCGGGTTTTTTATTGGACCTCAGCCTTTAGCTATCTGTAATGTTGTTTTGCTTCTCCCAAGTTGGGTTATTGCTTGAGGCTCAGAAATGCACTGCGCTTGCGATCTATTAGTTCTTGGATCTCCTGATCCTTTTCATCAAGCCAGTCCTGGTGTTTTCTGGTTCAGTGACCAAGTGTCTCTTCACAGGCACTGGTTATGGAGGCCTGGAGGGCAGACCAAGTGCTATGGGCATTCAGCAACTCAGGGTCATCAAGGCATGCCAGGTTAGTTGTGAGGGGCTGGCTATATAGGGCTCTCTTAGCTGGGTAATGCAATGCATATATATATATGTATTGTCTGTCTGCGATCTGTAATGCAACAGTGGTGGACATTTAAGTAAGACCGCGCTATGTCACTGTACTCATGAACTCATATAACCCTGACCCCTCCCCTGGTGCAAAGCACTTTTAAATATTGTTTTCTACTTCCAGACTTGGAGGATTCAGACCAGACGACAGACACACTGCCTCCACCTCTGGCGTCAGCCAGCCCTCTCCCGATTTCACCCCTGCCAGAGATGATGAAGAGGGAGAGGAAAAGCAGCTCATCCTGGAGCCAGTGGAGGTGTGGGTGGAGACGGAGGAGGATATAACAGTTACGTCTGGGCCAGCTGGAACATCTTCCACCACAGACTCTATATTCAGGGGATTCCCCCTGTGATGTATGTAGCACTCAAATCACTGACTCCACACGGTCTGGTGTTGTAGTAACTGCTGTGACCTTGGTCCTTTATTATGTAACTCCAGAGTGCCCTTCAGGTGTGGTGGGCAGCCTTTTATACTCTGTCTCGCAAGTACTTTCGGGTCTCCCACACAGTGCCCCGTGTGGCGCACCATTGTAACTATACATTGAATGTACATGGACAGTGCATAACATCTCACCCCCAGTTCCAAAAGCAAATTGCCGGTAACCTCGACCTTGTTCGTCCTGGTTGATTTGTGAGTGTGAGTCCTTGACCATCCACTTCCCTCTTCCCCCCCCCCCATGTAGAGATTATGCTTGCGATCCGGTGCAAGCATGTGGGATTTGCAGTCCTTACATGGGCGATACAAGTACACAAACATAATCTCCAGTAGAAAGCAGGTACACATGGACAGTACATTTGTATGCGTTGAAGAGTTATATTAAAAGGTTGCACGTACACTGAACAGTTATTAAATCCCAGCTCCACTGGGTGAGGTGTGTTGGCAGCATACTGCCCCTTTTTGCCCGAGGTAATGGGCTGCGCTGAGACAGGGTATGGCAACTAGTGCGTTGCCTCTGTTCTCAGAAAATAGTTGCCTTTGCAGCTTGTCTGCAGCCGCTGAACAATTACATAAATCACATAAAATCAGAAATCGCATTAATCCATTCGTCATGTTAGTCACAGATCCATTAACCCTTTTAACTGTGCATTGTGATATTAACTCTTTTCATCAATCATCTCAATCATTTTAATCACAGTAATCAATTTGACTCACTCTTACCCTTACAAAAGTCTCTTTGTGGGGACCGCCAACGGTGTAAGACCCCTTTAAGACTCCCGGGTACATTTCCCTTTTAAGACGCCATTTTGTTTTTCCCACGAGGTTTCTACTGGGCGCTGCCATTTTAGGTGCACTGCTGGTGCCTGCCTGCCTCTCGCTGCAGAGCTCTGCTGCCACGGGGCTCACCGCCATCTCTGAACGCACCCGGGAGCCGCAACGCACCGGCACCCGCACTGCCGCATCCTCCGGAGCACCCCACGCAGCTGACCTTTTTGCCCGGGAGTCGCCACACACACACACGTCCTCCGGAGCTGACCTCCTCACTGCCGCAGCCGATCCGCCTCTGCGTGCGGGCCAACGGTGCCTGCTGGAGCAGCCCATCGAAACCCTTCTCTCTTCTCCAGCTCGGTCGGCGCTGCTGCTGGTTCCAGCGCCTCTGCTGGTTCCAGCGCCTCTTTCTCACTCTCAGACTTTGCAGGGGAGAGTCGACGGCCGCCGCTGCTCTGCCCAACCCCACACACGCTTCCTTCGCTGTCATCTGATCCGAAGGTGGAGGCCTGCTCTGCCTGTGAACATGGGGGACAGTGGTCTGTGGAGGAATTAATTCTTCCCAGCTCCCACGGACCTTCCCCATCCATCTCCTGCCGAGTAGCGTCGGCCCATCACCTGCAATGATCCACAAAGGTAAACCGTGTGTCTCACCACCATGAGATACCTGCACATCCGCTCTGCCAAGAACAGGTATCAGTTCCTTGGTGTCGGTGCGCAGCTTCGCCGTGACCAGGACCAGCTTAGGTCATGTAGCTGGGTTGATCCACAGTTTATCAAAAGTTTCCTGACTCATCAGCGACTGACCCGACCCCGTGTCCACTTCCATACTCACTGGGACTCCGTTAATCTTGACTTCCATAATCACTGGGGCCAAATCATCGGTACGCGCCCAAACGCATCATCTTCTGCTACCTGGGGCTGGGATGCCCGTCGAGCCAAACCGCAATGCTCCTCGCTGGATAGCAGATCATCTACCATCTCCTCAGCCACACAGTGAGTCGTGTTTCTTTTGCACATACGCTGAAGGTGGCCTTTCATGTGGCAGGTATTGCACGTATACTCCGCAAACCTGCACCAGTGAGCCCCATGGTTTCCTCTGCTACTCGAATGGTGCTACTCGAATAGCCCCCCTCGGCAGACTCTGAGTTCCAGGACCATGAGGTCCGTGCTCTCTGCCCTGGGCAGAGCCACCTACTGCAGTTTTGTCCGTGGTGGGCGCTATCCTGTGGACAGTGCCTGTCGGGTTCGAGACTGTGTGGATCATCTACCTGGTGCTGCAAGTCGAGGTCATAAATGACCGGCTGATGTTGATGGCTTGCTGCAGGCTGACTGTAGATTCAGTAGATAGCAGCTTATGAAGGTGACCCTCATGGCCAATCCCCATACAATGATGTGTGCCAAAATCGCACAGCGCCGCAAGCCTCCTGATGTCTGCAGCATATTTTGTGACATCCTGGCCCTCAGGTCTGCAGTGGTGGTAGAATTGATGCCTGGCCGTGAGGATGCTCTCCTTCGGTTTCAGTTGGTTACGAATGAGTTCAATCAGCTGCTCATATGACTTGTCCTTGGCACTCGCAGGTGCCAGCAAATCCCTGACGAGACGATAAACCTCATCGCCACAACTGGACAGCAATATCGTCTTACGCTTCTCTATCAGTGCGTTCATGTCCCCGTCCGGTCGTTTGCTATAAAATAGTACTTGAGCCTTTCTGTAAAGGCACCCCAGTCATTACACTCTGTGAAATCCTTTAGCGTGCCCAAAGTAGCCATGGTGCGTGAAGAGCTCGTCCATGTTCTCGTCGCCAATTTGTGATGTATGTGGCACTCATATCACTGACTCCACATGATCAGATGTTGTAGTAATTGCTGTGACCTTGGTCCTTTATTGTGTGACTCTAGAGTGCCCTTCAGGTGTGGTGAGCAGCCTTTTATACTCTGTCTTGCAAGTATTTTCGGGTCTCCCAACACAGTGCCCCTTGTGGCGCACCATTGTAACTATACATTTAATGTATATGGACAATACATAACACCCCCAGCATTACAGCGCCTTTGCCTGGTGCAGAAAAGGTCCGTTGCTGCAAGACAGATAGGAGTGTACCAGGACATGGTGCGTCATCATAGGCCAGCGTCATAGGTCGACATAGGTCAAAAGCTGCTCAAGGCCAATGCTACGATAGCCGGAAACATTGCGGCACTATCAGAATGACAGTCAGAGGATATGTCGCATCTGACCACCGCGATGGAGCAAACCACCGACTCCGTTGATATTATGCGGCAATCGATGGGATCAGGATATGGGGTGGAATCCCCCCGTGCCATATTAGTTGGGTTGACAGCACCTGAGGGTGGGGAGCTGCAATCAGCTTACAGCCCTGAAGCCAAGCCTTCTGAATCACGAGCTTCTCCTGAGGCACCATTCATTTTGCCTGCAATGTCTCACCCCCACGACAGCAACAGCACTCTGGGTGCACTGCTGCACGCTGGTTTGGTCCCGCCATAAGGAGGTCCGGGCTCAGGCGCAGTGGGAAAGGGAAGGACGGGAGTAAGAAAGGGGGGGTGAGTCCCAAGGATGGCGGAGTACGTGGTCGAGGTCGAGGACAGTAAAGGGTGTTTTGATGTCGTCAATTGTTCATTGTTAATTTAAAATAGTTGAAGTGTGATTTTTAAAACTTTATTTCAAGTTGTTAAAGTTGTTAAATTTGTTCAAAGTTATAGTTATAAGTTTTACAATTGTTCTATATTTTATACATTTTTACATAAATGTTTCAATTGAATTTAAGCACTCTTGTACAGTGTCAAACTTTTGGGGTAACAGTCATCAGGGTCCCACACACAGTGTGCAGTAAAAGATGAAATGCAGCTCTCCACATTCAAGCAAAGCGTTCATTCATGAGCTGTTGACGTAACAATTTTGCAGTGGCATACACTCTGCATGCCCTCCGCGGTGGTGTTGGGAGGGGTGGTGCCATGGCTTCATCTGGAAGCTCCTCCTCATCCTCTTTCCCCTCATTTTCCTCTTCTTCCTCCTCTGTCTCTTGCACTCGCTCCTCAGGTGGTCCTTCAGTCCCCTGTGGCATTTTCTGTCCCCGCATGATTGCTAAATTATGCAACATGCAGCACACCACTGTGAACTGAGCAACCTGCTCAGGGTGATATTGCACAGCCTGCCTCCCGAGTGGTCCAAGCATCGAAAACGCTGCTTCAGCACTCCAATTGTCTTTTTGATAATATTACATGTAGCTATATGGCTTTTTTTGTATCTCGGTTTCTATTTGAGCATTCCACAGGGGGGTCAAGAGCCAGGTGGCTCAGACTTCAACAGGTCAGACACAGCGCTCTCATGCAAGATACTGGCATCCCATTAAACCGATCATTATCGGTTTACTCTTAGTTAGGAACGAGTACAGTCCATACACTTCCTCCTCTGGTATCTCAGATCCGCACTAGTCTGACCATCATCCCGCATGTGATGTGTCGCAGCACGCTTGCTCATCTGCGGACATTTGCGCTGGAGATGCCCCACTCTCAGACAGCCTTTGCAACTATATTGCTTAAATCGGCACTGCTGGTGTCGGTGATTTCCCCACAATGCCAACACGGAGAAATCGGATGCATTCCCGCTGGCGGACTTTGGGCAGCCATAGGTTTCACATACGCAGTCGGGTAGGCCCTGCCATGTCCCACTCTGCCGAACACCAAATCAATCATATTTACAGTACTTGCCGAGTTTCGATTTTTCACCGATATCTGCTTTAGACTTCTATCCGTCGTCATGCATGATTGAGCAATTGTGATGGCCCTGTTCAAGTCCAATGTCTCCACCGCCAGTAGTTTACGCAGGTTCCTCTCGTGGTTGATGCCAATTACAAAGAAGTCCCGCAGCATGTCTGCCAACACAGCCCCGAACTTACATGGTCCCGCTAGATGCCTCAGGTCGGCAATGAATTCTGCTACATTCTGGCCCTCTGAGCGAATGTGCATGTAAAATCTGTATCTCGAGATGATGATGCCTTCGTCTGGCTTAAGGTAGTCCTGTACCAGTGTACACAATTCTTCATATGTCTTCTCTGTTGGACTCACAGGTAGGAGTAGATTCTTTATCAGACTATAAATTTTTGGACCGCAAACCATGAGGAACACCGCCCGGCGCCGATCTGCGTCGCCGACCTCCTCCATTTTGTTGGCCATGAAGAACTGGCTTAAATTGCTCACAAAGTCTGCCCAATCTTCTCCTTCCACAAATCGCTATAATTGTGCTCATTTTTGCATGCACATGTTCTTGCGGCCTCGTCGCCAAATGTCGTGTGTGCAATAACTGTTAGACTGAGTACTGTTTAACTCCAAGAGGTATGACCTTGGCTCTGCTTTATTAAGGCCCGAAGTAACTAATATACAAAATGGCTGGACTTTTATAGCAGCCATTTGAATGACTGTTGATCGGGCAGGTCCAAGTAAGAATGCTTCTCCCTGAAAATCCTCCTCAATCAGTCTGTGACCTCCATTACCCTGATAATTCTGATCAATAAACATTGTCCAATCTGGATCCTGCAGTAAACAAGTAGTCGGCAATACAGGCTAAGAGAGTACAGGCCCCATTCTTTTAAAATCTCCAGAATCTCCTCAAATATCCTGAGATAAACTCAAATGATTTTTCAATGAAAAAAATATTAATTCAAATGCCTTCTACCTTAATAATGTACTCAGTACCAATAAAAATACCTTTCCCACTGTAAATCCCACTGGGCTAACCAATCTGGTAGCAATACTGTGGAGGAGGATTTCCTGGAGTGTATAAGGGATGGTTTTCTAGACCAATATGTCAAGGAACCAACTAGAGAGCAGGCCATCCTAGACTGGGTCTTGTGTAACGAGAGAGGATTAATTAGCAATCTAGTCGTGCGGAGAAGAGTGACCATAATATGGTAGAATTCTTCATTAAGATGGAGAGTGACACAGTTAATTCAGAGACTAGGGTCCTGAACTTAAAGAAAGGAAACTTCGACGGTATGAGACGTGAATTGGCTAGGATAGACCGGAGAATGATACTTAAAAAGTTGACAGTGGATAGGCAATGATAGACATTTAAATATCACATGGATGAGCTACAACAATTGTACATCCCTGTGTAGCCTCAGAATAAAAAAGGGAAGGTGGCTCAACTGTGGCTAACAAGGGAAATTAGGGAAAGTGTTAAATCCAAGGAAAAGGCCTATAAATTGGCCAGAAAAAGCAGCAAACCTGAGCACTGGGAGAAATTTAGAATTCAGCAGAGGAAGAATAAGGGTTTAATTAGGAGGGGGAAAATAGAGTATGCAAGTAAGCTTGCAGGGAACATAAAAACTGATTGCAAAAGCTTCTATAGATACGGGAAGAGAAAAAGATTAGTGAAGATTAATGTAGGTCCCTTGCAGTCAGAATCAGGTGAATTCAAATGGGGAGAAAGGAAATGGCAGACCAATTGAACAAATACTTTGGTTCTGTCTTCACTAAGGAACACACGAATAACTTCCCGAAAAAACTAGGGACCGAGGGTCTAGCAAGAAGAGGGAACTGAGGGAAATCCTTATTAGTCAGGAAATGGTGTTAGGGAAATTGAAGGGCCTGATAGTCTGCATCCCAGAGTGCTTAAGAAAGTGGCCCTAGAAATAGTAGATGCATTGGTGGTCATTTTCCAACATTCCATGTACTCTGGTTCAGTTCCGATGGATTGGAAGGTAGCTAATGTAACCCCACTTTTTAAAAAAAGGTGGGAGAGCGAAAACGAGGAATTATAGACCGGTTAGCCTGAGATTAGTAGTGGGGAAAATGTTGGAATCAATTATTAAAGATGAAATTGCAGCACATTTGGAAAACAGTGACAGGATCGGTCCAAGTCAGCATGGATTTACGAAAGGGAAATCATGCTTGACAAATCTTCGAGAGTTTTTTGAGGATGTAACCAGTAGAGTGGATAAGGGAGAACCAGTGGATGTGGTGTATTTGGACTTTCAAAAGGCTTTTGACATGGTCCCACCCACACAAGAGATTAATGTGCAAAATTAAGGCACATGGTATTGGGGGTAACGTATTGATGTGGATAGAGAACTGGTTGGCAGACAGGAAGCAAAGAGTAGGAATAAACGGATCCTTTTCAGAATGGCAGGCAGTGACTAGTGGGGTGCCGCAGTGTTCTGTGCTGGGACCCCAGCTATTTACAATATACATTAATGATTTAGACGAAGGAATTGAAGATAATATTTCCAAGTTTGCAGATGGCACTAAGCTGGGTGGCAGTGCGAGCTGCGAGGAGGATGCGAGGAGGATGCTAGGAGGCTGCAGGGAGACTTCAGGTTAGGTGAATGGGCAAATACATGGCAGATGCAGTATAATGTGGATAAGTGTGAGGTTATCCACTTCGGTGGCAAAAACAGGAAGGCAGATTATTATCTGAATGGTGACAGATTAGTAAAAGGGGAGGTGCGATGAGACCTGGGTGTCATGGTACATCAATCATTGAAAGTTGGCATGCAGGTACAGCAGGCAGTAAAGAAAGCAAATGGCATGCTGGACTTCATAGCTAGGGGATTTGAGTATAGGAGCAGAGAGGTCTTACTGCAGTTGTACAGGGACTTGGTGAGACCACACCTTGAGTATTGTGTACAGTTTTGGTCTCCTAATCTGAGGAAGGACATTCTTGCTATTGAGGGAGTGCAGCAAAGGTTCACCAGACTGATTCCCGGGATGGCAGGACTGACGTATGAAGAAAGACTGGATCAACTTGGCTCATATTCACTGGAGTTTAGAAGAATGAGAGGGGATCTCATAGAAACATATAAAATTCTGATGGGATTGGACAGATTAGATGCAGGAAGAATGTTTCCGATGTTGGGGAAGTCCAGAACCAGGGGTCACAGTCTAAGGATAAGTGGTAAGCCATTTAGGACCGAGATGAGGAGAAACTTTTTCTCTCGGAGAATTGAGAACCTGTGGAATTCTCTGCCACAGAAAGTTGTTGAGGCCAGTTCGTTAGATATATTCAAAAGGGAATTAGATGTGGCCCTTACGGCTAAAGGGATCAAGGGGTATGGAGAGAAAGCAGGAATGGGGTACTGAAGTTGCACAATCAGCCATGATCATATTGAATGGTGGTGCAGGCTCGAAGAGCCGAATGGCCTACTTCTGCACCTATTTTCTAATTTTCTATGTTTCTATGTAAAGTCACTGTTCACCTCTGAAATACTGTGGTGCTGCTTTTGCTGACTGTTCCCGATTTCAAAATGGCGGCACCAAACACTATCACCCATTCCCGCCCACTTAAAATCGAGTAAAACCATCTTCTCCAGGACGGTATGCATCTGCGGTGGTATGTCAGCGGTATGTCATGAAACTTGCACTTTTTGGGCGGTATGCAGGCGGTTCTAAATGGCGGACAGTGTGCATTCCGCTCAATGATAAATCTTCCACCGAGCATTATGTCGGCGGTATGTACCTGTTTTTTGATGCAGCTTGTATTCTTGGGCGGTACGAGGGTGGTATTGGGTGGTATATCGATGAATTTTGGGCCCCTAGTGTACTGTGTACAGTTTTGGTCTCCTTATTTAAGAAAGGATGTGCTTGAATTGGAAGCAGTTTAGAAAAGGTTCACTAGGTTGTCTTATGAGGAAAGGTTGAGCAGGTTGTGCCTGTACTCATTGGAGTTTAGAAGAATGAGATATTATCTTATTGAAACATATATGATTCTGAGAGGGCTTGACAGGGTAGATGCTGAGATTATGTTTCCTCTCGTGGGGGAAACCAGAACTAGGTGGCATAGTTTCAGAATAAGGGGTCACCCATATAAGATGAAGATGAGGAGGAATTTCTTCTCTCAGATGGTGGTGAATCTTTTGGAATTCTCTACCCCAGAGAGCTGTAGTGGCTGAATCATTGAATATATTCAAGGCTGAGATAGACAGATTATAGGGGAGTCAAGGGTTATGAGGAACAGGCAGGAAAGTGGAGTTGAGGCCAAGATCAGATCAGCCATGGTCTTATTGAATGGCGGAGCAGGCTCGAGGGGCCGTGTGGCCTACTCCCGCTCCTATTTTCTTATGTTCTTTCTTATGTTCTTAAATTGTGCCTCCAAATGAGTTTATGCTTTTTGGCAGTGTTGAATGATAGGCACCCTCACCATTTAAAATGTTTAATGTTAAATGAAGCTCGTGTGCAATTGCATGCAATCTGCTTCACTTGTTTGTCAACACCAAGGTGGAATAATAATGGGAAATAAAATGAAAAGGAGGTACAAATTAGAGACAGAAATCGCTTCCTTGACTTGACATCTAGCAGTGTAATGGCTTCCTTACATCAGGTTGGATTTTCGGCTCATTTGCGCCACATTTAGCACCTCGGCAGGGCACAAAAGATTTTTGGGGTGTGAAACGGGACGCACAAGATTTTGCGTCGGGCGGAATTTTCGTCAATGGTTTTGCGATGGCGCTAAAACTTAGCGCCCCATTGCTGTTTTGACCATTGGGATGACGTAAATAGCTGCGTAATGCTGTGCTTGCACCCCGGACGGAACTTTCGAGCAATTCGCCCGAATTAGCGTCCGCCCGAGAACCCGCCAAGAAAAACCAGACCGACCCAGGGCGCCACCAGTCGTTAACGGCTCCATCTTGAAAACGGAGGAGAGGGTCGCAGTTGTGTGTGATTAAAAGTTTGGGAGAAGAATGCTGCATTACTGCATACTTTAGATTGTGAAGTTTATGTGAGTGTCTAGTTTGTTTGTTTTAAAGGATATTTAAGGACATTTTAAAAGATGGGGGCCATGTTATGTCGGGAGTCAGTAATCCTGGCCGCTATATTCATACGGCATTGAGCTGGAAGAAGGCTTATTGATGATCATTTGCAACGTAATCAAAGAGGTCACAGACGTATGGGAAGAAAGCCTTTACAGGGAACATCGCTCATACCTCCAACTTTCTGACGCACAGTGCGTTAGAAGGCTGCGCTTCCGAAAAGAGGTGGTCACAGAGATATGCCAGCTCTTACAGGCAGACTTGCAGCCTACCAGTGGCAATAGGACTACAATGCCCGTCGAGGTGACGGTGACTGTGGCGCTTGCCTTCTATGCCTCCACCTCCTTTCAGACATCAGCGAGGGACATATGCTCCACCTCGAAGCCGCTACGCATTGCTGCATTCGTCAGGTGACTAATGCACTATACCCACGCTGGATGGACTTCATAAACTTCCCAGTGACAAAGGATAAACAAAATGAGAGGGCTGTAGGTTCTCGTTGATTTGCTGGCTTCTCCAAGGTTCAGGGTGCATTTGACTGTACGCACATTGCCCTGCGAGCATCTTTAGAGAATACAAAGGTTTACCGAAACCGAAAGGGATACAACTCCATGAACGTACAGATTGTCTGCGACCATACTCAGTGCATCATGGCAGTTAATGCCCAATATCCAGGAGCATCCATGACGCTTTCAGCTTGCGTGAGAGCAGTGTCTCACGCATGTTCCAGCGTCAACCACAAGACCAGACCTGGATGCTCCTGGCTCATGATCCCCCTCCGGAACCCTCAGACAGAAGCTGAGCATCGCAATAATGACAGCCATGCAGCCACAAGCAACTTCGTCGAACGGACAATTGGAGTGCTCAAGCAGTGCTTCCGATGCTTGGATTACTCTGGAGGCTGCCTGCAATACTCCCCTCAGCAGGTCTCTGAGTTCATTGTGGTGTGCTGCATGCTACACAACTTAGCCATCATGAAGGGTCAGGAATTGGCAATGGGGATTGCAGGACCACCTCAGGAGAGAGGGGGAGGGAGGAGGAGGAGGAGAAAGACAAGGAAGAGGAGCCTGGGGAGGAACCCATAACACCTACACCACCACCCCCATCACAACCACAGGGGAGGCATCGTGGAGATTTCGCCGCTGCAAAAGCCTTACATCGGCAGTTCATAATTGAACGCTTTGCTTGAAGAGTGAATGGCATGTTTGACCATTGCCTGGCCACTCTATCCTACCATGTTGACTATTCCCCCTCTTATTCTGAAAATGAGACACTACGCAGGAATGGTTAAGGTGAACAAAATAATTTATTAAACATTGTAAACTTTGTCAACTTCGTAAACTTAATTGTGAAACTTTAACAAAATAACATAAATTAGCTGCAACCAGCACTGTGATCATTAAACAACAACATTATGAACAACATAAATCAGAATATAATAATAAAACATAAGACATAGGATGCATCCAGCATCAACAACATAATGCAGCAACCCCTGCCCCACTATTTTTTACCATCGGCTTTTGTCCCCCTTCCCCTCATCATCCTCCCTTCTTGCTGCTCCTAACCCAAGTGATACCAGATAACGTGCAGCAAGGTTGCCAGAGCGCTGCAGTGTTGGTGGGTGAGACAATGGAGATGACGCTGCCTGGGAGCACAATGGAAGGCCCGGCTTCGGACTGGCGAGCCTCTTCATTGGCGTCGCCAGTCACAGGTGGCTTTGGTTTTGGAGTGACAGTGGGGAACAAGAGAGTATGGCAGCAAGCATGAACTGCATCACCTGCCCAAGCTGAAGCAGAACTTGTGCCTGTGATGTGCCATACTCCACAAGAGTTCGTGCCACACTCTCCGGGACTCCACTGTCATTGCTGGAGGCCACCAGCATTATGCGGGCATTGATGGTCTCGCTGGTATCACGGCTCACGCTGACAATCTGCGACCCTACCTCCATAATGGTCACAGTGAGACTCTCGATGATCGCGGGAATCCTACGCAGGACATCAAGGAGCTGACGGCTGATCTGGATGATCTCCCTGGACATTCCCACCTTGTCCAGTTCCACGTCTGCCTATCTGTCAGCAGACCGACTTTGCTGATTCACCCTCTGGAGAGATGGCATAAAGGATTCAACCCCAGAACTGCGTTGCTGCACACCACTAGTCCCAGGAGCCTCTGAGTTGTCCAACGCCATGAAAGTCACATCGTTGTCCTCAGATGAGGTGAGTGCCTGTGGTAAAAGAGGGGTGGATTGCATCTGTGCTGGAGTTGGCTGATTGGTAAACTCCTATTCTTCTTCCTCCTCTTCCATATGATGGCCTGATGTGGAGTGTTGCCTTGAGGGATGCTGCAGCTGTGGCTGGTCATCTGGAAGTAAAAAGCAACAGACAAGTGGTTAGCAGCAGGGGAGGGAGCAGGGTGACATGAGGAAGGTCATATAGCACAGGCGCATTTGAAGGACCGCTGCTACTTTGTTATATCTAGTCCAGAGATACTACATGACATTGCCCCAACCCTAATCCACAGACACTGCAGGACATTGCCCCAACCCAGCCCAGGGAGTGTGCAGGACTTACTCTCAGTTTCTGAGCGGGGGTCAGCGCCCCTAGTGGCAGTTGCCCGACCTGAGATGCCGATGAGGCCTGCCACTCTGTCCTCAATACCGTGAGTGGCAGGGTCTGAGGTGGACCGCTGCCTGACCACACTTGCTCGTGCCGATTATGTGACTTCTTGGCCTGCAAAGATGAAAATGGGAATGGTTACCAGAGGGTCCATCTGCTCTTGTGGCACACACAGATAGTCACCAAAGCACTTATACCATACTGTCTGAATGTAATACAGTCCTCTGTTTAATGGCCTTGGAAGTTGCACGTGGTTCATCAGGAGGACATCGAAGTATGGAGACATCTTATGAGAACTCAGAAAGCAATCTTAATAATGTGTAAAGATCATTCATGGCAAATAGGTTGCCAAACCATGCCTACCTATGTGTCATTCATTTTAGGAGGCAACCCACAGAGTGCTGACAGGCACTAACAGCATGAGAACAAATAGTGTGTCAGATTTATAATTGAAGTAATGAAGAAGTGCATGAATTAAAATTGTACACACTCCAACGACCCTTGAAAGATCACTGAACTTCTGTTGGCACCGTTTGCCGCTCCTGACCACTGTGTCTAAGGCAGAGACATCCTCAGTGATTTCCCTCCAAATGCACTTGAAAATGGATGGCAGTGGTCTAGATACGCCCTGAAGATGCAACTCCTGCCATCTTCTCTGCACAGCCCCCACGAGAGCTTCATTAGCCTCCTGGCTGAAGCGCCTGGCACGCTGTCTCGAATTGTCGTCCTCCATCATCAAAATCCAATTTTAAAATGGCTGTTTCAGCTCCGGTTGTACTGTGCATGCACGTGGCTGTGCCCTGCATTAGCGTTTGTGATCGGACAGCAGACCAAAAGCACGGGAAAGAAAGAAAAAAGATTGCGCATGCGCAGAACGCCCAATTTTTTTAGCACCGGAACTTTAGGCTCCGGTGCACAATTTGTGTGATGCAACGCTGGAGTTAATGCTAACTCTCCTCATGAACTTTCATTTGGCGAAAGTTGCGCCCTCTAGCACGAACGTTAACCCGGCACTACATTTTTGAATCCCCCGTGAATTGCGCCCGGAAACGGCGAAAATGCAAAAAGCTGAAAATCCAGTCCATGATCTGCAAAGTCCCAATCAAACTGAAAGCATGGAATGTCCATCCTATATAAATGTTGTGTGAGGCCCACCTAATAGGAAGTGGTGGACTGCTAAACCCTACTATCAATACAAAATAAGGGAACAGGATTGATAGATCATATCTGATGGCACTTAATATACTGCTGCTCAATTGTATATTCTACAATGTGTTTTAAGCATCAGTCGCAGTCGCATAAATTTGATGCTATCTTTAAATCAACATAAGCTGTACACGGATCTACAAGGAGGAGTAAGCAACGAATTAAGTTGAAACCAGGAATCACTATGTTGGGTGAGGTAATCACATTTAAAGATAAAGGTAATTCTTCCAGATCTAGCAGCACTGTTTATAAAGTACTGTAGTTAAGGTCAATGTAATAGATGTGATTCTACTCCAGATTGAATCAGAGGTCAATCTTATTTTATTTAAAGCAGAGGAGGATAAAACTGGCAATTACAGGCCCATCAGTTTAATGTCGGTGGCGGGGAAGCTTTTAGAAACAATAATCTGGGAGAAAGTTAACAGCAACTTGGACAAGCATAGACTAATAAAGGAGAGCCATCAGAGATTTGTTAAGGGCAAATTGTGGTTGGCATACTTGATTGATTTTTTGGTGAGGTAACAAAGAGGGTGGATGAAGTCAATGCAGTTGATGTTGTGTATATGGACTTTCAAAATGTTTTTGATAAGTACCACAGACTAGGCTTGTTAGCAAAATTAAAGTCCATGGGAAAAAAGGTAACAACATGGATACAAAATTGTCTAAGGGATAGAAAAGAGAGAGTTGTGGTGAATGGGTGCTTTTCAGACTGGAGGAAGGTATACAGTGGCATTCCCCAAGGTTCAGTACTAGGCCCATAGCTGTTTTTGATATGGATTCATGACTTAAACTTGTGGGTACAGGGCACAATTTCAGAATTTGTAGATGATATGAAACTTTGAAGTGTAGTAAACAGTGATGAAGATGGTAATCGACTACAAGTAGACTATAAGTCAATCAAGAAGCTCAAGTTAAAACATGTGGGTAACGAGACATAGGCCCTGCTCTCATGGACAATGACTTACTAAGAGTTGCATGAACAGTGGCACAGGAACATTGCACCACAGCTATCACTGAGTCGACCATTGGGTTCTTAAAGGGATGCTTCCACTGCCTTAACAGGTCAAAAGGGGCAATAGACCTCCTCGCTCCACAAAACTCCACAAAAATACTGGAGACTGCTGCTGGCTTGGACCCACCTTCCCACCCCAACCCCGCAAACTAGGAACTACCTATGGCTGGTTTAGTGTCACAGTGATCTGAAATTGGTTAGGGCTTGACCAGTGAGCTGTATTGGAAGGCTCAATTGGCCTCCACAGCTAGCCTGTTTAATGCAACCGTCTTCTCCCTGTGGCTGAGGAGATCCTCCTGGAGTCAGAGTGCGTTTTTCTAGATTTTAACAGCGCGACAGCTGCAGGAAAATTGCCGGGAACAGCACCGACCCTAATTCATTGCCTTCTTCGACCTTACAAAGGCCTTTGACACTGTCAACCGCGAGGGTCTCTGGAGCCTCCTCCTCCATTTCGGATGCCCCTAAAAGTTCATCACCATCTTCTGCCTGCTTCATGACGACATGCAGGCCGTGATCCTTACCAACAGATCCATTACAGACCCAATCCATGTACGGACCGGGGTCAAACAGGGCTGCATCATCGCCCCCAGCCTCTTCTCAATCTTCCTCGCTGCCATGCTCCAGCTCACAGTCAACAAGCTCCCCACTGGAGTGGAAATAAATTACAGAATCAGTGGGAACCTATTCAAACTTCGTCGTACCTAGGCCAAGTCCAAAACCAACCCAACCTCTGTCATCGAGCTACAGTATGCGGATGATGCCTGTGTCTGTGCACATTCAGAGGCTGAACCTCCAAGTCATCACCAACGTATTTACTGAGGCGTACAAAAGCATAGGCCTTACGCTAAACATCCGTAAAACATAGGTCCTCACCAGCCTGTCCTCGCAGCACTGCACTGCCCCCCAGTCATCGAGATCCATGGCGCAGCCCGGGACAATGTGGTCCATTTCCCATACCTCAGGAGCCTCTTATCAACAAGAGCAGATATTGATGAGGAGATTCAACACCGCCTCCAGTGCACCAGTGCAACCTTCAGCCGCCTGAGGAAAAGAGTATTTGAAGACCAGGCCCTCAAATCTGCCACAAAGCTCATGGTCTACAGGGCTGCAGTAATACCCGTCCTCCTGTATGGCTCAGAGACATGGACCATATACAGTAGACACCTCAAGTCGCTGGAGAAATATCACCAACGATGTCTCCGCAAGATCCTACAAATCCCCTGGGAGGACAGACGTACTAACGTTAGCATCCTCAACCAGGCCCACATCCCAGCATTGAAGCACTGACCACACTTGATCAGCTCCGCTGGGCAGGCCACATTGGTCGCATGCCAGACATGAGACTCCCAAATCAAGCGCTCTACTCTGAACTCCTTCACGGCAAACGAACCAAAGGTGGGCAGAGGAAACATTACAAGAACACCCTCAAAGCCTCCCTGATAAAGTGCAACATCCCCACCGACACCTGGGGGTCCCTGGCCAAAGACCGCCCTAAGTGGAGGAAGTGCATCCGGGAGGGCGCTGAGCACCTCGAGTCTCATCACCGAGAGCATGCAAAAATCAAGCGCAGGCAGCGGATAGAGCGTGCGGCAAACCTGTCCCACCTCACCTTTCCCTCAACGACTATATGTCCCACCTGTGACGGGGACTGTGGGTCTCATATTGGACTGTTGAGCCACCTAAGGATTCATTTTTAGAGTGGAAGCAAGTCTTCCTCGATTCCGAGTGACTGCCTATGATGATGTTTAATGCAAATGAGCCCCAGGATACAATTTCTATCAGGCCTCAGGCCGGCCATCTTTGGGCTCTTGTTCCAATCACGCTGGCCATTTTGTGCCAGAAACTACCGCAAATTGAAATTCTTACCTGGCATTCCATTCCCAAGTCCCTCATCTTGATAAGCACAAAAATTCACAAGGAAAGGTTTCTCCAATATAACGCCAAGATACGTGAAGTCGTTCTAATTATTGCGAACAGCTACATTTTCTTGTTTTGCTCATAATGCTAAATTCAGCTCCTGATCTTGATTCCTTTTAGTGTTATAGAGCACTGTGAACTCCCATGCACTGCAGTATAGCAAAGAAAATAGAGCACACTGATGACTATTTCTCCAAGGGATTATCACAGACATCCCCCACCTTACTCAAGACTATCTTCTTACTAAAGTGACCAGAAATAATGAGCAAATAATGAGCAATCAGTATGGTAGCAAGGTTGCATCTTGTCACATGAGATCACCAGGATAGTATCTTTCTCGCACCACATTAACACACAGAGTGCTGAGTGTTTGTTGAGTCTTCAAGACCAGTTGGGGACTGTGACAGCTGTTATTACAGTGCGCAAGCTGTCAGCTGCACTCTCGGGCTCTCTCGTTCCGACTCTGATTTTAAGCAGTAATGGGAAGCAGTACTGGAGCTGATCGCATGATGACTGCAAGATCTGCTGTTACAGTAACCAATGAGAAATCTCCTTCCATGTTATCAGGACAGAAAGAGAAAGGCACCAGCACTTCAAAACATAATTGGCCAAAAATTGCCGTCGGAGGCTTCCTGCGGGCGGATGCCAATGACCCCCCAAAAAATCTGAAAGTCTCTTTTCGTTCCACTCCAATGAACACTTCAGGTCCCAGGCTTAGATGTGCAGCCCAGTGCAGAGGCCCACTTATTCTATCAATGAGAATACACCTAAAAACAAATAAAACATAAACATAAATTTTAAAAAAACACTTCACTTTTTAACAAATTAATAAAAATTGCATTAAATTAAATTAAATGTTTTAGAGAAGAATGTATTTATTTGAATTTTTTTTTAAATGTTGTAATAGTGTTAAAATAAACTTACCTTTATAAACAGGATTTTTAATACACAAAAAAGTAATAAAATGTATTTTTTCTATCTATTCAAACTCTTACACCGGTAAAAACAGGACAAGGCTGCTTTTTACCAGGCGTAAGAATTTGAAGAACATCCGCTGAGCAAGAGTTGGACAAATATCTCAAATCTCTGCCCGTGAAGGCCCTTCTCCCGGGGATGCGTGCGATCTGTCAAAAGAGATCGCGAGTGTCGGGTTCAGGCGCATGCGCGTCGCCGCCTAAACCCAGAACTTGCGGGTCCTCTTCGGGCGTGTGTGCACATTGTACTCACCAACGAGGCCGCAATTTCAGGGCCCTGATTAAAATGAAAGTGCAGGTGAGATTCAAAAAATGGACAGGGGATGTTTAATTGTCAGATGAAAATTGTAGGATCAATTTGTCATGTCATATTAATAATCATTTTTATTTATATAGCGCCTTTAACGCAGTAAAATGTCTCAAGGCGCTTCGTAACAATTTTACAACACATTAGATATTGACCATTGAGGGAAAGAGAGAAAAAGCATGAGACGGAAGTGTAAAAAGAGGTTAAAAGCTCGGGTCCGAAGCGGCAGCCAAAATGCGCAAGCAGATAGACACAGGCGAAAATTTTTTTTTAAAATAAATTCAAATTACATTGTAAATAATACAAAAAGGAATATACCATAGTAAAATCAGTATAATACAGATTAATTATAATTAACCAACATTAAATAATATATAGCTTAATTATAAATTAAGTTAAAATTTTAAAATCAGCAATTGAATCAAATTAAATCAGTTATTAGCTTTCTTTAAGATACTTTCCCTGTCCAGTGATTCAATTAATATGAAGAAACAATCACTGTCCTCCATCCTTGTGATGTCATAATGTTATTACTTTTTATTTCTCATTTAATCCTCTTGATAGGACCTGTAATAACTCCAGGTTCGAGCTGCCTCCGTTATCAGGGAGACCTAATGTTTAATTCTCCCTCCAGCTGCTCCAGGCTTGCGCTGCCTCTGTTGTGATAAACATGGCAATTTATTTTCCCCCGTAAATACTGATAAATTGTTCCTGAGTCATTGCACCATACTAGGATTGATGATAAATTAACAACAAATATTATATGTCCTTACTAAACAGTATAAATGCACACGAGGCCCATACTTGAGAGAAGGTCACTCTGTGACCAGTTACCTTTATTACCAAGACCTCAAGCGATGAAGGTGGATGGAGCTTCCCCTTTTATACCTGAAAGTCCAGGTTAGGAGTGTCTCCCACAAGTTCACCCCGTTGTGGTCAATGTTCTCAAGGTGTACAACTTAGGTCAGCTTATACATGGGTTACAATGATAGTTGAATACATGACAAAATACATAACCCGGACTTGTGACAGATTTGGCTCAATTGAGCACATAATCTAGGCTGAAATTTTAGCGCAGTACTGAAGGAGTGCTCCACTGTCAGAGGTGCCATCTTTCAGATGAGACGTTAAACCGAGGCGCTGTCTGCTATCTCAGATGGATGTAAAATAACCCATGGCACTATTCTAAGAAAAGCAGAGAGCTGCTCCTGGTGTCTTGGTCAGCACTTATCCCTCAACTAACACTTAAAACAGATTATCTGCTCCTTAGTTTCATTGCTGCTGTGGGATCTTGTGTGCGCAAATTGGCTGCCATGTTTCCCTACAATATAACAGTGATTATACTGCATGAAGTGCTTGATTATCTATAAAGCGCATTGGACGTCCTGAGGTTGAGAAAGGGGCTATGTAAATAAAAATCTTTCTTATATGGCATTGGTGTGTACCGAGGATTCATGTCTCCAAATTCCATAGAACACTTTTATATCTAACTTCTCAAAATCCAAGCATATCTCACAGGACAAAGGACCTAATCTGTTCCCTCCTTCAAACGATACAGACTTTTTTAGGGGAGAGACAGGATAAAGGGGACTCCAAATGCAGCCAGCGAGTTCCCTGCTCTCCCCTAACCAGCAAGTTGCCCATCTAGCACCTATAGCTCATAAATGAGGCCAGGGCCTCTAAATGGCTTGGACCTCCCACTGGCAAGAATGGGTAGGCAGCTGGCCTGCCCTGCCCATTGCCCGCCTGTTCTCCACCGGTATTTAAAATCAGCCCTGATGTCCTCTCGCGCCACTGGAAAAGAGGGATAGTTGTTAATTTATCTCGACTGCTCTGGTGAATGATCTCCAACCTCACAAATTTTAAATTTCGTGGCTCCAGTTCTAAGAATCAGCTGAACAAATGTATCAATCATTAAACATGTCATCGAGCCATTTAGAAAATCTGATAATAGATTTATCCTTTGGAGATAATAAAATTGATTGCTTGGGCCACGAAGAAATGCAACATAATCAAATTATTTTTATCGTCCAGGACATAAATCACATTAATTTGACCAATGCACATAGTTTGAAGGCAAGGGGACATGAGCATGAAGCTGAGCAATCTGACCACTTGGAGACAGACCCAGAGCAAGACTATGTAATCATTCTACTTAAATCTGCAGCAGAGAGAGATTTGCTGAGGGATGTATAGGAGCCAATAGTGAAATGCTTGCACCTTTAAGAGTGATGCACATCAGGCTTTGTGGGCCTTGACTTATGGGCCTCTGAAGCCTGAGGAATGCTCAACATATCATTCGCTCAGCAGTCCTAAAGTGCCATCCTATTGCACGTTAGGCTCATTACAACCCAATGCGAATTAAAGTGCTTCGCAAAATGTGGTTGAAGCACCTCAGCAGCATTCCAAATGCCAAGTGCCCCTCAAATGGATATTTCAGAGTAGACCCGCATATATAAAATATTTCTGCTCCTGGATGGCTCTTTCCTTGTTTTGGGGGCACACTCTCCCTTATTGCCCCTACTTGAATTTGGCCTCCAAACAGCAAATTCTTTAAACGGGACTTAGGTCCCCACGACAGAAAAAAAATGGCGTGCTTTAAGTGCAGCCAACCACCCTTCCCTGGCTACTGGACCCCCACATTATGACCCTTGACCCCTCATGATACTCCCAGCACAAGATGGACCATACGTTCGGAGCAACACAAAAATATTTAAATGATCTGACCGCGCAATTGTGTGCAAGGTCAGATCACTGGCCGCAGATACATGTAGTGCAGGAACCATATTAGCTGCCCAGTGCAGTCAATTCAGAATCTCAGAGAGAATTGGAAGTAGCCATGCCTTGCAAAGGATGTGCATTAAGTCTGAATGTTCTTCTTTATTAAATTTTAGTAATAATGCCCAGAGGCACCATACCATCCTTTATGCACGCATATGGCTATTTACCCGAGCCTGATTTACATAGCACCTTTAACACTATTATCTTATCAAGAAGCTTCATAGAAAATGGAAGCTGAACAGCGGTAGTAAAATTAGGGGAGGAGGCTGAAAGCATAGTCAGAGATGTAGGTTTTAAGAAGGCTTTTGAAGATGGGGAGAGAAGTAACAAGGCAGAATGATTTAGGCAGAGTGTTCCAGAGTGTGGGGCCAAGATAGTTGAATGGTCTGTAAATGAAGGTGGGGTGGAGGGAGCGGGATGTCGAGGAGATTAACATCAGTAGAGTGAATAGCACACAAAAGAAATGCTTGGAATTATATAGCGCCTTTTAGACCACCAAATATATCAAAGCACTTTGCAGCCAATGAAGTATTTTGGACTGTAGTTACTGTTGTAGTGTTGGAAACATAGCAGCCAATTTGCACGCATAGGAAGCTCTCACAAACGGCAATGTGATAATGACTAGATAATCTGTTTTTGTTATGTTGATTGAGGGATAAATATTTGTCAGGACACCAGGGATAACTCCCCTGCCCTTCTTCGAAATAGTGCCTTGGGATCTTTCACATCCACTTGCCCGAAAGACGGAACCTCCAAAAGTGCAGTGCTCCCTCAGTTCTGCACTGGAGTGTCAGCCTAGATTTCTGCACTAAAGTCCCTGGAGTGGGACTTGAACCCACAAATCTCTGACTCAAAGACAAGTGTGCTACCGACTGATATGGTTGGAGCAAGTTGCAGAGGAAAGATGCAATGAATCCATGGAAGAATTATATGATTTTGAGTTCAGTATTTCCCTGCAACCCTGGTGAATTTTATCTGTGTGCATGTCTGTACCTGTGCATGTGTGTGTTGGGAGCAGACGGGGGACAAAAGATACTCTGGCGGTTGCTCTTTACTGCGGACAAATTCGACACTAGTATCTGTCCCTCCCGTGAGCATTTCATTAAAGCCCTAGGAGCTATCTTACTACTTCCTCCAGAAATGAAGTACGTTGCAAGTTTCTTTGTAAATAGTACTTTACCATAAGAGTCTCCAGTTTAGATGGATCGGGGAGGAATTCAACGCATAGGAACCAGTTTGGCATGCACAAATTTGGCGTTAGGCCTCCGATATTCGTGTCACGATCCGTCACACCGGATGTGCATCGAAAGTGCACCCCATGGCATATTGGGTGCATTTTAGTCATCCAGGATACCCATTTGAAACCGGAATTTCATGAATATATGTAAATGTTGGTCCTGCACCTGTTTAACTACCCTTCTGTCAAATTCAACACCTTGAGTGCTGGAATCGCCCATTCTAAAACTCACCTACAAATCCTGGGTGCGACGAGTTGGAAGGAAGGCTGCACCAGCATTATTTTAAAGGTTCCTCAGCTTCATTCAGATAAGTACCTAGTTAGCAGTTTTAAACTGCAAGTGGGCTTTTATGCCTACACTGGTTATGTTGGCTTCTGTAATTGAGTAAAAATTGCTTCAAATTGAAGCTGCATGGCATCTCTGGCCTGGGGATTCTGCACAAACTTTCTCTGGCAACATGGGTATGCTGGTTAGTCTGTCATTGGGGCAGGAGGATGAGGAGAAAGAAGAGCAGGAAGTAAACATGGAGAGGTCTGCAGCTGCTGGGAGAAGATTGTGAAGGAGGGAGGGAGGAACTTAGCAATGGGCTGAACGTTTGCGCAGCACGGGCATAGACTGTCATGCTGCTAAAGTGTTTCAGTGTTACGCCTGTTTTTCAGCCAATGAATCGCAGGTGCAATGCATAACAATTGCTGTCATTATGTCCAGGTAAGTAAGGAATAGTGGAAGGGATATTGGTTTGGGCCTTTCATCGGGCCAAAAATGGTCGGTGCATTTCAAATTCTCTAACCTTCTTCTGACTATTGCTTTGCAAATAACATTTCCTTGTCCACACTGGACAAAGCAGTAGTCCTTTTAGGGTCTGGCATTAATGTTGTAATGTTGTGCAAGGTTTGCGAATGATGGGTTGCATTTGGCAGTGTCAGTCTGAGATGTAAAGTAAAATCCCAATCAATAAGGTCCAAGCTCTTGTGTCAAATTCTGAAAGAGCTAATAAGCTAATAGTTTACAACCAACATTAGTTTATGGCTCCTTTATTTACATCTATGACAAATCCCTTGGTGTTGAAAGATCAAAAGATGTGAGTTTTCATTCTTACTTACAATGTCCTGAAAGGAAATTGAGCTAACATAATGCAGTAAATAAAAGTCCTCTGATTTGAGAGGAGAACAATATCTAAGGTTGACATACTCCACTGACTATACCCCGTCAAAGGAAAGCTGGATAAAAATGCACAATGAATCCCAGGTCCTGCTTCGATGGCTGTTTTGGCCTTTTAAGAAGAAGGGATATCATAAAAACATAGAAACATAGAAAATAGGTGCAGGAGTAGGCCATTCGGCCCTTCGAGCCTGCACCACCATTCGATAAGATCATGGTTGATCATTCCCTCAGTACACTTTTTCTGCTTTCTCTCCATACCCTGTGATCCCCTTAGCCATAAGGGCCATATCTAACTCCCTCTTGAATATATCCAATGAACTGGCATCAACAACTCTCTGTGGCAGGGAATTCCACAGGTTAACAACTCTCTGACTGAAGAAGTTTCTCCTCATCTCAGTCCTAAATGGCCTACCCCTTATCCTAAGACTGTGTCCCCTGGTTCTGGACTTTCCCAACATCGGGCGCAATCTACCCGGATCTAACCTGTCCAGTCCTGTCATAATCTTGTATGTTTCTATGAGATCCCTTCTCATCCTTCTAAACTCCAATGTATAAAGGCCAGGTTGATCCAGTCTCTCCTCATATGTCAGTCTGGCTATCCCGGGAATCAGTCTGGTGAACCTTCGCTGCACCCCCTCAATAGCAAGAACGTCCTTCCTCAGATTAGGAGACCAAAATTGAACACAATATTCCAGGTGAGGCCTCACCAAGGCTCTTTACAACTGCAGTAAGACCTTCCTGCTACTATACTCAAATCCCCTAGCTATGAAGGCCAACATACCATTTGCCTTCTTCACCACCTGCTGCACCTGTATTGGGTCCAAAACCACCACGACAGTATAATGGACAAGTATTTTTTTATTCGTTCATGGGACGTGGCCATCACTGGCAAGGCCGGCATTTATTGGCCATTCCTAATTGCCCTTGAGAAGTTGGCAGTCAGCTGCCATCTTGAACTGCCGCAGTCTGCGTTGTGAAACTACTCACATAGTGCTGTTAGGGAGGGATTTCCAGGATTTTGACCCAGCGACAATGAAGGAACAGCGACTGCATTTCCAAATCAGGATGGTGTATGACTTGAAGGGGAACTTGGAGGTGATGGTGTTCCCATGCGTCTGCTGCCCTTGTCCTTCTAGGTAGTAGAGGTCGCGGGTTTGGAAGGTGCTGCCAAAGAAGCCTTGGTTAGTTGCTGCAGTGCATCTTGTAGATGGTACACACTGTAGCCACGTTGCGCTGGTGGTGGAGGGAATGAATGTTTTAGGTGGTGGATGCAGTGCCAATCAAGCGGGCTGTATTTTACTGGATGGTGTTGAGCTTGAGTGTTGTGGGAGCTGCACTCATCCAGGCAAGTGGAAAGTATTCCACCACACCCCTCACTTGTACCTTGTAGATGGTGAAAAGGCTTTGGGGAATCAGGGGTGAGACACTCACCATCACCCAGCCTCTGACCTGCTCTTGTTGCCACAGTATTCATGTGGCTGGTCAAGTTAAGTTTATAGTTAATGCTGACCTCCAGGAAGTTGATGGTGGATTTGGCAATGGTAATGCCGTTGAACTTCAAGGGGTGGTGGTTAGACTCTCACTTGCTGGAGATAGTCATTGACTGGCTCATTTGTGGCGTAAATGTTACTTGCCACTTATCAGCCCAAGCCTGAATGTTATCTTTGTCTTGCTGCATTCAGGCATGGACTGCTTCATTATCTGAGGATTTGTGAATGGCACTGAACACTGTGTAGTCATTAGCGAACATTCCCACTTCTGACCTTATGATGGAGGGAAGCTCATTGTTGAAAAAGCTGAAGATGGTTGGGCCAAGGGCACTGCCCTGAATAACTCCTGCAGTGATGTCCTGGGGCTGTGATAATTGACCAACAAGCACAACCATCTTCCTTTGTGCTAGGTATGACTCGAGCCAGTGGAGAGATTTCTCCCTGATTCCCATTGACTTCAGTTTTACTAGAGCTCCTTGATTCCACATCGATCAAATGCTGCCTTGCTGGAGTGGAACAACCCATGGCATGCCCTATTAGTTAGACATGTTCCTGCACACTTTAGCTCAAAAATGTTTTGCCCTGTAAGTTGCTGGAAGTACGAGCTGATAATAACGTGGCGAGGGTACTGGGGCATCTGGGACCTTGGTGAACAATAGGTCAAACAGTGTATCTCCTTACCCAATGAGATTTAAAGATTGAGAAATAAACAGAGGAAGGACTAAGAAGTAGGATGAATTAGAGTGGGTGAATTCAATGTCAAATCAGGTAAAGAAATAGCAATGGAGAGATGGATAAAAGATTGAATTAAGAAAGAGAAAAAAATAGACAGAAAGGAAAGATAACAAAAATTTAAAATTTAAAATTTGATGTTTATACAATCTCCAACAACAATTCACTACATGTAGAAATGCGAGAAATACAACTATGTACTTTTAATTGTTCACTTTCTGGGCCAGAGAGGTTGATTGGCAATCAACAATTAAAAAGGGTGCTTATTCTATTAATTACTAGACTTAACTTTCTGTGGCAAGTTTAAAGGGCAATTAATGTTCAAATACAGCAACTTCATGAAAATCATGGGGTGATTAAGGACGAGATGCTGTAATCGTGAAGCTTAACGGTGGAGTGCTGCAAATCGAGCAGCAATTTGTGGCGATTTTGGTCGATTTGCACATTAATAATGGCATGCGTTGTTCACACACAGTTACTTTTTCAGCAAACTCCAACTCATTGGACTGAATTTTTGCCACAATTCGACGCCATTTTTTTGCGTACACTTTTTTTTGAAGCAGACTAAAATCTGTAAGTTTCGCCAAAATTTCTGCGCCATCATCAAGTACTTATGTCCGATTTTCTTTTTAGTTCCCAATTTTTTGACGTGACTGGGGGCAGAACCTGCCTGGCGCGCCATTTCAGGCAATTTAAACGAGTTTGACCAAGTACGATTTTTTTCAAAAATGGCGCACTGCACCCTTCTGATAAACTTTACCTACACTTAAGAAAATCTGCGCAGAGGAGAGAAAATCGGCACAGAAAAGATGCCATTGTTTTAGCCGAGCTGAAGACATGGTACCTTTCGGGCGGGATAACAGCGGACCCAGGGGTGGGGAGGGGCATTCGGCCCGGGATAGCAGTGGCACAGGGGGTGGGAGGAGGGGTATTCGGCCCGGGATAACAGCATCACCGATGGCTCTGACTGTAAGTTCATATAAGCCACTGAGGAAAACTATTAGGTACATTGGTGCACTACAGGTGTAATTAAAAGAACCTCTAGGATGCTTTTGAGATGTCACAACCAGTCTTTCTGCCATATCTTTTTGGCCTGTTCCATCCTCCATATATTCACATCCCTGGGTCATGGTTGAGTTTACAAATAGACAAATCATTTTTTTTAATTAGGCTCTTGGAATGCTTACACCTGTTATGAAAATAGAATTTTTTGGGAGAGAAACTCAGCAATGACACTACAGGATAAATTAAGTGGCACCAGGGGCAGGGGGACCTTTCGACCCAGGATAACAGTGACACCGGGAGCAGTGGGAGGGGCATTCGGCCCGGGATAGCAGCAGCGCCGGGGGCGGGGGGAGGGGGCATTCGGCCCAGGATTGCAACAGCACCGGGGGCGGGGGGAGGGGGCATTCGGCCCGGGATTGCAGCAGCACCGGGGGAGGGGCATTCGGCCTGGGATAGCAGCAGCACCGGGGGCGGGGGGAGGGGGCATTCGGCCCAGGATTGCAGCAGCACCAGGGGAGGGGCATTCGGCCTGGGATAGCAGTAGCACCGGGGTTCTACAATTGCTCATGTCTTGCTGCATCTTGTATGTTTCACTTTCCAGCCTCAGCCCTTCAGTGCGCCCCTCATTACCCTGGCAACCTCAGTTTTCGGTGCAGGCCTTAAGCTCCACCCACAGAGCTGAAGGACAATCTGAGCCGCTGCAAATTCAAAGTTTATTCCGGCAAAACTTGGAACCTTTTTTTTGGCGCAGTCGGCCACTAAAATGATCAGACGTACCTCTACAACTGCGCCAACAAAATCAGCCATGTGGAAAATTGAGTGCTTTATACCTGGAGTGGCTGTTTAGTGCATTGATACGGTGATATGTGTGAAGAATTTAGCCTATTTGGGGACTCTGTCCTCACCCTGTCTGTAGACTTCTCCACTCTTGGACTAGTTAAAGGAAGGTATTAGCCAAACGTGGCACTTTTCTGTGTAGGAGCTATTGACGCCTTATTGCCAAAGCCTAATTGTTCAGTCAACATGTGCTCACAAAAAAAACTTCATGCAAAATGTTTGGTAAAGAAACAATTTGTTACGGGTCAATTTTTATTTTTCATCCTTCAAAAACAGACCAATCAATATCTGAGAAATGTTAAAACCAAGGGCTCGACTTTTCACCTCACCCATATATCGCCCAAAAAGGACGCCTATCGCCCATTTTGAGCAAAAAATGGAAACTCACGCATCAACATCGCCGGAAAATTAAGCCCCCACATTTCGGCTCACTTCCCGAGCTGATCGCCGAGCTGATCACCCGCACATCGCCGATTTGAACTTCTGGCTCATTGTCGTCACATCGCTGGACTGATCGCTCACCGAGAACGTTGCTGTATAATAATTGCTTTTCCCGGGTTTTCCTGACCGAACTGGGTACTTACGAATGCCATTTTGAATTTCGGAAAAAAGAGGAGGCAGCTAAAAATAAAACAAGCTAAGATATTTGTGAGTTATTTAAGGGTTTTCATAGATAGATCCACTCAGATTTATACTTATATTTAATTGTACGAATAGTAGCTTAGTAGATTAGGCATTTTTTACTGAAAAGTGCATTTATAGCAAGTGAAAATAATTATTGATAGTGATGGGGCCTATGCTTTCTGTGCCATTACTCGTAACTGCTCATATGCTTTTTTCTGAAAGGATCAATCGAAGAGGTGGCGGAGTAATGCGTAGACAGAGACAGAGGAGGTGAGCGTACAGCCGACAAAGGTACAAAGAAACGCAATCTTACCTCAACTTGTCTGAAAACGCGTGTTTTAGGAGGCTGCGCTTCCGGAAGGAGGTCATCGATGAGATTTGCCATCTCATCAAGGGGGATCTGCAGCCTTCCAGCACCATCAGTACTGCACTGCCTGTTGAGGTAAAGGTTACTGCAACACTATCCTTCTACACCTCTGGATCCTTTCAGGCTTCATCTGCCATATCTCTCAGCATGCCACACACTGCTCCATTCGACAGGTGACTGAAGTCCTTTACGCTCGCAGGATGGACTTTATAAGCTTCCCTATGACCAGGGAGGCACAGACTGGGAGGGCTTTGGGTTTCTCGAGAATAGCAAACTTCGCCAAGGTGCAGGGAGCAATAGACTGCACGTACATTGCCCTGAAAACCCCTTTACAGAACACGGAGGTATTTCATAACAGAAAGGGATTCCACTCCCTGAATGTGCAGCTTGTTGTCGACCACAACCAAATAATCACGACAGTAAATGCTACATGTCCTGGCAGCATCCATGAGGCGCACATCCCACGTGAGAGTGCTATCCCTGACCTGTTTGTCAATCAGCCAGAAGATTATGGTTGGATACTGGGGGATAAGGGATATGGCCTTGCCAGCTGGCTGATCCTGTCACTGAAGCAGAGAAACATTACAACAAAAGCCACATAGCGACACGCAACATCGTCAAGACAATTGGAGTCCTAAAGCTGCGCTTCAGATGCCTGGACCACTCTGGTGGCAGTCTACAGTACCACCCTGACCAGGTCACTGAGTTTATTGTGATGTGTTGCATGCTGCAGAACCTAGCTATAAGGAGAGGACAACTAATGACAGATGGGGCTGCAGGTCCACCTCCAGAAGGAGGGGAGGCGGAAGAGCCAGCCGACAAGGAGCAAGAGGAGGAGGAGGAAGAGGAGGCTGGCCCTCGGCGAGGACAATCAGCCTGGTGATCTAGTCTTGGTCCCCCCGCTCACCACCCCCGCCAGAAGACCAGTACCCTGTGGGAGTTACGTGGCTGCTAAGTTGTTGCATGAACTTACATTGGGGATAGTCACATTTATATTTACAGTTACGGTTAAACAAAAGTTGCATTTGCGTTGAGTTACATTTTTGACCTTGCTTGCACTAGCCTGACCTTTGTTGTACAACATTTGCATTAATGCTTAACTTAAGTAAACTTATGTTACAAGAGCATGCACAACAAATGCATTTAAATTTAAAAAAAATGCTTAACTTAACTACAAGAGAATGCACAACAATTGTTAAACTCAGTAAAAGAATTTATTTCAAACAACAAATTTAAAAAAATGTTTTAGCAATACCCTCTCCCCCCCACCCCCCAACAACTATGAACGCACATGAACTATAAAAAAATTAATATTAACATTGCAAAAACAACCCCCCTCCCTACCTGCGGCCACCTTTCCTTCAGGTCCTTGACCACCCCGTGTTTTAACATCACCTGCCTGTTTTGGTCCCTGCAGACTGAGACGACGCTGGCGTGCAGCAGGCAACGCCAAGGCTTCCTGCCGTGGTGGGGGTGTTGGAGTGGAAGACGAAGCTGGCTGTTCATCTTCCGGGTCAAGAGGAAGTGCATCCGCCGTACTCGCTTGCGTGCTCAGGGGTGTGATGAAACCCAACATGACACCTTGGGGTTCAGCGCCGTGTTCAGCCAGCAGCGCATGCCGAAGGGCATTGGTTGCAGCCGCCTGCTCACGCGTCCCCTCCAGGGTCTGCCGTGCTAACTCCACTTGCACAGCAGACACCTGGGAAAAGTTAGACGAGAACTGATTGAACCCCTGGAGAAGCTCACGACCTATCGCGATCGTCTCTGAGCCCAGGGAGGTCAAGCCCTCCAACTGACCATCCGAGGGAGGCGATTGCTGACCTCGCTGACCCAGCCTCTGTGGGGTTGGTGTGCCCAAAATGATGCACCTTGGCATTGCCGGCTGCACACCGCTTGGTCCCGGTGCCTCTTCTATCTCAAGTGAGATGACCGCAGGTTCATCTCCCCCCTCCACAACTGCTGCTGGTGCTCCTCTTCCTGTTCCTCCACGAGCTCAGTGGTGGTGATGGTGTTGACCAGCTCATCCTCCTCCTCCTCCTCCTCCTTCTGCTCCTCAGCAGGTGCTGGTGCGGGTGCTGGTCGCACCTCAACTAGCCTCGCAGGGTGACCTTAAAAACACATATGAGTTTATTACAGAGCTTATTAGAACATAACGGTGCCCATTAACGAGAGACGTTACATATCAATACATTTCACTACCCCAGAAAGCTATAGCGGCTGCATCCCGTGCTTCTTATTGCTTTCTATGCACAAAGGCTGCATGCATGACATGACATGACATCATTTGTATATTGCATATTGCATTATAATTACAGGACATTACATTACTCACAAGACGCATAGCTGGGCTCCGCCAGACCACGGGTGGTGGCCGAACGGGTTTCATGGCCCACGAGCGTGGTTGCACGCTCCTCCAAGTCCATGAGCGGTTGAAGCTAAGAAAAGCGCCCCCCCCGCCTCCGCCCCCCTGGTGCGCCTTTGCTCAGCCCTATTGATTGATATCTTCTTCTGCAAATGAGAAAAGTCCATAGCATAAGCTAATTGACGAGGTAGTATCATGGAGTCACAACAGTTTAAAACATTACATGCTACATCTTTGACACATATACATCTCTCTATACTGCAGCAGCCGGAGTAAAGCTCCGTCCACACTCCCAGGGCAGCTGCAGTGTAGAGTTACATACAGAGTAAAGCTCCCTTCACACTCCCAGGGCAGCTGCAGCAAGGGGTTACATACAGAGTAAAGCTCCCTGCACACTGTCCCATACATCGTCCCAGGTCCCGAGCCCTGTCCGGATCTTAACATGGAGTTTATGTAAAACATTTATGAATAAACAAATTAAATTCAATGCAGGAGATTCATTATTATAATTAAAATTTGCAACAGTACAATATAAAATGCAACTTACTCTTGCTGCAGCTTTCAAGCGTTTCCGGCTCTGGTCCAACCCCCTCGCCTCATGGGATGCGGAGGACACCATCACAGCAATCTCCGCCCAGATTTTTCTATAAACTTGGGGTGGGGGTTTCCCATGCGCACCCTGAGTCAGTTCGTCCCACCGGGAATGGACCTCGTTGACTAGGGCCTCATTGGCTTCATCATTAAAGGGTTTCACCCTCTGTCTCTCCCCCTCAGCATCATGACGCAAATCCGACATTCTTCAAAAAATTTAGAAATATTGCAGTGTTTACAAAAAAGTATTTAAATATTGCAAAGTGTTTACAATTAAAGCACGTATTTAAACTCTTTCTCCGTCACTGCCTTCCTCCTCTCTCTCTATCCTCTCTCTCTCTCTGCCCCTCCCTGTGTCTTCTGCGCATGTGTGGATGACCCCTGACCTCACGAAACGCGGGAAAACCAGTCAAGTAAAAAAAAAAATTGCATGCGCAGTAGGCCGTTGCTAGGGAAGCTTTGGCCTGCCACATCGCTGGCCGTTTGATGGCCGAACGTCACATCACCGACCTTTCGCATTGCCCATATCACATCGCTAGCCTATCGCCGAGTGGAAAATCAATATCCAAAAAATGGGCTATGTCCCAGCGATCAGTAAGGCTGAGACATCGTACATCGCTAATCCATCGCCCATTTTTGGGGCGATAGACAGCAAAGTGGAAAGTTTAGCCCCAAGATTCGTCTTTGAATGAGCAAGATCGAGTTCATACCCATTTAAACGGATATAACTGTGCTTGCTTTTTATGAGAGGAACTTTAAAATAGGTCACATTCAAAAACCAAATTAGTAAGTGAATGCAAATATGTAAGACTTGACAGGTCCGTAAGACCCATTCTGCACACTGATTTCCTCCCACATTCTGCCCTATAATTATAAGGCTCTTGAGTTTGCTTTACATCAGATTCTCAGCCTGTGAAGATTACTTATTAATTTTGCCCATTAGAGGAACTTCCAGCCTGTCATTTTTACTTTATTCCTCCATGCTCCGATTGACAAATGTAAATCTCTTACAAAAAATATTGATGGAAAGCTACTTGTTCCCATTGAAATGATTTTCTTGCAAATTGCAAATAGAGCTTGGAAAAGATCATAAATAAAAATAAATACTCAATTTGTGAGTAGAATAGGTTCATTTATAGCTTTCGCTCTGGACAAAATTAAATTTTCTCCAAATACTGGCATGCTAAAACGAGTTAGTTGTCAAGTAAAAGAGATTCAGGGAAGATATTTCACTGTTGGCACTGCCACCAATGACACCAAATCAATCCGCCCACCAGTGCTGATGTCTTCCTTCACTACTGTGTGCTCCGAGGGAAGAGGGTTGAAGGAGATTTCACTACCACTTCAATTTTAGGGATTAGAGGAACAGAAATCTGGTGGAATTCAGCTCCTGCTTGGTAAAGGCCCGCTCGATTTTCAGGTCAGGCCTGGGGTTGCTGTCTGAAGCTCAAGATAGCTGAGAGCTTCATTTATGTTTCAAAAGGTGGCACGGAAGGATTTTGCAATATTTTGGGGTCCAGAGGTGTGCTGAATGTTGAGCCTCCAGAATGCCAGTAAAACCTGGCAGGGCAAGGCTTAGGCGAGACCTGCAGGGGAGGAGGACATTTTAAAGACCCGTACTGTCATGTATTCAACCAGCATTGTAACCCATGTATAATCTGACCTAAGTTGTACACTGTGAGAACAATGACCACTAGGTAGGACACTCCGAACCTGGACCTTCAGGTACAAAAGGGGAAGCTCCACCCACTTCCATCACTTGAGTGCTAAGGAATAAAGGACAGGTCACAGACTGACCTTCTCTCAAGCATGGGCCTCGTGTGCATTTATACTGTATAGTAAGGTCGTATCAATGGCGACAAGAAACTGGGATTTAAACCACGCGAGCGTGGCCACTAGCAGAATAGACGAGAGGTACTATTTTAAGGAATGGTTGGGACAGAGATTCAACATTGTTAAAGCAGCACACAGTTCTCCAGGTAGACAAGGGCAGTCGCGCATGCCCCAACATGTAGTCGAACCCAGAGGGGGAGTTCAACAGAGACAATGGCAAGCTGAACGGTGATTCACGCCATTGCAAGGGACAATGTGGTCAGTAATGGGGCCATCAACACCTGTTAATGGCGCATTCAAGAATAGTCACAGAGGCAGTCAGGGACGATCGACTGGCAAGGGACCTTTTGTTTCCAACAACAGCTCATGTTGGAGGCGTGGAGGCACACACTCAGCCGGAGTTTGCAGAGGTGAGCAAAATATCTGCAGAAATTGCAGAAATGAACGCTGGGGGAAATCGCTGGAAGCTGAAGTTCAGCGAGTTCATGTGGAGCACGTATACAGTTCATACACCAGGACGCCACCAATAATTATGAAAATGCTCCTCAATAGCATCCCAGTATCAATGGAGCTAGACACGGGGGCCAGCCAGTCCCTGATGGGTATCAAACAGTTCGAAAAGTTGTGGGCGTCCAAGGCCAGGAGGCCAAATTTATCGCCGATTGACGCACAGCTATGGACTTACACAAAGCAGATCATTCCGGTGCTAGGCAGCACCACGGTAGTCGTGACCCACAAAGATTCGGAGAACAGACTGCCACTCTGGATTGTCCCAGGGGATGGTCCCGCACTACTGGGGAGGAGTTGGCTTGCTGTCATGAACTGGAAATGGGGCGATGTCAATGCAATTTCCTCTGTGGAGCGAGTATCATGCTCACAGATCCTGGACAAATTTGACTCATTATTTCAACCCGGCATTGGCACTTTCATGGGGGCCAAGGTAGTGATTCACATAAACCCGCATGCCAGGCCAGTACACCACAAGGCCAGAGCGGTGCCGTACGTGATGCGGGAAAAGATAGAAGGCGAATTGGACCGCCTGCTGAGGGAAGGCATCATCTCGCCAGTCGAACTCAGTGACTGGGCGAGTCCGATTGTGCCGGTGCTCAAGGCGGATGGGTCGGTCAGGATATGTAGCGATTACAAGGCCACCATCAATCGGGTGTCACTCCAAGACCAGTACCCGCTACCGAGAGTGGAGGACCTCTTTGCGACGCTATCCGGTGGCAAACGTTTTTCAAAATTGGACCTGACCTCAGCTTATATGACCCAGGAGCTGGCGAGTGAGTTGAAGAAGCTGACCACCATCACGACACACAAAGGGTTGTTTGAGTACAACAGATGTCCGTTCGGGATTTGCTCGGCCGCCGCGATCTTCCAACGAAATATGGAAAGCCTCCTCAAGTCGATTCCAGGGACGGTGTTTTTTCAGGACGACATCCTCATTACGGGTTACGATACTGAAGAACAGCTCCACAACCTGGAGGAGGTGCTACGCAGACTGGACCGTGTAGGGCTGCGACTGAAAAAGGCGAAGTGCGTCTTCCTAGCTCCAGAGGTAGAATTCCTGCGGATGAGGGTAGCAGCAGACAGGATCAGCTCGACTGCATCCAAGACGGAAGCGATCCAGAGAGCACCCAGACCCCATAACACGACGGAGCTGTGTTTATTCATGGGGCTCCTGAACTATTTTGGTAACTTTCTTCCCAATTTGAGCATGCTGCTAGAGCCGCTACATGTGCTCCTACGTAAAGGTCGCGAATGGGTCTGGGGGGACAGCCAGGAAAGGGCTTTTTATAGAGCATGCAATTTGTTATGTTCCAATAATCTGTTAACGCTACATGACCCATGTAAGAAACTTGTGTTAATATGCGATGCGTCGTCCTATGGTGTCGGGTGTGTGTTGCAGCATGTCAATGCCAAGGGTCAGTTACAGCCGGTAGCCTGTGCCTCCAGAAGTCTGTCCAAGGCAGAAAGAGGCTATGGGATGGTAGAAAAGGAGGCGCTCGCATGTGTATATGCGGTAAAGAAAATGCACCAGTACCTGTTTGGCAGGAAATTTGTGCTGGAGACAGATCACAAACCCCTAACGTCCCTTTTGGCCGACAACAAGGCCATAAATGCAAATGCATCGGCCCGCATACAGAGGTGGGCACTCACGTTAGCCGCCTATGACTACACAATTCGGCACACACCGGGCACCGAAAACTGCGCCGATGCACTCAGCAGGCTCCCACTAGCCACCACTGAGGGGGCTACCGAGCATGCTGCTGAGATGGTCATGGCTGTTGAAGCTTTCGGAAGCGAAGGCTCACCCGTGACAGCCCGTCAGATTAAAGTCTGGACAAATAGAGACCCGCTATTGTCTCTAGTCAAGAAATGTGTCTTGAATGGGGACTCGGCAGCCACGTACAGGGCCTGCCCTGAGAAATTTAAACCATTTCACAGGCGCAAGGATGAACTCTCGAATCAGGCGATTGCCTACTGTGGGGAAACCGTGTAGTCATGCCCCAGATGGGCAGAGAGAGTGTTCATCAGAGAACTCCACAATGAGCACCCGGGCATTGTCACGATGAAGGCAATTGCCAGGTCACACGTTTGCCAGGGATAGACGCAGATCTGGAACTTTGTGTTCGCAGGTGCAACACGTGTGCCCAGCTGGGCAATGCGCCCAGGGAAGCCCCCCTTAGCCCCTGACCATGGCCCGCCAAGCCTTGGTCACGCATCCATGTGGACTACGCAGGTCCTTTCATTGGAAAAATGTTTTTGGTTGTAGTTGACGCCTACTCCAAATGGATCGAGTATGACATTTTAAATTCACGCACATCCTCTGCCACGGTAGAAAGTCTACGGGCAATGTTCGCCGCACTCAGTCTACCGGACATCTTGGTCAGCGACAATGGCCCGTGCTTCACAAGCACTGAATTCCAGGACTTCATGGCAGGCAATGGAATTAACCATGTTAGAACGACAGCGTTCAAGCCGGCCTCAAATGGCCAGGCAGAACGAGCAGTGCAGATAATCAAACAGGGGGATGCTCAGAATCCAAGGGGGTTCCCTATAATGCCGCTTATCGCGCCTCCTGTTGGCCTACAGATCCCGACCACACTCGCTCACAGGGGTTCCACCCGCAGAGCTGCTAATGAAAAGGACGCTCAAAACTCGGTTATCCCTTATACACCCCACCATGAAAGAAATTGTCGAGAGCAGGCACCAGTCACAATATGACTACCATGCCAGGAATGCGAGGGCGTGATGTATTGATGTAAATGACCCTGTTTTTGTCCTCAACTATGCTGCAGGACCCAAATGGCTCGCAGGCACTGTGGTTGCCAAAGAGGGAAATAGGATTCTGGTAGTTTAACTTACCAATGGACAAATCTGCCGCAAACATGTGGATCAAACAAAAGGGAGGTTCAGCAACCCCATAGAAGAAGCAGAGGAAGAACACGATGTAGAGTTCTCCACCACAGGTGACCGAACACAGGAACCAAAGGGAGGAGAGCCCAGTCACTGTGGGCAGTCCGGACACCGCAAACAGCAGACACTCAGGCCAGCGCCCAACAACCGGAGCCCCAACTCAGGCGCTCTACAAGGGAGTGTAAACCACCAGAGAGACTCAACCTGTGATCCCAATAAGACTTTGGGGGGGAGGTGATGTCATGTATATAAACAGCATTGTAACCCATGTATAATCTGACCTAAGTTGTCCACTGTGAGAACAATGACCACTAGATGGGAGACACTCCTAACCTGGACCTTCAGGTACAAAAGGGGAAGCTCCACCCACTTCCATCACTTGAGTGCTAAGGAATAAAGGACAGGTCACAGACTGACCTTCTCTCGGTGCATTTATACTGTATAGTAAGGACGTATCACGTACACTTTTGAAGTTCAGTGTATTAGGCTTTTTAAAGGTCTTTCTTGTAGTTTTTTTTGTTACCAGCTGGCATTTAGAGCTTCGTGAGACTCAGTGCTAGGGGAGTTAGTTATTTTGCCTTCAGCTCCCTTTATTGGCACCGGAAGGTTTGCCACCAGGAGTCCTGTGAGCCGATATGTTCGGAGGATAAGAAGATCAGCAGAACAGTGCCAGGCAGGTCAGGCTGCTTGAAGATGCTCCGTGGCCTCCCACCCTTCACCCGTGCCCCAATATTTGCAGAGAGAGATTGCATATCTAACATTGACTGACGCTGTTGGTGGAGGTTCCTCTTCCCAAAGATGGCTCTGCCAGTAGACCTCCTGGTAGCATCAGGATGAGATGCGAATGCCTGTCTAATCCTTACGCTGTAAGGTTCCTCAGTCACCTCCCGATCACAGCATGTCCTGCATATATAGTATTGCATGAAAGAAGCTATGCCAAGGTGATCAGAAGCCAGCCCTGGCTGTTTGGCTGCACTTGCCAAAATATCAACACCCATTTCAGCAGGCCCTGGCAATCCCACCTGAGAATGAATGCAGTAACCTGCATTCTCAAGAGTCTGGATGAGCAGAGGGGAAGAAGCCAAACTCTGTCATCTGCTGCAAGGGCACCAACAGCTACCATGCGGCACAGAGCTTGTACACGTGCAGGGTCAACTGTGGCCTGAAACGTGGCTGCACCTTCTTGCAGGCGTGCTGCAGTGCTGACCTTATGGGACGGTGCTGTAAAAAACTGTCTTCACAAGCAACTGATGCAGCACCACCTTGACTTCAGCAACCATCAAGATCAGGCCAAGTTCTGGACTGCACGGCCACAAGCTCGAGAGCGACAATCCCGGATACTTCGGTGCATCCTCGGAGCCAGGCTAAGGGACATATCGCACAGACTGGAAAAAAAATTGCAAGAGGAGGAAGAGAAACCAGTTATTCTAGTCCATGTGGGAGTCAATAATGTAGGTAAAGAAAAACCTGAACTCCTGCAAGATGAATTATAGGAAATTGGGAAACAAGTTTAGGACCATGACTTCTTGGGCAATAATCTCAGAATTGCTTGGCTAGCCACGCCCTAGAATAGGGAAGGAAAGAAGATGAGGGAAATCAGTGTATCATTACAGATGTGGTCTCAGGATGATGGATTCCACTTTGGTGGGCATTGGCATGAGTTCTGAGACAGATAGGAGCTATTCCATGAGGATAGAGTACATCCAAACAGGGAGCGTGTGAATATACAGGCAAAACTGTTAAATAGGGAAGTGGTGAGGTATTTAAACTAGGAATCAGGAAGCGACTGGGAAACTAAAGCCAACCTGGACAGTCAATAGTGAAGGTAGGGATATGTGAGGATCATATTCATGTGGGAACAATTTAACAACAACAATTTGTATTTATATAGCACCTTTAATGTAGTTAAACATCTCAAGGTGCTCCATAGGAGTATTATGAGATGAAAACATTTTACACCAAGCTGCATAAGTAGAAATTAGCGCAGGTGACCAAAAGCTTAGAGGAGGAAAAAGAGGTCGAGAGGCGGAAAGGTTTAGGCAGGGAGTTTCAGAGCTTGGGGCCTGAGCAACAGATGGCCCCTAATGGTTAAATGATTATAATCAAGAAGGATATAAGAACATAAGAACAGAACATAAGAACATAAGACCATAAGAATTAGGAACAGGAGTAGGCCATCTAGCCCCTTGAGCCTGCTCCGCCATTCAACAAGATCATGGCTGATCTGGCCGTGGACTCAGCTCCACTTACCCGCCCGCTCCCCATAACCCTTAAGTCCCTTATTGGTTAAAAATCTTTCAATCTGTAATTTGAATACATTCAATGAGCTAGCCTCAACTGCTTCCTTGGGCAGAGAATTCCACAGATTCACAACCCTCTGGGAGAAGAAATTCATCCTCAACTCGGTTTTAAATTGGCTCCCCCGTATTTTGAGGCTGTGCCCCCTAGTTCTAATCTCCCCGACCAGTGGAAACAACCTCTTTGCCTCTATCTTGTCTAGCCCTTTCATTATTTTAAATGTTTCTATAAGATCACCCATCATCCTTCTGAACTCCATCGAGTAAAAACCCAGTCTACTCAATCTATCATCATAAGGTAACCCCCTCATCTCCGGAATCAGCCTAGTGAATCATCTCTGTACCCCCCTCCAAGGCTAGTATATCCTTCCTTAAGTAAGGTGACCAAAACTGCACGCAGTACTCCAGGTGCGGCCTCACCAATACCCTGTACAGTTGCAGCAGGACCTCCCTGCTTTTGTACACCATCCCTCTCGCAATGAAGGCCAACATTCCATTCGCCTTCCTGATTACCTGCTGCACCTGCAAACTAACTTTTTGGGATTCATGTACAAGGACCAATGGTAGAGCAGTGGAGGCGTGTCCTGCTCAGTTGGAGCTGTGAGCAGTGAGGGAAGCAGCTAGCAACTTGAGCTCCTGCCTGGAGAGCCCTGAGACCAGCCCAGGAGGAGAAGGAAGGAAGGGGCTTCACCATCACTCTAACCAGAGGGAGAGGAGGAGAACAGAAAACTTTTTCATCAACTTTACCATTTCTGCAAGGAGTTGGAGAGAGGGGGAAAAACCACAACAACCATCCAGTGTGGAAGGAGGGAGACTCAACATTTCTACAGGTGGGTGTGGGTGCATTTCCCCAAACAGACTTTGTTGTATCGGTGGGGGGAGGAAAGAAGAGCACTGAGGGCCGGAACATCGCGGGGGGTGTGTGTGTGTGTGTGGTAGTGTGCGTGGGGGCTGTGCTTACAACTGGGCCCCCCCCACAATTGGAACCCCCCCCACCCCCCCCACATTTGCCTAGCCTGGGATAGCTGGAGCTACCAGGCTGAAGAGTCATTAATCACCCTATTGAGGATCGTTAGGAGTGCCTGGTGGCTCCAGCTACCCCAGGTGAAGACATCTTCTCCCCCCACCTGAAGACCACCCCAAAGACTTTTGTGTTTTGCCATCTGGGGAGTGCACCCACCCACAGCTGCGAGGGGAGACCTGCCCTCGCAGTCCCCCCCCCCCTTCCCACCCCCCCTCTCTCTTTCTCTGCTACTCTGTTTCTCCCCTCTCTCTCTGAGGCCTCTTCCTTCCAAATTTACAAAAAAAAAACAAAAAAACAAAACCAATTAAGACAACTGAGCAGAGGGAGCAAGGCCCCTCCCCAATTGCCAACTAGGGGAGAGGTACCTCATTAAGGGCTCCTCTGCTCAGTCAATCTACAAGAGGCCTAATAAAGACCATTAAGGCCTGTGACTTTGGGGTGGGTGTAGCCCTTAAAGGGACCCCGTGATGGCGACCCCATCCACGCCGGTGGCAGGGCCAGCAAGGTCGTATGCGCAGGCGGTGTCCACATCCACGGCACCTCCTGCGCCAGCCGCTGCCCTGCCACCTTTCAGACTAATAACAAAAAAACACGGGGTCAAGAGCTACACTCACCCCACAATGAGCATCGAGGAGTGCGTGCGGGCGATGGCTGGGGTAGTCGGCCCCTCGGCCATTGTCGCAGCCTCCAAGATGTCTGGGAAGGCCGTGTTCTTCCTGGGGTCGGAGCGGGCGGTGTCCCTGGCCCTTGAAAAGGGGCTCACGGTGGGCGGGACGTTCCTGCCGGTGGACCCTCTCGAGGCCACCGCGCAGAGGGTCATCATTTCAAACGTCCCGCCCTTTGTTCCCGCTGAGCTCCTCCTCCCTCACCTACACCAACTGGGGGAGGTAAGGTCGGGGATCAACCCCATACCGCTCGGCCTCAGGGAGAACAGCCTGCGCCACGTGTTCTCCTTCCGCCGCCAGCTCTTTGTCCGGCTGGCGCGGGAGGAGACGACGGAGGGGAACTTTAATGTGGTGCACGAGGGGACTGCCTACCGCGTCTTCTGGACGTCGGACGGCGTGCGGTGCCATGCCTGTAGGGAGGTGGGGCATGTTCGTAAGAACTGCCCCGCCTCCAAGGCCGCCAAACCACCGAAGGCGGCCAAGGCTGGCACCGCCGCCACCCCTCCCCCTAGTTGCGTCCGCGTGCCGGGAGCCATGGGTGCGCGGGCATCGTCGGAGGCCTTTGTTTTCAGGGCCTCCGGCGGGGGGGAGGGAGAGCGTTCGACCGGAAAGAAGGCGCGGAAGAAGGCGAAACATCTCGAGGCGGGTCCCCTCGGTGCGCCGGAAAGTCTGACCACCGCGCTCAGCCCAACCCAGTCACCGGCGAGCGCGGGGTGCCCCGAGCCCGTGCCCGGGCCCTTGAATACCACCACAGAGGGGCCCAGGCGCGGGCAAGAAAAGGAAAAGGGGGGGGCGGAGCGGGAGGCCTCGGCAGACATGGAGGTCTCCCTGACTCCGCGCGCCCCCAGGAACAAAAAGAGGCACCGCCCCAATGAGGCGGAGGGGGAACAACATCCCTCCGCGGAGGAGGCGGTGCCCGCCGCGTGTCCCGCGTCCCCCACCAGCGCCCCCAAATTGCGCTGCAGGCGCGAGGAGTCTTTCCCCGGGGAGGGTGAGACAGTTGAGGCTGCCCAGCCTCTGCCTCCCGGGGATGGAGTGGAAGATCTGCCTGTCGTGGGGGGCGTGGGGACCGCGGAGGAATGCGTAGCCGCCGGGCCGGGCGTCCCGGGGACTGAGGCGGGCGAGGCCGAAAAGGCCGAACCTGAGCCCGCCCAGCTATTACCCAACTTCCCCCGGGATTTGCTCGACCCGGCAGAGAATGAAACAAATAATTATGACACTGTAGATGCTGGGCCGGGGGGTGGCAGCGGGGAGGGGGAGGAACACCCACCCTCGCCCCTTACTTTGGAGCTGGAGCACTTGGAGGGCCTGGGGATTTCCTATGGCCGGGTCTCTCCTTGTTCTCCGGTTCCTGGGGCGGAGGGGGAACCCCTTCCGCTGTCATTTCCCGACCCAGCACCATTTTTAAAAGAGCCCAGTGGGGACTCCTCTGCCGACGATCCTGGGGGTGGGATCGGGGCAGTGCCAGGGCCGGTTGGAGCGGCCGGTTCATTTGCCGTACCTTGTGCGGTCGATGGGCCGGCTGCTGGCGGCCACCTCCCGGAGGAGGACGGGGACTCGGTGGGGGACGCGGGTGAAGACCTAGAGACCACCGCCAGGGAGGCGGTGGATCTGCTCGCGGCCGCCGCTGAGGCCCTCCTCGTTCCTGCAAAGGAACTCCGGGACTTTTTGGCCCAGAGCCGGGGTCGCCGCGACCAAGCCCGACTGGCCCTGGAAAAATGGTCCGAGCCGGAGCTGATCAAGGGGTCCGTCCGCGCCGCCGTTAAAACCTTGGCCGCGGGCGGGCCCTTGACAAAGGAGCAGCACCTTGAGCTGCGCGAGCTCGAGGGACTCCTCGCTGGGCTGCGGAGGGAGCGGAGTTCAACAAAAGACTCCGCTCCCTCCCCCACAATAGGTTAAGGTAGAGGTTGCACTATGCTTTTGTCATGAAGATAACCATAGCCAGCCTCAACATCAACGGCGGCAGAGGGGCACGCCGTAGATTTGACAATTTTTCGCTCCTGCGGGAGGGGAAATATGCGGTGTGCTTCCTGCAAGAAACCCACACCGTTCCGGGAGACGAAGCCACGTGGCTCCTGGAATGGCAAGGAGAGGTCCGCATGAGCCACCTCACCGCCATTTCTAGTGGGGTGGCCATCTTGCTGGGCCCGCATTTTCAGCCGGAGATCTTGAGGGTCGAGGAGCCCGTGCCAGGCCGCTTGCTGCACGTAACGGTTCGCCTGGGGGACGTGCCGCTCCATCTCGTGAACGTGTACGCCCCTCATCCCGGCCCGCAGCAAACGCGCTTCTTTGAAGAGGTGTCCGCTCTTCTTGGCTCCGTCGACGTCGGCGACTGCATTGTCCTCGGGGGGGATTTTAACTGCACCCTCGAGGCGAGGGACCGCTCCGGTGCCCCGCAGTGCATGACGGCGATGGAGAAGTTGAGGGACCTGGTCGGGTCCTTCGACTTGGTGGACGTCTGGCGAAATCTCCACCCCGACTCCAGCGCCTTTACTTGGGTGAGGCCTGGAGTTGGATGGTCTAGAGTCGACCGCCTTTACGTGTCTCGGGCGTACGTTTCCTGCGTCCCGGCGGCCTCCATGCGGCCGGTGCCGTGTTCGGACCACCACCTGGTGTGGGCGGAGCTCGCTTCGCTCCGCGCGAGGACGGGGTCCGCGTACTGGCACTTTAACAACCGGCTGCTGGAGGACGTGCGGTTCCAGGACTCGTTCCGTCGATTCTGGTCCGACTGGAGAAGGAAGCAGGGGGGCTTCCCCTCCTTGAGGCTATGGTGGGACGTGGGCAAGGCTCACGTCCGCGTCTTCTGTCAAGAGTACACGAGGGGGTCGACCAAGAGGCGGGCGGCCAGAGTCGGGCGCCTAGAAAAAGAGGTGCTCGACCTGGAAGCCCGTCTCGGTCAAGTCGTCCAGGACCCGGCCCTGCGGACGGTGTACGAAGCGAAGAAGGCCGCGCTGAAGGACCTGCAGCTCGTCGGGTCCCGAGGCGCGTTCGTGAGGTCGCGGATCCGGTTCCTGCGGGATCTGGACCGCGGCTCCCCCTTCTTCTACTCGCTGGAAAAAAGGCAGAGTGTCCGTAAGCAGCTCTTGACGCTGCTGGCCGACGACGGCTCTCTCGTCTCGGATCCGGAGGGCGTCAACAACAGGGTCCGTGAATATTACGGGGCTCTGTTCTCTCCGGATCCGTCCAGCGAGGAAGCGCGTAGAGTTTTGTGGGAGGACCTGCCGAAGGTCAGCCCGGAGGGCGCCGAAAATCTGGAAGCTCCGCTAAGCCTGGCGGAGCTGACCGGTGCCCTCGCCCGGCTCTCGAGGGGAAAATCCCCGGGGCTGGACGGGCTGACCGTGGAGTTCCACAGGGCGTTCTGGGACGTCCTGGGGAGCGACTACGCGCGGGTCCTGGGGGAAAGTCTGGCGACCGGGGAGATGCCCCTCTCTTGGCGCAGGGCAGTCATCGTCCTGCTGCCTAAGAAGGGCGATCTCCGCCTCCTTAAGAACTGGCGCCCGGTCTCCCTCCTCAGCACGGACTACAAAATCTTCGCCAGGGCGATGTCTGCTCGCCTTGGTGCCGTGCTGGACCACATGATTCACCCCGACCAGTCATACACGGTCCCGGGCCGGACGATCCACGACAACATCCATCTGGTCCGGGACCTCATCCATTGCTCCCAGGAGGCTGGTCTGTCGGTCGCCTTCCTATCCCTCGACCAAGAGAAGGCGTTCGACAGGGTGGATCACGACTATCTGCTCGGAACTCTGCGCGCTTTCGGGTTCGGGACGCATTTCGTCGCCCGGATCCGACTTTTGTACGCCGCCGCGGAGTGTCTGATTAAGGTTAACGGGTCCTTGACGGCGCCCCTTCGCTTTAGGAGAGGGGTGCGCCAGGGATGCCCCATGTCCGGCCAGTTATACGCCGTTTGCGTGGAGCCTTTCCTGCGCCTCTTGCGGACGAGGTTGACGGGACTGGCTCTGCAAGGGCCGGGCGTGGAGGTCGTCCTCTCGGCTTACGCCGATGACGTGCTCCTCGCGGTAGAGGATCCCGCTGACCTGCGGAGGATGCGTGAGTGCCAGGAGATTTACTCGGCCGCGTCCTCCGCCAGGATCAACTGGGAGAAATGTTCCGGACTCCTGGTGGGTCAGTGGCGGGTGGACTCCCTGCCGGAGGAGCTCAGGCCTTTTGCCTGGAGCACGACCCATCTCCTCTATCTGGGAGTCTACCTTAGCCCCGACGAGGAAGCCTGGCCGGCGAACTGGCAGGAGCTGGAGGCCAAGGTCGCCGCTCGCCTAGGGCGCTGGACAGGACTGCTCCGAGTGCTGTCCTACAGGGGTCGAGCGCTAGTCATAAACCAGCTGGTGGCCGCAATGCTGTGGTACCGGCTGGTCACTTTGACCCCTCCCCCTGCGTTTGTCGCCAAGATACAGAAGAAGCTGGTGGACTTCTTCTGGAACAACAGGAAGCACTGGGTCTCTGTCGCGGTCTTGAGTCTCCCGCTTGAGGAGGGCGGTCAGTCGTTGGTGTGCGTCAGCGCCCAGCTCGCGACTTTCCGTCTTCAGACCCTGCAGAGATACCTTTACGTCGAGCCCCCTCCTAGGTGGTGTGCTCTGGCGAGGTATTTCTTCCGCCAGCAGCTCGACCTCAATTATGACACGCAGCTCCTGTTTGTGAACTTGGGGGGTGCCAGGACCGCCCTCCGGGAGCTGCCTGTCTTTTACAGGGAACTCATCAGGGTCTGGAACAAAGTCTCCACCAAGCGCAGCTCTCCGCCGGCTGGAGTGGCGGCCGTCCTGCAGGAACCGCTGCTCGGGAATCCGTACCTCCACGGCCGAGGCTTCATGTGGCGGTCGGAAGAGAGGGCTGTGGCTGGTGAGGTGACCAGGGTCAGGGACCTGCTCGATGGCGGAGGAGCGGGCTGGATGGCGCCAGTCATGCTGGCGCGGCGCCTAAATTCTGCCAACGTCCGCCGCGCGGCCGATGCCATCGAGTCGCTAAAAACAGCTCTGGGCCCTGACTCCGTTAGGTGTATCGAGGAGGCTCAAGCACGTGGGGAGATCCCGTCCGAACTGACCCCCGTCCGGACGGAATTCCTCATCGGCGCCAAACCCCGGAACCTCCCTCGGGGACCGGCGCCTCACAACTTGAGCCGCCTCGGGGAAATCCCCTCCGTGCCTTTCAGTTCCGCGCGGAGGGGTTTCCTGTACGGGCTGCTCCTGCACACCCTCAACTTTGCCATCCTCGCCGGCCGTCCGGACACGCCATGGCGTACCATCTTGCCGTCCGGAGGAGGCGGGGGTCCCCGATGGAGGGCACTCTACGCAGGGGTCCTCCCACTATTCATCGGGGACTTGGCCTGGAGGGTGGTGCACGGAGCAGTGCCGTGCAACAAATTTTTAAGCCGGTTCACGGACTCCCAAGCCGCCTGCAATTTCTGCGGTCTGGAGGAGTCCGTGTTCCATGTTTTTATTGAATGCACAAGGTTGCAGCCCCTGTTCCACTATTTGAAGGGGCTGCTCCTGAAATTCTGGCTGCACTTCAGTCCCACTCTCCTGATCTTTGGGCACCCTGTGCGGAGGGGAGCGGGTAGGTCCGAGGGCCTCCTCGTAGGACTGCTCCTGGGCACGGCCAAGGGTGCCATCAGCCGGTCCAGGCAGCGGGCGGTCGAGGGGGTCGTTCAACCTGACTGCCTGCCTCTCTTCCGCTCTTACATCCGATCCAGGGTGTCCTTGGAGATGGAGCACGCGGTGTCCACCGGTACGCTCGCGGCCTTCCGCGAGAGGTGGGCACCGGAGGGACTGGAGTGCATCATCACGCCCGGCAACCAAATTTTAATTTGATTTTACGTTTTAAAGTTTAATTTGTTTTAATTGCCGGTGTTTTTAGTGTCCCCCTCTCCTTTTATAGGGGGCACTGGAAAAATTTGATTTTAGCGCCAAAAAAAAAAAAAAAAAAAAAAAAAAAAAAAAAAAAAAAAAAAAAAAAAAAAAAAAAAAAGGGGGAAAAAAAAAAAATGGGCCTTGTAAATGTCTGGAGTGTCACCCAGGTCGGGTGGCACCGTTTAATGTTTTATGTTTTCACAGATAAACTCAAAAGAGTTTCATGTACAAGGACCAATGGTAGAGCAGTGGAGGCGTGTCCTGCTCAGTTGGAGCTGTGAGCAGTGAGGGAAGCAGCTAGCAACTTGAGCTCCTGCCTGGAGAGCCCTGAGACCAGCCCAGGAGGAGAAGGAAGGAAGGGGCTTCACCATCACTCTAACCAGAGGGAGAGGAGGAGAACAGAAAACTTTTTCATCAACTTTACCATTTCTGCAAGGAGTTGGAGAGAGGGGGAAAAACCACAACAACCATCCAGTGTGGAAGGAGGGAGACTCAACATTTCTACAGGTGGGTGTGGGTGCATTTCCCCAAACAGACTTTGTTGTATCGGTGGGGGGAGGAAAGAAGAGCACTGAGGGCCGGAACATCGCGGGGGGTGTGTGTGTGTGTGTGGTAGTGTGCGTGGGGGCTGTGCTTACAACTGGGCCCCCCCCACAATTGGAACCCCCCCCACCCCCCCCACATTTGCCTAGCCTGGGATAGCTGGAGCTACCAGGCTGAAGAGTCATTAATCACCCTATTGAGGATCGTTAGGAGTGCCTGGTGGCTCCAGCTACCCCAGGTGAAGACATCTTCTCCCCCCACCTGAAGACCACCCCAAAGACTTTTGTGTTTTGCCATCTGGGGAGTGCACCCACCCACAGCTGCGAGGGGAGACCTGCCCTCGCAGCCCCCCCCCCTTCCCACCCCCCTCTCTCTTTCTCTGCTACTCTGTTTCTCCCCTCTCTCTCTGAGGCCTCTTCCTTCCAAATTTACAAAAAAACAAAAACAATTAAGACAACTGAGCAGAGGGAGCAAGGCCTCTCCCCAATTGTCAACGAGGGGAGAGGTGCCTCGTTAAGGGCTCCTCTGCTCAGTTAAATACACGAGGCCATTAAAGACCATTAAGGCCTGTGACTTTGGGGTGGGTGTAGCCCTTAAAGGGACCCCGTGATGGCGACCCCAACCACGCCGGTGGCAGGGCCAGCAAGGACGTATGCGCAGGTGGCAACCGCTTCCACAGCACCTCCTGCGCCACCCGCTGCCCTGCCACCATTTACACTTATAACAAAAAAACACGGGGTCAAGAGCTACACTCACCCCACAATGAGCATCGAGGAGTGCGTGCGGGCGATGGCTGGGGTAGTCGGCCCCTCGGCCATTGTCGCAGCCTCCAAGATGTCTGGGAAGGCTGTTTTCTTCCTGGGGTCGGAGCGGGCGGTGTCCCTGGCCCTCGAAAAGGGGCTCACGGTGGGCGGGACGTTCCTGCCGGTGGATCCTCTCGAAGCCACCGCGCAGAGGGTCATCGTGTCGAACGTCCCGCCCTTTGTTCCCGCTGGGCTCCTCCTCCCTCACCTACAACAACTGGGGGAGGTAAGGTCAGGGATCAACCCCATACCGCTCGGCCTCAGGGAGAACAGCCTGCGCCACGTGTTCTCCTTCCGCCGCCAGCTCTTTGTCCGGCTGGCGCGGGAGGACATGACAGAAGGGCACTTTAATGTGGTGCACGAGGGGACTGCCTACCGCGTCTTCTGGACGTCGGACGGCGTGCGGTGCCATGCCTGCAGGGAGGTGGGGCATGTTCGCAAGAACTGCCCCGCCTCCAAGGCCGCCAAACCACCGAAGGCGGCCAAGGCTGGCGCTGCCGCCACCCCTCCCCCTAGTTGCGTCCGCGTGCCGGGAGCCATGGGTGCGCGGGCATCGTCGGAGGCCTTTGTTTTCAGGGCCTCCGGCGGGGGGGAGGGAGAGCGTCCGACCGGAAAGAAGGCGCGGAAGAAGACAAAACATCAAGAGGCGGGTCCCCTCGGTGCGCCGGATAATTTGACCACCGCGCTCAGCCCAACCCCGTCACCGGCGAGCGCGGGGTGCCCCGAGCCCGTGCCCGAGCCCTTGAACAACACCACAGAGGGGCCCGGGCGCGGGCAAGAAAAGGAAAAGGGGGGGGCGGAGCGGGAGGCCTCGGCAGACATGGAGGTCTCCCTGACTCCGCGCACCCCCAGGAACAAAAAGAGGCACCGCCCCAATGACGCGGAGGGGGAACAATATCCCTCCGCGGAGGAGTCGGTGCCCGCCGCGTGTCCCGCGTCCCCCACCAGCGCCCCCAAATTGCGCTGCAGGCGCGAGGAGTCTTTCCCCGGGGAGGGTGAGACAGTTGAGGCTGCCCAGCCTCTGCCTCCCGGGGATGGAGTGGAAGATCTGCCTGTCGTGGGGGGCGTGGGGACCGCGGAGGAATGCGTAGCCGCCGGGCCGGGCGTCCCGGGGACTGAGGCGGGCGAGGCCGAAAAGGCCGAACCTGAGCCCGCCCAGCTATTATCCAACTTCCCCCGGGAGTCGCTCGACCCGGCAGAAAAACAATTAAATAATTATGACACTGTAGGTGCTGGGCCGGGGGGTGGCAGCGGGGAGGGGGAGGAACACCCACCCTCGCCCCTTACTTTGGAGCTGGAGCACTTGGAGGGCCTGGGGATTTCCTATGGCCGGGTCTCTCCTTGTTCTCCGGTTCCTGGGGCGGAGGGGGAACCCCTTCCGCTGTCATTTCCCGACCCGGCACCATTTTTAAAAGAGCCCAGTGGGGACTCCTCTGCCGACGATCCTGGGGGTGGGATCGGGGCAGTGCCAGGGCCGGTTGGAGCGGCCGGTTCATTTGCCGTACCTTGTGCGGTCGATGGGCCGGCTGCTGGCGGCCACCTCCCGGAGGAGGACGGGGACTCGGTGGGGGACGCGGGTGAAGACCTAGAGACCACCGCCAGGGAGGCGGTGGATCTGCTCGCGGCCGCCGCTGAGGCCCTCCTCGTTCCTGCAAAGGAACTCCGGGACTTTTTGGCCCAGAGCCGGGGTCGCCGCGACCAAGCCCGACTGGCCCTGGAAAAATGGTCCGAGCCGGAGCTGATCAAGGGGTCCGTCCGCGCCGCCGTTAAAACCTTGGCCGCGGGCGGGCCCTTGACAAAGGAGCAGCACCTTGAGCTGCGCGAGCTCGAGGGACTCCTCGCTGGGCTGCGGAGGGAGCGGAGTTCAACAAAAGACTCCGCTCCCTCCCCCACAATAGGTTAAGGTAGAGGTTGCACTATGCTTTTGTCATGAAGATAACCATAGCCAGCCTCAACATCAACGGCGGCAGAGGGGCACGCCGTAGATTTGACAATTTTTCGCTCCTGCGGGAGGGGAAATATGCGGTGTGCTTCCTGCAAGAAACCCACACCGTTCCGGGAGACGAAGCCACGTGGCTCCTGGAATGGCAAGGAGAGGTCCGCATGAGCCACCTCACCGCCATTTCTAGTGGGGTGGCCATCTTGCTGGGCCCGCATTTTCAGCCGGAGATCTTGGGGGTCGAGGAGCCCGTGCCAGGCCGCTTGCTGCACGTAACGGTTCGCCTGGGGGACGTGCCGCTCCATCTCGTGAACGTGTACGCCCCTCATCCCGGCCCGCAGCAGACGCGCTTCTTTGAAGAGGTGTCCGCTCTTCTTGGCTCCGTCGACGTCGGCGACTGCATTGTCCTCGGGGGGGATTTTAACTGCACCCTCGAGGCGAGGGACCGCTCCGGTGCCCCGCAGTGCATGACGGCGATGGAGAAGTTGAGGGACCTGGTCGGGTCCTTCGACTTGGTGGACGTCTGGCGAAATCTCCACCCCGACTCCAGCGCCTTTACTTGGGTGAGGCCTGGAGTTGGATGGTCTAGAGTCGACCGCCTTTACGTGTCTCGGGCGTACGTTTCCTGCGTCCCGGCGGCCTCCATGCGGCCGGTGCCGTGCTCGGACCACCACCTGGTGTGGGCGGAGCTCGCTTCGCTCCGCGCGAGGGCGGGGTCCGCGTACTGGCACTTTAACAACCGGCTGCTGGAGGACGTGCGGTTCCAGGACTCGTTCCGTCGATTCTGGTCCGACTGGAGAAGGAAGCAGGGGGGCTTCCCCTCCTTGAGGCTATGGTGGGACGTGGGCAAGGCTCACGTCCGCGTCTTCTGTCAAGAGTACGCGAGGGGGTCGACCAAGAGGCGGGCGGCCAGAGTCGGGCGCCTAGAAAAAGAGGTGCTCGACCTGGAAGCCCGTCTCGGTCAAGTCGTCCAGGACCCGGCCCTGCGGACGGTGTACGAAGCGAAGAAGGCCGCGCTGAAGGACCTGCAGCTCGTCGGGTCCCGAGGCGCGTTCGTGAGGTCGCGGATCCGGTTCCTGCGGGATCTGGACCGCGGCTCCCCCTTCTTCTACTCGCTGGAAAAAAGGCAGAGTGTCCGTAAGCAGCTCTTGACGCTGCTGGCCGACGACGGCTCTCTCGTCTCGGATCCGGAGGGCGTCAACAACAGGGTCCGTGAATATTACGGGGCTCTGTTCTCTCCGGATCTGTCCAGCGAGGAAGCGCGTAGAGTTTTGTGGGAGGACCTGCCGAAGGTCGGCCCGGAGGGCGCCGAAAATCTGGAAGCTCCGCTAAGCCTGGCGGAGCTGACCGGTGCCCTCGCCCGGCTCTCGAGGGGAAAATCCCCGGGGCTGGACGGGCTGACCGTGGAGTTCCACAGGGCGTTCTGGGACGTCCTGGGGGGCGACTACGCGCGGGTCCTGGGGGAAAGTCTGGCGACCGGGGAGATGCCCCTCTCTTGGCGCAGGGCAGTCATCGTCCTGCTGCCTAAGAAGGGCGATCTCCGCCTCCTTAAGAACTGGCGCCCGGTCTCCCTCCTCAGCACGGACTACAAAATCTTCGCCAGGGCGATGTCTGCTCGCCTTGGTGCCGTGCTGGACCACATGATCCACCCCGACCAGTCATACACGGTCCCGGGCCGGACAATCCACGACAACATCCATCTGGTCCGGGACCTCATCCATTGCTCCCAGGAGGCTGGTCTGTCGGTCGCCTTCCTATCCCTCGACCAAGAGAAGGCGTTCGACAGGGTGGATCACGACTATCTGCTCGGAACTCTGCGCGCTTTCGGGTTCGGGACGCATTTCGTCGCCCGGATCCGACTTTTGTACGCCGCCGCGGAGTGTCTGATTAAGGTTAACGGGTCCTTGACGGCGCCCCTTCGCTTTAGGAGAGGGGTGCGCCAGGGATGCCCCATGTCCGGCCAGTTATACGCCGTTTGCGTGGAGCCTTTCCTGCGCCTCTTGCGGACGAGGTTGACGGGACTGGCTCTGCAAGGGCCGGGCGTGGAGGTCGTCCTCTCGGCTTACGCCGATGACGTGCTCCTCGCGGTAGAGGATCCCGCTGACCTGCGGAGGATGCGTGAGTGCCAGGAGATTTACTCGGCCGCGTCCTCCGCCAGGATCAACTGGGAGAAATGTTCCGGACTCCTGGTGGGTCAGTGGCGGGTGGACTCCCTGCCGGAGGAGCTCAGGCCTTTTGCCTGGAGCACGACCCATCTCCTCTATCTGGGAGTCTACCTTAGCCCCGACGAGGAAGCCTGGCCGGCGAACTGGCAGGAGCTGGAGGCCAAGGTCGCCGCTCGCCTAGGGCGCTGGACAGGACTGCTCCGAGTGCTGTCCTACAGGGGTCGAGCGCTAGTCATAAACCAGCTGGTGGCCGCAATGCTGTGGTACCGGCTGGTCACTTTGACCCCTCCCCCTGCGTTTGTCGCCAAGATACAGAAGAAGCTGGTGGACTTCTTCTGGAACAACAGGAAGCACTGGGTCTCTGTCGCGGTCTTGAGTCTCCCGCTTGAGGAGGGCGGTCAGTCGTTGGTGTGCGTCAGCGCCCAGCTCGCGACTTTCCGTCTTCAGACCCTGCAGAGATACCTTTACGTCGAGCCCCCTCCTAGGTGGTGTGCTCTGGCGAGGTATTTCTTCCGCCAGCAGCTCGACCTCAATTATGACACGCAGCTCCTGTTTGTGAACTTGGGGGGTGCCAGGACCGCCCTCCGGGAGCTGCCTGTCTTTTACAGGGAACTCATCAGGGTCTGGAACAAAGTCTCCACCAAGCGCAGCTCTCCGCCGGCTGGAGTGGCGGCCGTCCTGCAGGAACCGCTGCTCGGGAATCCGTACCTCCACGGCCGAGGCTTCATGTGGCGGTCGGAAGAGAGGGCTGTGGCTGGTGAGGTGACCAGGGTCAGGGACCTGCTCGATGGCGGAGGAGCGGGCTGGATGGCGCCAGTCACGCTGGCGCGGCGCCTAAATTCTGCCAACGTCCGCCGCGCGGCCGATGCCATCGAGTCGCTAAAAACAGCTCTGGGCCCTGACTCCGTTAGGTGTATCGAGGAGGCTCAAGCACGTGGGGAGATCCCGTCCGAACTGACCCCCGTCCGGACGGAATTCCTCATCGGCGCCAAACCCCGGAACCTCCCTCGGGGGCCGGCGCCTCACAACTTGAGCCGCCTCGGGGAAATCCCCTCCGTGCCTTTCAGTTCCGCGCGGAGGGGTTTCCTGTACGGGCTGCTCCTGCACACCCTCAACTTTGCCATCCTCGCCGGCCGTCCGGACACGCCATGGCGTACCATCTTGCCGTCCGGAGGAGGCGGGGGTCCCCGATGGAGGGCCCTCTACGCAGGGGTCCTCCCACTATTCATCGGGGACTTGGCCTGGAGGGTGGTGCACGGAGCAGTGCCGTGCAACAAATTTTTAAGCCGGTTCACGGACTCCCAGGCCGCCTGCAATTTCTGCGGTCTGGAGGAGTCCGTGTTCCATGTTTTTATGGAATGCACGAGGTTGCAGCCCCTGTTTTATTATTTGAAGGGGCTGCTCCTGAAATTCTGGCTGCACTTCAGTCCCACTCTCCTGATCTTTGGGCACCCTGTGCGGAGGGGAGCGGGTAGGTCCGAAGGCCTCCTCGTAGGACTGCTCCTGGGCACGGCCAAGGGTGCCATCAGCCGGTCCAGGCAGCGGGCGGTCGAGGGGGTCGTTCAACCTGACTGCCTGCCTCTCTTCCGCTCTTACATCCGGTCCAGGGTGTCCTTGGAGATGGAGCACGCGGTGTCCACCGGTACGCTCGCGGCCTTCCGCGAGAGGTGGGCACCGGAGGGACTGGAGTGCATCATCACGCCCGGCAACCAAATTTTAATTTGATTTTACGTTTTAAAGTTTAACTTGTTTTAATTGCCGGTGTTTTTAGTGTCCCCCTCTCCTTTTATAGGGGGCACTGGAAAAATTTGATTTTAGAGCCCCCCCAAAAAAAAAAAAAAAAAAAAAAAAAAAAAAAAAAAAAAAAAAAAAAAAAACCAAAAAAAAAAAAAGGGGGCCTTGAAAATGTCTGCTGTGTCACCCAGGTCGGGTGGCACAGTTTAATGTTGTTTATGTTTTGCAGGTAGACTCCTAAAAGAGTTTCATGTACAAGGACCAATGGTAGAGCAGTGGAGGCGTGTCCTGCTCAGTTGGAGCTGTGAGCAGTGAGGGAAGCAGCTAGCAACTTGAGCTCCTGCCTGGAGAGCCCTGAGACCAGCCCAGGAGGAGAAGGAAGGAAGGGGCTTCACCATCACTCTAACCAGAGGGAGAGGAGGAGAACAGAAAACTTTTTCATCAACTTTACCATTTCTGCAAGGAGTTGGAGAGAGGGGGAAAAACCACAACAACCATCCAGTGTGGAAGGAGGGAGACTCAACATTTCTACAGGTGGGTGTGGGTGCATTTCCCCAAACAGACTTTGTTGTATCGGTGGGGGGAGGAAAGAAGAGCACTGAGGGCCGGAACATCGCGGGGGGTGTGTGTGTGTGTGTGGTAGTGTGCGTGGGGGCTGTGCTTACAACTGGGCCCCCCCCACAATTGGAACCCCCCCCACCCCCCCCACATTTGCCTAGCCTGGGATAGCTGGAGCTACCAGGCTGAAGAGTCATTAATCACCCTATTGAGGATCGTTAGGAGTGCCTGGTGGCTCCAGCTACCCCAGGTGAAGACATCTTCTCCCCCCACCTGAAGACCACCCCAAAGACTTTTGTGTTTTGCCATCTGGGGAGTGCACCCACCCACAGCTGCGAGGGGAGACCTGCCCTCGCAGCCCCCCCCCCTTCCCACCCCCCTCTCTCTTTCTCTGCTACTCTGTTTCTCCCCTCTCTCTCTGAGGCCTCTTCCTTCCAAATTTACAAAAAAACAAAAACAATTAAGACAACTGAGCAGAGGGAGCAAGGCCTCTCCCCAATTGTCAACGAGGGGAGAGGTGCCTCGTTAAGGGCTCCTCTGCTCAGTTAAATACACGAGGCCATTAAAGACCATTAAGGCCTGTGACTTTGGGGTGGGTGTAGCCCTTAAAGGGACCCCGTGATGGCGACCCCAACCACGCCGGTGGCAGGGCCAGCAAGGACGTATGCGCAGGTGGCAACCGCTTCCACAGCACCTCCTGCGCCACCCGCTGCCCTGCCACCATTTACACTTATAACAAAAAAACACGGGGTCAAGAGCTACACTCACCCCACAATGAGCATCGAGGAGTGCGTGCGGGCGATGGCTGGGGTAGTCGGCCCCTCGGCCATTGTCGCAGCCTCCAAGATGTCTGGGAAGGCTGTTTTCTTCCTGGGGTCGGAGCGGGCGGTGTCCCTGGCCCTCGAAAAGGGGCTCACGGTGGGCGGGACGTTCCTGCCGGTGGATCCTCTCGAAGCCACCGCGCAGAGGGTCATCGTGTCGAACGTCCCGCCCTTTGTTCCCGCTGGGCTCCTCCTCCCTCACCTACAACAACTGGGGGAGGTAAGGTCAGGGATCAACCCCATACCGCTCGGCCTCAGGGAGAACAGCCTGCGCCACGTGTTCTCCTTCCGCCGCCAGCTCTTTGTCCGGCTGGCGCGGGAGGACATGACAGAAGGGCACTTTAATGTGGTGCACGAGGGGACTGCCTACCGCGTCTTCTGGACGTCGGACGGCGTGCGGTGCCATGCCTGCAGGGAGGTGGGGCATGTTCGCAAGAACTGCCCCGCCTCCAAGGCCGCCAAACCACCGAAGGCGGCCAAGGCTGGCGCTGCCGCCACCCCTCCCCCTAGTTGCGTCCGCGTGCCGGGAGCCATGGGTGCGCGGGCATCGTCGGAGGCCTTTGTTTTCAGGGCCTCCGGCGGGGGGGAGGGAGAGCGTCCGACCGGAAAGAAGGCGCGGAAGAAGACAAAACATCAAGAGGCGGGTCCCCTCGGTGCGCCGGATAATTTGACCACCGCGCTCAGCCCAACCCCGTCACCGGCGAGCGCGGGGTGCCCCGAGCCCGTGCCCGAGCCCTTGAACAACACCACAGAGGGGCCCGGGCGCGGGCAAGAAAAGGAAAAGGGGGGGGCGGAGCGGGAGGCCTCGGCAGACATGGAGGTCTCCCTGACTCCGCGCACCCCCAGGAACAAAAAGAGGCACCGCCCCAATGACGCGGAGGGGGAACAATATCCCTCCGCGGAGGAGTCGGTGCCCGCCGCGTGTCCCGCGTCCCCCACCAGCGCCCCCAAATTGCGCTGCAGGCGCGAGGAGTCTTTCCCCGGGGAGGGTGAGACAGTTGAGGCTGCCCAGCCTCTGCCTCCCGGGGATGGAGTGGAAGATCTGCCTGTCGTGGGGGGCGTGGGGACCGCGGAGGAATGCGTAGCCGCCGGGCCGGGCGTCCCGGGGACTGAGGCGGGCGAGGCCGAAAAGGCCGAACCTGAGCCCGCCCAGCTATTATCCAACTTCCCCCGGGAGTCGCTCGACCCGGCAGAAAAACAATTAAATAATTATGACACTGTAGGTGCTGGGCCGGGGGGTGGCAGCGGGGAGGGGGAGGAACACCCACCCTCGCCCCTTACTTTGGAGCTGGAGCACTTGGAGGGCCTGGGGATTTCCTATGGCCGGGTCTCTCCTTGTTCTCCGGTTCCTGGGGCGGAGGGGGAACCCCTTCCGCTGTCATTTCCCGACCCAGCACCATTTTTAAAAGAGCCCAGTGGGGACTCCTCTGCCGACGATCCTGGGGGTGGGATCGGGGCAGTGCCAGGGCCGGTTGGAGCGGCCGGTTCATTTGCCGTACCTTGTGCGGTCGATGGGCCGGCTGCTGGCGGCCACCTCCCGGAGGAGGACGGGGACTCGGTGGGGGACGCGGGTGAAGACCTAGAGACCACCGCCAGGGAGGCGGTGGATCTGCTCGCGGCCGCCGCTGAGGCCCTCCTCGTTCCTGCAAAGGAACTCCGGGACTTTTTGGCCCAGAGCCGGGGTCGCCGCGACCAAGCCCGACTGGCCCTGGAAAAATGGTCCGAGCCGGAGCTGATCAAGGGGTCCGTCCGCGCCGCCGTTAAAACCTTGGCCGCGGGCGGGCCCTTGACAAAGGAGCAGCACCTTGAGCTGCGCGAGCTCGAGGGACTCCTCGCTGGGCTGCGGAGGGAGCGGAGTTCAACAAAAGACTCCGCTCCCTCCCCCACAATAGGTTAAGGTAGAGGTTGCACTATGCTTTTGTCATGAAGATAACCATAGCCAGCCTCAACATCAACGGCGGCAGAGGGGCACGCCGTAGATTTGACAATTTTTCGCTCCTGCGGGAGGGGAAATATGCGGTGTGCTTCCTGCAAGAAACCCACACCGTTCCGGGAGACGAAGCCACGTGGCTCCTGGAATGGCAAGGAGAGGTCCGCATGAGCCACCTCACCGCCATTTCTAGTGGGGTGGCCATCTTGCTGGGCCCGCATTTTCAGCCGGAGATCTTGGGGGTCGAGGAGCCCGTGCCAGGCCGCTTGCTGCACGTAACGGTTCGCCTGGGGGACGTGCCGCTCCATCTCGTGAACGTGTACGCCCCTCATCCCGGCCCGCAGCAAACGCGCTTCTTTGAAGAGGTGTCCGCTCTTCTTGGCTCCGTCGACGTCGGCGACTGCATTGTCCTCGGGGGGGATTTTAACTGCACCCTCGAGGCGAGGGACCGCTCCGGTGCCCCGCAGTGCATGACGGCGATGGAGAAGTTGAGGGACCTGGTCGGGTCCTTCGACTTGGTGGACGTCTGGCGAAATCTCCACCCCGACTCCAGCGCCTTTACTTGGGTGAGGCCTGGAGTTGGATGGTCTAGAGTCGACCGCCTTTACGTGTCTCGGGCGTACGTTTCCTGCGTCCCGGCGGCCTCCATGCGGCCGGTGCCGTGTTCGGACCACCACCTGGTGTGGGCGGAGCTCGCTTCGCTCCGCGCGAGGACGGGGTCCGCGTACTGGCACTTTAACAACCGGCTGCTGGAGGACGTGCGGTTCCAGGACTCGTTCCGTCGATTCTGGTCCGACTGGAGAAGGAAGCAGGGGGGCTTCCCCTCCTTGAGGCTATGGTGGGACGTGGGCAAGGCTCACGTCCGCGTCTTCTGTCAAGAGTACGCGAGGGGGTCGACCAAGAGGCGGGCGGCCAGAGTCGGGCGCCTAGAAAAAGAGGTGCTCGACCTGGAAGCCCGTCTCGGTCAAGTCGTCCAGGACCCGGCCCTGCGGACGGTGTACGAAGCGAAGAAGGCCGCGCTGAAGGACCTGCAGCTCGTCGGGTCCCGAGGCGCGTTCGTGAGGTCGCGGATCCGGTTCCTGCGGGATCTGGACCGCGGCTCCCCCTTCTTCTACTCGCTGGAAAAAAGGCAGAGTGTCCGTAAGCAGCTCTTGACGCTGCTGGCCGACGACGGCTCTCTCGTCTCGGATCCGGAGGGCGTCAACAACAGGGTCCGTGAATATTACGGGGCTCTGTTCTCTCCGGATCCGTCCAGCGAGGAAGCGCGTAGAGTTTTGTGGGAGGACCTGCCGAAGGTCAGCCCGGAGGGCGCCGAAAATCTGGAAGCTCCGCTAAGCCTGGCGGAGCTGACCGGTGCCCTCGCCCGGCTCTCGAGGGGAAAATCCCCGGGGCTGGACGGGCTGACCGTGGAGTTCCACAGGGCGTTCTGGGACGTCCTGGGGAGCGACTACGCGCGGGTCCTGGGGGAAAGTCTGGCGACCGGGGAGATGCCCCTCTCTTGGCGCAGGGCAGTCATCGTCCTGCTGCCTAAGAAGGGCGATCTCCGCCTCCTTAAGAACTGGCGCCCGGTCTCCCTCCTCAGCACGGACTACAAAATCTTCGCCAGGGCGATGTCTGCTCGCCTTGGTGCCGTGCTGGACCACATGATCCACCCCGACCAGTCATACACGGTCCCGGGCCGGACGATCCACGATAACATCCATCTGGTCCGGGACCTCATCCATTGTTCCCAGGAGGCTGGTCTGTCGGTCGCCTTCCTATCCCTCGACCAAGAGAAGGCGTTCGACAGGGTGGATCACGACTATCTGCTCGGAACTCTGCGCGCTTTCGGGTTCGGGACGCATTTCGTCGCCCGGATCCGACTTTTGTACGCCGCCGCGGAGTGTCTGATTAAGGTTAACGGGTCCTTGACGGCGCCCCTTCGCTTTAGGAGAGGGGTGCGCCAGGGATGCCCCATGTCCGGCCAGTTATACGCCGTTTGCGTGGAGCCTTTCCTGCGCCTCTTGCGGACGAGGTTGACGGGACTGGCTCTGCAAGGGCCGGGCGTGGAGGTCGTCCTCTCGGCTTACGCCGATGACGTGCTCCTCGCGGTAGAGGATCCCGCTGACCTGCGGAGGATGCGTGAGTGCCAGGAGATTTACTCGGCCGCGTCCTCCGCCAGGATCAACTGGGAGAAATGTTCCGGACTCCTGGTGGGTCAGTGGCGGGTGGACTCCCTGCCGGAAGAGCTCAGGCCTTTTGCCTGGAGCACGACCCATCTCCTCTATCTGGGAGTCTACCTTAGCCCCGACGAGGGAGCCTGGCCGGCGAACTGGCAGGAGCTGGAGGCCAAGGTCGCCGCTCGCCTAGGGCGCTGGACAGGACTGCTCCGAGTGCTGTCCTACAGGGGTCGAGCGCTAGTCATAAACCAGCTGGTGGCCGCAATGCTGTGGTACCGGCTGGTCACTTTGACCCCTCCCCCTGCGTTTGTCGCCAAGATACAGAAGAAGCTGGTGGACTTCTTCTGGAACAACAGGAAGCACTGGGTCTCTGCCGCGGTCTTGAGTCTCCCGCTTGAGGAGGGCGGTCAGTCGTTGGTGTGCGTCAGCGCCCAGCTCGCGACTTTCCGTCTTCAGACCCTGCAGAGATACCTTTACGTCGAGCCCCCTCCTAGGTGGTGTGCTCTGGCGAGGTATTTCTTCCGCCAGCAGCTCGACCTCAATTATGACACGCAGCTCCTGTTTGTGAACTTGGGGGGTGCCAGGACCGCCCTCCGGGAGCTGCCTGTCTTTTACAGGGAACTCATCAGGGTCTGGAACAAAGTCTCCACCAAGCGCAGCTCTCCGCCGGCTGGAGTGGCGGCCGTCCTGCAGGAGCCGCTGCTCGGGAATCCGTACCTCCACGGCCGAGGCTTTATGTGGCGGTCGGAAGAGAGGGCTGTGGCTGGTGAGGTGACCAGGGTCAGGGACCTGCTCGATGGCGGAGGAGCGGGCTGGATGGCGCCAGTCACGCTGGCGCGGCGCCTAAATTCTGCCAACGTCCGCCACGCGGCCGATGCCATCGAGTCGCTAAAAACAGCTCTGGGCCCTGACTCCGTTAGGTGTATCGAGGAGGCTCAGGCACGTGGGGAGATCCCGTCCGAACTGACCCCCGTCCGGACGGAATTCCTCATCGGCGCCAAACCCCGGAACCTCCCTCGGGGGCCGGCGCCTCACAACTTGAGCCGCCTCGGGGAAATCCCCTCCGTGCCTTTCAGTTCCGCGCGGAGGGGTTTCCTGTACGGGCTGCTCCTGCACACCCTCAACTTTGCCATCCTCGCCGGCCGTCCGGACACGCCATGGCGTACCATCTTGCCGTCCGGAGGAGGCGGGGGTCCCCGATGGAGGGCACTCTACGCAGGGGTCCTCCCACTATTCATCGGGGACTTGGCCTGGAGGGTGGTGCACGGAGCAGTGCCGTGCAACAAATTTTTAAGCCGGTTCACGGACTCCCAGGCCGCCTGCAATTTCTGCGGTCTGGAGGAGTCCGTGTTCCATGTTTTTATGGAGTGCACAAGGTTGCAGCCCCTGTTCCACTATTTGAAGGGGCTGCTCCTGAAATTCTGGCTGCACTTCAGTCCCACTCTCCTGATCTTTGGGCACCCTGTGCGGAGGGGAGCGGGTAGGTCTGAAGGCCTCCTCGTAGGACTGCTCCTGGGCACGGCCAAGGGTGCCATCAGCCGGTCCAGGCAGCGGGCGGTCGAGGGGGTCGTTCAACCTGACTGCCTGCCTCTCTTCCGCTCTTACATCCGGTCCAGGGTGTCCTTGGAGATGGAGCACGCGGTGTCCACCGGTACGCTCGCGGCCTTCCGCGAGAGGTGGGCACCGGAGGGACTGGAGTGCATCATCACGCCCGGCAACCAAATTTTAATTTGATTTTACGTTTTAAAGTTTAATTTGTTTTAATTGCCGGTGTTTTTAGTGTCCCCCTCTCCTTTTATAGGGGGCACTGGAAAAATTTGATTTTAGCGCAAAAAAAAAAAAAAAAAAAAAAAAAAAAAAAAAAAAAAAACCAAAAAAAAAACCAAAAAAAAAGGGGCTTGAAAATGTCTGCTGTGTCACCCAGGTCGGGTGGCACAGTTTAATGTTGTTTATGTTTTGCAGGTAGACTCCTAAAAAGAGTTTCATGTACAAGGACAAATGGTAGAGCAGTGGAGGCGTGTCCTGCTCAGTTGGAGCTGTGAGCAGTGAGGGAAGCAGCTAGCAACTTGAGCTCCTGCCTGGAGAGCCCTGAGACCAGCCCAGGAGGAGAAGGAAGGAAGGGGCTTCACCATCACTCTAACCAGAGGGAGAGGAGGAGAACAGAAAACTTTTTCATCAACTTTACCATTTCTGCAAGGAGTTGGAGAGAGGGGGAAAAACCACAACAACCATCCAGTGTGGAAGGAGGGAGACTCTACATTCTACAGGTGGGTGTGGGTGCATTTCCCCAAACAGACTTTGTTGTATCGGTGGGGGGAGGAAAGAAGACCACTGAGGGCCGGAACATCGCGGGGGGTGTGTGTGTGTGTGGTAGTGTGCGTGGGGGCCGTGCTTACAACTAGGCCCCCCCCCACAATTGGAACCCCCCCCACCCCCCACATTTGCCTAGCCTGGGATAGCTGGAGCTACCAGGCTGAAGATTGTTATTAATCACCCAATTAAAGATCGTTAGGAGTGCCTGGTGGCTCCAGCTACCCCAGGTGAAGACATCTTCTCCCCCCACCTGAAGACCACCTCAAAGACTTTTGTGTTTTGCCATCTGGGGAGTGCACCCACCCACAGCTGCGAGGAGAGACCTGCCCTCGCAGCCCCCCCCCCCTTCCCACCCCCCTCTCTCTTTCTCTGCTACTCTGTTTCTCCCCTCTCTCTCTGAGAACCCTTTCCTTCCAAATTTAAAAAAAAAACAATTAAGACAACTGAGCAGAGGGAGCAAGGCCTCTCCCCAATTGTCAACGAGGGGAGAGGTGCCTCGTTAAGGGCTCCTCTGCTCAGTTAAATACACGAGGCCATTAAAGACCATTAAGGCCTGTGACTTTGGGGTGGGTGTAGCCCTTAAAGGGACCCCGTGATGGCGACCCCATCCACGCCGGTGGCAGGGCCAGCAAGGACGTATGCGCAGGTGGCAACCGCTTCCACAGCACCTCCTGCGCCACCCGCTGCCCTGCCACCATTTACACTTATAACAAAAAAACACGGGGTCAAGAGCTACACTCACCCCACAATGAGCATCGAGGAGTGCGTGCGGGCGATGGCTGGGGTAGTCGGCCCCTCGGCCATTGTCGCAGCCTCCAAGATGTCTGGGAAGGCTGTTTTCTTCCTGGGGTCGGAGCGGGCGGTGTCCCTGGCCCTCGAAAAGGGGCTCACGGTGGGCGGGACGTTCCTGCCGGTGGATCCTCTCGAGGCCACCGCGCAGAGGGTCATCGTGTCGAACGTCCCGCCCTTTGTTCCCGCTGAGCTCCTCCTCCCTCACCTACAACAACTGGGGGAGGTAAGGTCAGGGATCAACCCCATACCGCTCGGCCTCAGGGAGAACAGCCTGCGCCACGTGTTCTCATTCCGCCGCCAGCTCTTTGTCCGGCTGGCGCGGGAGGACGTGACAGAAGGGCACTTTAATGTGGTGCACGAGGGGACTGCCTACCGCGTCTTCTGGACGTCGGACGGCGTGCGGTGCCATGCCTGCAGGGAGGTGGGGCATGTTCGTAAGAACTGCCCCGCCTCCAAGGCCGCCAAACCACCGAAGGCGGCCAAGGCTGGCGCTGCCGCCACCCCTCCCCCTAGTTGCGTCCGCGTGCCGGGAGCCATGGGTGCGCGGGCATCGTCGGAGGCCTTTGTTTTCAGGGCCTCCGGCGGGGGGGAGGGAGAGCGTCCGAGCGGAAAGAAGGCGCGGAAGAAGGAGAAACATCTAGAGGCGGGTCCCCTCGGTGCGCCGGAAAGTCTGACCACCGCGCTCAGCCCAACCCAGTCACCGGCGAGCGCGGGGTGCCCCGAGCCCGTGCCCGGGCCCTTGAATACCACCACAGAGGGGCCCAGGCGCGGGCAAGAAAAGGAAAAGGGGGGGGCGGAGCGGGAGGCCTCGGCAGACATGGAGGTCTCCCTGACTCCGCGCGCCCCCAGGAACAAAAAGAGGCACCGCCCCAATGAGGCGGAGGGGGAACAACATCCCTCCGCGGAGGAGGCGGTGCCCGCCGCGTGTCCCGCGTCCCCCACCAGCGCCCCCAAATTGCGCTGCAGGCGCGAGGAGTCTTTCCCCGGGGAGGGTGAGACAGTTGAGGCTGCCCAGCCTCTGCCTCCCGGGGATGGAGTGGAAGATCTGCCTGTCGTGGGGGGCGTGGGGACCGCGGAGGAATGCGTAGCCGCCGGGCCGGGCGTCCCGGGGACTGAGGCGGGCGAGGCCGAAAAGGCCGAACCTGAGCCCGCCCAGCTATTATCCAACTTCCCCCGGGAGTCGCTCGACCCGGCAGAAATACAAACAAATAATTATGACACTGTAGATGCTGGGCCGGGGGGTGGCAGCGGGGAGGGGGAGGAACACCCACCCTCGCCCCTTACTTTGGAGCTGGAGCACTTGGAGGGCCTGGGGATTTCCTATGGCCGGGTCTCTCCTTGTTCTCCGGTTCCTGGGGCGGAGGGGGAACCCCTTCCGCTGTCATTTCCCGACCCAGCACCATTTTTAAAAGAGCCCAGTGGGGACTCCTCTGCCGACGATCCTGGGGGTGGGATCGGGGCAGTGCCAGGGCCGGTTGGAGCGGCCGGTTCATTTGCCGTACCTTGTGCGGTCGATGGGCCGGCTGCTGGCGGCCACCTCCCGGAGGAGGACGGGGACTCGGTGGGGGACGCGGGTGAAGACCTAGAGACCACCGCCAGGGAGGCGGTGGATCTGCTCGCGGCCGCCGCTGAGGCCCTCCTCGTTCCTGCAAAGGAACTCCGGGACTTTTTGGCCCAGAGCCGGGGTCGCCGCGACCAAGCCCGACTGGCCCTGGAAAAATGGTCCGAGCCGGAGCTGATCAAGGGGTCCGTCCGCGCCGCCGTTAAAACCTTGGCCGCGGGCGGGCCCTTGACAAAGGAGCAGCACCTTGAGCTGCGCGAGCTCGAGGGACTCCTCGCTGGGCTGCGGAGGGAGCGGAGTTCAACAAAAGACTCCGCTCCCTCCCCCACAATAGGTTAAGGTAGAGGTTGCACTATGCTTTTGCCATGAAGATAACCATAGCCAGCCTCAACATCAACGGCGGCAGAGGGGCACGCCGTAGATTTGACAATTTTTCGCTCCTGCGGGAGGGGAAATATGCGGTGTGCTTCCTGCAAGAAACCCACACCGTTCCGGGAGACGAAGCCACGTGGCTCCTGGAATGGCAAGGAGAGGTCCGCATGAGCCACCTCACCGCCATTTCTAGTGGGGTGGCCATCTTGCTGGGCCCGCATTTTCAGCCGGAGATCTTGGGGGTCGAGGAGCCCGTGCCAGGCCGCTTGCTGCACGTAACGGTTCGCCTGGGGGACGTGCCGCTCCATCTCGTGAACGTGTACGCCCCTCATCCCGGCCCGCAGCAAACGCGCTTCTTTGAAGAGGTGTCCGCTCTTCTTGGCTCCGTCGACGTCGGCGACTGCATTGTCCTCGGGGGGGATTTTAACTGCACCCTCGAGGCGAGGGACCGCTCCGGTGCCCCGCAGTGCATGACGGCGATGGAGAAGTTGAGGGACCTGGTCGGGTCCTTCGACTTGGTGGACGTCTGGCGAAATCTCCACCCCGACTCCAGCGCCTTTACTTGGGTGAGGCCTGGAGTTGGATGGTCTAGAGTCGACCGCCTTTACGTGTCTCGGGCGTACGTTTCCTGCGTCCCGGCGGCCTCCATGCGGCCGGTGCCGTGTTCGGACCACCACCTGGTGTGGGCGGAGCTCGCTTCGCTCCGCGCGAGGACGGGGTCCGCGTACTGGCACTTTAACAACCGGCTGCTGGAGGACGTGCGGTTCCAGGACTCGTTCCGTCGATTCTGGTCCGACTGGAGAAGGAAGCAGGGGGGCTTCCCCTCCTTGAGGCTATGGTGGGACGTGGGCAAGGCTCACGTCCGCGTCTTCTGTCAAGAGTACGCGAGGGGGTCGACCAAGAGGCGGGCGGCCAGAGTCGGGCGCCTAGAAAAAGAGGTGCTCGACCTGGAAGCCCGTCTCGGTCAAGTCGTCCAGGACCCGGCCCTGCGGACGGTGTACGAAGCGAAGAAGGCCGCGCTGAAGGACCTGCAGCTCGTCGGGTCCCGAGGCGCGTTCGTGAGGTCGCGGATCCGGTTCCTGCGGGATCTGGACCGCGGCTCCCCCTTCTTCTACTCGCTGGAAAAAAGGCAGAGTGTCCGTAAGCAGCTCTTGACGCTGCTGGCCGACGACGGCTCTCTCGTCTCGGATCCGGAGGGCGTCAACAACAGGGTCCGTGAATATTACGGGGCTCTGTTCTCTCCGGATCCGTCCAGCGAGGAAGCGCGTAGAGTTTTGTGGGAGGACCTGCCGAAGGTCAGCCCGGAGGGCGCCGAAAATCCGGAAGCTCCGCTAAGCCTGGCGGAGCTGACCGGTGCCCTCGCCCGGCTCTCGAGGGGAAAATCCCCGGGGCTGGACGGGCTGACCGTGGAGTTCCACAGGGCGTTCTGGGACGTCCTGGGGAGCGACTACGCGCGGGTCCTGGGGGAAAGTCTGGCGACCGGGGAGATGCCCCTCTCTTGGCGCAGGGCAGTCATCGTCCTGCTGCCTAAGAAGGGCGATCTCCGCCTCCTTAAGAACTGGCGCCCGGTCTCCCTCCTCAGCACGGACTACAAAATCTTCGCCAGGGCGATGTCTGCTCGCCTTGGTGCCGTGCTGGACCACATGATTCACCCCGACCAGTCATACACGGTCCCGGGCCGGACGATCCACGACAACATCCATCTGGTCCGGGACCTCATCCATTGCTCCCAGGAGGCTGGTCTGTCGGTCGCCTTCCTATCCCTCGACCAAGTGAAGGCGTTCGACAGGGTGGATCACGACTATCTGCTCGGAACTCTGCGCGCTTTCGGGTTCGGGACGCATTTCGTCGCCCGGATCCGACTTTTGTACGCCGCCGCGGAGTGTCTGATTAAGGTTAACGGGTCCTTGACGGCGCCCCTTCGCTTTAGGAGAGGGGTGCGCCAGGGATGCCCCATGTCCGGCCAGTTATACGCCGTTTGCGTGGAGCCTTTCCTGCGCCTCTTGCGGACGAGGTTGACGGGACTGGCTCTGCAAGGGCCGGGCGTGGAGGTCGTCCTCTCGGCTTACGCCGATGACGTGCTCCTCGCGGTAGAGGATCCCGCTGACCTGCGGAGGATGCGTGAGTGCCAGGAGATTTACTCGGCCGCGTCCTCCGCCAGGATCAACTGGGAGAAATGTTCCGGACTCCTGGTGGGTCAGTGGCGGGTGGACTCCCTGCCGGAGGAGCTCAGGCCTTTTGCCTGGAGCACGACCCATCTCCTCTATCTGGGAGTCTACCTTAGCCCCGACGAGGAAGCCTGGCCGGCGAACTGGCAGGAGCTGGAGGCCAAGGTCGCCGCTCGCCTAGGGCGCTGGACAGGACTGCTCCGAGTGCTGTCCTACAGGGGTCGAGCGCTAGTCATAAACCAGCTGGTGGCCGCAATGCTGTGGTACCGGCTGGTCACTTTGACCCCTCCCCCTGCGTTTGTCGCCAAGATACAGAAGAAGCTGGTGGACTTCTTCTGGAACAACAGGAAGCACTGGGTCTCTGTCGCGGTCTTGAGTCTCCCGCTTGAGGAGGGCGGTCAGTCGTTGGTGTGCGTCAGCGCCCAGCTCGCGACTTTCCGTCTTCAGACCCTGCAGAGATACCTTTACGTCGAGCCCCCTCCTAGGTGGTGTGCTCTGGCGAGGTATTTCTTCCGCCAGCAGCTCGACCTCAATTATGACACGCAGCTCCTGTTTGTGAACTTGGGGGGTGCCAGGACCGCCCTCCGGGAGCTGCCTGTCTTTTACAGGGAACTCATCAGGGTCTGGAACAAAGTCTCCACCAAGCGCAGCTCTCCGCCGGCTGGAGTGGCGGCCGTCCTGCAGGAACCGCTGCTCGGGAATCCGTACCTCCACGGCCGAGGCTTCATGTGGCGGTCGGAAGAGAGGGCTGTGGCTGGTGAGGTGACCAGGGTCAGGGACCTGCTCGATGGCGGAGGAGCGGGCTGGATGGCGCCAGTCACGCTGGCGCGGCGCCTAAATTCTGCCAACGTCCGCCGCGCGGCCGATGCCATCGAGTCGCTAAAAACAGCTCTGGGCCCTGACTCCGTTAGGTGTATCGAGGAGGCTCAAGCACGTGGGGAGATCCCGTCCGAACTGACCCCCGTCCGGACGGAATTCCTCATCGGCGCCAAACCCCGGAACCTCCCTCGGGGACCGGCGCCTCACAACTTGAGCCGCCTCGGGGAAATCCCCTCCGTGCCTTTCAGTTCCGCGCGGAGGGGTTTCCTGTACGGGCTGCTCCTGCACACCCTCAACTTTGCCATCCTCGCCGGCCGTCCGGACACGCCATGGCGTACCATCTTGCCGTCCGGAGGAGGCGGGGGTCCCCGATGGAGGGCACTCTACGCAGGGGTCCTCCCACTATTCATCGGGGACTTGGCCTGGAGGGTGGTGCACGGAGCAGTGCCGTGCAACAAATTTTTAAGCCGGTTCACGGACTCCCAAGCCGCCTGCAATTTCTGCGGTCTGGAGGAGTCCGTGTTCCATGTTTTTATTGAATGCACAAGGTTGCAGCCCCTGTTCCACTATTTGAAGGGGCTGCTCCTGAAATTCTGGCTGCACTTCAGTCCCACTCTCCTGATCTTTGGGCACCCTGTGCGGAGGGGAGCGGGTAGGTCCGAGGGCCTCCTCGTAGGACTGCTCCTGGGCACGGCCAAGGGTGCCATCAGCCGGTCCAGGCAGCGGGCGGTCGAGGGGGTCGTTCAACCTGACTGCCTGCCTCTCTTCCGCTCTTACATCCGATCCAGGGTGTCCTTGGAGATGGAGCACGCGGTGTCCACCGGTACGCTCGCGGCCTTCCGCGAGAGGTGGGCACCGGAGGGACTGGAGTGCATCATCACGCCCGGCAACCAAATTTTAATTTGATTTTACGTTTTAAAGTTTAATTTGTTTTAATTGCCGGTGTTTTTAGTGTCCCCCTCTCCTTTTATAGGGGGCACTGGAAAAATTTGATTTTAGCGCCCCAAAAAAAAACCAAAAACCAAAAAAAAAAAAAGGGGCTTGAAAATGTCTGCTGTGTCACCCAGGTCGGGTGGCACAGTTTAATGTTGTTTATGTTTTGCAGGTAGACTCCTAAAAGAGTTTCATGTACAAGGACCAATGGTAGAGCAGTGGAGGCGTGTCCTGCTCAGTTGGAGCTGTGAGCAGTGAGGGAAGCAGCTAGCAACTTGAGCTCCTGCCTGGAGAGCCCTGAGACCAGCCCAGGAGGAGAAGGAAGGAAGGGGCTTCACCATCACTCTAACCAGAGGGAGAGGAGGAGAACAGAAAACTTTTTCATCAACTTTACCATTTCTGCAAGGAGTTGGAGAGAGGGGGAAAAACCACAACAACCATCCAGTGTGGAAGGAGGGAGACTCTACATTCTACAGGTGGGTGTGGGTGCATTTCCCCAAACAGACTTTGTTGTATCGGTGGGGGGAGGAAAGAAGACCACTGAGGGCCGGAACATCGCGGGGGGTGTGTGTGTGTGTGGTAGTGTGCGTGGGGGCCGTGCTTACAACTAGGCCCCCCCCCACAATTGGAACCCCCCCCACCCTCCACATTTGCCTAGCCTGGGATAGCTGGAGCTACCAGGCTGAAGATTGTTATTAATCACCCAATTAAAGATCGTTAGGAGTGCCTGGTGGCTACAGCTACCCCAGGTGAAGACATCTTCTCCCCCCACCTGAAGACCACCTCAAAGACTTTTGTGTTTTGCCATCTGGGGAGTGCACCCACCCACAGCTGCGAGGAGAGACCTGCCCTCGCAGCCCCCCCCCCCTTCCCACCCCCCTCTCTCTTTCTCTGCTACTCTGTTTCTCCCCTCTCTCTCTGAGAACCCTTTCCTTCCAAATTTAAAAAAAAAACAATTAAGACAACTGAGCAGAGGGAGCAAGGCCTCTCCCCAATTGTCAACGAGGGGAGAGGTGCCTCGTTAAGGGCTCCTCTGCTCAGTTAAATACACGAGGCCATTAAAGACCATTAAGGCCTGTGACTTTGGGGTGGGTGTAGCCCTTAAAGGGACCCCGTGATGGCGACCCCATCCACGCCGGTGGCAGGGCCAGCAAGGACGTATGCGCAGGTGGCAACCGCTTCCACAGCACCTCCTGCGCCACCCGCTGCCCTGCCACCATTTACACTTATAACAAAAAAACACGGGGTCAAGAGCTACACTCACCCCACAATGAGCATCGAGGAGTGCGTGCGGGCGATGGCTGGGGTAGTCGGCCCCTCGGCCATTGTCGCAGCCTCCAAGATGTCTGGGAAGGCTGTTTTCTTCCTGGGGTCGGAGCGGGCGGTGTCCCTGGCCCTCGAAAAGGGGCTCACGGTGGGCGGGACGTTCCTGCCGGTGGATCCTCTCGAGGCCACCGCGCAGAGGGTCATCGTGTCGAACGTCCCGCCCTTTGTTCCCGCTGAGCTCCTCCTCCCTCACCTACAACAACTGGGGGAGGTAAGGTCAGGGATCAACCCCATACCGCTCGGCCTCAGGGAGAACAGCCTGCGCCACGTGTTCTCCTTCCGCCGCCAGCTCTTTGTCCGGCTGGCGCGGGAGGACGTGACAGAAGGGCACTTTAATGTGGTGCACGAGGGGACTGCCTACCGCGTCTTCTGGACGTCGGACGGCGTGCGGTGCCATGCCTGCAGGGAGGTGGGGCATGTTCGTAAGAACTGCCCCGCCTCCAAGGCCGCCAAACCACCGAAGGCGGCCAAGGCTGGCGCTGCCGCCACCCCTCCCCCTAGTTGCGTCCGCGTGCCGGGAGCCATGGGTGCGCGGGCATCGTCGGAGGCCTTTGTTTTCAGGGCCTCCGGCGGGGGGGAGGGAGAGCGTCCGAGCGGAAAGAAGGCGCGGAAGAAGGAGAAACATCTAGAGGCGGGTCCCCTCGGTGCGCCGGAAAGTCTGACCACCGCGCTCAGCCCAACCCAGTCACCGGCGAGCGCGGGGTGCCCCGAGCCCGTGCCCGGGCCCTTGAATACCACCACAGAGGGGCCCAGGCGCGGGCAAGAAAAGGAAAAGGGGGGGGCGGAGCGGGAGGCCTCGGCAGACATGGAGGTCTCCCTGACTCCGCGCGCCCCCAGGAACAAAAAGAGGCACCGCCCCAATGAGGCGGAGGGGGAACAACATCCCTCCGCGGAGGAGGCGGTGCCCGCCGCGTGTCCCGCGTCCCCCACCAGCGCCCCCAAATTGCGCTGCAGGCGCGAGGAGTCTTTCCCCGGGGAGGGTGAGACAGTTGAGGCTGCCCAGCCTCTGCCTCCCGGGGATGGAGTGGAAGATCTGCCTGTCGTGGGGGGCGTGGGGACCGCGGAGGAATGCGTAGCCGCCGGGCCGGGCGTCCCGGGGACTGAGGCGGGCGAGGCCGAAAAGGCCGAACCTGAGCCCGCCCAGCTATTATCCAACTTCCCCCGGGAGTCGCTCGACCCGGCAGAAATACAAACAAATAATTATGACACTGTAGATGCTGGGCCGGGGGGTGGCAGCGGGGAGGGGGAGGAACACCCACCCTCGCCCCTTACTTTGGAGCTGGAGCACTTGGAGGGCCTGGGGATTTCCTATGGCCGGGTCTCTCCTTGTTCTCCGGTTCCTGGGGCGGAGGGGGAACCCCTTCCGCTGTCATTTCCCGACCCAGCACCATTTTTAAAAGAGCCCAGTGGGGACTCCTCTGCCGACGATCCTGGGGGTGGGATCGGGGCAGTGCCAGGGCCGGTTGGAGCGGCCGGTTCATTTGCCGTACCTTGTGCGGTCGATGGGCCGGCTGCTGGCGGCCACCTCCCGGAGGAGGACGGGGACTCGGTGGGGGACGCGGGTGAAGACCTAGAGACCACCGCCAGGGAGGCGGTGGATCTGCTCGCGGCCGCCGCTGAGGCCCTCCTCGTTCCTGCAAAGGAACTCCGGGACTTTTTGGCCCAGAGCCGGGGTCGCCGCGACCAAGCCCGACTGGCCCTGGAAAAATGGTCCGAGCCGGAGCTGATCAAGGGGTCCGTCCGCGCCGCCGTTAAAACCTTGGCCGCGGGCGGGCCCTTGACAAAGGAGCAGCACCTTGAGCTGCGCGAGCTCGAGGGACTCCTCGCTGGGCTGCGGAGGGAGCGGAGTTCAACAAAAGACTCCGCTCCCTCCCCCACAATAGGTTAAGGTAGAGGTTGCACTATGCTTTTGCCATGAAGATAACCATAGCCAGCCTCAACATCAACGGCGGCAGAGGGGCACGCCGTAGATTTGACAATTTTTCGCTCCTGCGGGAGGGGAAATATGCGGTGTGCTTCCTGCAAGAAACCCACACCGTTCCGGGAGACGAAGCCACGTGGCTCCTGGAATGGCAAGGAGAGGTCCGCATGAGCCACCTCACCGCCATTTCTAGTGGGGTGGCCATCTTGCTGGGCCCGCATTTTCAGCCGGAGATCTTGGGGGTCGAGGAGCCCGTGCCAGGCCGCTTGCTGCACGTAACGGTTCGCCTGGGGGACGTGCCGCTCCATCTCGTGAACGTGTACGCCCCTCATCCCGGCCCGCAGCAAACGCGCTTCTTTGAAGAGGTGTCCGCTCTTCTTGGCTCCGTCGACGTCGGCGACTGCATTGTCCTCGGGGGGGATTTTAACTGCACCCTCGAGGCGAGGGACCGCTCCGGTGCCCCGCAGTGCATGACGGCGATGGAGAAGTTGAGGGACCTGGTCGGGTCCTTCGACTTGGTGGACGTCTGGCGAAATCTCCACCCCGACTCCAGCGCCTTTACTTGGGTGAGGCCTGGAGTTGGATGGTCTAGAGTCGACCGCCTTTACGTGTCTCGGGCGTACGTTTCCTGCGTCCCGGCGGCCTCCATGCGGCCGGTGCCGTGTTCGGACCACCACCTGGTGTGGGCGGAGCTCGCTTCGCTCCGCGCGAGGACGGGGTCCGCGTACTGGCACTTTAACAACCGGCTGCTGGAGGACGTGCGGTTCCAGGACTCGTTCCGTCGATTCTGGTCCGACTGGAGAAGGAAGCAGGGGGGCTTCCCCTCCTTGAGGCTATGGTGGGACGTGGGCAAGGCTCACGTCCGCGTCTTCTGTCAAGAGTACGCGAGGGGGTCGACCAAGAGGCGGGCGGCCAGAGTCGGGCGCCTAGAAAAAGAGGTGCTCGACCTGGAAGCCCGTCTCGGTCAAGTCGTCCAGGACCCGGCCCTGCGGACGGTGTACGAAGCGAAGAAGGCCGCGCTGAAGGACCTGCAGCTCGTCGGGTCCCGAGGCGCGTTCGTGAGGTCGCGGATCCGGTTCCTGCGGGATCTGGACCGCGGCTCCCCCTTCTTCTACTCGCTGGAAAAAAGGCAGAGTGTCCGTAAGCAGCTCTTGACGCTGCTGGCCGACGACGGCTCTCTCGTCTCGGATCCGGAGGGCGTCAACAACAGGGTCCGTGAATATTACGGGGCTCTGTTCTCTCCGGATCCGTCCAGCGAGGAAGCGCGTAGAGTTTTGTGGGAGGACCTGCCGAAGGTCAGCCCGGAGGGCGCCGAAAATCTGGAAGCTCCGCTAAGCCTGGCGGAGCTGACCGGTGCCCTCGCCCGGCTCTCGAGGGGAAAATCCCCGGGGCTGGACGGGCTGACCGTGGAGTTCCACAGGGCGTTCTGGGACGTCCTGGGGAGCGACTACGCGCGGGTCCTGGGGGAAAGTCTGGCGACCGGGGAGATGCCCCTCTCTTGGCGCAGGGCAGTCATCGTCCTGCTGCCTAAGAAGGGCGATCTCCGCCTCCTTAAGAACTGGCGCCCGGTCTCCCTCCTCAGCACGGACTACAAAATCTTCGCCAGGGCGATGTCTGCTCGCCTTGGTGCCGTGCTGGACCACATGATTCACCCCGACCAGTCATACACGGTCCCGGGCCGGACGATCCACGACAACATCCATCTGGTCCGGGACCTCATCCATTGCTCCCAGGAGGCTGGTCTGTCGGTCGCCTTCCTATCCCTCGACCAAGTGAAGGCGTTCGACAGGGTGGATCACGACTATCTGCTCGGAACTCTGCGCGCTTTCGGGTTCGGGACGCATTTCGTCGCCCGGATCCGACTTTTGTACGCCGCCGCGGAGTGTCTGATTAAGGTTAACGGGTCCTTGACGGCGCCCCTTCGCTTTAGGAGAGGGGTGCGCCAGGGATGCCCCATGTCCGGCCAGTTATACGCCGTTTGCGTGGAGCCTTTCCTGCGCCTCTTGCGGACGAGGTTGACGGGACTGGCTCTGCAAGGGCCGGGCGTGGAGGTCGTCCTCTCGGCTTACGCCGATGACGTGCTCCTCGCGGTAGAGGATCCCGCTGACCTGCGGAGGATGCGTGAGTGCCAGGAGATTTACTCGGCCGCGTCCTCCGCCAGGATCAACTGGGAGAAATGTTCCGGACTCCTGGTGGGTCAGTGGCGGGTGGACTCCCTGCCGGAGGAGCTCAGGCCTTTTGCCTGGAGCACGACCCATCTCCTCTATCTGGGAGTCTACCTTAGCCCCGACGAGGAAGCCTGGCCGGCGAACTGGCAGGAGCTGGAGGCCAAGGTCGCCGCTCGCCTAGGGCGCTGGACAGGACTGCTCCGAGTGCTGTCCTACAGGGGTCGAGCGCTAGTCATAAACCAGCTGGTGGCCGCAATGCTGTGGTACCGGCTGGTCACTTTGACCCCTCCCCCTGCGTTTGTCGCCAAGATACAGAAGAAGCTGGTGGACTTCTTCTGGAACAACAGGAAGCACTGGGTCTCTGTCGCGGTCTTGAGTCTCCCGCTTGAGGAGGGCGGTCAGTCGTTGGTGTGCGTCAGCGCCCAGCTCGCGACTTTCCGTCTTCAGACCCTGCAGAGATACCTTTACGTCGAGCCCCCTCCTAGGTGGTGTGCTCTGGCGAGGTATTTCTTCCGCCAGCAGCTCGACCTCAATTATGACACGCAGCTCCTGTTTGTGAACTTGGGGGGTGCCAGGACCGCCCTCCGGGAGCTGCCTGTCTTTTACAGGGAACTCATCAGGGTCTGGAACAAAGTCTCCACCAAGCGCAGCTCTCCGCCGGCTGGAGTGGCGGCCGTCCTGCAGGAACCGCTGCTCGGGAATCCGTACCTCCACGGCCGAGGCTTCATGTGGCGGTCGGAAGAGAGGGCTGTGGCTGGTGAGGTGACCAGGGTCAGGGACCTGCTCGATGGCGGAGGAGCGGGCTGGATGGCGCCAGTCACGCTGGCGCGGCGCCTAAATTCTGCCAACGTCCGCCGCGCGGCCGATGCCATCGAGTCGCTAAAAACAGCTCTGGGCCCTGACTCCGTTAGGTGTATCGAGGAGGCTCAAGCACGTGGGGAGATCCCGTCCGAACTGACCCCCGTCCGGACGGAATTCCTCATCGGCGCCAAACCCCGGAACCTCCCTCGGGGACCGGCGCCTCACAACTTGAGCCGCCTCGGGGAAATCCCCTCCGTGCCTTTCAGTTCCGCGCGGAGGGGTTTCCTGTACGGGCTGCTCCTGCACACCCTCAACTTTGCCATCCTCGCCGGCCGTCCGGACACGCCATGGCGTACCATCTTGCCGTCCGGAGGAGGCGGGGGTCCCCGATGGAGGGCACTCTACGCAGGGGTCCTCCCACTATTCATCGGGGACTTGGCCTGGAGGGTGGTGCACGGAGCAGTGCCGTGCAACAAATTTTTAAGCCGGTTCACGGACTCCCAAGCCGCCTGCAATTTCTGCGGTCTGGAGGAGTCCGTGTTCCATGTTTTTATTGAATGCACAAGGTTGCAGCCCCTGTTCCACTATTTGAAGGGGCTGCTCCTGAAATTCTGGCTGCACTTCAGTCCCACTCTCCTGATCTTTGGGCACCCTGTGCGGAGGGGAGCGGGTAGGTCCGAGGGCCTCCTCGTAGGACTGCTCCTGGGCACGGCCAAGGGTGCCATCAGCCGGTCCAGGCAGCGGGCGGTCGAGGGGGTCGTTCAACCTGACTGCCTGCCTCTCTTCCGCTCTTACATCCGATCCAGGGTGTCCTTGGAGATGGAGCACGCGGTGTCCACCGGTACGCTCGCGGCCTTCCGCGAGAGGTGGGCACCGGAGGGACTGGAGTGCATCATCACGCCCGGCAACCAAATTTTAATTTGATTTTACGTTTTAAAGTTTAATTTGTTTTAATTGCCGGTGTTTTTAGTGTCCCCCTCTCCTTTTATAGGGGGCACTGGAAAAATTTGATTTTAGCGCCCCAAAAAAAAAAAACCAAAAACCAAAAAAAAAAAAAGGGGCTTGAAAATGTCTGCTGTGTCACCCAGGTCGGGTGGCACAGTTTAATGTTGTTTATGTTTTGCAGGTAGACTCCTAAAAGAGTTTCATGTACAAGGACCAATGGTAGAGCAGTGGAGGCGTGTCCTGCTCAGTTGGAGCTGTGAGCAGTGAGGGAAGCAGCTAGCAACTTGAGCTCCTGCCTGGAGAGCCCTGAGACCAGCCCAGGAGGAGAAGGAAGGAAGGGGCTTCACCATCACTCTAACCAGAGGGAGAGGAGGAGAACAGAAAACTTTTTCATCAACTTTACCATTTCTGCAAGGAGTTGGAGAGAGGGGGAAAAACCACAACAACCATCCAGTGTGGAAGGAGGGAGACTCTACATTCTACAGGTGGGTGTGGGTGCATTTCCCCAAACAGACTTTGTTGTATCGGTGGGGGGAGGAAAGAAGACCACTGAGGGCCGGAACATCGCGGGGGGTGTGTGTGTGTGTGGTAGTGTGCGTGGGGGCCGTGCTTACAACTAGGCCCCCCCCCACAATTGGAACCCCCCCCACCCCCCACATTTGCCTAGCCTGGGATAGCTGGAGCTACCAGGCTGAAGATTGTTATTAATCACCCAATTAAAGATCGTTAGGAGTGCCTGGTGGCTACAGCTACCCCAGGTGAAGACATCTTCTCCCCCCACCTGAAGACCACCTCAAAGACTTTTGTGTTTTGCCATCTGGGGAGTGCACCCACCCACAGCTGCGAGGAGAGACCTGCCCTCGCAGCCCCCCCCCCCTTCCCACCCCCCTCTCTCTTTCTCTGCTACTCTGTTTCTCCCCTCTCTCTCTGAGAACCCTTTCCTTCCAAATTTAAAAAAAAAACAATTAAGACAACTGAGCAGAGGGAGCAAGGCCTCTCCCCAATTGTCAACGAGGGGAGAGGTGCCTCGTTAAGGGCTCCTCTGCTCAGTTAAATACACGAGGCCATTAAAGACCATTAAGGCCTGTGACTTTGGGGTGGGTGTAGCCCTTAAAGGGACCCCGTGATGGCGACCCCATCCACGCCGGTGGCAGGGCCAGCAAGGACGTATGCGCAGGTGGCAACCGCTTCCACAGCACCTCCTGCGCCACCCGCTGCCCTGCCACCATTTACACTTATAACAAAAAAACACGGGGTCAAGAGCTACACTCACCCCACAATGAGCATCGAGGAGTGCGTGCGGGCGATGGCTGGGGTAGTCGGCCCCTCGGCCATTGTCGCAGCCTCCAAGATGTCTGGGAAGGCTGTTTTCTTCCTGGGGTCGGAGCGGGCGGTGTCCCTGGCCCTCGAAAAGGGGCTCACGGTGGGCGGGACGTTCCTGCCGGTGGATCCTCTCGAGGCCACCGCGCAGAGGGTCATCGTGTCGAACGTCCCGCCCTTTGTTCCCGCTGAGCTCCTCCTCCCTCACCTACAACAACTGGGGGAGGTAAGGTCAGGGATCAACCCCATACCGCTCGGCCTCAGGGAGAACAGCCTGCGCCACGTGTTCTCCTTCCGCCGCCAGCTCTTTGTCCGGCTGGCGCGGGAGGACGTGACAGAAGGGCACTTTAATGTGGTGCACGAGGGGACTGCCTACCGCGTCTTCTGGACGTCGGACGGCGTGCGGTGCCATGCCTGCAGGGAGGTGGGGCATGTTCGTAAGAACTGCCCCGCCTCCAAGGCCGCCAAACCACCGAAGGCGGCCAAGGCTGGCGCTGCCGCCACCCCTCCCCCTAGTTGCGTCCGCGTGCCGGGAGCCATGGGTGCGCGGGCATCGTCGGAGGCCTTTGTTTTCAGGGCCTCCGGCGGGGGGGAGGGAGAGCGTCCGAGCGGAAAGAAGGCGCGGAAGAAGGAGAAACATCTAGAGGCGGGTCCCCTCGGTGCGCCGGAAAGTCTGACCACCGCGCTCAGCCCAACCCAGTCACCGGCGAGCGCGGGGTGCCCCGAGCCCGTGCCCGGGCCCTTGAATACCACCACAGAGGGGCCCAGGCGCGGGCAAGAAAAGGAAAAGGGGGGGGGCGGAGCGGGAGGCCTCGGCAGACATGGAGGTCTCCCTGACTCCGCGCGCCCCCAGGAACAAAAAGAGGCACCGCCCCAATGAGGCGGAGGGGGAACAACATCCCTCCGCGGAGGAGGCGGTGCCCGCCGCGTGTCCCGCGTCCCCCACCAGCGCCCCCAAATTGCGCTGCAGGCGCGAGGAATCTTTCCCCGGGGAGGGTGAGACAGTTGAGGCTGCCCAGCCTCTGCCTCCCGGGGATGGAGTGGAAGATCTGCCTGTCGTGGGGGGCGTGGGGACCGCGGAGGAATGCGTAGCCGCCGGGCCGGGCGTCCCGGGGACTGAGGCGGGCGAGGCCGAAAAGGCCGAACCTGAGCCCGCCCAGCTATTATCCAACTTCCCCCGGGAGTCGCTCGACCCGGCAGAAATACAAACAAATAATTATGACACTGTAGATGCTGGGCCGGGGGGTGGCAGCGGGGAGGGGGAGGAACACCCACCCTCGCCCCTTACTTTGGAGCTGGAGCACTTGGAGGGCCTGGGGATTTCCTATGGCCGGGTCTCTCCTTGTTCTCCGGTTCCTGGGGCGGAGGGGGAACCCCTTCCGCTGTCATTTCCCGACCCAGCACCATTTTTAAAAGAGCCCAGTGGGGACTCCTCTGCCGACGATCCTGGGGGTGGGATCGGGGCAGTGCCAGGGCCGGTTGGAGCGGCCGGTTCATTTGCCGTACCTTGTGCGGTCGATGGGCCGGCTGCTGGCGGCCACCTCCCGGAGGAGGACAGGGACTCGGTGGGGGACGCGGGTGAAGACCTAGAGACCACCGCCAGGGAGGCGGTGGATCTGCTCGCGGCCGCCGCTGAGGCCCTCCTCGTTCCTGCAAAGGAACTCCGGGACTTTTTGGCCCAGAGCCGGGGTCGCCGCGACCAAGCCCGACTGGCCCTGGAAAAATGGTCCGAGCCGGAGCTGATCAAGGGGTCCGTCCGCGCCGCCGTTAAAACCTTGGCCGCGGGCGGGCCCTTGACAAAGGAGCAGCACCTTGAGCTGCGCGAGCTCGAGGGACTCCTCGCTGGGCTGCGGAGGGAGCGGAGTTCAACAAAAGACTCCGCTCCCTCCCCCACAATAGGTTAAGGTAGAGGTTGCACTATGCTTTTGCCATGAAGATAACCATAGCCAGCCTCAACATCAACGGCGGCAGAGGGGCACGCCGTAGATTTGACAATTTTTCGCTCCTGCGGGAGGGGAAATATGCGGTGTGCTTCCTGCAAGAAACCCACACCGTTCCGGGAGACGAAGCCACGTGGCTCCTGGAATGGCAAGGAGAGGTCCGCATGAGCCACCTCACCGCCATTTCTAGTGGGGTGGCCATCTTGCTGGGCCCGCATTTTCAGCCGGAGATCTTGGGGGTCGAGGAGCCCGTGCCAGGCCGCTTGCTGCACGTAACGGTTCGCCTGGGGGACGTGCCGCTCCATCTCGTGAACGTGTACGCCCCTCATCCCGGCCCGCAGCAAACGCGCTTCTTTGAAGAGGTGTCCGCTCTTCTTGGCTCCGTCGACGTCGGCGACTGCATTGTCCTCGGGGGGGATTTTAACTGCACCCTCGAGGCGAGGGACCGCTCCGGTGCCCCGCAGTGCATGACGGCGATGGAGAAGTTGAGGGACCTGGTCGGGTCCTTCGACTTGGTGGACGTCTGGCGAAATCTCCACCCCGACTCCAGCGCCTTTACTTGGGTGAGGCCTGGAGTTGGATGGTCTAGAGTCGACCGCCTTTACGTGTCTCGGGCGTACGTTTCCTGCGTCCCGGCGGCCTCCATGCGGCCGGTGCCGTGTTCGGACCACCACCTGGTGTGGGCGGAGCTCGCTTCGCTCCGCGCGAGGACGGGGTCCGCGTACTGGCACTTTAACAACCGGCTGCTGGAGGACGTGCGGTTCCAGGACTCGTTCCGTCGATTCTGGTCCGACTGGAGAAGGAAGCAGGGGGGCTTCCCCTCCTTGAGGCTATGGTGGGACGTGGGCAAGGCTCACGTCCGCGTCTTCTGTCAAGAGTACGCGAGGGGGTCGACCAAGAGGCGGGCGGCCAGAGTCGGGCGCCTAGAAAAAGAGGTGCTCGACCTGGAAGCCCGTCTCGGTCAAGTCGTCCAGGACCCGGCCCTGCGGACGGTGTACGAAGCGAAGAAGGCCGCGCTGAAGGACCTGCAGCTCGTCGGGTCCCGAGGCGCGTTCGTGAGGTCGCGGATCCGGTTCCTGCGGGATCTGGACCGCGGCTCCCCCTTCTTCTACTCGCTGGAAAAAAGGCAGAGTGTCCGTAAGCAGCTCTTGACGCTGCTGGCCGACGACGGCTCTCTCGTCTCGGATCCGGAGGGCGTCAACAACAGGGTCCGTGAATATTACGGGGCTCTGTTCTCTCCGGATCCGTCCAGCGAGGAAGCGCGTAGAGTTTTGTGGGAGGACCTGCCGAAGGTCAGCCCGGAGGGCGCCGAAAATCTGGAAGCTCCGCTAAGCCTGGCGGAGCTGACCGGTGCCCTCGCCCGGCTCTCGAGGGGAAAATCCCCGGGGCTGGACGGGCTGACCGTGGAGTTCCACAGGGCGTTCTGGGACGTCCTGGGGAGCGACTACGCGCGGGTCCTGGGGGAAAGTCTGGCGACCGGGGAGATGCCCCTCTCTTGGCGCAGGGCAGTCATCGTCCTGCTGCCTAAGAAGGGCGATCTCCGCCTCCTTAAGAACTGGCGCCCGGTCTCCCTCCTCAGCACGGACTACAAAATCTTCGCCAGGGCGATGTCTGCTCGCCTTGGTGCCGTGCTGGACCACATGATTCACCCCGACCAGTCATACACGGTCCCGGGCCGGACGATCCACGACAACATCCATCTGGTCCGGGACCTCATCCATTGCTCCCAGGAGGCTGGTCTGTCGGTCGCCTTCCTATCCCTCGACCAAGAGAAGGCGTTCGACAGGGTGGATCACGACTATCTGCTCGGAACTCTGCGCGCTTTCGGGTTCGGGACGCATTTCGTCGCCCGGATCCGACTTTTGTACGCCGCCGCGGAGTGTCTGATTAAGGTTAACGGGTCCTTGACGGCGCCCCTTCGCTTTAGGAGAGGGGTGCGCCAGGGATGCCCCATGTCCGGCCAGTTATACGCCGTTTGCGTGGAGCCTTTCCTGCGCCTCTTGCGGACGAGGTTGACGGGACTGGCTCTGCAAGGGCCGGGCGTGGAGGTCGTCCTCTCGGCTTACGCCGATGACGTGCTCCTCGCGGTAGAGGATCCCGCTGACCTGCGGAGGATGCGTGAGTGCCAGGAGATTTACTCGGCCGCGTCCTCCGCCAGGATCAACTGGGAGAAATGTTCCGGACTCCTGGTGGGTCAGTGGCGGGTGGACTCCCTGCCGGAGGAGCTCAGGCCTTTTGCCTGGAGCACGACCCATCTCCTCTATCTGGGAGTCTACCTTAGCCCCGACGAGGAAGCCTGGCCGGCGAACTGGCAGGAGCTGGAGGCCAAGGTCGCCGCTCGCCTAGGGCGCTGGACAGGACTGCTCCGAGTGCTGTCCTACAGGGGTCGAGCGCTAGTCATAAACCAGCTGGTGGCCGCAATGCTGTGGTACCGGCTGGTCACTTTGACCCCTCCCCCTGCGTTTGTCGCCAAGATACAGAAGAAGCTGGTGGACTTCTTCTGGAACAACAGGAAGCACTGGGTCTCTGTCGCGGTCTTGAGTCTCCCGCTTGAGGAGGGCGGTCAGTCGTTGGTGTGCGTCAGCGCCCAGCTCGCGACTTTCCGTCTTCAGACCCTGCAGAGATACCTTTACGTCGAGCCCCCTCCTAGGTGGTGCGCTCTGGCGAGGTATTTCTTCCGCCAGCAGCTCGACCTCAATTATGACACGCAGCTCCTGTTTGTGAACTTGGGGGGTGCCAGGACCGCCCTCCGGGAGCTGCCTGTCTTTTACAGGGAACTCATCAGGGTCTGGAACAAAGTCTCCACCAAGCGCAGCTCTCCGCCGGCTGGAGTGGCGGCCGTCCTGCAGGAACCGCTGCTCGGGAATCCGTACCTCCACGGCCGAGGCTTCATGTGGCGGTCGGAAGAGAGGGCTGTGGCTGGTGAGGTGACCAGGGTCAGGGACCTGCTCGATGGCGGAGGAGCGGGCTGGATGGCGCCAGTCACGCTGGCGCGGCGCCTAAATTCTGCCAACGTCCGCCGCGCGGCCGATGCCATCGAGTCGCTAAAAACAGCTCTAGGCCCTGACTCCGTTAGGTGTATCGAGGAGGCTCAAGCACGTGGGGAGATCCCGTCCGAACTGACCCCCGTCCGGACGGAATTCCTCATCGGCGCCAAACCCCGGAACCTCCCTCGGGGACCGGCGCCTCACAACTTGAGCCGCCTCGGGGAAATCCCCTCCGTGCCTTTCAGTTCCGCGCGGAGGGGTTTCCTGTACGGGCTGCTCCTGCACACCCTCAACTTTGCCATCCTCGCCGGCCGTCCGGACACACCATGGCGTACCATCTTGCCGTCCGGAGGAGGCGGGGGTCCCCGATGGAGGGCACTCTACGCAGGGGTCCTCCCACTATTCATCGGGGACTTGGCCTGGAGGGTGGTGCACGGAGCAGTGCCGTGCAACAAATTTTTAAGCCGGTTCACGGACTCCCAAGCCGCCTGCAATTTCTGCGGTCTGGAGGAGTCCGTGTTCCATGTTTTTATTGAATGCACAAGGTTGCAGCCCCTGTTCCACTATTTGAAGGGGCTGCTCCTGAAATTCTGGCTGCACTTCAGTCCCACTCTCCTGATCTTTGGGCACCCTGTGCGGAGGGGAGCGGGTAGGTCCGAGGGCCTCCTCGTAGGACTGCTCCTGGGCACGGCCAAGGGTGCCATCAGCCGGTCCAGGCAGCGGGCGGTCGAGGGGGTCGTTCAACCTGACTGCCTGCCTCTCTTCCGCTCTTACATCCGATCCAGGGTGTCCTTGGAGATGGAGCACGCGGTGTCCACCGGTACGCTCGCGGCCTTCCGCGAGAGGTGGGCACCGGAGGGACTGGAGTGCATCATCACGCCCGGCAACCAAATTTTAATTTGATTTTACGTTTTAAAGTTTAATTTGTTTTAATTGCCGGTGTTTTTAGTGTCCCCCTCTCCTTTTATAGGGGGCACTGGAAAAATTTGATTTTAGCGCCCCAAAAAAAAAAGAAAAGAAAAAAAAAAAAAAAAACCAAAAAAAAAAAAGGGGCTTGAAAATGTCTGCTGTGTCACCCAGGTCGGGTGGCACAGTTTAATGTTGTTTATGTTTTGCAGGTAGACTCCTAAAAGAGTTTCATGTACAAGGACCAATGGTAGAGCAGTGGAGGCGTGTCCTGCTCAGTTGGAGCTGTGAGCAGTGAGGGAAGCAGCTAGCAACTTGAGCTCCTGCCTGGAGAGCCCTGAGACCAGCCCAGGAACAGAAGGAAGGAAGGGGCTTCACCACCAACTTTTACCAGAGGGAGAGGAGGAAAAAGCAGAAAACTTTCAACATCTTTATCATTTCTGCAAAGAGTTGGAGAGAGGGGGAAAAACCACAACAACCAACATCCAGTGTGGAAGGAGGGAGACTCTACTATCTCTACAGGTGGGTGTGGGTGCATTTCCCCAAACAGACTTTGTTGTATCGGTGGGGGGAGGAAAGAAGACCACTGAGGGCCGGAACATCGCGGGGGGTGTGTGTGTGTGTGGTAGTGTGCGTGGGGGCCGTGCTTACAACTAGGCCCCCCCCCACAATTGGAACCCCCCCCACCCCCCACATTTGTCTAGCCTGGGATAGCTGGAGCTACCAGGCTGAAGATTGTTATTAATCACCCAATTAAAGATCGTTAGGAGTGCCTGGTGGCTCCAGCTACCCCAGGTGAAGACATCTTCTCCCCCCACCTGAAGACCACCTCAAAGACTTTTGTGTTTTGCCATCTGGGGAGTGCACCCACCCACAGCTGCGAGGAGAGACCTGCCCTCGCAGCCCCCCCCCTTCCCACCCCCCTCTCTCTTTTCTCTGTTACTCTGTTTCTCCCCTCTCTCTCTGAGAGCCCTTCCTTCCAAATTTAATTTAAAAAAAAACAATTTAAGACAACTGAGCAGAGGGAGCAAGGCCCCTCCCCAATTGCCAACTAGGGGAGAGGTGTGCCTCATTAAGGGCTCCTCTGCTCAGTCATTATACAAGAGGCCAATAAAGACCATTAAGGCCTGTGACTTTGGGGTGGGTGTAGCCCTTAAAGGGACCCCGTGATGGCGACCCCATCCACGCCGGTGGCAGGGCCAGCAAGGACGTATGCGCAGGTGGCAACCGCTTCCACAGCACCTCCTGCGCCACCCGCTGCCCTGCCACCATTTACACTTATAACAAAAAAACACGGGGTCAAGAGCTACACTCACCCCACAATGAGCATCGAGGAGTGCGTGCGGGCGATGGCTGGGGTAGTCGGCCCCTCGGCCATTGTCGCAGCCTCCAAGATGTCTGGGAAGGCTGTTTTCTTCCTGGGGTCGGAGCGGGCGGTGTCCCTGGCCCTCGAAAAGGGGCTCACGGTGGGCGGGACGTTCCTGCCGGTGGATCCTCTCGAGGCCACCGCGCAGAGGGTCATCGTGTCGAACGTCCCGCCCTTTGTTCCCGCTGAGCTCCTCCTCCCTCACCTACAACAACTGGGGGAGGTAAGGTCAGGGATCAACCCCATACCGCTCGGCCTCAGGGAGAACAGCCTGCGCCACGTGTTCTCCTTCCGCCGCCAGCTCTTTGTCCGGCTGGCGCGGGAGGACGTGACAGAAGGGCACTTTAATGTGGTGCACGAGGGGACTGCCTACCGCGTCTTCTGGACGTCGGACGGCGTGCGGTGCCATGCCTGCAGGGAGGTGGGGCATGTTCGTAAGAACTGCCCCGCCTCCAAGGCCGCCAAACCACCGAAGGCGGCCAAGGCTGGCGCTGCCGCCACCCCTCCCCCTAGTTGCGTCCGCGTGCCGGGAGCCATGGGTGCGCGGGCATCGTCGGAGGCCTTTGTTTTCAGGGCCTCCGGCGGGGGGGAGGGAGAGCGTCCGAGCGGAAAGAAGGCGCGGAAGAAGGAGAAACATCTAGAGGCGGGTCCCCTCGGTGCGCCGGAAAGTCTGACCACCGCGCTCAGCCCAACCCAGTCACCGGCGAGCGCGGGGTGCCCCGAGCCCGTGCCCGGGCCCTTGAATACCACCACAGAGGGGCCCAGGCGCGGGCAAGAAAAGGAAAAGGGGGGGGCGGAGCGGGAGGCCTCGGCAGACATGGAGGTCTCCCTGACTCCGCGCGCCCCCAGGAACAAAAAGAGGCACCGCCCCAATGAGGCGGAGGGGGAACAACATCCCTCCGCGGAGGAGTCGGTGCCCGCCGCGTGTCCCGCGTCCCCCACCAGCGCCCCCAAATTGCGCTGCAGGCGCGAGGAGTCTTTCCCCGGGGAGGGTGAGACAGTTGAGGCTGCCCAGCCTCTGCCTCCCGGGGATGGAGTGGAAGATCTGCCTGTCGTGGGGGGCGTGGGGACCGCGGAGGAATGCGTAGCCGCCGGGCCGGGCGTCCCGGGGACTGAGGCGGGCGAGGCCGAAAAGGCCGAACCTGAGCCCGCCCAGCTATTACCCAACTTCCCCCGGGAGTTGCTCGACCCGGCAGAAACAAAATATATTGATTTTAATGAAACTGTAGATGCTGGGCCGGGGGGTGGCAGCGGGGAGGGGGAGGAACACCCACCCTCGCCCCTTACTTTGGAGCTGGAGCACTTGGAGGGCCTGGGGATTTCCTATGGCCGGGTCTCTCCTTGTTCTCCGGTTCCTGGGGCGGAGGGGGAACCCCTTCCGCTGTCATTTCCCGACCCAGCACCATTTTTAAAAGAGCCCAGTGGGGACTCCTCTGCCGACGATCCTGGGGGTGGGATCGGGGCAGTGCCAGGGCCGGTTGGAGCGGCCGGTTCATTTGCCGTACCTTGTGCGGTCGATGGGCCGGCTGCTGGCGGCCACCTCCCGGAGGAGGACGGGGACTCGGTGGGGGACGCGGGTGAAGACCTAGAGACCACCGCCAGGGAGGCGGTGGATCTGCTCGCGGCCGCCGCTGAGGCCCTCCTCGTTCCTGCAAAGGAACTCCGGGACTTTTTGGCCCAGAGCCGGGGTCGCCGCGACCAAGCCCGACTGGCCCTGGAAAAATGGTCCGAGCCGGAGCTGATCAAGGGGTCCGTCCGCGCCGCCGTTAAAACCTTGGCCGCGGGCGGGCCCTTGACAAAGGAGCAGCACCTTGAGCTGCGCGAGCTCGAGGGACTCCTCGCTGGGCTGCGGGGGGAGCGGAGTTCAACAAAAGACTCCGCTCCCTCCCCCACAATAGGTTAAGGTAGAGGTTGCACTATGCTTTTGCCATGAAGATAACCATAGCCAGCCTCAACATCAACGGCGGCAGAGGGGCACGCCGTAGATTTGACAATTTTTCGCTCCTGCGGGAGGGGAAATATGCGGTGTGCTTCCTGCAAGAAACCCACACCGTTCCGGGAGACGAAGCCACGTGGCTCCTGGAATGGCAAGGAGAGGTCCGCATGAGCCACCTCACCGCCATTTCTAGTGGGGTGGCCATCTTGCTGGGCCCGCATTTTCAGCCGGAGATCTTGGGGGTCGAGGAGCCCGTGCCAGGCCGCTTGCTGCACGTAACGGTTCGCCTGGGGGACGTGCCGCTCCATCTCGTGAACGTGTACGCCCCTCATCCCGGCCCGCAGCAAACGCGCTTCTTTGAAGAGGTGTCCGCTCTTCTTGGCTCCGTCGACGTCGGCGACTGCATTGTCCTCGGGGGGGATTTTAACTGCACCCTCGAGGCGAGGGACCGCTCCGGTGCCCCGCAGTGCATGACGGCGATGGAGAAGTTGAGGGACCTGGTCGGGTCCTTCGACTTGGTGGACGTCTGGCGAAATCTCCACCCCGACTCCAGCGCCTTTACTTGGGTGAGGCCTGGAGTTGGATGGTCTAGAGTCGACCGCCTTTACGTGTCTCGGGCGTACGTTTCCTGCGTCCCGGCGGCCTCCATGCGGCCGGTGCCGTGTTCGGACCACCACCTGGTGTGGGCGGAGCTCGCTTCGCTCCGCGCGAGGACGGGGTCCGCGTACTGGCACTTTAACAACCGGCTGCTGGAGGACGTGCGGTTCCAGGACTCGTTCCGTCGATTCTGGTCCGACTGGAGAAGGAAGCAGGGGGGCTTCCCCTCCTTGAGGCTATGGTGGGACGTGGGCAAGGCTCACGTCCGCGTCTTCTGTCAAGAGTACGCGAGGGGGTCGACCAAGAGGCGGGCGGCCAGAGTCGGGCGCCTAGAAAAAGAGGTGCTCGACCTGGAAGCCCGTCTCGGTCAAGTCGTCCAGGACCCGGCCCTGCGGACGGTGTACGAAGCGAAGAAGGCCGCGCTGAAGGACCTGCAGCTCGTCGGGTCCCGAGGCGCGTTCGTGAGGTCGCGGATCCGGTTCCTGCGGGATCTGGACCGCGGCTCCCCCTTCTTCTACTCGCTGGAAAAAAGGCAGAGTGTCCGTAAGCAGCTCTTGACGCTGCTGGCCGACGACGGCTCTCTCGTCTCGGATCCGGAGGGCGTCAACAACAGGGTCCGTGAATATTACGGGGCTCTGTTCTCTCCGGATCCGTCCAGCGAGGAAGCGCGTAGAGCTTTGCGGGAGGACCTGCCGAAGGTCGGCCCGGAGGGCGCCGAAAATCTGGAAGCTCCGCTAAGCCTGGCGGAGCTGACCGGTGCCCTCGCCCGGCTCTCGAGGGGAAAATCCCCGGGGCTGGACGGGCTGACCGTGGAGTTCCACAGGGCGTTCTGGGACGTCCTGGGGAGCGACTACGCGCGGGTCCTGGGGGAAAGTCTGGCGACCGGGGAGATGCCCCTCTCTTGGCGCAGGGCAGTCATCGTCCTGCTGCCTAAGAAGGGCGATCTCCGCCTCCTTAAGAACTGGCGCCCGGTCTCCCTCCTCAGCACGGACTACAAAATCTTCGCCAGGGCGATGTCTGCTCGCCTTGGTGCCGTGCTGGACCACATGATCCACCCCGACCAGTCATACACGGTCCCGGGCCGGACAATCTACGACAACATCCATCTGGTCCGGGACCTCATCCATTGTTCCCAGGAGGCTGGTCTGTCGGTCGCCTTCCTATCCCTCGACCAAGAGAAGGCGTTCGACAGGGTGGATCACGACTATCTGCTCGGAACTCTGCGCGCTTTCGGGTTCGGGACGCATTTCGTCGCCCGGATCCGACTTTTGTACGCCGCCGCGGAGTGTCTGATTAAGGTTAACGGGTCCTTGACGGCGCCCCTTCGCTTTAGGAGAGGGGTGCGCCAGGGATGCCCCATGTCCGGCCAGTTATACGCCGTTTGCGTGGAGCCTTTCCTGCGCCTCTTGCGGACGAGGTTGACGGGACTGGCTCTGCAAGGGCCGGGCGTGGAGGTCGTCCTCTCGGCTTACGCCGATGACGTGCTCCTCGCGGTAGAGGATCCCGCTGACCTGCGGAGGATGCGTGAGTGCCAGGAGATTTACTCGGCCGCGTCCTCCGCCAGGATCAACTGGGAGAAATGTTCCGGACTCCTGGTGGGTCAGTGGCGGGTGGACTCCCTGCCGGAGGAGCTCAGGCCTTTTGCCTGGAGCACGACCCATCTCCTCTATCTGGGAGTCTACCTTAGCCCCGACGAGGGAGCCTGGCCGGCGAACTGGCAGGAGCTGGAGGCCAAGGTCGCCGCTCGCCTAGGGCGCTGGACAGGACTGCTCCGAGTGCTGTCCTACAGGGGTCGAGCGCTAGTCATAAACCAGCTGGTGGCCGCAATGCTGTGGTACCGGCTGGTCACTTTGACCCCTCCCCCTGCGTTTGTCGCCAAGATACAGAAGAAGCTGGTGGACTTCTTCTGGAACAACAGGAAGCACTGGGTCTCTGCCGCGGTCTTGAGTCTCCCGCTTGAGGAGGGCGGTCAGTCGTTGGTGTGCGTCAGCGCCCAGCTCGCGACTTTCCGTCTTCAGACCCTGCAGAGATACCTTTACGTCGAGCCCCCTCCTAGGTGGTGCGCTCTGGCGAGGTATTTCTTCCGCCAGCAGCTCGACCTCAATTATGACACGCAGCTCCTGTTTGTGAACTTGGGGGGTGCCAGGACCGCCCTCCGGGAGCTGCCTGTCTTTTACAGGGAACTCATCAGGGTCTGGAACAAAGTCTCCACCAAGCGCAGCTCTCCGCCGGCTGGAGTGGCGGCCGTCCTGCAGGAACCGCTGCTCGGGAATCCGTACCTCCACGGCCGAGGCTTTATGTGGCGGTCGGAAGAGAGGGCTGTGGCTGGTGAGGTGACCAGGGTCAGGGACCTGCTCGATGGCGGAGGAGCGGGCTGGATGGCGCCAGACACGCTGGCGCGGCGCCTAAACTCTGCCAACGTCCGCCACGCGGCCGATGCCATCGAGTCGCTAAAAACAGCTCTGGGCCCTGACTCCGTTAGGTGCATCGAGGAGGCTCAAGCACATGGGGAGATCCCGTCCGAACTGACCCCCGTCCGGACGGAATTCCTCATCGGCGCCAAACTCCGGAACCTCCCTCGGGGGCCGGCGCCTCACAACTTGAGCCGCCTCGGGGAAATCCCCTCCGTGCCTTTCAGTTCCGCGCGGAGGGGTTTCCTGTACGGGCTGCTCCTGCACACCCTCAACTTTGCCATCCTCGCCGGCCGTCCGGACACGCCATGGCGTACCATCTTGCCGTCCGGAGGAGGCGGGGGTCCCCGATGGAGGGCACTCTACGCAGGGGTCCTCCCACTATTCATCGGGGACTTGGCCTGGAGGGTGGTGCACGGAGCAGTGCCGTGCAACAAATTTTTAAGCCGGTTCACGGACTCCCAGGCCGCCTGCAATTTCTGCGGTCTGGAGGAGTCCGTGTTCCATGTTTTTATGGAGTGCACGAGGTTGCAGCCCCTGTTCCATTATTTGAAGGGGCTGCTCCTGAAATTCTGGCTGCACTTCAGTCCCACTCTCCTGATCTTTGGGCACCCTGTGCGGAGGGGAGCGGGTAGGTCCGAAGGCCTCCTCGTAGGACTGCTCCTGGGCACGGCCAAGGGTGCCATCAGCCGGTCCAGGCAGCGGGCGGTCGAGGGGGTCGTTCAACCTGACTGCCTGCCTCTCTTCCGCTCTTACATCCGGTCCAGGGTGTCCTTGGAGATGGAGCACGCGGTGTCCACCGGTACGCTCGCGGCCTTCCGCGAGAGGTGGGCACCGGAGGGACTGGAGTGCATCATCACGCCCGGCAACCAAATTTTAATTTGATTTTACGTTTTAAAGTTAATTTGTTTTAATTGCCGGTGCTTTTAGTGTCCCCTTCCCTTTTATAGGGGGCACTGGGGAAAAATTGTGATTTTAGTGCCCAAAAAAAAACACAAAAAAAAAAAAAAAAAAAAAAAAAAAAAAAAAAAAAAAAAACACAAAAAAGGGGGAAAAAAAAAGGGCCTTGTAAATGTCTGGAGTGTCACCCAGGTCGGGTGGCACCGTTTAATGTTTTATGTTTTCACAGATAAACTCAAAAGAGTTTCATGTACAAGGACCAATGGTAGAGCAGTGGAGGCGTGTCCTGCTCAGTTGGAGCTGTGAGCAGTGAGGGAAGCAGCTAGCAACTTGAGCTCCTGCCTGGAGAGCCCTGAGACCAGCCCAGGAACAGAAGGAAGGAAGGGGCTTCACCACCAACTTTTACCAGAGGGAGAGGAGGAAAAAGCAGAAAACTTTCAACATCTTTATCATTTCTGCAAAGAGTTGGAGAGAGGGGGAAAAACCACAACAACCAACATCCAGTGTGGAAGGAGGGAGACTCTACTATCTCTACAGGTGGGTGTGGGTGCATTTCCCCAAACAGACTTTGTTGTATCGGTGGGGGGAGGAAAGAAGACCACTGAGGGCCGGAACATCGCGGGGGGTGTGTGTGTGTGTGGTAGTGTGCGTGGGGGCCGTGCTTACAACTAGGCGCCCCCCCACAATTGGAACCCCCCCCACCCTCCACATTTGCCTAGCCTGGGATAGCTGGAGCTACCAGGCTGAAGATTGTTATTAATCACCCAATTAAAGATCGTTAGGAGTGCCTGGTGGCTCCAGCTACCCCAGGTGAAGACATCTTCTCCCCCCACCTGAAGACCACCTCAAAGACTTTTGTGTTTTGCCATCTGGGGAGTGCACCCACCCACAGCTGCGAGGAGAGACCTGCCCTCGCAGCCCCCCCCCCCTTCCCACCCCCCTCTCTCTTTTCTCTGCTACTCTGTTTCTCCCCTCTCTCTCTGAGAACCCTTTCCTTCCAAATTTTATTAAAAAAAACAATTAAGACAACTGAGCAGAGGGAGCAAGGCCTCTCCCCAATTGTCAACGAGGGGAGAGGTGCCTCGTTAAGGGCTCCTCTGCTCAGTTAAATACACGAGGCCATTAAAGACCATTAAGGCCTGTGACTTTGGGGTGGGTGTAGCCCTTAAAGGGACCCCGTGATGGCGACCCCATCCACGCCGGTGGCAGGGCCAGCAAGGACGTATGCGCAGGTGGCAACCGCTTCCACAGCACCTCCTGCGCCACCCGCTGCCCTGCCACCATTTACACTTATAACAAAAAAACACGGGGTCAAGAGCTACACTCACCCCACAATGAGCATCGAGGAGTGCGTGCGGGCGATGGCTGGGGTAGTCGGCCCCTCGGCCATTGTCGCAGCCTCCAAGATGTCTGGGAAGGCTGTTTTCTTCCTGGGGTCGGAGCGGGCGGTGTCCCTGGCCCTCGAAAAGGGGCTCACGGTGGGCGGGACGTTCCTGCCGGTGGATCCTCTCGAGGCCACCGCGCAGAGGGTCATCGTGTCGAACGTCCCGCCCTTTGTTCCCGCTGGGCTCCTCCTCCCTCACCTACAACAACTGGGGGAGGTAAGGTCAGGGATCAACCCCATACCGCTCGGCCTCAGGGAGAACAGCCTGCGCCACGTGTTCTCCTTCCGCCGCCAGCTCTTTGTCCGGCTGGCGCGGGAGGACGTGACAGAAGGGCACTTTAATGTGGTGCACGAGGGGACTGCCTACCGCGTCTTCTGGACGTCGGACGGCGTGCGGTGCCATGCCTGCAGGGAGGTGGGGCATGTTCGTAAGAACTGCCCCGCCTCCAAGGCCGCCAAACCACCGAAGGCGGCCAAGGCTGGCGCTGCCGCCACCCCTCCCCCTAGTTGCGTCCGCGTGCCGGGAGCCATGGGTGCGCGGGCATCGTCGGAGGCCTTTGTTTTCAGGGCCTCCGGCGGGGGGGAGGGAGAGCGTCCGAGCGGAAAGAAGGCGCGGAAGAAGGAGAAACATCTAGAGGCGGGTCCCCTCGGTGCGCCGGAAAGTCTGACCACCGCGCTCAGCCCAACCCAGTCACCGGCGAGCGCGGGGTGCCCCGAGCCCGTGCCCGGGCCCTTGAATACCACCACAGAGGGGCCCAGGCGCGGGCAAGAAAAGGAAAAGGGGGGGGCGGAGCGGGAGGCCTCGGCAGACATGGAGGTCTCCCTGACTCCGCGCGCCCCCAGGAACAAAAAGAGGCACCGCCCCAATGAGGCGGAGGGGGAACAACATCCCTCCGCGGAGGAGGCGGTGCCCGCCGCGTGTCCCGCGTCCCCCACCAGCGCCCCCAAATTGCGCTGCAGGCGCGAGGAGTCTTTCCCCGGGGAGGGTGAGGCAGTCGAGGCTGCCCAGCCGCTGCCTCCTGGGGAGGGCGTGGAAGATCTGCCTGTCGTGGGGGGCGTGGGGACCGCGGAGGAATGCGTAGCCGCCGGGCCGGGCGTCCCGGGGACTGAGGCGGGCGAGGCCGAAAAGGCCGAACCTGAGCCCGCCCAGCTATTACCCAACTTCCCCCGGGAGTTGCTCGACCCGGCAGAAACAAAATATATTGATTTTAATGAAACTGTAGACGCTGGGCCGGGGGGTGGCAGCGGGGAGGGGGAGGAACACCCACCCTCGCCCCTTACTTTGGAGCTGGAGCACTTGGAGGGCCTGGGGATTTCCTATGGCCGGGTCTCTCCTTGTTCTCCGGTTCCTGGGGCGGAGGGGGAACCCCTTCCGCTGTCATTTCCCGACCCAGCACCATTTTTAAAAGAGCCCAGTGGGGACTCCTCTGCCGACGATCCTGGGGGTGGGATCGGGGCAGTGCCAGGGCCGGTTGGAGCGGCCGGTTCATTTGCCGTACCTTGTGCGGTCGATGGGCCGGCTGCTGGCGGCCACCTCCCGGAGGAGGACGGGGACTCGGTGGGGGACGCGGGTGAAGACCTAGAGACCACCGCCAGTGAGGCGGTGGATCTGCTCGCGGCCGCCGCTGAGGCCCTCCTCGTTCCTGCAAAGGAACTCCGGGACTTTTTGGCCCAGAGCCGGGGTCGCCGCGACCAAGCCCGACTGGCCCTGGATAAATGGTCCGAGCCGGAGCTGATCAAGGGGTCCGTCCGCGCCGCCGTTAAAACCTTGGCCGCGGGCGGGCCCTTGACAAAGGAGCAGCACCTTGAGCTGCGCGAGCTCGAGGGACTCCTCGCTGGGCTGCGGAGGGAGCGGAGTTCAACAAAAGACTCCGCTCCCTCCCCCACAATAGGTTAAGGTAGAGGTTGCACTATGCTTTTGCCATGAAGATAACCATAGCCAGCCTCAACATCAACGGCGGCAGAGGGGCACGCCGTAGATTTGACAATTTTTCGCTCCTGCGGGAGGGGAAATATGCGGTGTGCTTCCTGCAAGAAACCCACACCGTTCCGGGAGACGAAGCCACGTGGCTCCTGGAATGGCAAGGAGAGGTCCGCATGAGCCACCTCACCGCCATTTCTAGTGGGGTGGCCATCTTGCTGGGCCCGCATTTTCAGCCGGAGATCTTGGGGGTCGAGGAGCCCGTGCCAGGCCGCTTGCTGCACGTAACGGTTCGCCTGGGGGACGTGCCGCTCCATCTCGTGAACGTGTACGCCCCTCATCCCGGCCCGCAGCAAACGCGCTTCTTTGAAGAGGTGTCCGCTCTTCTTGGCTCCGTCGACGTCGGCGACTGCATTGTCCTCGGGGGGGATTTTAACTGCACCCTCGAGGCGAGGGACCGCTCCGGTGCCCCGCAGTGCATGACGGCGATGGAGAAGTTGAGGGACCTGGTCGGGTCCTTCGACTTGGTGGACGTCTGGCGAAATCTCCACCCCGACTCCAGCGCCTTTACTTGGGTGAGGCCTGGAGTTGGATGGTCTAGAGTCGACCGCCTTTACGTGTCTCGGGCGTACGTTTCCTGCGTCCCGGCGGCCTCCATGCGGCCGGTGCCGTGTTCGGACCACCACCTGGTGTGGGCGGAGCTCGCTTCGCTCCGCGCGAGGGCGGGGTCCGCGTACTGGCACTTTAACAACCGGCTGCTGGAGGACGTGCGTTTCCAGGACTCGTTCCGTCGATTCTGGTCCGACTGGAGAAGGAAGCAGGGGGGCTTCCCCTCCTTGAGGCTATGGTGGGACGTGGGCAAGGCTCACGTCCGCGTCTTCTGTCAAGAGTACGCGAGGGGGTCGACCAAGAGGCGGGCGGCCAGAGTCGGGCGCCTAGAAAAAGAGGTGCTCGACCTGGAAGCCCGTCTCGGTCAAGTCGTCCAGGACCCGGCCCTGCGGACGGTGTACGAAGCGAAGAAGGCCGCGCTGAAGGACCTGCAGCTCGTCGGGTCCCGAGGCGCGTTCGTGAGGTCGCGGATCCGGTTCCTGCGGGATCTGGACCGCGGCTCCCCCTTCTTCTACTCGCTGGAAAAAAGGCAGAGTGTCCGTAAGCAGCTCTTGACGCTGCTGGCCGACGACGGCTCTCTCGTCTCGGATCCGGAGGGCGTCAACAACAGGGTCCGTGAATATTACGGGGCTCTGTTCTCTCCGGATCTGTCCAGCGAGGAAGCGCGTAGAGTTTTGTGGGAGGACCTGCCGAAGGTCAGCCCGGAGGGCGCCGAAAATCTGGAAGCTCCGCTAAGCCTGGCGGAGCTGACCGGTGCCCTCGCCCGGCTCTCGAGGGGAAAATCCCCGGGGCTGGACGGGCTGACCGTGGAGTTCCACAGGGCGTTCTGGGACGTCCTGGGGGGCGACTACGCGCGGGTCCTGGGGGAAAGTCTGGCGACCGGGGAGATGCCCCTCTCTTGGCGCAGGGCAGTCATCGTCCTGCTGCCTAAGAAGGGCGATCTCCGCCTCCTTAAGAACTGGCGCCCGGTCTCCCTCCTCAGCACGGACTACAAAATCTTCGCCAGGGCGATGTCTGCTCGCCTTGGTGCCGTGCTGGACCACATGATCCACCCCGACCAGTCATACACGGTCCCGGGCCGGACAATCCACGACAACATCCATCTGGTCCGGGACCTCATCCATTGCTCCCAGGAGGCTGGTCTGTCGGTCGCCTTCCTATCCCTCGACCAAGAGAAGGCGTTCGACAGGGTGGATCACGACTATCTGCTCGGAACTCTGCGCGCTTTCGGGTTCGGGACGCATTTCGTCGCCCGGATCCGACTTTTGTACGCCGCCGCGGAGTGTCTGATTAAGGTTAACGGGTCCTTGACGGCGCCCCTTCGCTTTAGGAGAGGGGTGCGCCAGGGATGCCCCATGTCCGGCCAGTTATACGCCGTTTGCGTGGAGCCTTTCCTGCGCCTCTTGCGGACGAGGTTGACGGGACTGGCTCTGCAAGGGCCGGGCGTGGAGGTCGTCCTCTCGGCTTACGCCGATGACGTGCTCCTCGCGGTAGAGGATCCCGCTGACCTGCGGAGGATGCGTGAGTGCCAGGAGATTTACTCGGCCGCGTCCTCCGCCAGGATCAACTGGGAGAAATGTTCCGGACTCCTGGTGGGTCAGTGGCGGGTGGACTCCCTGCCGGAGGAGCTCAGGCCTTTTGCCTGGAGCACGACCCATCTCCTCTATCTGGGAGTCTACCTTAGCCCCGACGAGGAAGCCTGGCCGGCGAACTGGCAGGAGCTGGAGGCCAAGGTCGCCGCTCGCCTAGGGCGCTGGACAGGACTGCTCCGAGTGCTGTCCTACAGGGGTCGAGCGCTAGTCATAAACCAGCTGGTGGCCGCAATGCTGTGGTACCGGCTGGTCACTTTGACCCCTCCCCCTGCGTTTGTCGCCAAGATACAGAAGAAGCTGGTGGACTTCTTCTGGAACAACAGGAAGCACTGGGTCTCTGTCGCGGTCTTGAGTCTCCCGCTTGAGGAGGGCGGTCAGTCGTTGGTGTGCGTCAGCGCCCAGCTCGCGACTTTCCGTCTTCAGACCCTGCAGAGATACCTTTACGTCGAGCCCCCTCCTAGGTGGTGCGCTCTGGCGAGGTATTTCTTCCGCCAGCAGCTCGACCTCAATTATGACACGCAGCTCCTGTTTGTGAACTTGGGGGGTGCCAGGACCGCCCTCCGGGAGCTGCCTGTCTTTTACAGGGAACTCATCAGGGTCTGGAACAAAGTCTCCACCAAGCGCAGCTCTCCGCCGGCTGGAGTGGCGGCCGTCCTGCAGGAACCGCTGCTCGGGAATCCGTACCTCCACGGCCGAGGCTTCATGTGGCGGTCGGAAGAGAGGGCTGTGGCTGGTGAGGTGACCAGGGTCAGGGACCTGCTCGATGGCGGAGGAGCGGGCTGGATGGCGCCAGTCACGCTGGCGCGGCGCCTAAATTCTGCCAACGTCCGCCGCGCGGCCGATGCCATCGAGTCGCTAAAAACAGCTCTGGGCCCTGACTCCGTTAGGTGTATCGAGGAGGCTCAAGCACGTGGGGAGATCCCGTCCGAACTGACCCCCGTCCGGACGGAATTCCTCATCGGCGCCAAACCCCGGAACCTCCCTCGGGGGCCGGCGCCTCACAACTTGAGCCGCCTCGGGGAAATCCCCTCCGTGCCTTTCAGTTCCGCGCGGAGGGGTTTCCTGTACGGGCTGCTCCTGCACACCCTCAACTTTGCCATCCTCGCCGGCCGTCCGGACACGCCATGGCGTACCATCTTGCCGTCCGGAGGAGGCGGGGGTCCCCGATGGAGGGCACTCTACGCAGGGGTCCTCCCACTATTCATCGGGGACTTGGCCTGGAGGGTGGTGCACGGAGCAGTGCCGTGCAACAAATTTTTAAGCCGGTTCACGGACTCCCAGGCCGCCTGCAATTTCTGCGGTCTGGAGGAGTCCGTGTTCCATGTTTTTATTGAATGCACAAGGTTGCAGCCCCTGTTCCACTATTTGAAGGGGCTGCTCTTGAAATTCTGGCTGCACTTCAGTCCCACTCTCCTGATCTTTGGGCACCCTGTGCGGAGGGGAGCGGGTAGGTCCGAGGGCCTCCTCGTAGGACTGCTCCTGGGCACGGCCAAGGGTGCCATCAGCCGGTCCAGGCAGCGGGCGGTCGAGGGGGTCGTTCAACCTGACTGCCTGCCTCTCTTCCGCTCTTACATCCGGTCCAGGGTGTCCTTGGAGATGGAGCACGCGGTGTCCACCGGTACGCTCGCGGCCTTCCGCGAGAGGTGGGCACCGGAGGGACTGGAGTGCATCATCACGCCCGGCAACCAAATTTTAATTTGATTTTACGTTTTAAAGTTAATTTGTTTTAATTGCCGGTGCTTTTAGTGTCCCCTTCCCTTTTATAGGGGGCACTGGGGAAAAATTGTGATTTTAGTGCCAAAAAAAAAAACCAAAAAAAAAGAAAAAACACAAAAAAAAACACAAAAAAGGGGAAAAAAAAAAAAATGGGCCTTGTAAATGTCTGGAGTGTCACCCAGGTCGGGTGGCACCGTTTAATGTTTTATGTTTTCACAGATAAACTCAAAAGAGTTTCATGTACAAGGACCCCCAGGTCCCTCTGCACCGCAGCATGTTGTAATTTCTCCCCATTCAAATAATATGGAGCAGAGGAATAAAATCAAATGGACTAGCTGTAAACAAGGAAAGATTGAAGTAAAGGTAGGGGGTAGCTTTGACAAAACAAATTATGGGAAAGGAGTAAAAGAGTGAAAAAGAGGTTAAAATGCATATGTTGCAATGTGCAGAATGTGAGCAATGAACTGGTGGAACTGGAAGCAATTATTTTACACGATATCGAGATTTAATAGCATTAACAGAAATCTGGCTGCAAACTGAAAAGGAAAATAAACATAGTGGAATATATATATTTAAGTTGGATATAAAAGATAAGAGGGAAGCAGTGTGCCAATATCGATAAAAGATGGAATTCATGCTACAGAGAGGGTTAATGTAGTCAACGAAGGGTTATAGACAGAGTCAATATGAATGGTGGCCCATGTACGAGCCTCACGGGCTGCTACCAGACATTGAGCGCCCTTGTTCAACCAGCTGGCTTCAGGCTGCCACAATACTAGAGGGCCAGGCCGGCCTCCGGGCCTGATCATGGTTACTGGAGGGAGCCCTAATGTCTGTGGCACGATGTGGGGGGGAAGGGGCGGGGTGGTTGGGCAGTCCTGCTCCTCTCAGCCCCATTAAAATGAAGCTTAATTTAATTGGGCCTTCTTCGACCCAGCTGCCAGCTCATACTGGCCAGCACACACTCTCCAACTGCCAGCTCAAAAATGGCAATGGGGTCTCATTAATGTCAAATGACACCGCCTAAAATATTTTGAGCTGTTGGGGGCCCCCTTCAGGCTGCCATGCAGGCCACCTACTTGCAGGACCCCAGCAAAATGATGAGGGCCACTGCAACGGCAACAATAGGGTGATAAGTTCTTACACTCCATTCTCACTACCATTCCGTTGATGACGGGCTGGAGTCCTGAAAATTCAGCATGTGGTGTTGCCCCCAGAACCAGTGGAGTTTGCACCTGGAATTGTGAATCACTGTGCGAATAAGGTGAGATAGTAAAATTGCATGCTATTAGCGCTCGTAATTCTGGTATGTCTTAAAATAGTGCAAACTAGAACAGAAGGGATTTAAATTCAACTTCAGTACTTTATAACAGACTAATGGGCTGCAATCACTCCAGTTGTGATTATTGGTAGATGGTATTCTCTTTTTTGGGGAGCATTTCCAAAGTCCAAACTCCTCCTTCTGCAATATATTTATTGATAGAGTTGGATGTTTTATAATCTGGACTTGGAATGAGTTTTTCCTCTCATTAAGTTGTTGTCCCTGTAACGTCTGGAGTGGGGGTACAATTTTATCTCAGTATGGAACTGAGGTACCTCAGCAAATTATTTAAGGAGAAGTAAACAAGCAGGCCTGTACCTTCCCTTCCCCACCACCCACCCGCTTCCTCCACCCCTTCCCCATTCAGTCACATCACAACATTAATGTATACTTTCATATCGCTAACAGAACCAACAATTTGCGTCTTTATTGAGCCCCAGTGCATGCTCGACGACCTTAGAATGAGATTATATGGGCCGGAATTTTCCCAGTGCCGAACATGCGGGGTTTGGGAGTGGATCAACAGTTACATTTGCGGAAATTGACAGCGTGTGGGCAACCCGCCATCATCCCTCCGACTTCTGCCTTTAACTCGGGCCGCTTCGAGGTGCACCATGGACCACTCAGGAAAAGCAGGCAAGCTCATTGAGGTCATTAACTGCATGTTGAGAGACACTTAGCTGCCTTTTTAACATCAGGTTTGGGGGCAAAATTGCCCTATTTTATAGCCCGTTAGCACCTCCGGGGGGAACTAACGGGGTACAATGGCATTTTGTCCAGGGGAGGGGGGCGCTACTGCCTCCTGGTAAATTGCACTGGAGGTTTTGGAGTGCACCTCCTAGCAGTGCGACAGCCCGTGATTAACGCCGCAGGCTGGCGAACAACCAGCAATGACTTCCTTTTGGGCGACCACCAATGGACCATGCAGAGTGCGCAGTGGCCCTCCCTTTTAATGGAAGACGAGGGGCATTGTAGTGGCCTGCTCCGTGTAACGCTGGGCGCAGTGCCATACTACCACCCCGGGAGTGCCCCTCAAAGGAAGCGGAGCACCGGAGAAAGGGCTCCGCTTTTTTGAGGGGTGGAAGGCTCAATTCCACAATGGGGGCAGACCTCCGGGCTGGGCGATAACAGTCCCGAACCCGGAAGGTTACCGCCCCCCAATCAGGGCGAGGGGCAATTTCGCCCCCTTAGCTTTCAGGAGTTTGCAGGTTATTTCTGCAAAGTTGGAAGCCACTCTCACCACATTGATAGTCATTATCAGAACACTGAAGGATTGGGCCTCTGATCTCCACTTTATCTGCCAGTTATTAGATCAGCATGGGTGCTGCTTATGCTGTCTCACCTTGGACCTCAGAATCGGACCAAGATGAGCCCCAGCACCAACAACACCAGCCACACCAGCAGCAGCGGCCTTCTCCTCAATGACCTGAATCTCCACAGTAGAGAGGCTATACTCCCACGTCGAAGGCCATAACCCCCCCCAACACAATATACAGGAAGAGGATGAGCTTCTTGGACATGACTGAACAGCAGTGCTTCAGATGCTCAGGCTATCGTACCAGGTCATCGCAGATATTTGTAGCTTGCTGGAAGAAGACCTGCTGCTCATTCCTTACGAATGGCTGTCAAAGTCACCACTGCCCTCAAATTCTTCGCCTCAGGCTCCTTCCAGAGATCTGCAGCAGACATTAGCAGGATCTCACAGTTGGCCACCCACAGATGCATCACACAACTGACCGATGCCATGTTTCACAAGTCAGCCACTTATGTGAACTTTGCCACTGATGAAGCCAGTGTTACTGAGAGGGCACTCAGCTTTGCGGCTCTGGCTGGCTTCCCACAGGCGCAGGGCGTCATCGACTGCACACGTGTGGCCATCAGGGCATCCTCACATCACCCAGGTGTGTGAAGATCATCTGCAACCATAAAAAGATCATATTGAATGTATGCACCAGATTCCCTGGCAGCTGTCATGACTCTTTTATGCTGCACCAGTCCACCCTCCCTCAGCTGTTCGCCCCTCCAGACAGACTTACCAGCTTGCTGCTTGGAGACAAGAGCTATCCGCTAAAGACATGGCTGATGACAACCTTGAGGAGGCCAAGCAATGAGGCCGAGGAGTGCTATAATGACAGCCACATGTCCATCAGATGTGTCATCGAGCAAGCAATCGGCATGCTGAAGATGCGCTTCAGATGCCTTGACAGATCTGGAGGAGCTCTTCAGTATACACTAGCCAAGGTCTCCAGAATCATCGTGGTTTTCAGCATGCTGCACAACATAGCGCAGCAGCGAGGATTGGAGCTGTAGGAGGAGCAAAGCACAGAGCACAGAGCCACTTCAGAGGAAGAGGACGAGGAACAGGTGGAACACGAGCAGGAGAAGCAGGAACTTAAAGTGCAGATGGCACCAGCAGCGGTGCATATTGATGCTTGGGAGGTCCAGACTGCTCCTTATAGTGGCCAGATTTACTTAACTTACACCAGTGCTTCCATATGGTTAACAGATGCTGTATCAAGTGCCCCTCCACCCGCCAACAACACCACAATGCAGTTCTACAATGACAAAACCATTCCTGTCACACAAACCCCCATTGCTCGAGGTCAAGGTATGTCTCACCATTCACTTCAAGTGACAGGGCCAATTCTCAGATCACAGGCAAAAATAGACAAGACGGGAAAGTAGTGCAAATAAATTAATTTATGTGCATCATAAATATAACAGAAATTTAACAATAAAATATTTTCATACAACCGTGTGCATCTAGGATTGTGTCTTTTTTCTTTTCCGCATGCTTCTATGAGGTGCAACCCCTGTGGCTTCAGCACATGCAGAGGCAGGCTGTCCATTTCCCTACTGCAACTGCTCAAACACCTTTGGCGGACGTCCTGTGGGTTTTGGAGCCAGCGAGGGCCCCGCCAAAAACTGCTCCTCCTGCAACCGTGCAAGGGGTAGACTTTGCTATCGGAATCCGAGGCAGCAAGTAGGGCTTTGACTGAGGGGGAGGCTACCCGCACTTCCCTGCTCGCAAGGAGCTGGAGAGCACCCTGCTGCACTTCAGTGGGGCGATGAACACCAAAGTCTCGGTTAATATGCCTCCTCGACATGAGGTCAATGAGCATCTAACATCTGTTGTTCACAGCAAGCATGTTCTCAGTGGGCTAGCGTATTCGCTGCTCCATGCATCTGGCCATCCTTTCCATGGAACAGCACTTCGTCGCCTTTGTCTGCGAAATGGTGGTGCTAATGTTGGAGATGGACTCCTCCATTTTATGCACATTTGCAGACATTGCAGCTGCAAAAGCTTACAGAGCCTCACGCAATTGTTGTTGCTCTTCTAAGAGCACCCTCTTTCTCGATGGCCCCCAAGGTTTAGCATCTGCATGCAGCTCAGCAGAGCTTGGAGCATCCTGCACCCTCTGGCAAGGAGTCTCCACTTTCAACACCATCTGCTCTTGCTCACTTGTGAAGTATAAGACACCAGGTGACAACATTACTCTATCTCACACAGGAGCCACCGAGGTGTGTGTATCTGCGCTGGTGCTGGGTGCGCTTGGGTCTGCTAACAGTGCACCCTCAGAGAATGGAGCTTCCTCTGAGGAGTCGTCTTCCAAGGGGACTGGAGGGGGGAGGGGGAGGGATACTTGATGGACTTGTGGGAGAGTAAAGAGATGAATTAGAAGTGTTATAATAAGAATGGGTAATATTACCATTATGCACATGATGACAGTTTACTAGATGTTGACATCAGTCACCATGTGAGTGACTGCTGTATGCCATGTGGCTGTATGAGATGTAATTCTGTCACCAGGTTGCTGAGAGGTCCCCCTCTGCATCGCCAGAGATTGCAGCTTCAGAGGCATCTCACTGTTATCAGCTACTGGGAAAGTCGTCGCGAGAGTCTTCCTCAACCGTCTTCTCCCTGTGGCTGAGGAGCTCCTCCTGGAGTCACAGTGCAGATTTTGTCCCCTACGGCACACAACAGACATGGTTTTTACAGTGCGACAGCTGCAGGAAAAATGCAGGGAACAGCACCAGCCCTTATACATGGCCTTCTTCGAACTTTCAAAGGCCTTTGACACAGTCAACTGCGAGGGTCTATGGAGCGTCCTCCTCCATTTCAGATGCCCCCAAAAGTTTGTCACCATCCTCCTTCTGCTCCACGATGACCTGCAGGCTGTAATCCTTATCAATGGATCCATTACAGACCCAATCCATGTCTGGACCGGGGTCAAACAGGGTTGCGTCATTGCCCCCAACCCTCTTCTCAATCTTCCTCGCTGCCATGCTCCACCTCACAGTCAACCAGCTCCCCACTGGAGTAGAACTAAACTACAGAACCACTGGGAACCTGTTCAACCTTTGTCGTCTCCAGGCCAGGTCCAAGATCACCCCAACCTCTGTCATTGAGCTACAGTATGCAGACAACGCCTGTGTCTGCGCGGATACAGAGACTGAACTCCAAGTCATAGTCAATGTATTTACGAAAGCATGGGCCTTACGCTAAACATCTGTAAGACAAAGATCTTCCACCAGCCTGTCCTCGCCGCACAGCACTGCCCCCCAGTCATGAAGATTCACGAAGCAGCCCTGGACAACGTGGGCCACTTCCCATACCTCGGGAGCCTCTTATCAACAAGAGCAGACATTGACGACGAGATTCAACACCGCCTCCAGTGCGCCAGTGCAGCCTTCGGCCGCCTGAGGAAAATAGTGTTTGATGACCAGGCCCTCAAATCTGCCACCAAGCTCATGGTCTACAGGGATGTAGCAATACCCACCCTCCTGTATGGCTCAGATACATGGACCATGTACAGTAGACACCTCAAGTCACTGGAGAAATACCACCAACGATGTCTCCGCAAGATTCTACAAATCCCCTGGGAGGACAGACACACCAACGTTAGCGTCCTCGACCAGGCCAACATCCCCAGCATTGAAGCACTAACCACACTTGATCAGCTCCGCTGGGCAGACCACATTGTTCATATGCCAGACACGAGATTCCCAAAGCAAGCGCTCTACTCGGAACTCCTTCATGGCAAATGAGCCAAAGATGGACAGAGGAAATGTTACAAGGACACCTTCAAAGCCTCCCTGATAAAGTGCAACATCCCCACTGACACCTGGGAGTCCCTGCCAAAGACCGTCCTAAGTGGAGGAAGTGCATCCGGGAGGGCACTGAGCACCTTGAGTCTCATCGCCGAGAGCATGCAGAAATCAAGCGTAGGCAGTGGAAAGAGCGTGCAGCAAACCAGTCCCGCCCACCCTTTCTCTCAATGACTATCTGTCCCACCTTGATAGGGACTGTGGTTCTCATATTGGACTGTTCAGCCACCTACGGACTCATTTTTAGATTGGAAGCAAGTCTTCCTCGATTCCGAGGGACTGGCTATGGTGAACTCCAGAGATCTCCAGAGCATCCTCCTCTGCTAGAGTCAAATATGTGATGATTGAAGGGCCACCTCCAGTTTTCTGCCTCTCCCTATTGTTGAGGGCTCTCTTCTCCTGCAAGGAGGGAAGAACAGAACTTTGAGTGAGAGCGATAAAATGACTGTAAGGAATGGATGGGCTACATCTGTAAAGGGTGACTATGAGGGAGTGGTGTGACATTTTCAAATGGTCTGCTTCTGTGGTGTTGGCTTGCTATGATTTCGTTAGAATGAGGATGAGTATCAGTGGTGGATAGTCCAATGGTGATGTGAGCAGGTGCATAGACAGAGGGATGGGTAGACCTGCAAGATATGTTGGTGTGAGGAGTGATTATGTGGCATTAAGCTAGGGAAGGCAGAGTGATGGGGTGCGTGACAGGCACATCAGGATATAGTCGAATGAGGCATTGCACTCACCTTTCCTGACTTCATGAGATCATTGAATCTCTTCCGGCACTGGATGCACGTTCTCGTCACCACATCCCTGCCGCTGATCTCCTCAGCGATGTCAAATCATGCCCTCTTTGTGTAGTTTGCTCCTCATTTTCTGCCATCCACGGGAAGAAGACCTCCTTTCATGCTCATACTCCCTGAACCAGCACTTCCAGGGAGGCATCTGGGAATCTTGGGGCTGCCTTCTGCCTTTGTGCCTCCATGACCCACAGAATTGTCAACGATATTTAGCAATTCAGAGCTCTGGAAACCACCTTCATCACTCTGACAGCGACCTTCAAATGAGATGTGTGCCAAGCTGCTTTAAATATCCGTGCTGAAAACGAATCATCCGTGGCGTCATCAGACCCGCTCCATTTAATTGGGCCGGGAAACGCGCATGGCTCTGTTAATTGGTGCCGTTGAGTTAAACGTGCAGTGCCGAACCAACTGTTGAGATCTTCAGATTCCTGACCCGCTACGCAGCCTGCACGCATTCGATCCGACTCCAAGGTAAAGATTCTGGCCGAGGAATCCACCAGTTTGCTCGAAGCTTTCCGCAAACAATAGGCATCACAGGACATTGTTTCTTTGAAACTTAGACTAAAACTACCATTTAATTTAATGCACGCACACAGTTATAGTTGCTGGATCACTTGTATTTGTAGTGCCCTGCTCCTGCGGGAGTGGCATTTATGTGTTTTATTTCAGTGTCACTGGGCTTATGCCTGATGTCACTCCACTGATCGATGCAAAATCAAACTAACAGAGATCCTTTTCAGATTTTAGAATATCAGTGCATGGTGATTCCTTTTGATACTTGTTATTTATGCCGAAGCTGTTCATCAAATGTTCATAAATAGTGACTGCCCACCTATGCTTCAATATGTATTACAAATAACGCGACTTAAATGGTTGCTTCGTCAGACTGCCTTTAGAAGGAATGGCAAGTAATTTGTGCAGAAAGCTCTTCTCTCTTGGTGCAGTTAATCGTCCTATTGAACCTGGACAAGCTTTAGAATTGAAACCTCAGCACTTCATTTAATACAAGGCAGTTTTCAGACAATCTCACCACTGAATATTTTTTCTGAGAATCCCGAAGCAGCTCTCCCACTTCAGTGCTCAAAGCATGATCCGAACAAAGGAATGCTCGTAGGACTTTTGAACTGAGGATCACACAATTTGTTGTCGTCTATGTGATGTCTTCCGTGAGATATATTTATCTCAGTCGGCAGTCCCATAAGCACATGCAATGTCACAGGAGGAGACTCCTCAACCTGAATAATGATGGAAGAGGAAAAACGTTATGGAATTGGTCTGGTATAAAACAGCATGGAAGCAACTAATCAAACTGACAGTATGTATGTGTTGATCATTTATACATCATGGTGGATGAAATGACCATTTGTGATGTCAGTGAACAGCAAATTCTGCACCAAAATGCTTTCGCGCCGTCGTTCCCAACCAGTTTTTAAACACACAGCACAAATATAGAGGCAGATCAACAGACATTAGAGCTAGATTTTCGATTGGAGGCTTTTTCGGGCGATAATGGCGGCGAGACTGTAAATTTTGTGCCTGAAAATGGTTTGCGTCTGCAGCCACAAAATTCAGCAGCTGGGCCCTGAGTCTGGAGCGGAGCGTGAAGAGAGGCATTCCACGCCTCTCTGAGGGCGCTAGGCTGGCTGAGCAACTGAAAATCCCAAGCTAAAGTGCTGGCCTCGGAGCGTCCGAAGAGAGGCTTCCCTGGAAAAATATATCTCAAAAAAAAAACCTTGCTCCCCCCCACATAAAGATAAATCGCAAAAATAATTTTGAAAAAACAGTCGCACTTACCTCATGTAGTTATTCCTTCCCTCACCACCGCCGGAACAACTCTGACCGCCCGCTTTCCCAGGCGGCTCCACGACGGCTGCTATGGAGTGCTACAGGGTCAGCGCGAAATAAAAATCATAGCGCTGTCGAAACTGCGGGCATTGCACACCGGCTCGACGCTCCAAGGCAGAACTGCTCAGCACCCCCACAGAACCGCAACCAAATTTCTGGCGGGGAGCTGGAAGCTGGCTGCCCAGCTGGAATACATTTGCATACCCACTACCGCCCCTCTGGATGCCAATAGAGGCGCAAAGCCAACGAAAATCCAGTCATAGAAACATCGAAACATAGAAAATAGGTGCAGGAGTAGGCCATTCAGCCCTTCTAGCCTGCACCGCCATTCAATGAGTTCATGGCTGAACATGAAACTTCAGTACCCCCTTCCTGGTTTCTCGCCATACCCCTTGATTCCCCTAGTAGTAAGGACTTCATCTAACTCCCTTTTGAATATATTTAGTGAATTGGCCTCAACTACTTTCTGTGGTATAGAATTCCACAGGTTCACCACTCTCTGGGTGAAGAAGTTTCTCCTCATCTCGGTCCTAAATGGCTTACCCCTTATCCTTAGACTGTGACCCCTGGTTCTGGACTTCCCCAACATTGGGAACATTCTTCCTGCATCTAACCTGTCCAAACCCGTCAGAATTTTAAACGTTTCCATGAGGTCCCCTCTCACTCTTCTGAACTCCAGTGAATACAAGCCCAGTTGATCCAGTCTTTCTTGATAGGTCAGGCCCACCATCCCGGGAATCAGTCTGGTGAATCTTCGCTGCACTCCCTCAATAGCAAAAACGTCCTTCCTCAAGTTAGGAGACCAAAACTGTACACAATACTCCAGGTGTGGCTTCGCCAAGGCCCTATACAACTGTAGCAACACCTCCCTGCCCCTGTACTCAAATCCCCTCGCTATGAAGGCCAACATGCCATTTGCTTTCTTAACCGCCTGCTGTACCTGCATGCCAACCTTCAATGACTGATGTACCATGACACCCAGGTCTCGCTGCACCTTCCCCCTTCCTAATCTGTCACCATTCAGATAATAGTCTGTCTCTCTGTTTTTACCACCAAAGTGGATAACCTCACATTTATCCACGTTATACTTCATCTGCCACGCATTTGCCCACTCACCTAACCTATCTAAGTCACTCTGCAGCCTCATAGCATCCTCCTCGCAGCTCACACTGCCACCCAACTTAGTGTCATCCGCAAATTTGGAGATACTACATTTAATCCTCTCGTCTAAATCATTAATGTACAATGTAAACAGCTGGGGCCCCAGCACAGAACCTTGCGGTACCCCACTAGTCACTGCCTGCCATTCGGAAAAGTACCCATTTACCCCTACTCTTTGCTTCCTGTCTGACAACCAGTTCTCAATCCATGTCAGCACACTACCCCCAATCCCATGTGCTTTAACTTTGCACATTAATCTCCTGTGTGGGACCTTGTCGAAAGCCTTCTGAAAGTCCAAAGATACCACATCAACTGGTTCTCCTTTGTCCACTTTACTGGAAACATCCTCAAAAATTTCCAGAAGATTTGTCAAGCATGATCTCCCTTTCACAAATCCATGCTGACTTGGACCTATCATGTCACCATTTTCCAAATGCGCTGCTATGACATCCTTAATAATTGATTCCATCATTTTACCCACTACTGAGGTCAGGCTGACCGGTCTATAATTCCCTGCTTTCTCTCTCCCTCCTTTTTTAAAAAGTGCGGTTACATTGGCTACCCTCCACTCGATAGGAACTGATCCAGAGTCAATGGAATGTTGGAAAATGACTGTCAATGCATCCGCTATTTCCAAGGCCACCTCCTTAAGTATTCTGGGATGCAGTCCATCAGGCCCTGGGGATTTATCGGCCTTCAATCCCATCAATTTCCCCAACACAATTTCCTGACTAATAAAGATTTCCCTCAGTTCCTCCTCCTTACTAGACCCTCTGACCCCTTTTATATCCGGAAGGTTGTTTGTGTCCTCCTTAGTGAATACTGAACCAAAGTACTTGTTCAATTGGTCTGCCATTTCTTTGTTCCCCGTTATGACTTCCCCTCATTCTGACTGCAGGGGACCTACGTTTGTCTTTACTAACCTTTTTCTCTTTACATACCTATAGAAACTTTTGCAATCCGCCTTAATGTTCCCTGCAAGCTTCTTCTCGTACACCATTTTCCCTGCCCTAATCAAACCCTTTGTCCTCCTCTGCTGAGTTCTAAATTTCTCCCAGTCCTCAGGTTCGCTGCTATTTCTGGCCAATTTGTATGCCACTTCCTTGGCTTTAATACTATCCCTGATTTCCCGAGATAGCCACGGTTGAGCCACCTTCCCTTTTTTATTTTTACGCCAGACAGGAATGTACAATTGTTGTAATTCATCCATGCGGTCTCTAAATGTCTGCCATTGCCCATCCACAGTCAACCCCTTAAGTATCATTCGCCAATCTATCTTAGCCAATTCACGCCTCATACCTTCAAAGTTACCCTTCTTTAAGTTCTGGACCATGGTCTCTGAATTAACTGTTTCATTCTCCATCCTAATGCAGAATTCCACCATATTATGGTCACTCTTCCCCAAGGGGCCTCGCACAATGAGATTGTTAATTAATCCTCTCTCATTACACAACACCCAGTCTAAGATGGCCTCCCCCCTAGTTGGTTCCTCGACATATTGGTCTAGAAAACCGTCCCTTATGCACTCCAGGAAATCCTCCTCCACCGTATTGCTTCCAGTTTGGCTAGCCCAATCTATGTGCATATTAAAGTCACCCATTATAACTGCTGCACCTTTATTGCATGCACTCCTAATTTCCTGTTTGATGCCCTCCCCAACATCACTACTACTGTTTGGAGGACTGTACACAACTCCCACTAACGTTTTTTGCCCTTTAGTGTTCTGCAGCTCTACCCATATAGATTCCACATCATCCAAGCTAATGTCTTTCCTAACTATTGCATTAATCTCCTCTTTAACCAGCAATGCTACCCCACCTCCTTTTCCTTTTATTCTATCCTTCCTGAATGTTGAATACCCCTGGATGTTGAGTTCCCAGCCTTGATCATCCTGGAGCCACGTCTCTGTAATCCCAATCACATCATATTTGTTAACATCTATTTGCACAGTTAATTCATCCACCTTATTATGGATACTCCTTGCATTAAGACACAAAGCCTTCAGGCTTGCTTTTTTAACACCCTTTGCCCTTTTAGAATTTTGCTATACAGTGGCCCTTTTTGTTCTTTGCCTTGGGTTTCTCTGCCCTCCACTTTTCCTCATCTCCTTTCTGTCTTTTGCTTTTGCCTCATTTTTGTCTCCCTCTGTCTCCCTGCATTGGTTCCCATCCCCCTGCCATATTAGTTTAACTCCTCCCTAACAGCACTAGCAAACACTCCCCCTAGGACATTGGTTCCGGTCCTGCCCAGGTGCAGACCGTCCGGTTTGTACTGGTCCCACCTCCCCCAGAACCGGTTCCAATGCCCCAGGAATTTGAATCCCACCCTGCTGCACCACTGCTCAAGCCACGTATTTATCTGCGCTATCCTGCGATTCCTACTCTGACTAGCACGTGGCACTGGTAGCAATCCCGAGATTACTACTTTTGAGGTCCTACTTTTTAATTTAGCTCCTAGCTCCTTAAATTCTTTTCGTAGGACCTCATCCCTTTTTTTACCTATGTCGTTGGTACCAATGTGCACCATGACAACTGGCTGTTCTCCCTCCCATTTCAGAATGTCCTGCACCCGCTCCGAGACATCCTTGACCCTTGCACCAGGGAGGCAACATACTATTCTGGAGTCTCGGTTGCGGCCGCAGAAACGCCTATCTATTCCCCTCACCATCGAATCCCCTATCACTATCGCGCTCCCAATCTTTTTCCTGCCCTTCTGTGCAGCAGAGCCAGCCACAGTGCCATGAACTTGGCTGCTGCTGCCCTCCCCTGATGAGTCATCCCCCCCAACAGTACTCAAAGCAGTGTATCTGTTTTGCAGGGGGATGACCACAGGGGACCCCTGCACTATCTTTCTTGCACTACTCTTCCTGCTGGTCTTCCATTCCCTATCTGGCTGTGGACCCTTCTCCTGCGGTAAGACCAACTCACTGTACGTGATACTCACGTCATTATCAGCATCGTGGATGCTCCAGAGTGAATCCACCCTCAGCTTCAATTCCGCAACGCAATGTACTAATATTTCTCTTTATAACATTTTGGATTATGACAATTTCATCCTCATTTGGACAGTTTATTTTTCCCCTCGACATACTGTGGCCTAGTTTTAGAGGGAGGAGTTGTAACTATATATATATATTCCCTGGTGATCCAGTGCTGACTGTCTTTCTGATCCCCAGAGATCTAGTTAGTTGTGGGATGGGTATTCACGAGTGTCTCTGGTGGTGTAGATTCAACTGGAACTTTCCAAGTACTCAAGTTTTGCCACTCCAAATAGAAACTATCGTTAACAACCAAATAAGCTCATGTGTCCATCTCTAACCAAAAGTTATGCTGATGTATTCTATTTATTCTGTTTCACTTGGAAACATGCACTTTTTTTGAAAGTGACATTCTCCTTAGGAATTTAAATAAATAGGTGTCTTAAGTTTGTGGGATTTTCCGGTCTAATAATTTTTAGCAAAAAAAGCAGAAAAGAGTAAAATGTCATTCTGACAGACAGCATTAATGGCTGTGGTCGATGAAACTCTGATGGCTCCTCCTACTCCAAAATAGCTTCACAAATGTAAACAGTACTGAAAAGAACTGGTGCTTTCTTGTTAAAGGCCAATCATGAATGATTTGCACAGAATCACAAAAGACAATAAAAGCAAATGTCTGAACATAAGAACATAAGAACATAATCTGAATTCAGGTCAAACATGGCATCCGTGAGCTTGTCAAAGGGTACAATTTTTAAGTATTACTGCAGCTGGGAATAGCACTGTTTTTTTCCCCTCAGAGCAAGAGTTCGGCAGCAAGTATTCAGTATCTCATAAGTCAGAAAGAGAAGAAAAAGCACAGGGCAGCCTGGCAGGATACAGATGACACACAGGAGGTACTTATCCAGGCAGCTGCGCTGTATAGTGTCATGCTAATTGAGAATTACATGAGTAGGTGCAGGTTTAGCAGGGAGTCTATGATTGATATGTGTCATCTGGTGCCTGAAAGGACAGTCTAACATCTGTGGTCTGCTAGCAGTGGCAGTAGAGGTCCATACTCTACTCAATCTTTATGGCACAGAATGATTCCAGTCACTCACATATCTCAGGGATATCTCAGGAGCCAGCAATGCTTTCTTATGTGAAAAGACATTTCACATGCAGCAGCAGAGGTAGATAAAGTTTTTTTTGTCAAATTGGTGGTTTCTCCCAGATACAGGGTAACATTGATTATGTGTTTGTAGCTAACTATGTGCCAATTAATAACATAATTACAGTGGAAGAGATTTCATTGAATAATTTTAAAATGGCATGCAACACTCATTCAAAGATAGTTCAATTACAAGCAGAAGGAGGTGCAGTGAAGTGTCATCTTATGGTTACAGGGGAGGCATGGGAAATGTAGGGTGAGAAGGATTGGCAGTTCTGGGGCTAAAGGAGAGTAGTGCAGGATTGTGCAGAGGGTAAAGGGAGATGTGAAGAGGAGTTGCACTTTAGCAGCTCTGGTGAGGTCATTACATTTCTTCCTACATCCCTGCCAGGTTCTAGAAACAAAGCTTGTAGCATTTTCTGCCACCTTTAAAAAATATATAATTCTTGGGATATAGGTGTCACTAGCAAGGCCAGCATGTATTGTCCATCCGAGTTACCCTTGAGAAGGTGTTGATAGGCTTCCTCCTTGAACTGCTGCAGTCAATGAGGTAAAGGTACTCCCACAGGACTGTTGGTAGAAAGTTCCAGGATTTTGACCCCAGCGACGATGAATGACAATATATGTCCAAGTCAGGATAATGTATGACTTGGAGGCAATGGTATTCCCATGCACCTGCTGCCCTTGTCCTTCTAGGTGGTGGAGGTTCTGTCGAAAAGCCTTGGCGAGTTGCTAAATTGCATCCTGTAGACAATACTCATTGCAACCTTGGAGTGCCAGTGGTGAAGGGAGTGGAAATTTCTCAAGTTGCTGCTGATAAATTTTACTGAGTACCCAGTGGCCAGCATTGGGGAAGAGGACCTCCTTCCTGCTGCTCACTAGTTCTATAAACATCTCCATTACACCATCCAAAAACTTGGTACCCTTGCTGCAGCCACTTTATTAGCAGAATCATAGAATGGTTATAGCACAGAAGGAGGCCATTCAGCCTGTAAAGTCCATACCAGCTCTCTGCAAGAGCATTCCAGCTAGTCCCACTCCCCCACTCTTTCCCCGTAGCCCTGCAAATTTATTTCCCTCAGGTACTTAACAATTTTCCTTTAGAAAGCCATGATTGAGTCTGCCTCCACCTACCTCTCAGGGAGTGCATTCCAGATCCTAATGACTTGCTGCATGAAAAGGTTTTTCCTCGCGTCGCCTTTGGTTCTTCTGCCAAACACCTTAAATCGGTGTCCTCTGGTTCTCAACCCTTACGCCAATGGGAACAGTTTCTCTCTATCTACTTTGTTTAAACCCCTCATGATTTTGAACACCTCTATCAAATCTCCTCTCAACCTTCTCTGTTCTAAGGAGAACCCCACCTTCTCCAATCTATCCATGTAACTGAAGTGAAGAACAAGAATATGAAAAGCTAGTATTTATCTAATGAAAAATGTACCGCCCCTTTTAGAGGTGTAGACTGCACACGAAGTCAACATCTGACTTCTTTGGAGCAGAGTTAGTAAGAGATCTCGCCCTCAATCTGTGGGATCTTATCTCCCTGCCCTAAATACTGCACACCTGTGCCTGGTGATTCACCATGTGAAGACACCCCACATTAGCCTATCCTCTAAAATGCGCTTGGTGCCAGTTTCTGAGACAAAGCTTGCAAACATCAAATTGAGTGACGGTTTATCTTCAGGAAGGCTGGTATCCTCTTCCTGAATTGGCAGAGGGGTGTCCACATTTTCAGCACCTGAAATTAAAAAGAGGGACAAGAGTAAGCTTTTAATATGAAGGAAGAGCAGTTCATAGAATCATAGAACCATAGAATAGTACTGCACAGAAGGCAGACATTTGGCCCATCAAGTCTGTGCTGGTTCTTTCGAAAATCAATGCTTGTTCCCTATATCCTTGCAATTTTTTTTTCCTACGACTATTCATCCAATTTCTTTTTGAAGGTTACTATTGAATCTATATCCACCACCCTCTCAGGCAGTGCGTTCCAAACCCTAACCACCCATTGTGTAAACAAGTTTGTTCTCATGTCCCCTCTGGTTCATTTGCCAATCCTCTTAAATTAATGTCCTCTGTTTAGCGACCTTTTAGCCATTCAGCCACAGTTTTTTTTTATTTACTCTATCTGAGCCCCTCATGATTTTACACAGCTCTATCAGATCTCCTTTTAGCCTTCTCTGCTCTAAGGAGAACAATCCCATCTTCTCCAGTCTATCCACATAACTGCAATCTCTCATTCCGAGAACCATTCTAGTAAATCTCTTCTGTACCCTCTGTACCTTCTGGCTTTTGTACTCTATGCCTCTATTTATGAACAATGGCTAGTATTTAAAGAACTAATACATCATTTACAACAAATATACCTTCCTTTAAGGCACAAAAACCACACAGGAAACGTGGTCCAACCGCGACTAACAAGAGAAGTTAACGATAGTATTAGATTAAAAGAATGTTGCCAAAAAGAGCAGTAAGCCTGAGGATTGGGAGGATTTTAGAATTCAGCAAAGGAGGACCAAGAAATTGATAAAGAAAGGGAAAGTAGAATATGAAAATAAATTAGCAAGAGACATAAAAAACAATTGTAAAAGCTTCCATAGGTATGGAAAATGGAAAAGATTAACAAAAGTAAATGTGGGTCCCTGACAGGCTGAGACAAGAGAAATTATAATGGAAAATAAGGAAATGGCAGAGAATATTAAACAGTACTTTGTGTCTGTCTTCACAGAAGAAGATGTAAAAAACCTCCCGGAAATAGTGGAGAACAAAGCAAATGAGGAACTGAAAGAAATTAGTATTAGCAAAAAAATAGTACATAAGAACATAAGAACATAAGAAATAGGAACAGGAGTAGGCCATTCGGCCCCTCGAGCCTGCTCCCCCATTCAATAAGATTATGGCTGATCTGATCATGGACTCAGCTCCACTTCCCTGTCCGCTCCCCATAACTACTTATTCCCTTATCGATTAAGAAACTGTCTATTTCTGTCTTAAATTGATTCAATGTCCCAACTTCAACAGCTCTCTGTGGCAACGAATTTCACAGATTCACAACCCTTTGAGAGAAGAAATTTCTCCTCATTTCTGTTTTAAATGGGCGGCCCCTTATTCTAACATCATGCCCTCTAGTTCGAGTCTCCTCTATCAGTGGAAACATTCTCTCTGCATCCGCCCTGTCAAGCCCTTCATAATCTTATACATCTTGATAAGATCACCTCTCATTCTTCTGAATTCCAATGAGTAGAGGCCCAACCTACTCAACCTTTCCTCATATGTCAACCCCCTCATCCCTGGAATCAACCTAGTGAACCTTCTCTGAACTGCCTCCAAAGCAAGTATATCCTTTTGTAAATATAGAAACCAAAACTGCACGCAGTATTCCAAGTGTGGCCTTACCAATACCTTATATAGCTGTAGCAAGACTTCCCTGCTTTTATAGTCCATCCCCTTTGCAATGAAGGCCAAGATACCATTGGCCTTCCTGATCACTTGCTGTACCTGCATACTAACCTTTTGTGTTTCATGCACAAGTAACCCCAGGTCCTGCTGTACTGCGGCATTTTGCAATCTTTCTCCATTTAAGGGGATGCAAAACTTGATGGTTAATGAACCATCCATTGTACTGGCCTTAGTACAGACTCATGGAAACTGTATTCCGTACAGAACAAATACTGGAGAAATTAATGGGACTGAAAGCTGATAAATCCCCTAGACCTGATGGCCTATATCCGAATGTTTTGAAAGAAGTGGCCATAGAAATAATGGATGCATTGGTTATCATCTTCCTAAATTCCATCGATTCTAGAAAGGTTGCCACAGAATGGAAGGCAGCTAATGTAACCCCACTATTTAAGAAAGGAGGGAGAGAGAAAATGGGAAACTACAGACCTGTTAGCCTGACTTCAGTAATAGGGAAAATGCTAGAATCCATTATTAAGGACATGGTAATAGGGCATTTAGAAAGTAATTAAAGGATTGGGCAGAGTCAACACAGAGTTATGAAAAGGAAATTATGTTTGGCAAATCTGTTAGTGTTTTTTGAGGTTATAACTAGCAGAATAGATAAGGGGAACTAGTGGATGTGGTGTATTTGGATTTTCAGAAGGAATTCGATAGGATGTCACACAAGAGGTTATTAAACAAAATTAGGGCTCACGGGATTAGGGGTAATATACTAGCATGGACTGAAGATTGGTTAATGGACAGAAAACAGAAGGTAGGTATAAACGGGTCATTTTCGAGTTGGCAGACTTTGGGGTACCACAAGGATCGGTGCTTGGGCCCAAGCTATTCACAATCTATTTAATTGATTTGGATGAGGGGACCAAATGTAATACATCCAAGTTTGCCAATGATACGAAGCTCAGTGGGAATGTAAGTTGTGAGGAGGATGCAAAGAGACTTTAAATGGATATAGACAGGCTAAGTGAGTGGACAAGAACATGGCAAAAATGTGGAGAAATGTGAAGTTGGCAGGAAAAATAGAAAAACAGAGTATTTTTTAAAATGGAAAGAGATTGGGAAATGTTGGTGTTCAGATGGACCTGAGTGTCCTGTAATTTTTGCCCTGGGCGCCGGTCCACATCGCCATGCGTGTCGGCCCTGTATCACCCTGTGGGGAAAGTTGCCCCGCGGAAGCGAGATTGGCGTGGGGCGATGCCACCGACAGCTTTGCGGGTCACAAAGCTGTGCTGGCTGGGGCGCCCTAATCTGCCCTGAAAGGGGAGGGCCTAGCGCCACGACCGCCATCTTTTTTTTTGTCAGTCGACTTTGCTGGCCCTTCCGAAGCCCTCCAGAGAGGGCCCCACTAAAGTGTCTGCAGAGCTCGTAGCGGCCCTTCCCTCAGACGTCATCACCACGGCGCTGCTGTGCTGAGCACGGCACCGAGTGTCACCTCCAGCAAGCAGCCCGCTTGCACCCCATTACCACCCTCAACAATTAAACTATTTTTTTTAAAGAAGCCAATTCCTCGAGATTTAGTTGACCGACTCTCATTTCCAGATTATTTGAACTGTGCACCCAAATTCCGGGCGCGGGGCAATTTTGGCCCCAAGATGTATTAATGCAATTATATAGGGCCCTGGTGAGACCACACCTGGAGTATTATGTACAGTTTTGGTCTGCTTATCTAAGATGGGATATACTTGTTATAGAGGGAGTGCAACAAAGGTTCACCACACTGATTCTTGGATGGGGGGATTGTCCTATGGGGAGAGGTTGAGTAGACTAGGCCTATATTCTCTAGTGTTTAGAAGAATGAGAGGTGATCTCATTGAAACATACAAAATTCTTACAGGATAGATGCAGGAAGTGTGTTTACCCTGGCTGGTAAGTCTAGAACCAGGGGTCACAGTCTCAGAATAAGGAGTCGGCCATTTAGGACTGAGATGAGGAGAAATTTTTTCACTCACAGTGTGATGAATCTTTGGAATTCTGTACCCCAGACGGCCGTGGATGCTCAGTTGTTGAGTATATTCAAGACAGAGATCGATAGATATTGAATATTACGGGAATCAAGGTTATATGGGGATAGTGCAGGAAAGTGAAGTTGAGGTAGAAAATGAGCCATGATCTTATTGAATGGTAGAGCAGGCTCGAGGGGCCAAATGGCTATTCCTGTTCCTTTTTTTTATGTTCTTATGTGCTTTATAAAGGCCAGGAACCCATATGCTTTGTTAACTGCTTTGTTAGCCTGTCCTGCCACTTTCAAAGATCTGTGCAAAAAATACCCCAGGCTCTCTGTTCTTACACCCCTTTACTATTGTACCATTTAGCTTGTATTGCTTCTCCTCATTCCTCCGATCTAAATTTATCACCTCACACTTTTCTGTATTGAATTTTAACTGCCTTGTGTCCATCCTTTCCAGCAGCCTATCTATGTCGTCTTGCAGTCAATTACCTTCTTCCTACACTTGCTACACTTCCACGTTTCATGTTGTCATGTATCTTACATTATTATATATAACTGTATCCTAACATGCTATACATGACTGTAGTAAGATATGTCCTGTAACCACCAGCATACCTTACCACCAGGGGTTCACTTGCAAGAGACAAGTAGATAAGGGCAGGTCTCAGGCAAGTGCAGCATTCCAGTGCTGTGAAATAAAGGTGCAGGTCCAGAGTGACCTTGACTTTACTACATGCCTCGTGTGAATCTGTACTGAGGGGACAGGACTTTACAATGGCGACGAGTTACGGGATTATAAAATCCACAGAATGGCGAACAACGGATCAGATGAAAAGTACAATAGGGGAGACAATTGGGAGGACTTAGAAACATAGAAACATAGAAACATAGAAAATAGGTGCAGGAGTAGGCCATTCGGCCCTTCGAGCCTGCACCACCATTCAATGAGTTCATGGCTGAACATGCAACTTCAGTACCCCATTCCTGCTTTCTCGCCATACCCCTTGATCCCCCTAGTAGTAAGGAATACATTTAACTCATTTTTGAATATATTTAGTGAATTGGCCTCAACAACTTTTTGTGGTAGAGAATTCCACAGGTTCATCACTCTCTGGGTGAAGAAGTTTCTCCTCATCTCAGTCCTAAATGGCTTACCCCTTATCCTTAGACTGTAACCCCTGGTTCTGGACTTCCCCAACATTGGGAACATTCTTCCTGCATCTAACCTGTCTAAACCCGTCAGAATTTTAAACGTTTCTATGCGATCCCTTCTCATTCTTCTGAACTCCAGTGAATACAAGCCCAGTTGATCCAGTCTTTCTTGATATGTCAGTCCCGCCATCCAGGGAATCAGTCTGGTGAACCTTCGCTGCACTCCCTCAATAGCAAGAATGTCCTTCCTCAAGTTAGGAGACCAAAACTGTACACAATACTCCAGGTGTGGCCTCACCAAGGCCCTGTACAACTGTAGTAACACCTCCCTGCCCCGTACTCAAATCCCCTCGCTGTGAAGGCCAACATGCCATTTGCTTTCTTAACCACCTGCTGTACCTGCATGCCAACCTTCAATGACTGATGTACCATGACACCCAGGTCTCGTTGCACCTCCCCTTTTCCTAATCTGTCACCATTCATAGTCTGTCTCTCTGTTTTTACCACCAAAGTGGATAACCTCACATTTATCCACATTATACTTCATCTGCCATGCATTTGCCCACTCACCTAACCTATCCAAGTCACTCTGCAGCCTCATAGCATCCTCCTCGCAGCTCACACTGACACGCAACTTAGTGTCATCTGCAAATTTGGAGATACTACATTTAATCCCCTCGTCCAAATCATTAATGTACATTGTAAACAACTGGAGCCCCAGCACAGAACCTTGCGGTACCCCACTAGTCACAGCCTGCCATTCTGAAAAGTACCCATTTACTCCTACTCTTTGCTTCCTGTCTGCCAACCAGTTCTCAAACCATGTCCGCACACTACCCTCAATCCCATGTGCTTTAACTTTGCACATTAATCTCTTGTGTGGGACCTTGTCGAAAGTCTTCTGAAAGTCCAAATATACCACATCAACTGGTTCTCCCTTGTCCACTCTACTGGAAACATCCTCAAAAAATTCCAGAAGATTTGTCAAGCATGATTTCCCTATCACAAATACATGTTGACTTGGACCTATCAAGTCACCTCTTCCCAAATGCGCTGCTATGACATCCTTAAGAATTGATTCCATCATTTTACCCACTACCGATGTCAGGCTGACCGGTCTATAATTCCCTGTTTTTTCTCTCCTTCCTTTTTTAAAAAGTGGGGTTACATTGGCTATCCTCCACTCGACAGGAACTGATCCAGAGTCAATGGAATGTTGGAAAATGACTGTCAATGCATCCGCTATTTCCAAGGCCACCTCCTTAAGTACTCTGGGATGCAGTCCATCAGGCCCTGGGGATTTATCGGCCTTCATCCCATCAATTTCCCCAACACAATTTCCCGACTAATAAGGATATCCCTCAGTTACTCCTTCTTATTAGACCCTCTGACCCCTTTTATATCCGGAAGGTTGTTTGTGTCCTCCTTAGTGAATATCGAACCAAAGTACTTGTTCAATTGGTATGCCATTTCTTTGTTCCCAGTTATGACTTCCCCTGATTCTAACTGCAGGGGACTTTGTCTTTACTAACCTTTTTCTCTTTACATATCTATAGAAACTTTTGCAGTCCGTCTTAATGTTCCCTGCAAGCTTCCTCTCGTACTCTATTTTTCCTGCCCTAATCAAACCCTTTGTCCTCCTCTGCTAAGTTCTAAATTTCTCCCAGTCCCCGGCTATTTCTGGCCAATTTGTATGCCACTTCCTTGGCTTTAATACTATCCCTGATTTCCCTTGATAGCCACGGTTAAGCCACCTTCCATTTTTTATTTTTACGCCAGACAGGGATGTACAATTGTTGTAGTTCATCCATGCAGTCTCTAAATGTCTGCCATTGCCCATCCACAGTCATCTCTTAAGTATCATTCGCCAATCTATCCTAGCCAATTCATGCCTCATACCTTCAAAGTTACTCTTCTTTAAGTCCTGGACCATGGTCTCTGAATTAACTGTTTCATTCTCCATCCTAATGTAGAATTCCACCATATTATGGTCACTCTTCCCCAAGGGGCCTCGCACAACGGGATTGCTAATTAATCGTCTCTCATTACACAACACCCAGTCTAAGATGGCCTCCCCCCTAGTTGGTTCCTCGACATATTGGTCTAGAAATCCATCCCTTATGCACTCCAGGAAATCCTCCTCCACCGCATTGCTTCCAGTTTGGTTAGCCCAATCAAAATGCATATTAAAGTCACTCATGATAACTGCTGCACCTTTATTGCATGCACCCCTAATTTCCTGTTTGATGCCCTCCCCAACATCACTACTGCTGTTTGGAGGTCTGTACACAACTCCCACGAACGTTTTTTGCCCTTTGGTGTTCTGCAGCTCTACCCATATTGATTCCACATCATCCAAGCTAATGTCTTTCCTAACTATTGCATTAATCGCCTCTTTAACCAGCAATGCTACCCCACCTCCTTTTCCTTTTATTCTATCCTTCCTGAATGTTGAATATCCATAGATGTTGAATTCCCAGCCCTGATCATCCTGGAGCCACGTCTCCGCAATCCCAATCACATCAGATCCGTTAACATCTATTTGCACAGTTAATTCATCCACCTTATTATGGATACTCCTTGCATTTAGACAAAAAGCCTAAAGGCTTGTTTTTTTTAACACTCTTTGTCCTTTTAGAATTATGATGTAGTGTGGCCCTTTTTGTTTCTTGCCTTTGTTTACTCGGCCTTCCACTATTGCTGATTACCTTTCTTCCATCTGTTTCTGACTCCATATTACTTCACCCTATCTCGCTGCATAGGTTCCCATCCCCCTGCCATATTAGATTAAACACTCCCGAACTGCATTAGCAAATGTTACCCATAGGACATCAGTTCAAGTCCTGCCCAAGTGCAGACCATCCCTTTTGTACAGATCCCATTTCCCCCAGAACTGGTTCCAATGTCCCAGGAATTTGAATCCCTCCCACTGGCACCACTGCTCAAGCCATGTATTTATTCTAACTATCCTGCTCCCTCTACTCTGATTAGCACATGGCACTGGTAGCAATCCAGAGATTACTACCTTAGAGCTCCTACTTTTTAATTTAACTCCTAGCTCCCTAAATTCAGCTTGTAGGACCTCTTCCCGCTTCTTACCTATATTGTTGGTACCTACATGTACCACGACAACTGGCTGTTCACCTTCCCTCTCCAGAATGCTCTGCAGCCGTTCCGAGACATCCTTGACCCTTGCACCAGGGAGGCAACATACCATCCTGGAGTCTCGATTGCGGCCGCAGAAACTCCTATCTATTCCCCTTACAATAGAGTCCCCTATCACTATAGCTCTCCCACTCTTTTTCCCACCCTTCTGTGCAGCAGAGTCAGCCATGGTGCCATGAACTTGGCTGCTGCTGCCCTCCCCTGATGAGCCATCCTCCTCAACAGTACACAAAGCGGTGTATCTGTTTTACAGGGGGATGCCCGCAGGGGACCCCTGAACTACCTTCCTTGCACTGCTCTTCCTGCTGGTCTTCCATTCCCTAACTGGCTGTGGACCCTTCACCTGCGGTAAGACCAACTCGCTACACATACTACTCACGTCATTCTCAGCATAGTGAATGCTCCAGAGTAAATCCACCCACAGCTCCAACTCCGCAATGCGGTCTTTATAGAAAGGCTCCAGCAAAGCTTTGTTACCAAAGACTGGTTAGGCGACGATAAGACAGACAAGGGAAGAGCCCATCTCTTGACCAGCAGTGGCTCGAAAACATACGCTTTAATGAAGGATCTGTTGTGTCGGGGAGGACGAAACGAAAACCCCCTCATTTTACCCAGAAGGAAAAGGGCTGTGGGATCAGTCTGTGCTGTGAATTGAAACCGATGGAAGGAAAACTTTGGGACACAAATGGAGACCCCCCCCCCCCCCAGTGTTTGGACTCATAGGAAAGGGAATTTAATTTGGAACTATCTACCAGAAAGTTTGAAATCCTAAAGTGCACATGGAAGAAACTATGAACTTTAATCGAATTTGGGATTTTTTTAAAGGTCTGCAAGAAAAGGGGTGGAGTCAATATCAAAAGGGCCAGTTTGGACATTGGAACTAATCAAATTGTCTGGGAACTGTATACCCTCGAAACTTGCCCCTTGAAAACATTAGCATTTAAACAATGCCACATACATATTCCAACACCTTTTTCATCAGGCATAGAAATATCTGGCTCAGGCCAGACTAGCACAATGGCTACAGGAGGCCAATGCAATCAACACCCACTCAAACCTTGAGTAGGTTAAGATCAGTGGGAAAAAAAACTAAAAACCTCAAACTGCTGCATTTTTCAAAATCAAAAGTCCACCAATGAGAAGAATCGACTTCAGCAGGAGAGGCGGACTGGATAATCTGGCTGTAAAAAAGGGGTTGCTGATGTAGTGGTAAAAAGGAGTGATGATTTTCCCTGCTCTCGTGATTCAACAACCACAACCACAGGCCTCTTGACGCTGAAGGAAAACCAGTGTCCGAAGACACCAAAGATAGAAGAAACAAACCACCAGACTGCGGAAGGCACAGTAGTGAGTATAACCTCTGGTCCCCAGAACTCCCAACTCAGTTAGGCCATGAAAGGTGGGAGGTTGGGCATTGTACTGCTAAACTGGTGTAAAGATTTTCGTTGTGTCCGTTTAGTGGGATTTAGGGGGATTGTTTTGTTGGTGTATTGCTGTTTGTTGAGTTACACCTTGCCAAATAAATTGGAAGCCTAAAGTTCCTCTTGGAATCACCTTGTCTCAGTTCTATTGTATTACATCTCCTGATCGTGAGTCTTATGTCAGAACCGTGTAAGGGAAGCTAGGAGCGCCTCGAAAACGCTCAACTGTGTGTCACAGGCTAGGGAAGAAGGGGTTAGGAGTGTTTGACACTCACAGGTGCCTCACAGGCTAGGCATAAGCTGTGGGGTCGCACGAGTCTCAAAACCCCCTTCATAAGCTGTGGACACAGTCTCTCCAGGGGTGCTCTTGCAGCACTCAGGGTACCTCACAGGCCAGGCATAAGCTGTGAGGGCAGAAGCCCAGAGAGAGACACCCAAGGCACAACAACAACCCTGTGAAAACTCCTTACAGAACATGGCGACCACGAAGGGACTTAAGCAAACAGGAGATGTTAATATAACAGATGAGGTGATAAGAGAGGAAACTAAAATGGAGGAGAGAATTTCCTCATACATTTTTGGCAAGGTGAACCTCACCAAATCTTGGGTGCAAGCCCTCACTCGGGCACAGCGCCCAGTGGATGCTGCTGCTCAGTGGACAGCAGGGAAGGACCACAACCACAGGTTGGAAAGGCCATCTGGCTTATCTGCCTCACCCGCCAAGTCCGAAAGCTCGACCAGCGGGTGAAGGACTTAGAACAGAGTCTTCAGAAATCAGAGGAGCTCTCTGCTATCCGGGCTGCGGTTGGGGACAACCTGCTGGCCGAATTAGCTGAGGAGCAGCAAAGGAACCGGCAGTTGGAGGAGACCTTCCGAAATAGCCGGGACTATCTTCAGTGTCAGGTCACTGAGGCCAAGGGTAGTGAGGGGTCCCTCCGGGAACAGAATTCTCGGCACACCCAGAAAATTTGGGAACTGGAGAATAAATTAAAAGACGTACAGGCAGCCTATAAAGTGGCCAGTAGCAGTGAGTTTGCAGATCACGGTCCCTGCCAGGAGAGGATTAAAACTCTCACCCACGCTCTATCCCAGGCAAAGGGGATGGTCGCCCTGATAGGACCTGGAGGGTCCACAGAGGGCAAAGGAGAGTATTGGGGGGTAGAGGAGAATCCAAAGGCAAGAGACGCCCGACCACCTCCTGAGGCACCGGTGGTTTGTCCGGTGGGGTACCAGGAGGGGCGGGGCACGCAGGTAGTAGCATACCCAGGGCTGGGGGCAGGACCAATGTGTCCCGCTCGGCAGCAGGGATGTGAGGCTCCAGCCGAGGGTCAGTTAAGGGCTGGATCAGGCGACCAGGCACTGTCTGCTGCACCGGGTATGGTGGGACAGCCGGAGGTAAAGGGATCAGCGCAGAAAGATCCTGAACCAGGGCGGATGTGCCCGGTCAGGCAGCGCAAGTACGGTCCTCCACAGGGAGGTGGCCAAGGTCGGGGAGCGCTGGAGAGCGACTTTATTATTCCCCACGGAGTTCAATCACTCAGGGCCATGGTGGCCCATTTGGCCAATCTCACTCGCAGCGGGGACCCGTCTATCCACTTCATGGAGGTGATGCAGGCAGGGGAAATTAATGGGTGCGACGAGGAAGAGACAGCCAAGCTGCTGCTCTTCTCTCTGGACAGCAAATTGTACCAGGCCCTACCGGCAGAATGCCGGAGGGGACAGCGTACATTTACTGAGGTCCAGAGGGCCGTCCTTGAGGCTATGGGCTTCGATGATGGCAGTCCTTTCGAACGGGTCGAAAGGACAAGGCAGCTCGCAGGGGAAACCCCGCAGGCGTTTGCGGACAGGCTGTGGGTGGTTTACCATGCAACCTGTGGGGAGCTCCTCGACCGGGCGAATCTTTCCGCGGTACAGACTGGCCGCTATCTGAGGATGCTGGTGGCAAACTGCTTGCCCCAGCTCAAGGCCAGGGCAGAACTGTGGTTCGATTCCCGGGACCCCAACCTCACCGAGGAAGCAGTGGTCAGGCAACTGGCACTGGTCCAACGGAATGGAGGAGGGGAGGAGGAGAAAACCTCCAAAGGTCGGGTAAATGAAGTAAAACCCAACTCGATTCCCAAAGGGGAATGGCACCAGGAGGGTGGCCGCTCGTCTGATAAGGAGGGAGTGTGCTACGGGTGCGGGAAAGCTGGGCATTTTAAAAGGGATTGCAGGAGCCCAGTAAAGAGATATGGGGGGAGAAGTTCTTTAGGAGCCGCCCAGAGTGGGGGAAGTGGAGGGAGCTCCTCACCATCCCTTGATGAGATAGTAGCTGCAGTGAGGACAGCGCTGGAGGGGACTGGGAAGGTAGCCACGGCAACAGGCAGGGAAGCACCAGCAACCCTGCCAGTACAGAGGCCATGACTAGCATACCTGTGCCCACTAGAATATGACCCCTGGGGACGACCCTGGGTCAAGATGGAGGTTGAATGTGTATTTGATACCTACCTTTTGGACACTAGTGCTTCCAGCACGATAGTCCATTCGGAGGACCCCGCAACCTCACCTCTATCAAATGGGGTGCCGTATCAACTAGTTGGGTTCACAGGTAATGAGAAGGCTGGGTTTTTCTCAGTCCCGCTCGCGGTTCGTTTAGGAGCACTCCAAACACAATGGAAGTGCGTCCTGATGAACTGGGAGCAGGTGGGAAAAGGGATTTTGGGGGCTGATTTTATCATCGCTCGCCAGATCCTAGTAGACTTGAGGAATCACTGTCTATGGGGCACAGTGAGCACGGGAGCAGAGGGAGAAGTCATGGTTATTGATAAGAAACAGGGAAAAGGGACTCTGTGTACAATGAAGCCAAAAGGGGGTTACGACCTGGAGGTTCTGGTCTGTAACACCCCGGCCGAGTACCGAGCCTATGTGCAAGCAAATCTTGCAGCATTTGCCACCCATAAACACGACTGTGGGAGAGTCACAGAAGTGGAGGTTAGAATAGATGGGGATCCCATGTCCCGCCCGCAAAAGCAGTATGGCTTTCCCCGAGAGGCAGAAGCAGACTTGGAGACAGCTTTAAACTCGCTTGTCGAGCAGGGTGTTTTGAGACCCATAGCCACCCATGTCAACTCCCCGCTTTGGCCGGTTAGGAAACCGGACAATTCTTGGAGGGCTACGGTGGATTATCGGGTGCTCAATAAAAACATCCCAGCTTGTGCCCCCACAGTAGCGGCGGTTGCGGATCTGATAGGGGAAATCCCTGCATTCGCAACCACGTTCACAGTGTTGGACATATCCAACGGGTTCTGGTCTATCCCTGTACGGAGGGAAGATCAGTACAAGTTTGCCTTCACCTTCCGGGAACAGCAGTATACATGGAGTTGCCTCCCACAGGGCTTTCATAATAGTCCCAGCATCTTTCACCAATGCATGGCGAACTGCTTAAACGGCTTCAGCCAGCCACACCAGCTGGTCCAGTATGTGGACGACCTGTTGTTGTTCACAGACAGCAGTGAGGAACATGGTCCACTGCTGGCCGAACTGCTGGTCTTACTGAAGGAAGGGGGTTTTAAAGTTAACCCCAAGAAAGCCCAGATAGGTCTAGGAGAGGTAAAATTCCTGGGCCTGACGATAAGGGCAGGAGAAAGGGCCATTGATGAGGCTAGAAGAAAGGCAGTGCAGGAACTCCCTGTCCCTAGGGATGTGTCGGGGGTAAGGTCTTTCCTGGGAATCACTGGCTACTGTAGGGACTTCATCGAGGACTATGCAGCCACTGCCGCCCCTCTGCTCAGACTCCTACATAAGGGGATCGAGTGGGAATGGGACAAGGGCTGTGAGGCAGCATTTGTCCGTCTTAAGAGAGACCTGCAGATAGCACCAGCCCTAGGGGCAATTGATGGGGGGGAGGAATTCTTCCTGGAGGTGGCAGCCAGTGGTGACAGCTTAAGTGCAGTGTTGCTCCAGGGGCGAAACGGTCAGCTGAGACCAGTGGTGTACTCCTCCAGGGTCCTCACGGAGGTAGAAAAGGGATACTCCAATTGTGAGAGGCACTTGCTTGCCACCCACTGGGTAGTAAAGAGAGCTCAGATCTTTACCGGAATATCCCCCATTACACTCCTCACCCATCATACCCCGACGCAGATGCTGTTGGACGGGAGGATTAAGGACGGGACAGTGAGCAGTGCTAGAATCACTTGCTGGACCCTCCTCCTCTCCCAAATGACTTTAAAGGTCAAGGGCCTCTGCGAGCCCAGGCTCGCAGCAAATTTAATCTATCCAGGGCAGCCGCATCGATGCTCTGTGGAGGGAGTATGGGACATTAACTTTGGATTTCGGGCAGGGATACACCCCACAGGCCGCGAGATCTACGTTGATGGCTCCAGTTCAGTGTCTGCGGGTACAAGACTCACGGGCTGCAGAGTTTGGGATCCCAAGGCAGGAATTGCCTTGGCTCTTAAACTTCCATGCACCCTGAGCGCCCAGCAGGCGGAACTCTCGGCGGTGATGTATGTGGTCACACACCCCGAGGAATTCCCTACCCCATACACGATTTGCTCGGACAGCATGTTCACTTGCAATTCATGTACAGAGTATCTGGCGATTTGGTCACGCCGGGGGTACACCTCTGCGGATGGGAAGCCCCTTGTGACCAAACCCCTGCTAGAAAAGATCGTGGCTGCAGTGGGAGAAACCGGGGATGTATATATCCATAAGGTAAAGGCCCACTCCAAAACTGAGCCACGGGGGGAAGGTAACCAGCAGGCAGACCTGCTGGCAAGGGAAGGTGCTCGCACAGGTCGCCCATGGGACTCATATGAGGCAGGCAGGATAGCAGCAGCAAGAAGCAAGCCAGGGACACAAGGGAGCGTAGGGGCGGCTGCGGCCCCAGACCTTAAAGTAGTCCAGATGCAGGATCCGATCCTGAAGGCTGCCTTGGCTGCTATCAAAAGGGGGGAAAAGGCAGAGGGCCCATACAGTGCTGTAGATATTGCTGTGCGGGAAGGCATGTTGTTTAAAGGGGACAAATGGGTAGTGCCGCCACAACACCGGAGGGAATTCCTTCAGCTGGCCCATGAGGGTCCAGGTGCAGGACACCCTGGGCCGGAATCTACCTGGCAACGGGTAGAAAAGGCAGGGTGGTGGCCAGACCTCCGGGAAGATATCCGCAACTTCTGTAGGTTCCGGGGAACAAACGTAGGTCCCCTGCAGTCAGAATCAGGGGAAGTCATAACGGGGAACAAAGAAATGGCGGACCAATTGAACAAGTACTTTGGTTCGGTATTCACGAAGGAGGACACGAACAACCTTCCGGTTATAAAAGGGGTCGGGGGGTCTAGTAAGGAGGAGGAACTGAGGGAAATCCTTATTAGCCGGGAAATTGTGTTGGGGAAATTGATGGGATTGAAGGCCGATAAATCCCCAGGGCCTGATGGACTGCATCCCAGAGTACTTAAGGAGGTGGCCTTGGAAATAGTGGATGCGTTGACAGTCATTTTCCAACATTCCATTGACTCTGGATCAGTTCCTATGGAGTGGAGGGTAGCCAATGTAACCCCACTTTTTAAAAAAGGAGGGAGAGAGAAAACAGGGAATTATAGACCGGTCAGCCTGACATCGGTAGTGGGTAAAATGATGGAATCAATTATTAAGGATGTCATAGCAGTGCATTTGGAAAGAGGTGACATGATAGGTCCAAGTCAGCATGGATTTGTGAAAGGGAAATCATGCTTGACAAATCTTCTGGAATTTTTTGAGGATGTTTCCAGTAGAGTGGATAAGGGAGAACCAGTTGATGTGGTATATTTGGACTTTCAGAAGGCGTTCGACAAGGTCCCACACAAGAGATTGATGTGCAAAGTTAGAGCACATGGGATTGGGGGTAGTGTACTGATGTGGATTGAGAACTGGTTGTCAGACAGGAAGCAAAGAGTAGGAGTAAATGGGTACTTTTCAGAATGGCAGGCAGTGACTAGTGGGGTACCGCAAGGTTCTGTGCTGGGGCCCCAGCTGTTTACACTGTACATTAATGATTTAGATGAGGGGATTAAATGTAGTATCTCCAAATTTGCGGATGACACTAAGTTGGGTGGCAGTGTGAGCTGCGAGGAGGATGCTGTGAGGCTGCAGAGCGACTTGGATAGGTTAGGTGAGTGGGCAAATGCATGGCAGATGAAGTATAATGTGGATAAATGTGAGGTTATCCACTTTGGTGGTAAAAACAGAGAGACAGACTATTATCTGAATGGTGACAGATTAGGAAAAGGGGAGGTGCAAAGAGACCTGGGTGTCATGGTACATCAGTCATTGAAGGTTGGCATGCAGGTGCAGCAGGCGGTTAAGAAAGCAAATGGCATGTTGGCCTTCATAGCAAGGGGATTTGAGTACAGGGGCAGGGAGGTGTTGCTACAGTTGTACACGGCATTGGTGAGGCCACACCTGGAGTATTGTGTACAGTTTTGGTCTCCTAACCTGAGGAAGGACATTCTTGCTATTGAGGGAGTGCAGCGAAGGTTCACCAGACTGATTCCCGGGATGGCGGGACTGACCTATCAAGAAAGACTGGATCAACTGGGCTTGTATTCACTGGAGTTCAGAAGAATGAGAGGGGACCTCATAGAAACATATAAAATTCTGACGGGGTTAGACAGGTTAGATGCAGGAAGAATGTTCCCAATGTTGGGGAAGTCCAGAACCAGGGGTCACAGTCTAAGGATAAGGGGTAAGCCATTTAGGACCGAGATGCGGAGGAACTTCTTCACCCAGAGAGTGGTGAACCTGTGGAATTCTCTACCACAGAAAGTTGTTGAGGCCAATTCACTAAATATATTCAAAAAGGAGTTAGATGAGGTCCTTACTGCTAGGGGGATCAAGGGGTATGGCGAGAAAGCAGGAATGGGGTACTGAAGTTGAATGTTCAGCCATGAACTCATTGAATGGCGGTGCAGGCTAGAAGGGCCGAATGGCCTACTCCTGCACCTATTTTCTATGTTTCTATGTTTCTATGTCTGGTTTGCGCTGCAAACAATCCAGACCCTCAGAAAAGGAAGGCGTCTATGGGACACGTCAGGCGGGTAGAGGGACCATGGCAGTTGATCCAGATCGACTACATCGGACCTCTACCGGCCGCCCAGGGAGGTTATAAATACTGCCTCGTCCTGGTGGATGTGTTTTCCAAGTGGGTGGAAGCCTTCCCTTGCCGAACAGCTACCGCGGTGGGGACTGCAAAAATCCTGGTGAGGGAGGTGTTCTCTCGGTGGGGTCTACCTCAAATCGTGGAGTCCGACCGGGGAAGCCACTTCACCGGCCAGGTGATGCAGGCCACCCTAAAGGTGCTGGGGATAAGAGCCAAATGGCATGTCGCCTACAACCCTCAGTCCTCAGGCCCCGTAGAACGCTTGAACCGGACCCTAAAGGAAAGGCTGCGCAAGGAGACGGGAGACTCACCGAACAAGTGGGTGGAGGTCTTACCGTTGGTCCTCATGGAAATCCGGGCCAGTCAGTCAAAGAGCACAGGGTACTCACCCCATGAGCTGATGACGGGCCGGATCATGAGAACCCCAGTGCATGTGTTGGCGCCGGTTCTCACCGAAGGTCAGCTCCGAGAGGTGAACCGGGACCGGTTTGTCAGGAACCTGTTTGAACACCTGAAGCAGATTCACTGGCAGGCTGCTAGTAACATGGGCAGACAGCATCAGAGTAACCGATTGCTGCTAGAACCCAGCAAACACCACGAATGGGAGATAGGGGACCAGGTCATGGTGAGGAACTATGCTCGGGTCGGGGTTTTTGAAGCATTATATATGGGACCATACAGCATAGTCGACAAGGCTAGCCCTATGGTCTATGCGGTTCGACTGCCTCACCGGGTGAAGTGGTATCACATTAATCAGTGTAAATTGTTTGACCCCAAAAGAGGTAAAAAACAGAGGGGACGAGCAAGGGAAGGGAATCAGGCACTGGGGGAAGAACAGGCCCCGGTGGATTTGGAGGCTCCGGAGGAGGCAGCGGGCCCCGAAGCTCTACAGCCGGGGCTGGTTCATTGCTCCTGTAAGACTATCCCACCACTGGGTAGAGGTTCCCAGCCCACTAACAGAAGTAGGGAGAAAGGCTCTGCCATTAGCAAGGTTCAAGGGGAAGCTGAACCTCCCATGGTGGATCAGCTGGGGCTAGCCCAAGAGGTGGAGGAGATGGCACTGCAGCCCATAACGTGGGACTCTGCACCGACAGTAAGGAGGAGTGACAGAGTGCCACAGCCCAGGGCGCCGTGGTCCCCTGTTAACTTAGCCTCCCGCCCCAGACTGATACGGCGAAAGACAACAGGGAGGGTGCTCTGTTGCACTAGCAAGGGTCTCCCGTCGATTATCCGGGGCTCGGGAGGGCCTTGGAGGGCAGCACAAGACTCATTAAGGGGGACCATACGAGCCCCTCAGCGGAGGACATCCTGGTCCCCAGGGTACGGTCAGCCAAGTGGTCGACGACGCCTGTACAGTGACAGGATATAGCCTGGCCACCCGGGGACGGGTGGCGGTGTGTATATTTTCCCCTCCTGTTTTGTTACTTTGTGTTGTGAGTATATGTGTTTAGGTAAGGCAGTGACGGTTGGGTACAGCATTTTTGTGTTTGGAACATGTTCAGTGGGCCGAGCCTGGAGAGGTCTCTCAAGGCAAGGCCATGTTCTTCTTGCCTTTCAGATGTCAACACCTCCCTACTGGACGTTAGTGATGCTGGTATCGCTAAGGATCTGCACCGGGCACCGAGGGGACACTGAGGACTCCCTGGTTTTCGGATGCTCCGGGGGCAAAGCGCCGACAGTGACCACAGGAGAAGGGACTCCGGCGGCGGATGGCCGGGTCACCTACTCCCACAAGGGGAAATGGCCTGGGTGGTTGGGATCGAACTCCACCAAGTACTCCAACCATAAGGACTTTACCTACGGAGAGGCCTCCGTCCACTGCCCAGAGATCACTGTGGCCACTTCCAGAGTGAGAGTGACAGAAGGCAGGAAGGTATGCCTAACTTGCCAAGGGGACATACCTCTGAGACGGTGGTGGTGGTTCAGAAAGCTCAAGAGGGAAATGGGAGACCGACACTCGGACTGGGAACGTCTGGATAATGATACCTACCGAACCATCATGGGGTCATCCGGCGGGGTAACGGTGTGCTGGGAGAAATGGTGGGTGTACGACCAAGGAATTTATTTGTATATGTGGGGATCCACTTGCGTGTGTTCAGAGGGGGTCTCCATTGCTTTTTATAGGTGGTGGCAGGATGTCGGGGATGGGGTGGTATGGGATCGCAGCGGGGAGGCGTGTGTGATCCCTAATCCCCGGGTGCCAGTAAATGCCACCGAACTTGTAGTTCGGGAAAGGAAGCCCCCACCCACGGCCAAGCCCACCGTCCCACACGAGTGCCCTACAACAACCAGGGGGCCGGGGAATGGTTTAGTGTTGGTCCCTACCGAGAAACTATTTTATCAGGGGGTACACTACGCAGTGGCATCAGTGGTGCTAAATCTGACAGAAGTCCGCCTACCTACATGGTGTCCCCGGGAAACCGAGCTGTTATACCAGGCTCTGCTGCGGGAGATGTTCCGGAAGTTCAATGAACTGGACTTTGGGGATGTGAGAGTGGCAGACTTGTATAAACAGTGGGATAGGGCCGAACCGGGCAGGCAGAAGCGTGGCACTTTAAATGACATTCTTACGGGGTTTAACACCGGGGCGTCCGCCATAAACAGTTTGGATAACATGCAGCTGGCCCTCCAGATGGGTTAAAGAATCAGCTGCGCAAAGTCCTGGGGGACGAGAATACCGTAGTGGGATCCGCGCTCCACGAAGAGGTGGCAATGACAGTTCACTTAAAGGAGATTATCTCTCAATTGGAGGCGCAGGCCAGGGCTGTAAACGCCTTGATTCGGGAGGATAGAAACGCCTCCGATCAAGCCGCCCAAAATGAGGTGTGCGTGCTCTATGGGGCCTGGTTGCTGGGAGAGGGAGGGAGTAACCTCGAGGATCTGAGACAGGGACAGGTCCCCTCCTGGATCAGCAACCAGCACTTAGCAGCACTGCACCCTTTCGATAATGTTTTGAGTCCTTGCCAACTTCGTGTAGCATCGGAAGCCTACCCGGTACCGGTGGACTGTGGAAAGTCAAATCATACCATCATGGGTGTGGTGGTCAGGATGCCCGTGATGGGGGCGTCCCCACGACCAGCACCCTTGTACCGAGTGGAGAATGTGGGAGTCATTCGTGGAGGGGTGCATGTTCGATTCCAAGAGGTCCCACCTTATGTCACAATGTGGGAGCACACTGTGACAGGTACAGACCTCTCGGGTTGTCGGAGCAGGGGAGCACAGGTAATCCTGTGCCCTCAGCACTTGAACGCTTTTGCAAGGCCACAATGTGGGTTCAGCACTGCTGGGGCAGAGCCTATCAATTGCACAATGGAGGTAATGGCCCCTAACCACATGCCTCCACAGGTAGCATATGTAGGCGGTGGGACATATTGTGTCACCACAAGTGCCCAACGGTATGAACACGGACCGGGAAGGTGGTGTCCAATTCCGTACAGCAGCTTTTGCTTTAAACCCAGGGCAGAGGTTCAAGTGGCACACACCAGAATCACACCCATCCCTGAACCTTCCACGATTCACCTCACGGTACAAAACAACCTCAGCCATCTACAACAATATGTCGCCCAGTTTGGCTATCCCATTGCCCCACTACCTGAGAAACTTACAGCCCTCCTCCAGGCAGTGGATTTGTCTCAAAAACATTTTTACACCATGGAGCAGAAAACTGAAATTCTAGCAGGGGAGATTGCCCAGATTAAACCCCCAGCATGGTGGGATTTGGGAATACGGGCAGACATACCTGCATGGATCCGGGTGGGATCGCATGCCTTAGTAATCGGCCAACTCCTGATTGTAGCATATCTGCTAGTTACAAGCTGTAAGCTCAGGAGAAAAAGAAAAAGAACGCAGTTCCTCAGGCTACTACACAGCCAGGAGAGCCGTTGCTAAACATTCAAGGCGTCTAAACAAAGTTTGACCGCGACACTTAGGCGGTTTTGTTATTTCCAGGGATGACTGTGTTTTTCATACATGGCTCCTGGGGAATTTGCAGGGCAGGTTTCTTTGTTTTACGTTTGAGACCGAAATGAGACTCAATGTACAATTACTGCTATAACCTTAAGTACATATATGTATGTTGCTGTCGTGTATTGTAACCTGTTGGATTTCTGTGTTTAGTACCGCGTTAAAAGGAATTACGATATATATCGACGGGATCAGTTTAGAGTTAAACTGGGGAAAGTTGGGCAATTTGGGAGACCTAGGGTTTTCTCACCACCCTGAACTTTGACACACTTGAGTGGTGTCTGACTGTGTCAGATGGGGGATTATGTAGGGGAAGACGAAAACCCCCTCATTTTACCCAGAAGGAAAAGGGCTGTGGGATCAGTCTGTGCTGTGAATTGAAACCGATGGAAGGAAAACTTTGGGACACAAATGGAGACCCCCCCCCCCAGTGTTTGGACTCATAGGAAAGGGAACTTAATTTGGAACTATCTACCAGAAAGTTTGAAATCCTAAAGTGCACATGGAAGAAACTATGAACTTTAATCGAATTTGGGATTTTTTTAAAGGTCTGCAAGAAAAGGGGTGGAGTCAATATCAAAAGGGCCAGTTTGGACATTGGAACTAATCAAATTGTCTGGGAACTGTATACCCTCGAAACTTGCCCCTTGAAAACATTAGCATTTAAACAATGCCACATACATATTCCAACACCTTTTTCATCAGGCATAGAAATATCTGGCTCAGGCCAGACTAACACAATGGCTACAGGAGGCCAATGCAATCAATACCCACTCAAACCTTGAGTAGGTTAAGATCAGTGGAAAAAAATCCTAAAAACCTCAAACTGCTGCATTTTTCAAAATCAAAAGTCCACCAATGAGAAGAATCGACTTCAGCAGGAGAGGCGGACTGGATAATCTGGCTATAAAAAAGGGGTTTCTGACGTAGTGGTATAGAGGAGTGATGATTTTCCCTGCCCTCGCGATTCAACAACCACAACCACAGGCCTCTCGTCGCTGAAGGAAAACTAGTGTCCGAAGACACCAAAGATAGAAGAAACAAACCACCAGACTGCGGAAGGCACAGTAGTGAGTATAACCTCTGGTCCCCAGAACTCCCAACTCAGTTAGGCCATGAAAGGTGGGAGGTTGGGCATTGTACTGCTAAACTGGTGTAAAGATTTTCGTTGTGTCCGTTTAGTGGGATTTAGGGGGATTGTTTTGTTGGTGTATTGCTGTTTGTTGAGTTACACCTTGCCAAATAAATTGGAAGCCTAAAGTTCCTCTTGGAATCACCTTGTCTCAGTTCTATTGTATTACATCTCCTGATCGTGAGTCTTATGTCAGAACCGTGTAAGGGAAGCTAGGAGCGCCTCGAAAACGCTCAACTGTGTGTCACAGGCTAGGGAAGAAGGGGTTAGGAGTGTTTGACACTCACAGGTGCCTCACAGGCTAGGCATAAGCTGTGGGGTCGCACGAGTCTCAAAACCCCCTTCATAAGCTGTGGACACAGTCTCTCCAGGGGTGCTCTTGCAGCACTCAGGGTACCTCACAGGCCAGGCATAAGCTGTGAGGGCAGAAGCCCAGAGAGAGACACCCAAGGCACAACAACAACCCTGTGAAAACCCCTTACAGTTGGCACCCGAGAAACCAGCAAGCAAGTCGTTTGAAGAATTGAGCACACTGGTAAGAGACCATCTGAAGCCAGCGTGCAGCCTACACATGGCCAGATACAGGTTCTACAACTACAGATGCTGTATGGGCCAGAGCATACCCGACTTCGTGGCAGAACGTCGGAGGTTGGCTAGTTTATGTGAGTTCTCCGATGAACTGAGGAGAGAAATACTGAGAGACTTTTTCATTGAAGGAATAGGCCATGCAGGCATATTCCGAAAGCTCATAGAGACCAAGAACCTGACCTTAGAGGCAGGAGCACTGGTTGCACAGACATTCTTGGTAGGGGAAGAAGAAACGAGGCTGATTTACAATGCAGGTACGACAACTAACGAAATATTGGAACAAGAAGTTCACAGCACTAAACAAGCTTCTACCCCCACACACAGATAAAACTGGGAGAACAGGTTCTCGACAGCAGGCAGAAGCCATCAAGGGCCACAGGAACGGCCGTTCACACCTCATCAACCCACAATGCGAGCAATCAACTACAAACTGAGAGAAGCTCAAGAGAGATCAGCCAGACGCAGCTCATTCTTTGGAAACACTTTGAACAATGGAACAGGTCTGTGCTGGAGATGTGGGGGTGGGCACTCGGCAAAGGGATGTCAATTTCAGCAGGCTGTTTGCAGAAATTGTGAATATACAGGTCATTTGGCCCGCATGTGCAAACAAACGGCAGCTCGGCTGGTATACGAATCGGATGGGTCGGAAAGCGGACCAGAAGATGGTGGGGACAGTACCCGGGACACCGGTGTACAGCTGGTCAACACGCAACACGATCAATGGCCACTGCTCCTACAACAGGACGCCTCCTATAATGATGAGGGTCCTACTCAACGGGATATCTGTCAACATGGAGCTGGATACGGAAGCGAGTTAATCTCCCATGGGCGCTCAACAATTTGAACAACTGTGGCCACATAAGAGACAGACCAAAACTCACAAGGGTCGACACCAAACTAAGGACCTTTCCAAAGAAATCGTACCAGTCCTCGGCAGCGCCATGCTCTCTGTCACACATAAAGGGACAGTGAACCGACTTCCCCTGTGGATTGTCCCCGGAGACTCCCCAGCACTGCTGGATAGAAGCTGGCTGGCATAACTAAACTGGAAATGGGATGATGTCCATGCCATGTCATTAGAGGAACGGACCTCCTGCTCAACAGTTATAAAGCGATTTGAACATCTCTTTCAGCCAGGTGTGGGCACTTTCAAAGGGGCCAAAGTCAAAATCTACATCACACAGGATGCTAGACTGGACCATCACAAGGCCAGAGCTGTACCCTATGTGATGAGGGAAAAGATTGAACACGAACTAGACAGGCTTCTGCGGGAAGGCATTATATCTGTAGAATTTAGCGACAGGGCAAGTCCCATCGTCCCAGTCATGAAGCCTGATGGATCCGTACGAATCTGTGGGGACTACAAATCTACCATAAACAGAGTCTCACTACAGGACCAGTACCCGCTGCCCAGAGCGGAGGACTTATTTGCCACATTGGCTGGAGGTAAACTTTTCTCAAAACTAGACCTCACATCTGCGTATATGATGCAAGAATTGACCGAGGAATCCAAGCTAGTCTCCACCATTAATACACATCGAGGCCTTTTCATGTACAATCGATGCCCATTCGGCATCAGGTCGGCAGCTGCCATATTCCAGCGCAACATGGAGAGTCTGCTCAAGTCCATCCCGGGGACCGTTGTATTTCAAGACGACATAGTTATCACAGGCAGGGACACCGACTCCCATCTCCGTAATTTGGAGGAAGTATTAAAGCAGTTGGATCGGGTAGGCCTACGAGTCAAGAAATCCAAGTGCCTGTTTCTCACACTCGAGGTTGAATTTTTGGGCAAAAGGATTGCCGCTGATGGAATATGCCCAACAGAGTCCAAAACAGAAGCAATTCACCTGGCACCCAGGCCCCGGAATGTCTCAGAACTGCGCGCCTTTCTCGGGCTACTCAATTACTTTGGGAACTTTATGCAGAACTTAAGCACGCTGCTGGAGCCTCGCCACGTGCTACTCAGGAAGGGGTGCGATTGGTTTTGGGGGGACGCCCATGAACGCGCCTTCAATAAGGCAGGCAACCTTCTGTGTTCCAACAGTGTTTTGACTTTCTTTGACCCAGGTAAAAAGCTAGTTCTCACATGCGATGCGTCAGCTATGGGGCCGGGTGCGTTTTGCAACATGTCAATAGTGCGGGCAAATTACAACCCATAGCTTATGCCTCCAGGTCACTTTTGCGGGCGGAGCGCAGGTACGGAATGGTAGAGTAGGAGGCGCTCGCGTGCGTGTACGGTGTCAAAAAGATGCACCAATACCTTTTCGGGGCCAAGTTCGCGTTATAAACCGACCACAAGCCCCTCACGTCCCTCTTATCTGAGAGCACGGCAATAAACGCCAACACCTCGGTACGAATTCAACGGTGGGCACTCATGCTGGCGTCCTACGACTATACCATAAGGTACAGACCAGGCACAGAGAACTATGCCGACACGCTCAGCAGGCTACCCCTGACGACCACAGAAGGGTCGGACGAACAAGACTGTGAGATAGTCATGGCAATCAATGCCTTTGAATCCACAGGTTCGCTCATGACGGCTCGCCAAATCAGAGCCTGGACGGCCAGCGACCCCACATTATCCTTAAAAAGATGTGTATTAACCGGTGACTGGGCAGAGGCTCACGATGCCTGCCCTGAAGAATTAAAACCCTTTCACAGGCACATGCATTAGCTATCACTACAAGCAGACTGCCTGATGTGGGGCAGCCGAGTAGTCATGCCTCTGCGAGGCAGAGAGGCATTTGTCCGGGAGCTCCACCGCGAGCACCCGGGGATCGTTCTCATGAAGGCCAAAGCCAGATCCCACGTCTGGTGGCCTGGTATTGACGCGGACCTGAAGCTCTGCGTCCGAAGGTGCACCATTTGTGCCCAACTCAGCAATGCCCCCAGGGAAGCTGCACTGAGCCCCTGGCCCTGGCCTACCAAACCGTGGTCGCGGATGCACGTAGACTATGTGGGCCCATTCATGGGCAAAATGTTCCTCGTAGTTGTAGATGCATTTTCAAAGTGGATCGAATGCACCATTTTAAACTCGAGCACAACCTCCACCACTGTGGAGAGCCTTGCAACCATGTTTGCAACGCACGGAATCCCTGACATATTGGTCAGTGACAATGGTCCGTGCTTCACCAGCGCAGAATTCCTAGACTTTATAATTGACCACGGCATAAATCACATCAAGACGGCACCGTTCAAGCCGGCCTCCAATGGCCAGGTGGAGAGAGAAGTGCAAATCATTAAACAAGGCATGCTTAAAATCCAAGGTCCCACGCTGCAGGGTCGCCTGTCGCGACTGCTGCTGGCATACAGATCTCGTCCGCACTCATTGACTGGGAACCCCCCACCCCCGTGCAACTGTTGATGAAAAGGACTTTAAAAACAAGGCTCTCATTAATCCTCCCAGACATGCACGAAATCATTGAGGCAAATCGCCGTAAGCTGACTGAGTACCATGACAGAAATTTGAGGGGGAGATGAAATGAGATAGGGGACAAAGTGTTTGTACTAAACTGTGGCAGGCGTCCCAAATGGCTTGCAGGGACAGTAACGGGCAAGGAAGGAAACAGGCTACTGGTAGTACAAATGGACAATGGCAATACCTGCCGGAGGCATGTAGACCAAGTCAAATGCAGATTTACCAACACCACTGTGGAACCAGAGGCAGACTACAATGTGGAACTTGCACCACACCTGGTGGACAGACAGAGGAAAGGGCAATCCCAACAGACAGTCCAGGCGAGTCAACAACAATCACACCATTCGAAACAGACAGCCCAGGCGAGATACTAGCAACCACACCCAAAGCAAAACAGACACCAAGGCAAACAATTGAACCACAACTCAGACGATCCACACGAGACCACCTGAGAAACTGAATCTATAAAGACAATAAGACCTTGGGGGAGCGTGATGTCATGTATCTTCCATTATTATATATAACTGTATTCTAACATGCTATACATAACTGTAATAAGATATGACCTGTAACCACCAGCATACCTTACCACCAGGGGTGCACTTGCAAGAGACAGGTATATAAGGACAGGTCTCAGGCAAGTGCAGCATTCCAGTGCTGTGAAATAAAGGTGCAGGTCTCGAGTGACCTTGACTTCACTACATGCCTCATGTGAATCTGTACTGAGGGGACAGGACTTTACACATGTCATCTGTACATTTTAAAATTGTGCCCTTTACTCCTAAATCCAAGTCATTAATGTGCACCAAAAACAGCAGTGGTCATAGCACTGAACCTTGGGTAATGCCATTGTATACCTTCCTCCAGTCCGAAAACCAGTCATTCACCACAACTCTATATTCTATCCTATTGACAATTTTGTATCCATGCTGCTACTGCCCTTTTTATCCCATGGGCTTTAATTTTGCTAACAAGCCTAATATGTGGTACTTTATCAAACGCTGTTTGAAAGTCCATGTACACAATATCAATTGCACTCTCCTTGTTCACCCTCTCTTTTACCTCATCAAAAAACTCAATCAAGTTAGTCAAACATGATTTTCCCTTAATGAATCTGTGCTGGCTCTCCTTTATTAGTCCATGTTTGTCCAAGTGGCTGTTAATTTTCTCTCTGATTATTATTTCTAAAAGCTTCCTCACCACTGACATTAAACCGACTGGTCTGTAATTGCCAGGTTTATCCTTCTCTTCTTTTTGGAAATATTTGCAATCCTCCAGTCCTCTGGCTCCACCCCTGTATCTAAGGAGGATTGAAATATTGTAGCCAGTACCTCTGCAACATCTACCTTTACGTCCCTCAGCAACCTGGGATGCATCCCATCTGGACCGGGTGACTTATCCACTTTAATTATCACCAGCCTTTCTAGTACCTCCTCTTTATCTACTGTTATCTTATCCAGTATCCCAACAACCGCCTTGTAGCTTTGGCAAAGTCCTATTCCTTGGCAAACACCGGTGCAAAGTATTCATTTAGTTCCTCGGCCATGCCTTCTGCTTCCATTAATAGATCTCCATTTTGGTCCCTAATCAGCCCCATCACACCTCTGACAAGCCTTTTACTATTAATATGCCAATCAAAAGACCTTTAGATTTACTTTTATGTTGGCCACCAATCTATTCTCATACTTTCTCTTCGCCCCTCTCATTTTCTTTTTCACGTTTACTCTGTATTCTTTATATTCATCCTGATTCTCCCTTGTATTATCAAGCTGTCATCAAGCTGCTTCATGCTACTCTCTAAAACCTTTGTCATCCCAGGATCTCTGGCTTTGGTTGCCCTCCCTTTTCCTCTTGTGTGAATGTACCTAGACTGTACCCAAACCATCTCCTCTTTAAAGATGCCCATTGCTCTATTATATTTCTGCATGCCAGTCTTTGTTACAGGCCAGATCGCTCCTCAATTTGCTGAAATTAGCCCTCCTCCTTTTTAAGAATTTTTATTCTAGATTGCTCCTTGTCTTTTTTCCATACCAATCTAAACATTACGATACTATGATCGCTATTCCTGAGATGCTCCCCCACCATTACATTCTTCACTTGACCCATTTCATTCTCCATGACTAGATCCAGCAATGCCTCCTTCCTCATTGGGCAGGAAACATACTGATGAAGAAAATTCCGCTGAACATACTTGGGTAGTACAGCGCAAGTCCATTCAGTTTTGAGAGCTGTTTTAGAATCACACAGATGGGATGAAAGTCTCCTGGCTGTAAGGGCTGTGCGCCTCAACTACAATACGCAGCTCCTGTTTGTGAGCTCGGGGTGGGGGGTGGGGGTCAGGACCACTGTCCAGGGGCTGCCTGTCTTTTACCAGGAACTCATCAGGGTCTGGAACAAAGTCTCCACCAAGCGCAGCTCTCCACCGGCTGGAGTGGCGGCTGTCCTGCAGGAGCCGCTGCTCAGGAATCCGTACCTCCACGACCGAGGTTTTAGATGGCAGGCGGAGGAGAGGGCTGTGGCTGGCGAGGTGACCAGGGTCAGGGACCTGTTCGATGGCGGAGGAGCAGGCTGGATGGCGCCAGACATGCTGGCACGACGCCTAAATTCGGCCGACGTCCACCGCGCAGCCGATGCCATTGAGTCACTAAAAACAGGCCCTGACTCCGTTCGGTGTGTCGAGGAGGCTCAAGCACGTGGGGCGATCCTGTCCGAACAGACCCCCGTCTGGACGGAATTCCTCATCGGTGCCAAACCCCGGAACCTCCCTTGGGAGCCGGCGCCTCACAACTTGAGCCGCCTCGGGGAAATCCCCTCCGTGCCTTTCAGTTCTGCACGGAGGGGTTTCCTGTACGGGCTGCTCCTGCACACTCTCAACTTTGCCATCCTCGTCTGCCATCCAGACACGCCATGGCGTACCATCTTGCCGTCCGGAGGAGGCGGGGGTCCCTGATGGAGTGCACTCTACGCGGGAGTCCTCCCACTATTTATCAGGGACTTGGCCTGGAGGGTGGTGCACGGAGCAGTCCCCTGCAACAAATTTTTAAGCCGGTTCACGGGCTCCCAGACCGCCTGCAATTTCTGCGGTCTGGAGGAGTCCGTGTTCCGTGTTTTTATTGAATGCACGAGGTTGCAGCCCCTGTTCCATTATTTAAAGGGGTTGCTCCTCAATTTCTGGCTGCACTTCAGTCCCACACTCCTGATCTTTGGGCACCCTGTGCGGAGGGGAGCGGGTAGGTCCAAGGGCCTTCTTGTCGGACTGCTCCTGGGCAAGGCCAAGGGTGCCATCAGCCGGTCCAGGCAGCGGGCGGTCGAGGGGGTTGTTCAGCCTGACTGCCTGCTTCTCTTCTGTGCTTACATTCGGTCCAGGGTGTCCTTAGAGATGGAGCACGCGGTGTCCACCGGTACGCTCGCGGCCTTCCGCGAGAGGTGGGCGCCGGAGGGACTGGAGTGCATTATCACCCCCGGCAACCAAATTTTAATTTGATTTTACATGTTTTAAAGTTTAATTTGTTTTAATTGCCGGGTTTTTAGTGTCCCCCTCCCCTTTTGTTGGGGGCACTTTTAAAATATATAATTTTAATGCCCCATAAAAAAACCACAAAAAAAAAAAAAAAATGTTTTTTTAAAAAGGGCAGTTAAAAGTGTCTGGAGTGTCCCCCAGATCGGGGGGTGGGGGGCACTTGATCTAATGTTAATTTTGTTCTCCCCCAAAAGAGTTGTAAGGGCTGTGCTGAAATCAATTTGGGGTGTCTCAACCCAGTTTCTAATGCCCATACATTAGCACCAATTGCCATTAAATTGGCAATTTCTCTCACAGGAACTGGTTGTGACTGTTGTCGGAAACAAAACAAAAACTATGGTCCGAGGAACTGTTCTTCTGTGTTTGGATTCAAGTGTGTTATTGGTATTGTAGAATTCATCTCATCATGTTACCTTGCCTGACAATGTTTGATGCTGGCAATGGATGCCCAAAGCAGTAATTGTAACACAATCATTAATCATTCAGCTTGAAGATTGTCACACATATTGAGGTCTGGTAACATAATGGTTATGGTACTGGATTAGTAATCCTGAGACTGAGAATAATAATCCTGCGAATGTGAGTTCAAATCCCATCATGGCAGTTTGAGAGTTTTAAAATCAGTTTAAAAGAACCTAGGGAAATAAAAAGCTAATACCAGTAACAGTGACCAATAAGCTGTTGGATTGTTGCAAAAATCAAGCTGATTCACTAATGTCCTGTTCAGAAGGAAACCTGTTGTCTTGATCTGGTGTGCCTTACATGAATCCAGTTGCAGCACCAACATGACTGACTCTTAACTGCCCTCAGAAGTGGCCTAACAAGCCACACAGTTGTATCAGTACCATATTCTCATGGGCAATGTATGCCACCCTTGCCAGCGATGCTCACATCCTGTGAATGAACATCATAGTAGATAGCGGTCACAATGACAGCTATTGCTGACAAGAACTAGACTCAGAATGGAACCCTCCCTCCTACAAATTCCATGGTATATTATAAAAAATGTAGTTACCGAGGAATGATTGCAAGGCTGCCATCTCATCTGAAGAATTAAATGCCAAACTGCTCTCAAGCCTTCACTGAGATTGTAGTGTCTCTGCACCTTGTTACAAACTCACATGAGGCATGGATATATCGGGCACGGTCACTCTGTGACCTTCACTTTATTCCCAGGACTGAAGAGTGTTGATCCTGGGTGGGATCTCCCCTTTTAATACCTGGAAGCCCAGGTGAGGTGGTCAGGGTATGCATTACAAGGGTACAGGTACAGTATGCATGAGTTACAGTTATATACTTATAGTCATTGCAAGATGGTGAAATACATGACATCACCTCCCCCCTTAGGCTTAGGTCTTTTAGTTTCCGAGATTAAGTCTATCGGGTGGTCGATGCTCTCTCGTGGAGCGCCGCAGTTGTGACTCTGGTGGCTGAGCCTCAGCACATGTCTCTGTCACTTGATGTGATTCCGGCCTTTCCGGGCTGGCCACAGGGATTGTGCATGTTGAGGGCTGTCTTTGTTGCTCGTGCGCTGGCACTGGTGTGGGTGCTATCTCATCATGCTCTTTTTCCGGTTCCTCCTTGTCTATGCTGAACCTAGTCTTTACTTGGTCCAAGTGTTTGCGGCATATCTGCCCATTGTTTAGTCTGACCACCATGATCCTGTTTCCTGCTTTGCCAATTACGGTGCCCTCAAGCCATTTGGGTCCCAAAGTATGGTTAAGAACAAATACCGGGTCATCTATTTCTATACACCTTCCCCTTGAGCCTCGATCATGGAGCTCGGTTTGGGACTGGCGCTTGCCCTCAACAATGTCTGCCAGGGCTGGGTGAATGAGGGACAGCCGCATCTTGAGCATGCGTTTCATGAGGAGTTCCGCTGGCGGGACTCCCGTGAGCAAGTGCGGAAGGGACCTGTATGCCAGCAGGAGGCGCGATAGGCGGCACTGAAGGGATGGTCCTTGGATGCTTAGCATGCCCTGCTTTATGACTTGGACCGCCCGTTCTGCCTGGCCATTGGAGGCCTGCTTGAACGGCGCTGTCCGGACGTGCTTGATCCCATTGCCCGACATAAACTCCTGGAATTCATGGCTGGTAAAAAACGGGCCATTATCGCTGACCAGGATATTCGGCAAGCCGTGGGTCGCGAAAACCGTGCACAGACTCTCCATAGTGATGGATGTCATGCACGAGTTCAATGTGATGCACTCGCTCCACTTCGAGTATGCATCGACAACGATCAGGAACATTTTTCCCATGAACGGGCCCGCATAGTCCACGTGAATACGTGACCATGGCCCACCGGACTTCCCTGGGGGCATTGCCCAGCTGGGCACACGTTGTGCACCTGCGAAGCCAGTGTTCCAGGTCTGAGTCAATCCCCGGCCACCACACGTGTGACCGGGCAATGGCCTTCATTAACACGATGCCAGGGTGCTCGCTGTGGAATTCCCTGATGAACGCTTCCCTTCCTTTCTGGGGCATGATTACCCAGCTGCCCCATAACAGGCAGTCGGCTTGGACGGAGAGTTCATCCATCCGTCTCTGGAACGGCCTGACTTCCTTGGGGCATGCCCTGTGTGCGGGCATCCAGTCCCCAGTCAGAACACATTTCTTTATCATGGATAGGAGGGGGTCCCTGTTGGTCCAGAGTTTGATCTATCGGGCTGTGATGGGGGAGCCCGCAGTGTAAAAAGCCTCAATGGCCATGACCATCTCGGCTCTCTCTCCGGCGCCCTTCGGTGGTGGCCAGTGGGAGCCTGCTAAGCGCGTCAGCGCAATTTTCGGTGCCTGGCCGGTGCCATATGGTGTAGTCATATGCAGCCAGCTTAAGGCCCCATCGCTGTAAGCGAGCTGACGCATTAGCATTGACAGCCTTGCTGTCGGACAACAGGGATGTTAACGGCTTGTGGTCCGTCTCTAGCTCGAACCGTCTACCGTAAAGGTACTGGTGCATCTTTTTCACACCGTACACACACGCAAGTGCCACCTTCTCGACCATGCCGTATACAGGCCCTGCCTTGAAGAGCGACCTGGAAGCGTAAGCCACCAGTTGGAGTCGGCCATCATAGTTACCCTGCTGCAAAACACACCCAATCCCGTAGGATGATGCATTGCATGTTAAAACCAGTTTTTTTACAGGGGTCATACAAAGTCAACAGTTTGTTGAAACACAGCAGGTTCCTCGCCTTATTGAAAGCCTGTTCTTGACAATCCCCCCAAAACCATTCACAATCTTTACGGAGGAGCATGTGTAACGGCTCCAACAATGTGCTTAAGTCCGGCAGGAAGTTCCCAAAATAGTTCAAGAGTCCCAGGAATGAGTCCCTGGACGCCCGGCGAATCACCTCAGTTTTTGATTCAGTGGGCTGGATCCCGTCTGCGGCAACCCTCCTGCCCAGGAACTCGACCTCTGGGGCCAAAAACACGCTCTTGGCCTTTTTCAACGGCAGGCCTACCCGTTCCAATCAGCATAGCACCTCCTCCAGGTTGCGGAGATATTCCTCAGTGTCTCGACCCGTTTTCAGGATGTCGTCTTGGAACACGATCGTTCCAGGGATGGACTTGAGCAAGCTTTCCATGTTTCGCTGAAAGATAGCCGCTGCCGAACGAATGCCAAATGGGCACCTATTGTAAACAAATAATCCTTTGTGTGTCGTGATGGTGGTCAGAAACTTGGATTCTTCAGCCAGTTCCTGAGTCATGTAGGCCGAAGTGAGGTCCAGCTTCGTGAACAGCTTACCACCTGCCAGCGTGGCAAAAAGGTCCTCCATTCTCGGGAGCGGGTATTGGTCTTGCAGCGACACTCGGTTGATGGTGGCTTTGTATTCGCCACAAATCCTGACCGAGCCATCTGCTTTGAGGACGGGAACAATGGGACTTGCCCAGTCGCTGAATTCAACAGGCGAAATTATGCCCTCGCTGAGCAGCCTGTTCAGTTCACTTTAAATTTTTTCACGCATCACATACGGCACCGCTCTGGCTTTGTGGTGCACTGGTCTGGCGTCCGGAGTGATGTGTATCACTACTTTGGTGCCCTTGAACATTCCGACACCGGGTTGACAGAGTGACTCGAATTTTTGCAATACCTGCGAGCATGAACTTTGCTCCACGGATGAAATAACGGGCACATCCCCCCATTTCCAATTCATCTCAGCTAGCCAACTCCTCCCCAAGAGCGCGGGGCCATTTCCCGGAACAATCCAGAGTGGCAGCCGGTTCTGTGATCCATTATGCGTTACCACCAAGTTTGCACTGCCCAGCACTGGGATGATCTCTTTGGTGTACGTACGTAGCTGCGTCTCAATGCGATCCAGTTTGGGCCTGCTAGCTCTGTGTGGCCATAGTCTCTCAAATTGTTGGGCGCTCATGAGGGACTGGCTAGCTCCGGTATCCAGCTCCATGTACACCGGGATGCCATTCAGTAAGACTTTCATCATCATGGGTGGCGTTTTGGTGTATGAGCTGTGGACGTCGGCCACATGAACTCTCTGAACTTCAGCATCCATAGTTGTTCCCCAGGCCTCATCCTGCATTTCAAACCCCTCGCCTGGTTCCTCTGTCTCGCAGACTAGCCTCGCTACTGCCTTTTTGCACATCCTGGCCAGGTATCCCTTGACATTACAAATCCTACAGGTGTAAAGTTGGAACCTGCAGATTTTTGCAGTGTGTCTGCTCCCACATCTCCAACATTAGCTGAGATTGCTGTTAACAAAAGGACTATTCCCAGGCATTCCTCCCTGATGGCCCTTTTGGCTGTTTATAAGCCTTCTGATGGGGGGTGTTAATTGTCCCATCACAGGATATATTGTTCCTCGTGATGGCGTGAATTGCTGATCTCCTTTCCATTGTCCCTGTTGCCAGGAGCTTGTTGCTGCCTGGCTGGTGTCAAATTGCCCTTGCCTGCCTGCCTGGACGGTGTCGAATTGCCCTTGCCTGCCTGTGGAGTTCTGTGTCATTTTTATAACATTGATTCCCTGGTTCAACGCAACTTTAAAATCAGGGCTGTGTGCGTAGATTAGCTTGGTCTCCTCTTGCCCCGCCATAAAGGTCTGAGCTATCAACGCCGCCCCTTCTAAAGTAAAATCCTTAGTCTTTATGAGCTTTCTGAAAATGCCGTTCATGATTAATGCCCTCGATGAAAAAGTCCCTTAACATCTCCCCACTGCAGGCATCGGAGAACTTACAGAGATTGGCCAAACGCCGCAGTTCTGCCACGAAGTCCAAGATGTTTTGATACTCCCGACGCCGGTGAGAGTAGAACCGGTGCTGGGCCATGTGTACGCTCCTTGCCAGCTTGAGATGCTCACTGATCAGCTGGCTGAGCTCTTCGAAGGACTTGTCCGCTGGCTTTTGGCGTGCGAGCAGGTCTTTCATCAGTGCATACGTCTGTGGGTCACAGCTGGTCAGTAGATGCGCCCTCCGCTTTCAGCCGCTGCCTCTTCCAGCCAGTCCTTTGTGACGAAGCTCTGCTGGAGTCTTTCCACAAAGTCATCCCAGTCCTCACCCGCACAGTAGCGTTCCTCTGTGCCACCGGTGGTCATCCTCGTGGTTCAGTGATCCCCAATTCTCGTCGCCAGATGTAGTGTCTCTGCACTTTGTTACAAACTCACATGAGGCATGGATATATCAGACACGGTCACTCTGTGACCTTCACTTTATTTCCAGGACTGAAGAGTGTTGATCCTGGGTGGGACCTCCCCTTTTATACCTGGAAGCCCAGGTGAGGAGCTCACTCCCTGTGGTCAGAGTGTGCATTACAAGGGTACTGGTACAGTATGCATGAGTTACAGTTACATACTTATAGTCATTGCAAGATGGTGAAATACATAACAGAGATAACTACCTTGCAATCGCTCCCAGCTAGCCTTTCTTCCTGATGTACATTTTTGTTTGATAAAGGTGCACTATGAAATGGGTGGTGATGGGGTGGAGGGTAAAGATGTAGCACAGCAGGTTTCCAGGTTTGGTCCATCTAGTAAACCTAATAAGCAACTCTTAAATTTTATTTTTAAAGGGCGATGTTTTTTGTTCGCCCTTCACTGAGAAATTATGGGCTCAATTTTCCCCAAAGTTTTTTTTGGCGTCCTTGAAGAGTTCCGTCTGTTTTTTGGGGGCACACGTACGGCAAAAAAAATGTTCCAAGTTTCACCATTTGATTTCTTCATTTTGGCGCAGCCTAACCTGTCCTTTCGTTTTGGGGGTGGAGCCTTGATCTGCACCAAAAAGACTAGGTGGCCACGGTAACCAGGGATACAAAGCGGCTGAGGCTGGAAAGTGAAACGTACAGCCAACTCGCAACCTGCACAGCACATTAAAATGCATTGCGGCCATGTCACAAGCACAAATACATTGCAGCAATTTACCTCCATTAAATTATTAAAGATCCCCCCCCCCCACCCCCCGCAACCTCCTGATACCGGTGTCAATCCCTGCTCCTATTCCTGGCTGAGTGACCTCCCAGTCTGCTCCCCCGCACCGAGCCCTGGCCGTGTGACCTCCTCCCTCCCGGTCCCACACCTAGCCCTGGCCGTGTGACCTCCTCCCTCCCGGTCTGCTCCGCCACGCCTAGCCATGGCTGAGTGACCTCCCAGTCTGCTCCCCCGCACCTAGCCCTGGCCGAGTGACCTCCTCCCTCCCGGTCCCACACCTAGCCCTGGCCGTGTGACCTCCTCCCTCCCGGTCCCACACCTAGCCCTGGCCGTGTGACCTCCTCCCTCCCGGTCCCACACCTAGCCCTGGCCGAGTGACCTCCTCCCTCCCAGTCCCACACCTAGCCCTGGCCGAGTGGCCTCCTCCCTCCCGGTCCCACACCTAGCCCTGGCCGTGTGACGTCCTCCCTCCCGGTCCCACACCTAGCCCTGGCAGAGTGACCTCCTCCCTCCCAGTCCCACACCTAGCCCTGACCGAGTGGCCTCCTCCCTCCCGGTCCCACACCTAGCCCTGGCCGTGTGACCTCCTCCCTCCCGGTCCCACACCTAGCCCTGGCCGAGTGACCTCCTCCCTCTCGGTCCCACACCTAGCCCTGGCCGAGTGGCCTCCTCCCTCCTGGTCCCACACCTAGCCCTGGCCGAGTGACCTCCTCCCTCCCGGTCCCACACCTAGCCCTGGCCGAGTGGCCTCCTCCCTCCCGGTCCCACACCTAGCCATGGCAGAATGGCCTCCTCCCTCCTGGCCCCACACCTAGCCCTGGCCGAGTGACCTCCCGGTCTGCTCCGCCATGCCTAGCCCTGGCAGAATGGCCTCCTCCCTCCTGGTCCCACACCTAGCCCTGGCCGAGTGACCTCCTCCCTCCCGGTCCCACACCTAGCCCTGGCCGAGTGACCTCCTCCCTCCCGGTCCCACACCTAGCTCTGGCCGAGTGGCCTCCCAGTCCACTCCCTGCACCTATCCCAGACCGAATGGTCTCTCAGTCTGCTCCCCCGCACCTATCCCAGGCCGAATGGCCTCTTGCCTCCTGTCCCCCGCACCGAACTATATCTGAAAGGCTTCCCCCCCCGCCCCCTCTCCCCACTCTCCCCTTCTCTCTTACCTCTCCTGCTGCTGCTGTCCGGGCATCTGCTGCACTTACCTGCGCCGATTTCCTTACATGTGCCTATTTCCTTAACTCACCAGAAGGTTTTTCTACATAGGCCACATAAGCTGGCCTACAAAGAACTGGAGTAACTCTCAGCTGGCCAAACTTGCTTAACTGGCCAGGATTGGCGCGGTTGGCAGGCTACGCCCGCTTTGGCTGAAAAAAAACGTACCTAAAAAAATTGGAACTAACTGAGTTACGTTGGTGCAAATTGATCGGGGAAACTCGGGTTTTTTAAACTTAGGCCAAAAAAAGCGGCCTGTGTCAAAAAATCGGCGCAAATCATGGGAAAATTGACCGCTATGATTGAGATGTCATATAATTCAGTCTGGTCTGCTTATGGTCAGTTGTCCTGTTCTAACTGGACTTTTTCTTTTATGGATGAGTTTAATATTAGTAATAGCAGTCAGGTTTGTGTACGCTAGGAAACCTTTGGTCACTGGCAAGTTTTTGCACATTTATATGTATATAAAACATGGACAAGCTGAATGAGCATGAACGCTGGTCATGATTTAAACAAGGCAGTGGCATTCACTTTCCCATGGATTATTTATGTCCCATTTTCTACGGTGCAATAGAGGAGAGAGCCAGGTGTTATTGTGAACAGAGGACGTCAGTTCAGTGTACACAGGGACACATGGGACATTTTCTTCACACTTTCTGACAAGCAGGTAGCATATCAAATGCTAATAGGTTATCGATTATGGCCAGCCCTTGGAAATAGGTAGGATTTTTTAAAAAAAATTACAGTAAGACAAAACAGCCAGAAAAAGCTCGTTGCCATGAACTTCTTAGAACTAGCTGGAGACATGCTGTCCCACATATTTCATTTAACCTATGAAATTCTGTTAGAAAAGTCAATGCAGTGTGCCTTAAAACAAAATCAACTGGAGGTAAAGGTCCTTGTTTAAAATAGTCTATTCACATGACTCTGAATCAATTCTAGGGACTGTAAAAGGCTTTGAATTTCTTTCATTCCAATTTTCTTCCTTCAACTCCACTCACTCTAATTTAATTTAATTTTTTTTTAAATATTGATTTGTCCCTTAGGCTTTGTATGTACTTGCTGTTAAAAAAAATAAATGCAATGTAGGATTGAAACAGAATTACAAATTACTGCACAACATTGTTGCTGTGAGGAGTATGCTGCTCAGCAGGATTCCCATTAGCTTTAATCATTCACTTAAATGTTGCAGCCTCTCCAATAGTTAAGCCTGCAATGCTAACATTTCATGGCTGTAAATTATAGTGCAAGAGGAAGCTGAGGGAAAAATATGAAAGAACGATAATGAGCATCTCCTGCTACAAGGAGGCAAATCATTCTTGGTACCTTTTAAAGAGGCAGCCACCCCGTCTCCAAACATGGTCAAGCATGAGTTATATTTTATTTTGCTTCCTTCCTTTGATTTCTTTCTGCTTGTATTTTCGCTTTGAAATGTCAGCTGGTGCCACCTTGAAAATAATTGACTTGGAGTCCGTACTGACTTGTCAGCAGGAGGGAGCTCCATTAACACAATTCATGAATTTTGCTGCATTAATAACTATCACAGAGGTTAGTGTGTGATATTAGTGCAACACGTGCGTGACACATTCAAGTTATATTGGCCCAGAATTTGCCTCCGACCTGAAAAATTTCTACGAATCAACCTGGTGGTCCCGGAGTTTCGTAGGCCCGAGGTCCTGGCTCTCTACACAAAGGCCTTCATGGGGGCCCACGTATCCCAGGGACATAAGCGGTTCGTACGGATCTCTGGGATCGTGTGGGCTGGCCCAGCCTATCAGAATAGGGAGATCACCATTCATACTTGTGGCAATTCCATAATCTGTCCCACCTGTGATAGAGTCTGTGGCTCTCGTATTGGATTGTTCAGCCACCAAAGAACTTATTTCAGGAGTGGAAGCAAGTCTTCCTCGATTCCGAGGGACTGCCTATGATGATGATGATGATGATGATGATGATGATGATGATGAATTCCGTATGTACGGAACTGCCATAAGTATGAATGGGAATACCCCAAAAACACACAAACACTGAAAATAACTTTTAAAAAAACATCACACATTTCAAATTACTAAAAATGGAATGTAATTATTTATTAAAAATAAAAATATAACTTTTTGAAAAATAAATTTACATATTTCAAAGGGTCTAAAAATGAATTTACCTTATTTAACAGGATTTTAAGTGTCTAAATTATTTAAAACGATGTATTTTTCTGAACTTTAAAAATTTTACGCTGATAAAAACAGGCCGCGAAGACCCTTTACTTTGGGATGAATGCGATCTGTCTGACAGATCGCAAGTGCTGGGTTTAGGTGCATGCGTTTCACATACCTAAATCTGGAACTTGTAGGGACCCCACGGGCATGTGTGCACCTCGAACGCGTCCGTGAGGAGCGCGATTTCAGGCCCATTATTTTACCGACTATTTTAAACTCAAACGTCTGGCATGCTAGTCCGGTGTCATAACCATGAGGATTACATATCCGTATACTACTTGGACATGGAGAGTAGTTGAGGCCGAGACCACTGCATCTTTTCAGGAAACAAAGCGGTGAACTATTTGAAGCAAAGGAAGGTACAGCAGTGCGGGGAGAGAGAAGTGGAGTGGGATTAGACTTGGTATGTGCTGGCACAGGCATGATATTCCAAATGGCCACCTTGTGTAATGCACACTTCAACGGCTCTATGTTGCTCTCAAAAGTACATTCAATAAATTTGCAGAAAGGATGCTGAAGGGATAAGGTAAGATGTTGAAAAAAAGATCTTGCAAAACATTTTTGGGGGTACAGTAGCATAGTGGTTATGCTACTGGACTAGTTCCAGTGGCCTGAACAAGTAATCTGGAGACGTGAGTACAAATCCCACCACGGCAGCTGGGGAATTTAACTTCAGTCAATAAATAAATCTGGAATTAAAAAAAAAAAGGCTAGTATCACTAATGGTGACCAAGGGCCGAAGTTTCCACATGATTTGCGCCTGATTTTTAGGAGCAACTGGTGGAGAACGGACTATCTTAGAAATCGCAATTCTCCACATTTTTATTTCTGCAGTTCTAGTCAGGTAGAACAGTTTCACTTTGGAACAGAATTTTTTCTTCAAAAGGGGGCGTGTCCGGCCACTGACGCCTGATTTCAAAGTTTCCACAGTGAAAACGTACTCCAAACTAACTTAGAATGAAGCAAGTGAAGATTTTTGTAGAACTGAAAAAACCTGTTCTACACATTAAAAAATCAGGCGCAGGTTACAAATTAGGCGTCCAGAACGAGGTGGGGGGGGGGGAAGGGAAGTCATTAAATTCTATAATAAATCCTTATTTATACTTATACAAATATTATACAAATAAATCCAACCTGAATAAACATTTATAAGTAAAGAAAAGATTAAATAAACCATCTTCCTACCTGTGTGAAAGTGCTTCAGGCACGGAGAATGCTGCAGGAAGCCTCACAAGTTGAGGCAGCCGTTCGTTCCCGCGGGAAGGAGGCAGCCGTTCATTCCCGTGAGGGTGAGGGGGAGGAGGCAGCCGTTCGTTCCCGCGGGGAGGGGGGGGGGAAGGAGGCAGCCGTTTGTTCCCGCGGGGAGGGGGGGGGGAAGGAGGCAGCCGTTTGTTCCCGCGGGGAGGGGGGGGGGAAGGAGGCAGCCGTTTGTTCCCGCGGGGAGGGGGGGGGGAAGGAGGCAGCCGTTTGTTCCCGCGGGGAGGGGGGGGGAAGGAGGCAGCCGTTTGTTCCCGCGGGGAGGGGGGGGGGAAGGAGGCAGCCGTTTGTTCCCGCGGGGAGGGGGGGGGGAAGGAGGCAGCCGTTTGTTCCCGCGGGGAGGGGGGGGGGAAGGAGGCAGCCGTTCGTTCCCGCGGGGGGGGGGGGGAAGGAGGCAGCCGTTTGTTCCCGCGGGGAGGGGGGGGGGGGGAGAAGGAGGCAGCCGTTCGTTCCCGCGGGGGGGGGGTGGGGGGGAGAAGGAGGCAGCCGTTTGTTCCCGCGGGGGGGGGGGGGGGAAGGAGGCAGCCGTTTGTTCCTGCGGGGGGGGGGGGGAAGGAGGCAGCCGTTCGTTCCCGCGGGGAGGGGGGGGGGGAAGGAGGCAGCCGTTCGTTCCCGCGGGGGGGGGGTGGGGGGGAGAAGGAGGCAGCCGTTTGTTCCCGCGGGGGGGGGGTGGGGGGGGGAAGGAGGCAGCCGTTTGTTCCCGCGGGGGGGGGTGGGGGGGGGAAGGAGGCAGCCGTTTGTTCCCGCGGGGAGGGGGGGGGGGGAAGGAGGCAGCCGTTTGTTCCCGCGGGGGGGGGGGGGGGAAGGAGGCAGCCGTTTGTTCCCGCGGGGGGGGGGGGGGAAGGAGGCAGCCGTTTGTTCCCGCGGGGGGGGGGTGGGGGGGAGAAGGAGGCAGCCGTTTGTTCCCGCGGGGGGGGGGGGGGAAGGAGGCAGCCGTTTGTTCCCGCGGGGGGGGGGGGGGAAGGAGGCAGCCGTTTGTTCCCGCGGGGGGGGGGTGGGGGGGGGAAGGAGGCAGCCGTTTGTTCCTGCGGGGGGGGGGGGGAAGGAGGCAGCCGTTTGTTCCCGCGGGGGGGGGTCCTCCCGAAGAAATTTCCCGACGGCGGGCAGGGGGTGGGGGTGGGGATGGAAACGGCTGCCTCAACTTTCTGAGGCTTCCTGCAGCCTTCTCACTGCTGCAAGAAGCCTCAGTGCTGATGTGCTGATGGCAATGTGCTTTTATTAAAAAATGTTCAAAAATTAAACAGCTACAAAGAACTACAAAAATGGCCGAGTGCCAATGTTTCCTTCACACTGCGCGTGCGCGAACGCTCCAACGCGCACGCGCAGGGTTGCCGGCAGGAAAAAAACTAATTTAAATGGTACCCGCCCCCTCCCATTTACAAAATCGGCGCGAGTGGTAGGCTTCGCCCCCCCTGGGCGCCACGCCAAGCAGACATGGAGCTGCAGGGCGCTCCAGAATCGCAAGTTTTTTTTCCGGCGCCGTTTTCGGCGTGAAAAATGGGCGCTCAGCTCGGAGGGGCGCCCGTTTTTTTATCGTGTGGAAACTTGGGCCCCATGAAACTACTGGATTGTCATAACAACCCATCTGGTTCACTAATGTCTTTTAGGGAAGGAAATCAGCCATTCTTACCCAGACTGGCCTGGCCTATATGTGACTCCAGACCCACAGCAATGTGGTTGACTCTTAACTGCCCTCTGAAATGGCCTATTAAGCCACTCAGTTATACAAAACCGCTACGACAAAGTCAGCGCTGTGGGAGTACCTTCACCACAAAGACTTCAGTGGTTCAAGCAGGCGGTTCACCACCACCTTCTCAAGGGCAGTTAGGGATGGGCAATAAATGTCGACTTTGCCAACGAGGTCCACATCATGTGAACAAATAAATACAATAAAAATTCTACTTTGTTTATAGTTAGAGGTGGGTGTGGTGGGGTTACATCATATTGGTTGCTCCTCACTTTTAATCACAGTTTCGATAAAGGTTCCATAAATTGCATTAAAAAATGTTGCAAGTGAAGTTTGTTTGGAATAGTCTATTCCAGAAACTGAGCCTACCTGTAAACTGTTTCATGCACAGATACCGCCCTTTAAAAATGATTTCGAAGGAAATTGATCACAAGGCTCGCAATTTAAATGGAAACAAGATAAAAGCGAGGAGTTCTTTCTATTTTGTCTTACACCAAACCACTTGCACGTGGCTGTGTTGGGGGTAAACATTGTTTACATGCTTCCATATGAATGAAGTCATCAGCCAATTGAGACTGCAGCCCCTTGAGCCCAAACTAATTTACCTGCAAGTGATAAATGTCGATCTATGTGGCATTCCTTTGCCAGAGAAGGGAACTGCCTATCAGCACAGGTTTATATTTTTATATACATCACAATAACTGACAACCACTGCCATTACACAGCTGTTTACATTTTCCCTACACTCTGCCTTATACCAGCAAATAGTCTTCCCTGCTGCAGTCAATCATCAAATGATCTTGTGCTCCACACAGCACCTTTCTCCTTACAGCTCCTAAAACAGTCTGCTCCGCTCGACTGAAAAGAGGAACAAGTTGGTGAGTGGAGTCCCAACTCCAAATTTATTGCACACATCCCTAATTTCCTGTTTGATGCGATCCCCAACCTCACTACCACTGTTTGGTGGTCCGTACACAACTCCCACTAGCGTTTTCTGCCCTTTGGTGTTCTGCAGTTCTACCCATACAGATTCCACATCATCCAAGCTAATGTCCTTCCTTACTATTGCATTAATCTCCTCTTTAACCAGCAATGCTACCCTACCTCCTTTTCCTTTCTGTCTATCCTTCCTGAATATTGAATACCCCTGGAAGGAAATCGTTATTAGTCAGGAAATTGTGTTTGGGAAATTGATGGGATTGAAGGCCAATAAATCCCCGGGTCCTGATAGTCTGCATCCCAGAGTCCTTAAGGAAGTGGCCCTAGAAATAGTGGATGCATTGTTGGTCATTTTTCCAACATTCTATAGACTCTGGATCAGTTCCTATGGACTGGAGGGTAGCTAATGTAACCTTACTTTTTAAAAAAGGAGGGAGAGAGAAAACGGGTAATTATAGACCAGTTAGCCTGACATCAGTAGTGGGGAAAATGTTGGAATCAATTATTAAAGATGTAATAGCAGCGCATTTGGAAAGCAGTGACAGGATCAGTCCAAGTCAGCATGGATTTATGAAAGCGAAATCATGCTTGACAAATCTTCTGGAATTTTTTGAGGATGTAACTAGTAGAGTGGACAAGCGAGAACCAGTGGATATGGTATATTTGGACTTTCAAAAGGCTTTTGACATGGTCCCACACAAGAGATTAGTGTGCAAATTAAAGCACATGGTTTTGAGGGTAATGTATTGATGTGGATAGAGAACTGGTTGGCAGACAGGAAGCAAAGAGTAGGAATAAACAGGTCCTTTTCAGAATGGCAAGCAGTGGCTAGTGAGGTACCGCAAGGTTCAATGCTGGGACCCCAGCTATTTACAATATACATTATTGATTTAGATGAAGGAATTGAATGTAATATCTCCAAGTTTACAGATGACACTAAGCTGGGTGGCAGTGTGAACTGTGAGAAGGATGCTAAGAGGCTGCAGGGTGACTTGGACACGTTAGGTGAGTAGGCAAATGTATGGCAGATGCAGTATAATGTCGATATATGTGAGGTTATCCATTTTGGTGGCAAAAACAGGAAGGCATACTATTATCTGAAGGGTGACAGATTAGGAAAAGGGGAGGTGCAACGAGACCTGGGTGTCATGGTACATCAGTCATTTGAAAGTTAGCATGCAGGTACAGCAGGTGGTGAAGAAGGCAAATGGCCTGTTGGCCTTCGTACCGAGAGGATTTGATTATAGGAGCAGGGAGGTCTTACTGCAGTTGTATAGAGCCTTGGTGAGGCCACACCTTGAATATTGTGTACAGTTTTGGTCTCCTAATCTGAGGAAGGTCATTCTTGCTATTGAGTGAGTGCAACGAAGGTTCACCAGTCTGATTCCCGGGATGGCAGGATGACATATGAAGAAAGACTGGATCGACTAGGCTTATTTTCACTGGAATTTAGAAGAATGAGAGGGGATCTCATAGAAACATATAAAATTCTGATGGGATTGGACAGGTTAGATGCAGGAAGAATGGTCCCAATGTTGGGGAAGTCCAGAACCAGGGGTCACAGTTTAAGGATAAGGGGTAAGCCATTTAGGGCTGAGATGAGGAGAAACTTCTTCACTCAGAGAATTGTGAACCTGTGGAATTCTCTACCACAGAAAATTGTTGAGGCCAGTTTGTTAGATATATTCAAGAGGGTGTTAGATGTGGCCCTTATGGCTAAAGGAATCAAGGAGTATGGAGAGAAAGCAAGAATGGGGTACTGAAGTTGCATGATCCGCCATGATCATATTGAATGGTGGTGCAGGCTCGAATGGCCGAATGGCCTACTCCTGCACCTATTTTCTATGTTTCTATGTTTCTATGTTTACTCCTCCTCCGCCTTGCATGCTTCTCCTTTGCTCTTGACTGAGCTCACCTGCTATTTTATTTCATAGCGTTGGCTGTCCAAACAAGCCACCCAGTTACCAATGAATGACCAACAACATAAACAGCACTTACCATAGCAATTTGGTTCTGCATTTGACAACAGCAAATATATTTTTACAAAATTTATTAAAAAGAAATACTAGCGGAGAGCATTGGAGAGGTGACACGCTACAATAATAATTAGGTAAGGTGCCCTTTGGAGTGTGTCAATATTTGCAGCATGGGGGAAATAAGTCTCTGTTAACATTAATGCACCACAACCTAGAAATTACACTCGTGTGACTATTAGTGTCCAAGCACTTAACGAGGTTAATTTTAACTTTTGTGCAACTGACCAGTGGAACAAGCCAGCAACCCACCTGCAAAGAGGCCAAAACAATTTTGAGGTCTGGGCCTCATTTAAATGGCACCAGCAAGCTGCCCGCCCCAAATGGACATCCCACTGTTGCTATCCATTGCAGCATGTCCACAACAACAACAACTTGAATTTATATAGTGCCTTTAACATAGTAAAACATTCCGAGATACTTCACAGGAGCATTATCAGACAACATTTGACACATATTAGGACAGGTACTTGGCTTCAAAGGAGGAGAGGGAGCTGGAGAGGCAGAAAGGTTTAGGGAGTGAATTCAAGAGGTTAGGGCAGAGACAGCTGAAGGCATGGCCAGCAATTTTGAGGCAAAGGAAATCGGGGATGCACAAGAGACCAGAATTGGAGGAACACCAAGTATTTGGAGGATGGTAGGGCTGGAGGAAGTTACAGAAGTAGGGAGGGCTGAGGCCATAGAAGAGTTTGAATCAACCACAGATAGATTTAAATATAAAATACATGGGTCTACCTCAGATTCACTAAGGGGCAATCTCTCGGCCGCACTAAGGGGCAATGTGTGAGGAGACTCTGTCTCACAAAGAGAATCATTAATGAATTGTGTCAAGTCCTGGAACTAGACCTGCAAACCCAAGGTAGTCGCCAAAGTTAAAATGTAATTTTTTTTTTCCTAGACTCTCTTTCCAAGCAATAGAAGACATGGCAAGCATCAGTCAGTCTGTGGTTCACCAATGGCCAAATATCCTGTTTCAGCATGCCGGTAACAGCATTAAATTAAGCACTAGGATGCAGCAGGACTAGAAACCCACAGGAATAATAAAAAAATGTGGCATTCCCAGGATACAGGGCAACATTGTCTGCAACCTTCTCTTCTTCTGAGGCATTCCCCCTGGAGTCGAGGATGACTTGCTTCCACACTAAAATTTGTTCCGAGGTGGCTGATGAGACGAATGCGAGATCTACAGTCTCTGTCACAGGTGGGGCAGATGGTGGTTGGAGGGACGGGTGGATGGGGTGCTTGATTTTTTGTACGCTCCTTCTGCTTTTTATACTTGGCTTCCGTGTGCTCCTGACAAAGAGTGTTCAGTGCCTTCTTGGATGCTCCTCCTCCACTTTGAGTGGTCTAGGACCGGGGGTTCCCAAGAGTTGATGGGGTTGTTGCATTTTTTCAAGGAGGCTTTGAGGGTGTCTTGAAACATTTTCTCTGCCTGCTGTGACATTGCTTGGAGTAGAGTGCTTATTTCGGGAGTCTAGCATCGGACATGCGGAAAATGTGGCCCGCCCACCGGAGTTGTTCGAGTGTGGTCAATGCCTTGATGCGGGGGATGTTGGCCTGAGAGAGAACGCTGACGTTGGTGCACCTTTCCTGATGTCTTCTCAAATACCTTAGAACTGGTATTTAACAACAGAAAGATGATGACTGTCCAAATGGAGATATAGTGATTGTCAAAGATTCCAGGCAGTCTCCACAATGCCCATCTAATTTCACCATTCTTTCTCTCTTCTCTGAGTTCACTAACCTCCTATCCTCCCTTAATCTATCCCTCCATCTAAACTCCCCAAACTATATTCACGGCCACCCCCTTGATCTTACCATCTCACATAGCCTTGCCAGATGAAGTATAATGTGGATAAATGTGAGGTTATCCACTTTGGTGGTAAAAACAGAGAGGCAGACTATTATCTGAATGGTGACAGATTAGGAAAAGGGGAGGTGCAACGAGACCTGGGTGTCATGGAACATCAGTCATTGAAGGTTGGCAGGCAGGTACAGCAGGCAGTTAAGAAAGCAAATGGCATGTTGGCCTTCATCACGAGGGGATTTGAGTACAGGGGCAGGGAGGTGTTACTACAGTTGTACAGGGCCTTGGTGAGGCCACACCTGGAGTATTGTGTACAGTTTTGGTCTCCTAACTTGAGGAAGGACATTCTTGCTATTGAGGGAGTCCAGACTGATTCCCGGGATGGCGGGACTGACATATCAAGAAAGACTGGATCAACTGAGCTTGTATTCACTGGAGTTCAGAAGAATGAGAGGGGATCTCATAGAAACGTTTAAAATTCTGATGGGTTTAGACAGGAAGAATGTTCCCAATGTTGGGGAAGTCCAGAACCAGGGGTCACAGTCTAAGGATAAGGGGTAAGCCATTTAGGACTGAGATGAGGAGAAACTTCTTCACCCAGAGAGTGGTGAACCTGTGGAATTCTCGACCACAGAAAGTTGTTGAGGCCAATTTACTAAATATATTCAAAAAGGAGTTAGATGTAGTCCTTACTACTAGGGGGATCAAATGGTATGGGGACAAAGCAGGAATGGAGGACTGAAGTTGCATGTTCAGCCATGAACTCATTGAATGGCGGTGCAGGCTCGAAGGGCCGAAAGGCCTTCTCCTGCATCTATTTTCTATGTTTCTGTGTTTCTATGCTACTCCCATTGTGTCAATCACAGATAAAGCCATTACTGACAATGTCCTTGTATCATTCTCCACCTACAACCTCCTTCCTCCTCAACCCTACTTCCTTCTGTGTCCACCCCTGGAAAAAATCTCTCCTGACTCACTTGCAACTGCACTTAAAAATTCCCAACCTTCTAGACTTTGGCTCTCCATTCACCACGACATTTCAGCAGCTACCGATCTGCTCAAACATACCTTCACCACCACTTTTGATACCCTTGTCCCTATTAAAACCAATATTCTGAATGTGACCTCCCCCCTCCCCTCCCCAACCCCTTTGACATGGCCCTCATCTCCGCTCCCTGTTGCTAAACCCTCATTCATGCCTCTGTTACCTCTAGACCTGATTATTCCAATGCACTGGCTGGCCACCCATGTTCTACACTATGTAAACTTGAGATCATCCAAAACTCTGCTGCCCATTTCCAAACTCACACCAAGTCCCATTCATCCATCATCACTGTGCTGGCTACATTGGCTCCCAGTTAAGCAATGCTTCGATTTTAAAATTCTCATCCTTGTTTTCAAATCCCTCCACGACCTTGCCCCTCCCTATCTCTATAATCTCTTCCAGCCCCACAACCCCCCGAGATATCTGCGCTGCTCTAATTCTGGCCTCTTGAGCATCCCTGATTATAATTGCTCAACCATTGACAGCCGTGCCTTCATGTCCCAAAGTCCTAAGCTTTGTAATTCCCTCCCTAAACCTCTCTGCCTCTCTACTTCTCTACGTCTCTTTTCTCTTTCATAACACTCCTTAAAACCTATCTTTTTGACCAAACTTTTGGTCATCTGCTCTAATTTCTCCTTATGTGGTTTGGTGTCGAATTTTGTTTTATAACACTCCTGTGAAGCACCTTGGGATGTTTTAGTACATTAAAGGTGCTATATAAATATAAGTTGTTGTTGTTAACTTAAGGGAATCATCAGGTCCTCATTTATTTCAGGGTTACTATAGGTTGAGCGATTTGACTCTGGGCATATAGCGGTTGTCTGCTTGAAATGTGTCTAATTACACCTCGACATCGTTCCAGTATCCCTCAGAAAAAAATCTAACAACAAGGCATGGGTGATAAGCAGGCACCTCATCAAGCAGAGAGTTGACATACTCAAACAGCAGATCCAATGTTTGGATTGCTTAAGTGATGGTTAGGAAGGGTAGCCCTTACAATATATCTCGAAAACAGCTGGCAGAATGGTAGTGGTGTGCATAGCTGTGGAAAGAGGCATCCGCCTGTTTGTAGGTGAGAGCGAGTAACAAGCTTTGACAGAGGAGGAGGATGTTGACAAACAGCTCGGAAAGGCAGCACAGACATTGTAGGAAACAGTGTTGGCTCACCTGATGATTATAGAGCAATTCTTATCCTAAGGTCTGCTTTTCTGTTTAATTGATTATTACTGCTGTTTAACTGGAAAATATGAACTCTGAAAAAAAGTCATTAATCCAAATGTTAATGTAATATTTTGCATATTCATTGAGGTGTGCTATATGGTTAATGTAATGCTGTGCCTCAACCCCTACCATCACCCCCTCCCATGGAACACATGACCTTTCCACTGTACTACTTCTTTTTCATGTCACTAGTTGTGTGAAATCATGACAGTCAGTCTTTCTCAGCTTCATCTTTCGATTTTATCCTTTTGTTGCTTGCTTTACTACTTCTCAATTGTCTTTATTACTTCTCATTAGATTGCAAATGCAGCAGTTTACTGGATCAATTCAGATTAAATACACTCAGATCCTTCAGCAAATTTGTCTGAATTTGATTGCCATCACTGTCTACCGACATATATGGCAACCTCCATGGGCCCAAGTTTCCACACGTTAAAAAGCGGGCACCCCTCCGAGCTGGGCGCCCGTTTTTCGCGCCTAAAACGGCGCCGGAAAAAAAACTCGCGATTCTGGAGCGCCCTGCAGCTCCTTGTCTGTTTGGCGCGGCGCCCAGGGGGGCAGAGCCTACACTCGCGCCGATTTTGTAAGTGGGTGGGGGCGGGTACCATTTAAATTAGTTTTTTTCCTGCTGGCAACGCTGCGCATGCGCGTTGGAGCGTTCGCGCATGCGCAGTGTGAAGGAAACATTGGCACTCGGCCATTTTTGTAGTTCTTTGTAGCTGTTTTATTGTTGAACATTTTTTAATAAAAGCACATTGCCATCAGCACATCAGCACTGAGGCTTCTTGCAGCAGTGAGAAGGCTGCAGGAAGCCTCAGAAAGTTGAGGCAGTCGTTTCCCTCCCCCTCCCCGCCCGCCGTCGGGAACAAACGGCTGACTCCTCCCCCCACCCGCGGGAACAAACGGCTTTCTCCTCCCCCCCGGCGGGAACGAATGGCTTTCTCCTCCCCCCCACCCCCGCGGGAACGAACGGCTTTCTCCTCCCCCCGCGGGAACGAACGGCTTTCTCCTCCCCCCGCGGGAACGAACGGCTTTCTCCTCCCCCCGCGGGAACGAACGCCTGCAGCATTCTCCTTGGCTGAAGCACTTTCACACAGGTAGGAAGATGGTTTATTTAATCTTTTCTTTGCTTATAAATATTTATTCAGGTTGGATTTATTTGTATAATATTTGTCGAAGTATAAATAAGGATTTATTATAGAATTTAATGACTTCCCTTCCCCCCCCACCTCGTTCTGGACGCCTAATTTGTAACCTGCGCCTGATTTTTTAATGTGTAGAACAGGTTTTTTCAGTTCTACAAAAATCTTCACTTGCTCCATTCTAAGTTAGTTTGGAGTACGTTTTCACTGTGGAAACTTTGAAATCAGGCGTCAGTGGCCGGACACGCCCCCTTTTGAAGAAAAAATTCTGTTCCAAAGTGGAACTGTTCTACCTGACTAGAACTGCAGAAAAAAAAAGTGGAGAATTCCGATTTCTAAGATAATCCGTTCTCCAGCAATTGCTCCTAAAAATCAGGCGCAAATCATGTGGAAACTTGGGCCCATAAAGTGGTGATTTTTATGGTGATTTTGATATCTTACTTTGGCACCTTTTTGCAAGTCAGATACCTTGGGGTTGATTTTGATGTTTGCATGTAAAACCGGTGGGAAGCAACGTGATAGGAAAGGCTGCCTGGCAGAGTTTGTGGGGGGCTGGGGAACACCCATTTTTTGGGTCATCCTTCATTAACATGCGGTAGATGAGCTATCAGCCCATAAACATTCAATGACTTCTTAGACTAGGGGTAATCCTATGATCTTTGTGCATCTCAGAGCCCAATGCTGCTGCTTCTGAATGTCCCAGGAGAAAAGTGATGAATCCTTTTGCTCCAGCAACAAGGCATCCATTGCCTTCTTAATACAAACAGTTGATTGCAAACTGGCTGATGTTGCAGCTAACCCATACAGTAGTCTAGAAGGAATCACAGACAAAGAAGTTAAGGGTTGTAAAGTCCTGTCCCCTCAGTACAGATTCACACGAGGCATACAGTGAAGTCAAGGTCACTCTGGACCTGCACCTTTATTTCACAGCTCTGGAATGCTGCACTTGTCTGAGACCTGTCCTTATATACCTGTCTCTTGCAAGTGCACCCCTGGTGGTAAGGTATGCTGGTGGTTACAGGTCATATCTTATTACAGTCATGTACAGCATGTTGGGATACAGTTATATATAATAATGTAAGATACATGACATCACCCTCCCCCAAGGTCTTATTGTCTTTACAGGTTCAGTCTCTCAGGTGATCTACGCTCTCATGTGGAGCACCTGAGTTGTGGTTCAGTTGTTTGCCTTGGTGTCTGTTTTTCTTTGGGTGTGGTTGCTGGTATCTCACCTGGGCTCTCTGTTTCAATTGGTGTGATTGTTGTTGACTCGCCTGGGCTGTCTGTTGGGATTGCCTTTTCCTCAGGTTGTTCCCTCTGTCTGTCCACCAGGTGTGGTGCGAGTTCCACATTGTAGTCTGCCTCTGGTTCCGCAGTGTTGTTGGTAAATCTGCTTTTGACTTGGTCTACATGCCTCCGGCAGGTTTTGCCATTGTCCATTTGTACTACCAGTAGACTGCTTCCTTCCTTGCCCGTTACTGTCCCTGCAAGCCATTTGGGACCCCTGCCATAGTTTTCAAATACTTTGTCCCCTATCTCATTCCATCTCGCCCTCGAATTTCTGTCATGGTACTCAGTCAGCTTACGGCGCTTTGCCTCAACGATTTCATGCATATCTGGGAGGATTAATGAGAGCCTTGTTTTTAAAGTCCTATTCATCAACAGTTGGTTGGGTGGGATCCCAGTCAGTGAGTGCGGACGAGATCTATATGCCAGCAGCAGTCACGACAGGCGACCCTGCAGCATGGGACCTTGGATTTTAAGCATGCCTTGTTTAATGATTTGCACTGCTCTCTCTGCCTGGCCGTTGGAGGCCGGCTTGAACGGTGCCGTCTTGACGTGATTTATGCCGTGGTCAATTATAAAGTCTTGGAATTCTGTACTGGTGAAGCACAGACCATTGTCACTGACCAATATGTCAGGGATTCTGTGCGTTGCAAACATGGTTGCGAGGCTCTCCACAGTGGTGGAGGTTGTGCTCGAGTTTAAAATGGTGCATTCGATCCACTTTGAAAATGCATCCACAACTACGAGGAACATTTTGCCCATGAATGGCCCACATAGTCTACGTGCACCCGCGACCACGGTTTGGTAGGCCAGGGCCAGGGGCTCAGTGGAGCCTCCCTGGGGGCATTGCTGAGTTGGGCACAAATGGTGCACCTTCGGACGCAGAGCTCCAAGTCCGCGTCAATACTAGGTCACCAGCCGTGGGATCTGGCTATGGCCTTCATGAGAACGATCCCCGGGTGCTCGTGGTGGAGCTCCCGGACAAATGCCTCTCTGCCTTGCAGATGCATGACTACTCGGCTGCCCCACATCAGGCAGTCTGCTTGCAGTGATAGTTCATCCATGCGCCTGTGAAAGGGTTTTAATTCCTCAGGGCAGGCATCGCGAGCCTCTACCCAGTCACCGGTTAGGACACATCTTTTTACTAAGGATAACGTGGGGTCGCTGGCCGTCCAGGCTCTGATTCGGCGAGCCGTCATGGATGAACCTGTGGACTCAAAGACATTGATTGCCATGACTATCTCACAGTTCTGTTCGTCAGACCCTTCCGTGGTCACCAGGTGTAGCCTGCTGAGCGCGTCGGCACAGTTGTCTGTGCCTGGTCTGTGCATTATGGTATAGTTGTAGGACGCCAGCATGAATGCCCACCGTTGAATTCACGCCGAGGCGTTGGCGTTTATTGCCTTGCTCTCGGATAGGGGGGACGTTAGGGGCTTGTGGTCAGTTTCTAACGCGAACTTGGCCCCGAAAAGGTATTGGTGCATCTTGTTGACACCGTACATGCACGCGAGCGCCTCCTTCTCCATCATTCCGCACCCGCGCTCCGCGCGCAAAAGTGACCTGGAGGTATAAGCTATGGGTTGCAATTTGCCCGCATTATTGACAAGTTGATAAACGCACCCGACCCCATACGCTGATGCATCGCATGTGAGAACTAGCTTTTTACCTGGGTCAAAGAAAGTCAAAACACTGTTGGAACACAGAAGGTTGCATGCCTTATTGAAGGCACGTTCCTGGGCGTCCCCCCAAAACCAATCGCACCCCTTTCTGAGTAGCACGTGGAGAGGCTCCAGCAGCATGCTTAAGTTCTGCATAAAGTTCCCAAAGTAATTGAGTAGCCCGAGAAAGGCGCGCAGTTCTGAGACATTCCGGGGCCTGGGTGCCAGGCGAATTGCTTCTGTTTTGGACTCTGTTGGGCGGATTCCATCAGCAGCAATCCTTCTGCCCAAAAATTGAACCTCGAGTACGAGAAACAGGCAGTTGGATTTCTTGACTCGTAGGCCTACCCGATCCAACCGCTTTAGTACTTCCTCCAAATTACGGAGATGGGAGTCGGTGTCCCTGCCCGTGATAAATATGTCGTCTTGAAATACAACCGTCCTCGGGATAGACTTGAGCAGACTCTCCATGTTGCGCTGGAATATGGCAGCTGCCAACCTGATGCCGAATAGTGGTGAGTAGCTTGGATTCCTCGGTCAATTCTTGTGTCATATACGCAGATGTGAGGTCTAATTTTGAGAAAAGTTTACCTCCAGCCAATGTGGCAAATAAGTCCTCCGCTCTGGGCAGCGGGTACTGGTCCTGTAGGGAGACTCTGTTTATGGTAGATTTGTAGTCCGCATAGATTCGTACGGATCCATCAGGCTTCATGACTGGGACGATGGGACTTGCCCAGTCGCTAAATTCCACAGGTGATATAATGCCTTCCCGCAGAAGCCTGTCTAGTTCGTGTTCAATCTTTTTCCTCATCACAGAGGGTACAGCTCTGGCCTTGTGATGGATCCTGTGTGATGTAGATTTTGACTTTGGCCCCTTTGAAAGTGCCCACACCTGGCTGAAAGATATGTTCAAATCGCTTTATAACTGTTGAGCAGGAGGTCCGTTCCTCTAATGACATGGCATGGACATCATCCCATTTCCAGTTTAGTTTTGCCAGTCAGCTTCTCCCCAGCAGTGCTGGGGGGTCTCCGGGGACAATCCACAGGGAAGTCGGTTCACTGTCCCTTTGTGTGTGACAGAGAGCATGGCGCTGCCGAGGACTGGTACGATTTCTTTGGTATAGGTCCTTAGTTTGGTGTCGACCCTTATAAGTTTTGGTCTGTTTCTTTTATGCGGCCACAGTTGTTCAAATTGTTGAGCGCCCATGAGAGATTGACTCGCTCCCGTATCCAGCTCCATGTTGACAGATATCCTGTTGAGTAGGACCCTCATCATTATAGGAGGCGTCCTGTGGTAGGAGCAGTGGCCATTAATCGTGTTGACCCGCTGTACACCCGTGTCCCAGGTACTGTCCCCACCATCTTCTGGTCTGCTTTCCGACCCATCCGATTCGTATACCAGCCGAGCTGCCGTTTATTTGCACATGCGGGCCAAATTCCCTGTATATTCACAATTCCTGCAAACAGTCTGCAGAAATCGACATCCCCTTGACGAGTGCCCACCCCCACACCTCCAGCACAGACCTGTTCCATTATTCAAAGAGTTCCCAAAGAATGAGCTGCGTCTGGCTGATCTCTCTTGAGCTTCTCTCAGTTTGTAGTTGATTGCTCGCATTGTGGGTTGATGAGGTGTGAATGGCCATTCCTGTGGCCCTTGATGGCTTCTGCCTGTTATCGAGAGCCTGTTCTCCCGGTTTTGTCTGTGTGTGGGGGTAGCAGCTTGTTTAGTGCTGTGAACTTCTTGTTCCGATATTTCGTTAGTTGTTGTACTTGCATTGTAAATCAACCTCGTTTCTTCTTCCCCTACCAAGAATGTCTGTGCAACCAGTGCTGCTGCCTCTAAGGTCAGGTTCTTGGTCTCTATGAGCTTTCGGAATATGCCTGCGTGGCCTATTCCTTCAATGAAAAAGTCTCTCAGCATTTCTCTCCTCAGTTCATCGGAGAACTCACATAAACTAGCCAACCTCCGAAGTTCCGCCACAAAGTCGGGTATGCTCTGGCCCACACAGCATCTGTAGTTGTAGAACCTGTGTCTGGGCATGTGTAGGCTGCTCGCTGGCTTCATGTGGTCTCTTATCAGTGTGCTCAATTCTTCAAACGACTTGCTTGCTGGTTTCTCGGGTGCCAGCAGATCCTTCATTAAAGCGTATGTTTTCGAGCCACAGCTGGTCAAGAGATGGGCTCTTCTCTTGTCTGCCTTATCGTCGCCTAACCAGTCTTTGGTTACAAAGCTTTGCTGGAGCCTTTACAAAAAATCCTCCCAATTGTCTCCCGCATTGTACTTTTCATCTGATCCGTTGTTCGCCATTCTGTGGATTCTGTAATCCCATAACCTGTCGCCACTGTAAAGTCCTGTCCCCTCAGTACAGATTCACACGAGGCATGTAGTGAAGTCAAGGTCACTCTGGACCTGCACCTTTATTTCACAGCTCTGGAATGCTGCACTAGCCTGAGACCTGCCCTTATATACCTGTCTCTTGCAAGTGCACCCCTGGTGGTAAGGTATGCTGGTGGTTACAGGTCATATCTTATTACAGTCATGTATAGCATGTTGGGATACAGTTATGTATAATAATGTAAGATACATGACAAGGGCTGCAATGACCTTGACTGTATATAGACAGTGATGTGCTAACTCTAGCAGTTACCTACAAGTTCTCTTGCAGGATGTGTCACAATTCTGTCACCGCCTCCCTGGAGAAATAGGAAGCCTCCAAATACATTGTTCCTCAGAGAACTACATGTATATTCTCCTGGGCTTATAAGCTCTCCTGGGAGGCTAAGGATTTCTCAGAGTATGCATCTTTCTATTTGATCTCACTCCATCTGCAGCTCTCTTTACTCCTTTCTCCTGCTCATCTTCCTCCACGATTGGAAGTCCAAAATATGACCCCAACTGCACTGCCAAAAAACCCTTCCCAGTCTAGAGCTTATCATAGCAAATCAGAAAATGTTACAAACTTTAAGGGGAAGCTAGGGCAGGAAAATTTAAAGAGATCCTCAGCTACTCTGAGGTAATGCTGCATCAACTTTGCCTAAGAATAGCTTGAGTATCTCTTTAAATAATGTCTGAAATGGTTGCCTAACATCTTCCACCATCCATGGTTTGTGGGCAGGCACTGGAAGTGGTGTTAGTCAGACGATTACGGTCAAGAAATTGTGTCGGTGTCTAAATGACATTACATGACTGAAATTAGCATTTAATTATGGGGCTCCTGTTGTTTCAGATAGGAACTCAAGAGATCTCCCTGCCAGAGCAGACACTATCCAATTTCATCCCCATTGTTTGTGTATTAAGAAAAATTCCCTACCCTCACCTCCTCCTCAGTCAATTATATCCTATTAGCTTGTCCTTGACTGGCTAGTCTTCATTTGAACAGGGATCAATATCCTGCCCACTTCTGAAACGTAAATATAAATTCAGTATCAGTTGGAATTTAAGTGTTCACCCTGAATTAAATACTCATCTAGTGGACTTTAGTAGTGCTGCAACATGACCACTGTTCTGCCTAATATGTGTGATATTGTGGAATAGGCACATACAATTCATCATATTATGAGGTAAATTATTTTGATTTGATTCGAATGTTATTTGAATGGCAAGTTAGCACTGGCCTTATGATAGATAGTGTCATGATTGACAGACATAAACAGGACAAAGGTGCTGAGTGGGCTATGTCGGCAGAGGGGCAGAGCTAGACTTGTGGGAATTCACTAAAGGATATCAGGGCAAATTTTGCCCGGGCCATAATCTGGCAAGGCTAATCACCGATTTGGCAAAAACTCGATAGCAAAAACGTATACATTTTCTGTTACTGCAGAGAGCAGACAGCACTGACATGGGGCGAGTCCAAACATGTTCAACTTGAATACACATCAGCTGGGTGGGAATGAGAATGGCTGAAAACAGGAACATCATGGTTGATGGATGTCTTTTGACATGGAATGGGAACGCATCAGTGAAAAATTAAGTAAAGTGGCCGAGGTTTCAGGCCATCGAAATACAAAGGGGAGCTATTTGACCACAGACTCTGCACGGTCTACACCTGGGCAGGATGGGAACCAATGTCCTTGGGGGAGTGTTTGCTAGTGCTGTTGGCGAGGGGTTAAACTAATATGGCAGAGAGATGGAAACCTATGCAGGAAGACAGAGGGAAGTAAAATGGGGGCAGAAGCAAAAGATAGAAAGAAGAAAAGTAAAAGTGGAGGGCAGCAAAACCAAAGGCAAAAATCAAAAAGGGCCGCATTACAGCAAAAGTTTAAAGGGACAAAGTGTGTTAAAACGAGAAGCCTGAAGGCTCTGTGCCTCAATGCGAGGAGTATTCGTAATAAGGTGGAAGAATTAACTATACAGGCAGCTATTAACGAATATGATATAATTGGGATCAATGAGACATGTCTCCAGGGTGACCAAGGCTGGGAACTCAACATCCAGGGGTATTCACCATTCAGAAACGATAGACAGAAAGGAAAAGTGTTGTGTATCTGTAAAGCAAGCACTCCCATGTTCCGCCACCAGGGAGCACATCCCCTGAAACCCCAAGGGATCCCAGCATCCCTTGGGAGCACTGATATAAGCCGGCCCCTAAGGCCTCTTCCTCACTTTGGAGTGTCTTATTAAAGACTGAGGTCATTGTTACTTTAAGCTCCCTGTGTACAGTCTCATCTGTGTTAGGAACACAATAACTGGCGACGAGTATACGAATCCAATGCAAAGATGCAGCAAACTGTGGGCATCCTGGAGAAATTCTCGGAGGGTGAGGACTGGGAAGCCTATGTCGAACGACTAGACCAGTACTTTGTAGCCAACGAGCTGGACGGAGAAGGAAGCGCTGCAAAAAGGAGAGTGGTCCTCCTCACGGTCTGCGGGGCACCGACCTACAGCCTCATGAAGAATCTTCTGGCTCCCGTGAAACCCACAGATAAGTCATATGAGGAGCTGTGTACACTGGTTCAGTAGCATCTTAACCCGAGGGAGAGTGTGCTGATGGTGAGGTATCGGTTCTACACGTACCAGCGATCTGAAGGTCAGGAAGTGGCAAGCGATGTCGCCGAGCTAAGGCGACTTGCAGGACAATGTGAGTTTGATGGCTACCTGGAGCAAATGCTCAGAGACTTTTTTGTACTGGGCACTGGACACGAGACCATCCTACGGAAACTTTTGACTGCAGAGACACCGACCCTCAGTAAGGCCATTGCGATAGCACAGGCGTTTATGTCCATCAGCGATAACACCAAACAAATCTCTCGGCACACAAGTGCCAGCAATGTTCATAAATTAACTGGAACTGTGTTTGCGAACAGAAATGTACAGGGCAGAAACCACGAGTCTGCAACTGCCAGCAGGCCTCAGGTGACCCAGGTGACTCAGAGTCTGCAACAAAGGATGAATGCAAGGCAATTCACACCTTTTTGGCATTGTGGAGGCTTCCATTCAGCCTATTCATGCCGCTTCAAAGGGAATGTTTGCAAGAGCTGTGGAACAATGGGGCACGTCCAACAAGCTTGCAGATGAGTTGCAAGCTCTGCAAAACCTGCTAACCACCACATGGCAGACGAAGTTCGGTCCATGGTGGATCAAAGCAATTTCGAGCCTCAGAGAGAGGTGACAGATGCTGAAGTACATGGGGTGCACACATTTTCGATGAAATATCCACCTATAAGGCTGAACGTAAAATTGAATGGCTTACCTGTAGCCATGGAACTGGATACTGGCGCTAGCCAATCCATCATGATTAAAAAGATGCTTGAGAGACTGTGGTGCAGTAAGGCACTCAGACCAGCCCTGAGCCCATCCTCACGAAAGTGAGAACATACACCAAAGAGCTTATTACAGTCCTGGGCAGGGCCATGGTCAAGGTCACCTACGAGGGAACGGTGCACGAACTGCCACTCTGGATTGTCCCGGGTGATGGCCCCACACTGCTTGGAAGGAGCTGGCTGGGCAAAATCCATTGGAACTGGGATGACATCCGAGCACTATCACATGTCGATGAGGCCTCATGTACCCAGGTTCTTAACAAATTTCCTTCCCTTTTTGAGCCAGGCATTGGAAACTTTTCGGGGGCGAAGGTGCAGATCCACTTGGTCCCAGAGGCACGACCCATTCACCACAAGGCACGAGCAGTACCTCACATGATGAGGGAGAGAGTGGAAATCGAGCTGGACAGGCTGCAACGCGAGGGCATCAACTCTCCAGTGGAATTCAGCGAGTGGGCCAGTCCGATTGTTCCAGTACTCAAAAATGAATTTGTAATACAGATTGAGGGTGAGGAAGTAGTGTCTCAAACGAGCGTACTATGCTTAAACAAAGGGGACGACAGTGGGATGAGGGCAGAGTTAGCTAAAGTAGACTGGGAATACAGACTAAACGGTGGCACAATTGAGGAACAGTGGAGGACTTTTAAGGAGCTCTTTCATAGTGCTCAACAACAATATATTCCAGTGAAAAAGAAGGGCGGTAAGAGAAGGGATAACCAGCCGTGGATAACCAAGGAAATAAAGGAGAGTATCAAATTAAAAACCAATGCGTATAAAGTGGCCAAGGTTAGTGGGAAACTAGAAGATTGGGAAAATTTTAAACGACAGCAAAGAATGACTAAGAAAGCAATAAAGAAAGGAAAGATAGATTACGAAAGTAAACTTGCACAAAACATAAAAACAGATAGTAAAAACTTTTACCGACATACAAAACGGAAGAGAGTGACTAAAGTAAATGTTGGTCCCTTAGAAGATGAGAAGGGGGATTTAATAATGGGAAATGGTGAAATGGCTGAGAACTTAAACAATTATTTTGCTTCGGTCTTCACAGTGGAAGACACAAAAACCATGCCAAAAATTGCTGGTCATGGGAATGTGGGAAGGGAGGACCTTGAGACAATCACTATCACTAGGGAGGTAGTGCTGGACAGGCTAATGGGACTCAAGGTAGACAAGTCCCCTGGTCCTGATGAAATGCATCCCAGGGTGTTAAAAGAGATGGCGGAAGTTATAGCAGATGCATTCGTTATAATCTACCAAAATTCTCTGGACTCTGGGGAGGTACCAGCGGATTGGAAAGCAGCTAATGTAATGCCTCTGTTTAAAACAGGGGGCAGACAAAAGGCAGGTTAGTTTAACATCTGTCGTGGGGAAAATGCTTGAAGCTAACATTAAGGAAGAAATAGCGGGACATCTAGATAGGAATAGTGCAATCAAGCAGATGCAACGTAGATTCATGAAGGGGAAATCATGTTTAACTAATTTACTGGAATTCTTTGAGGATATAACGAGCATGGTGGATAGAGGTGTACCGATGGATGTGGTGTATTTAGATTTCCAAAAGGCATTCGATAAGGTGCCATACAAAAGGTTACTGCAGAAGATTGATGTACGCGGAGTCAGAGGAAATGTATTAGCATGGATAGAGAATTGGCTGGCGAACAGAAAGCAGAGAGTCGGGATAAATGGGTCCTTTTCGGGTTGGCAATCGACGGTTAGTGGTGTGCCACAGGGATCGGTGCTGGGACCACAACTGTTTACAATATACATAGATGACCTGGAAGAGGGGACAGAGTGTAGTGTAACAAAATTTGTAGATGACACAAAGATTAGTGGGAAAGCGGGTTGTGTCGAGGACACAGAGAGGCTGCAAAGAGATTTCGATAGGTTAAGCGAATGGGCTAAGGTTTGGCAGATGGAATACAATGTCGTAAAATGTGAGATCACCCACCTTGGAAAAAAAAACAGTAAAAGGGAATATTATTTAAATGGGGAGAAATTACAACATGCTGCAGTGCAGAGGGACCTGGGGGCCCTTGTGCATGAAACTCTTTTTGGAGTTTACCTGCAAGACAAAAACATTAATCGGTGCCACCCGCCCTGGATGACACACCAGACATTTACAAGGCCCTCTTTTTTTCCTTTTTTTGGTTTTTTTTTGGGCACTAAAATCAAATTTTCCTTTTTCCAGTGCCCCCTATAAAAGGGGAGGGGGACACTAAAAGCACCGGCAATTAAAACAAATTAAACTTTAAAATGTAAAATTAAATTAAAATTTGGTTGCCGGGCGTGATGATGCACTCCAGTCCCTCCGGTGCCCACCTCTCGCGGAAGGCCGCCAGCGTACCGGTGGACACCACGTGCTCCATCTCCAAGGACACCCTGGACCGGATGTAAGAGCGGAAGAGAGGCAGGCAGTCAGGTTGAACGACCCCCTCGGCCGCCCGCTGCCTGGACCGGCTGATGGCTCCCTTGGCCGTGCCCAGGAGCAATCCTACGAGGAGGCCTTCGGACCTACCCGCTCCCCTCCGCAGAGGGTGCCCAAAGATCAGGAGAGTGAGACTGAAGTGCAGCCAGAATTTCAGGAGCAGCCCCTTCAAATAATGGAACAGGGGCTGCAACCTCGTGCACTCAATAAAAACATGGAACACAGACTCCTCCAGACCGCAGAAATTGCAGGCGGCCTGGGAGTCCGTGAACCGGTTTAAAAATTTATTGCACGGCATTGCTCCGTGCACCACCCTCCAGGCCAAGCCCCCGATGAATAGTGGGAGGACCCCTGCGTAGAGTACCCTCCATCGGGGACCCCCGCCTCCTCCGGACGGCAGGATGGTACGCCATGGCGTGTCCGGACGGCAGGCGAGGATGGCAAAGTTGAGAGTGTGCAGGAGCAGCCCGTACAGGAAACCCCTCCGCGCGGAACTGAAAGGCACGGAGGGGATTTCCCCGAGGCGGCTCAAGTTGTGAGGCGCCGGCCCCCGAGGGAGGTTCCGGGGTTTGGCGCCGATGAGGAATTCCGTCCGGACGGGGGTCAGTTCAGACGGGATCTCCCCACGTGCTTGAGCCTCCTCGATGCACCTAACGGAGTCAGGGCCCAAAGCTGTTTTTAGCGACTCGATGGCTTCGGCCGCGTGGCGGACGTCGGCTGAATTTAGGCGCCGCGCCAGCGTGCCTGGCGCCATCCAGCCCGCTACTCCGCCATCGAGCAGGTCCCTGACCCTGGTCACCTCACCAGCCACAGCCCTCTCTTCCGACCGCCACATAAAACCTCGGTCGTGGAGGTACGGATTCCCGAGCAGCGGCTCCTGCAGGACAGCTGCCACTCCAGCCGGCGGAGAGCTGCGCTTGGTGGAGACTTTGTTCCAGACCCTGATGAGGTCCCTGTAAAAGACAGGCAGCTCCCGGGGGCGGTCCTGACACCCCCCAAGTTCACAAACAGGAGCTGCGTGTCGTAGTTGAGGTCGCGCTGCTGGCGGAAAAAATACGTCGCCAGAGCGCACCACCTAGGAGGGGGCTCGACGTAAAGGTATCTCTGCAGGGTCTGAAGATGGAAAGTCGCGAGCTGGGCGCTGACGCACACCAACGACTGACCGCCCTCCTCAAGCGGGAGACTCAAGACCGCGGCAGAGACCCAGTGCTTCCTGTTGTTCCAGAAGAAGTCCACCAGCTTCTTCTGTATTTTGGCGACAAACGCAGGGGGAGGGGTCAAAGTGACCAGCCGGTACCACAACATTGCGGCCACCAGCTGGTTTATGACTAGCGCTCGACCCCTGTAGGACAGCACTCGGAGCAGTCCTGTCCAGCGCCCTAGGCGAGCGGTGACCTTGGCCTCCAGCTCCTGCCAGTTAGCTGGCCAGGCTCCCTCGTCTGGGCTAAGGTAGACTCCCAGATAGAGGAGATGGGTCGTGCTCCAGGCAAAAGGCCTGAGCTCCTCCGGCAGGGAGTCCACCCGCCACTGACCCACCAGGAGTCCGGAACATTTCTCCCAGTTGATTCTGGCGGAGGATGCGGCCGAGTAAATCTCTTGGTCCTTGTGCATGAATCCCAAAAAGTTAGTTTGCAGGTGCAGCAAGTAATCAGGAAGGTGAATGGAATGTGGGCCTTCATTGCGAGAGGGATGGAGTACAAAAGCAGGGATGTCCTGCTGCAACAGTACAGGGTATTGGTGAGGCCGCACCTGGAGTACTGCATGCAGTTTTGGCCACCTTACTTAAGGAAGGATATACTAGCCTTGGAAGGGATACAGAGACGATTCACTTGGCTGATTCCGGAGATGAGGGGGTTACTTTATGATGATAGATTGAGTAGACTGGGTCTTTACTCATTGGAGTTCAGAATGATGAGAGGTGATCTTATAGAAACATTTAAAATAATGAAAGGGGTGGACAAGATAGAGGAAGAGAGGTTGTTTCCACTGGTCGGGGAGACTAGAACTCGGGGTCACAGCCTCAAAATACGGGGGAGCCAATTTAAAACCGAGTTGAGAAGGAATTTCTTCTCCCAGAGGGTTGTGAATCTGTGGAATTCTCTGCCCAAGGAAACAGTTGAGGCTAGCTCATTGAATGTATTCAAATCACAGATAGATAGATTTTTAATCAATAAGGGAATTAAGGGTTATGGGGAGCGGGCGGATAAGTGGAGCTGAGTCCACGGCCAGATCAGCCATGATCTTGTTGAATGGCGGAGCAGGCTCGAGGGGCTCGATGGCCTACACCTGTTCCTAATTCTTATGTTCTTAAGTTCTTATGTGATGGCACGGTCAGGATTTGCGGCGATTATAAAGTAACTATTAATCGTTTCTCGCTACAGGATCAATACCCGCTACCTAAGTCAGACGACCTATTTACAACGCTGGCAGGAGGCAAGACGTTCACCAAATTCGACCTGACTTCGGCCTACGTGACGCAGGAGCTGGAGGATTCTTCGAAGGTCCTCACCTGCATCAACACGCACCAGGGACTGTTCATCTACAACAGATGCCCGTTTGGAATTCGGTCGGCTGCAGTGATCTTCCAGAGAAACATGGAGAGCCTACTCAAGTCGATACCACGTACGGTGGTTTTTCAGCATGACATGTTGGTCACGGGTCGGGACACCGTCGAGCATCTACAAAACCTGGAGGAGGTCCTCCAGCGACTAGATCGCGTAGGGCTGTGGCTGAAGAGGTCGAAATGCGTCTTCATGGCAACAGAAGTGGAGTTTTGGGGGAGAAAGATCGCAGTGGATGGCACACGGCCCACAGACGCCAAGCCAGAGGCTGTTAGGAACGCGCCCAGGCCACAGAACGTCACGGAGCTGCGGTCTTTCCTGGGAGTCCTCAACTATTTTAGTAACTTCCTACCGGGCTTAAGCTCCCTCTTAGAGCCCCTACATGTGTTATTATGTAAAGGTGAGAACTGGGTATGGAGGAAAAAAAACAAGTCATTGCTTTTGAGAAAGCCAGAAACATTTTATGCTCCAACAAGCTGCTTGTATTGTATAACCCGTGTAAAAGACTTGTGTTAGCATGTGATGCATCGTCGTACGGAGTCAGTTGTGTATTACAACAAGCTAACATTGCTGGGAAGTTGTAACCTGTCGCCTCTGCCTCCAGGAGCTTGTCTAAAGCCGAGAGGGCCGACAGCATGATTGAGAAAGAGGCATTAGCATGTGTTTTTGGAGTAAAGAAAATGCATCAGTACCTGTTTGGCCTCAAATTTGAGCTGGAAACCGATCACAAGCCCCTAATACCCCTGTTCGCTGAAAACAAGGGGATAAATATTAATGCCTCAGCCTGCATACAAAGGTGGGCACTCGCATTATCAATGTATAACTATAACATCCGCCACTGGCCAGGCACCGAGAACTGTGCGGGTGCACTCAGTCGGCTACCATTGCCCACCACGGGGGTGGAAATGGCGCAGCCTGCAAACTTGTTGATGGTGGCGCTGCCCGCAGACTTGTTGATGGTCATGGAAGCGTTTGAAAATGATAAATCACCTGTCACGGCCCGCCAGATTAGCACTTGGACCAGCCAAGTTCCTCTGTTGTCCCTAGTAAAAAACTGTGTACTGCATGGGAGCTGGGCCAGCTTCCGCGTTGAAATGCAAGAGCTAATCAAACCGTTCCAGTGGCGAAAGGATGAGCTGTCCATTCAGGCAGACTGCCTGTTGTGGGGTAACCGCGTAGTGCTACCAAAATAGGGCAGGGAGACGTTCATCTCGGATTCTCCACAGCACACACCCGGGTATAGTAATGATGAAAGCGATAGCCAGATCCCACGTGTGGTGGCCCGGTATCGACTCTGACTTAGAGTCCTGTGTATGGCAATGCAGCGTGTGTGCTCAGTTGAGCAATGGGCCCAGAGAGGCACCACTAAGTTTGTGGTCCTGGCCTTCCAGACCATGGCCGAGGATCCATGTCAACTATGCGGACCCGTTTCTTGGTAAAGTGTTCCTGGTGGTGGTGGATGCTTTTTCAAAATGAATTCAACGTGAAATAATGTCGGGAAGCACTGCCACTGCCACCATTGAAAGCATGAGGGCCATGTTTGCCACCCACGGCCTGCCTGACATACTGGTCAGTGACAACGGGCCATGTTTCACCAGTGTCGAATTTAAAGATTTCATGACCCGCAATGGCATCAAACATGTCACCTTGCCCCGTTTAAACCAGCCTCCAATGGGCAGGCAGAGCGGGCTGTACAAATAATCAAACAGAGCCTTAAACTAATCACAGAAGGCTCACTCCAAACCCGTCTGTCCTGAGTACTGCTCAGCTACCGCACGAGACCCTACTCATTCACAGGGGTGCCCCCGGCTGAGCTATTCATGAAAAGGACACTTAAAACCAGACCCTCGCTGGTTCACCCAACCTGCATGATCAGGTAGAGAGCAGGCGTCAGCAACAAAATGTAAATGATGGTCGCGCCACTGTTTCACGGGAAATTGATCTGAATGACCCTGTATATTTGCTAAACTATGGACATGCTCCCAAATAGATCGCAGGCACGGTGATAGCTAAAGAAGCGAGTAGGGTGTTTTTTCAAACTAGACAATGGACAAATTTGCAGAAAGCACCTGGACCAAATGAGGCTGCGGTTCACAGACTGCCCTGGACAACCCACAGCAGACACCACCTTTATCGAGCCCACAACACACACCCAGAGGATCAACGACACCACACCGGACCAGGAAATCGAACCCATCATGCCCAACAGTCCACCAAGGCCAGGCTCACTCAGCAGCCCTGCAGAGCCAACAACACACCAGCCCAGCGAGGGCACAGCCAACACACCAGAACAGACGTTTGTACCGAGGCGGTCCACCAGGGAAAGAAAGGCTCCCGACCGCCTCACCTTGTAAATAGTTTTCACTTTGACTTTGGCGGGGAGTGATTTTCTGTATCTGTAAAGCATGCACTCCCATGTTCCGCCACCAGGGAGCGCATCCCCTGAAGTCCCAAGGGATCCCAGCATCCCTTGGGAGCACTGATATAAGCCAACCCCTAAGGCCTGTTCCTCACTCTGGAGTGTCTTATTAAAGACTGAGGTCATTGTTACTTTAAGCTCCCTGTGTGCAGTCTCATCTGTGTTAGGGACACAAAAGGTGGGGAGCGTTGCTGGTTAAAGAAGAAATTAACGCAATAGTCAGGAAGGACATTAGCTTGGATGATGTGGAATCGGTATGGGTGGAGCTACGGAATACCAAAGGGGAGAAAATGCTAGTGGGAGTTGTGTACAGACCACAGTAGTAATGAGGATGGGGACAGCATCAAACAAGAAGTTAGGGATGCGTGCAATAAAGGTACAGCAGTTATCATGGGCAACTTTAATCTACATATTGACTCTGCTAACCAAACTGGTAGCAATGCGGTGGAGGAGGATTTCCTGGAGCGAATTAGGCATGGTTTTCTAGATCAATATGTTGAGGAACCAACGAGAGGGCTGGCCATGCTGGACTGGGTGATGTGCAATGAGAAAGGACTAATTAGCAATTTTGTTGTGCGAGGCCCCTTGGGGAAGAGTGATGATAATATGGTAGAATTCTTTATTAAGATGGAGAGTGACACAGTTAATTCAGAGATGAGGGTCCTGAACTTAAGGAAAGGTAACTTCTATGGTATGAGACGTGAATTGGCTAGAATAGCCTGGCGAATGATACTTAAAGGATTGACGGTGGATAGGCAATGGCAAACATTTAAAGATCACATGGATGTACTTCAACAATTGTACATCCCTGTCTGGAGTAAAAATAAAATGGGGAAGGTGGCTCAACCGTGGCTAACAACGGAAATTAGGGATAGTGTCAATTCTAAGGAAGAGGCATATAAATTGGCCAGTAAAAGCAGCAAACCTGAGGACTGGGAGAAATTTAGAATTCAGCAGAGAAGGACAAAGGGTTTAATTAGGAGGGGGAAAATAGAGTATGAGAGGAAGCTTGCTGGGAACATAAAAACTGACTGCAAAAGCTTCTATAGATATGTGAAGAGAAAAAGATTAGTGAAGACAAACGTAGGTCCCTTGCCGTCAGAATCAGGTGAATTTATAATGGGGAACAAAGAAATGGCAGACCAATTGAAAAAATACTTTGGTTCTGTCTTCTGGAAGGAAGACACAAATAATTTTCTGGAAATACTAGGGGACCGAGGGTCTAGCGAGAAGGAGGAACTGAAGGAAATCCTTATTAGTCAAGAAATTGTGTTAAGGAAATTGAAGGGATTGAAGGCCGATAAATCCCCAGGGCCTGATAGTCTGCATCAGAGAGTACTTAAGGAAGTGGCCCTCGAAATAGTGGATGCATTGGTGATTATTTTCCAACAGTCTATCGAATCTGGATCAGTTCCTATGGACTGGAGGGTAGCTAATGTAACACCACTTTTTAAAAAAGGAGGAAGAGAGAAAATGGGGAATTATAGACTGGTTAGTCTGACATCAGTAGTGGGGAAAATGTTGGAATCAATTATTAAAGATAAAATAGCAGTGCATTTGGAAAGCAGTGACAAGATTGGTCCAAGTCAGCATGGATTTATGAAATGGAAGTCATGCTTGACAAATCTAGAATTTTTTGAGGATGTAACTAGTAGAGTGGACAAGAGAGAACCAGTGGATGTGGTGTATTTGGTCTTTCAAAAGGCTTTTGATAAGGTCCCACACAAGAGATTAGTGTGCAAAATTAAAGCACATGGTATTGGGGGTAATGTATTGACGTGGACAGAGAACTGGTTGGCAGACAGGAAGCAGAGAGTCAGGATAAACGGGTCCTTTTCAGAACCACTGCAGTGACTAGTGGGGTGCCGCAGGGCTCAGTGCTGGGAGCCCAGCTATTTACAATATACATCAATGATTTAGATGAAAGAATTGAGAGTAATATTTGCATGTTTGCAGATGACACTAAGCTGGGTGGCGGTGTGAGCTGTGAGAAAGATGCTAAGAGGCTGCAGGCTGACTTTGACAGGTGAGTGGGCAAATGCATGGCAGATGCAGTATAATGTGGATAAATGTGAGGTTATCCACTTTGGTGGCAAAAACATGAAGGCAGAATAATATCTGAATGGCGGCAGATTAGGAAAAGGGGAGATGCAACGAGACCTGGGTGTCATGGTACATCAGTCATTGAAGGTTAGCATGCCGGTGTAGCAGGTGGTGAAGAAGGCAAATGGCATGTTAGCCTTCATAGCGAGAGGATTTGAGTATAGGAGCAGGGAGGTTTTGTTGCAGCTGTACAGGGCCTTGGTGAGGCCTCACCTGGAATATTGTGTTCAGTTTTGGTCTCCTAATCTGAGGAAGGACATTCTTGCTATTGAGGGAGTGCAATGAAGGTTCACCAGACTGATTCCCGGGATGGCAGGACTGACATATGAGGAGAGACTGGATCGACTGGGCCTGTCTTCACTGGAGTTTAGAAGAATGAGAGGGGATCTCATAGAACCATATAAAATTCTGACAGGACTGGATAGGTTAGATGCAGGAAGAATGTTCTCGATGTTGGGGGTTTCCAGAACCAGGGGTCACAGTACAAGGATAAGGTAAGCTATTTAGGACCGAGTTGTGGAGAAACTTCTTCAATCAGAGAGTTGTTAATCTGTGGAATTCTCTTCCGCAGAGAGTTGTTGATGCCAGTTCGTTAGAAATATTCAAGACGGAGTTGGATATGGCCCTTACGGCTAAAGGGATCAAGGGGTATGGAGAGAAAGCAGGAAAGGGGTACTGAGGTGAATGATCAGTCATGATCTTACTGAATGGTGGTGCAGGCTCGAAAGGCCGAATGGCCTACTCCTATACCTATTTTCTATATTTCTATGTTTCTATGACTCATCGGAACCACACATCGAGGTACAGCCCTGTTGACAAAGTAACAAGCGAGAGAGACTTGATTGTGCTTTTGAGTTGCACAACCTCAGAGAAGGTACAGCTGGATTTTTGAACGAAAAGTAGCATTTTTGCAAGTATAAAAGAGGCAGTTTTGACTACCATCTCGCTCTCTCTCCCCTCTTCTACACCTGCTTGCAATGCACAAGGACTGAGCGCTCCATATGGGACGGAGAGAAGAAACACCAGAGAGCCTTGCTACTTCGACTGGGATGCTGACCTTGAGACTGGACTTGAAGACCCAGAAGATACACCTCATCGGAAGAGGCAGTGATTAAGCCAGGGGGGTAATTGGTGAGCATTTATCCCAGCCCACGCATCTTTAAGACCATCGCATAGTGTGAAATGGTGTTGTGTGTCCCAACCAAGCCTTAGGGGTTTTAGCGGGGAGGTTTTTGCAAGGAGCATAAGCGTGTGCACATTTCTGATGGACAGATTTAGTGGTACAATTTTCAACCTGAGCAGGGGTGTTTTAGATGTGGGTACTTCGCGTTAGGGGCCTGTTTAGACAGGCCAGACTGTGTGTTGTACTGTGTTTGTTTGTATTACGCTACCAGGGTGCAGGTATGTTTTAACTTGAATGAAAGTATTGTGATGGTAGAGACCGAAAAGATCTGTCTATGAATGGATATTACTGTTAACGACTATAATTCCAGTGTCTAGAACTATTGTAAGAGGGGTGATTCAAAACCACTAGGGGCAAAACCACTTACACTCATTCCCATCGGTTTGAAATCAATGAGGTGAAAATTGGTCGGGTGCCACTGTAAGCGGGTGATCCGCTCTGCCCAATTACCAACCGGGCAGTGAAGGTGAAAATAACCCCAGCTGTAACTGGGTCCCATTAGGAATGTCGGAAGTACTTCTTCTCACTAGTTACCTCTGTGTCATTTCTAAGTCAGAAAATAACTATTATGTACACTAAAAGCATAATTTGTAAATCATCAACACAGCTAGTGTGCTTCCTTTTATATTCATCCCATATATTTTTGATGTTGTAGCAAAGTAATTATTCTTTTCTAAATTATCTTTATTTAGTTAATCATATGTAAAAAAAATGTAGTTTAGGAATATAGAGGATTGATAGTATTCAGAGATTTAGAACAACTAATTTGATAGACTAAGGGATGGCAGATACATGTTAATGTTACTAATTACAAGGTACATCATATTTAATATTAGCTGAGATGGAAAAGGATTTGGGTGTGATTATTGACCTTTTGTTCAAAGTATCCCGTCAATACGAATCTGTTCTCAATAAGACTGATCAATTACTGTGATGCATCTTGAGGATATTTGATTATAAGTCAAAACAAATTATTTTATAAGCTGTTGCAGCCAACTGAATATTTTTCCTTTTGAATGCATTTGACTCCTGCAGGATATGAGTGTGGCTGCAATATGTTAAATATCCATTTATTAAGCTTTGTATCTTGGTTGACAGTGGTAAAAAGGATATTTTAATTCCTGACCATCCAAAGGGAGGCCTCTCACCTCCATAAAGGTCATAGATTCTCAGAACAGTACTCTGTACTCTGTCAAGTGGTGGGAACCATTTTTTGCCCCATTGGATATGAACAACTAATGCAGGCAAACATTGGTAAACAAAGGTTTGTCTGTCAGCAACTGTATCAATCTAGTATCTTGTTAATGAAATTACCTTTCATTGTTGGGAACATTGATCTAATGACAGAAGACATCACATGAAATCATAATTACATATCTCCTTTTGTTGCTCATAATGGATCAGAGACACTGGGAGAATGGAGCGGGGGAGCAGTTAAAATGGAGTGGCTCCATTTACTGCCCTGTTCCCGCTGATCTGGTCTCTGGAGTGTGCCTCATTAATAAATATATGGGACTGCAATGGCATTTTTACCTGAGGGGGACCTACAGTAGCTGCCCATTCAGGTGAACCTGTCTGGAAGCCAGACAGGGCATCTAAAGTAATTTTTAAAAAATTCCTCAGTGGGATCCAAAAGGTGCAGGAGTACTCTACAGGGTGCCACAAGAAAAGTCCAGACTTCTGCTGCCCTGGGGAGCTTCCCCTTCCAGCCGAGAGACCTCAGAACTTCCCTGCTCCCAGATTGACACTGCTGCTGGTAACCTTCTTCTGATGCCAGTGGACGGCCTCTGGGCCGGGCGAGCCTTCGTCCTCCCCCATTGGCCAGCTGCCACTTTGCGCCAGAAATGGCCAAGCAGCTGAGTGACAGGATTCCAATGAAGCCCAGCAGTTAAAATTTTCAAGGTCTCCAAATCACACTCTTGTGTGGGATTGCCATCCGCTCCCACTGGCTTCCAGTCAGGCGTTCAAATCGATCCTACTGTATTCTAGTGCTGAAATGTCATAAAATGTATTATTGTATGATATAGGCGCAAGTGTTGTATCCAGTAACACAGTGGCCTCGAAATCGCTGGATTGGAAGAGAGGGTAAGTGAGTAATTGCGTCTTTGCGGGAGCAGGAATTTTTATGGGGGCAGTGGTACACCAGGCTTCTGCGGCAGACATGCCTGGCATAAATTTGGTTGAGTTTCAGGGCAAACTGAAGAAAATCCCACCCTAGAAATGGCAGCCACTTGCAAATGACAGGTATAGAGTGGGTTGGCACCCCCCATCAAGAATTCTGTTACTTGCACATTCTCACCTATCCTTGCGTGTATATTTCCATTCAAATAGTGCAGTTTGCCAGGACCTGTTCATCAGGTATGGTTAAAGGGACACTGCTGAACTGAGATTGCTTGTGGAGACGTTATTCCCAAAACTTTGGAATCACTGTTGATATTGGGGGAAAAAGTTAATTGTTGCACTCAAGAAGCCTTCCCCTAAATTCTACATTGACCTTGGACTTACTGCTTGGATCTGAGGGCTGCACGATGGTCTTCCCAATGGGAATCCTCTTTACAGGACATATTTACTGGAGGAAGAAGAGTAGCAGCTTGTCGTCAGGGAAGCCGAACTAATAAGGCAGCACCAAAGGAGAGCCAGACCATCTTAGCATTACCCATCAGGCAGGATGTGGAGATTTAGGCACATTATCCGAGACCTTTCTCAGGAGTTCTGTCTTAGGAGGCTGTGGTACAGGCATGCAGCTTTGGATGAGCACTGCTCATTGCCGCAGCAGATCTGCAACCAAAGTCCAAGGCACACACAGCTCTGATTGTGGCAAAGAAAGTGACCACAGCTCTCAGTGCTTATGCCACAGACTCATTCTGGGAAGCAATAGTGGACTTTTGTCAGAGCAGCCAGTTTGTTGCACATTCCTCGATAAGGCAATTCACCAGTGCCCTCTTTGCAAAGGCATCTCCATTTATGCAATTCAACAGTGCGTCCAGGAAAATCACGGAGAGGGCCATAACATTTTTTCGGTATAGCCAGATTCTCTAGGTTGTCTAAAGCTAGTCTAAACACCCATGTTAATATGAGCTGCAGTTCCCTAACTGTGCAGCTCATTTGTGACGATGAGCACAGTTTCCTGCACGTCAGTCACAATGTTCTTGAAGCTGCAATGTTGCATTTATCTTTTGTGAATCCAGTGTCCAAACTCTATTTCGACAGCAGCGATGAAGGACAGGATTGCTGCTGGGTGACAAGCGCTAGCCTCTTCATGGGACCACCAGTGCTGTACAGGAGCATGACAATGAAGCACACATGAAGACAAGGTAACCAACTGAGCAAGCCATCAAATGAATGTTCTGGTGCCTTGGTCGGTCTGGAAGTGCACCAGCCACTGTCTCTTGAACTGTGGAAACATGCTGCATGCAATCAGGAATAGAACAATGGTAGATGCCCCAGAGGATGCCAGTGAGCCTGATGATGAAACTGCTGATGCTAAACACCTGGTCAATGAGGAACAAGCAACTGCTGCGAGACAGGACCTACCGAAAGTCGGCCCGGAGGGCGCCGAAAATCTGGACGTTCTGCTAAGCTTGGCGGAGCTGACCGGTGCCCTCAACCAGCTCTCGAGGGGAAAGTCCCTGGGGCTGGACGGGCTGACCGTGGAGTTCCACAGGGCATTCTGAGATGTCCAGGGGGACGACTATGCACGGGTCCTGGGGGAAAGTCTGATGACCGGGGAGATGCCCCTCTCTTGGCGCAGGGCAGTCATCGTCCTGCTGCCTAAGAAGGGCGATCTCCGCCTACTAAAGAATTGGCGCCCGGTCTCCCTCCTCAGCATGGATTACAAAATTTTTGCCAGGGCGATGTCTGCTCGCCTTGGCGCATGCTGGACCACATGATACACCCCGACCAGTCCTACACGGTCCCGGGCCAGACAATCCACGACAACATCCATCTGGTCCGGTACCTGGTCCAACACTCCCAGGAGGCTGGTCTGTCGGTCGCCTTCCTTTTCCTAGACCAGGAGAAAGCGTTCGAAAGTGATATGTCCTTACTATACAGTATAAATGCACATGAGGCCCATACATAAGAACATAAGAACATATGTGAGAGAAGGTCACTCTGTGACCAGTTACCTTTATGACCAAGACCTCAAATGATGAAGGTGGGTGGAGCTTCCCCTTTTATACCTGAAAGTCTAGGTTAGGGTGTCTCCCACAAGTTCACCCCCTTGTGGTCAATGTTCTCAAGGTGTACAATTTCGGTCAGCTTATACATGGGTTACAATGATAGTTGAATGCATGACATCACCTCCCCCCCCAAAGTCTTATTGTGATCACAGGTTAAGTCTCTCTGGTGGTTTACGCTCCCTTTTAGAGCGCCTGAGTTGGGGCTCCAGTTGTTGGGCGCTGGCCTGAGTGTCTGCTGTTTGCGGTGCCTCAGGCCTGTCCGGACTGCGCACAGTGACTGGGCTCTCCTCCACTTGGTTCCAGTGTTCACTCACCTGTGGTGGAGTAAACTCTACGTTGTGTTCTTCCTCTGCTTCTTCTATGGGGTTGCTGAACCTCCTTTTAGTTTGATCCACGTGTTTGCGGCAGATTTGTCCATTGGTAAATTTAACTACCAAAACCCTATTCCCCTCTTTGGCAATCACAGTGCCTGCAAGCCATTTGGGCCCTGCAGTGTAATTAAGGACAAAAACAGAGTCATTGACATCAATACATCACGCCCTCGCATTCCTGTCATGGTAGTCACATTCTGACTGATGCCTGCTCTCAAGGATTTCTTTCATAGTAGGGTGTATAAGGGATAATATGGTTTTGAATGTCCTTTTCATTAGCAGCTCTGCAGGTGGAACCCCTATGAGTGAGTGTAGTCGGGATCTATTGGCCAACAGGAGGCGTGATAAACAGCTTTGTAGGGAACCCCCTTGGATTCTGAGCATCCCCTGTTTGATTATCTACACTGCTCGTTCTGCCTGGCCGTTTGAGGCCGGCTTGAACGGTGCCATTCTGACATGGTTGATTCCATTGCCTGTCATGACGTCCTGGAATTCAGTGCTTGTGAAGCACGGGCCATTGTCGCTGACCAAGACATCCGGTAGACCATGGGCGGCGAACATTGCCCATAGACATTCTACCGTGGCAGAGGGTGTGCTTGAATTTAAAATGGCACACTCAATCCATTTGGAGAAGGCGTCTACTACAACCAAAAACATTTTTCCCATGAAAGGACCTGCGTAGTCCACATGGATGCGTGACCATGGCTTGGCGGGTCAGGACCAGGGGCTAAGGGGGGCCTCCCTGGTGTGTTGCCCAGCTGAGCACACGTATTGCACCTGCGAACACAAAGTTCCAGGTCTGTATCTATCCCTTGCCACCAAACGTGTGACCTGGCAATTGTCTTCATCATGACAATGTCCGGGTGCTCATTGTGAAGTTCTCTAATAAATACCTCTCTGCCCATCTGGGGCATGACTACTTGGTTTCCCCACAGTAGGCAATCGGCCTGAATCGAGAGTTCATCCTTGCGCCTATGAAACGGTTTAATTTCCTCACAGGGCATGCCCCGTACATGGCTGCCCAGTCCCCATTCAGGACACATTTCTTAACTAAACAGTAGCGGGTCTTTATTTGTCCAGACTTTAATCTGATGGGCTGTCACAGGTGAACCTTCGCTTTCGAAAGCTTCAACAGCCATGACCATCTCAGCATCATGCGCAGTTGCTCCCTCAGTGGTGGCTAGTGGGAGCCTGCTGAGTGCATCGGCACAGTTTTCAGTGCCTGGTCTGCGCCGAATTGTGTAGTCATAGGCGGCTAACGTGAGTGCCCACCTCTATATGCGGGCTGATGCATTCGCATTTATGGCCTTGTTGTCGGCCAAAAGGAATGCCAGGGGTTTGTGATCTGTCTCCAGCTTAAATTTCCTGCCAAACAGGTACTGGTGCATTTTTTTTACTGCATATACACATGCTAGCACTTCCTTTTCTATCATTCCGTAGCCCCTTTCTGCCTGGGACAGACTTCCGGAGGCATAAGCTACCGGCTGTAACTGTCCATTGGCATTCACATGCTGCAACACACACCCGACCCCATAGGACGACGCATTGCACGTTAAAACAAGTTTCTTATACGGGTTATATAACGTTAACAGTTTGTTGGAGCATAACAAATTGCGTGCTCTATCAAAAGCCCTTTCCTGGCTGTCCCCCCAGACCCAATCGCGACCTTTGCATCGGAGCACGTGTAGCGGCTCTAGCAGCGTGCTCAATTTAGGATGAAAGTTACCAAAATAGTTCAGGAGCCCCAGGAACGAACGCAGCTCCGTCGTGTTATGCGGTCTGGATGCTCTATGGATCGCTTCCGTTTTGGACGCAGTAGGTCTGATCCCGTCTGCTGCTACCCTCCTCCCCAGGAATTCTACCTCTGGACCTAAGAAGACACACTTCACCTTTTTCAGTCGCAGCCCTACCCGGCCCAGTCTGCGTAGCACCTCCTCCAGGTTGTGGAGGTGTTCTTCAGTATCACGACCCATGATGAGGATGTCGTCTTGAAAAACCACCGTCCTTGGAATCGACTTGAGGAGGCTTTCCATATTTCGTTGGAAGATCGCAGCAGCCGAACGAATCCCGAACGGACATCTGTTGTACTCAAACAACCCCTTGTGTGTCGTGATGGTGGTCAGCTTCTTCGAATCACTCGCCAGCTCCTGGTTCAGGTAAGCTGAGGTCAGGTCCAATTTTGAAAAAAGTTTGCCACCGGATCGCATCGCAACGAGGTTCTCCGCTCTCGGTAGCGGGTACTGGTCTTGGAGTGACACCCGATTGATGGTGGCCTTGTAATCACCACATATCCTGACTGACCCATCTGCCTTGAGCATCGACACGATCGGGCTCACCCATCACTGAATTTGACTGGCGAGATGATGCCTTCCCTTAGCAGGCAGTCCAATTCGCATTCTATCTTTCCCCGCATCACGTACGGCACCGCTCTGGCCTTGTGGTGTACTGGCCTGGCGTCCGGGTTTATGTGAATCACTACCTTGGCCCCACATGAAAGTGCCGATGCCGGGTTGAAATAATGAATCAAATTTGTCCAGGGCTTATGACCCTGATACTCGCTCCACAGAAGAAATTGCATTGACATCGCCCCATTTCCAGTTCATGACAGCAAGCCAACTCCTCCCCAGTAGTGCTGGACCATCCCCCGGGACAATCCAGAGTGGCAACCTGTTCTCCAAATTTTTGTGGGTCCTGACTACCGTGGTGCTGCCTAGCACCAGAATGATCTCCTTTGTATATGTCCGTAGCTGTGCGTCAATCGGCAATAATTTTGGCCTCCTGGCCTTGGACACCCACAACCTTTCGAACTGTTTGATACTCATCAGGGACTGGCTGGCCCCCGTGTCTAGCTCCATTAATACTGGGATGCCATTGAGGGGCACTTTCATCATTATTGGTGGCGTCCTGGTATATGAACTGTATATGTGCTCCACATGAACTCGCTGAACTTCAGCTTCCAGCGATTTCCCCCAGTATTCATTTGGCCTCATAGGGCTTACATCGGGCCCATCCACCTCGTACATCAACCCGGCTGCAGGCTTCCTGCACATACGCGCCAAGTGACCGCTGACGTTGCAGTTTCTGCAGGTGTACTGCTGATACCTTCAGGCTCTGGCTGGGTGTTTGCCTCCACACCTCCAGCATGAGCTGGAGGCCCCATTGTTGGAAACAAAAGCTCCATTTCCAGTCGATCATCTCTGACTGTCTCTGTAACTGGCCTTAAGCGCACCATTAACAGGTGTTGATGGCCCCATTACTGGCCGCATCGTCCATTGCGATGGCACGAATCGGCATTCAGCTAGCCATTGTCTCTGTTGAATTCCCCCTTTGGGTTCGACTACATGCTGGGGCATGTCCGATTGCCCCTGTCTGCCTAGATAACTGTGTGCTGCGTTAATAATGTTGACTCCCTGGTCGTTTGCCGCAGTTGAGCCAAGATTTTTGTCATACATCATTCTGGTCTCTTCCTCACCTGAGATAAATGTCTGGGCTATCAGAGCCGCCACTTCCAAGGTCAAGTCTTTGATCTCAATCAGTTTCCTGAAAACCCCAGTGTGCCCGATGCCCTCAATAAAAAAGTCTCGCAGCATCTCCGCTCTGCATGCATCTGGGAACTTACATAGGCTTGCCAGTCGCCGGAGATCTGCCACGAAGTCTGGAACGCTTTGCCCTTCTCGCCGCCGGTGTGTGTAAAACCGGTGTCTCGCCATGTGCATGCTGCTCGCCGGTTTAAGGTATTCCCTGATCAACTTACTGAGCTCTTCGAACGTCTTGTCCATCGGCTTCTCTGGCGCTAGAAGGTCCTTCATCAGGGAGTACATTCTGGATCCACAAATCGTCAGGAGATGAGCCTTGCGTTTGTCGGCTGAATCCTGTCCCAACCATTCCTTAGTGACAAAACTTTGCTGTAGTCTCTCAATAAAGTCATCCCAATCATCACCAACACATTACCTCTCTTCTGTGCTGCTAGGGGCCATGCTCACATGGTTTAAATCCAAGTTTCTCATTGCCAATGATATGTCCTTACTATACAATATAAATGCACACGAGGCCCATACTTGAGAGAAAGTCACTCTGTGACCAGTTACCTTTATTACCAAGACCTCAAGTGATGAAGGTGGGTGGAGCTTGCCCTTTTATCCCTGAAAGTCCAGGTTAGGAGTGTCTCCCACAAGTTCACTCCCTTGTGGTCAATGTTCTCAAGATGTACAACTTAGGTCAGCTTATACATAGGTTACAATGATAGTTGAATACATGACAGACAGGGTGGATCATGAGTATCTTTTCAGAACTCTGTGCGCTTTCAGGTTCGGGACGCATGTCGTCACCCGGATCCGACTTTTGTACGCCGCCGTGGAGTGTCTGATTAAGGTTAATGGGTCTTTGACGGGACCTTTCGCTTTGGGAAAGGGATGCACCAGGGCTGCTCTATGCCCGGCCAGTTATATCCCACCTGCGTGGAGCCTTTCCTGCGCCTCTTGCGGAGGAGGTTGGCGGGACTGGCTCTGCAAGGGCCGGGTGTGGAGGTCGTCCTCTCGGCTTATGCCGATGAGGTGCTCCTCACGGTCGAGGATCTCATTGACCTGCGGAGGATGCGTGAGTGCCAGGAGATTTACTCGGCCGCATCCTCCGCCAGAATCAACTGGGAGAAATGTTCTGGACTCCTGGTGGGTCAGTGGCGGGTAGAGTTCAGGCCTTTTGCCTAGAGCACGACCCATCTCCTCTATTTGGGAGTCTACCTTCACTCTGACGAGGAAACCTGGCCTGCGAACTGGCAGGAGCTGGAGGCCACTTGTCGAGGGCGCTGGACAGGACTGCTCCAAGTGCTGTCCTACAGGGGTCAAGTGCTAGTCATAAACCAGCTGGTGGCCGCTATGCTGTGGTACCGGCTGGTCACTTTGACCCTTCCCCCTGCATTTTCTGCCAAGATACAGAAGAAGTTGGTGGACTTCTTCTGGAACAACAGGAAGCACTGGGTCTCTGCTGCGGTTTTGAGTCTCCCGCTTCGAGAGGGCGGTCAGTCGTTGGTGTGCATCGGCATCCAGCTCGCGACTTTCCGTCTTCAGACTCTGCAGAGATACCTTTATGTCGAGCCCCCTCCTTGATGGTGTGCGCTGGCGACACATTTTTTCTGCCAGCAGTACTACCTCAATTACGACACGCAGCTCCTGTTTGTGAGCCTGGGGTGCGTCAGGACCGCCCTCCAGGAGCTGCCTGTCTTTTATCAGGAACTCATCAGGGTCTGGAACAGAGTCGCCACCAAACACAGTTCTCCACCATCTGGAGTGGGAGCTGTCCTTCAGGAGCCGCTGCTCAGGAATCCGTACCTGCACGACTGCGGTTTTAGGTGGCAGGCGGAAGAGAGGGCCGTTTCTGGCAAGGTGACCTGGGCCAGACACCTGCTCGATGGCGAAGGAGCTGGCTGGATGGCGTGAGACGAGCTGGCATGGCGCCTATCCTTGGGCCGACATCTGGCGCGCGGCCGATGCCATCGAGTCGCTAAAAACGCCGCTGGGCCCTGACTCCATCAGGTGTGTTGAGGAGGCTCAAGATTGTGGGGAGATCCCATCCAGACGGATTTCCTCATCGGCGCCAAGTCCCGAAACCTCCCTCGGGAGCCGGCGCCTCACAACTTGAGCCTCCTCCGGGAAATCCCCTCCGTGCCTTTCAGTTCTGCGTGGAGGGGATTCCTGTATGGTCTGCTCTTGCACACTCTCCACCTTGCCATCCTCGTCTGTCGTCCGGACACGCCATGGCGCACCATCTTGCCATCCGGAGGAGCGGGGGTCCCCAATGGAGTGCATTCTATGTGGGAGTCCTCCCTCTATTTATTGGGGACTTGGCCTGGAGGGTGTTGCTCGGAGCAGTCCCGTGCAATAAGTTTTTAAGTCGGTTCGCAGGCTCCCTGACCGCCTGTAATTTCTGCGGTCTACAGAAGTCCGTGTTCCATGTTTTTATGGAATGTGCGAGGTTGCAGCCCCTCTTCCAATATTTGAAAGGGCTGCTCCTCAGTCCCACGCTCCTGATCTTTGCGCACCCTGTGCGGAGGAGAGCGGGCAGGTCGGAAGGCCTCCTCGTAGGACTGCTCCTGGGCATGAACAAGGGGGTCATCAGCCAGTCCAGGCAGCAGGCGGTCGAGGAGGTCGTTCAGCCTGACTCCCGACCTCTCTTCTGTGGTGACATCCAAGCCAGGGTGTCCCTGGAGATGGAGCACGTGGTGTCCACCGGAATGTTCCCAGCCTTCCGCGAGAGGTGGGCGCCAGAGGGACTGGGGTGCATCATCACCCCCGACAACCAAATTTTAATTTGATCATTAAAGTTTAAAGTTCAAATTGTTTAATTTACTGGTTTCAGTGCCCCCCCCCTTTTTAATCAGGGGGTACGTGCATAATTTGTGTTTTGGTGCCCTCAAAAAAAAACAGAAAAACAAGGGGTCATTTGATTGAAAGTTCCTGTTTTCAGTCCCCACCCACCCTTTAATCAGAGGGCAACTTGATTTAATGATTTAATTGTTCACAACAAAATAGTAAGAAGAATTATTTTAAAATAAACTGCTGCTAGACACAGACTCATTCGGAATGCCTACAGTTTTCATTTTGTATTGTTCTGCATGTAATTTTATTGATTAAAAGCCCACTGAACAGACATGCAATACAAGACAGTGACTGTAAACCCAATGAAAAACAACCCAGCCAAATGAATACACTTAGTGGGGCTGAATGCAACAGCAATAAAGAGGGAGACAGGAATAGTCGGGATTGTTTTCACGCATATGTCTTAATCAGTTGAACTAGTGCTGATGCACAGCAATCAAGAAAATGTACTGTGTCCTCTTCGCAAGTTAGAATTAGTTATGGCTAACTAAAAATTTATAGAAATAAGTGGACAGGATGCTACATTCACTGAAATGAATCAATTGAGCTCATGTCATTCGGCTGCAAAGGTGTTAGCATATTTCCAATGACTTTGTTTAAGCTAATTATTCCTTTGAGTCTATTCTGAAGCTAGTGTCTCTGGGTATGGCAATTTAATATTTGTGATCAGTTTTTAAAAATTGGGACTTTAACTGTTGCTTATCTTTTTTTTGCTTTTCATGTTACTTTCTTCAGTTTTCCCCCTGCTATTTTCCAATAAAGATCTCAACAAATAGATATATAGGGTCGCAGTGAAATATGTGATGCAGACTAAATTTTAAGGGCTAGAAATTCCGCAGCCTGTCGTTATTTGATAAATAACGTCATTTCTGTGAAGAAACAAGAAGAAAAATGTTGCCATTTTTTAAGGGGGCAATTTTGGCCAAAAAATACCCCTGTCGTTAAAAAACGGCACTGATGGAGGAATCGTGTTTAATACCACCGTCCTCTCTAACTTTACAGCGAGGCCAATGGTGCCAAAAATACTGGAGAGAAAACACCCCCAAAAATTTACAAAAATTTAAAAAAATTAAAAAATGAGAAAACATTTACAAAAGCCTCAAGAAATGAATCGCTGAAAAAAAATGTTAAAAAATACTTCAACTTACATTTGTTGTAGGTTTTCTTACTCATCGACCTTTCTTCGGCTGCAACACCTGCTTTTTCCATGCGTTGTTTTTAGACCCAAGTACGGGTTTGCCGAATGGCCAAATTTAGGCGGTACGATTTTTAAAGTACGGCGATCCGGAAAATGGCGATATTTTGAAAACGCCATTCTTAAACTTTGGGGAATTTTGTGCACTTTATTTTAAGAATAAAAAAGCAGTTTTAACGCAAAAAAAATCCCGTTAAAACGTGCGTTAGGCTGGCTAATTTCTCGCCCATTAGCTCTCTTTGGAAGCTTGACAAAGACAGTGAAGAGCATGTTACAAAGGGTGTTTTATATGGTTTCTCATTGGTGAAGAAAATATCAAACAATATGTGCTGTATCAAAGGTAGTGGTATGTATTCTAGTGAAGAGGTAATGTATTTGCTTTAAGTTGATGTTGTATAACAGTAGGTGTTGAATGTTTGTAATCTGGTAATATTTCTTTCATACAATATAATTTGTAGCTATGTTAAAATGTGATTTATTTCCTCGATTGGGGTTTTAATACATTCAGTCACTTTGGCAGCTTTATGCTGAAATAAAAACAGAAAATAGTGGAAGGTCACAGAAGAGAAAAATAGGCTATTATTTCATCGATTGGGGACTTCTTTGTAGAACACCTCAGTTTAATCCGCAAGCGTGACTCCGAGCATCCGGGTTGCCTGTCAATCTAATTTTCCGGAGCACTCCCACTCTGATCTCTCTGTCCTCCACCTCCTACACAATTCCATGAAGCTCAACAGAAGCTCGAGGAACAGCACCTCATCTTTCAATTAGGCACTTTACAGCTTTCGGGATTCAACATCGAGTTCAACAATTTTACATCATAATTTCTGCTCCCATTTTTGTTTGAACGCCAGCTGTTGCTGATGATCCTGATCGTCTCATTTACACCTCCTCTAGACCCATCTTTTGTTCCTTACTTGTCCCATTACCATCTGCTTTCACCTTGCACCATCATTCCTTTTGTTATTTGATCTCTTCTGCCTTCCACCCTATCACAGACCTTCCCTTTTGTTCTTACCTCCCCTCCCCTCTTTTCCTGCCCCTACACTTGCTTAAAACTTGTTACATCTCTAACTTTTTCCAGTTCTGACAAAGGGTCATCGACCTGAAATGTTAACTTTGTTTCTCTCTCCACAGCTGCTGCCTGGCCTGCTGAGTGCTTCCAGCATTATCTGTTGTTTTTTTCAGATTTCCAGCATCCGCAGTATTTTGCTTCTGTATTACGCTAATATTTCAGGTGGGACATTTCACCAGAACTGACAAAATCAGGCTGGAGAAGCCCCTTTGTAGGATTGGATTTATACTGCAGTCAGTGCATATTGAAACTGCTGTGGCGGAGGTTTGAGTGCATTTCGTCATCTCCTAATTTACCTCGACACTTTTGCACTAATGCAGACACACAGGTTTGAAAAAAATCTCTATTTTTGGAGATTAATGTCATTATTGTTTGATGGCCTGTGTCCATTTCCTTTCCTAATCAACAATTTTATTAAAACATTTTCTCCAGAGCTAATAAACAGTTTTACAAAATACTAAGGCCTAGAAATTTGTCTCGGGCAGTGGCGCAAAATGGGCAGTATCGGATCGATCACCCGTTATACGCAGCGCCTGATATTCAATTCCATTAACTGTGATCCGATAACTCCCATTTTATGCCACTCGAGACAAATTTCTAGGCCTAAAAACATAATCCACCCAGGATTATTTTATGTACTAAGGATATTAATCTATTCATCACAATGGGAGAAACAGAAGGGCACATAATTTGCTGCCCCTACGGGCACGTACGAGTTCCGTGCAAGTTCCAGGTTTTAACGCAAAAGCGCATGCGTGAAAACCTGGAACTTGCAATCTGTCAAGAATCTTCTTGACAAATCCAACACATGCCTGGGAAAAGGGCATCCGTGAGCAGGCGTAGAGCCTGCTTTTACCAAAATAAAAGTTTAAAAAAACATGAAAATAAAATGTTATCAATCATTTATACATTAAACACCCTGTGCAATAAGTTAAGTTTATTTTTTAGCCCCTTTCAAACATTTACATTTATTTTTCAAAAAGTAACATTTCTGTTTCAAATATTTAATTAAATTGCATTTGAATTAATTTTAAATATATGCATGTTTTTATTATTTATTTGATATGTAGATGCATTTTGGGTGGTATTCCCATTAATGCTGATGGGGTTTCTGTACATACGCAATCCCCATAAATATGAATGGCGATTCCCTTCTTTTATTCGTTGGGCCAGCCCACGTGATCCCAGGGGCATTTGCAAACTACGGGCAACATGGGCATCTAGGCGCCGCTACCTGGAGAGGCCCAGGACCATGAAGCTCCGTACCTCCCGGACCAGGTACATAGGTATTTTATTTGTGGATCGGAGGCATTTCCCCGCGGGAAGCCTCCGACTGCAAATTTGGGCCATTAAGAAGGAAAAAAAACTGCCAATTTAGGTAAAAGTAGGAAGAATCTAATAAAATAATGTGGCAATCAATTTATTCATGACTTTGAGCCCTACCTCAGCTAATCGTTACCCATCCTGTATGCATAAATCCCCCTGGTATGGACACAGCTTCTCTCTCCCCAATATCAATCTAAATTTTATCTTTTGTCTTTAGCACTGAATACTAATTACTTGAATTAATATTATCCTTAGCAGCACTTCTTCAGCGCTCTGCCTACAGATCAATTTCCAAGATATAATGATAAGCCCAATTTTCCATCAGGAAATAACACATGCTCTGCTTTTAATCTAAGGCAGAGATCAAATGTGAAGCTGGAACTCCTTCTTAACCAGTCTCCAAGATCCCTCCAGTTCGTCATCATAATTGTGGGGCCGATCAATATGCAGTAAATTAGCATTTTCATATCTGTGGCACTCTGGAGCCTGAATCTGTTCAATGTGAACTTGCTGAGGTAAGGTATGCCCCGCAACTGTACTATCATCTGTCGCCTCCTATTCTGAGATACCCTGTAAACATTACACTACTTTTCTAAACTGCAGTGGGAAGCAATTGCCCTATGTGCTGAATTCAATTAGTGTCAGTAATTGGGATCGGAGGGTCCAGTCATATCAATAAAACTATTATGGGCCAAACATTGCGCTCGGAGGCTTCCCGCAGGCGGATGCCTCCACACCAAAATTTTTTTGACAAAAGTAGCTGGTGGTCCTGGAGACACGAACACTTCCGGTCCAAGATCTAGATGCGGAGCCCAGTGCAGAGACCCACGCATCCCAGGAATGTAAGCGCAACCTGGGATCACATGAGCCTGGACCATCAATGAACATGGAGTATTCTCATTGATAAAAGTGGTGAGTTCCACTTGTACGGACCTCCCATTACAATCAATGAGAATACCTAACGTCCTGTCTGAAATATGCAGATTGGGTCCAATGATGTCATCAGGACCCGATCTACAATATCAACCAGAGGTCTCAGTGGGGGGAGGGGAGGTGCCGGCTCCTGCATCAGGCAAAGCCTGCTGGGAGCTGGATCCTGGGCTAGAAGAGGCCCAGGATGTAACCTTTACCTTTATTTTTCAGGTTTTCTTATGGGCCAGGAGGGGCAGGAGTGCTCCATTTGCCCTCACAAGGAAGCCTTGGGCCTCCCTTGAACTGGGCTACCCTCCTCCCCCAGATCGCTGCTAGATCACACACCCCACTCTGCCCCTGATCGCTGCCAGAGCAGCCCCTATTTCCCACCCCCCCCCGCCCATCCTCTGGCCATGATTAATGCCTCAATCGTGACCTTGACCTCCCCCCCAGGCACAATTGCAGAATAGGCCCCTGAGCCCCTGCCCCCTTCCTTCCCAATTGTGGCCCCACGCTTTGAAAGCCCTCTAACTGTCAGGGATCATCCCCAGCTGCAGCCCCCTGACATTTGTTTATGCTCCCGCTCGCCAGCCAAGCAATCAATCCAGCCAGTTGTCGGATAGGAGATTGCAGCATTTTATTTAAAGGCACCCTCCATTAAGAGTGGCAGGGCTCCACTTCCTAGGCCTTGCCAGCCTCCTCCACACCCTCCCTGTTAATATCGGGGCCAATGATATAGAATAATATTGTTAAACTAAATTAATCTGTGGAAATGAAGTTCAGTGCCGAGTACCTCAACTCGGGTGTGGCAGGCCTCAGCCATCAATACATTTTTGGGACTTAGTGCCTGCACGGTCGAGAAGGTATGTGCCTGAGTCCTGATAGTCATATGGACAGGGATGGGTGACAAGTTCGTTCATAAAGAAAAGAAAGGCATGCCTTTATATAGCACCTTTCATGACCACCAGACGTCTCAAAGCACTTCACAGCCAATGGAGTACTTTTAAAGTGTAGTCACTGTTGTAATTTGAAACACGGCAGCCAACTTGCACACAGCAAACTCCCACAAACAGCAATGTGATAATGACCAGATAATGGCTTAATGGGAGCTTTTATATTCCCATTTCACATCAATATAAATTGATACCATTGGAGATGCTGAGTATCTGGACATTATTACTTATCTCTACCACTTGAAAGATATTCTGCAATTAGAAAAGTGCTGTGTTTTATAGAAGTTTCAGAATTTTTAATCAATCATTTTTGATGAATTTTCAACAATTACATTTTATGATGCAGCCAAGGGACCTTATCACTTGTTATATAAATAGCAATTGCATTAAATTCAGTGGAGTCACCAATGGCCAGGACAAATCAACACCATGGCTACAAGGACAGGGCCTTGGCTAGGTACTCAGATCCTTACCTGCAAAGCCTCTTCACCATCTACTGGGGTCAAGTCAGGAGTCTGATGGAATACTCACCACTTGCCTGGATGGAGGCAGTTGCAACAACACTCAAGGAATTCAATACCAGTGAGGGGAAAAGCAGACCATTTGATCACTGGTCATGCCACTGGAATCAATATGCAACCCTTCCACCACCAGCACACTGCAGTTGCAGTATGTACTCTCTATAGGATAGACAGTAGAAGCCCAGAAGATTACTTCAGTAGCACCTTCTGGCCCATGATTTTTACCATTAAGAAGAACAAGAGCAGCAATGTTATTAGAACATCACCTTCATATCATGCATCTTGAATTGGACATACATCACCAATTCTTCATTGTTGCGAGGTCAAATTCCTGGAATTCTCTACTTGACATCATTATCATGAGGACTTTAAATGTTCAGAGAAGAATGCTCACTATGACCTTCTGGGGACAACTAGGGATGGTCAATGAATGTGGCCTTGTTACCATCAGCCACGTCTGGATACAGGTTGGCAGTGGATATTGTGCATGTGCTGTACAATAATATAAGCAATGAACTAACGCAATGAAATAACGTACAAGAACCCAAAACCTCTGGATGCAGTTTTATCCTTAATCAAGTGGTTGAATAAAGGACAACCTTTAATCTTGGCAGTATTCAGTAGGTTCTCAAAGGGCACTCTTCTTCCCAGAGATGTATTCCGGGCGATATTCACTCTGTGCCACACTATTCTTTGGTTATTGAGGCACTTTTCACATTTCTCAAAACCATTTTTGACTTTGGAAACTTAATTTGGTGGTTTGTCTATTGTGAACATTTTTAAAACTACCCTGTATTAGTTAAGATGGGATTCAGGGCAATAATTTCATCTTTCTTTCAATGCATTATTTCACTGTCATGTGAGGATCTATCTCTGTGGAACATGGGGCTAGACTTTCCACTTTGTTCGTTAGGGCCCAAAAAATGGCCGATGTTGCAACCTTCATGATCGCTGGAACATTGCCCATTTTTTCGATCGCGATTTCCGGCTCGGCGACAGCCCAGCGATGTGAAATGGGCGAAGCAATAGCCCAGTGATGTCACATCGCCCAGCGATAGCCCAGTGATGTCACATCGCCCAGCGATAGCTCAGCGATGGCGAAGGGTACGCTATTTAAAAAATATATATTATTTTGGTTGGCCATGTTTTCCCGCATTTCGGGAGGTCAGGGGTCATCCACATGTGCGCAGATGGGGGAGAGAGATCGAGAGAGGAGAGAGAGATAGAGAGAGAGGAGGAAGGCAGAGATAGAGAGGTGAGAGAAAAGAGAGAGAGAGAGAGAGAGAAAGACAGAGAAATATGTCTGACAGCGATGAAAGTGGGAGAGATGTGGAGATGGGGAGGAAGAGGGCCAAACCCTTCTCTGAGGAGGCCAACGAGGCCATCGTGGTGGAGGTGCACTCCCGCTGGGCCCAATTGACCGGAGGGAGTGTAGTGAGTAACCAGCACCATGGACGTACCGCAGGTTATGGGGCGAGATAACCAAAGTCGTTTCGTCTGCATCCCATGAGCCCAGGGGTTCCGACCAGTGCCGCAAACACTGGAATAGCCTCGTTGCTTCAGCAAGAGTAAGTACGACTTTATATTTTAGTGATGCACATTCTTAGTATAATAATCATTATAAAAACATAGAAAATAGGTGCAGGAGTAAGCCATTTGGCCCTGCCGGACCATCGCATGCGCCATGTGAGTAATGTGTCAAGCAGTGTAAGAGCTATGTGACATCATTTCATTCACATATCATAGACGAATGATGTCATGTTATGCATGCAGCCTCTGTGCGACTCTCTGCCATGCTCAGGTCAACAACGTAAGAACATAAGAGCAGTCCATCTGGCCACCTGTCCCCCTTCTCTGTCTGCACCCCATAAACCCTCACTCTCTTATCATTGGGTCTATCTGCGACTGATCCAGCCTCCACAGCTCTCTGGTGCAGTGATTTCCACATAGATGTACTGCCATAGATACCACCATATGATGCATTAATATGGAACATTTCTCTGTCACATTTATGGGATTAGTGCTGCTCCTCCTACATATGCCAGCGCGCCGCAATAATGCTTTCTGCTCCAATAATCTCAATTATGTTTTGCGGCTTCACCAGCTCCAGAGGCGCAATGGGAGGACAGACGCTCACTTGGACCTGACCCACTGCATGTGTCATTCACCACGGGTCCCTCTGCCTGGGGAACCTGCGGCCACGATGGGGATCCCAACTGAGGAGGTACCGGAACCAAGCGGCATGCAGTTGCCGACGCCAAGGTGCACATTGGTGCTGTCGCAGACCCCACGGAGGCCGGGTCAGTGGCTTGAGCAAAGGCCTACCCTGGACGATCGTGTGGAGCGCCTGGCACGACTGTGCGAGGAGTCTGTCATGATCCAGCGTGAGCAGCTCCAGGTGTTTGTGGGGTTCACACAGGATTTCTCCCGGGTGTCTGCTAGCCAAGCAGAGGCAACGCAGCAGATGATCCTAGCGTCTCCTCCTCCAACCATGCCACGCGGCATGCGTTCTTGGCAGCACACGGCGCTGCACCCTGAGCTCCCGTGACCACAAGCACTGGCACACGGGCGGGTCAGGAGGATGCGATCCCCCTGTTTTCCTCGCCAACAGCCCCCCAACAGGCGATCGTCCCAGCATGTACCCCCACCGCGGCAGGAAGTCTTGCCATCGCCCACTGCACGGCAGCTTCACAGCAGTACCCGGGGACCAAAACTGGTGGGTGAGGCAACGACACGGGGGCATCCAGGATCTGGAGGGAAATGTGGCCGCAGGTAGGGAGGGGGGTGCACTCTTTTTAATATTGTTCCTATTGTTCACATTTATTGTTGGTGTTGTCGTTTCACTGTTGGGGTGTGGGTGGGGAGGGATGGTTGGGGTGGGAGGTGGTAGGGTGTTTTGGTGTTTGTAATTGAAAACTTAAGTTCAAAATTGTCATTTTATTAAAACCATTTTATTTCACTTTACAATTGTTGTGCAGTGTCTTCTAATAACGTAAGTTAAAATAGAACATTAGTGCAACTGTTGTTAAACAATGTCCAGGCCAGACCAAGTAAGTCTGAAACATCACTTATTTATATAAATATAAGAAAACGTCTAATTGTGAGTGCATCTATCTTTAAAAGGCCCTGAAATAATTCACAAACTATCTAAGGCCCTGTTTAAGAGGCCTCCTGTCTTCCTCCGACGTTCAAAATGGTGTCCGAAGTGCCCAGTTCTGCGAGGAAGGCCAGGCAGTAGGAACTATTCTCCAGCAATGTTCTCAGCAAGCGATCAGCAATGTGCCAACGATGTGCCAAAAGTCGAGCTTGGCAATGTGTGGGCGATCACCTCAGCGATCACCTCGGCGATGTGAGCCGAAAGTTGTGTCGGCGATAAGCTCGGCGATGTGTCCCAATTTTCCATTTTTGGGCGATATCAGCCCTTTTTGGGCGATGTATGAGCACTGGCCCAGCGATGTGAAGTGGAAAGTCTAGCCCATAGCTTATCTATCGACTGATTTTACATGGCAGCTGCCTACACTTACCAGCAACAAATACTAAATCACACTCATTAACAAAGGACAAGTGGTTTGTCCTGGTTGTTATTTCACTGGCTTAATTTCTTGCAGGTGGTAAATTACCATGCAAAAATTAATATTCTAGAATTTCAGGGTTAACCATCATAATTACTGCCATGAAAGCCTTAACACCAACATGAAGATGTCCAGCTTGAACTACTTATTGAAAAAATTAGTTCCTTGTGGTTGAAAGCAATGCAGCCCCTGATTCCAGCCTGCACCCCAATGTGACACTGACATACACAGGGTTCCAACCTCCATCTTCCCCTTACAAAGCAAATGTAATATGAGGCAATTGGGATTGGACCAGGTGCATGAGCTGCCAGTACTTGTCATTCATGCTTCCCAATCTCACAGGCAACATTGGCAGTGATATGCCTAGTGAGATCAAGTGTGCCAGGCCCACCGATTGTGGCCTGGACTTGCAAAAGAGAATAAGGCCTAGAAATTCGCCTCCTTTGCGCCCCTCCCCCAGGGCACCGCCAGCTTTGTGACCAAGTGCGGCGAAAGCACTGATGCCTGCCAAAATTCCTGCCGAGGTTTGCAGTGACGGTAACCCCTAGCGCCACAATATTCTACACCCGGAGATCGTAACATCATCGTGCTGCACGTCATCCCAGTAGCGTCCTGGACACAAACTTCGGTTCCTCCCCCTGCAGCATTGCCGGCGACAACACTAACAGCTGCCAACAACAACAGCGTTGCTAAGAAGGCTGGCCGCTATGGGAGCAGTATTTAAAGGTAATGATGGTTGCGTCAAATAAAAATTTTCTTTAATCCCTGACGTCCATTTTTCAACATTTTCTTCAGCCGCGATCGATCAGCCCTGCGCTCTGCTAGAGTGCTTGAGGCTGATCGTCGCAGACTGCGGCTGCCGTCGGCAACAAGGGGCCTGCAGTGATGGCCCTTATCTTTAAGGAAGGGAAGGAGCCTCCATCCCCAGCAGGCTGCCCTTGACATTGGGCAGCGCTGCACCGCTACCGCCCCTCTTGCCGGCTTTAGCGCTGCAAAGAAAGTGGTAGAGCTTGAGTGCTAAGCCAGAAGTTTGCATCGGAATCCATTGCGTAGCGCCCGCCACTGCTTTTGCACTACCGCAAAAGTTATCGGCCAAATCGGGGCGCTGCACAATTTCTCCCCCCTAAGTTCTTTTTAAAAATATATAGTTCAGTGAGGACTTCTGTGGCATTTAACAGATCTTTCGGGGATGGGGTACTCGACAAGCCACACCCTCCCACCCATGGCTGACCACTTATTGGCCACATTTGGCAGCCTGTTTATTGGGCAGGCACCTGACATGTGCTCCTAGTGGAGTGGGCATCCACTATTACCATGTAAGTAAAGGACCGTCTCCATGAACCTGTGAACATAAGAGTCAGTATTGGAGGTCCCAGGTGGGCGCATGTCAGCACTTGTGCCAGGATCCACCTCACCCACAGATTTTCAGCCCTTTCATATCCATATCCAGTCTGCTCATGGCTGGCTCACTTATAAATAACCTGAATTTCTCCTAAACATTACACAGTGATGTATTACAGCTGGTCCTTTTTCTAGTTGCATTTATTCAAAAGTGGTCAAAATTCCAAGCGCTGTCAGAAAAGAATGCCATGTAATTTGTGCTTCAACTATCCACCAGAGGCTGTGACACACGTGTCAAGTGCTGACACAAGTCTCTGATTCATGAACTTTGTTCAAATGTGTCATCTACAAGCAGACAGCTCGATTGAAGTCAATACACCAAAACATTAGAGCTGCACATTCTAACCACTGTTTAAATACTGAAGATGGTTCTCAGACTGTGACTATGATGATCCCTGGTCAGACTTTGCCTCGCACTATTATCATATTAAACAGAATAGGATAATCGCAAGCTGACAATAGCAAGTTGCAAAATATTCATTCAGATGAGTGTTCTATTAAGACAAGAGGAGTAGGATTTCAGGCTTATCAAAATGATAGATGTTGGGGAATGTAATGCTTTAACAGCTTTTACATCCACTATCAGCATCAAGTACTCATAGAATAGGCTACATACAAATCAGAAATCCTTCTTTGTCTCAACACCTTAATTCCAAAGAAAAACTGGATTCAGGGCAGTGAGCTAACCTCAAAGTAACGTTGAAGCAGTGGTAGAATTATTTCTACTACTTCCAAGGAAAATCACCCCAAAGTGCTTATTTTATTAATTTTGCTCAAAATTATTTCTGGAGTTTTTGGAGGGAATTTTAACCCCCAAAACTGGACAGGTTTGGGTGGGATTGGAGGTGAAATATCTGAATTTCTAACCCCAGGCCACCTCCAACCCGCCCAGTTCCAGTTTTAATGGATGCGATACTGGGGGGGGGGGGTCGGGGGGAGGCAACCAACCTGCTCCTAGTTGGGGGGATGGGGTGCGCGGTTGGTACTTTAATATTATAATGAGGCTCCGTCCCTCATGTTGATCCACCATTTTAAATTTTCCCGGGCCTCGGGGAACCCGCCATCTAAAGGAAGGTGAGGACTGTTGGATCCAGGAGGTAAGTGTCTCTCCATCTGGCTGGCAGTGGGCGGGAAACAATGGGGGCAAAATTCCCAAGCTTCCCGACTGGGGTGGGGGGGGGGGGGCGGTAACAGACGTGGGGCAGGACTTCCTTGCGCACGGCGCGGAAGTCCACAGCCGCGGAATTGTGGTTACTTCCCCTCGCAGAAAGTGGAGCGCAATGTTATGTGCTCCACTTCCTGTTGGGGTGGGCTCCGGGGCGCCACTTGGACATGTTCGTCAGCGCTACGCAGCTGCTCCGTGTAGCACTGAGGCGTTTTAATGATCTGCCTCCCCTTCGTTTAAAGGGGAGGGCTGCTGAGCCTTTGATGGCCTACACTGGGCCACCAGGGTGGTGTGGTGCCAAGGCCACAGTCTGGCACCCAAACGGAGTGCCTAGTTGCACAATGGTGGCCTGGAAAACACTAAAGAAAGACAGTAGGGGCCGATCAGTGAGTTGGTCGGAAAAAAATGAGGCTGGCACTGCTGTGGGATGAAAAAGGGTCATCGCACGGCGCGAATGGGTTGATGCGCACAGCGCGGGAATGTCGTGGCAGCCAGTAGCGCACCCCCCCCGCCCACCGCACTCTCCCTCAGGCAAAAACAGTTAGAGGTGCTAACAGGTCGCAAAACAGGGCAATTTCGGGTCCAATGATTTTAAATGCTAATTCGGCCCTGCTGTTCAATTCTGCCGGGCCTGCAGGAAACCCATTCTCTTGGGTTTCCTGTCTGCTTTCCAGATCCCCCCACTCCAAATTTAAATTCCAACTTTGTTTTAGCAATATGGAGTTATTATTAAAATGATGATACGATTGCTGATATTTGAGTTTCAGCATCACAAGCAAGAAATACTCCAAAAATTCTAGCCTGGCAGCTCCGCTTCCAGATGTGTGAAGACCGTGCAGCCAAACTGGGTGAATGACCACAACAGCCGATCCTCCTTGACCCCAGCAACCTACGAATGGCAGGGAGACCTGCTCGAGAGACCTGCAATCCCTGTGCCTGGTGTCTTTACCCCTTGCGCCAACTACCGTTCCACATATTGTGCAGCAGGCTACCTCTATGTCATCTGGCCTATCCCAAATTACCCATGTGCAATGAGGCCACCGCACATGCCCAGTTTCCTTTCAGGATGGTGGGTATCCGTGGTAACTGAGCCCAAGAGCGGTTCACCCTGTCCCCAGCTGGGCCATGCACCATGTGGTATCCCATGTAACCCCCTTGACATATAAGGCTGTCTCACCATGCATGAGGTATGGTGCAGATGTATGTCCCAAACACCCCCATTAGACTGCACACATTTTCAGTTTATGCTGCCCTCAGTTTGTGGGGTGAGGCGTAAGTTCTCGATCTGCTTTTCCCTGAGTCCTGGTTTGTAGTTGGACAGCTGCACCTTCTTCATCCCCATTCGGATTCAACAATCTTTGGATTGTGAAACCCCTAAAATAATTCAGTTTACTGCTTGCCACTGTGCCACTGCTTGGAACTGACCTGGCAAGCACTGCCTAAAGTCGCCTTAAACCCTCCCCCGCCATAGATTGTTTGGGGATGGGGATCTCCAGACTTAATGCAACTCTGTCAGTGGCTTCTGCAGTTCCCTGTGATGGACCAATAAGGCCGGTCCTCTACTGCACCACATTGATCTCTTCTTCCCTAAGCTGCCTGGCTACAACTCCTTCCATATCTATTTCGTGCTCTATTAAAATATTACAAAGCATGGATGAGTAAAGTCTTACTTCCATGTCCACAATACTTCCAAATTATTTCAGCCAAACTCTGGCCAGGTGTTTATGTCATCTACAAACTCTGAGTGCAAGTAACTTTGGCCTTTATGCCGTGCTAGTCCTGTACCAGACAGCCATATATAATTATGAAATTGCAGCTAATGTCTTCTCACCTGCTTACTAACGTCCCATTCACTTGTTATAATTGCATGGATAAATCTAAAAAATCTTACGTCTGCATGCATGTCCTGTCTTTGCAACTTGACTTCCTGTTGCCATATTGTTGTCAAACTATTTCTGTCAACTTTTTCTATTAAAATCCGCTGTACACATATATAATGGGTTTTGTATATGTAAACTCTTCATTCTGAATTTGCAATCAGGTCACTATGTTGCCACAAATTGCTCAAAATGCTTTCTGATTTTTTTCATCTGCTTTTTAAGTGAAATTCCTAGGCCTAGGAATTCAGTGCATGTGCGCCCAATGGAAATGCATTACCATCTCCTTGCTCTCTCACGTTCCCTACCCCGTCACCTCCCCACCACCCATTTCAATTCTGAACACACCCTAATTCCCGTCACTACCCCGATCTCTTCCAATTTGAACTGACCACTGAGCGCCTTTATCCTTTAATTCACCTTTGCTCTGCTGTCACTCTGCATATTTTTCATTTTCCATCGGACTCACGCCACTCTCACTCGGTCTCTCATTCATACTCAGTTTCCCTCCTACTCAACCCTCCTATTTGTTTCACTGTTTGCTTTCAGAAATGTTGCTGTATTGAAAGAAAACAAATCAAGTTAGAATGAGGAACAAAATTGCCTGTCTGTCCTTTTCTCGATGTTTTTCTCTCGGTTCTCTCTTCCTGTTTCTCATATGCAATAGAAATTAAACATAGAAACATAGAAACACAGAAAATAGGTGCAGGAGTAGGCCATTCGGCCCTTCTAGCCTGCACCGCCATTCAATGAGTTCATGGCTGAACATGCAACTTCAGTAACCCATTCCTGCTTTCTCGCCATACCCCTTGATCCCCCTAGAAGTAAGGACTTCATCGAACTCCTTTTTGAATATAATTAGTGAATTGGCCTCAACAACTTTCTGTGGTAGAGAATTCCACAGGTTCACCACTCTCTGGGTGAAGAGGTTTCTCCTCATCTCGGTCCTAAATGGCTTACCCCTTATCCTTAGACTGTGTTCCCTGGTTCTGGACTTCCCCAACATTGGGAACATTCTTCCTGCATCTAACCTGTCTAAACCCATCAGAATTTTAAACGTTTCTACGAGATCCCCTCTCATTCTTCTGAACTCCAGTGAATACAAGTCCAGTTGATCCAGTCTTTCTTCATATGTCAGTCCTGCCATCCTGGGAATCAGTCTGGTGAACTCCCTCAATAGCAAGAGTATCCTTCCTCAGGTTAGGAGACCAAAACTGTACACAATACTCCAGGTGTGGCCTCACCAAGGCCCTGTACAACTATAGCAACACCTCCCTGCCCCTGTACTCAAATCCCCTCGCTATGAAGGCCAACATGCCATTTGCTTTCTTAACCGCCTGCTGTACCTGCATGCCAACCTTCAATGACTGATGTACCATGACACCCAGGCCTCGTTGCATCTCCCCTTTTCCTAATCTGTCACCATTCAAATAATTGTCTGTCTCTCTGTTTTTACCACCGAAGTGGATAACCTCATATTTATTCACATTATACTTCATCTGCCATGCATTTGCCCACTCACCTAACCTATCCAAGTCACTCTGCAGCATCATAGCATCCTCCTCGCAGCTCACACTGCCACCCAACTTAGTGTCATCCGCAAATTTGGAGATACTACATTTAATCCCCTCATCTAAATCATTAATGTACAGTTAATGCCCCAGCACAGAACCTTGCGGTACCACACTAGTCACTGCCTGCCATTCTGAAAAGTCCCCATTTACTCTTACTCTTTGCTTCCTGTCTGACAACCAGTTCTCAATCCATGTCAGCACACTACCCCCAATCCCATGTGCTTCAACTTTGCACATTAATCTCTTGTGTGGGACCTTGTCGAAAGCCTTCTGAAAATCCAAATACACCACATCAACTGGTTCTCCCTTGTCCACTCTACTGGAAACATCCTCAAAAAATTCCAGAAGATTTGTCAAGCATGATTTCCCTTTCACAAATCCATGCTGACTTGAACCTATCATGTCACCTCTTTCCAAATGCATTGCTATGACATCCTTAATAATTGATTCCATCATTTTACCCACTACCGATGTCAGGCTGACTGGTCTATAATTCCCTGTTTTCTCTCTCCCTCCTTTTTTAAAAAGTGGGGTTACATTGGCTACCCTCCACTCGATAATAACTGATCCAGAGTCAATGGAGTGTTGGAAAATGACTGTCAATGCATCCACTATTTCCAAGGCCACCTCCTTAAGTACTCTGGGATGCAGTCCATCAGGCCCTGGGGATTTATCGGCCTTCAATCCCATCAATTTCCCCAACACAATTTCCCAACCAATAAGGATTTCCCTCAGTTCCTCCTCCTTACTAGACCCTCTGACCCCTTTTATATCCGGAAGGTTGTTTGTGTCCTCCTTAGTGAATACCGAACTAAAGTACTTGTTCAATTGGTCCGCCATTTCTTTGTTCCCCATTAGGACTTCCCCTGATTCTGACTGCAGGGGACCTACCTTTGTCTTTACTAACCTTTTTCTCTTTACATATCTATAGAAACTTTTGCAATCCGTCTTAATGTTCCCTGTAAGCTTCTTCTCGCACTCCATTTTCCCTGCCCTAATCAAACCCTTTGTCCTTCTCTGCTGAGTTCTAAATTTCTCCCAGTCCCCGGGTTCACTGCTATTTCTGGCCAATTTGTATGCCACTTCCTTGGCTTTAATACTATCCCTGATTTCCCTTGATAGCCACGGTTGAGCCACCTTCCCTTTTTTATTTTTACGCCAGACAGGAATGTACAATTGTTGTCGTTCATCCATGCGGTCTCTAAATGTCTGCCATTGCCCATCCACAGTCAACCCCTTAAGTATCATTTGCCAATCTATCCTAGCCAATTCACGCCTCATACCTTCAAAGTTACCCTTCTTTAAGTTCTGGACCATGGTCTCTGAATTAACTGTTTCATTCTCCATCCTAATGCAGAATTCCACCATATTATGGTCACTCTTCCCCAAGGAGCCTCGCACAACGAGATTGTTAATTAATCCTCTCTCATTACACAACACCCAGTCTAAGATAGCCTCCCCCTAGTTGGTTCCTCGACATATTGGACTAGAAAACCATCCCTTATGCACTCCAGGAAATCCTCCTCCACCATATTGCTTCCAGTTTAGTTAGCCCAATCTATTTGCATATCAAAGTCACCCATTATAACTGCTGCACCTTTATTGCATGCACCCCTAATTTCCTGTTTGATGTCCTCCCCAACATCACCACTACTGTTTGGAGGTCTGTACACAACTCCCACTAACGTTTTTTGCCCTTTGGTGTTCTGCAGCTCTACCCATATAGATTCCACATCATCCAAGCTAATGTCCTTCGTAACTATTGCATTAATCTCCTCCTTAACCAGCAATGCTACCCCACCTCCTTTTCCTTTTATTCTATCCTTCCTGAATGTTGAATACCCCTGGATGTTGAGTTCCCAGCCCTGATCATCCTGGAGCCACGTCTCTGTAATCCCAATCACATCATATTTGTTAACATCTATTTGCACAGTTAATTCATCCACCTTATTACGGATACTCCTTGCATTAGATTCTGTTTCTCACAGATGTAACCCATTAGCATTGAACTTTTCTAATGTCAATGAAATACAGGTGAGGTAATTAGCTGACTTCAAAAGTCAACAGTGTTTTTGACAATTAAGGTAATATTACATGAAAAAGATGGAGTGGGGATTTTTAACCGGAGAAAAACGGTAGGCTGGGGGCGTGGGGGGCAGTTAAATTGTTAAAAATGGGATTCGCAAATTGAACCCGCTTCCAACCTGCCTACTTCCATGTTTTACTGCCGACTGACTGTAAAAGCTTCTATAGATATGGAAAGAGAAAAAGATTAGTGAAAACAAATGTAGGTCCCTTGCAGTCAGATACAGGTGAATTTATAATGGGGAACAAAGAAATGGCGGACCAGTTAAACAAATACTTTGGTTCTGTCTTCACGAAGGAAGACACAAATAACCTTCCGGAAATATTAGGGGACCGAGGGTGTAGTGAGAAGGAGGAACTGAAGGAAATCCTTATTAGGCGGGAAATTGTGTTAGGGAAATTGATGGGATTGAAGGCCGATAAATGCCCGGGGTCTGATGGTCTGCATCCCAGAGTACTTAAGGAAGTGGTCCTAGAAATAGTGAATTTATTGGTGATCATTTTCCAACAGTCTATCGACTCTGGATCAGTTGCTATGGACTGGAGGGTAGCTAATGTAACACCACTTTTTAAGAAAGGAGGGAGAGAGAAAACAGATAATTATAGACCGGTTAGCCTGACACCGGTAGTGGGGAAAATGTTGGAATCAATTATTAAAGATTTGGAAAGCACTGACGGGATCGGTCCAAGTTAGCATGGATTTATGAAAGGGAAATCCTGCTTGACAAATCTTCAAGAATTTTTTGAGGATGTATCTAGTAGAGTGGACAAGGGAGAACCAGTGGATGTGGTGTATTTGGACTTTCAAAATGCTTTTGACAAGATCCCACACAAGAGATTGGTGTGCAAAATTAAAGCACATGTTATTGGGGGTAGTGTACTGACGTGGATAGAGAACTGGTTGACAGACAGGAAGCAGAGAGTCGGGAAAAACAGGTCCTTTTCAGAATGGCAGGCAGTGAATAGTGGGGTGCTGCAGGGCTCAGTGCTGGGACCCCAGTTCTTTACAATATACATTAATTATTTGGATGAGGGAATTGAGTGTAATATCTCCAAGTTTGCAGATGACACTAAGCTGGGTTGCGGTGTGAGCTGTGAGGAGGACACTAAAAGGCTGCAGGGTGACTTGGACAGGTTAGCTGAGTGGGCAAATGCATGGCAGATGCAGTATAATGTGGATAAATGTGAGGTTATCCACTTTGGTGACAAAACCACGAAGGCAGAATATTATCTGAATGGTGGCAGATTCGGAAAAGGGGAGGTGCAACGAGACCTGGGTGTCATGGTACATCAGTCATTGAAAGTTGGCATGCAGGTACAGCAGGCGGTGTAGAAGGCAAATGGTAGGTTGGCCTTCATAGCTAGGGGATTTGAGTATAGGAGCAGGGAGGTCTTATTGCAGTTGTGCAGGGCCTTGGTGAGGCCTCACCTGGAATATTGTGTTCAGTTTTGGTCTCCTAATCCGAGGAAGGACGTTCTTGCTATTGAGGGAGTGCAGCGAAGTTTCACCAGACTGATTCCTGGGATGGCAGGACTGACATATGAGAAGAGACTGGATCGACTGGGCCTGTATTCACTGGAGTTTAGAAGGATGAGAGAGAATCTCATAGAAACGTATAAAATTCTGACGGGACTGGACAAGTTAGATGCAAGAAGAATGTTCCCGATGTAGGGGAAGTCCAGAACCAGGGGACATAATCTAAGTATAAGGGGCAAGCCAGTTAGGACCTAGATGAGGAGAAACTTCTTCACTCAGAGAGTTGTTAACCTGTGGAATTCCCTACCGCATTGAGTTGTTGATGCCAGTTCATTGGATATATTCAAGAGGGAGTTAGATATGGCCCTTTCAGCTAAAGGGATCATGGGGTATGCAGAGAAAGTGGGAAAGGGGTACTGAGGTGAATGATCAGCCATGATTTTATTGAATGGTGGTGCAGGCTCGAAGGACCGAATGGCCTACTCCTGCACCTATTTTCTATTATTTTATGTTTCTATGTTTCTATGTTTATGGTGGTGGTAAGGGGGCGGGACAGGGTCATGCAGCCAACCCGCTCCCAGGAGATGGGACGTTAATTTAAATACTATTATGAGGCAGGAAGCCTCTTTTTTTAACCTCCATTTTGTTTTTAACTGCATGTGGACGGGTTTTACACACTTCGTGAAACCCGGCAGTTACAGCAAGGTGGGGACTGCTGGATCCAGGAGGCAAGTGTCTTTATAGCTACCCCCTCACAAGGCCTTCTAGACGAGCATTCCCGCTCATCACTCAGTTCTGAGGTAAAAAGTCAATTGGGGTCCCGTTGATGTGATCAACTTATGAGGTTCCTGCCCACTTCTGGAGGATGCCTCAGCCACTTAATTGCAGTGAGCAGTTTTAATGATGGCCAGTGAGTCTCCAGTGGGAACAGGTTGAAAAGCAGAATCATCCATTTTTAAGCCGTCCCATCCCACTCCTGCCAGAGAGGGTGGGTTAAAATTCCCCATTGCTGCAGAATTTGATAGAAGCTGATGAAAAATTATTTCATGGTATAGCTAACTGAATGTCCTTGGAGGGAGTGTAGCGCAGATATATCAGGGTTAAGTTACGATTACACAAATTATGATGGTATTCTCTAGAATTTAAAAGGTTATGGGATGATCTGATCAAAGATTTCAAGATATTAAGGGGAACAGATAGGCTAGATAACGAGGAACTATTTGGGAATTCTAGGACTAGGGGACATAATCTAAAAATTAGAGCCAGACCTTTCAGGTGTGAAATTAGGGAAGATTTCTGCACACGAAGGTTGTTAGAAGTTTGGAACTCTCTTCTGCAAATGACAATTGATGCTAGATCAATTGTTAATTTTAAATCGGAGATTGATAGTTTTGTTAAGCAAAGGTATTAAAGAATATGGGCCAAAGGCGGGTATATGTAGTTAGATCGCAGATCAGCTATGATTTAATTTAATGGCGGAACAGGCTCGAGGGGCTCAATGACCTTCTCCTGTTCCTATGTTCCTAATGCACAGATGCATCCTGGAATAGTAGTTACACTGCACATGCTCAGACAGCAAAATCAAAATTTAAATCACGCGTCACAGCTCTGGGCAAAAACATCCAGACCAAGCTCAGAAATTTGGTAGTGAAACTTTAATGAAGCTATTAAAAGAAACATAGAGATAATAATTATGTTATTGTGAGATGTGTAATTTTCTGAATGCTTAGAAATCGCAATGTCTGAGAGAAAAAAAACACGAGGTGAAAAAAAATCAAAAACATTTTGAGCAAACTGTCAGAAGCCAACAGCTAAATTGTACAACCAGAATCTTGATCGTGCAATCAGAATGATGAGTTTCCATTATGAATGTGAACATGAGGAGGGAGAAATTGACCCCGCCCCTCAATTGGAGGTGGTAACCTTCCAAGGCCAGGACTTTTAGTGCCCGGCGTGGACATTCCACCCCGGCCCGCGAAATTGCCCTTACCGTCCCTGAAAGGAAGCGGTGTTCAATCGCCCATGCTCCACTTCCTTTAGGGGCGGGTCCCGAGGCGCTACTGGGGTAAAATTCGATTAAAGGAGAGGGCCACTGCACATTCTGCACGGCCTCTGATAGCCTCGACTGGGTCACTGGGGCAGTGTGTGACTGGGCCAGCAAGACAGACCATGCAAGGGCCACCACACTCAAGCCGACCCGAGAGTCAGCCGACAAAACAAGATGGCAGCCCGGGGTGCTGGCACTCTCACCTTTAATCACCATCCCAGAGTGGAAGTCCGCCAGCTTAACGACTCAGAGTGACATCCGCCCTCGCCACCCTCGCCAACCTCACGGCCCACGGGGCTTTAAAGGGTTGGCATGGGGCGGTGAGGGGTCGCAGCTCGGGTGATGACATCATCGCCGGTTGCATGGCGGCCCGGGGCGCTAACCTCGGGGTGCGGCACTGCCGTGGCAAACTCCTGGGCAATTTCCTGGGAACCGGTAGCGCCACCCTCCTCCGGGTGAAAACTGTCTTTCGCCGGACGCGCTAATGGGGCTATAAAAAGAGGCAATTTCACTGCCAGGTTTTTATAATGGTTAGGGGGAGAAACTCACTATCGCCCCAGATGGGGCGCTCATTTTTAAAAGTTAGCACAAAGCACTATCGATTTCAATCTTTAAAAACATTTGCCGTTGGCGCTCCAAGAAATTAATGCTCCACTTCCTTCCTGGAGCGCAATCAGCAGCAGGTGGGGTGGTGACTTCAGCAGCACTGCAGACTGGGCAGTGCAGCACTGCCGCGTTCAATGGCTCCTTCTCTCCCTTAATGGGCAATGCCATCGCTGCAGGCTTACCTGAGCCAACACGGCAGCCACGATCTCACACGATCAGCTTGGTACTCGAGCACAGTGCCATGTTGATCGATCGTGGCCAGGAACTCGGAGAGGGACAAAACTGGAAGAAAAAAGTATATATATTTTTTTACTTATCTCAGCCACCTCACCTTTACGCATCGCCCCTGAAGCGGCCAGTCGCCCGATGCACACCTCCTGCAGCTGCCGGTGTTTTCGCCCGGCGATGTTGCAGGGAGCGGGAGTCAATTTCAGGTCCGGGTCGTTACCAGAGCGATGTGCATGGCAATGACATCCGGATCTCCGGGCGAAGGAGATCAAGGCGCAATGCCGTAGCGCCACCGCAGAATTCCCGCAGAATATAGTGGGAGTCGATGCCAGCTCCGTGCCCAGTCACAAAGCCATTTGCGTCCTCAGGGACACTAACGAGAGGTACAAAGGCACTCAAATCCGCCCCATTAAATTTAGCATAAAAATTATGATCAAAAATTTATAACAAATCTGGAAAAAGAGCTGGAAAAATGCTAATTTTAAAGGGGATGAGAATGGAACTAGGAAAATTAATAAGAAAAACTTACTGATAAACAAATAAATAGAACAACAGTGGGAAACATTTAAAATGGCGATCAACAGAGTCCAGGAGAAATATATCCCACTACAAATCAAGAACAAACTAGTCAGTAACGACACACAATGGATGAATAAATACATAAAGGGAAAACTGAAACTGAAGGAGAAGGCATACACTAAGTACATAGACAACAGAGGAGAGGATGACAAAACGGAATACAAAAAGGTTAAGAAAGAAGTGAAAAAAACAATTAGGAAGGCAAAGGGAGATAGGGGGAGAAATTGGGTACATTTGCGCCTCAATTTAGCACCCCTGGGGGGACGCTAACAGGGTGCAAATTCCATTGTGATATTGCACGGCGCTGACATCGACTTGCGCCATATTGGGCGGCAGTTTAATGGCGGCACTACAGCGTTGTGTCCCGATCTCCTGCGCGCGGTGATCTGTTAGCATAAAACAAAGTTCTATTTGTTCACTTGAGTAGTAACGAATTCAGTCTTCTGGTTATAAGCATTTCATCCTTTAAGTTCAACATAAAAAGCAATTTGCAAGCAGAGTATCTTCACAGATACAGCAAGCTATACCTAGGCATGGGTATCTTCATGTTCGCGAACAAAGGGAAAGGTTTACATTTATACACAATTTTCTTATCAAATTGGAGCAGGCATTACCTAATATGGTAATCTCTGGCTACTGCATAATCCAGAAACACAAGTCTACATCAACAACACACACAAAACATTGTGGCCCTGCTGTGTAAGCATAAAGCACGAGTCTTCTCTTATCCTAACATAATATTTCTAATCTATAAGAACATTGTATTATGAATATTGAAGCTGGTTGGTCGCAAAACACCAGCTGTTGCTAAATGAAATCTGTCTGTCTCTCTCTCCAATGATACAAACCACATTTTGTCCTTATATCGAATGAACTAAACATGAACACCTTTCAGAACCTGAAATAACCAAATTTCTATGTCAACAAGATCATGACGTCATCGCCTTGCGCATTGCTCCGTTAGTGCCCCGGGCCTGAACATCACTTTTGCCCCCTGCCGTAGCTTGAGTGCCGGGCTGATCGCGTGTGTTTGCTACTCCCTTGCTGGTCCAGATAGGTGAATTTAAATTGTAGAGCCTGCAGCGATGGCCCTTTGCTGAGGGAAGGGCTCTTTGAACTCGGCAGCCCAGCACAGCTGCTGAGATTTACGCCCCGACTGCGTCCTTTAGTGCTCCAAGAAGGACGTAGAGAGCTTCGCTGTACTTCCTTCCTGGAGCGTTAAAGCCCATTTTTTGAAAACTGGGAAACAATAGCACCTGGCACTAAGTTTCCCGGCTTTTAAATTTGCCGCCCCAAATGGGCCGATAATGACTTTTGTTCCCTATGAAATTAAATTATCAAAGAATATAAAAATAATAAAGTTAGGTATAAGGCCGCTGAGGGATACACACGATAAACTCACAGATAATGACAGCAAAATCATCGAAATATTAAATAATTATATTGCCTCAGTACTTACCAGGGAGACTAACTTGGTGGCTATGACATGAGAAGGAAAGATCAAAAAAGATATAAAGATATTTAATATAGAGAGGGGAGAGATAATTGCTTTACTAATCAAAATTAGAGAAGATAAAACTCCTGATCCGGATAGATTGCAACTGCCCATATTAAAAGTAGTTAGGGACTAGATAGCAGAAGCACTATTACATATATATAAAAATTCATTAGAAAAGGGAATAGAGCCAGAGGATTGGCAGACAGCTAATGTGATTCCTATATTTAAAAAGCGAGATAGAATAAGTCCAGGGGACAATGGACAGATTAGCTTAACATTGGTAGTAGGAAAGATAATGGAATCCTTATCCAAAGATGAAATAGAAAAACATCTAGAAACAAAAAATATAATAAAGAATAGCAAGCACAGATTTCAAAAGGGAAGGAGATCATGCTTGACCAACCTTATTGAATTCTTTGAAGAAGTAACAGAAAGGGTTGACAAGGGTAATGCTTTGGACATTATATATCAGGATTTTCAAAAGACCTTTGATAAGGTCCCACATAATAGATTAAGACTAAGGTCAGAACATGTGGAGTCGGGGACAAGTAGCAGAATAGATAGCAAGCTGGCTGCAAAACAGAAAACATAGAGAAGGGTTCAAGGTAGTTACTTAGAGCTCAAGTTTTGACACCTATTTTTTTGGAGCAACTAGTTTAGTATGGAGTATCTTAGAAATTTCAATTCTCGGCATTTAGTTTGCTCCAATTCTAGTTAGTTAGAATAGTTTAGTTTTAGAACAGTTTTTTTTTTCAAAAGGGGGCTTAACTAGCCACTTAAGCCTGTTTTGCAAGTTTAGGCAGCGAAAACTTACTCCAAACTAACTTAGAATGGAGTAAGTGTCGATTTTTGTACACTTAGAAAAATCTTGCCAACATTTTATAAATTAGGCGCAGGGAGCGAGAGATAGGGGGCGGGGGGGAAGGGAAGTTAGAGGGAAGTTAGGGGATTTTACAAGCATTAAACACTTCACTTTTACCAATAAAGAACCATCATCGATAATAAATGATGAATAAATCAATAAATCAATAAATAAATCAATCAAAAAAAATAAAATAAAAAAATAATAAAAAATCAATCAATAAATAAAAAATTAAACGTTTCTACTCAACTACTGCAGCATCGGGAGCCCTCCAACAGCCTGCTGAAGAGCTGTTCGGCGGGGTCCGCACCCGAGAAGATGCCGGTCGGGCGGGCCCCGCCGCCGACAAGGACTTCGGGCGGAGACCACCCCCAGGAGATGTCTATCGGGCGGGCCCCGCCGCCGACAAGGACTTCGGGCGGAGACCACCCCCAGGAGATGTCTGTCGGGCGGGCCTCTCCGCCGACAAGGACTTCGGGCGGAGACCACCCCCAGGAGATGTCTGTCGGGCGGGCCTCTCCGCCGATGAGGACTTCGAGTGGGGCCCCGCCGCTGACAAGTTGCCGGGTGGCGCCCGCCACCAGCGAGGTGCCAGACGGGCGGGCCCCACTGACGAGGACTTCGGGCGGGCCCTGCCGACGAGGAGTTTGGGCGGGACCCACACCCAGGAGATGCCGCGGAAGAGGTAAGGGCAGTCAGGCCACTCGGCCCGGGATAGGGGCAACGTCCCTTCGGCCAGAGATCGGGTCGTCGCCCGGAGACAGGATGCGCTGGGAGGGCCAGGAGCTACTGCGCATGCGCGCAGCCTCTACTGCACACGCGTGCAGCTGCCGCCACTCTTTTTGGCGCAGGGCTGTAGCTCCGCCCCCAGCAGCTCCTGCTGCGCCTCGCCGAGCTGGAAATGGCCCGACATATATCGGAGAATCACGAGGTAAGTATTCGGCGCAAATTCCGTTCCACAAATTAGGCGGGCCTCTCCGATGTGCACCATTCTAGCGGGGGTCCGAAACTTGAGCCCTTAGACTGGCAAAAAGGTGGATGGATCAATGCTAGGACCACTGTTGTTCACCATTTACATCAATGATTTGGACTCGAAAATCAGAAGTACAATTTCAATATATGCAAACAACATCAAAATGGGGGAAGAGTTAATACATAGGAGTACTTGAACACAATGCAGGAAGGCTTTAAAAACATTTGTTGCTTTGTTGTGGCACCATCGCTGGCAAGGTCAGCATTTATTGTCCATCTCTAATTGCCCTTGAGAAGGTGGTGGTGATGAGCTGCCTTCTTGAACTGCTGCAGTCTTTGTGGTGAAGGTATGCCCATAGTGCTGTTAGGGAGGGGATGCCAGGATTTCAACCCAGCGATGATGAAGAAAGGACAATTTATTTCCCAGTCAGGATGGTGTGGAACCTAGAGGGGAACTTGGAGGTGATGGTGCTCCCATGCGCATGCTGCCCTTGCCATTTTAGGTGGTAGAGGTCACAGGTTTGGGAGGTGCTGATGAAGAAGCTTTGGCAAGTTACTGCAGTGCCTCTTATAGATGGTATACACTGCAGCCACAGTGCACTGGTGGTGCAAGGAGTGAATGTTTAAGGTTCCAATCAAGTGGGCTGCTTTGTCCTGGATGGTGTCGAGTTTCTTGAGTGTTGTTGGAGCTGCACTCATCCAGGCAAGTGGAGAGTATTTTATCCGGCTTCTGACTTGCAGCTAAAATTCTTCATCGTTGGAACCATTTTGGGAAATCTCCTCTGCACCCTCTCAAGGACCTTCACATACTTCCTAAAGTGTGGCTCTCTTGTTTATATTTAGATAAATCTGCATTGTTTATTTCTGAATGGATTCACCCTTTCCGTAGAGCTACCAAAGGTATGAGATCTTAGAAATGGATTTATTGAAGAATCAATTCCTCTTGGATGACTGGGGAAAATGGCCGATAACAAATCAGTAACCCATTTACCACTCGGCCCGATTTTGTTATCCATTGATTGAAGGGCACTGGTTGAGAGGCACAGGCCATGAGGTTACAGATTGTGGCGGTATAAAATTCTGCTGCTGCTAATGGCCCACAGCACCTCATGGACTCTCAGTTTTGAGCTGATAGATCTATTCTGAATCTAGCACAGTGGTAGTGCCACACAACACGATGGAGGGTTTCCTCAGTGTGAAGATGGACTTCATCTCCACAAGGGCCATGAGGTGGTAACTGCTACCAATACTGTCATGGACAGATACATCTGCGACAGGTAGATTGGTGAGGACGAGGTCAAGTAGGTTTTTCCCTCGTGTTGGTTCTCTCACCACCTGCCGCAGGCCTAGTCTGGCAGCTATATCCTTCAGAACTTGGCCAGCTCGGTCAGTAGTGGTGTTACCGAGTCACTCTTGGTGATCGGCATTGAAGTTCCCCCATCCAGTGTAAATTCTGTGTCCTAAGTGCTTCTTCCAAATGGTGTTCAACATGGAAGAGTACTGATGCATCAGCTGAGGGAGGATGGTAGGTGATAATCAGCAGGAGATTTCCTTGCCCATGCTTGACCTAATGCCATGAGACTTCATGGGGCCTGGAGTCAATGTTGAGCACTCCCAGGGCCACTCCCTCGCGACTGTATATCATTGTGCTGCCACCAAGGATGGTGATGGAGGAGTCTGGGACATTGACTGAAAGCTTTGATTCTGTAAGTATGACTATGTCAAGCTGTTGTTTGACTGCTCTGTGGAACAGCTCTGCCAATTTTGGCACAAATTCCCCCAATGTTAGAGAGGAGGACTTTGCAGGGTCGACTGGGCTGTGTGTGCTGTTGACATGTCCGAAGCAGGTGCCTGGGCCGATGCCAGGTGGTCCTTCCGGTTTCCTTCCCTAATGAACATTAGTGAACCAGATGTGAACGACAATCCGAGAGTTTCATGTTCACCATTACTGACATTAGCTTTTTATTCCAGAATTAATTGATTGAATTTAACTTCCCCAGCTGCCATGATGGGATTTGAACTCGCGCCTCTGGATCATTACTCCAGGTCTCTGGATTACTAGTCCAGTAACATAACCACTATTCTACTGTACCCAGTATTTAATAAACTTGCAGGATTGGCATGTAATTGGAAAATAAATTTCAATATAGATAAGTGTGAGGTGATACATTTTGGTAGGAAGATAAGGAGGCCACATACTCCTGGGAAAATAAGTGTCTAAATGAGGTGGCGCAGCAGAGGTATCTGTGGGTACAGATACAACAATCACTCATATTAGTAATGCAGGTTAATAAGGCCATAAAAAAAGCAAACAAAGCATTATGGTTCATTTCTAGAGAGATAGAATTGAAAAACTTGTATTGAATCTTGGTTAGTCCACACTTGTAGTGCTGTGAACAGTTCTGGTATTGTAAAAAAAGATATAGAGGTACTGGAGAAGTTGCAAAAAAGATTTATTAGGATAATACCAGAACTGAGAGGTTATAACCAATAGGAAAGATTGAATTGGGAATTCAGGAGAAACTTCTTTACCCAGAGAGTGTTTAGAACGTAGAACTTGCTGTCACAAGGAGTAGTTGATGCGACTAGCATAGATGCATTTAAGGGAAAACTAAATAGAAAAGAAAAGAAAGATATGTTGTTGGGGATAGATGAAGAAGGATGGGAGCATAAACAGTGGCTTGGACTTGTTGGGCAGAATGGCCTACATCTGTCCTGTAAATACTATGTATTACTGCTATGTAATACTATAGAAATCAGGTGACACACAGAGGATGTTCCTGCAGCAATAAGATTTTTTTATATATTATAGATATACATTGTTTGCTTAGAATTGCATGAAATTGTATAGGTTAAACCTCCCTTATCCAGAACTCCCTTATCCGGAACCACCCCTAGTCCAGAACCATTCCCGGCCACTGGGTAGCGCATGCGCAGAACTCTGACATGAACAAATTAAACAAATTGAAGTCCTTCCTCGTTGCCGACTCCCGCAATCGCTGGCCCCTCCCCTTTGTGCCCTCGGCCTTGTTTGGAGTAGGCGGGGGTTCAACCCTCTAAACATGCTGCAGGAATCTCTTTCCCTCACAGGGCCAGAACCTGAGGAAACTGCTCAGAATTACAGTGAGAGTTCACCAGAACAGTCAAGCAATGTCAGGACTCTTTGTACAAATTCATCCTGAATGAATATATTCAAGTGCTATCTCAGTATGAGTAAGGTAGTATTTTTTTACTGAGGCTCTGGCCTCTACTTTAGTCTATGTACCTTGTGGGGAGAGGATAGAAAGATGTCAAACATAATGGAGGAGAGTTGAGGGAAAATTAATTCCATAAATACACAGGGGATGATCTTGCCTTTGGGCAATAGTGTAAAGCAGGTGATGTAGGATCAGTCGCCCATTATATATCCTTCCCCATTTCCATTTCCACAATGGAAAGATGTACAATGGTCGTCTGATCTGATATCGTCCGATTTACATTGTCGGCCAAAGTCAAAATTACCCCCCCCCCCCCCACACAGTGTTTTACTCTTTGGTTGGGCTGTGTGAAGAATGCTGAAGATTGGTTGTGTTGTTAAATCTGCTGAAATAGCTTGTCAGTCTCCATAACATGTAATGTTGTGAACCGCTGATGCCATGGGCCAGGAATTTCCTCAGCGTCACTCCCGCGATCCACCGCCCTCCGCCCCCCCATCCCCATGATCTCTCTGCCACACTCCCAGCCCCAAGCCAGTCAGCCCCGATATCCCCTTGCTCAGTACCTGTACCATCCAATTTAACGCGACCACCCCTCATCCGGAAAAATCCCTTATCCAGAACAGGCCAGGTCCCAAGGGTTCCAGATAAAGGAGGTTCAACCTGTATTATTTTTCTGATTCAAATAGGCAATGGATTACCTATGATACTTTGGGGAAGCTGATTCCTTGCGCCTGTAATATTCTTCATAGGCTCCCTCAAGTCTGAAGGTCTGTGCAGTTGTGTATTCTCATCTACACCTGGCTGCCTGGCTTTTATATTTCACCATCTTATTTCATTCCCTCAGGTTCCTGTCTTTTTTTTCTGGGGTTTTCTACCCTTATCTTCAAAAAGGAAGGCTGAAGGGTGATCTAATATAGGTCTTTAAAATTATAAAAGGTTTTGATAGAGTGGATACAGCGAGAATGTTTACACTTGTTGGGAAGAGCATAAATAGAGGCCATCAATATAAGATAGTCACCAAGAAATCCAATAGGGAATTCAGAAGAAACTTCTTTATCCAAAGAATGGTGAGAATGTGGAACTTGCTACCACAGGGAGTGGTTGAAGCAAATAGCATAGATGTATTTAAGGGGATGCTAGACAAGCATATGAGGGAGAAGGGAATAGAGGGTTATGCAGATAGATTTAGATGAGGAAAGATGGGAGGAGGCTCGAGTGGAGCAAAAACGTCAGGATGGACTAGTTGGGCTGAATGGCCTGTTTCTGCGCCGTATATCCTATGTATCCTTCCTTTCATGTGGTTGACAACTCTTGCTAGATGTAGTTCTGCAGGTGCCAATAGTGTTCATATCTCATTCAGGGGACATTGTTCATGAAAGTCCTAGTTAATGATTGTCAGCAGTTAATGTATCATAAAGGTCATCATAAGACAGCCTGATTGCATGCTTCTCTGATGTCCAGACATGTGCATTTCCAGATTGTGTTAGTGGAGCATGATCACGAGTGGAAATTCTGATTTTTTTCTTTCCCCTTCCCTTTTCAGCGTGAAGACATTCAGACCAGTTGTCATCATCATCATAGGCAGTCCCTCGAAATCGAGGAAGACTTGCTTCCACTCTAAAAGTGAGTTCTCAGGTGACTGAACAAACCAATACAGGAATTACAGTCTCTGTCACAGGTGGACCAGACAGTCGTTGGAGAAAAGGGTGAGTGGGGAGTCTGGTTTGCCGCACGCTCCTTCCGCTGCCTGCGCTTGTTTTCTGCATGCTCTCGGCCACAAGGCTCGAGGTGCTCAAGGCCCTTCTGGATGCTCTTCCTCCACTTAGGGCGGTCTTTGGCCAGGGACTCCCAGGTGCCAGTGGGGCTGTTGCACTTTATCAAGGAGGCTTTGAGGATGTCCTTGAAAAATTTCCTCTGCCCACCTGGGGTTTGTTTGCTATGTTGGAGTTCTGAGCAGACCGCTTGCTTTGGGAGTCTTGTGTCAGGCATGCGAACAATGTGGCCCGCCCAATGGAGCTGGTTGAGTGCGGTCAGTGCTTCGATGCTGGGGATGTTGGCCTGATCGAGAACACTCATCATAGGCAGTCCCTCGGAATCGAGGAAGACTTGCTTTCACTCCTGAAGTGAGTTATTTGATGGCTGAACAGTCCAATACGAGAGCCACAGACTCCGTCACAGGTGGGACAGATAGTCGTTGAAGGAAGGAGTGGGTGAGACTGGTTTACCTCATGCTCTTTCCACTGCCTGCACTTGATTTCTGCATGCTCTCGCCGTTGAGCCGCGAAGTGCTCAGCGCCCTCCCAGATGCACTTTCTCCACTTAGGGCGGTCTTTGGCCAGGGACTCCCAGGTGTCAGTGGGGATATGATTCTTTATCAGAGAGGCTTTGAGGGTGTCCTTGTAATGTTTCTGCTGCCGACCTTTGGCTCGTTTGCCGTGAAGGACTCTGCATAGAGCACTTGCTTTGGGAGTCTCGTGTCTGGCATACGACTATGTGGCCTGCCCAGCGACACGTCTGTCCTCCCAGGAGATTTGCAGGATCATGCAGAAACATCGTTGGTGGTATTTCTCCAGAGTTTGAGGTATCTACTGTATATGGTCCACATCTCTGAGCCATACAGGAGGGCGGGTATCACTACAGCTCTGTAGACTATAAGCTTGGTGCCAGATCTTTGAACAGTCTCTTCCTCAGGTGATCGAAGGCTGCACTGGTACACTGGAGGTGGCCACTTCACCCAGGATAAGGTCTCCACTATACCCAGAATAAGTCCAGCTAACACATCATGGACTAATGGTTAAATCTGTGACCATTATAACACCATTAGAATATCAGGGAGAGCCACGGGAATATCTACTTTATTTCAGTTTGGCACAAAGGGGTGTATTTTAACTCTGAGCGGGTTCCAGTGGGAAAACCCTCTGGCTAGTTCATTTCTTTCCCAGCGGAGGCAGCAGGAGGCCAATTGTGTTTAAATGCAGCCTGGAATGGACATGGTGGGTGCATAGTGGATGTTGGTAGGTGAAGATTGGGCAGCCCTTGGCTTCCTGGTAAGTCAGAGAGAGGGGGTTTTGGGAGGGACAAAAGGTAGGGGGAGGGGGAATCTGGGGCAGAGGAGATCTTGATTTACCTAGTGAGGCCTGGAGGAACACTGCTGCACCTGCTGCTCCTTAAAGGAAAGTTTTAGATTTACCTGGAGGGCCTTTTCTGTCTGCAGATCAGCTGCCAACCTGCTTCTGCCTAACAGGCAAGCCATGATCGATTTCCTGCTCAGAGCCCCATTGATGTGATAGGATCCTGATTTGCATAATGTTATGAGGCTCCCACCTGCTCTTGATGGGCGCCTCATCCACCTGCAAAGCCCTGCAAGTTAACATGGTTGGGCTCTGAGCAGGTAACTAAGCCACTCATCTTTACTTGCCCACTTGCCTGGTTTCCGCCAGGTGGCTAGGCTTAAAATCGACCCCAATAATTATCCCCGGAGGCTGTCCTCCTACATTAATTGCCCGATACTGTGTAGTTCAGAGTTGGAGCCAACAGAGCTCTCCCAGTGGTCCTTGTCCTTTGTCGAGCGGCTTTCTCAGCAATATACAGTAGGGGAAGAGTCTGAATTTGGAATAAGAATCACAATGTTACACTTTCGCTGATGGTTTGTTCCTAAGATCCTAAGAATGGCCGAGTTAACACCATGAGCTTTGATTATCTCAGTGTTATCATCATCATCATTAGAGTCAGTCCCTCCGAATCGAGGATGACTTGCTTCCACATTAAAAATGAGTTCTCAGATGACTGATAATTCCGATTCGGGAACTACAGTCTCTGTCACAGGTTGGACACACAGTGGTTGAAAGGATGTTGGTTGAAGTGCCGGTTTGTTGAAATGCTTGGATTGTCAAGCGTTTGTGGTTTGTGCCGTTTGTGCTTGGTCTCTGCTTGCTCCCGGCGAGGAGACTCGAGGTGTACATCACCTTCCACTTTAAGCGAACTAGCGCCAGGGATCGGTGGGGATGTTGAATTCTTCAAGAAGTCCTTGAGGATGTCCTTGAAGTGATTCCTCTGCCAACCTGGGGCTCGCTTACCGTGTCGGAGCTCCGAGTAGAGCGCTTGCTTTGGGAGTCTCGTATCGGGCATACAGCCGATGTGGCCTGTCCATAGGAGCTGATTGAGCATGGTCAGTGCTTCGATGCTGACGATGTTGGATTGGGCAAGAGCACTGATGATGGTGCGCCTATCCGGCCAATGGATTTGCAGGATCTTCCGGAGGCAGTGTTGGTGGTTTGATATGCCTACTGTATATAGTCCACGTCTCAGAAGCATATATGAGGGCCGGTATCACTACTGCTCTGCAGACCATGAGCTTTGTGTCGGTTTTAAGGATCTGGTCTTCAAACACTCTGTCCTCAGGCGTCCAAAGGCTGCACTGCACACTGAAGGCGGTGTTGGACAAAGAAACATAGAAACATAGAAAATAGGTGCAGGAGTAGGCCATTCGGCCCTTTGAGCCTGCACCACCATTCAATAAGATCATGGCTGATCATTCCCTCAATACCCCTTTCCTGCTTTCTCACCATACTCCTCGATCCCTTTAGCCGTAAGGGCCATATCTAACTCCCTCTTGAATATATCCAATGAACTGGTATCAATAACTCTCTGCGGCAGGGAATTCCACAGGTTAACAACTCTCTGAGTGAAGAAGTTTCTCCTCATCTCAGTCCTAAATGGCCTACCCCTTATCCTAAGATTGTGTCCACTGGTTCTGGACTTCCCCAACATCGGGAACATTCTTCCCGCATCTAACCTGTCCCGTCCTGTCAGAATCTTATACGTTTCTATGAGATCCCCTCTCATCCATCTAAACTGCAGTGTATAAAGGCCCAGTTGATCCAGTCTCTCCTCATACGTCAGTCCAACCATCCCTGGAATCAGTCTGGTGAACCTTCGCTGCACTCCCTCAATAACAAGAACGTCCTTCCTCAGATTAGGAGACCAAAACTGAACACAATATTCCAGGTGAGGCCTCACCAAGGCCCTGTACAATTGCAGTAAGACCTCCCTGCTCCTATACTCAAATCCTCTAGCTATGAAGGCCAACATGCCATTTGCCTTCTTCACCGCCTGCTATACCTGCATGTCAACTTTCAATGACTGATGAACCATGACACCCAGGTCTCGTTGCACCTCCCCTTTTCCTAATCTGCCGCCATTCAGATAATATTCTGCCTTCGTGTTATTGCCTCCAAAGTGGATAACCTCACATTTATCCACATTATACTGCATTTGCCATGCATTTGCCCACTCACCTAACCTGTCCAAATCACCCTGCAGCCTCTTAGCATCCTCCTCACAGCTCACACCGCCACCCAGTTTAGTGTCATCTGCAAACTTGGAGATATTACATTCAATTCCTTCATCCAAATCATTAATGTATATTGTAAATAGCTGGGGTCCCAGCACTGAGCCCTGCGGCACTCCACTAGTCACTGCCTCCCATTCCGAAAAGGACCCATTTATCCCAACTCTCTGCTTCCTGTCTGCCAATCAATTCTCTATCCACACCAGTACATTACCCCCAATACAATGTGCTTTGATTTTGCACATCAATCTCTTATGTGGGACCTTGTCAAAGGCCTTTTGAAAGTCCAAATACACCACATCCACTAGTTCTCCCTTGTCCACTCTACTAGTTACATCCTCACAATATTCCAGAAGATTTTTCAAGCATGATTTCCCCTTCATAAATCCATGCTGACTTGGACCGATCCTGTCAATGCTTTCCAAATGCGCTGCTATTTCATCCTTAATAATTGATTCCAACATTTTCCCCACTACTGATGTGAGGCTAACTGGTCTATAATTACCCATTTTCTCTCTCCCTCCTTTTTTAAAAAGTGGTGTTACAATAGCTACCCTCCAGTCCATAGGAACTGACCCCGAGTTGATAAACTGTTGGAAAATTATCACCAATGCATATACTATTTCTAGGGCCACTTCCTTAAGTACTCTGGGATGCAGACTATCAGGCCCCGGGGATTTATAGGCCTCCAATCCCATCAATTTCCCCAACACAATTTCCCACCTAATAAGGATATCCTTCAGTTCCTCCTTCTCTCTCGACCTTCGGTCCCCTAGTACATCTGGAAGGTTATTTGTGTCTTCCTTCGTGAAGACAGAACCAAAGTATTTGTTCAATTGGTCTGCCATTTCTTTGTTCCCCATTATAAATTCACCTGAGTCCGACTGCAAGTGACCTATGTTTGTCTTCACTAATCTTTTTCTCTTCACATATCTATAGAAGCTTTTGCAGTCAGTTTTTATGTTCCCGGCAAGCTTCCTCTCGTATTCTATTTTCCCCCTCCTAATCAAAACCTTTGTCCTCCTCTGCTACATTCTAAATTTTTCCCAGTCCTCAGGTTTGCTGCTTTTTTTTGGCCAATTTACATGCCTCTTCCTTGGATCTAACATATCCTTAATTTCCCTTGTTAGCCACGGTGACCTCGTCCTCGATGTCTGCCCTTGTTGACTGTCGGCTCCCGAGGTATGGAAAATGGTCCATGTTGTCCAAGGCCTCTTCATGGATTTTGATAATTGGGGGGCAGTGCTGTGTGGCGAGGGCAGGTTGATAGAGCACCTTTGTTTTACGGATATTTAATGTAACGCTCTTGCTCTCGTACGCTACGGTGAACGTATGGTTATAGAACTGTGAATAAAAACAATAAAATGCCATAATAATGGGATTTAGTGATTTTAAAAAACTGTGAGGCTCCCTCCGCCAAAAGAAAAAGTGATTCATGTGCTAATACACACTATATTGACAGAATGCAGATAACAAACTTAATTATCATTTAAAGAGATACTAATCCATTTAGACATTGGATTTTGCTTTGCAGTTTACATTCGCTGTGATTACTGACACAGGGAATGAGTACTTCTGCACATGCACACATATCTGCGGAGCCTGAAAACTATCGTGGATGCCTGAACTCTGTCCGCCTGGAGCATATTGCGGCCATGAATGTGCACCCGGTGTTGCGCCGCACATCTGTCTGGCTGGAGCATGTTTGCTGCCGTCTTCTGTCCACTTTTAGGTTGTAGTGCTTTTCCAGAGCTGTTGCTTGTCTCAAGTTTCTTCCTATCCATGTTGTACTCTCGACACTGCAGCCAAATGTTCACTTCATTTTATCAACAGTATGAACCTTTTTTTGACTAATATGTCAAACTAATGTCTGGATTATCTGTTCTGCTCTATTCTGTCCATTTACTTATGTTGGATTAAGGTCAGCGAATGTGGGTAGTTTATGTATGTGACCACTGATTTATCATCTTTCCAGTATTCCATCAGCCTCCGGCATATCTTCACATTATATTTCCTCCGCTTCATGATGATAAATAACTTTCACAAACTGGGACTTCATTTTTCAAATATGTCACGTTGTTTATCAGAGTGCTGCAGTTTTAAATGGAGAAAGAATCGGTAACACAGGCCATCCATGTCAGACCTGTATTGCTTTCCCTTAACTTGATTTTTAACCTGATTTCATTGGAGTTTATATTAGTTTTTGAAATCCATCTCCAAAGAAAATTGCTCACTATTGGCTTGGAGTTGAGAGAGGAGCGAAGTTTTGACCCCTGTACCAAATAAAGACGTGTTAGCTTCACCCAATCACTCTTATTTTTCAGGTACCGTATGTCTTTTTAAATGTCTGTTGATTTTACTACACTTGGTTATGTCTACTTAACCAAAGCTGGATGTTTGAGCTTACAATATTTACGTGTCATACATATATGCATGGGAAGAAGTAGCAAACATTTTCATAACTGGTCTGAGACATCCAAAATTCTGTCCCGTCTATGGTTGCCAACTCTGGTTCGATGTATTCCTGGAGGTTTCATCACATGACCTCCTGTCTCCAACCGTCTTGTTGAGTCAAACAGCCTTGTATCCAAAGTTTTGCAACTAATAAAGAAAATTGTTCAAAGAAACTGAAAAAAACCAAAACAATTTTTTTAATGAGTCTCTGTTTTTTCTCTTACATCGTCCAGGAGATTAACCTTTCATTTTGGTCCTAATTGCTGATTACCATAATTTGAACTTCCCTGACGATGCTAAACAGAGAGCTGCAGGTCTAGCACTGTAGCGCTGATTAGACGCAATTTTTGTGGGGCAGTTATATGTGGGCTCCTCGCACCCACTTCCACCGAAGGTGTTGCGTGCGCTGGCTGGCACATAGCAGCACGGGTTGCCGGATGGCTCAGGGTCCAAGGGAGAGGGCGCACAGGTTGTCGGATGCGGCACTGCAGGTCCAGGTGGCGGAGGTCCAGAGGAGGAGGGATGTCCTGTACCCGCGGAAGTGAAGGACGCCACCTTGCCCTCCTCGCCCTCCTGTGCCTCTCTCCTGCTGCAGCTGGCGCTGCTCTGCCTGGTCTCTTGTCCTCCGCTCATTCCACGTCCAGACTAAGGGGAACCCCGAACAAGATGCCGATGACCAAGCACTCCCTTTCTCCTGATGACTCCTACAAGGTGTCCAATGAGGTGAAGTAGTTGAAGTGCTCAGAGAATTTTCAGAATAAATGTTGCTCAAGTGTTGGTGACGCCTTGACAGAGTGCCCCAGAAAGTCTCCCAATGTGTTTCGGAGGTTCTCTTCACAGTTCCAGCAGCAATGACCTTGAAATGGTGAGTATCTCTTTGTGAATTTGCCATTCAGTAGCACTTGAAATCGACATCAATACCATGTTTACTGCCAAACAGCTGGTCGCTGTTAGGAGAGAGCGTTAGCTGAAGTGCTAGCCATCAAAATGCCAAGCAGCCTCTTTAATAAGCGCTGCGGATATTTTAAGTGGCAATCAGCTGTTTAACAAGCCTCCGAGTGGCTACTGCTGGTACTGGCTTCAACTCCTTTACCAAGATAGTGTCTTGCGCTAAACACAGGTTAAACTTGAGCTTCGGCTAAAGACCCCATCTTGGTCACCTCTTTACTTCTTTAGCGATTAAAGTATTCGGTGAAAATCGCTTCCAGAGAATTCTACACTGAAATGATGTTTAGCCTGAAGCTACAGGGCCAGGATTGATAAGTGCAAGACTTTTCTACAATTCGCACTGGAGTGCAGTACAGAAGTTGTTGTTTATAAGTCTGAGCTTGTGAACTTTACTATCTATGTGTTTATAAAAGTGAGGTAAACCATCAACAACTGAGCAGGAGAGATTCTGGAGGTCATGTGCTCCAAATTAGGGTACGGTAGCGCATTGAATGAAGTTTGATGCATTGTTTAGACTTTTATACCATTTTTAAATTTTTATATTTTGTATAGTATTCCTTGGTTTAAGTTTAAAGTGTACAATGGTTACAATGGCAAGACAGCTACAACCAGTGTTGTGTGAATCTTGCTGGGTGTGTGAGGTTCGAATAATTTGCTTTACCAGAACAAAGACTCCTCGCAGGAACCATCTCCAGTTGCATTTGGTCAAACTTGGAGTTACTGAGCTATTGGGACAGCAAGAGATACACAAGGGAAGTGGTGGGGTTTCTCAAGCAGATCCCAAGAGGAGTCAGACAGAGACAGATGATAAGAATTTGAAGTAGATGACTGTCCATTGAGGTGAGATACAACATAAAATTAAAGGTAAGTTCAAAGAATAGTGTAAATCCAGGTTCTGGGAGAGATAAGGAACAGCAAAGGAAGACAAAAAAGATAGTAAGAGCTGCAAAAAGGGAATATATGAAAAGAAACTTGCGAGGGATATTGAGATTAAGACAACCTTGTTAGAAGAAAATAGGTAGTCAAGGGTAATGTGGGACCTTTGAAAAAGACGGTGGTAATGTTGCAAATGACAATCAGGAAATGGCAGACTTGTTCAATAATTACTTTGTGTCAGTCTTCAGAATCGAAGAAGAGGATAATATAGCTGACATTCCTGGGAAATTAATAATGAATCACGGACTGAAGTTCACTAAAGTTCACATAAGCAAGAAAACAATATTAGAAAAGATAATGGCACTAAAGACCGACAAATCTCTGGGATCTGATGGCTTCCACCCCAGGGTTGTAAAGTCAGCAGGGGAGGAAATCGAGGTGTTTTAGCCATAATCTTCCAAAGCTCTCTGATACGTCCTTACTACACAGTATAAATGCACACGAGGCCCATGCTTGAGAGAAGGTCAGTCTATGACCTGTCGTTTATTCCTTAGCACTCAAGTGATGAAGGTGGGTGGAGCTTCCCCTTTTATACCTGAAGGTCCAGGTTAGGAGTGTCTCCCACCTAGTGGTCAGTGTTCTCACAGTGTACAATTTAGGTCAGTTTATACATGGGTTACAATGCTGGTTGAATACATGACATCACCTCCTCCCCCCCCCAAAGTCTTATTGGGATCACAGGTTGAGTCTCTCTGGTGGTTTACGCTCCCTTGTAGAGCCCCTGAGTTGGGGCTCCGGTTGTTGGGCGCTGGCCTGAGTGTCTGCTGTTTGCAGTGCCTCAGGCCTGTCCGGACTGCCCACAGTGACTGGGCTCTCCACCCTTTGGTTCCTGTGTTCGGTCACCTGTGGTGGAGTGAACTCTATATCGTGTTCTTCCTCTGCTTCTTCTATGGGGTTGCTGAACCTCCTTTTTGTTTGATCCACATGTTTGCGGCAGGTTTGTCCATTGGTAAGTTTAACTACCAGAATCCTATTTCCCTCTTTGGCAACCACAGTGCCTGCGAGCCATTTGGGCCCTGCAGCGTAGTTGAGGACAAAAACAGGATCATTTACATCAATACATCGCGCCCTCGCATTCCTGTCATGGTAGTGATATTGTGACTGGCGCCTGCTCTCGACAATTTCTTTCATGGTGGGGTGTATAAGGGATAATCGGGTTTTGAGCGTCCTTTTCATTAGTAGCTCTGCGGGTGGAACCCCTGTGAGCGAGTGTGGTCGGGATCTATAGGCCAACAGGAGGCGTGATAAGCGGGTTTGTAGGGAACCCCCTTGGAATCTGAGCATCCCCTGTTTGATTATCTGCACTGCTCGTTCTGCCTGGCCGTTTGAGGCCGGCTTGAACGGTGCCATTCTAACATGGTTAATTCCATTGCCTGCCATGAAGTCCTGGAATTCAGTGCTTGTGAAGCATGGGCCATTGTCGCTGACCAAGATGTCCGGTAGACCGTGGGCGGCGAACATTGCCCGTAGATTTTCTACCATGGCAGAGGATGTGCTTGAATTGAAAATGTCACACTCGATCCATTTGGAGTAGGCGTCTACTACAACCAAAAACATTTTCCCCATGAAAGGACCTGCGTAGTCCACATGGATGCGTGACCATGGCCAGGGGCTAAGGGGAGCTTCCCTGGGCGCATGGCCCAGCTGGGCACACGTGTTGCACCTGCGAACACAAAGTTCCAGATCTGCGTCTATTCCTGGCCATCAAACGTGTGACCTGGCAATTGCCTTCATCGTGACAATGCCCGGGTGCCCATTGTGGAGTTCTCTGATGAACACCTCTCTGCCCATCTGGGGCATGACTACGCGGTTTCCCCACGGTAGGCAATCGGCCTGAATTGAGAGTTCATCCTTGCGCCTGTGAAATGGTTTAAATTTCTCAGGGTATGCCCTGTACGTGGCTGCCCAGTCCCCATTCAGGACACATTTCTTGACTAGAGACAATAGCGGGTCTCTATTTGTCCAGACTTTAATCTGACGGGCTGTCACGGGTGAGCCTTCACTTCCGAAAGCTTCAAAAGCCATGACCATCTCAGCACCATGCTTGGTAGCCCCCTCAGTGGTGGCTAGTGGGAGCCTGCTGAGTGCATCGGTGCAGTTTTCGATGCCCGGTCTGTGCTGAATTGTGTAGTCATAGGCAGCTAACGTGAGTGCCCACCTCTGTATGCGGGCCGATGCGTTTGCATTTATGGCCTTGTTGTCGGCCAAAAGGGACGTTAGGGGTCTGTGATCTGTCTCCAGCTCAAATTTCCTGCCAAACAGGTACTGGTGCATTTTCTTTACCGCATATACACATGCGAACACCTCCTTTTCTACCATCCCGTAGCCCCTTTCTGCCTGGGACAGACTCCTGGAGGCATAAGCTACCGGCTGTAACTGACCCTTGGCATTGACATGCTGCAACACACACCCGACACCATAGGACGACGCATCGCACGTTAACACAAGTTTTTTACATGGGTCATATAGCGTTAACAGATTGTTGGAACATAGCAAATTGCGTGCTCTATTAAAAGCCCTTTCCTGGCTGTTCCCCCAGACCCATTCACGACCTTTGCGTAGGAGCACGTGTAGCGGCTCTAGCAGCGTGCTCAATTTGGGAAGAAAGTTCCCAAAATAGTTCAGGAGCCCCAGCAACGAACGCAGCTCCGTTGTGTAACGGGGTTTGGGTGCTCTCTGGATCGCTTCCGTCTTGGATGCAGTAGGGCTGATCCTGTCTGCTGCTACCCTCATCCCCAGGAATTCTACCTCTGGAGCTAGGAAGACGCACTTCGCCTTTTTCAGTCGCAGACTTACCCGGTCCAGTCTGCGTAGCACCTCCTCTAGGTTGTGGAGGTGTTCTTCACTATCGTAACCCGTAATGAGGATGTCGTCCTGAAAAACCACCGTCCCTGGAATCGACTTGAGGAGGCTTTCCATATTTTGTTGGAAGATCGCGGCAGCCGAGCAAATCCCGAACGGACATCTGTTGTACTCAAACAACTCCTTGTGTGTCGTGATGGTGGTCAGCTTCTTCGAATCACTCGCCAGCTCCTGGGTCATGTAAGCTGAGGTCAGGTCCAATTTTGAAAAAAGTTTGCCACCGGATAGCGTCGCAAAGAGGTCCTCCGCTCTCGGTAGCGGATACTGGTCTTGGAGTGACACCCGATTGATGGTGGCCTTGTAATCGCCATATATCCTGACCGACCCATCCGCCTTGAGCACCGGCACAATCGGGCTCGCCCAGTCACTGAATTCGACTGGCGAGATGATGCCTTCCCTCAGCAGGCGGTTCAATTTGCCTTCTATCTTTTTCCACATCACGTACGGCACCGCTCTGGCCTTGTGGTGTACTGGTCTGGCGTCCGGGTTTATGTGAATCACTACCTTGGCCCCCATGAAAGTGCCAATGCTGGGTTGAAATAATGAGTCAAATTTGTCCAGGACCTGTGAGCATGATACTCGCTCCACAGAGGAAATTGCATTGACATCGCTCCATTTCCAGTTCATGACAGCAAGCCAACTCCTCCGCAGTAGTGCGGGACCATCCCCTGGGACAATCCAGAGTGGCAACCTGTTCTCCGAATCTTTGTGGGTCACGACTACCGTGGCGCTGCCTAGCACCGGAATGGTCTGCTTTGTGTGAGTCCGTAGCTGTGCGTCAATCGGCGATAATTTTGGCCTCCTGGCCTTGGATGCCGACAACTTTTCGAACTGTTTGATACCCATCAGGGACTGGCTGGCACCTGTGTCTAACTCCATTGATACTGGGATGCCATTGAGGAGCACTTTCATCATTATCGGTGGCATTCTGGTGTATGAACTGTATACGTGCTCCACATGAACTCGCTGAACTTCAGCTTCCAGCGATTTTCCCCAGTGTCCATTTCTGCAATTTCTGCAGGTATTTTGCTCATCTCTGCAAACTCCGGCTGAATGTATGCCTCCAAGCCTCCAGCATGAGTTGCGGTTTGAAACAAAAGGTCCCTTGCCAGTCGATCGTCCCTGACTGCCCCTGTTATTGTCCTTGAGTGCACCATTAACAGGTGTTGATGGCCCCATTACTGGCCGCATTGTCCCTTGCAATGGCGTGAATCACTGTTCAGCTTGCCATTGTCTCTGTCGAACTCCCCCTCTGGGTTCGAAAACATGTTGGGGCATGCCTGACTGCCCTTGTCTGCCTGGAGAACTGTGTGCTGCTTTAACAATGTTGAATCTCTGTCCCAACCATTCCTTAACACAGTACCTCTCATCTGTTCTGCTCGTGGCCATGCTCGCGTGGTTTAAATCCCAGTTTCTTGTCGCCATTGATACGTCCTTACAACACAGTATAAATGCACACGAGGCCCATGCTTGAGAGAAGGTCAGACTGTGACCTGTCCTTTATCCCTTGGCACTCAAGTGATGAAGGTGGGTGGAGCTTCCCCTTTTATACCTGAAGGTCCAGGTTAGGAGTGTCTCCCACCTAGTGGTCAGTGTTCTCACGATGTACAACTTAGGTCAGTTTATACATGGGTTACAATGCTGGTTGAATACATGACACTCTCAATTCAGGAATTGTCCCTTTAGATTGGAAAATTGTAAATGTAACTCCATTATTTAAGAAAGGTGAGAGACAGAAACCAGGAAATTGTAGACCTGTTAGTCTAACATCTGTTGTGGGGAAGTTATTGGAATATATAATTAAGAACAGAGTGACTAAGCACTTAGAGAAAATTGAGCTGATTAAACTGTGCCAACATGGATTTGTAAAGGGTAGGTCATATCTAGCGAACCTAATTGAATTTTTTGAGGCAGTAACTCAAGTAGTAAACAGAGCAATGTCTATGGATATAGTCTATATGGACTTCCAGAAGGCATTCAATAAGATTCCACATAAGAGACAGTTAGCTGAAATTAAAGGTCATGGAATTGAAGGCAAATGATTGACCTGGTTAGGAAGACAGAGAGTAGGGATAATGGGTATGTAGTCAAATTAGAAAGAAGTAATGCGTGGTATCCCATAAGGATCTGTGCTGAGGCCTCAACTATTCATTGGGCCAGTGGTCCCAGTGGAATGTAAATGCATCCTGGGATCATATGGGCATGGGCCACCAATCACAACGTAATATTCTCATTGATAATAATGGTGAGTTCCATTTGTACGAGCTCCCATTACTATCAATAAGAATATCCCTCAAAACACAGAAACACTACACAATAAATTTTTAAAAACACCTCACATATCTAAAATTATTTGAAACAGAATTAAACTAAATGTTTTAAGAGAAAATTATTTTTTTGAAAATGTTTTAAAATGTTTTAATAGGGTTAAAAATAAACTTATCTTAATGGACAGGGTTATTAATGTAAAAATTTATGATAACATTTAATTTTTCTATCTTTTAAAACTCTTCCACTGGAAAAAGCGGGCCTCGTCCAGGCGTAAGAGTTTTAAGGACATTCGTTGGGTAAGGGTTGGGCAAATAGCCCAAATCTCTGCCCGTGAACGTCCTTCATCTGGAGATACGTTTGATCTGTCGGAACTGCTGGGTTTAGACGCATGTACGGGCCTCTTCGGGCGCGTGCGCACATCGTACGCACCCGGAGAGGCAGCAATTTATGGCCCATTATATTTATGAATGAATTAAATAACAGAATAGGGAGCCATCAAACCAATTTTGCTGATGACATAAAGATTTGTGGTATAGTGTAGTCAGGAGCATAAAATTACAAAGAGATATTGATAAATAAAGTGAGCAGATGAAAGTGTGGCAGATGGATTTCAATACAGGTATGTGTCAGTCATCCATTTTGCACCAAAAAAAATTGATCCAATTATTATTTAAATGGTGAGAAGGTAGTAGCAGTGGAGGTTCAGAGATTAGGGGTCCATATACACAAAATACTAAAATGTAGTTGTCAGGCACAAAAATTATTTTAAAATGCCACTGGAATGTTCTGGGGTCAAAATTGGTTATGGCCGTTTTTGAGGCGTTAGGTGCAGCCTCAAAATGCCAAATTCAGTTTTTACGCCTAAAGATGAGAAAAGCGGTGTTGTACATTCATCCTCGGGCACCAATAGGGCGGGAGCTCAGGAGGCTTCATCAATTTCGCGACGGAAGTCTGCCAGCATGCGAGCTGGAAAAACGGAAAGAAAAAAACCCCCAAAACTTCTCCGACCCACACACTCACTTCCCCACTGGTACAACTAATACATAAATTTTGAAATAAATAAAGAAAAAAGCTTACCTTGATCTCTGGTTCCGCCCGAGATCCACTATGTTCACACCACTATTTGCAGGCTGTACAAATGCCTGTTGGTAAGGCCACCGTAGAACCGCAATATTGAGACAGTGGCGCCAAGGGGGCGTTGCACACTGGATGAGGTCACCGCGTGGGTGGTGTTAGAGGTGCTGTATTACCTCTTGTGCCTCCACCAAAGACCAACTCAATTTCAATGCAGACGTGGATGCTGCTTGCCGCCAACAGTAGGTCTTTGCTGGTGTTAATGGGCGGCATTACCAAGGGAATTTTGGCCCCTTAGCCTTTATAACTAGAGGACTATAATATGAAGGGGCGGAAGTTTTGCTCCAACTATACAAAGCCCTGGCTAGACCACATCTGAGGTACTGTGTATAGTTTCGAGCACCCCACCTTAGAAAGGATATATTGGAAAGAGTGCAGTGCAGATGCTCCAGAATGTTACCAGGGTTCCAAGAGTTAGATTATGAGGTGAGATTACATAAACTAGGCTTGTATTCCCTGGAATATAGACAGTTAAAGGCTGATTTGATTGCGGTTTTGCGGATTTTGAAAGGAATTGATAGGGTAGATAGAGAGAAACATTTTCTGCTGGTGGGGGAGTCTAGCACAAGGGGACATAACCTTAAAATTAGAACCAGGCCATTCAGGAGAGAAGTTAGGAAACACTTCATCATGTAATATGTGGTAGAAGTGTGAAACTCTCTCCCACAAAAAGTAGATGCTAGCTAAATTAATTTCAAATCTGAGATCAATAGATTTTTGCTAGACAAGGGTATAAAAGGATCTGATGCCAAGGCAGGTGGACTGAGTTAGGATACATATCAGCCTTGATCTCATTGAATGACGGAACAGGCTCAAGGAATTGAATAGCCTACTCCTGTTCCTGTGCTCCTTTGTTCCTTTGTTTCTATGGCGTCTGAAGGGAAGTAGGAAGCAAGTGGATAGATCTCCTGGGAGCAATGCTTCGGCAAAGATGTTTTCAACACTCTATTACAGCGTAAAGAAGAGCGAGAATGTCCAAATTAGCACTCAAGGCAACAAGGCAAGCATTGCACACTGATTGACGTCATAATCTGCTAATTTACATTTGACAGGCCAATGCTGTCAACAGCAGTGCTATGGCCCTTACCAAAATGGCAGCAACCATGTCCCGCATCGGAAGCGGGCAGAGGCGAGGTGGCCGACATTTCTTTCGACAAAATGGACTTTAATGACCAGTGCTAAACCAAATATTTTTAGCCTTCGTGTATAGATAATAATAAGGTAGAAAGATTGCAAATTGTAAAAAAAAAGAAATGTGCAAGGCATATTAAAATAGGAGTAAATTACAAAGCCAAAGAGTGGAAATAAAATTAAGGATGATACTTGTCAATGTGCAGACTATCAAAATAGAAAGACAATCTGCAAAAAACTGTAGTGGAAACAGGTGCAGCAGGAGAGAACGCTAAAGTTAGTTTCAAAGGCTAATCTGTAAAGTCAATGTAACTGCTAGCGGAACATTGTGGCGTACTATGTTATTTTCTTTGTTATAAAGAGCATTGTGAAATAGATTGAAGTTCATTGAAGACTTTGAGGGGACATACAGGTTATGGTATCCTGTACACATGTGAGTAGATATAGAGCAGTAAAGGTAAACTCTTGATCATAACGGACATGGGGCTAGAACCTCCACTTTTTTTGCATGCTTAACGCACAATCAATGCACATTTTACCGCTGAAATGACATATAATGCCCATATATCGCCCATTTTGGCACAAAATGGAAACTTATCGCCGAGCGTTACTTTTCCCAATTTGTGGGCAGAATCAGCAGAATGGGCAAATTCAACACCCATAATATCACCCAGCGTTACTTTCCACACGGAATTAATGCAGATTTTCAATATTAACGCCCGCCTACTGTTTTTTTTGAAAAGAGCATATTTACCAAAACTAGCGGCCATGGAGATGGCAAATCCGTCAATTTCACCACCTCGCAAACATATCGCCCACAATATCGCTCGCCCAAAAAAACGGCCACAAAAAGTGGAACTAACCGGAAAGAATCACAGCGTTATGGATGCCATGTTGTAGATCACATGTCCCGTCCTTTAAAAGGATGCTGTGCTTCAATCTCGGTGGAGTTCGGATGTACTCTGCAGGTCGTTGGAGTTGATGTGAACATCTGTAAAACATCTTGACCATACTGTGACCGATTGGAATTGAAGAGGTGTCATCGGAACATTCCTTGTTTGTGAGCAATCGGTGGAAAACAGAGGGCTACTGTAATGGGACCTGTCTTTTCTCACCCTCTCTTGGTGACCAAATACATGCAACAGACGCGACATCGCCAAAAGAACGCTCCACTGCATTATGTGCCCAATGTAAAAAGTGACAGACAGATGAGGAGAACCAGACGTTACACCCCCGCAAGTACAAGGAGAAGCATTCTTACCTCGACTTGCCCGACACCACCTGCCTTCGGAGACAACACTTCCACAAAGAGGTTATCACTGAGGTATGCCTGATGATAAGGGCAGATCTGCTGCCTTGACAGCACCATCAGTACTGTACTGTCCGTCGAGGTCAAAGTCACCACGGTACTGTCATTCTATGCCTTGGGTTCAGGCCACAGCTGCCGACATTGCGGACTTTCACAGCATGCCACACATCGCTGCATTAGACAGGTCACTGAAGCCCTGTGTGCACACAGGAGGGACTTGATCAGCTTCCCTATGACCGGGGAGGTACAGAGTGAGAGGGCTCTAGGATTCTCCAGAATTGCAAACTTCCCCAAGTTGCATGGAGCAATAGAGTGTATGCACATAGCGAGCACCTTTTCAGGATGCTGAGGTTTTCAGGAACCGCAAGGGATTCCACTCCCTGAATGTCCAGCTGGTTGTTGACCACCAGCAAATTATATTGGCAGCGACTGCTCAATTTCCGGATAGCATCCATGATGCTCACATCCTGCGTGAGAGCACTGTATCTGACTTGTTTAACAATCAGCCACAGGTCATTGCTGGATGCTTGGTGACAAAGGATATGGCCTCGCCACCTGGCTGATGATCCCCCCTGCGTGACACCCACACTGAGGCTGAGAGGCGATACAATGAGAGCCACAGAGCAATTTGCAATATCGTGGAGAAAACCATTGGAGTGCTGAAGCAGCACTTTAGATGCCTGGACCACTCAGGAGGCAAGCTCCAATGCCACCCTTAGCGGGTAGCTCAATTTGTGGTGGTGTGCTCCATGCTGCACAACTTGGCTATCAGGAGGGGACAAGAATTGTCTGATGAGTCTGACAGTCCACCTCACCAGAGAGAGGAAGAGGAGGACAAGGAGGTGGACGCTGACATCGGCCCAGACAATCAGGCTGACGCTGAAGCCATGCCCCCGCCCCCCCTGTAGACCACATGAAAGGACCCATGGTGGCATGATAGCTGCAAGAGCCTGACATCAGGAGCTCATCAATTATCGCTTTGCCTGAAAGAATGTTGGTGTTATTTACAAGGCTGACACACTGCTGGGTGTGCAGATCATGCATCAATGGTGGGCATCACCTTGGTGACAGTTAAAGTTTAAGTTGATTGAAGTTAAGTGTGATTATATCATTTGTTGTTAAGGAATTACCAGCATGTAATGGTGCAGCTATCTGAGCCAATGTGCTATAAGGTTTTGTTAAATAAAAAACATTTAAACCGACCATTAGTCTGAAATCATCAGTATTTCAGTACAAAGCAACCCTCCACCCTCCCCCACCCCCCAATGCTTCTCTTCCCCACCTCTACCCCTTCCCTTTCCCCTCCTGACTTCAAGCCGCCTGGCCCAGGAGGACCTCCGGCGATGCTTCATTGGGTGGGGTGTTATGGTCAAAGTGCTGCTTGGACAGATACGGGAAAGGACGGTCCTAAGGTGGGAACATGCTCCGAACCATAAGCAAGATGTTGCTACTGGCTCTCATGGTTGGCAATGGGGGTGCATCACCTTGGGGTGTAGTGCAACGCTCCGGGACCACTAGGAGCCCTCTGCCACCAGTGTTCCTGGCGACCAGCTCCAGGGCCTCCTCCATCCCTTCCATGTTATCTCTTATTTGTTGGACAAAAACTCGGTGCCAACTATGTTCTTGGTGCTTAGTAGGCTTTTTGCTGCTGGTGAATCTCCGTTGTTCCTCCCACAACAGCCAGACAAGCACACACCACAGCCACATACGCTTCAGTGCCTCTGAGCTTCCTCTCTCTCTGTCTCTTCTTCTGCGCATGTCATGATGACCCTTGACCTCCTAAATCGCGGGAATCGAGCGTTGCCATGCCGTTGCTAAGGACGGCCACACTTTACGGCAGAAGGTCAAAAAAATTTAACGCTACCGCCCATTTGATATCGCTCACGGTAACGGCCATTTTGAAAAATGGAAACTAGCTGTTTTGAGATTGGGCAAGAAGCTGGTGATCAGAAAACCCTTTTTTAACACCCACACTGGAAATAATGCCCATTTTTGGGCGAAAAGCACAAAAGTGGAGGTTCTAGCCCATGGTACAGTACATACAGGGCTACGGTAGCATCGTGATTACTTTACTGTACTAGCAATCCAGGGGCCTGGGCTGATGATCCCTAGGCATGAGTTCAAATCCCACCAAAAGCTAATATCAGTATCAGGTAACCGTGAAACTATCGGATTGTTGTAAAAACCCATGTGGTTCACTAATGTCCTGTAGGGAAGGAAATCTGCCGTCCTTACCTGGTCTGGCCTATATGTGACTCCAGACCCACAGCAAGGTGGTTGGCTCTTCACTGCCCTCTACGGTTCAAGAAGATGGCTCACCAGCATCTTCTTAAGGGTAATTAGGGATGGGCAATAAATGCTGGCCTTGTCAGTGATGCCCACATGCCGAGAATGAATACAAAAAGTTTCCGTGTGCAGCAGAGAACACTGACATTGAATCTGAGATAATATCTACTCCTGAACTGAAATTTGAAATCATTGCAGAGGATGCATGCTGAGGACAAGTGCATTATACAAAATAAACAAAGGGATATAGGCCATGAAACTAGATGTTTATTTTATACAAATTGCCCCAAATACACTTAATTCTTACATAGTTCATTTATTCCTCCAGATTCCTGCTCTCTTCCCTGTAGCTGCTAATGGTGGTTCAATTTCAATCAGCAGCCAAAAGGACCCAGTGTCTCAGGTCAGAGAGCCAGCAGTAGCATGAGATGACTACAGCTGCCTCTGATTTCCCAGCTCCCAACACTCTGCTTGGCCCTGTCAGGGGATAGGTAACTGCTGGGGTTGCCATTTGAATGGCACAGGACAGTAAATATGGCTGGGCATGTGCAGCACCATTCCCAAGTGCCAACTTACACCACTCCATCTCTCTCTCTGGCCCTGGTGCTTTTCACATGCCCATCACATGTTCCACGACTGTTCACTTCCTCTTGGCTCCAGTCATAATCTTCACTTCCTCTCAATCATAATCCCCTGCCCCCACCCACATTATTCCTCTTACCTACACTTGTTTCAGCAGCTCCCAGATAGCTTCGCTCCACCTGATCGGCGGCAGTCGGGAGCAGCGTCGAGGAGGTCCGTTGGTGAGGCCTATAAAAGGCACAGTAGGGAGTCCGGGGCCCAGCGTCGGGAGCAGCGTCGAGGAGGTCTGTTGGTGAGGCCTATAAAAGGCGTACTTGTGCAGCTACAGGGAGAAGGCAAAAAAGAAGAAGAAAGAAACAGAAAGGTGACGTCACAGCCAAGGGGGTAAGTGATTAGCTGGTGATTGGTGAGTAGTTTTTCTTTTTTCTCTTCTATAACAGTGAGTAAACTTTAGCATTGTTGTTGCTTATCTAAGGGTTAAGTCATGGCAGGACAGCTCGGTCACGTGATATGCTCCTCCTGTACCATGTGGGAACTCAGGGACGACACCAGTGTTCCTGACGACTACGTGTGCAGGAAGTGTATCCGCCTCCAGCTCCTGACGGATCGCGTTGCGGAGTAGGAGCTGAGGGTGGATTCACTCTGGAGCATCCACGATGCTGAGAATGACGTGAGTAGCATGTGTAGTGAGTTGGTCGTACTGCAGGGAAAGGGTACACAGCCAGCTAGGGAATGGAAGACCAGCAAGAAGAGCAGTGCAAAGAAGGTAGTGCAGGGGTCCCCTGTGGTCATCCCCCTGCAAAACAGATACACTGCTTTGGGTACTGTTGGGGGGGATGACTCATCAGGGGAGGGCAGCAGCAGACAAGTTCATGGCACCGTGGCTGGCTCTGTTGCACAGGAGGGCAGGAAAAAGAGTGGGAGAGCGATAATGATATGGGATTCAATTGTAAGGGGAATAGATAGGCATTTCTGCAGCCGCAACCGAGACTCCAGGATGGTATGTTGCCTCCCTGGTGTAAGGGTCAAGGATGTCTTGGAGCGGGTGCAGGACATTCTAAAAAGGGAGGGAGAACAGCCAGTTGTCGTGGTGCACATTGATACCAACGACATAGGTAAAAAAAGGGATGAGGTCCTACGAAACGAATTTAAGGAGCTAGGAGCTAAATTAAAAAGTAGGACCTCAAAAGTAGTAATCTCGGGATTGCTACCAGTGCTACGTGCTAGTCAGAGTAGGAATCGCAGGATAGCGCAAATGAATACGTGGCTTGAGCAGTGGTGCATCAGGGAGGGATTCAAATTCCTGGGGCATTGGAAACGGTTCTGGGGGAGGTGGGACCAGTACAAACCGGACGGTCTGCACCTGGGCAGGACCGGAACCAATGTCCTAGGGGGAGTGTTTGCTAGTGCTGTTGGGGAGGAGTTAAACTAATATGGCAGGGGGATGGGAATCAATGCAGGGAGACAGAGGGAAACAAAAAGGAGACAAAAGCAAAAGACAGAAAGGAGATGAGGAAAAGTGGAGGGCAGAGAAACCCAAGGCAAAGAACAAAAAGGGCCACTGTACAGCAAAATTCTAAAAGGACAAAGGGTGTTAAAAAAACAAGCCTGAAGGCTTTGTGTCTTAATGCAAGGAGTATCCGTAATAAGGTGGATGAATTAACTGTGCAAATAGATGTTAACAAATATGATGTGATTGGGATTATAGAGACATGGCTCCAGGGTGACCAGGGCTGGGAACGCAACATCCAGGGGTATTCAACATTCAGGAAGGATAGAATAAAAGGAAAAGGAGGTGGGGTAGCATTGCTGGTTAAGGAGGAGATTAATGCAATAGTTAAGAAGGACATTAGCTTGGATGATGTGGAATCTATATGGGTAGAGCTGCAGAACACTAAAGGGCAAAAAACGTTAGTGGGAGTTGTATACAGACCTCCAAACAGTAGTAGTGATGTTGGGGAGGGCATCAAACAGGAAATTAGGGGTGCATGCAATAAAGGTGCAGCAGTTATAATGGGTGACTTTAATATGCACATAGATTGGGCTAACCAAACTGGAAGCAATACGGTGGAGGAGGATTTCCTGGAGTGCAGAAGGGATGGTTTTCTAGACCAATATGTCGAGGAACCAATGAGGGGGGAGGCCATCTTAGACTGGGTGTTGTGTAATGAGAGAGGATTAATTAGCAATCTCGTTGTGCGAGGCCCCTTGGGGAAGAGTGACCATAATATGGTAGAATTCTGCTTTTGGATGGAGAATGAAACAGTTAATTCAGAGACCATGGTCCAGAACTTAAAGAAGGCTAACTTTGAAGGTATGAGGCGTGAATTGGCTAGGATAGATTGGCGAATGATACTTAAGGGGTTGACTGTGGATGGGCAATGGCAGACATTTAGAGACCGCATGGATGAACTACAACAATTGTACATTCCTGTCTGGCGTAAAAATAAAAAAGGGAAGGTGGCTCAACCATGGCTATCTCGGGAAATCAGGGATAGTATTAAAGCCAAGGAAGTGGCATACAAATTGGCCAGAAATAGCAGCGAACCTGGGGACTGGGAGAAATTTAGAACTCAGCAGAGGAGGACAAAGGGTTTGATTAGGGCAGGGAAAATGGAGTACGAGAAGAAGCTTGCAGAGAACATTAAGACGAATTGCAAAAGTTTCTATAGATATGTAAAGAGAAAAAGATTAGTAAAGACAAACGTAGGTCCCCTGCAGTCAGAATCAGGGGAAGTCATAACGGGGAACAAAGAAATGGTGGACCAATTGAACAAGTACTTTGGTTCAGTATTCACTAAGGAGGACACAAACAACCTTCTGGATATAAAAGGGGTCAGAGGGTCTAGTAAGGAGGAGGAACTGAGGGAAATCCTTATTAGTCGGGAAATTGTGTTGGGGAAATTGATGGGATTGAAGGCCGATAAATCCCCAGGGCCTGATGGACTGCATCCCAGAGTACTTAAGGAGGTGGCCTTGGAAATAGCGTATGCATTGACAGTCATTTTCCAACATTCCATTGACTCTGGATCAGTTATTATCGAGTGGAGGGTAGCCAGTGTAACCTCACTTTTTAAAAAAGGAGGGAGAGAAAAAACAGGGAATTATAGACCGGTCAGCCTGACATCGCTTGTGGGTAAAATGATGGAATCAATTGTTAAGGATGTCATAGCAGTGCATTTGGAAAGAGGTGACATGATAGGTCCAAGTCAGCATGGATTTGTGAAAGGGAAATCATGCTTGACAAATCTTCTGGAATTTTTTGAGGATGTTTCCAGTAGAGTGGACAAGGGAGAACCAGTTGATGTGGTATATTTGGACTTTCAGAAGGCTTTCGACAAGGTCCCACACAAGAGATTAATTTGCAAAGTTAAAGCACATGGGATTGGGGGTAGTGTGCTGACATGGATTGAGAACTGGTTGTCAGACAGGAAGCAAAGAGTAGGAGTAAATGGCTACTTTTCAGAATGGCAGGCAGTGACTAGTGGGGTACCGCAAGGTTCTGTGCTGGGGCCCCAGCTGTTTACACTGTACATTAATGATTTAGATGAGGGGATTAAATGTAGTATCTCCAAATTTGCGGATGACACTAAGTTGGGTGGCAGTGTGAGCTGCGAGGAGGATGCTATGAGGCTGCAGAGCGACTTGGATAGGTTAGGTGAGTGGGCAAATGCATGGCAGATGAAGTATAATGTGGATAAATATGAGGTTCTCCACTTTGGTGGTAAAAACAGAGAGACAGACTATTATCTGAATGGTGACAGATTAGGAAAAGGGGAGCTGCAACGAGACCTGGGTGTCATGGTACATCAGTCATTGAAGGTTGGCATGCAGGTACAGCAGGCGGTTAAAAAAGCAAATGGCATGTTGGCCTTCATAGCGAGGGGATTTGAGTACAGGGGCAGGGAGGTGTTGCTACAGTTGTGCAGGGCCTTGGTGAGGCCACACCTGGAGTATTGTGTACAGTTTTGGTCTCCTAACCTGAGGAAGGACATTCTTGCTATTGAGGGAGTGCAGCGAAGGTTCACCAGACTGATTCCCTGGATGTCGGGACTGACCTATCAAGAAAGACTGGATCAACTGGGCTTGTATTCACTGGAGTTCAGAAGAATGAGAGGGGACCTCATAGAAACGTTTAAAATTCTGATGGGTTTAGACAGGTTAGATGCAGGAAGAATGTTCCCAATGTTGGGGAAGTCCAGAACCAGGGGACACGGTCTAAGGATAAGGGGTAAGCCATTTAGAACCGAGATGAGGAGAAATTTCTTCACCCAGAGAGTGGTGAACCTGTGGAATTCTCTACCACAGAAAGTTGTTGAGGCCAATTCACTAAATATATTCAAAAAGGAGTTAGATGAAGTCCTTACTACTCGAGGGATCAAGGGGTATGGCGAGAAAACAGGAATGGGGTACTGAAGTTGCATGTTCAGCCATGAACTCATTGAATGGCGGTGCAGGCTAGAAGGGCCGAATGGCCTACTCCTGCACCTATTTTCTATGTTTCTCTGTTTCTATGATCCTGGTATGAGGCTCCATCCTGGTACATGCTGGCTCCCATCTTGCTTGTCCTTTGAGCTTTAGAAAACAGAAGGGATAGAAATTAAGTACATTTGTCAAAGAACAAAACTGAGAGTTACATGAAAAGAATGGGACAGAAGAAAAAGCAGATATGGCAAAGCTGAGATTTACATAAAGAATAGGAAACAGTGAGAAAGAAAATAGGAGACAATTAAAGGATGCCACAACAAGAAAAGTATTTGAGAGCCATACAAAAGAGGGGAGGATCAAAAGAAACACAGGAAACAAACTAAAAGTTGGAAAGAATGTAAGACAGTGGGAAAGAATGACAGAGACAGCAGCAGGAGGAAATAATGTTGCTTTTTCTTTCATTGTGAGATGTGTCATAGGAGATCAACTAGTTCTGTATATATATATATATATATAATATATTTGAGACCGATGGCCACTGAGAAAACAATATATAATCCAAGTCTGTTTACCGAGGCTTCCATTTATTTGACACCACTCAGTCTACTGAAGCCAATGAAAATTGACAGTGTGCTAAATATCAGAGCGTGAAGGACAAAGTTCTCCCATCATGAAGATGAATAGCAAAACCACTTCACTGGAAAAATAGAATAAAAATAAAGGTTGGATTTTCCTGGCGTTATGTATATGGGGCAGAAAGGCCCTATACCAAAACCCTGCCTCAGAAAATGTCCATTACAATTTCCACCCAATCAGTCTTGCTGTCAATGCTGCCGCCTGCCTTGACCTCTACCATCACATCTAGATGAAGGTAATAGCATTGCCTTCTTTACTTCAGGACCTCCCTAAATCTACGCTACACTGGGATCAATATGGTGTCCCAGAGGTGGGAATCAATAGTGGAGACATTTGTTATCACTTCTCAGCGACTCTGTAGGATATTAAAGCCGAGAAATCAATGTGAGCATCTTTAAAAAGTAAGGCATTAAAAGTATTTGCTACATTGTACAGAGATTTTCCATGTTTAAATTAAGTTCAGGGAGGTGGTGCATTTGCTTCTTTGAATTCCATTGTTCCTTTGCTTTTTTTTTTATTCGTTCATGGGATGTCGGTAAGGCCAGCATATATTGTTCATCCCTAATTGTCCGAGAGAAGGAGATGGTGAGCCGCCTTATAGAACTGAGTGATTTGCTAGTCTATTTCAGAGGGCAGTAAAGAGTCAACCACGTTGCTGTGGGTCTGGAGTCACATGTAGACCAGACCGAGTAAGGATGGCAGGTTTCCTTCCCTAAAGGACATCAGTGGACTAGATAGGATTTTGCAACAATCCGGTAGTTTCATGGTCACCATTACTGACACTAGCTTTTTATTCCAGATTTATTTATTAACTGAATTTAAATTCCCCAGCTGCCATAGTGGGATTTGAACTCATGTCTTCGGATCATTAATCCAGTGATATAACTACTTTGCGGCAGAGAATACGAATTTAGGAGTCACTTCTTCATGCAAAGGCTGGTAGAAAAGTTAAATTCTCTCCCATGAAAAGCAATAGACACTCGCTCAATTAATAGTTTTAAATCTGAGATTGATAGATTTTTGTCAGCCAAGTGTGTTAAGGGATATGGAGCCAAGGCGGATGGATGGAGATAGGATACAGATCAGCCATAATCTCATCGAATGGTGGAACAGACTCGAGAGCCTGAAGGTCCTACTCCTGTTCATATGTTCTCATTGAGTGGTATGGAAGAGGAGAGGATGGAAGCCGGAAGCATCCAATGTCATGTACATAGGCAATACCCGATCAATAGATACCCATATAATAGAGTCTATAGAACAAGGAGGTCACATATAGATGTAAGAAGGTCATGATTTTCTCCAGATGTAGTAACTGAGTTATTCTAGGTGTTGGTACCAAACCTGCAGCCTCTTCCCACCATGACACAGCCTTGTCCCACCATGACACAGCCATGTCCCACCATGACACAGCTGTGTCAGTGGCTGTACAGGTAGCAACAGCTTAATTTTTTATTGTATTGGATGTTTCAAGCCACCCTTGGGGATTTGTCACAGACGTCAATTAGCAGTGCACCACTGCATTGAACAGGTGATGTGAATGTTCTGTTTAGGCAATACCAAGACTTCATGTCCTTTCTCATGGACGCACCAAATCTTCAGATTTCATTGAGTGGTGGGATTCCTGTAAATTATGTCACCCATGTGGCATTAAAGGCCCAAACTTAACACCTCCTAAATTTCATCAACAGGAAGTGTTTTCATATTGGGAATGTGCCCTTGTGATTGCTGCCAGTTATAACATTCTGGATGCATGTTGCTCCAGAAGCTGCCACGATTCTTCTGTTCCCTGACAATAAAAACACCTGCATTATTCAGCCAAAGCAATGTGTCAGGTTGGTTCCTTAGCTAAACACTTCTACCATGGGGCTGGTCATACCACTCTATCAGCTGAAGATTGAGAGTAACAATAGGTGAGTGAAGATTTGTGTGCTCGAAGCATCATAGTGAAGTTCCGCTGCCATTGTCTGGATAGGTCAGAGTGTCTTACAGTATAGCCCAGCAAGAGTGTCAAGAATTATAGTGGCATGCTGCATGATTTTGGAGTTAGGAAGATTTTCACAGGCAGAAAATGAAGAGGAAGAAGGTAGAGGTTATTAATCTCCTCGTTATGACGAGGGTACCTAGGAGAGGGAGGAGATTGAACAGGTCAACTATTGGCAGCAACAAGTGAGATACAGCAGAAAATTATCAACAACTGTTTCCAGTAGAAAGGATGTACACCATCTCCAGTGATCATAATCTCTGAGAAGCCTTTGAAATATATATCTATATATATGTATATGTAACCAGAATGAAGATCCACTTACCCAATCCATTCAGGGATCAGCTATCACCTAGAAAAGGGAAGAGACCATCTGTCTGCATATGAGATTGATGCTCATGAATCATAGTTATTGTGAAAACTGAACCCCCAGGATCTGGATCCCTCCACTCCTTTTCTTCCCCACTCTCACCCCCCCCCTCCCCACCGCACTTGAGAGAGAGGGAGAGAGAGAGAGAGAGATGGCTGGTTCCTCTCGTCATCTACTTTCAGCTCCCCCTGTTCACTGGTGCCCAGAGTTCACACTATGTTATACTCTTACTATATATGCCTCACCATTTCCAATCTCTTGAGTGGGTGTTTGAGTAATTAAGATGCAGTGCAGATGAAAGTTCATACCTAACACATTCAACTTCCTTTGTCAGATGCTGATTGACCTTTCTGCATTTCCCATATTTTCTGTTCATGTTTTGGATCAGGAATATGAAAAACAAGTCGGGGCCTTGAAAATCTGAGGCTGTTCTGGCACACTCCCACTCTAAGTTCAGCAGGTGTATGCTGAAATAGCCAGAAACTGGGCCAGGTCCCAGATATGCCAGGGTATGGCTTTCTGCTGAAGTCTCCTGGTTAGACCAGGCATATTTCATTGATAAGGACAGAAATAAGGGCCCACCTGGGCAACCAGCCTGGGATTGAGGCCTGGATTCCTGAAGTAGCAGCAATTAAAAAATATATATATATTTCAATGTCACGCCCTTCCCAAGGGGAGAATTTGGGAAAAAATTATGTTTCTTCAGGGGGAGCCTGACAACCCCACCTTCCCAATGACACCTACACTGGTCTTTCCACCTTGTTTCTATGGTGGGTACCCTAGATCATCATCATAGACAGTTCCTCGAAAGAGGATGACTTGCTTCCACATGAGCTCAAAGATGTTTCAATGAAGGATCCGATGTTCCAGTCCTGAACTCCAATTGAAGTGTGGAAGATGCCTGTGCGTAGACTTTTTTTAACGTGTGGTGACCATTGCACATCAGCCACCACACGGGCTTGACAAAGCTAAGCCTTTATCCAGTGGCAAGGGTTAACCAGGATGACTGGAGACCTGCTCCACTGCACGGACCTAGTAAGCACACATATCGCAGTGTGGGCTGGCCCGTGCCACCCCTGGGCCCTTGGCTCTTCTGGGCCCCGCACCCTCATTCGCCGCACCTCATCTATGATCTCTCGCCACTCCTCCGCCACAAACATTCGCCACATCTCCACCCCCTCCCCGGTGGCACAGCTACCTGCTGTTTATAGATTAATAAGGGAACCTAATCCAACCCCTGAAAGATTGCAGAGGTCGGTGGCAGATGTCCTCGGTGGGTGTGATCCTGGCATAAGTGCCGAGGATCACTGGGCCATGGATTTCTGGGATTTTATGTTCTGACCTATCTTACAGCTCATGCTTAGGAAGTTTTCATCTTTTTTCATGGGATCATGAATTCATTAGTTGCTGCTTGGCTGGCCAATTAAAACTACTGCTGAACAAGCATTTTCTCATGATTGATAGTGCCAGCTGAAAATACTCAGGTCATTCATGGGATTGCCCCTTTGGAAAGGATGTATGTTGGTTATTAAGCAGACAAAAATTAAAAGGCATGAAGTAGACCGATCCAGGCATTTTTTAAAATATAGATTAATGTATACAAAAATGGCCTGTTTCCCTGGGTGTTATCGCAATTGCATGATCAATTGTCAAACAAAGCTTGCTGAATACAGTAGCCTTAAAAGCATGTGGAATGAGAAACGCAATTTAACTATTGAGCCGGTTGCCTCGGTGACCAAAGCAGTTTTTGTCCAGTTATTTACGAGTAAGGATTTTTAAAAAACAAGTGCCGTTAAGATGGGAGCTGTCTATCCTCTCAAACTATAAAATGGAGCTGGAGCCGAGCTGTCTGCAACAATGCAAGCAGGTTCTCTGATTTGTGGAAGAGCTAGGATTTGGAACTCTTAGCCTTGGTGCTAATCTAATTATACTTGATCAAAACATTAACAGATGTGCAAGGCTTTGGCAAACTGTGTACCACTACTCATTAATCAATTCTATAGACAGAAGGAAACATTAGTCATGATTTGATTCTTCAGACCCAATGAGATTGAGGTGATATATGCGCTCCTACAAGTATAGTTACCTGTCGTACTTGGGTATGGAAGGATCTTGTTTCTTAGAAGTTGCACTCTTCTTCTTAGGCAGTCCCTCGGAGTCGAGGATGACTTGCTTCCACACTAATATGAGTTCTCAGGTGACTGATGAGTCCAATGTGGGCCCTACCATCTCTGTCATAGGTGGGGGAGACGGTGGTTGAAGGGACGGATGGGTGGGGTGCTTGGATTGTCGTGTGCTCCTTCCGCCGTTTGCGCTTGGCTTATGCTTTCTCCCGGCGAGAACACTTCACTATCATGGGGAAAGCAGACTCAGGCTTTGTTATTGTCTATAGGTCGGCCTATGTTAGATAGCAGCTCAGTCACTGCCTCTGCAGTGAAGAAAAGACAGTGAAGGCAAGTCTCCTCCAGAATAATAATGTAAGAGAGACGTGGGCTAGAAATATAAATGCACACACACTGCCTGTGGTTTCATTGGACCGGAAGGTTAATCTCCTTATTGAAATTATACTCCTTATCTAATATATGCATTCCAGCTGGAAGAACGATTACCATCCTCAATACATTGTTATTTGTAACTTGTTAAGTGCTGGCCATAACAAGATTGCAGGAAAGTAAAGCCTGGCAAAGTGAATTTGCAATAATGCAGAAATACATAAACCTAAAAAGATTGGGAAAAAAGCACATAACTTTAATACAACAACAAGAATTTTCACCAGCTCTAACAACTTCAATCTTGTTTTAAGGATTCTGCTAATGGAGACACTATTGTTACCATTGAAAAATGTGCCAACTTGCTAGCAGTTTTTATTGTTCACCAATGTTTACCTCAAAATCAAGTACAAACAGTTTGTAATGTAATACCATAGTGTGAACTAGTTTATCAAGAGTGAAAACAAAGTGCAAAGTCTATTTATCTTTGTGAATTAATATTCTTGCATTCATAACATGCAAGTCACAAAACAACAACAATAATACAAATTTCATTGGGGAGACCAAATGCAGATTGGGTGATCGCTTTGTGGAACATCTCCGTTCAGTCTATAAACGTAACCCCGAGCTTCCGGTCGCCTGTCACTTTAATTCTCCACTCCACTCCCACTCTGATCTCTCCTTCCTCGGCCTCTTGCACTGTTCTAATGAAGCACAACGTAAGCTCGAGGAACAGCACTTCAACTTTTGTTTAGACATTTTACAGCCTTCTGGACTCAACATAGAGTTCAACAATTTCAAACCTTATCTCTGCCCCTATTTATTTTCCTTTTTTTCTGTTTTTTTTCTGTTTTGCACAGTAGCTGTTGATGATTCTGCCATCTCCATTTACACCCTACCTAGACTCATCTTTTGTTTCTTCACATTTCCCATTACCATCTCCTTTTGCCTTGCACCATCATTCCTTTTATCTTTTAATCTCTTCTGCCTTTCAGCCTATCACAGGCCTACCTTTTTGTTCCTCCTCACACTCTCCCACCCCCCGAGTTGCTCTGTCTCTCTCCCTCCTTTTGTCTCTTAATCAGGGGGAGGCGAGAGAGAGACTGGGGTGGGGGGGCGACGTGGTGGTGGGGGGGGGCGGTGGAGGAGAGAGAGACAGGGGAGAGAGGTTGAGAAATGATATTGGCTCAGATGATCAAGATGTTGAATCACTTTGGGTGGAAATCAGGAATAATAAGGGAGAACAGTCATTGGTGGGCATAGTTTCTAGGTCCCCTAACAGTAGCTACACTGTTGGATGGAGTATAAGTCAAGAAATAATGGAGGCTTGTAAAAAAGGAACGGCAGTAATCCTGGGCAATTTTAACCTTCATATTGATTGGACAAAGCAAATTGGCCTTGAGGAAGAGATCATAGAGTGTATCTGGGATAGTTTCCTTGAACAGTACGTTGCAGAACCAACCAGGGAGCAGGCTATCTTAGATCTGGTACTGTGTAATGAGACATGATTAATAAACAATCTCCTAGTAAGGGATCTTCTAGGAATGAGTGAACATATCATGGTTGAATTTCAAATTCAGTTGGAGGGTGAGAAAGTTGGATCTCAAACCAGTGTCCGAAGCTTAAACAAAGGATACCACAAAGGTATGAAGGCAGAGTTGGCTAAAGTGGACTGGGAAAATAGATTAATGTGTGGGACAGTTGATGAGCAGAGGCAGACATTAAAGGAGATATTTCATAACTCTCAACAAAAATATATTCCAATGAGAAGAAAAGACTGTAAGAGACGGGATAACCATATGTGTCGAACTAAGGAAATAAGAGATGGTACCAAATTGAAAACAAGGGCATACAAAATGGCCAAGACAAGTGGGAGGATAGAGGATTGAGAAACTTTTAAAAGTCAGCAAAGAACGACTAAAAAAATTATAAAGAGAGGTAAGATAGATTATGAAAGCATACTTGCATGAAATATAAAAACAGATAGTAAGAGTTTCTACAGTTACCTAAAAAGGAAAAGAGTCACTAAAGTAAATGTTGGTCCCCTGGAGGATGAGACTGGGGAATTAATAATGGTAAACAGAGAAATGGCAGAGACCTTGAACAAATATTGTGCATCGGTCTCCACGATAGAAAACACTAAAAACATCCCAATAGTGGATAATCAAGGGGCTATAGGTAGGGAGGAACTTAATACAATCACTATCACTAAAGAAGTAGGACTTGGTAAAATAATGAGACTAATGGAGGAAAAGTCCCCAGGACCTGATGGCTTGCATCCTAGGTCTTGCAAGAAGTGGCTGCAGAGATAGTGGATGCATTGGTTGTAATCTACAAAAATTCACTGCATTCTGGGGAGCTCCCAGCGGATTGGAAAACTGCAAATGTAATACCCCTATTTAAAAAAGGAGGCAGACAGAAAGCAGGAAACTATAGACCAGTTAGCCTAACATCTGTCATTGGGAAAATGCTGGAGTCCATTAATAAGGAAGCAGTAGCAGGACATTTGGAAAAGCATGATTCAATCAAGCAGAGTCAATATGGTTTTATGAAAGGGAAATCATGTTTGACAAATTTGCTGGAGTTCTTTGAGGATGTAACAAGCAGCATGGATAAGGGGAAACCAGTGGTGTGGTGTATTTGGATTTCCAGAAGGCATACGATGAGGTGCCACATTAAAGGTTACTGCACAAGATAAAAGCTCACGGGGTTGGGAGTAATATATTAGTATGGATAGAGGATTGGCTAACTAACAGAAAACAGAGAGTCAGGATAAATGGGTCATTTTCCAGTTGACAAACAGTAACTAGTGGGTGCTGCAGGGATTGGTGCTGGGGCCTCAACTATTTACAATTTATATTAATGACTTGGATGAAAGGACAGAGTGTAATGTAGCCAAATTTGCTGATGATGCAAAGATGGGTGGGAAAGCAAATTGTGAGGAGGAAACAAAAAATCTGCAAAAGGGATATAGACAGGCTAAGTGAGTAGGCAAACATTTGGCAGATGGAGTATAATGTGGGAAACTGTGAGGTTATCCATTTTGGCAGAAAACATAGAAGAGAAAATTATAATTTAAATGGAGAAACATTGCAAAGTGCTGCAGTGCAGAGGGACCTGGGAGTCCTTGTGCATGAAACACAAAAGGTTAAGATGCAGATACAGCAAGTTATCAGCAAGGCAAATGGAATGTTGGCCTTTATTGCAAGGGAGATGGAGTATAAAAGCAGAGAAGTCCTGCTACAACTGTACAGGGTATTGGTGAGGCCACACCTAGAGTACTACATACAGTTTTTGGTCTCCGTATTTAAGGAAGGATATACTTGCATTGGCGGCTGTTCAGAGAAGGTTTACTAGGTTGATTCCGGAGATGAGAGGGTTGACTTTTGAAGCTAGGTTAAGTAGGTTGGGCCTACACTCATTGGAGTTTAGAAGAATGAGAGGTGATCTTATCGAAATATATAAGATAATGAAGGGACATGACAAGGTGGATGCAGAGAGGATATTTCCACTCATAAGGGAAACTAAAACAAGGGGGCATAGTTTCAGAATAAGGGGCTGCCCATTTAAAACTGAGATGAGAAGGAATTTCTTCTCTCAGAGGCTTGTAAATCTATAGAATTCTCTGCCCCAGAGAGCAGTGGAGGCTGGGTTATTGAATATATTTAAGGCGGAGATCTTTGAGCGATAGGTGAATAAAGGATTAAGAGGAGCGGGCGGGGAACTGGGGCTGAGTCTATGATCAGATCAGCCATGATCTTATTAAATGTCGGTACAGGCTCAAAGGGCCAAATGGCCTACTCCTGCTCCTTTTTCTTAGGTTCTTCTGTTCTTATGTTCTCCACCTTTTCCCTGCCCCTACACTTGCTTAAAAACCTGTTACATTTCTAACTTTTTCCAGTTCGGATGAAGGGTCATTTGACGTTAGCTCTGTTTCTCAATCTCCACAGCTGCCGCCTGATCTGCTGAGTATTTCCAGCATTTTCTGATTTTATTTCAGATTCTAGCATCCGCAGTATTTTGCTTTTGCATACATATTTCCGATGTGCTTTTACTCAGATTGAATCCCAAACCTTAGGGGGAAAGAAATTACAGGATCTATTGGCTCCATATTAATAGTCACAATATCACATAGCTCAGCAGTTCATTGAAACTGAGACAAGACAGCCAAAGAAAAAGCATTTGTTCTTGTAAGATTACTCATTTATGAACATTGTTGACTGGCAGAAAATAAATTATGATGAAGTTCTACTTTGTTGCTGAAAGCCATGGTAAAGGTCAGTGTGGAAGTAAACAGACCTCGTTTCACCCGCTTCTCTGGCATGAAATGGCTACAAGGAAAGTCCAATTTTGTGGAGTTATGGCCCACACCCCAAGTGCACCTGAAGAACATCTGTCTCGGACGATGATATTCAGGCATCCCCGATGGCCATCTTACATAGATATTAGGACCCTTGCATATGGTAATAAGGGGCCTAACAACAACTTGTATTTATGTAGCGCCTTTAATGTAGTGAAACATCCCAAGGCGCTTCACAGGAGTATTATGAGATTTTAAAAATTGACACCGATCTGCATAAGTAGCAATTAGCAAAGGTGACCAAAAGCTTGGTCAAAGAAGTAGGTTTTAAGGAGCGTCTTGAAGGAGGAAAGAGAGGTAGCAAGGCGGAGAGGTTTAGGCAGGGAATTCCAGAGCTTGGCTCCTTGGCGATAGAAGGTACGGCCACCAATGGTGGTGCGATTGTAATCAGGGATGCTCAGGAGGGCAGAATTAGTGGAGCACGGAAATCTCAGAGGGTTGTGGAGCTGGAGGAGATTACAGAGATAGGGAGGGGCGAGAGCCTGTTCAAGGGCCCCGCTCTGAACTTAAGTGAAAAACTAGGTGGAGCTTGCACTGTATAAACTCCGACTAGGCTTTCTGGCTCTTCAGCCTGACCAGTGGTCTGCAAAGGGCAGCTGCCACAGACAAGGTAAGTAAACTATTTTTCACTTGCCTGAATGTGGAGCCAGGAGATGCAGGAGTTCTCCTCCTGGCTCCATTGCAATATTGCGTGCCCCAGCCATCCTATGCTCAGCCCCTCCCAAACCCCTACCACCACTCCAGGACCTGCCCAAGGGCAACTGTCGGTGTTCAAGCTGGCCGATGTTCTCTGCTCAAATAGTGAGCTGCATTAAGAAGCATGATTGACACTTGCATCTCACTAGCTTCATGGTAATGAGACTCGGGGACCAATTTTGGGTTATTCTCGGGCCGAATTCTTCAGTGCTCATCAGCAGCCACTCCACTCATTTCCAGACCATAGTCCTAACTCATTCTTTCCCCACAAAATTGTAATCTGGATTGTGTCATTTCACGTAACAATGAATCTACTCTCTCACTCTGCAGAACCTGACAAAGCAGCTTCCTGAGCAGAAACAGTTGAATTCCTTAGCTGAATTGAAGGTTGAATATGCTGACCTGACTGAACATGAATACTTTGGAGCAGTGGTGAGCACCTGGAGGTGCGTTTGGCCAGTTGTGAGAAATTGTTCATGACTGGGTATGAATAATTAGCGATAAGCTATCTAGGTATCAGGACTGCTTTGATGGATTGAGACTTATGCAACCACAGCCAGTCAGCAGTTAACAAAGTAAGGACTCGGAATACTGACAGAATTATAGCATCAATCACATTAATGTGTGGAACAGATTGTACAGTGTATGCTAAGCACTTTTGACAAGTGCTGATTACAAATCACAAACATTCATTATTGGATAAATAGATTTATTATAAAAGAAACATTTCTTTGCCCTCTTTTTACTTTGTTCAGTTTGTGACATTTCTACCCAGACCATTTCCTGTATGTTGCCTGCATACAAAATGAACACAAAGTAATTATTTTAAGAATACTGGCATTTACTACTTTAAACGTGTGTGGCATTTTTGTTGTAAATATCATGGGGGGCAAATTGACCTGCGCTCCGATTAGGGGCGGTAACCTTCTGGGGCTGGGAAATTTAGCGCTCGGCGTGGAAGTCCCGCCCCCACCGCAAAATTGCCTCATGGGGGAATTTCCTCCGCTTGGCATTAAGCTGTCAGTGCGGGGTGGTGAGGGGTTGCCGCGCATGGCAATGATGTCATCGGCAGTTGGGCGGCGGCCTGCGGCGCTAACCGCAAACTCCCGGGTAATTTCCCAGCAATCGGTAGCGCCGCCCTTACCCAGGTGAAAAGTGTCTTGCGCCCCATTAGCGCCGACCGGAGGCGCTAACCGGGCTATAAAAAGGGGCAATTTTAAACCTAGAGACTATAGTGTCTGATATTGTCTCACAAAAGCTTAACGCACTCATATAAAATATCTCTACCATCTATTTTAAAATAGTTTTTAAACTACTTAAATGGATCACTCAGTAAATAAAAAGGTGTTGTACTTTCGGATGAGACGTAAATGATCCCATGGCAATATTTCAAAGAAGAGCAGAGGAGTTATCCCTGGTGTCCTGGCCAATATTTATCCCTCAATCACCATAACAAAAAAACAGATTATCATTATCACATTGCTATTTGTGGGAGTTGGCTGTGAGCAAGTTGGCTGTCATGTTTCCCACATTACAACAGTGATTACACTTCAAAAAGAACTTCATTGGCTGTTAAGCGCTTTGAGATGTCCAGTGGTTGTGAAAGGCGCTATATAAATGAAAGTCTTTCTTTCTTCTTTCTTTCTTTACTTAATGGCGTAGAAATCCCGACTTTCCCGGGTCCGTACTGAGTGTGTACAGGCTCGGGAAGGCATCGCAAAAGTGGGTTTTCAGTGCACAATGCGCATGAGCTGAAAACCAGCTTTTACGATCTGTCAAGCTCTGGCTTGACAGATCCAACGCACCTCGGCAGCCAGGACATTCGCACAGGCAAGATTGCGGTATTTACCCATATCTTGCCCTGCAGATAGCGTGAAAATTCTTGCGCCTAGTAAAAGCAGGTGCATAGCCTACTTTTACAGGCGTTTTAAAACATACAAAAACATAGTAAAATCAAATTTAAAAAGCACATTTTAATGTTAAAAACTCTGCCCATTAAGGTAAGTTTTTTTTAAACCATAAATAATTTTTTTTTAATTGGAATTTTTTACATTTTTTTATGAGACATTTATTAACTTTAGTTTAAATTAATCTTAAATATGTGGTGTATTTTTTCTACTTTTTATTGCATTTTGGTGTTTGGGGGGGGTATTTCTCAATCATAATAATGAGAACTCCTACTTACTGAATTCCCATTATTGTGAATAAGAAAATATTGTACCTGAATTGGCTGCCCAGTGCCATGTGACTCCAGCTCGAGCATACGGATGTCCGGACGTGCACGTGCTCCGATGCGCAGTGACTGAAGGCCCCAGGACTGGGATCGCTGGTGAGCACAGCAGGATAAGGTAGGTGTGCATCTTTTTTACCTTTTTCTGTCGAGCGCCGACAGGAAACAGAGGACCGGCATATCAAGGCCAATTTTAAATTTGGTATACTGTGGAGCAGTTAGTAACAGCAAAGATGAATTGGTTGAGAGAAATATTAGGAGTGCAGCGAAGGTTCACCAGACTGATTCCTGGGATGGTGGGACTGACATATCAAGAAAGACTGGATCAACTGGGCTTGTATTCACTGGAGTTCAGAAGAATGAGAGGGGATCTCATAGAAACGTTTAAAATTCTGACGGGTTTAGACAGCTAGATGCAGGAAGAATGTTCCCAATGTTGGGGAAGTCCAGAACCAGGGGTCACAGTCTAAGGATAAGGGGTAAGCCATTTAGGACTGAGATGAGGAGAAACTTCTTCACCCAGAGAGTGGTGAACCTGTGGAATTCTCTACCATAGAAAGTTGTTGAGGCCAATTCACTAAATATATTCAAAAAGGAGTTAGATATAGTCCTTGCTACTAGGGGGATCAAGGGGTATGGCGAGAAAGCAGGAATGGGGTACTGAAGTTGCATGTTCAGCCATGAATTCTTTGAATGGTGGTGCAGGCTCGAAGGGCCGAATGGCCTACTCCTGCACCTATTTTCTATGTTTCTATGTTTCTATGAGTATCCAGGACACAAGATTATTACATGTATCAGTCTTTACGGTAGAAGACACTAAAAACATTCCAATAGTGGATAATCAAGTGGCTGTAGGGAGAGAGGAATTTAATACAATCACTGACAGTAAAGATCATTTAAGGAAGGATATACTTGCATTCCAGGCTGTTCAGTGAAGTTTCATTAGGTTGATTCCGGAGATGAGGGGGTTGACTTATGAAACTATGTTGAGTAGATTGTATCTATACTCATTGGAGTTCAGAAGAATGAGAGATGATCTTATCAAAACAAAAAAGATAATGAGAGGGCTCGACAAGGTGGATGCAGAGAGAATATTTCCATTCATAGGGGAAACTAAAACAAGGGGGCATAGTCTCAGACTATGTGGCCGCCCATTTAAAACTGAGATGAGGAGGAATTTCTTCTCTCAGAGTTTTATAAATCTGTGGAATTCTCTGCCCCAGAGAGCTGTGGAGGCTGGGTCATTGAATATATTTAAGGCCGAGATAAACAGATTTTTGAGCAATAAGGGTATAAAGAGCTATGGGGAGCGGGCAGGGAAATTGGGCTGAGTCCATGATCTGATCAGCCATGTTCTTATTAAATGGCAGAGCAGGCTCGAGGGGCCAAATGGCCTACTCCTACTCCTATTTCTTATGTTTTTATGTAAACCAAGAACATGGCTTGGACATGAAACAACACTTATATGGAAGATCCAAAAAAGACAACTGGGATGGTTTGGGCATGTTTCAAGAATGGGAAGAACTACAATACCTTTCATGGCCCTGCAAACAGGGGAACCTGGAGCAAGAAGCTGAGAAAGACCAAGGAATCACTGGATAGACAATGTCAAGAGTGACTTATCACAGAAAGGGACACAGATGACTGAGGTGGCCAGGCTAGTTCAGAATCGACAGTAATGGAATGAATTAATTCGGCCCCCATCATCGCTGCTGAGCTGACAGATGGGAATTTAGTAGTTAGTAGTCATAGTAGTATTATACTGTGGAGAGTATTTTAAAAGACTTCTGATTGTATCATATGAGATATCTCTTGCCTCTCTCCAAACAACTGCACACTGTTTAGAACATATCGATGTTGGATGAATTTTTAATTCTTGCTGCCGCTGCAGCATCAAAGATGCTTGGGACATGGAGATAATGTGAAAAATAGAAAGTGCTACGAAGTTTACTTTCACCCACTGTGTGAAAATAAACATTGTTGTTGTGATGTCTGTAAGTGCTGTAAGCTTGTAGCGCCATACTGTGGATGTGGGCGTATTGTGTACTGCAGCTGCAGAGTTATAATGAACAGACAGGCAACTTCCGGTAGCTTCTGGACAGCGAGCCTGCCATCTTAAGAGTTGTGTATGTGTGCTCTGTGAAGATATGACAGTTGGCGACTGAGGATAGAGATTTTTTTGGATGTTTAAAGCTTAAATTTTGTTGGTGAATGATTCAGCCAGCCAACAGAAGACTTTGGAAGTTTCTGTCTTTGAAAAAAAAGCTATAAAATCCGAGGTAAAATACAGCACACGGTGTGAACAGCTAGAGATTAAACATGGCAGGTGTAATCAGATATTTGGGTGAATATAGACATGACCGGCAATGTTTTAAAGCGTGTGTGGATTGGCTAGAAATGTATTTCACTGCAAATAACATAATCGAAGTTCCAGACAATGCAGTCCAAAACCGGGCTGTATTGGAATGAAAGAAAGCGATTTTCTTATCGGTGGCAGGTCCGGCATTATACGAAACCCTTGTAAATCTGCTTGTGCCTGACGAGCCAAAGGACACAACACTTAAAGAGATTTTAATGAAGCTGGAGCAGCACTATAACCCCAAACCGTTAGAAATTGCTGAAAGCTATCGTTTCGGGATTCGGAATGTAAAGTTGATGAAAGTATCAATGATTAAAAAAGCTATAGATGCACTGTAATTTTGGAAACTTTCAAAACCGAGCATTACGGGATCGCTTTGTTTGTGGGGTGAAAAATGATGCGATCAGAAGGAAGTTATTGACGACGGATGACTTGACTTTTGAGATTGCTTGCCAAACAGCGAGATCGGTGAGCATGGCCGAACAATATTCCCGAGAATTAAATAATGATTACGGTTTGTCAGTCAACCGAGGTAAATCACCTGCGGGTTCAAAGTAAAAGACGGTGGGGGCAAAAGTCTCAGAAACTGGAAATTCTAAAAGAGCATCAAAGTCGTGCTATAGGTGCCTGGGACAACACATCGCTCAAAGTTGTCCATACATGAAGGCAGAGTGTTTCTTCTGCAGAAAGACTGGGCATCTTGCGAAGGCATGCCGACTGAAGGGTAAATCAGCTTTTAATGCTATGAGTCCAGCGTTCAAAGCTTTGAGTAGTAATCCAAAGAGACTGCATGGCTTGGAAGAACAACAGCAGGACGAGGAGATGTTAGAATTACACGTCATCAGGAGCATGAGGTTAACGGACAGCGATTCGGAAAGCATCAAAATCCACAAAGATGTTGCGGGATTCAAGATACCAATGGAAATTGACACGGGTGCCTCCATGAGTGTAGTACTGGAGTCACTGTACCATGACAAATTGCGTGATTTCCAACTGGAGAAATCCAAGCTAGAGCTGCGAGGCTACTCGGGAGAGAAAATTCCTGTAGTAGGCCGTATCACCGTACCGTGGAATATAAAGATCAATTTCAGAATTTGCCTCTAATAATAGTGAAAGGAGACAAGACTGCTTTACTGAAAAGAAATTGGTTGAGCTCACTGAAGCTGGATTGGAGTAAGATTTTCTCGGTGGAAGCGAGATTTTCATCAACGGATGAGGTTATCAAACAGTATCCGAAGGTGTTCTGCGAAACGGGCAGTCCGATCCAAGGCTTCAAGGCGAGTGTCAGGGTACAGAAAGACGCTAGATCAGTTTACTACAAGCCACATTCCGTATCATATGCACTCAAGGAGAAAAGTGGGCAAGAACTAAAAAGACTAGAGACTGAGAACATTATTTGTAAGATAGATCGATGTAATTGGGCTACACCCGTTGTTGTTGAACCTAAGTCTGATGATAAAGTAAGATTGTGTGGTGATGATAAAGTAACCATAAACCAGGTTCTTGAGGGTAAGGTCCCCAATACATTGCCGAATATAGAAGATTTGTTCACAACACTGACAGGTGGTCAGATCTACTCAAAACTGGATCTTACGAATGCCTACTTACAGCGTGAACTAGATGAGGAGTCCAAGTCATGTTTGACTATAAACACTCATCTATAGCAATTTATTAGGCTACCGTTTAGAGTGTCTTCCGCCCCTGACATATTCCAAGAGGTGATGAACCAGATTTTGCAAGGTATTGAAGGGTTAGTATGTTATTTGGATGACATACTAATTTCAGCTCCAAATAGGCAAATTCATAATAAAATATTGAATGAAGTCCACAAATGGCTAGAGAAGCACAGAGTACAAGTGTCTGCTCATAAGTGTGACTTATTTCAAAACTCAGTGGAGTACTTAGGGTACAGAATGGACAAAGATGGATTACATCCGACCAAGGAAAAATTGGATGCAATTAGAAATGCACCCACTCCCAGGAATGTCACTGAACTTCGTTCATTCTTGGGTCTTTTGAACTATTATGGGAAGTTCCTACCAAATTTGGCTACAGTATTACATCTACTGAATGACTTTTGAAAAAAACAGGTCCAGTGGAAATGGTCAAAAGAATGCGATACAGCAGTCAAGGAGTGTAAAAGCAAATTGGTAGAGAGCACCATTTTAGTTCACTATGACATATCTAAGGAGATTAAGCTAGCATATGATGCCTCTCCGTATGGAGTTGGGGCAGTCATCTCTCATGTATTAAGTAGTGGGGAGGAGAGACCAATTGCTTTTACTTCACACACTCTCAGTGCCAGTGAGAGTAATTATGCGCAAATTGAAAGGGAAGCTTTGGCATTAATTTTTGAGGTCAAGAAGTTTCACAAATACTTGTATGGTCGTAAGTTTACCATCGTTATGGACCATAAGCCCCTAACAGCAATCCTCCATCCAAGGTCCCCAGTTCCAACATTAGCTGCAGCCCGAATGCAGAGATGGGCTTTGATTTTGTCAGCATATACATATGATATTGAATACAGACGACCAGCTGATCACAGTAATGCTGATACAATGTCTAGATTGCCTTCCCCATCACAGGGTACACCCGATAGGGAAGAAGTGTTTTATTTTTCATACATTGATGAACTGCCAGTCACAGCTGAAGAGATTGGTAGAGCAACCAAACGTGACCCAGTGATGTCAAAAGTGTATGATTATATTGCAAATGGATGGCCAAACCAAGTAACAGACAAAGATACACACCCATTCTTCATTCGTAGGAATGAATTATCGGTCGATAAAGATTGTATCATGTGGGGTGCAAGAGTGGTTATACCAAATAAATTCAGGTCCAAATTATTAGGAGACCTCCATGACCAGCACTGGGAATGTGCTTGACCAAGAGCTTTGCACGCAGTTATTTATGGTGGCCAGGTCTTGATAAAGATATAGAGTACATTGTGAGTCAGTGTACGACATGTCAATCGGTAAGCAAGCAACCACCATCAGTACCATTACAGCCATGGAAATGGCCTCCCAGGGTGTGGCAAAGGCTACATATTGATTTTTCTGAGTTAGAAGGACAACAATTGTTCACTGTGATTGATAGCCATTCGATGCTATCAATCACAGTGGTTGCGATGTTTCCAATGTGGAAAATAACAAGTAAAACATTGGACATTTTACGAAAATTATTTTCTTCATTTGGCCTCCCTGAAGAAATTGTTTCGGATAATGGACCACAATTTCGTTCAGAAGAATTTGCATAATTCACGAGCAAAAATGGTGTGAAACATACCAAGGTTCCACCATACCATCCTGCTTCGAATGGTGCAGCAGAGTGCATTATGCACATTGTAAAATGTGCCCTCATAAAACAAATGTTAGATGCAAATCCAAGGAAACGACAATTGTCACTGGATCACAAATTGGCTAATTTTTTGATTGCATATCGAAATACTCCTCATACAACTACTGGTAGAACACCAGCAGAGTTGTTTCTCAAACGACAGCCTCGAACCAGATTCTCGTTGTTCAAGCCAAATTTGGCACAGTCCGTAGAAGAGACACAATTAAGAAAAAAAGAGAATCATGATAGAGGTAGAGTAAAAGAGAGAAGAGTGAAATTAAACCAGAAGGTGAGAGCGAAGAACCATCACCATAAATGGTTAAAGTGGTTACCCGGAAGAGTGGTGAAGATATGTGGTCCTCGCACATATTTGGTGAAGCTGTTTGATAATGAACAGGTTAGGTTTGTTCATACTGATCATATTTTACCGACAGACATGGAAGAAGGTGGGAATGATGCAATTATTTCTGACTCATCAGATAGTTTTGATACACAAGTAGCAAATCCGAACTCCAATGTACTGGAAACAAATCCAGGAGAGAATCAGAATGAAAGTCTGAGTCCGAGTCAGGAAAACAAAGAGCCTGAAATTAGAGTGAATGCAAATGAAAATCAAGAAAATTCCGTGGAGGAAAAAATTCCTCAGGATGAACCTCGAATGAGTTTAGATTCAACACCATGTTTGGAAGGTTCTGTTCGAGGGCGAAGATATCCTCTTCAAAACAGAAAACAAGTGGTTCAGTTAAATTTGTAAATATGGAAAAAAAATAAGTTATATCTCCTGTGTTATGTATAAACATGAAAGTTATGTAAGATGTTTGTTATAATAACTTCTTCATTAAGGAGGGAGAAGTGTAATGTCTGTAAGCTTGTAATGTTTATTGCTCCACACTGTGAATGTGGACGTATTGTGTCCTGCAACTGCATAGTTAATAATAAACAGAACCAGGCAGATTTCCGGTGGCTTCCGAGAGAGCTGCCTGCCATGTTAGGAGTGTGTGTGCTGTGCTCTGTGAAGATATCACACCCACTCATTCTCATGGGCAGTCCAATGTCCCCTGCATCCTGCATTTCAGATTGAGCTCTCCTTCCTACCCTCCTTGGCAGTCTCCCGGGTGTGGCTTGCTGAAACCCACTGGGACCCGCAGCCTCAGACTATACACCATGAAATGTTGCGTCGGTTGTGTTGCTCAGCAAAGGGCTTGGCGCGCTCAGGGGATTCACCAGCTCAAATTCCAATGTAAACATCTCTGTATCAGGGTCTTCCTGCTGCCTGTCATTCTCCAGCTTATCGTCATCCTGATGTTGATGAAGAATATCTGGACTGACGGTTTCCTGATCATGCTCTGCTTCTACTTCTGCTTCAGCTTCTGTCTCTTCCTGATGCACAACATCTGCAAAACATAACAGAACAGAGCAGTTTGGTTAGAAGCAGGGGAGGGGGCAGAGGGGGCAGGGTGACATGAGTACACAGCTTATAAAGCGCAGGCTCTTTTGGAAGACCATGATGCCAACCCAGACTGTGCAATTTGCAGGACTTACCCCCGGGGTCGGGATTGGAGCCCCCCGGGGTCGGTGATAGGACCACCCTGGCATTGGAGATCGGAACCCCTTGAGGTCAGGATCAGATGACACCCTCCCCCCCACCCCCATGACAGCAAGCAGGGTGTGCGGGTTTCCTGGAGCACTGCACGGCCGTGTGGCTGTACAACTTGCATGCTCCCACTAGCAGCAGCTGGCGACGTACATGTGGCTGCAGACTGTTTTGGAGTGTTCCCTGCCCGACTGGAAGCCAAGCCTGTCAATCAGGTTGACTTCTGGGCAGGGAACCTGTCAAAGTAAATCTACACACGTTGTGGCGTTAAAGCTCTACAGCATGCAGGTAAACCCAAACTTCCAGGTTTCCCAACAGAAACCCCGCCCCTCTGCCTACACAGCCCGTCCTGTCAATATTCAGCCCAATGTGCCAGACACCTTCGCTTCACCAACTGAGCTATGCCACCTAATGAAGCCACAACTCGAGCCTCGAGCCAGGGCATGGACAGCAATGCCTTTGGTTGTCAAGGTCACCGTCGCCCTCAACCTTTAAGCAACAGACTTCTTCCAGGCTACAGCAGGTGATTTCAGCGACATCTCCCAGTGTGCTGTTCACCATTGCATCAGTGAGGTCATCGAGGATCTGTATGGCAGGAGGAACATCTATATCACATTTCCGATGGACAGAGTGACGCAGTACAAGAGAGCACTAGGCTTTTTCCATATTGCAGGCTTCCCCAGGGTGCCAGGTGCCATAGACTGCATCCATGTTGCCTTGTGTGCTCCTCATCACCATACGGCTATCTTTCTGAAGAGGAAGAGATTGCATTCCCTCAATGTCCGTCTTGTTTGCAACCACAGGCAGCGCATCATGTATGCTGTTTGTGGTTTCATGGCAGCAGTCATGATTCATTCATGCTGGCCAAGTCATCTGTGCTTCTTTTATTGCAATCAGATTTGGTCATGTCACATGCTGGCATATGTTATCAAACTGGGTGACAAAGGGCTATCCATTTTAGACATGGATTATGACTTCTGCTAGTAACCTGGACACAGCTACTGAGCTGGCCTACAAGGAGATCCATGATACCAACAGAAGCCTCAGCAGAAAGTCAACGTGCTCAAGCAATGCTTCCACTGCCCGGGCCGTTTGAGAGGAGCTTTGCAGGATTTTGTGGTCATCTGCTGCATATTGCATAGCTCTGCCATAATGAAGGTGGCCCTTACCATCGGCTAGACAACAAGAAATGCGGGAAGAGGAGCACCATGAAGAGGAGGACAAGGAGGAGTATCAATGACCACCTTGCCTGTCAAAGTTCTTAGAGAGCAGATCGTTCAAGAACATTTCACATGAACGACCCCTCTCATCCCCAATTCACCAACACTTCCACAATCATTATTACCACCGACCGTACTATCACCATCCGATTGCCTTCTTCAGCCCAGCTTTATGGGTCTTGTCCTCACTTCACTGCAAATATTAACACCAATAACAAATCCAGAAAAAAATACGATAGCTTAATTCCATCTATATAGAATATTGAACAGGAATAATTATGAAACTCCTTGTGCAACCTCTCGGTGCTTGTCTTGTGTACACCTTTTGTTTTCCAAGTGGTTACAGATCGGGAGGTGGAAGACTGCTCAGCTTCCATTGAAACCACTTCAGATGGTCATGGCAATCTCAATCAGCTCTGAATCTTGAGGGCCCGACTGTAGATCATGTGAAGTCCCCTTCTCTAATCTACCCTCTGAAGTGTGCTTGGCGCTAATCCCTAAGCTTGTCCTTGCTAGGCTAGGATCAATTCATGCTGCAACTTCAGGAAGATTGGCTTCCTTTTCTTGAAGTGGCAGAGGGGGGCGTCAACATTTTCAGCACCTGAAATGAAAGAAAGGTTAGCTTTTAGTGTCAAGGGAGAGCAGGGAGTAAAATGGCTGGTGAAAGCAGCAGCTGCAGTTTGTCATGCAGAGTCTGCAGGGAGAGATAGAAGCAAGAAAGGATGCCTCCACCACCATTGCCGCTTACCACGGCCATGAATCTGCCCTTGCCCGTGATGGCCAGCATGTATTCTTCCACTGGGGAGAGGATGTGCAGCCGGGCTTGGCCTCCTCTCGTTGTGCCTCAAGTTACACGTTGTTTGCGGCCTTCTCCCACAGCTCTGCAGCTGCGTCCATGTTAGTGACATGCTTGTCAGGTGTCAGCTGTGGCTCAGTGGGTAGCACTCTCGCCTCTGAGTCAGAAGGTTGTGGGTTCAAGTCCCACTCCAGGGACTTAAGCACGCAAAAATCTAGGCTGACACTCCAGTGCAGTACTGAGGGACCGTTGCACTAGTGGAAATGCTATCTTAAGGATGAGACATTAAACCGAGGCCCTGGTTATTCTTTCAGTCCATGGCACTATTTCGAAAAAGAGCAGGGGAGTTATCCCCGATGTTCTGGCCAATATTCATCCCTCAATCAACATAACAAAAACAGATTATCTGGGCATTATCACATTGCTGTATGTGGGAGCTTGCTGTGCGCATATTGGCTGTTGTGTTTCTTACATTACATCAGTGACTACACTCTAAAAAAGTACTCAATTGACTTTGAGATGTCTGGTGGTTGTGAAGGGTGCTATATAAATGTAAGTCTTTTTTTAAAGAATGTGCCTGTCATAAGAACATAAGAAATAGGAGTAGGCCATACAGTCCCTTGAGCCTACTCCGCAATTTAATACGATCATGGCTGATCCGATCATGGACTCAGGTCCACTTTCCCGCGCGGTCCCCAAAACCCCTTATCGGTTAAGAAACTGTCTATCTCTGTCTTAAATTTATTCAATGTTCAATCTTCCACAGCTTTCTGAGGCAGCAAATTCCACAGATTTACAACCCTCTGAGAGAAGAAATTCCTATTTATCTCAGTTTTAAATGGGCGGCCCCTTATTCTAAGAGTATGCCCCCTAGTTCTAGTCTCCCCTATCAGTGGAAACATCCTCTTTGCATCCACCTTGTCAAGACTCCTCATAATCTTATACGTTTCAATAAGATCACCTCTTATTCTTCTGAATTCCAAGGAGTAGTGGCCCAACCTACTCAATGTTTCCTCATAAGTCAACCACCTCATCTCCAGAATCAACCTAGTAAACCTTCTCTGAACTGCCTCCAAAGCAAGTATATCCTTTCGTAAATATGGAAACCAAAACTGCACGCAGTATTCCAGGTGTGGCCTCACCAATAACCTGTAGAACTGTAGCAAGAATTCCCTGCTTTTATACTCCATCCCCTTTGCAATAAAGGCCAAGAGTCCATTGGCCTACCTGATCACTTGCTGTACCCGTAAACTAACCTTTTGTGTTTCATGCACAAGTACCCCCAAGTCCCGCTGTACTGCAGCACTTTGCAATTTTTCTCCATTTAAATAATAACTTGTTCTTTGATTTGTTTCTGCCAAAGTGCATGACTTCACACTTTCCAACATTGTACTCCATCTGCCAAATTTTGCCCACTCACTTAGCCTGTCTATGTCCTTTTGCAGATTTTGTGTGTCCTCCTCACACATTGCTTTTCCTCCCATCTTTCTATCATCAGCAAACTTGATTACGTTACACTCTGTCCTTTCTTCCAAGTCGTTAATATAGATTGTAAATAGTTGGGATCCCAGCTCTGATCCCTGTGGCATGCCACTAGTTATCATTTATCTCTACTCTCTATTTTCTGTTAGTTAGCCAATCCTCTATCCATGCTAGTATATTACCTCGAACCATTGAACCCCGGTCATAATGGAATAGATCATATGTTGTGTGTGGAAAGATGTGAGGTGTTGGGAAAGTTGCAACAGTGTTGATACTAGCGAATGGTGAGAAGGAGGTGGAGTGGAATGTGGTGCAGTGATTGTAGGAGACTGAATCAAAGCAGGTGAGGCATGTATGAGGAGAGAATAGTTGAGCTGAGAGGTCAAATTCGTACATGTCAACGCTGATGAGGTCATTAAAGATTTTCATACATTGTAGCCATATCCTGGCATTAACACCCTCAGCAACCTCTTCCCACTGGTAGCGGAGGTGTTGCCTGGAGGACTTTCTGCCCCCCAGGGGGGAGTGGGGGGGCGGAGGTGGTGCAGGATCACCTTTCTCCTGTCCACCTCCAACTCTGCATCAGAGAACCTGCACATTCTGGACTGTTTGCAGCCATTTCTCCATTTGCAAAGTTTCCTTGCTGTTTGCAACTAGAGTGCTCTGCCCTTTAAGAGATGTTTATTGCCTTTAAATGGTGTCAGTCAAGCCCAATGAATAACACGGGTAGCACTGGCTCCATACCTGAGTCACGATAATGAGCCAATTTGTACATGAGTATTCTCATGTAGTGCGCTCCCCACCCCCGCAAATTTTCAAAAATTATTGGTAGTTTAGAAATTGACTTGCTACAGTGAAACATCAAGGGGTAACATTTTTCTGTGAATTACAGCGAATGCCACGTTAAGATTGTGTTAATATGTTATTATGATAATGCAATAACATTGAAAAATAAAAAGAATTCCTCCAGCAACTGAACACATCTTCATGCATGGAACCTACTTTAAGTTTCTTCTTATTTTGTTAAGCGCTTGTTAGTCACAAATTAAAGGCAAATGTGGTAGCTTATTCACATGCTTTCCTTCCAGCCCACATTGCATTATTAAGCCCTCTATATTCGTGGTACATGGAAAGAGTTGGCAGAAGTCCAGAATAGAGCAGAAGATTTTAAAGAGTGACTCAAACACTTCAGTCTACTCTGTGGTGTGTATGTTTTTAGCAGGTTTTACTTCCAGGAGCGATTGGAGGGACAGGAGGACAAACAGCAGAAAAGGGTTGGAGGGGTTAAAGGTTACATGAAAAAAACGACCAGGATCGATCACTACTCAGGCAGTATCTTTACTGTTGATGACAGGAAGACTTTGACCTCATTAAAGAGCAATGTGTGGGGAGGCTATACTATACTAAGGAAGCCATAAATGAATTGTGACATCCCTTGTAACCAGACCTTGCAACCAAGGATCGACACCAGCATTGCATTGACAGTAGTGCTTAACGTGATTATAGTATTCAGCTTTTACACCACAGACTCCGTCCAAGCAGAAGGTTCAGCAAGGATTAATCAATTTGTGATTCACTGCTGCATTGCCCAGGTCACAGGCACCCTTTCTTGGCCTGCTTGTGAAGACACCAGAATCGGCAATGGTGTACAAGAGCAGCAGGGAAAGAACAAAAGGATGCAGGGTAGCAGTGACTGCAAACCCCTGGCCTTTCAAGCACTTGGGAAACATCACAGAAGAAATATCAGCCCGGGTTCCTGTTGCCAAGTGACTTCTGCTGGAAAGTGGCAATTGTGTGGGTACCAGGTGAGGACATGTTTGGGCTTGGTGGTAAGTTTCCCCAGGATAGAATAGCCGTTCTCCCTCACTGACTAGGCTCGCACATAACTGTTGAGATAAGGGCCAAGAAGGCTGCTGGTACCTTTGGAACCACTTCCCAACATGAGCCCTACCTTCAGATGAAGAGAAGGGCTGAAAATACTCCCAGGTCCACCACTTCAGAGGCAAGTCAGGCACCACTTTTTACAGTAATGTAAAACTTTCGTATTCTTGCTCTTTATTTCAAATGTACAGCCAATGAATCGCATTCCAATATAAACTAAAACCTTAATTCCACTTTAGTTCTGCATCACAACTGAAAGATAATTAAGTTATGTCTGTGAGTCATGTCATATGAATTAGTGATGCCTTCACCTAACAGACTGCACTGTTAATCCATATAATGGATATGTTATTTTCAAAAATTATACATCATTGTTATCAACAAATTTGATTTAGTGTATGTTCTGTATCTGGATTTGTATATACACTATACAGCCACCAGAAGGCTCATTCCCCGGAGTCCCAAGGGATCTCATAATCCCTTGGGAGCACAGGTATTTAAGAGTGCTTCACAGGTTGGAGAGACACTCTGGAGACTTGCAATAAAAGACTAAGGTCACACTTTACTTTGAGCTCACAGTGTTCGTCTGAATTTTTCTCCATACACTACAATTGGCGATGAGATACAGATAGCGAACCAAAAGAGGCAGAGAACCGTGGGCATCCTGGAGAAATTCTCGGAGGGAGATGATTGGGAAACTTTTGTGGAGCGACTCGACCAATACTTCATGGCCAACGAGCTAGATGGGGAAGAGAGCGCTGCCAAACGTAGAGCGATCCTCCGCACCGTCTGTGGGGCACCAACGTATGGCCTCATGAAGAATCTACTCTCTCCAGCGAAACCCATGGAGAAATCGTACAATGATTTGTGCACACTGGTCCGAGAGCATTTGAACCTGAAGGAAAGCGTTCTGATGGCGAGGTACTGGTTCTACACCTACAAAAGATCTGAAGGCCAGGATGTGGCAAGTTATGTCACCGAACTAAGACGCCTTGCAGGACATTGCGAATTTGAAGGACATTTGGAGCACATGCTCAGAGACTTTTTCGTACTTGGCATTGGCCACTAAACCTTACTTCGCAAAACTTTTGACTGTAGAGACCCCAACCTTGAGTAAAGCCATAGCGATAGCCCAGGTGTTCGTTGCCACCAGTGAAAATACTAAGCAAATCTATCAGAACACAAGTGCTGCTACAAGTACTGTGAACAAAGTGATGATGTTTTCGAATCGTAATGTACAGGGCAGGTCACACATACCTGCAGCTACACGTCTGCAGATGTCTCAGAGTCCACCATCAAGGGTGATGAATGCAAGGCCATTAACACCTTGTTGGCGCTACGGGAGTGATCATCGTTTCATGCCGATTCAAAGGATATATTTGCAAGGGCTATGGAACAATGGGACACCTCCAACGAGTGTGCAGGCAAGCTACTAGGCCTGCTAAATCTGCAAACCACCACGTTGCAGAGGAGGACAGATCCACGGAGGATCACGACGAAAGAGAATCTCTGATGGAGGAGGTAGAGGTACATGGGGTGCACACATTCACCACGAATTGTCCCCCGATAATGCTGAATGTTGAACTAAATGGACTGCCGGTGTCAATAGAGCTGGACACGGGCGCGAGCCAGTCCATCATGGGCAAAAAGATTTTCAAAAGATTGCGGAACAACAAGGCCTCAAGGCCAGTCTTAATTCCAATTCGCACGAAACTAAGAACTTACTCGAAAGAACTGATTCCTGTAATCGGCAGTGCCACCGTAAAGGTCTCCGACGATGGAGCGGTGCACAAGTTACCACTCTGGGTGGTACCGGGTGATGGACCTATGCTGCTCGGCAGGAGCTGGCTGGGAAATATACGCTGGAACTGGGACGACTTCCGAGCGATATCGCCCGCTGACGACTTTTCGTGTGAACAGGTCTTAAACAAATTTCCTTCGCTGTTCGAACCAGGCATCGGGAAATTCCAAGGAGCAAAATTGCAGATCCACCTAATTCCAGGGAGCGTGACCCATCCATCACAAGGCGAGAGCAGTACCGTACATGATGAGAGGAAGGGTAGAAATCAAGCTCGACCAGCTACAAAGAGAGGGCATCAACTCACCGATCGAGTTCAGCGAGTGGGCTAGTCCTATTGTTCCAGTCCTCAAGGGAGATGGCACCATCAGAATCTGTGGCGATTATAAAGTAAATATCAATCGTTTCTCCTTGTAGGGCCAATACCCACTTCCAAAAGCCGACGACGTCTTTGCAAAGCTGGCGGGAGGAAAGGCGTTCACGAAGCTGGACCCAACCTCAGCCTACGTGACGCAGGAACTGGAGCAATCATCGAAGGCCCTCAACTGCATTAACACGCACAAAGGTCTTTTTGTTTATAACAGATGCCCATTAGGAATCTGATCAGTGGCGGCGATAATCCAGAGAAACATGGAAAGTTTACTGAAGTCAGTCCCGCACACCGTGGTCTTCCAGGATGACATCTTGGTCACAATCTGAACACAGTCGAGCATCTGCAGAACCTGGAAGAGGTTCATAGTCAACTCAACCATGTGGGGCTCAGGTTAAAATGCTCGAAGTGCGTTTTCCTGACGCCTGAAGTGGAGTTCTTGGGAAGGAGGATTGCGGCGGACGGCATCAGGCCCACCAACATGAAGACGGAGGCAATCAAGAATGCACCGAAGCCACAGAACATGACGGAGCTGTGGTCGTTCCTGGGACTCTTGAACTATTTTGGTAACTTCTTACCGGGTCTCAGCACCCTGTTAGAACCACTACATGTCTTACTACGAAAAGGGGGAGAATGGGTTTAGGGCAAAAACCAAGAAAATGCCTTTGTAAATGCGAGAAAATTGTTGTGCTCAAACAAAGTGGTTGTGTTGTATGATCCATGTAAGCGTTTGGTACTAACATGTGATGCGTCGTCATATGGCGTCGGGTGTGTATTGCAACAAGCTAATGATTTCGGGAAACTGCAACCGGTTGCTTATGCATCCAGGAGTCTGTCTAAAGTGGAGAGAGCCTACAGCATGATTGAAAAAAAAGCGTTAGTGTGTGTCTATGGGGTAAAGATAATGCACCAAACCTGTTTGGGCTAAAATTTGAATTGGAAACTGACCATAAGCCACTTATATCCCTGTTTTCCGAAAGTAAAGGGATAAATACCAATGCATTGGCCTGCATCCAGAGATGGGCGCTCACGTTGTCCGCATACAACTACGCCATCCGCCACAGGCCAGCCACAGAAAACTGCGCCGATGCTCTCAATAGGCTGCCATTGCCCACCACGGGGGTGGAAAAGACGCAGCCCGCAGATCTACCCATGGTTATGGAAGCATTTGAGAGTGAGAAATCACCCGTCACTGCCCGGCAGATCAAAACTCTGGACAAGCCAGGACTCGTTATTATCTCTAGTCAAAAGCTGTGTGCTTCATGGGAGCTGGTCCAGTGTCGTAGCGGAAATGCAGGAAAAGATAAAGCTGTTCCAGTGGCGCAAAGATGAAATGTCTATACAGGCAGACTGCCTTCTGTGGGGCAATCAAATAGTGGTCCCCAAGAAGGGCAGAAACACCTTCATCAATGACTTCCACTGTACCCACCCAGGCATCGTAATGATGAAAGCGATAGCCAGATCCGATGTGTGGTGGCCTGGCATCGATGCGGAGTTAGAGTCCTGTGTTCACAGATGTAATACATGCTCGCAGTTAAGCAATGTACCCAGGGAGGCGCCGCTAAGTTTATGGTCTTGGCCCCCCAAACCATGGTCTAGGCTACACGTCGACTATGCAGGCCCGTTCTTGGGTAAAATGTTCCTTGTGGTTGTAGACGCGTACTCCAAGTGGATTGAATGTGAGATAATGTTGGCTAGCACGTCCGCTGCCACCACTGAAAGCCTGCGGGCCATGTTTGCCACACATGGCTTACCCGATGTCCTGGTGAGCGACAATGGCCATGTTTTACCAGTGCTGAGTTCAAAGAATTTATGACCCATAACGGGATCAAACAGGTCACATCTGCCCCGTTTAAACCAGCGTCCAATGGTCAGGCAGAGAGAGCAGTGCAAACCATCAAGCAAGGCTTGAAGAGGATAACTGAAGGCTCACTGCAGACTCGCCTATCCCGAATCCTGCTTAGCTACCGCACAAGATCACACTTACTCACTGGGATCCCACCTGCTGAACTGCTCATGAAAAGAGCACTTAAGACAAGGCTCTCATTAGTTCACCCTGATCTACATGAACAGGTAGAGAGCAGGCGGCTTCAACAAAGTGCATACCATGATAGCGCAAATGTGTCATGCGAGATTGAAATCAATGATCCTGCATTTGTATTAAATTATGGGCAAGGTCCCAAGTGGCTTCCTGGCACTGTCGTGGCCAAAGAGGGGAGCAGGGTGTTTCGGGTCAAACTTTCAAATGGACTCACTCACTGGAAACACTTGGACCAAATCAAACTCAGATTCACGGACTATCCTGAGCAACCCACCTTGGACCCTACCTTTTTTGATCCCCCAACACACATACCAGTGGCAACCGATACCACGGTTGACCACAAAGCAGAACCCATCATCCACAGCAGCCCTGCAGGGCCCAACACATCAGGCAGCCCAGCAAGACCAGCGAGGGTCCAACAAATGATTTAAAAACACTAGCCTTCACACCGAGACGATCAACCAGGGCAAGAAGGGTCCCAGATCGACTCACATTGTAAATAGTTACACTATTGACTTTAGGGGGGAATGTTGTTATGTACTTGGACTTGTATATACTCTGTACAGCCACCAGAGGGCTCATTCCCTGGAATCCCAAGGGATCTCATAATCCCTTGGGAGCACAGGTATTTAAGGAGGCTTCTGGAGACCTGCAATAAAAGACTAAGGTTACACTTTACTTTGAGTCCATAGTGTTCAGTTGGACTCTTTCTCCATACACTACAGTATACATAGTGTCCCAAGGCTTCTTTGGCTGCATCTCCCAAACCTGCGACCCTCTACTATCTAAAAGGACAAGGGCAGCAGGTGCATTGAAACACCATCATCTCCAAGTGCCCCTTCAAGTCACACACCATCCTGACTTGGAAATATATCGCCGTTCCTTCATCGTCGCTGAGTCAAAATCCTGGATCTCCCTCACTAACAGCACTATGGGAGTGCCTTCACCACACGGACTGCAGTGGTTCAAGAAAGCGGCTTATCACCACCTTCTCAAGGGTAATTAGTGATGGGCAATAAACGCTGACCTCGCCAGCGATGCCCGTTTCCTATAAACGCATAAAAACAATTCTAAACTGCAGCTGCCAACAGAGCATACCCAGATGTACAAATCGTAAAACAAACACATCAAAACGTGTATTATGTACATGCTCATTAACGGGAAGCAGCACAGTTATAGTCGCCAACTAGTTAACATTTTGAATCATAGTTCCACTCCATCAGGTAGGATATTTGCAACAGTTAAATAGTAGTTATTCAGATAAGACAATATTTCTATGAAAGCAAAATACTGCAGATGCTGGAAATCTGAAATAAAGACAGAAAGTGCTGTGAAAACACTCAGCAGATCAGGCAGCATCTGTGGAGCGAGAAAGAGAGGAAAACCTTTCTGCCTAATTTGCAGAACATCATATTAGAACTCAATATGCAGTCAATTGATTATCTGGATGACAGTCAATGCTCATTGTTACTTTCAAAAATCCATCATTAAATAAAACAGATGACACATTAATGGGGACGTGAAGGGGTCAGGTTTTGCTGCTTGAGTTTCTCTCAGTAAACATCACCTCAACTCTCCAAATGAATAGCCTGTTATTCACTCCCAATATTCTAATATCTGTATTACAGTAGGAAAAGATGTATAAAATCTGTTGATATTGAGGATGAAGTTCTAGTAAAAATGTTGGAGTCATGTGACATTAAACTTTGCTTGGCAATAAAGAGGAGATACTATCCAGGAATGCGGGGGGATGAGGTAATTGCTGTACAGCATGAAATTCGAGACAATGAAAGGAGTGTTGTACTTCCAGGTACTGCCGGGTACTGCTCGATAATTGGGTGAAGGTTTGTTATTATTGTCTTGGACACGACTATCTTGTAAGAAGCTGTCCAGACTTGTACTCTTATAACTGCAGCGAGTCTGAACACATTGCTCGGAGCTGCAAGGCGGAGAGCTGTGGGATGTGTTGCAAAGGCCCCACCCGCTGTGAGTATGAGATAGAAGTAAGAGACGAGGAGATGTGAGAAGGAGCAGGAGGCGTGAATTGAGCGGCCGGAGGAGCAGAGCAGGCGGAGGGCACAGCCAACGACTGGAAGGAGAAAAGAGCCAAGGAAGAGGCAGAACATTGCAGAGCAGAGAACAGGACAGAGACAGTGGAAAACACAGAATATGGTGGCAAAGGACAAAGACAGCAGAAGGAATCATGGGTCGAAGGCAGAGTCAAGCCACAATATGGCTTGGTTCTCCCTACACAATCGGGTGTCCATGGGGGGAGCGGAGGAGGGAGCGGAGTGTGGGGTAAGTGTACGTACTCCAAAGCAAGACGGGGTGTTGGGCATCTTTGGGAGCAGGAGGGGGAAGACAAGGAGAGGGTGCAAGAGGCAGGAGCCTTAAAGGGGCAGCTGGATGGGAATGGGCAGAAGGGAGCAAGATAGGTGAAGGCGCGCCATTGTCCCAGAGAGAGAGGAAACAGGGAGCAGTGGAGATGCGGCCGAAGGGAGCGGCACTATTGGAAAAACTGTGATAGCAGGAAGACTCTCCAAGGGAGATTATGGGGGAGAAATTCCGTTGTCCCCGAAAGGAAGTGGAGCGCAAAATAACGTGCTCCATTCCGGAAGCGGGATGCAGCGCTACACACTGGACCGCCAACCGCTGCCGCGTGATGGAAAATTTAAATTTGAGAAACTTATGGAGGGATCGGAACCCCATAAAAAAAGGGTTCTCCAGAAGAGGTTGGGTAGGTAATGTTTAAAAACAGAGCTGAATAGATTTGGTTCTAATATGGGAAGGGGTAAGTTCTGAGGTGATGGAGATTTATTATAAAACATATTTTTTGGTGACCACTCGGCTTTGGTTCTTAGAATTATGAACAGCAGAGTTAAGATTGATCCAGGGCTGTGGATTTTAAACAATCAATACTTGAAAGAAATTGCTGCTAAAGAAGGGATTTTAAATGTAGTGCTGAATACTCAGAAGGAACCTTCATTCGTGAAAGAAAGAAGAGTTTGGTAGGACAATTTCAAATATAAGGTTAAAGATTTTTCGGTATGTCATGGAAAAGAGAGAGCAGCAGAGGTTTATGGATATTGGTAAAGCAATTGATGAAGGGGATAAGGGAGCAAAGACTAAGTGAGTGGTTTTAAAGGAAGAGTGGGAATTGGTACAAGCTGTAAAATGCAAAGAGGCCATTCTCCAGGCCAAGGGTAAAGATGCATTGGAGGGAGAAAGATGCAGTAAATATTTTCACGACCAAGAGAAGCTGCGACAGAGATAATCATTAATTGGGGAGTTGAGGGTTGAGGAGAAGATAAATAATGAAAGTCGGGAGATTTTGGAGGCGGCTAGTAGCTTTTATCAAGAGTTATATACAAAAGAAGACATTTCAAAATTGTTGAAGAAGATTAGTGCTTTAATTGAAGAGGGTTTGCTATGAACTCATTGAATGGCGGTGCAGGCTCGAAGGGCCGAATGGCCTACTCCTGCACCTATTTTCTATTTTCTATAGGAGGATGAGAGAAGTATGTGTGACAAAGAAGCAGGATTATCAGAAATAAATGTAACAATAAATGGAATGAAGGGGAGGAAAAGCCCAGGGTCCGATGGACGAAGTGTAGAATTTTATCAAGAATTTTTTTTTTGAGATTTTAAGTCCATTGCTCTTAGAGGTTTTTAAGGAGATTGCAATTGAGGGAAGCCTGCCCTATCTATGAGGAAAGGAATCTTAAGATTAGCTTATCAAAATGAAGGTGATAGAAGTGACCTAAAGAATTGGAGGCCCATTGCATATTTAAATGTGGATTATAAGATCCTGGCGAGATTTATGGCAAATCATATGAAGGAGGTGATGCCGCAGATAGTTTTGACCTCTCAGTCTTATGGAGTCGTAGGCCGGGACATTTCAGACTCTGTGGTCTCAATCTGAGATGCGTTAGAGTGTAGGTAGATTAACCCGCACCTTCCATCTTATACTCTAATTCCAGAATCCGACCTGAACCCATCTGGGTGGGGTAAAAATGGTCAAGGCTCACAACTCAGTATTCTTTTAACTGTATATTATACGACAGATAACAAATGTCAATGCACTGTTCCCTTCAACTTCAAACAGTAACTTTCTTTAACTTCAAACATCACTCACCCCAGCGATCATTCAGAACAGCATTTGTTTCAATATGTGTGGTTGATAAAATCTGTCCGCAGTTCCGTTGCATGTTGCTGAAGTTTGACCCTAAACACACCTTTTTATAATACAAAGATCCTATCTGTAACAACGAATGGCACAATCCCCCCTTTGATGGTACCATCTTAATAATATCGGCATCTGCAAATCTATTGAGTGCATGGTTTGATCACTTCCCCATCATGGGTCAGTGAATAGCCCATTATCATACAAGGAAATATCCTCGTCCTGTTCAATATTCAACCATTATCACACAAGTGTTTTGATGGGGTGTCTCAGGTATTATCAACATCTGAAAGGTTGGCGAAAGGGTTACTCTTTCCAGCAACAATGCTGCCATTGGCATTTGCAAAGGGTGAAGAGATCATTCCAGACATAGTTGGGCCATGGTCATTCATCATCATAGGCAGTCCCTCAAAATCAAGGAAGACTTGCTTCCATTCTATGGGTTCAAATTTCCCCAGAACTTGCACCGCATTTTTTGGAGCAAGTAGCTTTTTTTGGAGTAACTTAAAAATCGCAAATTTCCCCATTTAACTTGCTCCAGTGTAAGTCAGTTAGTTAGGTTTTTTTTTTTGTTTCATTTTTTTTTCTCCAAAGGGGGGTGTGACTAGCCACTTATGCCTGTTTTGGCAAATTTGGCCAGCTGAAAGTTACTCCAAACTAACTTAGGGCTGTGGTCACTTTTGTAGGTACAGAAAAACCTTACCTACATTTAAGAAATCAGCGCAGGTAGCCAGAGTTGGGGTGGGGGCGGGCGGGGGCAGGTGAGTTAGAGGATTCCAAAGCTCGAAAGACCTTCACAACATCAGCACAGCATTACAACATCTTCAGCACAATGGCTGCACAACATCACCACAAATAAATGAAAGATAAATCAGCTACAGAAAATAGAGCAGTCCTAGCTTGCCGACTGCAGAACGCACCGGCTAGCCCTCTTGGCAGGCACACATGGCTGTAGGGATGATGGATTTTTACTTTTTACAGTTGAGCCTAAATGTTGCGTGGTCCTAATGGAGGATGATTCAGTTTTGATGCAAAATATCTTTTATTGTGAATTTTACAGTGCACTTCAATGATACAAACAACAACAACAACAGTCACAACAGGAAAGAAAGTCTACACCCATCCCTCACGCACATCTCGGGGAAAGTGCACTTCCTTATAGGGTCGGTGATGGTGGTGGAGTAGGGGGGGGGGGGTTGGGGGCTTGGCTTAGGTCTGACCGGTGGCTGATGCGTGGAGTGAAGTGGGAGTGACATTTGAGTATCCGGCCTTTGTGCCCTTATTGCAGAAGCCAGCTCCCTCATGACATCTGCCATCATCTGCACATCCTCTGAAATATCTGCCCTGACTTCTCGTCTTAGTGCAGAGATTTCACCCGATAGTGTGGCGACCTCATCACGCACCCCATTGACGGCCGCCACGAGTGATCTTGTGAGGGCATTGGTCTCCTCACCCAATGAAAAAATCTGATTAACTTCTGCTGAGGGCTGCCTCTCAGGAGAGAGTGGTCGGCTTCTCCTTCCCCTCGCCATGGGTCGACATAGTGGCACCCCTCCAGTGCGAGGCGCAGGCTGGGACGGTGGGGCACTGGGTGTCGCAAGATGCATTTCCCGACTGCCACTCGGACCCGCGACCTCGGAAGGTGTGAACCCATGGAAGGTTGCCGAGGAGCTAATGGAGGGTTCTGGCCAAGTGATGCCCTGTGATATGTCCTGATCGATATTGTGGTCAGCATTCTCCTGAGCACTCATTTCCATGGACCCCTCCTCCCCCCACCTGCCTTGGTCTGGAGCGCACGCATCTGGATCCTCAGAATCTTGAGGAATGTCGTCTTCTTCTGCAAAAGGCAACACAACAATCAAATGATTAGCAGTACAGGAGGGGGCAGGATGGGTGGCATGAGTAATCTCACGGGTAGCAGGCCAGTCAGCAGGTTGATTTGAAGAGCCACTATGCATTTTAATGACTCACCCTCACCTGGGTCCAGCTTGTGCAGAGCTTATTCTTTTTCTGCCAATGTGAGTCAGCAAGGCAGCAACCCTCTGTTCCAGGGGTGTCAGTTGGTACAGATTTGGCGGACCTCCTCCTGTTCTAGTTCTCTCCCTCGTGTTGTGGGCCAATTTTTTCTGCAAAGATGAAAATATTAATTGTCAGACATGGTGCGCTTCTGATAGGTGGGACACATACAACTGCTCACATTTTCCACTGCAATTCAATTTAAAGATGAAGATATTACTTACACTCACTACTTGACCAATGTCCTGCCATTTCTTCTTGCACTGGCTTCCAGATCTTGCGGTGTTGACCCCAGCGGAGAATTCTTCGGCAACGAGATTCCATCTTTCCCTCATTTCCTTATGGGAGACCTTTGACAGACCACTCTTGCTGATATCCAGCTCCAGCCATTTCTCCTCAATTACAGTCATTAATTTCTCCACTTCCTCATGAAGGAAATTCTTGGTTCTTCTTGCATGCTCTTGCGCCATTCGTCTATTGGACTCAAACGCAGATAATGTTCAAAGATCACACTTACACCTCTCTTACATCTATCCAGCACTCCTTTCCACTCCCTCAGCCACACAAAAATCAATATTCAGACCTCACCTTTATATATGCTCCATAGCCACTTATTCTGAGGATGTTCTCTCGCCAAGTTTCCTGTTACACATCGCATGCGCGCAGGCTGAACCGCCGATTGCACATGCGTGCACACTCAAACGGTCATGTGCGCCCCTGCTGACACTGCACGACATGCTGGTCCCAAGCCCGCCCCCCTGCCAGCTGCACTAAGCAAGCGCGGCCGAAGCTCCTCCACCCCCCCCCCCAGACTCTGCTGCGCAACACCGATGGATCCGGACGACGAGAGAGCGGCCAAATTATGAGGTAGATTTTTGCCGCTTTTTTTCCTCCAGGATGTCGGCGCACCATATCGAGATACGCCGCTCTAAGCGGCTGGGGAAATTTGGGGCCTAAAGTGAGTTCTTAGGTGACTGAACAGTCCAATAGGGGAATTACAGTCTCTGTCAGGCCCCGACCTGCGAGGGAACATCAGCGGCATGTCGGGGCCGTAAAAGGAGCGGCGAGCGGTGACCATGGGCAGCGTGGAGCCATGCCACTACAAAGTACAGCGCGAGTTGGTGCAGGAGGGCGATGGCTGTGAAGAGTGACATCATCCAGATCCAGGTCAGTGATTGGAGCGTGAGCAGATACAGCAGGAGCAGCGAGGTCAGGGCGCAGGAGCGGCGTGAGACTGTGGAGGGACATGATCGGGGCCCAGAGGAAGTGCGAGTTTGGGGCCAGGGGCCCAGGGGCAGCACTGACGAGCCCACACTGCGATACGTGTGCGCACCAGGTCCATGCAGCAGAGTTGGTCTCCAGTTGTCTTGGGTAATCCTTGCCACTGGACCAAGACCTGGCTCTGTCAAGCCCATGTGGTGGCTGGTGTGCAACAGCCACCCCACATTAAAAAAATGCACGCACAGGCATCTTCCACCCTTTAGGATGTAATTCGGGTCCTTCATTGAAACACCTGTGAACTCGTCCTTTTTTTGGCGTGGAAGCAAGTCATTCTCGTTTCGAGGGATCGCCTATGATTGATTGATTGATCATGCCATGGTCATTACATGTCGTGTCGATTTGTAAGTCTTGTTAACAGCCTGAGCACAGGAGTTCAATGTATAGGACAATCAGTTACATTTAAACAAACACATAACATTGTGAGGTCTGGTCACTCCAGCTCCTTCCTTGGTTAGCGTATTCATAAAGTCAATCAATCGTGTCTGTGTCTCTGACTGAATAATCTCCTCCTGCATTCCATTCAGCTCACAGCTTTTATAAAAAAATTCATTTAAAAGTTCCGTTGATTCCTCGAGGATACGAAGCTGGTCAATTTACAAAACTGCCTTTAAGGGCACAGCCTCTTTAACCCTTTAATGCCGGGTTATTTTAAGTTCTTGCTGCAGGCCTGGCTACAAGAGCTCATGGAAGAGAGTGGGAGGGAAGCTTAACTGGTAAAGATCGATCAAGAGAAAGTTTTTGATAGGGTCTCTCATGAGTTTTTATTGATGGTTTGGAAACATTTGGTTTCGAGAAAAATTTCAGAGCGGATAAGAATTTTTTATTCAAACATATTTAGCTGTGTTAAATATAATAGTAACATAAGAAATAGGAGCAGGAGAAACCATTTGACCTCCTTGAGCCTGCTCTGCCATTCAATAAGATCATGGCCGATCTGATCTTGGACTCAGCTCAACATCCCTGCCCGCTCCCCATAACCCTTCACTCCCATATTGCACAAAAATCTATCTAGCTCCACCTTAAATATAGTCAATGCATGAAACACAAAAAGTTAGTATGCAGGTACAAATAATCAGGAAGGCAAATGGAATGTTGGCCTTTATTGCAAAGGGGATGTGGTATAAAAGCAGAGAAGTCTCCACAGCTCTCTGGGGCAGATAATTCCATAGATTTACAACCCTCTGAGAGAAGAAATTCCTCCTCATCTCAGTTTTAAATGGTCCACCACTTATTATGAAACTATATTCCCTTGTTCTAGATTCCCACATGAGGGGAAACATCCTCTCTGCATCTATCTTGTTGAGCCCCCTCAATATCTTATATGTTTCAATAAGATCACCTCTCATTTTTCTAAACTCCAATCTACTCAAGATTTTCTCATAAGTCAACACCTTCATCTCAGGAATTAACCTTGTGAACCTTCGCTGGCTTCCTCCGAAGCAAGTAAAACTATCCCTAAATAAGGAGACCCAAACTGTATACAGTACTCTAGGTGTGGCCTCACCAATACCTTGTACAGCTGCAGCAGGACTTCTCTGCTTTTATACTCTATTCCCTTAAAGGCCAACATTCCATTTGCCTTCCTGATTATTTGTTGCACCTGCATCTTAACTCTTTGTGCTTCATGCAGGTTCCTCTGTACTGCAGCATTTTGTAATTTCTCTCCATTAAAATAATAATTTTTTAATTTTAATTTTCCTGCCAAAGTGGATAACCTCACACTTTACCACATTATACTCCACCTGCCAAATTTTTGCCCATTCACTTAGCCTGTCTATATCCCTTTGAAGATATTTTTTGTCCTCACAACTTGCTTTCCCACCCATCTTTGTTTCATCAGCAAACTTGGTTACATTACACTCGGTCTTTTCATTCATGTCATTAATATAAATTGTAAATAGTTGAGGCCCCAGCACCAAATCCTGTGGCAACCCACTAGTTACCGTTTGCCAACCGGAAAATGACCCATTTATCCCGAATCTCTGTTTTCTGTTAGTTAGCCAATCTGCTATCCATGCTAATATATTACCCCCAACCCCGTGAGCTTTTAGGTTATACAGTAACCTTTTATGTGGCACCTTATCGAATGCCTTATGGAAATCCAAATACACCACATCCACTGGTTCCCCCTTATCCATCCTGCTCGTTACATCCTCAAAGAACTCCAGCAAATTTGGAAAACATGATTTCCCTTTCATAAAACCATGCTGACTCTGCTTGACTGTATTATGCTTTTCCAAATGTCCTGTTATTGCTTCCTTAATAATGGACTCCAGCATTTTCCCAATGACAGAATGTTTTTTTAAATCAAAGTATTTTCTGATACAGCGGTTAGTGAGACAGGGTTGTCTCTTGTCCCTATTGTTGTGCACATTGATAGCAGAACCATTAGATTCCATGATGCGAAATGATAGCGTGTAGTCGGGATTGCATTTCCCAATTCCGGGCGGCTGTCAGTGATTAAACCAAATAGCAGATGACACAACCTTAATATTGAGAGATGGGGAGTTAGTGAGAAAAGCTACGGATGTAGTGGAGGAGTATTGTTGAGCTTTGGGAGCAAATTATAGTAAATCCCAATGCCTGGTTGCAGGAAGGGATAGAGGGGAATGGTTGGGGGAAAGCCCCTTTAAGGTGGTGGAGGTTTTGGAAGTTCTGGGGTGCATATGGGGTGCAAGAAGGACATGGAGGAAGTGGATCAATTAAATTGGGAACCAAAGGTTCGGAAAATTAAAAATATTTTGGGAAGATGGGAAAGAAGGTGGTTGGAAGTGCAAGGAAGAGTGACAGTGGTGTCAGCTCTCCTGCTATCTAAACTGTGGTACTTATTGATGGTGGAGGATATTCCTGAGTGGTGGACGAGTCCATCCGAGAAGCCGGTGTGAGGTTTTTATGGGAAGGGAAACCAAACTCGGTTTCTTACAATGCCATCATTGGACAGAGAAATCAGGGAAGACTCAATTTCCCAGGTATTAATTTGAAGAAAATATCCTGTAGAATCAAAAGGGTGAAGAGATTTCTTCAGAAGTCAAATCAAGTTTTTGGAAGAGTTGTTTTAAGCATTTTTTGAAATGAAGTGGGATAGGAGGACAGGGAATATTTTATATGGAACACAATAATATGTTGTTGAAATCGATTATACCTCTCCCTAGGTTTTATTAGGGATTTATAGAGATTAGGGCCCAATTTTTTTTAAAGTGTGCAGTTTATGCCCAAGGATGCTGAGAAATTTTTAGGACAGCCCTTAATTTGAACAGGTGGATCAACATTGAAGAAGAGGTATTATTTAATCAAGCTTTTATTATAGCTGGTATTATATATGTGAAAGATTTGTTATGAGTAATTCCAGGTTGGTTGCCGGAAGCGCTAGTGGGGGGACATTGTTTGGGAGGAGGATCAGAAGGTTGCGGAAAAAGCAATTCTAATTATGTATGAGAAGATTGTGAGAATATACCCACAGCTAGACTTCAACGGGATTTCGAAGGGATTGTGGGCAAACTTTATGTCCAAGAATGGATTGAACTGGATTTCAAATTGGCTCATAACTAGATTTTTACCATGATGGTCTAATGCAAGATTAGATGAGTGGAGGTGGCAACTTGCCCAGTGTGTGGGACATGGGATGAGACTCTGTCCCATTTGTTGGTGTTATGCCCACAGTGAAAGGATTTTAAGTACTATGTTCAACACAGTGCACTCAGTTTTTTTTTTGCTGGGTGGGGACCGAAGAGCGATAATGGGAATCCTGTAGGACTCAATTTTGAGATGGGGATTGCAGGAGAGTCTGCTGGTGTCTAGCGGAGCAGCAATTAATTCAATGTTCAATTTGGTTAGATTCGTGATTGTGCAAGGAATGCTCTGTTTTTTAAGGGGAATGGAATAAATATAAAAGAGTATTTTAAATATAAACTAAAAGGTTATTAAAAGGCTCTGTGGATGTTTTATTCAGAAAGGAATTTAAAGATAGTATTTTATGATCAATAGTTAAAGTACAATAGATTAATATCTGTTACAGGAGACAAGTTAAACTTCAGGTTTTGATGTCAATATGTAGTGGAAGAATGGCTGTGCAGATGGGTGGAATGGATTGTATGATACAATGGAATGATCATGATGTTTAAATGTTTTTAATGCTTCATAATTTTTTTTAAAAATTGGTAGCACTCTTGCCTCTAGGTCGGTTATGGGTTCAAGTCCCACTCTAGAGACTTGAGCACAAAAATGAAAGTTGACACCCCAGTTCAGTACTGAGGGAATGCTGCACTGTCAGAGGTGCTATCTTTTGGATGAGATATTAAACATGTCTGCTCTCTCAGGTGGACATTAAAGAGCCTGTGATACTATTTCGAACAAGCAGGGGAGTTATCCCGAGTGTCCTAGCCAATAATTATCCCTCAATCAACATCACAAAAACAGATTATCCAGTCATTATCATGTTGCTGTTTGTGGGAGCTTGATGTGCGCAAATTGGCTGCCATGTTTCCCACATTACAACAGTGACAACATTTTTTTTTTTAAAGTACTTCATTGACTGTAAAGTGCTTTGGGACATCTTGAGGTTGCAAAAGGCGCTATATAAATGCAAGTCTTTCTTGTATAGCATTTTTCACAACCACTGATCGTCTCAATGTGCTATACAGCCAATGAAGTACTTTTGAAGTGTGGTCATTGTGGTACTATTGTAAGGTGTTACCATAGAGCTTACCTTTCTGGAAGGACATGTAAAGGAGGTATCCGCACATTTGTTTAAGCATCAAATTGACAACCTATTTATAATGTTTGATGTGGGTTTGTTTCAGTAGTCTGTTTCAAATGGATGTGAAGGTCATTTTGATAAAGTTTGACCGTCAATCGAGCAGCAATTGATTCTCTTACGTACCCGCTCGAGTATGCCTGGCTGTCAAAATACTTACTTTATTACTTAACTAGGGTTTAGATTTTAATGAGGTTTCTAGAACAAGTCAGTAAAAATGTTACCCTCAAGGATTCCTTTAAGGTCGAGAGAACATTAAACTTTAAGTTTATTATAAAATAATGGCCATTCTCAGATAGAGTCAACTTGCTGAGCGATAGCTTTACTGATTCTGAGCCCACCAGTGCCATTCTGTGTCCCACCACTGCCATTCAGTAACAATCTAACTATCAGCAGTGATCAAAATAGTGGTAATTCAGCAAATGCGCGTTTGTCATTGATTTTAATGGGGAGTGGGTTGCAAAGCATTACCTTCACAGGGAATTATGGTATGGCGTAAACAATGGCATAATTCACTCACTCCATCATTTCCTGGGATTTTTTCATCATAATTTTAACATATGCTGTAGATGCGTCAATACAATGGTACACATTTTCAGGAAAATCCAGGCCACAATCAGTACTGATGGAATGCTGCATTATTAGTGGTGCCACCTTTCAGATGAGACACTAAAGCAAGATCCCATCTGCATTCTTCAAAGAAGAGCAAGAAATTCCTTCTGTGTCCAGAGCAACAATTATCCTTGGACTAATATCACCAAAATAAATTAGCTAGTTATTTATACCACTGTTGTTTGTAAGACTTTACTGTGCAAAAATTGGCTGCCACATTTGCCTACTTAATAAGTGTGACCACACTTCAATTCATTGGCTGTGAAACACCTTGGGACATCCTGAAATTTTTTCTTGAAATCGAAGTAAGAGGCATAGAGGTATGATTGAGCCCTCTGAAGAAACAACCATTTCTGAATTTGTGGCTTGGATATAAAACTGTTTGTTGAATACAGATAGTGGATTTTATTGCTTAAATATAAAATCCTGTGGTATCCCATAACATAGTATCATAGAGCACAGACAGAGGCCATTTGGCCCTTCGTGTCTGTGATCCCACTTACCCCTGCAAATGTTTCCTTTTTAAGTATATATCCAATTACCTCTTCAAAGTTACTATTGAATCTGCGTCCATCACCTTTTCAAGCAGAGCATTCCAGATCATAACAATTCAACAACAACAAAAACTTGCATTTATGTAGTGTCTTTAACATAATAAAATGTCCCAAGCCGTTTCACAGGAGCGTTATACCAAGCCACATAGGAAATATTAGGACAAGTGACCAAATGCTTGGTCAAAGAGTTAAGTTTTAAGGAGTGTCTTAAAGGAGGAGAGAGAGAGGTAGAGAGGTGATGAGGTTTAAGGATGGAATTCCAGAGGTTAGGGCCTCGGCAGCTAAAAGAACGGCTGCCAATGGTGGAGTGAGTAAAGTTGGGAATCTGCAGGAGGCCAGAAGTGGAAGAGCACAGAGATCTCGAGGGTTGCAGTTTTGGATGACCTCAAGTTTACGTAGGGTAGAATGTGGGAGGCCAGCCAGGAGAGCATTGGAATAGTCAAGTCTAGAGGTAACAAAGACATGGATGAGCGTTTCAACATCAGATGAGCTGAGGCAGGGGCGGAGATGGGCGATGGTACAAACGTGAAAATAGGCAGTCCTGGTGATGGAGTGGATATGAGGTCGCAAGCTCATCTCAGGATCAAATAGGATGCCATGGTTATGAAGCCTGTGGTTCAGCCTCAGACAGTGGCCAGGGAGAGGGATGGAATCAATGGCCAGGGAACAGAGTTTGTGATTTAGTTGAAGGAAATGTCTGCTCATCCAGTACTGGATGTCGGACATGCATCTCGTTGCATAAAGTGATTTCTCTTCATCTCACCTCACATACTTAAAATATGATCTTATATCTGCATCCTCTGGTTATCGACAAACACGGCAGTCGAATTTTTTTCTCCCAATCTATTATATCCAAACCGCTCGTATTTCTGAACACCTCTATGTAATCTCCCCTTAAACTTCTCTGCTGTAAGGAAAATTATCCCAGCTTCTGCAGTTTCTTCACTAACTGAAAACCTTCATCCTCAGTATCATTCTGTAAATCTCCTCTGAACCCTCTCCAAGGCCATAACATCCTTCCTAAAGTTGGGTGCCGAGAATTGGACACAATCCTCTAACTGAGCCATAACCAGTGATTTATAAACATGGGAAAAGTTTAAGGGCTAGAAATTCGGGTATTAGCGATTTCGCCTGTTTTGGGGCGATAATCGTGGAGTTATTTTTTTTTTAGCGCCTGGGTAGCGTTATCGCTAGATGTCGCAAAATTTGCCAAATGGTGACCAGTGATAGCGATAGGGCTAATCCAGCCTTGCACAAGTGAATTTGTATGGCGGAGCCGAAATTTGCGATTAAAAAAACGGACTTTTTGCGCATGCGTGAATTTTTTTTTTCCAATTTTTTTTGTCTCCGTGTCACAGCACCCAGAACAACATCACCTGTGAGTGGTGAGGCCGAGCAAGAGGCTTCTCCAGGGGATACACACATGCCATTGGCTATCCCCCTTTTAGAGCAGGACTCTAGCCGTGTTGCTGCATGACATCTTGGTACCATCTTGGGTAAAGTCGTGGCGTGAGGCAGGGCGGTTAGGATGAGACGGGGAGGGGGGCCCGCCGGTAAAAGACATTCGGTGCAGGGGTTGTTCTTTTGTTGTTTTGTTGCTGCTTTGTTGTTGTTGCTATTTTATAAATGTTTTCAAAGTTTCCCAATCCTGTTAAGATATTAAAAGTTCAGAATAATGTTTAATAAATTTTATTTCAGTTTCCAAATTACATTTACAATGTTTAATAAATCTTATTCAAGTTACTGTTTGTTAAATAAATTCTGTTGTTCATCTTAACCATTCTTGTGCAGTGTCTCACTTGCAGAATAAGAGGGGGCGTAGTCAACATGGTGGGATAGAGTGGGCAGGTAATGGTGAAATGTGCCATTCACTGTTCAAGCAAAGCGTTGATTATGAATTGCAAACGTAAGGCTTTTGCAGTGGCGAAAGCTCCACAAGGCCTCCCCTCTGTTGGTGGTAGGGGTGGTAGGATGGGTTCATCGCCAGGCTCCTCGTCCTCCTCCTCATGATCCTCCTTCTCCTTCTCGTGGTCCTCCTCCTCCCCACCCCCTCCTCCCCTCTCTTCTGAGCTGGATCTGCAATCCCCAGTGGCAAATCCAGTTCCCTCATGATGGCTAAGTTGTGTAGCATGCAGCACACCACAATGAACTCAGCGACTTGCTGAGGGGAGTATTGCAGGGAACCTCCAGAGTGGTGCAGGCATCGGAGGTGCTGCTTGAGCACGCCAATTGTCTTTTCGATGATGTTGCATGTGCCTAAATGGTTGTCATTATAGCGATGCTCAGCTTCTGTCAGAGGGTTCTGGATGGAGGGTCAAGCGCCAGGTGGCGAGGCCATAACCTTTGTCCCCCAGCATACAGCTCTGGCCTTATGGCTGATGCTCAAACAGGTATGAGACAGTGCTCGCACGCAAAATGAAAGCATCATGGATGCTCCCTTGAAATTGGGCAGATACTGCCAATGATGCGCTGAATATGGTCGCAGACAATCTATATATTCAGGGAGTGGAATCCCTTTCGGTTTCGGTAAATCTCTGGATCCTCCAAAGGTGCTCGTAGGGTGAGGTGCGTACAATCAATGGCAGCCTGCACCTTGGGGTAGCCAGCAATTTGTGCAAAATCTACAGCCCTCTCATTCTGTGCCGATTGACATCATAAAAATGGCTTAAAAAAAAACGGGTTGGTGATAATTTTTAAGCACCGGCGCAAAATTGCTACAGAATTTTCCACCCAGACTCTAAATTTTGTGCGGCTCATTTAGCACCAAAAAATTACTTTTTCAGCTTCGCCATGGCGCTAAATGGACGCAAACCTGCTGCATTTCTAGCCCTAAGAATATAATTCTTTGCCAGGCAGAGACTTGCACTGGTAAGCAAGAACTAGAAAGAAGGTAAAACGTTGCTAGAAGCTGTATTTCCATAATCAAGCCATCTAGGATGCTATGAGAACCCCTGCCATTGAACTGTGCTCATTTCTCACCTGCATTGATGGATAAAGGATATAATCAGAGATTGTTTCATCAAATATAGAGAAACATACCATGTACGAGATGTGGAGAGAAAAACAGCAGCAAATATTTTATTGGAAGAATTGATTTGTAATTACATAACACATGCCTACTCTGCAGTCGTTCAGGCTAAAACTTTGATGCAGCTGACTACCAGGCCATCCATACATCCTTCTCTAAACAGCCCAAATATGAACTGACACAATTGTTCCTACTATTATCTCATCTCTTCTGAAGGGAGCGAAGCATTGTGGCATTTGGATTCACTGGTGATTCCATCTGCTGGGTCCTCACTTATTGTTCGCATGGGAGCCTGGACAGTGCATGCCAGGAAACTATTCAAAAGAGTAATGGGGGGGAAGCATCAGAGCCGAGCCCAATCCTGTCCTCTATCTGCATTTCATATATGTGTACATCCATGTCACAATATAGCAATCAGAAGTAAGAAGCCTGGCCAGTTTTACCTATTCTTAAACCAGGTGTTCTGAGGTCAATTGTAAGATCCCATTACTAGCTCGACTGTGATTGTTACTTCAGCAAAACTTTAACCTTTCTGAGGAGTATGACTCAGTACTATGGTGTGTGAGAGAGAGTGTGTGTGTGTGTGTGATGGCAGGGGGAAGGGGGGGGCGAGGTAATTTTCTGAATATTCACTGCCACAAATTGAATTTGTATACAATGAATTGGATGGATCCATCACTGCTATAAAATGTTTGTCTCTTTATTATCACTGATTAGACAGATACATAACCATTCACACGTGTCACCAAATGACAAGACCGATCAGTGAATATTCAGCAAGAAAATCCATTTCCTTTTCCCATTAGCCGAGTAGGGGAAGAATTTAGAGTATCATACTGAATGTCAAAAAGATGAATATCAAACACACTGCATTGTACCTTTCCTCCCCCCTCACTATATTACAGAAATTAATTTAAACTACTTTAATTTTAGCTCTAGCCATAGATGTCAATTGTTCACTCAACATAGATCAGAAGAGCAAAGAAGCTTATGAGGAGGTATGCAAAGCAGATAAATTTGTTTGAAGAAATAGGCATGCCCGAAGCCAAATGATCAATTTGGCATTTAATGAATTAACCCTTACGAGTCCAATTTTATTCACTTTAGGAATGGAAATTTGTTTAGCTTTAAGCCAGAAACTGCCTCAATTCATTAATTATAGAATTGCTTAGAGCATGATTTACTGAACAATGCTGCAACGAGCAGCTAACCAATATAAAAACAGAGGCAACAAACTATCTTCGATTCAACGTTTATTGTCAACAATTTGTAAAATAACTTGCTGTAAAATAGTAAGATCCCATTGCTGATGGATAGCTAAAATTTCCCTATTTAAGTGGATTGTAATATGCATTAGTGAAGAAGTCAACACCTGTTCTAACTAATTAAACCTTGGAGAATCCTTTATAATGCACCGGAGATGAGCAATGAATATATAGGCCATGGATAGGGTGTGTATGGTTCTTTAATTTAGAGTTACGCTTCCCTGATTAACAAACCAATGAGGGATCAAAGGGTAGCAAAAATTTTCATCAAAAATTGAAGTGCAAGGAGATCTAACACCTTTTGAACAGTTGTTAGAATGGAGTCTAATACTTTGGTTTAATTAAGTTTCTGTTTCCTTTGAAAATTTCTTTTGGAAGTCCAGTATTCAACTATTCATGAAGCTGAATCTGAACCTTTAGTCCTGAAAATGGCTGTTGTGCAAGTTTCAAGGAAGAAGCTATTGGGTACCCATTATATTATTAGAGTAAGGAGATAGACTTAGTTTGAGGAAAATACATGCAAAGCTTTCTCTAACTGATCAGTGTGCCAGGGAATACAGAAGTATGCTCTAATACCAGTAATCCTTCCATCCACATTGGATAGCCCCAATGAATTAACTGTTAATAATTCTCCCCCAAATGAAGAATACATATTTTTAAATGTATCTCACACAGATGCTTCACCACCTGCCATTATATTCACATGGCAGCTAATGGCAAGAAAAATAAAAAGGTTCAGTTATAAAAGCAATCTATTTTTTTCCTGCTCATGATAAGTTAGTCCAAACTTGAAGTGATCTGAACGAGTTGAAATTTGAATTCCAAATTACATCAAATATTACAAATTAAGCCATTTTAATTTCTGTCCCAGCAGAGTATTTTATGAGAATGCTTGATTCATAGTTTTTTCATCAGCTTTAGGGATATTCTGCATTGCCAGCTATTAAGCGAGACCATCATTTATAAGCAAGAAAAGTAAAATTTTCAGGAGGGTCTATCTATTTGCTTTTATGTAAAGATTTGATGCAGGTTTGGAAAAGGTAGAAAAAGGTGAAAATGGAACAGCAGGATGAAGCACAAAATCAGTATTTTTTTTTTTAAGTTGAATTAGATTTACGAATAGCCACCATATTGCTCTCTCCCTTTGCACTGCCGGTAACTGGCAGTGCCCTGGAGAAAAAATGCTGGTGTGATGATGTCAATTGGCCTGCAACGCTGACTTAACGTCACCAATGCGAACTTCAACCCTAGTGCTGAATTCTTCTTTGGGTCCTAAGCACGAAGACAGATCATGCTGCGAATACTCAGCAGGTCATGCAACATCCATGGAGAGAAAAACAGAGTTCACATCTCAGGTCGACATGTTGCCTGACCAACTGAGTAGTTGCAGAATTTTATGCTGCCATTTCACAATTACAGCATTCGTTTGCAGAGAGAAGAGGAAGACACAGAAGAGGAAGGTGCAGAAGAGGAGAAGACAAAGAGCAGGAATCGGATGGAAAGATGCATTCCTGACTGCCAATTTGAGGCCGTGATATCTGGAATGGAATCATCTGTCTGCGGTCCCATTGGCTGGGCTGGCTGCCTCTTCTTGTTGTCCCACTGGCTGGGCAGGCTACATTTCTTGGGTGTGTGAAATGAGGAAGGCAAAAGGATGGAGTTGTGCTGGTGGGAGGGTGGGAAAGAAAGAGGTGGATGCCAGAAGAAGGATAACGTAAGATCCTGTATCCTTTCAGCCCTGCCGCTGGCCAAGGGCTAAACTATGCCCCTGCAAAGAATGGCCTGCACCGTGTTCTCCAAGGGGGTGAGGGGAGACTAGGAATGGAAGATGTGCCTAGTCATTGGTACTTGACCAAACTGACCACAACATGCACAATGAATACTGCAGTCATTCAGCATCCAATTTCACGAAGGTGCTTGAAACAGGCGAAGAAGATGGATCCCTAATTTACATATGCAATGGGCCTAATGCCAGTTTCAGGCACGATTTCAGTATGCTTATGGAAGAGCCCTAACCAATATGGCAGGTGGCGTCATTCTGACGCAAAATGAATGCATTGCCTTCCGTATTGGGCCCTTAAGCACCCGTTTTAAGCTTATAAAATGGGTGTAGAGTGATCCAATTTCATGGCCTCAGAGTGGGTTCATAGATACAATGGAACATGTTAAAGAACTATCACTGTTTAGTGCTGAAAGAAGATGGAATAGAAAGGATTGAAAGAAAATTGGATGTTGCAATGTGATTTAATCGGCTTTGTACACTCTGGTAGATTGATGTCTGCTAAGACTGATAGTAAGGGAAGGACTGAATATAAGTTTGCATTGTAAGTAATCCCCTCAATAGATATTTATTTGCTCAATATTGTGTCTTGTGCCTTGGCAATATTTAACTATTTACGATCAATATAAAAAATTAAAAACATTTGTAAGAAAACTGAAGCATCACCAAAAAATAAAGTAGGTATTCTGCTATGTCTGTTGTATTTGCTAATGTTAAATTTGCAATTCGGATAGGAAACAAATTCAATTTCTTCCATACTTTTGAAACATAAGATAGTGGACCTGAATTTTCTTTGGTCCAGACACAACTCTGGCATAAGATGAATGGTTGTCCAGCAAAATCTGAGCAAAATTCAGTGGCTTCTGGATGCATCATTTCGCTTTGTCAGTAAATTTCAAAGGGCAGGCAGAAATTCCGATTACCCCAAACATGGCCCATTATGTTGTGGGAGATGGGACCAAGGAAAACATTTCCCACACAGGCAATTTTCTTGACACGGACTTCCCTACTACCTAGAGACCTGGATGCTAGAGTGAACTCTGTGTGCATAGAACAGGTAAGGGACGGACGTGAGGACGACAGGGGTCTCCATGTTACGGTCCTGGTATTGAAGATGTCAGAAAGAAAAGCAACTTTTTAGTGCTTTTGTGTTACAAAAAGGCCTCAAACTAACTTTTCATAAAGGTTCTATAATAGTCCATGTTTCAGTTTTATTAAATTGTGTATGCCCATTTATCCTATTTGTTGGGTCATGCACTTTCATATGCTGAGAGTAGGCATAGCTTGGCTTGATGATAAGGTCATGTTAAACAGTGTCTCCTTAAAAAGGAAGAAAAACTTATATAGTGTCTTTCATGACCTCGAGCTGTCACAAATGCTTCACAACCAGTAAATTGCTTTTGCAGTGTAGTCACAGTTGTTTTGTGGGCAATTGCGCCTGTCAATTTGTGCACAGCAAGATCCCACAAACAGCAATGAAATAAATGATCCATTATTCTATTATTTGATGTTGCTCTTTGTGAGGTAAATGTTGGTCAGCAGACCGCCCCTACTCATCTTCAAGTAGTGCTATGGGATCATTTAGAGACAGATGAGGACTCAATTTAATGCCTCATCTGAGAGATAGCACCTCGGACAATATATAATTCTCTCAGTAATACATTGAGGTATCAGTCTACACTGATGTCCCTGAAGTGGAGCTCGAGCCTCCAACCTTATGTTTCAAAGGCAAGAGTACGACCATGGAGCAAAGCTGACACCAGGATGGTCATAGACAGCCAAGCTGTTCTTTTCATGCAAACACCAATATTCATAGTGAACCAAGGGGAAATGTAATACACACAGGGCAAAATAAATCTAAACGATGTGCTGTTTTATTTTTATATTGTGTTTCTGTTCCCATCATTACTGTCTTTTTGTCTTCTTATGTCATTATTTTTAATTTATAAATTGTTTTTGAAAAGTCTGGTGTTCCCCATAGAATATGTAGTCTTACCATTCAGCTCTGTTTATATGTGTGTTGCTGTCTGGAAATTTGATGGACTATTTTGAAGAAGGTAAATAAACAGAAACACCTGTCAAATATGAGAATCGGGCCCATGCTGTTATGCATATTTGGGGTGATTGTAAAACAAAAAAAAAGGTAACCAAGTCTTGGTGAATGAAGCTGCATAAAAAGTAATACAAAAGCAAAATATTGCAGTTGCTGGAATCTTAAATAAAAACAGAAATACTGGAAATCTCAGCAAGTCAGGCAACATCTGTGGAGAGAGAAACAGAGTTAACGTTTCAGGTCAATGACCGTTCCCAGAACTGGAAAAAGTTAGCGCTGTAACAGGTTTTTAAGCAAGTGTAGGGCGAGGGGAGGAAATAACAAAAGGGAAGGTCTGTGATAGGGTGAATGGCAGAAAAGATTGAGAGACAAAAGGGATGATGGTGCAAGGCAAAAGGAGAAGGTAATGGAACAAGTTAAGAAACAAAAGATGAGCCAGTGAATGGTGAGACAACGATATCCGCAGCAAAGGTGATGAGTATGAAAGGAATGACTTGGGCATTGTAGGGATGTTTTATGATGTTGGTGTTGTGTGTGCCAACCTGGTGCATCATGTGACAGCTAGGGTGTACAGCATCAAGTGAAGTAAATCTGGCCATGGTGAGGCCATCCCTGTCCTCCCGGGCAGCAATGTGGTCAGGTGCTGATGGCCTTTGTTCTGGTGGAGAAGATTGGTTGTTTTGTTGTTGGTGCTGCTGGTATTGGGGCTGATCATGGCGGGATTCTAAGGATCAAGGTGAGAGAGTATAAAGGGCACTCATGCTGAGGAAATAGATGACAGGTGAAGTAGAGATGACAGAAGCGATCTGTCAATAGTGAGAGAGGTAATGAGGTCAGACTGGATGGAAACTTGTCTAAAGACTTGCAGCATGGTGAATCTGTTGTGGAATTGCAGTGAGGAAGAGCATGTGGCTGAGGGAAGCTATCTCTGTGAAGTGGGAGCTTTTACTGTACATTATGAAGCTGTCAACTGTAGGTGGTTTTCTCAGGCATACTGAAAATGCACCTCCTACTACAAGTTCTGGACGATAGGGATTATATGGACAGATCAGACTCAGACACACATTTTTTGGGCTCAACCGTATTGTGTTTAATAAGATTAACACCACTCATAAACAGTGCAAAACAGTACAACTCTGGCTTATCCAATAAGACCTGCCGTGTTAAGTTACCACGGCTTAATCAAATAACCCGTGAGATAAACTAACACAGGATCCCTCTCAGCACTAAATCCCTTGGGTTTGGTTGGGACATACAATCACCCCTCACACAGCTATGTGGTCTTGAGGATGTGTAGGTGCAGGCAACATGCTCACCCTGATAGCCCGTTGTCTTGCTTGCAGCTTCTTCCTGTACGTCTCGCTGCTGGTTCCGTACTGCCGACGCAGTATCCAAGTTCCAGTTTGAGTCGAGATCCGTTGGTGAAGGTTGAAGAGCAGCACTCAGCTTCTGGCGGTGTTTCATTGAAATGAAGAGAGCTTCGAACTTGAGCTTGAACTTCAGCTTGCCAGAGCTTCCGCTTGAGCTTTTTCCTGAGCCAGAGCTTGTTGCAAAATGGCTCCTTATATCCTCAAAACACATGTCCTTTCCTCCCACCAATACTGACCGATGGATTAACTCAGGTGATTTGTCTGGACTGCCCCCCCTCCACCCCCATGGTCTGAAGTGGCTCGTAGCCTTTGAAATCTTTGTGAAAAATGATATTTTGTTTTCCCGCTCTCAGGCCTTGCATATGGAGAGACACTAGATGTCTGTCATTTCCTGAGTTAATGGTCCCCATTAGCAGGTAATGGGTTTCCATCTTAAACCGATCTTGCTGAACTGGCATATCTCCTGGAAGACAACGGCCTGGCCATTTCCTGCCTTGCACCAGTTTTGGTTGGGACGAAGTTGTGACTGTGCTTTAATAATGCAAAGGCTTACTGTCTCTGAGTTACCTCTCGGGGTATTGTTCCCAGTATTCACTTTAGATGGTGATAACATCAATTATCCTGGGTTCCCATCCACCCAGCCTATCAACATGAAATGTCAGTTTGCATATGAATGCACCTTAGTCAGGTTAGCCTGGCTCGAACTCCTGCCAGTCAATCGTATTCCCCAAGTGACCCCCACAAGCCTGCCAAACAGTACAGTTCTTTCTTGGAGGTTTTGGATTTGAGGATTCAAAGTAATGTTCATAAAAATAGCCAGAAAGCTGGTGCTACACAACTAAACAGCTGGTTCAATGGCCAATGAACCCCTGCCTCAGCATGACAGATGTGGTTCACAAGGTTGGCTCAAATATATTCTTAATGATCTCTAAACAAGATCATAATAACATGAATTGGGTCCCCTGCCACTGCGTACTGGGGCTGTTCAATGCTGACAGACCCGACATTGAGAAAGGAGTGTGGCGGCAGGTTCACAGCAGGGTCTTAACCCGCTGGGGAAAAATAACACTTTCCCACCTAAACCGCCACCGATCATGCCCGTTGACCCCCTGCTAAATCTTGGCAATAGTGTTAACTACTTGGACCAGGTTGGAACGTTCAATCTATATTTTCTATCTTTAATATTGTATTGGACAGTAAAGTTCCTCCAGGGCTCATGAAAGAGTTGGAATGGTAATTACAGTGTCAAATCGAATGAGAGGTAGTAATTGAGGATATAAAATAGAAACAGGAAAATGACACTATCAAATGGCTATTTTTCTATAAAACCTAAGGAAAGTATAGGTGAGAATAGTTAATTGACAGCTTTTTCTTGGAGATTGTTGTTTCCTTTCCTATACTGAACAATAAGAAAACTGCATTTGATAATCTGACCACGACTCGAGATGAGCTGCAGGGGGAGATGAACAAAAATCTCCAGACTGTTCCCCCCCCCCACCCACCCCCAGCGCCCACACCACGATCTGTTGACAAGATTACTTGAAAGCCCAAGAATGGCTTGTATCAGGTTTCACATATGGCATGATATTGGGATATCAGCTACACCTGCAAATGTGCAGCAACTGGCATGCAGAAATGCATTGCTGAAATGCGAAGAATGGGTCTCAGACAAGCTCAGTTACTTGGCAATGGCACACATGAAATGGTTATTGTGGCTCAAGAGAGTGAGAAAATGTTTAAATCAAGACACTGACACATGTTCCATACAGAAGCTAACTAATGAAACAATCAGGATATAGTTAAACATACTGCTACCTGTCAAAGAGATTAAAATGAAAGTAAACAGAGACATAGGCCAGAATTTTCCAGGTAGCAGGTGCGATCGGTGATGAGTCGGGTGGGAAACTTTTTATTTTTGATAGCGGGTCGGGAACCAGCTATCATCTCACTCCCACATGCCTTTCCCCCCTGGCGCATCTGTCATCGTGGTGCCGGCCCAACTGGCAGCAGCGGGAGACCCGCTGCACTTAAGAGCCTTTTTTCACTTACTTTTTACTTTTTGCTGCATGGCCAAAGGATTCACGCAGCTCAGGAACTACGTCTGTCAACCTGAGGCGGGAGTTCACTGGCCATTGCTCCAGCTGATTAATTGAAAGCATCAAACATACAGTCAAAGCTCTCACCTTGATAGCTGATCACCTTCATCAGGCAGAAACTGTTGCTCAGTCCATTTTCAGCACAGATTCTGCAGGCTGCAAGTGTTTCTAGCAAAGTCTCCATCGAGTCTCACCTCATTGGATGGAATGCTCCTGTCACCTGTACTTTACCTGCCATCTATTCCATCAACATGGGTGCCGTTTATACTGTCTTATCTTGGTCCTCAGAATCAAACCACGATGAGGCCCAACACCCACAGCACCAGGCACACCAGCAGCACCAATAACACCACCAACATTTTCCGCAATCATCTGATATTGCACAGGACACAGGGACATCAGCACCCGAGCACATTGCTGCCCTGGATGCCAGGGATGATCTCGTCATGGCCATATTTAGTTAACTTTATGCTGTACATGCATATGGCTGCCACATGATGTGCCAGGTTGGCACAACTCCACACCAACACCATAAAGCATCCCTACAATGTCCAAAGGTGCACACAAATCTGTCCAAAATGAAGATTTTTATGTTTGACACCACATTAACAGAAACTTTACATAAACATTGCATAAAACACCCAAGTGCTAATCTTATGTTTTGTTAATTGGTATGATTGCACTAGGATGAGGGTAAGTGTGAGGGATGGCTAGTAAGATGGGGATGTGATAATGTAGAGAGAGAGAGAGAGAGAGAGAGGGATGGGTCGGCATGTAAGGTTTGTTGGTGTGAGTAAGGATATACAGGAGTAGGGTAGGGAAGGCAGAGTGATGGGGATGTGATGAGAGGCACAGCAGGATGTTTCCTGATTTACTGAGATCATGGAAATATTTGTGACACTGTCTACAGGTCCTTCTGACAACATTCCCTGCATGTGACCTCCTCTGCAATCTGCAACCAGGCTGTCTTGGTCTCCTGGGAGGTCTCTTCCACCTATGGGAAGTGAAGAGGACCTCCGTGTGTGCTGTTACTCTCTCTGTCAGCATCGGAGAACCCTCTGCCTCTGTACAGTTATGGTCAGTATTTACTGCAAAGCACTGATGTTAGATAAAACTTCAAATATAATGTGGCCATGGTCCCATTAAGAATCCCAGCTCAAAACACATCATGAATGACGTCAGCAGACCCGCTCCATCTCATTGGGCCAGATAACACGCTGGGCGGGATTAATAGGTCGCATTAAGTTCAGTTAATTTTCAATAGCTGGATGGAGCCAGCAGCGGGGTCACGACCCGCCATGGACAGCGGTTACACCGAACCCACCCAGGTAGGCAAAATTCCGCCCATAGAATTTGGATTTACAAAATTCAGGTTTGAGATCCTTTGAGTTAACAACGATATTGGGACAATTGAGAGCTAGGGAGAAATAATACTTTGCTGGATCTGGGTAAAGGGAGAGCTGGAGAACCCTTTAAGTCCACAATTTCTTGATGATATGCAATGTTCTATTATGATTTTCTTTGTCTGTATAATGATATATAGTATTGACAAAATGAAACTTAGACCAATTATGTGTGCTTACGTAAATGTAATTTTAAGTGATTGTAAACTCCAAGATGATCCAAGGCAAAGCCAGAAAAAAAGTTAATGGGTAAAGTGAAAATTGACCCAGAGTGGTTCCACTCAGGTTCAAAAGGAGGGAAGGTTGGACTATTTTAATATGGCCCAAATGGTCGGTTCTTCCAGCTTGCTTTGCTCCAGCATTTTGACCAGAGAGTGAATGTGGAGAAAATGCTGAAGTTTCAAAACTATACCTAGATAAGGGACTCGTTGTTAGGAGACTGACAACACAAAATGCAAGACCGTACCATGGGCTGGTGTTAGGATAACATGTATAGAACTAGACAATTACAGAGAAGAGGAGAGAACAATAACAATTAGGACATTGTGCAAACAGTTCAGTTTGGCGTCAGCTTGGGGGAATACTGTTATGAGTATGTGCAGCCCAAGGTAGCCGAATAGTATAAGGATAGAGCCTGGCCCCGTCAAAACATAGCATGCTCTCGTAGGCAGTCTGAAGACCCTTTCACCTTAATGGTAGCCCACAAAAGAATATAATTCTAATCAGCTTGAACTTTCTGGAGGAACCAGGTTGTATTAAATGTTCGTCATTTAATGTAATACCATAGAACAGTTGTGTAAGAATAATACTGGTATTAGTCAATGTATATTAAAAGCTTGTTGTTCAAAACCATTCGGACCTGAATCATACGGAGGTATTTGTTGCAGGACTAACAACTCTTTGTTGTAACTGTAACCACGGGAAATACAATAACATGCTCTATCAAACCCCTCGCAGCTCTGTACTGAGGATAGGAAGCACAATCTTGCCATCCAATACCTGACTGACTAGTAAATATTAAAATGCAGAAAGGCATGACTCGTTCATATCTTGTTCAGATCACGTTTAACGCAGTACATTTTTAGTTACTTCAATTTTCCTTTGTTCTCTGCTCCCAACTAGTCACAGCACCTTCAGAATAATAATTGGAAGGTGTTTTAACTATTTAACATATTGTTATATATTTGAGTTATCAGTGTTCTTTAACAGAAGAGCTCAGAATCCTTTTATATAATGCAGAAAATGATCTGTAGGTGGCCTTAACGGAGCATGTACATCAACAGCATCAGCATCAGCATACTGTGCTGCCGGGAAGCAAGAAGCCTACTAATTCTGCTTGTGACTGGCAATGCACAAGTCAGGAGTTGTAAATCCTGCTTCCACATTAAGAGGAGACCGTTTTGATAGCCGTTGCTGCTGGAAGACACTGTCAGTGCAATAAACAGCAGTATAGGGAAACCCGCCAGCAGCTAACTGCATTGTGTCCATTAGCGTCCAGCAAGTGGCAAGTATTTGAGCAGCTGCCATTTTTTTTGCAGTGTATTTTGCGAAACATAAATAAAACATGTAAGCCAGATGTCCAAGTAAGTATTGGCATAATTTACAATGACAAGTATGCTGTCAAGTATATGAATTATATGAGCAAGAAAAGAGCTTTTGAAAAGAATAGCTGGCATAAAATTTAAAGATTCATATAATGTCTCAATTGATCCAATAAATTTAATGTATTGATATTTTCAATATTTTCCTGCAACAAGATGAACAGTGGAATTATTCAATAAAGCACAAGAGCTCTGAGAAGCCAGACTGTCAATATCAGTTGAGGTAATCTGGTTCTCAAAATTATTTCCAACATTGAGAATTATATTTAATAATATTGGAAAAAAGCCTAGAAATTATACTTAATGAATTTGTATGGCATTCCCCTGCCTGCTATTTTAATGCAGAAATGCTTATCTCTCTCCACCTTCCACCCACACCAGTTTATAAGACTACTCACCAATTGTTGTTGAGTTACTGTTTTCAATTTAGAACTACAATATTAGCAGCTGATTATCTGTAAATGGAATAAGAAGAATGTTATGATTATATATGCATTCAAAAATATGGAAGCTTAATCATTTTAGATCTGTTGAAGACAAAACAAAAAATGTAAGTTACAGCCAGAAAATGCCATTACAAATTGAAAAGGCTTAAAGGAGGAAAGATGATGAATAGAAAGCAGGAAATCATTCAACACAAATTTAGTGGAATATGGGTATTCTAATTGTTTTTCCTTTTTGAAAGAAAACAAAATAGCGTATTTTTCCAGGGCAGTAGGAAGTGAGAACTGTTATTTTACCTCCCTCCCTTCCTGTGAGGAGATGTTCAACCTCTGCTTCATAATTTCTCAATGCTACCATAATCTCTCAATTCTGAATTAGAAGGTTGTAATCTAGACTATATAATGTGAGTTGGTTTATGTGGAGTTAGGACGTGACACACTCACCACAGAATACCCAGCCTCAGACCTGCTCTTGTAGCCACAGTATTTATGTGGCTGGTTCAGTTAAGTTTCTGGTCAATGGTGACCCCCAGGATGTTTACGGTGGATTCAGCAATGGTAATGTCATTGAATGTCAAGGGGCGGTGGTTAGACTCTCTCGTTAGAGATGTGTGGCACAAATGTTACTTGCGACTTTTCAACCCAAGCTCGAATGCCGTCCTGTCTTGCTGCATGTGGGCATGGACTGTTTCATTTTCTGAGGAGTTGCGAATGTAACTGAGCACTGTGCAATCATCAGCGAACATCCCCACTTCTAACATTATGATGGAGGAAAGGTCATTGATGAAGCAGCTGAAGATGATTGGGCCTAGGGCACTGCTCTGAGAAACTCCTACAGTGATGTCCTGGGGCTGGGATGATTGACCTCCAACAACCACAACCATCTTCCTTTGTGCTAGGTATGTTTCCAGACAGTGGAGAGTTTTCCCCCTGATTCCCATTGGCTTCAATTTTACTAGGGCCATTTAATGCCACACTCAGTCAAATGCTGCCTTGATGTTAAGGGCAGTCACTCTCACCTCACCTCTGGAATTCTGCTTCTTTGTCCATGTTTGGACCAAGTTATAATGCAGTCTGGAGCCGAGTTTTCCTGGCAGAACCCAAACTGAGCATCGGTGAGCAGGTTATTGGTGAGTAAATGCCGTTTGATAGCACTGTTGATGACACATTCCATCACTTTGCTGATGATTGAGAGTAGTCTGATGCGACGGTAATTGTCCGGATTGGATTTGTCCTGCTTTTTGTGGACAGAGCATACCACATTGTCGGGTAGATGCCAGGGTTGTAGCTGGACTGGAACAGCTTGGCTGCACGCGCAGCTAGTTCTGGAGCACAAGTCTTCATCACGACAGCCGGAATGTTTTCAGGGCCCATAGCCTTTGCTGAATCCAGTGTGCTCAGCTGCTGTTTGATGTCACATGGACTGAATCGAATTGGCTGAAGTCTGGCTTCTGTGATGGTGGGGACCTCAGAAGGAGCCGTGGTGGAATTTGAACTCACGTCTTATTATTCAGATTATTAGTTCAGTCCTCTGGATTAGTAGTCCTGTAACTTAACCACGATGCTACCCACCATTCAAGATGTTTTGCAGGGTTTGAAATGCAGTAAGGACCGATTTACACGGCAGGTAGAATAGTCTTGCATCAAGATCATGTGATGTCATCTGGATGAAGGACTGCAGAGAACGTGACGCCATTTTGTGTCTTATTGCAATAGTGTACAGATCCGAGAAGCAAGAGGTGGTAATTAATGTATGATGGAGCTTTGAGGCAGGTGTGATGCACAGTAGAAGCTGCCTGGTTTCCTTTTGTGTCAGTGTGCGGTTTGATAAGAGAACAGTGGTTGGCTGCTGGACAAGAGTAATGGTACCGAGCTACCACAACTGTTGTGTTCATTAATGGGAGAAACACGACACCGCTGGTGACACAGCAACACTCTGACTACTTGACACAATTAAAAAGCATATTATGTAAATACCGTTGAAAACTTATGCTTGCCTAGCCATGTATTTACCCCTGAATGAGCAGGGGTCTTTGGATAATTTAAAATGGTTTGCCACACTAAGCCTGTATTTAAACGCTGCGGTGTTCACAATCCCTGATACTTTATTGCAAACTCTTCTGTGTCACATAATTCTCAGACAGCTTTGGGCACTGGGGTGTGTCTATCATTTTATTTTTCTGACGAGTTAACATTGAAAGAAAATCTTTCGATCCAGCGCTGGCAATCTGGCTGCTTGGCTAAATCTGTTGCTTTGAAGAGTTTCCAATAACAAAGACAATGCAGTGTGTGGTGGCTGATCTTAGGAAGAAACTCTACTGAGGATAGTAAAGCCACTGGATGAACAATAAGATGTATCGCAGTTAGAGGACTGATTTTACAGCTACAGTCGGTTCATTTAAGGCTGCATAAAGTGATACCACTATTCCTGGCCAGATTAGAGATGATTGGGTAATTCCTATGTCAATAAAGCTTAGAGAACGCACTGCTGTAAGTGACTGGGATTGATTTTACATACATAATTTGTATGTAACTATCCTCCACTCACTCGGCTAGAATTTCCTATGGCTTACTGCCCAGTTTCTGGGCGGTATTGGCCATTGTGGGCGCTAATCGGGTAAGCGGAAAATTCCCTACCTGAGTTACGCTGGCGGTTTCGAGGTACCGCTGGGGAGCGGACCGCCAGCGTGCACCGTCCTCAGATCGCCCTGGCGCGATATTTGGGTCAGCGGTGACCCGTAGGTGAGTATGAAAAAAAACGGCCATGAGCATCAGCGGAGCTGGGCAGTAGTGAGTAGCTCTGCAAGAAAAAGGCTAGTAATTGGTTTATTACTAATTATTTAAAAAAATCTGTTGTGGTTATTTAGTTTAAAAGGGTCTTGGGAATGTTTTTTTGAATTTTTGGATGATGTTTTTTGAAAAATTATTTTTATTGTTTTTCTGCTGCTAGGCCCAACCCTCAGCCTCGGGGTAAATTTTTATTGATGTTTTACTTTATCGCTCATTTTGTTTAGGAACCATCCAAGCGACCCTAAATTGCACTTTTTCCCCTAGAATGGGGGTGCAATGCCCATGTTTTTCGCTCGGCGGATTTAAACATTTTTTTGGGGGAAGTTTTCGCCGGTGATAATCATCCCAATCTTAGTGGTCTTTTGGGCGGCAATCGGGTGCTGGCAGGCTGATAAGCAATTCTAGCCCACTATAATTTGCTGGAGAAATCACCCTGCTTTTATCAGGAGAAGATGCTGCGACTTCGATCATGAGCTCTGTTTGCTGCAGTTCTTAGTGACTCTTTTTATACTCTGTAAATAGGCTTTGCTGTTTGCTGTGTAAATAAACTTTGTTTACTTTGCTGCTGCCTCGGTTTCCTTTAAAATAGACTGCTGTTAATTCTGCTATAAATCCCATCTCGCTCTGCCTCCACATCATTGGCTGACATAGTGCAGACATTAAAAGCCTACTAATATTGCATCCATCCATATCAAAGATAACACAATATTTAAAGTCCTTGCCCGTATAGTGGGTTAACATGTGACTGTGATACCTATTACTACAATTGTGTTCACATGTCCTGGCAGTCTTGCAAGCCTTGCATAGCAATTTATGGAATTGAGCGTTGAACTTCAGAATGCCACAGTTTCTGGGCTGGCTTTTAATGTGAAACTTGGAAACCCCTCCACCCTTATGCCCCTCTGAGATCTCTACGCTCCTCGAATTCTGGCACCTTGTGCATCCCACTCTTTAAAACCTACCTCTTTGACTAAGCTGTTGGTCACCTGTCCTAATATCTCCTTATGTGGCTCGGTGTCAAATATTGCTTGATAACGCTCCTGTGAAGTGTCTTGGGATGTTTTACGACATTAACGGCAACATATAACTGCAAATTTTTGTTGTTGGAATAAGAACACATTTTCCCTGCTAATCTGATTTTGGCTATACCTGGGCAAGCGGTTGCCACCACTAGATTTTCCACTTAAAGTGAGAGTGGCCATTAAGTACGTCACCCCAAATATAGGCAGAGATATACAAATGATGTGATAACAGATGAAAAACAGCATCTGACTTATTTCCCCTCATTAGTACCATAGCAAAGCCAGATGCAAGGGATGTCAGAATGTTACTGGCTATGCTGGGCTACGGTGAATTTAAAATGTGGGTGATTGGGATTTGATCATAGCCTTGAAGTTTACATATTTCAAAGAAACAGTCATCTTTTTCAGGTGCTCAAGAGACACTTAAGCCCTGCAGCAGCAATTTCGAGTCATAGGCCCCAAGTTTCGGGCCGCGCCGAAAACAGCGCAGCCCCGAGCTGGGCACCGCGCCTAAAAGTGCACAGGAAAAAAACTGCAAGATTCTCCGGCTCCTCGGAGTTCTAACTCAGCTTGGCGCGGCACGCACATCACAGCGAGGGGCGGAGCCAGACACTCGCGCCGATTCGCTAAGCAGTGGGGGGTGGGTCTAATTCAAATGAGCCAACGTCATGCCGGCAACCCTGCGCATGCGCGTTGGAGCGTGCACGCACGCGCAGTGTGAAACAAACATTGGCACTCGGCCATTTTTAAAGGGATTGGAGAAAAAGTGAAGATTTGTCTCTTGGACCCCTGGAAAGGCTTGTAATTTAATTTTTGTGATATTTTTGTGTGTGAGGGAGTGCTTTTAGCAGCACTGTTGAATAAATCACCTGCTGAAATCAGTGAGTTCAGCTTTTCACTGCTAAACTTGCAGAACCGGTGCTGCATTGTTGCATGCAAATTAAGGACTGTGTGTTTTGAGAAATAAGAGTGCCAATTCAACTTTGCAAAGGATCAATGTCCACCAAGAACAAAGAATTTCTTGCATGAGGAAGTAGAGATATTGGTCAATGTAATTGAGCAGAGATGGCAAGAGCTAGATACCAGCAACAGAGGTCGCACGAAAGTGCCACCAAAAGAAATGAAGAAACGGTGGAACCAAGTTGCAGAAGATTACTGCGCAGTGGTGCATACCATGAGATCTGGAAGCCAGTGCAAAAAAAAATGGCACGACCTTGGTCAAGTAGTTAGTGTAAGTAATATTTCCCATTTTTAATTTAATCGTAATTGTAACCTGGCTATCTGTATGTCCCACCTTGCAGACTGACACACTCTGTAAAAAGTTATATTTTACTCTTTGCAGAAGAAATTGGCCCACAACAAAAGGGAGGCAACTCGGACAGGAGGAGGCGTGCCCAATCTGCATCCACTGACACCCTTGGAACAGAGGGTAGCTGCTATGATGAGTCGTACATGGAGAAAAGCAATCGGTACAGCACAAGCTGGGCCCGCACGCGAGGAAGAGGGTAAGTCCTGAAAATGCATCGTGGCCCTTTAAATCAACCTGCTGCCTGACCTGCTATGTGTGAGAATACTCATGCCACCCATCTGGCCCCCTTCCTTGCTGTTAAACATTTGACTGTTCTGATGTATTTTGCAGAACATGATGATGATGATGATGATGATGATGATGATGATAATGACGATGACGATGCTGCTGCTGCCAACCCTGAGGATCCTGAGGATACAGAACAAGACCCAGTACAACCAGATGCGGACGAACCAGATTGGATGATGGCAGCGATGACTGAAATGTTTACAGGGATGAGCTTCCAAATTAATGTTTATGAGCCCCGATCAAGGGGCATCAGAGTTTCAACCCCAGCATAGGTCTTGATTCCACCTTCCATGGTTTTGATTCCGATGTTGCGGGTCCCAGTGGTGCTGCTGGTATAATGCAGCATTCTAGAGTCAGTGCACTACCGTCCGAGCCTGCGCCTCCCTCTCGCATAGGTTCTGGTTCCACCTTCTATGGTTTTGATTCCGACGCTGCGGGTCCCAGTGCTGCTGCTGATATCATGGAGCAGTTTACACCCATTCGTCCAACATCCCAGCCCACGGCTCGCACTCGAGTGCTGTCGTCTGGAACACCGAGCGTCCCACCATCCCAGCCCGAGCCTCTCCCTCTAGTACTGTCGTCTGGAACACCGAGCGTCCCACTGTCCCAGCCTGAGCCTCTCCCTCTAGTACTGTCGTCTGGAACACCGAGCGTCCCACTGTCCCAGCCCGAGCCTCTCTCTCTAGTACTGCCGTCTGCAACACAGAGCATCCTACCGTTCCAGCTCGAGCCTCTCCCTCTAGTTCTGCCGTCTGCAACACAGAGCATCCCACCGTTCCAGCCCGAGCCTCCCTCTGTAGTGGTGCCACGAGGCAGACCCAGGCAGAGGAGAAGGAGATTGGAGACACGCTCTCCTGAGTTGCAGCGTGCAACAGATGCGGCTCAGGTTGTGGCATTGGGTGTGGAGACCAATGAGCTTACCCGATCACTCATCGGTGGCGTCAGTGCAGTGGGTGAAGAGTTGACAGTCCTGACGGGAGAAATAGCAGTCATGACAAGGGAACTTAGGGAGGGAATGTCCGAGGGAATGCAATCGACGGCACAGGCCATCAGGGAGAGCCTGGTTGAGGTAGCTGCTGCAATAAGGGCACACAGTCCGGCCAATCAAATGACACCCCCATGAGGAAGTGAATATTCACTGAGATATGGATGAGACATGTTGCAGCCTTTCTTTGCTGCTTTTGTTCTTGTTCTTGATGTAGCTGTAGTAGCGTTTTTCAAATTGAAATTGTTTTGTAAGTTTTCTAACTTTTCTAACTTTACAACTTATAAGGGATCTTATGGTTTTTAAGTGATCTTGTAGTGTAAATGCCCTCACATTTTTTTGTATCTTATTTAATTTTGCACCTAAAAAGTGATCCTGAAGTTTAAGTGTTCTTCAGAGTGTAAGATTTTTCACATTGAAACTGTTTTCTCAGTTTTGTAACTTTACAACTTATAAGTGATCTCAGGGTTTTCAAGTGATCTTATAGTGTAAATGCTCTCACATTCTGTAACTTATTTAATTTTGCATCTAAAAAGTGGTCTTGAAATTTCAGTGATCTAAGAGCGTAAGATTTTTCACATTGCCATTGTTTTGTAACTTTTGTAACTTTACAAGTTTTTAAGTGATCTTCAAGAGTCATATTAAAAAGTATAGTTTGATACAACAAATATTTTATTACAGTGACGTTAACTTTTCAATAAAATATTTTTTCAATAAAATATTTTTTCATTAAAACTGTTTCATAACACAACACAACGTAGGACCAACTGCAAAGAATAAACATGTCCATGTGCAAAAGTGGTCGCAGAGCCCTCAGGCATCAGTAGTTGAAGCGTTCACGGATGAGCTGCTGGCGCAAGGCTCGAGCAATCGTTAAAGGGGCACGATGGACGGCCCTCCTCCGACCTCGTGCTCCGGCATCAGGCACTTGCATGCTTTCCTGATCGTCGTCATCATCCACATCCTGCTCTTCTGTAATACTATCTTCATGCACTGGACCCTCACGTAGGTCTTCTGGTTCCACTACCAGGTGCTGCTGCCTCATAATGGCTAAGTTATGAAGCATGCAGCACACAACAGTGAAATGACCGACAATCTTAGGAGAGTATATCAACTGTCCTCCAGAATGGTCCAGGCATTGGAATCGCTGTTTCAATATGCCAATGGTCCTCTCAATGATGCTGCGCATCGCAATGTGCGCCATGTTGTATTGACGGTCAGCTTCTGTCCGTGTCACGCATAGGGACATCATGAGCCAGGTGGTCAGGCCGTCCCCTTTGTCTCCCAGTAGCCAGCTCTGCCCTTCTGGCTGCTGCTCAAACATGTCAGATATAACACTGTCACGTAGGATGAACGCATCGTGGGTGCTGCCAGGGTATCTCACATCGACTGACATGATGCGCTGCTTGTCATCACACACGAGCTGCACATTGATAGAGTGGAAATCTTTCCAATTTCGGTACTGCTCAGAATCCTCCACAGGTGCTCACAAGGCTATGTGGGTACAATCAATGCAGCCCTGTACCTTTGGGAAGCCGGCAATCCTGAAGAAGCCCACAGCCCTCTCATGGATCGCTTGTGCGGTCATTGGGAAATTGATGAAGTCATTCCTTCGCGCATACAGTGCAGCCGTGACCTGGTAAATGCAGGCATGTATTGCACGTTGAGAGATGGCACACACTTCTCCAGTTGTAGCCTGAAACGATCCCGAGGCATAGAAAAAAAGTGCAGCTGTTACCTTCACTGCAACAGACAGGGCAGTTGGCGTTCTGCTTCTGGGCTGCAAATCTGCTCTCACCATAACACAGATCTCAGCGACAACTTCTCTGCGAAAACGCAGCCTTTTCACACAATCAGCCTCACTCATGTCCAGGTACGAGCGCCTGGCTCGATATTGTCGACGTGAGTAAGGTCTCCTGCCCATCAACCTACGGGCTATGACGTTCCTGGTGCGGTGAGCTCTAATCAATTCTCTCCTATGCAGTGAATTGATGGCGAACCATTGCATAATACGTGGTGTTGACAATGCAGCACCCATTCTGCAAATTTAAGTATAAAACTGTCTATGTGGCTGCCTCTCCCTGCCAAATGGACTCAGTCCCCTCACAGCTCGAAGGCTGCTTGATTGCTGTGTCTTTGCCTGCCGTCCAGTCACTGACGATGCACCTATCCCGTGCCCAAATGGACTCAGTCCCCTCACAGCTCGCAGGCTGCTGCTGTATCTTCGGCTGCCGGCCAGCCACTGACGCCGCCCCTATCGCATGGCCGAATGGCCTCAACCCCCTTCGAAAGCTGCGTGCGTGTTGCTTCCTCAGCTGCCGGCCAGCCACTAATGGAATGAAGGCCTGCCTGAAGCACCGCAACTCAGCTCGAAGACTGCTTACTGCCGCTGTTGGGGCTGCCGTCGAGACACTGATGCCACACCCCTGCCTGTCTCCAACATGAAAGGCCTGCCTGAAGCACAGCAGCTCGAAGGCTGCTGCTGTTTCATACAGGTAGGAACATGGATTATTTAATCTTTTCTTTGCTTATAAATTTTTATTCAGGTTGGATTTATTTGTATAATATTTGTGTAAGTATGACTAAGGATTGATTGTAGAATTTAATGAGTTCCCTTCCCCCCCCCTCATTCCCTACGCCTAATTTGTAACCTACACCTGATTTTCTAAAGTGTAGATAAGGTTTTTTCGAACGTACAAAAATCTTCACTTACTCCATTCTAAGTTAGTTTGGAGTAAGTTTTCACTGCCTAAACTTTGAAAACAGGCGTAAGTGGCCGGACACGCCCCCTTTTGAAAAAGAAAATTCTGTTCCAAAGTGAAACTGTTCTAACTGACTCGAACTGGAGCAAACGAAATGCCGAGAATTAAAATTTCTAAGATATTCCATTCTAAACCAGTTGCTCCAAAAAAACAGGAGCAACTCAGGCCGAAACTTGGCCCCATAGAATCATGGAATGGTTACAGCACAGAAGGAGTTCATTTGGCCCGTCGAGCCTGTGCCAGCTCTCTGCAAGACCACTTCAGCTTGTTCCACATCCCCACTCTTTCTGCATAGCCCTGCAAATTTTTTTCCTTCAGGTACTTATCCAACTCCCTTTTGAAAGCCATAATTGAGTCTGTCTCCACCACCCTTTCAGGCAGTGCATTCCTGATCCTAACCACTCGCTGCATAAAAAAGTTTTTCCTCATGTCGCATATGGTTCTTTTGCCAATCACCTTAAATCTATGTCCTCTAGTTCTCAACCCCTTATCAAAGTAGAATATCCCACTGAAGATTTACATCAGTGTTATGGCTACATAGAGGAAGCAGGTTGGATGGAAAAGGTGGCTATCAGTTAGCGGCAAACGAACGGCGTTCGCCATTCATTACGCTTACATCTGCCTACAGACTTCTAGTGGGCATTTGTGTGGCAACTTATGATAATTAGAGAGCCATTTCAGCAGCGTGCCCTCTACAGGGGCTCTGGGACCTCTGTGAACATGGCAAGTAACAGTGTGTCTCTTCAACCAGTCAGATTGAAATATCCTTACTGAGACGTGCAGCGTCTAAACCAGGAAATGTAGGTTAGATTATGTACTTTAACGTAAAAAAAAAACGTATAGAAAGCAAAATAAAGAAAGAAGAAAGATGGCATTCAGCGCGAGATGAAAGAGATGGAACGAAAAAGTAAAAACACTATTAATTTTAATTTTTAATTTTTTAGAAATCTCCGACAATAATTAAAATCTGAAGGAATGAAACTCCACACATGTAAAAGTTCAGTTTCAGAGCCAGGGAGATGGTTTGGTACTAGTTAAGATTTATCACGCCGTCTATAATTCACTTACACTTGAATGGACAAGCCCTAACTTTTTCTGGTGTGTTTAGTGGGTGTGTCGTGAGTAAGGGTCGCAACCTTACGCCCTTCAGATGTTTTAATACTGTGAGATACCGGTGTAGCAAAGCTTGTGGAGGAGCAGGGCAAAAAGGACAGCAACGTCATGATTTCGCAGTGTAACTGCCCATGTGCCGACGTCAGAAATTGTTGTCCTATTTAATTCCTTAATAACGGTGAGCATTGATAACCTCACCATTAGAATTACTGCAAAATCTGGGCCATTATAAATCAAGAAACACGTTTAACTCATGGAATCCATTCTTTCCATGGATGATCATTTCTATCATATAGATTCTACAACCTGTTTAATCCCTTGAGGGGTATCTTTGTACAGTCTCCGACCCGCTACACCTTCCTCTTCTCCCCCTATCCTGAGGGCAAATCAGCCGAAACTGCTAAATATCTATCTAATCTTGCATCCTAGAAAACCTTGCATCCTTGGAATTAGAAAATGCTGTCTTACATTTCTCAGAAATATTTCCCCAGCATGATTTTTCCAAGGTACAGGCAACTCTCGTTTATCTGTATACGGATCCAGCGGGAAACCACTGTAACGGGATTTAAAATTCTGTTGCGAACAAGTGAAAAGACAGCTCCACATCATTTGGAAAAATCGCTTTCCAAACACTGTGCTCATTTGTATTTGCTCATTCTCTCTCACACACTCTCTCTTTCTCACACTCGCACATTCTCTCTCTCACAATCTCACTCTCTCAGTCACCGTAAAAATCCTCCTCCTCTGCCCTTGCTTTGCTGGTGTGTGTATGTGCGCGCTGCTGCAGCCGCTGTCTCTCGTGGCCACTGCTGATATTGGGAACGGGGGCAGTGCCGGCACCGGGTTCCAGGCACAGAACCTGGACATGCATACTGATAATGTCCGTCTTTTGTTACTGTTTGTATTGATTCATTAACGTTTTAACTTATAAATGTAAACTTGCCCTAACGATTGTATTATTCATTAAAGTTTTAACTTTAAAATGTAGACTCACCCTATTATGTCTTGGATAAAGAGTCAGACTAAGTACTGCAAGCTCAAACTAATAGTCCTTTATTGCTGATCTCAGAGTGCCTCTCCAGCCTGTGAGGCCTCCTTATATACAGGTGCTCCCAAGGGATTGTGGGACCCCTTGGGACTCCAGGGGATAAGCCCTCTGGTGGTCAGACATGGTAATTACAGATTTACATACATAACAACACTCCCCCCCCCCAAAGACAATAGTGTAACTATTTACCATCTGAGTCGATATGGGGCCTTCCTTTCCCTGGTTGATCGTCTCGGTGCAAATGTTGGTGCTGGTGAGTCGTTTGTTGGGCCTTCGCTGGGCAGCTGCGCAGCTGGCCTTGCTGGACTGCTGGGGGTGGTGAGCCTTGCTGGGCTGCCCCAGGTGATGGGTTCTGCTTCATGGTCAACCGCTGGGTCGGTTGCCATTTGTGTATGTGTTGGAGGGTCGAAAAAGATAGCGTCTATTGTAGGTTGTTCTAGATAGTCTGTAAATCTGAGTTTGATTTGGTCCAAGTGTTTTCTGGAAGTGAGTCCATATGCGAGTTTGACCACAAACACCCTACTCCAGTCTTTGGCCAAAACAGTGCCAGCAATCCACTTTGACCTTGTCCATAGTTCAACACAAATACAGGATCATTTACTTCAATTTCGCGTGACACATTTGCGCGATCATGATATGTATTCTGTTGAAGCCGCCTGCTCTCTACCTGTTCGTGTAGATCAGGGTGGACTAACGAGAGCCTTGTTTTAAGTTCCCTTTTCATGAGCAGTTCAGCGGGAGTGACCCCGGTGAGCGAGTGGGGTCTTGTGTGGTAACTAAGCAGGACTCGGAATAGGCGAGTCTGCAGTGAGCCTTCAGTTACCCTTTTCAAGCTCTGCTTGATTGTTTGAACTGCTCGTTCTGCCTGACCATTGGATGCTGGCTTAAACAGGGCAGACGTGACATGTTTGATCCCATTGCGAGTCATGAATTCCTTGAATTCGGCACTGGTAAAGCACGGCCCATTGTCACTTACAAGGACGTCAGGCAGGCTGTGCATGGCCAACATGGCCCGTAGGCTTTCAATGGTGGTAGCGGACATTCTTGCCAACATTATCACACATTCAATCCAGTTGGAGTACGCATCTACAACCACTAAAAATGTTTTTCCCAAGAATGGGCCTGCATAGTCGACATGAACCCTAGACCACGGTTTGGAGGGCCAAGACCATAAACTTAGTGGTGCCTCCCTGGGTGCATTGCTTAACTGGGAACATGTATTACATTTGTGCACACAGGACTCTAAGTCTGTATCGATACCGGGCCACCACGCGTGGGATCTGGCTATCGCTTAACATAGAAACATATTACAATGCCTTGGTGGGTACTGTGGAGATCACTAATGAAAGTGTCCCTGCCCTTTTTTGGCACCACTACCCAATTGCCCCATAGGAGGCAGTCTGCCTGTAAAGACATTTCATCCTTGCGCTGCTGGTACGGCTTTATTTCTTCCTTCATCTCTAACGGGACACTAGACCAACTCCAGTAGAGCACACATTTTTTTACGAGGGACAATAAGGAGTCCTGGCTCATCCAGGTTCTAATCTGTCGGGCGGTGACAGGTGATTGCTCACTCTCAAATGCTTTCATTACAATAACTAGATCTGCAGGCTGTGCCAGCTCCAACCCGGTGGTGGGCAATGGCAGCCTACTGAGAGCATCGGCATAGTTTTCTATGCCTGGCATTTGGAGGATGGCATAGTTGAATGTGGACAACGTGAGCGCCCATCTCTGGATACGGGCCAATGCATTCGTATTTATCCCCTTATTTTCAGAAAAGAGGGATATAAGCAGCTTATGGTCGGATCCAATTCAAATTTGAGCCCGACCAGATATTGATGCATTTTCTTTACCCCGTAAACACACGCTAACGCTTCTTTTTCGATCATACTGTAGGCCCTCTCAGCCTTCTGGTTTACATACATAACACACTCTAACGGAAAAATCGTTTACCCAGAATAGCCCAATCCCCGAGGGACCCGGATAATCAAGAGGTGCCTGTGCCTGCAGTTCCAAAATCATCTCTATCTGTACTATCCTTAACTTTATAATCCTCAATCCCATTCAGATATTCATCCATTTCCTTTCTGAATATGTAAACTGGCACAAAAGTAACTTCTTTTAATGGTTGTCTATTCCACATATTGAACACTCAATAGAAAAGGAATTCATTTGAACTTCAAATTTGATTTGAGTTTCATTTTGTATTTGTGTTCAGAGTCCAAATAAAGTAACATTCCTACATGTGCAATACACTTTACTCACAGCCTTTTACATCCTGGATTATGTCTCCTTTCATTCTTAATTTGTCCAAAAAAACAGTTTGATTCTGTGAGTCTATTCATAATAAAACTAAAGGTTGACTCCATTAAAATAAACAGGGCTGGATTTTCAGCGTGTGGCCGCCTCTATTTGCGTCCCGGAAATGCGGTAATGGCAGCGGAAAACATTTCCGGGCGGCTGGCCAACTTCCAGCACCCTGCCAGGGCATTCAGTGTTGGGTTTGCGGGGGGCGTGGAGCAGTACCACCCGGGAGAGGTGAGCCGGTGTGCAATGCCCCTGGTTGTGACATCGTCTCGATACTTGTTTTGCGCCCGATCCATAGCACCCCGTAGTGTGCCCTCATGGGACTATCTGTGAAAGGTGGCGGTCCGAGCTGCACCAGCCGCACTGAGTGAAGTCATGTCAACCTGAGGTAAGTATTGTGTTCCTAACACAGATGAGACTACACACAGGGAGGTTAAAGTAACAGTGACCTCAGTCTTTATTAAGACACTCCAGAGCGAGGAACAGGCCTTTGGGGTTGGCTTACATACAGTGCTCCCAAGGGATGCTGGGATCCCTTGGGACTTCAGGGGATGCACTCCCTGGTGGCGGAACATGGGAATGCATGCTTTACAGATACACAACATCACTCCCCCGCAAAGTCAAAGTGAAAACTATTTACAAGGTGAGGCAGTCGGGAGCCTTTCTTTCCCTGATGTACCGCCTCGGTACAAATGTCTGTTCTGGTGTGTTGGCTGTGTCCTCGCTGGGCTGGCGTGTTGTTGGCTCTGCAGGACTGCTGGGTGAGCCTGGCCTTGCTGGACTGTTGGGCGTGATTTCCTGGTCCGGAGTGGTGTCGTTGATACTTTGGGTGTGTGTTGTGGGCTCGAAAAAGGTGGTGTCTGCTGTGGGTTATTCAGGGCAGTCTGTGAGCCGCAGCCTCGTTTGGTCCAGGTGCTTTCTGCAAATTTGTCCATTGTCTAGTTTGACGACAAACACGCTACTCCCTTCCTAAGCTATCACTGTGCCCGCGATCCACTTGGGACCATGTCCATAGCTTAGGACATACACAGGGTAATTCAGATCAATTTCCCGTGACAGAGTGGCGCGACCATCGTTTACATTTTGTTGCTGCCGCCTGCTTTCTACCTGATCATGCAGGTTGGGGTGAACAAGCGAGAGTCTGGTTTTAAGTGTCCTTTTCATGAGTAGCTCAGCCGGGGGCATCCCTGTGAGCGAGTGGGGTCTCGTGCGATAGCTGAGCAGTACTCGGGACAGGCGGGTTTGGAGTGAGCCTTCTGTGACTCGTTTAAGGCTCTGTTTGATTGTTTGTACTGCCCACTCTGCCTGCCCACTGGAGGCTGGTTTAAACGGGGCCGAGATGACATATTTGATCCCAATGTGGGTCGTGAATTCTTTAAATTCGGCACTGGTGAAACATGGCCCATTGTCACTAAGCAGTATGTCAGGCAGGCCGTGGGTGGCAAACATGGCCCTCAGGCTTTCAATGGTGGCGGTGGCGGTGCTTCCTGACATTATTTCACATCAATCCCTTTTGAAAAAGCATCCACCACCACCAGGAACATTTTACCGAGAAACGGGCCCGCATAGTCAACATGGATCCTTGACCATGTTCTGGAGGGCCAGGACCACAAACTTAGTGGTGCCTCTCTGGGCGCGTTGCTCAACTGAGCACACATGCTGCATTGCCATACACAGGACTCTAAGTCAGAGTCGATACCGTGCCACCACACGTGGAATCTGGCTATCGCTTTCATCATTACTATACCCGGGTGTGTGCTGTGGAGCTCCGAGATGAACGTCTCCCTGCCCTTTTCGGGTAGCACTACACGGTTACCCCACAACAGGCAGTCTGCCTGAATGGACAGCTCATCCTTTCGCCGCTGGAACGGCTTGATTAGCTCTTGCATTTCAACGGGGATGCTGGCCCAGCTCCCATGCAGTACACAGTTTTTTACTCAGGACAGCAGAGAACCTTGGCTGGTCCAAGTCCTAATCTGGCAGGCCGTGACAGGTGATTTATCATTTTCAAATGCTTCCATGACCATCAACAAGTCTGCGGGCTGCGCCACCATCAATGAGTTTGCAGGCTACACCATTTCCACCCCCGTGGTGGGCAATGATAGCCAACTGAGAGCATCCGCGCACAGTTCTCAGTGCCTGGCCTCTGGCGGATGGTAGAGTTATATGCTGATAGCGAGAGTGCCCACCTTTGTATGCGGGCTGAGGCATTAGTATTTATCCCCTTGTTTTCAGCGAACAGGGATATGAGGGGCTTGTGATCGGTTTCCAGCTCAAATTTGAGGCCAAACAGGTACTGATGCATTTTCTTTACCCAAAACACACATGCCAATGCCTCTTTCTCAATCATGCTGTAGGCCCTCTCGGCCTTAGACTAGCTCCTCGAGGCACAGGCGACAGGTTGCAACTTCCCCGCAACATTAGCTTGTTGTAATACACACCCGACTAAGTACGACGACACATCACATGCTAGCACAAGTCTTTTACACAGGTTAGACAATACAAGCAGCTTGTTGGATCATAAAATGTTTCCGGCATTCTCAAAAGCAATTAATGTTTTTTTTTCCCCAAACCCAGTTCTCACCTTTAAGCAATAAGTCATGTAGGGGCTCTAAGAGAGTGCTTAATCCCGGTAGGAAGTTACCAAAATAGTTGAGGAGTCCCAGGAACAACCGCAGCTCTGTGACGTTCTGTGGCTTGGGCGCGTTCCTGATAGCCTCTGTCTTGGCGTCTGTGGGCCGAATGCCGTCCGCCGCGATCTTTCTCCCCAAAAACTCCACTTCTGTTGCCATGAAGACGCGTTTCGACATCTTCAGCCGCAGCCCTACGCGATCCTGTCGCTGGAGGAACTCCTCCAGGTTTTGTAGGTGCTCGATAATGTCCCGACCCGTGACCAATATGTCGTCCTGAAAAACCACCATGCGTGCTACCGACTTGAGTTTCCATGTTTCCCTGGAAGATCGCTGCATCCGACCGAATTCCAAATGGGCATCTGTTGTAGATGTACAGTCCCTTGTGCGTGTTGATGCAGGTGAGGCCCTAGAAAATTCTCCAGTTCCTGCGTCATGTAAGCCGAAGTCAGGTCGAGCTTGGTGAACGTCTTGCCTTCTGCCAGCGTCGCGAATAGGTCATCTGACTTAGGTAGTAGGTATTGGTCCTAAAGCGAGAAACGATTAATAGTTACTTTATAATCGCTGCAAATCCTGATCATGCCATCACTTTTGAGTACTGGAACAATCAGGCTGGCCCACTTGCCGAATTTCACTGGGGAGATGATGCCCTCGCATTGCAGCCTGTCCAGCTCGATTTCCACTCTCTCCCTCATCATGTGAGATACGGCTCGTGCCTTATTGTGAATGGGTCGTGCCTCTGGGACCAAGTGGATCTGCACCTTCGCCCCGGAAAAGTTTCCAATGCCTGGCTGAAAAAGGGAAGGAAATTTGTTAAGAACCTGGGTACATGAGGCCTCATCGAAATGTGATAGCGCTCAGATATCATCCCAGTTCCAGCAGATTTTGTCCAGCCATCTCCTTCCAAGTATTGTGGGGCCTTCACCCAGGACAATCCAGAGTAGCAGTTCATGCACCGTGCCCTCGTTGGTGATCTTGACCATGGTGCTGCCCAGGACAATGATAAGCTCTTTGGTGTACGTTCCTAGTCTCATGTGGAGGGGGCCCAGGGCTGGTCTGACTGCCTTGTTGCACCACAGTCTCTCAAACATCTTTTTACTCACAATGGATTGGCTAGAGCTAATGTCCAGTTCCATGGCTATGGGTAAGCCATTCAATTTTTCATTTCGCATTATAGATTTTGTCAAAAATGTGTGCACCCAATGTACTTCAGCATCTGCCTCCTCTCTCTCAGGCTCAAAATTGCTTTGATCCACCATGGACCGATCTTCCTCTGCCACGTGGTGGTTAGCAGGTTTTGCAGAGCTTGCAGCTCATCTGCAAGCTCATTGGAGGTGCACCATTGTTCCACAGCTCTTGCAAACATATCCTTTGAAGTGGCATGAATAGGCTGAATAGAAGCCTCCACAACACCAACAAGTTGTGATTCATCCTTTGTTGCGGATTCTGAGTCATCTGGGTCACCTGAGGCCTGCTGGCAGTTGCAGACTCGTGGTTTCTGCCCCGTACATTTCTGCTCGCAAACACAGTTCCAGTTAATTTATGAACATTGCTAGCACTTTTGTGCTGAGAGATTTGTTTGGTGTTCTCACTGGTGGACATAAACGCCTGTGCTTTGCAATGGCATTACTGAGGGTCGGTGTCTCTACAGTCAAAAGTTTTCGTAGGATGGTCTCGTGGCCAATGCCCAGTACAAAAAAGTCTCTGACCATTTGCTCCAGGTAGCCACCAAACTCACATTGTCCTGCAAGTTGCCTTTGCTCGGCGACATAGCTCGTTACTTCCTGACCTTTAGATCGCTGGCACGTGTAGAACCGATACCTCGCCATCAGCACGCTCTCCCTAAGATGCTCCCAATCAGTGTACACAGCTCCTCATACGACTTATCTGTGGGTTTCACCGGAGCCAGAATATTCTTCATGAGGCTGTAGGTCGGTGCCCTGCAGACCGTGAGGAGGACCGCTCTCCTTTTTGCAGCGCTTCCTTCTCCGTCCAGCTCATTTGCTACAAAGTATTGGTTTAGCCGTTCGATATCGGCTTCCCAGTCCTCACCCTCCGAGAACTTCTCCAGGATGCCCACAGTTTGCTGCATCTTTGCGTTGGATTCGTATACTCATCGCCAGTTATTGTGTTTCTAACACAGATGAGACTGCACACAGGGAGGTTAAAGTAACAGTGACCTCAGTCTTTATTAAGACACTGCAGAGTGAGAAACAGACCTTTGGGGCTGTCTTATATACAGTGTTCCCAAGGGATTCTGGGATCCCTTGGGACTTCAGGGGATGCACTCCCTGGTGGCAGAACATGAGAGTGCATGCTTTACAGATACACAACAGTAAGTGTGTTTGTTTTTTATTTTTTTATTCTTGCGATTTATGTTGATGCAGTTTCTGTAATGTGGCTAAGCAAGCGCTCTACTCAGAGCTCTGACACAGCAAGCAAGTGCCACGAGGGCAGAAGAAACATTTCAAGGACACCCTCAAAGCCTCCTTGACAAACTGCAACATCCCCACCGGCGCCTGGGAGTCCCTGACCCAGGACCGCCCAAAGTGGAGCAAGAGCATCCGAGAGTGCGCTGAGCACCTCGAGTCTCGTCGCCAAGAAAATGCAGAAATCAAGCGCAGACAGCGGATGGAGCATGTGGCAAACCAGGTTCCCCATCCTTTCCTTCAAGCACTGTCTGCCCCACCTGTGACAGAGACTGTAATTCCCGCACTGGACTGGACTGGAGTCACCTGAGAACTCACTTTTAAAGTGGAAGCAAGTCTTCCTTGATTTCAAGGGACTGCCTAATCCTATGATGCTGAATGTATTGGGAATGTTTTTGGTGGGTTTTTCCAGATTTTTTTTCCACAGAAACCTCTCTTAGGGTGCTCCGAGGCCGGCTGTTTAGCTCGGTGTTTTCAATTGTTCAGCTGATCTCGCACCTTAAGAGGTGTAGAACGCCTCGCTTAACGTCCCGCTGCACACTCCGGGCCCAGTTCGTGAATTTTCAGCTGGAGACGCAAAGGTTGGCATGCAGGTACAGCAGGCGGTTAAGAAAGCAAATGGCATGTTGGCTTTCATAGCAAGGGGATTTGAGTACAGGGGCAGGGAGGTGTTACTACAGTTGTGCAGGGCCTTGGTGAGGCCACACCTGGAGTATTGTGTACAGTTTTGGTCTCCTAACTTGAGGAAGGACATTCTTGCTATTGAGGGAGTGCAGCGAAGGTTCACCAAACTGATTCCCGGGATGGCGGGACTGACATATCAAGAAAGATTGGATCAACTGGGCTTGTATTCACTGGAGTTCAGAAGAATGAGAGGGGATCTGATAGAAACGTTTAAAATTCTGACAGGTTTAGACAGGTTAGATGCAGGAAGAATGTTCCCAATGTTGGGGAAGTCCAGAACCTGGGGTCACAGTCTAAGGATAAGGGGTAAGCCTCTTAGGACCGAGATGAGGAGAAACTTCTTCATCCAGAGAGTGGTGAACCTATGGAATTCTCTACCACAGAAAGTTGTTGAGGCCAATTCACTAAATATATTCAAAAATGAGTTAGATGTAGTCCTTACTACTAGGGGGATCAAGGAGTATGGTGAGAAAACAGGAATGGGGTACTGAAGTTGCATGTTCAGCTATGAACTCATTAAATGGCTCGAAGGGCCGAATGGCCTACTCCTGCACCTATTTTCTATGTTTCTATGTTTCTAAACCATTTGACGGCGCAAAATTTATGGCTCTGCCTGGATTAACGCCACAATGGAGTTGCCGCCGAATTTCTACCCCATAGAACCGAAAGATTTTTATTTGGGCTGCATTCGGGCCCTAGTGTGGGAGGGAAACCCTCATAGCAATGGTTCCTGTAAGCTGCACGGCGGTCCAGAGACCCAGTACAGCCAGCTTGTCAATGAGATAAACTCTGCAAGCGCGGTATTTTGAATAGCCTTAAAGATGCTGCGCAATGCCAAACAAAATTACAGGGAACATTGCCCCAGAGACTCCTAGGCATGAGGCCTGGGTCATATTAACTCCCAAGCCTCATTTGCATCTGTGCTGTCTTCCACCTAAAGCTGTTGGGAATGTCGTAATGATGGGCAGGAATCGAAAATTGGGTGAGAGGCCGACATCGCCAGGGCCCGAGGGTTCAGTTCCCATCATGAGGATAGGCCCCGAGGGGTCCTTCTGCAAAGAACTATCAATGGTGTGAGGAGGAGAAAGGCTGGCACTGAGGGCAAGGATGGGGGCGGGGCTGAGTTAGCCATCTGTATATTGTCTACACCAAACCCTTTTATTTTAAACTTCACTATGCATTGTTATCTGTAATTAATCATGTGAGAAAACAACCTGATTTCTTGTGAGGCTTGTCTCTGGGAATTCTAAAATAAGTTTTCACAAAGTAAATTCTGAAAATTTATGAATGGGTGGGAATAAAATCTAACCTTTGGTCCCAATGGTACTGGCTGTTGCACAAATCTCTTAATATCCCCATGGAATAGTAATACCTAATTCGGCCTACTTTGAAAAACTCAGGTTCATATCTGTCTGTTTTCACAAAACAAATGCTTGTGCTCAACCACAGCTGAGACTTTCAAATTTTCACTTGAGGGATGGATTTTTTCAGTGCTCATAGCTGGATCCAAACCAAACACTGGATCAAACACTTATTCATGTATGTTAAAAAAATCTATTTAATAATGACACTTATTTTCAATATAATCTGACCTCCAGCCTAAAGTCAGAACACTGGAAAAGAAAATCGGACATGGTGTAAAACGAGCTGCCGCACATTTTGCACTATTTCTGAAGATCAATTTCACCCCCACAGTCTGCTCTGCAGGGATACATTTCAACTCCAGATTTGAGTTGACTGCTCAAGCCATATTGTCAGAAGATCACTCGGGTGAATGGACAGAACCCCTTGCCACGAAAACTGCCACAAATCAAATGCATACTTGCTGCTTCAACCAGCCGGTTATATGCAAGGAACCTTCGGGGCTCAAAATTCACCACGATTTAGCTGAGCTAAAAGTTTTTTTTGGAACTAAATAAATTTGGGGCCATTTTGCTAGCTTCGCCATTGGTGTAACGCCGTCCTTAAAAAAAAATAAGGGCCGCTTTTTTTGAAAACTGTTTTTGCGACGTCACTCGGGGTCAAACCCAACGATAACACCATTTTTTGCGAGTTTCGCCAATAAGGATATTTTTAAGGATAGTGCTAAATATCGTTTTTAAAAAGCTTGCCTTCCCTGGTGGAGTCGGATGGAAATCTGCAATCATGGCGCCATCTTGGGTTCTCTTCATCATAAATCCAATCACTGGTTTGTTTCCAGTGGTCCCGCTAACGCTAACTCACGTGCTCACACTCCGAATTAGCTGGTATTTATTTTAATTCCCGCTTTGAAGAAAATAAGAACTTTATTTTATGGGAAACAATTTTTAGTTCTCCACAATTTCGAAGCAGCAATGTTTCTCTTTTCAAACACTGGGCTGTTCCAAAAAGAACAGGTACAACTGTGACTTCAGGAAGTCAGTATAGATCGGCATCCTTTGCAGGTTGGGTGTTGATACGGGTTTTGTGTGAAAAGTTTTTCAAAGTCGTAAAACGTGAATGGTGCCACCTTTGAAAACGGAACTGAGTTAAAGCTTTTGGAAGGAAGGCTGCATTTACAGATTGAGCTTTTTGTGAGTTTATAGTTCATTTTTAAGGACACTGAAGGACATTTAAAGAATGGGGGCTGTTCTATCTTTGCCAAAAGTGGTGTGTGCTTATGCTCTCCTGTCTTTTCATCAAAGAAGGCATATTCTGCAGCGTTATCAGCGTAACCAAAGAGGTCGCATATTTATGGTGAGAAGGCCTTACCCCGAACGAGTTTACAGGGCGAGGCGCTCATATCTGCAACTGACTGAGGGACAGTGCGTTAGAAGGATGCGCTTTTGAAAAGAGGGTGGTCGCAGAGATATGCCAGCTCATAAAGGCAGACATACAGCCTAGAAGCGGGAGGAAGACTGCACTGCCTGTCGAGGTCAAAGTGACTCCAGCACTTGCCTTCTATGCCTCCAGCTCCTTTCAGGCATCAACTGGAGACGTATGCTGCATCTCACAGCACACTACACATAGCTTCATTCGCCAGGTGACTGCTGCACAGTTTGCATGCAGGGACGACTTCATTAGCTTCTCAATGACCAGGGAGGCACAGAATGAGAGGGCTTTCGGCTTTGCATGACTTGCTGGCTTCCAGAAGGTACAGTCTGCCATTGAATGTATGCACATCGCCCTGCAAGCACCTTTAGTGGAGCCAAAGGTTTACCGAAACCAAAATGGATTCCATCCCTGAACGTGCAGATTTCCTGCTACCATACTCAGCGTATCATGGCAGTAGATGCAAAATATCCAGTGAGCATCCATGATGCTTTTATCTTGTGTGGGAGCGTTGTCTCACAGCTGTTTGAGCAGCAGCCAGAAGGGCAGAGCTGGAAGCTGGGGGACAAAGGTTATGGGCTCGCCACCTGGCTCATGATCCTCCTCCGCAAACCGCAGACAGAAGGCGAGCGTCGCTAAAATATTTGCCATATAGCCACACACAACTTCATCAAGAAGACAATTGGAGTGCTGAAGCAATGCTTCCGATGCCTGGACCACGCTGGAGGCTCCCTGCAATACTCCCCTCAGCAGGTCGCTGAGTTCACTGCGGTGCGCTGCATGCTACACAACTTAGCCATCATGAGGGAACAGATGTTCCCACTGGAGGACATTGCAGAACCACTCAGGCAAGAGGCGGGGGGAGGAGGAGGTGGACGACGAGAATGAGGAGGAGGAGGAGGAGGAGGAGGAGGAGGAGGAGGAAGAGGAGGAAGAGGAGGAGGAGGAGGAGGAGGAGGAGGAGGAGGAGGAGGAGGAGGAGGAGGAGGAGGAGGAGAAGAAGGACAAGGACAAGGACAAGGAACCCATGACACCACTACAACTCGCAGGATGATGGGGAGGAGGTCTCGTGGACATTACGCCATTGCAAGAGCCTTGCATCAGCAGTTGCTACTTCAGCGCTTTGCATGAAGGCTGATCAGCCGTTTCATCATGGACTGCCCATTGAATCCCACCATGCTGACTATTTCTCCCTATTATTCTGACAATGAGATACTAGGTAAGTTTGGTTTAGTTGAAAAAGTAATTTGCAGTTTATTAAACATTTGTACATTTGTACTTAACTTTAATAAAAATGTTTATATTAAACTATAAACCTTTAAATTAATATCACTTAAATAACAATAACAGACATCAAAAGAACAGAAAAACAACTCCAACAACAACAGCAGCAAACAAACTTCAGCTGCAGCCACCTCTTCCCCACCCCTTTATTTAAACACCGCCGGGCCGCCTGCCATTCTTGCTATTGCCCTTAACATCAGCCATGGCCGTTACAAACTTCGCCTACTCCCGGTGAGCCCAAGGTTTTTGTTAGTGTCTCGGTACGGCGCTCCGCTTGTTGCGGAACAGACCCAGGAGATGGCAATCCAGAAGGCCCGGGTTCGGCCTCATCGGCCTGTGGATCAACATGCTGGATTGGAGTGGGAGTGGCAGCACTTGCTACCGTCAATCGCCGCTGGGCAATGAGAGCCTAGATGTGTCCCGGCGTTGCAGTGACTATCTCCGACATGCTTGAAGATAGTGGTGCTATTCCTCCTGACATGCCCTCTCTAATGTCAGCAGATAGTGCTGTTATTTCTCTCTTCATCCCACCCATGACCTCAAGGAACGATTTTGTAAGCTGAATGCTCTCCCCATTCATTCCCATTGTAAGGTTATTAATCTTCAGAAAAACACAGACCATGAACTAAAAATAGATTAATCCAAGCTTTTGGAATTAAGCTGGACAATTAGGGATATTCTGTGGTCAGGAACTAAAACTGCCTTCATGCATAAAAACAATCGAGTTGTTACATGAGGCTTTGAACTTGATTGACCCGGGTGGGGAAAACAGCCACTGGAGACATCAAGTCTGTAAAAACACCGGACAACAAAAGACCCTATGAAATGCAAATTTTTGGATAACAGCATTCAGCATAAATAAATAGTTTTTGCATTGTCGACTCCGTGTGCAAATTAGTAGCCATTCAAACTCAGTCCAGTTAAACAACCACAGCCAGTTAAACAAATTATCACACATCGATAATCGGATCTCGGCCCATCGGAAACTTATTCAAAACCTGGATAAATATGCGAGCAAAAAGCATGTCAGCAGAAGGACAGGAAGACAGAAGAAGCAGCAGAAAGACAGAAGCTGCAGAGAACGGCCAGAAGAAACAGCAGGTCACGGAATCAATGACCACGAATCTCTGATGATTGTATGTCTAAAGTCAAATTTCTCTCATAAGTCTAGTCCTGCAGTTTTAGTCTTTTTTTGTTGTTTAATAAACTGACATTGGTTCAGCCTAAATTTTGTCCACGTGTTGTCATTTCCCATTATAAGTTCCAAGGTCTAAGAATCAGAGTAGAGTGAAAAACAAACACCCTACAGAAATTGGTGACCCGCGGCAGGACCTCGGCATTGGGAATAGAATCACGGACACAAAGCCAGGGCAAGAACCCCGAGGGAGGCTTGGTTAAGTCTAAGGTCGGCTAAGGTAGTCGAAAAGTTATCTTCACTAGGGCAGCCAGGGCAGCCAGCAGAGGAAGGAAACAGTCTTGGGTAGGCTGGAGTAAACCCAGGTTGACTAGGGTAGCCACAGAGGAAAGAAGTCACAGGTAGTCTGCGCAGGGGTCTGAGAAAGACCAAAAGTTATCCTCCCAGGGGCAGCTAGGGCAGCCAGTAGAGGAAGGAAACAGTTCTGGATAGGCTGGAGTAATCTCTGGTTGACTAGGGTAGCCACAGAGGAAAGAAGTCACAGGTAGTCTGTGCAGGGGTCTCAGGGAGACCATAGTAATCTCACGGACAGCCAGGGCAGCCAAAGGAAGGAAACAGTCTCGGGTAGGCTGCAGTAATCACGGTTGACTGGGGTAGTCACCGACAGAAGCCAAAAGATAGTAGTGGGTAGTCTGCAAACAGGGGTCTCAGGAGGCCAAGGGTGATATCAAGGGTGATCTCAAAGGCGACTAGGGGACCAGGAGAGAAACAGTCTCTGACAGACTGGAGTAGTCTCGGATTAAATAGGGCCTTCTGCTGTCATGGCACACACAGATAGTCACTAATTGTAGTGCATAAATAAAAATGTTACTTACTCTAACTACTTAGCAAAGGTCCTGCCACTTCTTCCGGCACTGCTGACCAGTCCTCCTGATGGACCCGCCTGAGGAGACCTGTTCAGCAAAGCTTTCCCAGGCATGAGCTGCTGCTGCTGGTTTAAGTTTATCAGGACCCTTCTTGCCAATCTGGCACCATTCTCTCTCTACAGGGCCTACCAGGACCTCATTGGCATCTTGGTTGAACTTCCTGGCTCTTTTCCTTTCCAAATCAGACTCCATTTTTAGTTTTGAAGCTCTGTGTGGAAGTACTCAGAAATCACCTGTTACTATGGTCTTTAAAAATGGCTGATCCAGACCAAGAAATGTACAGCACATGCGCGGGCACACCCATCAAATGAAAAATGGGCGATTTTTTTTTTTGTTACTTTTTTTGCGCAAGTGCAGAACAGGCGTTATTTTTAACGCAAAAAAATATAGCTCCATCCTTTAAAAGTTTAAAAAACTTTTGGCGAAACTTAGGCCTTATTTTTTTGGTGCTATTTCGGCATAAAAAATCATCCGTTAATCAAAAATAGCGACAAAAAAGTTTCAATGTGATATTTCTAGCCCCTTGAACCCAAAAGAATGCTAAACCACAGCCTCTGAATGAGCTACATTGAGTTTAGTGTCAATGCTAAAATGATGAAGTCATGCTGCTGCCATTGTATCACATTCCAGCATGACCTCAACAAAGAGACATTTGTTGCTTCTTGCACTTTTTTATGCAGGCTCAATGGTTAGAGATCAGTAATTGATGGAGGCTTTGAAAATTCATAATGCATCTTCAAACTTCTTCCTCCACCCACATAAATCATCAGCAGCTTCTCGCTACAGGAGCAATTTCAATGGAATATACCCCTGAGAGCACTTTTATACTGCTCTGGCAGGTTTAAGGCCAAGTTCAGCGTGGACTAGTCAATCTTTAATGCTGGCATTTATTACTGGGGATTGAAACTGAGCATTCATCCCGTCTTTTCACCCCCTCATTAAGAACTCAATTGGTTCATAATCACATTGGTGGTTGCTATTATTGTTAATTAGTAACAGCAAGCAGAAGCTCTGAAATGATGGAAATAAATATATTTACCGCCACCATTAAATTTATCCAAACTTTAATGCCAACACCAAAATCTAGGCGAAAGTGAAAGAATTATGATTAATTTAAATTTATTGCTAAGACTTTAATAATGGCCTTGAAATTCCGATGTCCCGGGTCCATACGAAGTTTCTATGGACCCGGGAAGGCATCGGAAAAGCTAGTTTTCAGAGCGCAATGCGCATGCGCTAAAAAACGGCTTTTCCAATCCGTCAAGTTTCTGGCTTGACAGATCGCGCGCATATCGGTAGCGAGGACACTTGCAGGGCATGATTTCCGATATTTACGAATCATCATCATCATAGGTAGTCCCTCGGAATCGAGGAAGACTTGCTTTCACTCTTAACATGAGTTCTTAGGTGGCTGTACAGTCCAATACGACAACCAGAGTCTCGGTCGCAGGTGGGACAAATAGTCGTTGAGGGGACTGGTTTGCCGCACGCTCTTTCCGCTGCCTGCGCTTGATTTCTGCATGCTCTCAGCGACGAGACTCGAGGAGCTCAGCGCCCTCCTGGATGCACTTCCTCCACTTAGGGCGGTCTTTGGCCAGGGACTCCCAGGTGTCAGTGGGGATGTTGCACTTTATCAGGGAGGCTTTGAGGGTGCCCTTGTAACACTTCCTCTGCCCACCTTTGGCTCGTTTGCTGTGAAGGAGTTCCAAGTAGAGCACTTGCTTTGAGAGTCTCGTGTCTGGTATGCGAACTATGTGGCCTGCTCAGCTGATCAAGTGTGGTCAGTGCTTCGAGGCTGGGGATGTTGGCCTGGTCGAGGATGGTAATGTTGTTGTGTCTGACCTCCCAGGGGATTTGTAGGATCTTGCGGAGACATTGTTGGTGGTATTTCTCCAGCGACTTGAGGTGTCTGCTGTACATGGTCCATGTTTCTGAGCCATACAGGAGGGCTGGTGTTACTACAGCCCTGTAGAGCATGAGCTTGGTGACAATTTTGAGAGCTTGGTCTTCAAACACTCTTTCCCTCAGGTGGCCAAAGGCTGCACTGGCACACTGGATGGGTGTTGGATCTCATCGTCAATGCCTGCTCTTATTGATGGGAAGCTCCCGAGATAAGGGAAGTGGTCCATGTTGTCCAGGGCCGCGCCATGGATCTTGATGACTGGGGGGGGGGGGGAGGGTGGGGAGTGCTGTGCGGCGAGGACAGGCCGGTGGAGGATCTTTGTCTTACTGATGTTTAGCATAAGGGCTATGTTTTCGTACGCCTCAGTAAATAAGTCGACTATGTCCTGGAGTTCAGCCTCTGAGTGTGTGCAGATGCAGGCGTCATCCGCGTACTGTAGCTCGACGACAGAGCTTGTGGTGGTCTTGGATCTGGCCTGGAGACGTGCGAAGGTTGAACAGGTTCCCACTGGTTCTGTAGTTTAGTTCCACTCCAGCGGGGAGCTTGTCGACTGTGAAGTGAAGCATGGCAGCGAGGAAGATTGAGAAGAGGGTTGGGGTGATGTCGCAGCCCTGTTTGACCCCGGTCTGGACGTGGATTGGGTCTGTGATGGATCCATTGGTAAGGATCACGGCCTGCATGTCGTCGTGGAGCAGGCGGAGGATGGTGACGTACTTTTGGGGGCATCCGAAACAGAGGAGGACGCTCCATAGACCCTCAGGGTTGACAGTGTGCTGACGTGTATTTGGTAAATATATTCTGCTGAGTCCAATACAACAGAGCTGAATTAGCCTACCGAGTTAAAATCCCAGAACCCTGAGTAAATAATCATGGTCTGGACTCTTCCCTCAGCATGCATTAGTCAATGATCACCGTTTATAAAATTTGACTATTGCCAGCTGTATTCTCACTTTCTGCTTCCAAGGGACAGAGAAACTATTCAAACAATTACCTGATGGTGTTTTAGTGGGATATTTAGACAAAAAAACATGGACAGTTTCAGTGGCAAGAGGTAAATGCAGGCTGTATTAGAACATATGTTTGCTCATAATTCATTCCCCCCTCCAATATTGTTTGAACACCTGGGAGACAGAATACATCTGAACAATTCTGCTACTTTAGCACCGTGTTTTCGGCTCTTAACTCTTAGCTATAAACGTTGTTGGATTTCATCTCCTGAATGCAACAAAGTCAGTTTTCTGTTATCAAGCCTGTCATTTTTGGTTATCGTCACATAGTCACAAAGCACTGTCAGATAATAATTGGTTGTCGTTCTCATTCATTATGTTAGCGGTCACATGGGGATATATTCAATTGCTTCAAATATCCTTCAGCCACAAATTAAGGACACACGCAGATGAGCCAGAATGCACGGAAATCACTGACTATAATCTAATAAGCAATTAATTTGTATGGGTTGAGATGCAACAAGGCAATAAACACCACAGGCATTTGGATAAAGCTGGAATTTAGTCCCTAGGCGTAGAGAATTTAGATCTTTTAAATCGGAATCTGGTTCAGAATATTAATGGAGCTGGGAAACAGATCTTCAGGCCAACCAAAGATTCATAGATGCCAACCCCCTGATTACCCTGTGGCCAATAGAGGTTTAAGATGGATGTTTACCTAATATGGCTCTACATACCACACAACTCCCTAAAAAAAAAAAGCATTTGCTGAAGCATTATTACCAAATCTTAATTAAGCCTAAATTCAGTTTAGCCTGAATAAATCCAAAGAATGATAATTCCGATCACGTTGAATTCATATGATGTATTTTCCACTCAACCGCAACTATGATTTGAAGCACCCAGGAGTCATTCATTGGCATATGCACTCGGGAACACTGAGACTAACTATTATATTTAGTAGATGTAAATAAAAACATAAAGAGATGATGATTCCTCTGAACCAAGCTCCTTACATCATGGATATCCCTCGGGTTTGTTTTTCAGTCATTTCAAATTTGGTAAAAGCAAAAATACTCAGGAGGTCATTTTATTATTTGACTATTTTTGCAGTTCTGAAATCTTTGCACTGTGTTTTATTTTCTGTTCATTTTTTTTTTACTATTTGGGTGAATTTAAATCCCGGTGTGGCTGGGTGGGGAAGCCTTTAAAATGGATGATTCTGCTTTACTGCCCCGTTACCATTGGAATCCTTGTGGAAACAAGGCCACCTTGTTAAGCGCTCACTGCCAGAAGCAGGTGGTGACCTCATAGGTTTACGCAACTGAAGGGGCCCGTTATGTCAGTGGGTCCCCAATTACATTGTAACCTGGGCCTGAGCAGGTAAGGCGCTATGGCTTCCCGCCAGGGCGGCAGCTGTCGGGAGGATGAAGACGCCCTCCAAGGTAAGGGGAAAGCGTACTTTTGTGGGGTCAGGAGCGCTCTACCACAAGGTAATTCACAGCCTCCTCTGCCCTGTATTTCCACCACCCAACACCTCCGAGCCTCACAGCCCTCCACCACTTCGGCCCCCCACCCCGCATGGCCATCCCGAAACCCTCTCCCTGTGACTTACCTGCTCGCCAGCGAGCTTTTCATTGTGCCGGCTGGTAGTCTCTGCTTGCACGAACTTCCACTCCTGTCTGCCGATCAGCTGCCTGCCTTCTACCCAGGGAGCTGACCAGTGGCATGCAGATGAGGCCTGGGAGCGATCATACCACGCGCCTCAAAGTTAGGCCCACAAAGGCCTTTTTTCACTTGCCCAGCTCCCCGAAACCTGCTGTGGGTTAAATCGATCCTTTGGTGATTTTTATGCCACAATGCAGTTTCTATACGGTGACTGATAATCGCTACCGATACTTCATTAAGTGGTGCATGTTAGCGAATAAATATCAAGAGAATGACTTTTCCTTTTTGTTGCATTTGGTTTACAAGCACAGCATTTAGACACTAGCAGGTCTCCCATGGCATTGTGCAGTGTGTCAGACAATATTTTAATTTGCTAATTAACACTATAGTAATTTTACATAATTGTGTCATCCAACACCCAATAGGGAAGCATTTATCAGCCAGTGGTTTTAATAGCAGATGGTTGGCAGGACAAGTAGCCTGCCCACCCAAGGTCACCAGTGTGACCCCTGGATGATCTTAACGGTCAGGCCTCATTTGTATTTGATTGGCAGGATGCCCATGTTATTGCGCTGCTGACGGGTAAGCCCGCCCATTTGGAGAGTGGAACTTCCTGCAGGCTGCCCGCTCGATATTTAAAGTGTGACTGCACCTCTTAAAGGGAGGATGCATAAAATTATGAAAAAGCAATCTAGCTGAACAGAGAGAAAGAATGAAAGTAGAAGGAGTCGGGTAAGAGCACCTAGTGTTGGTTGAGGAGGTGACAGCATAGTCGTTCCATCAGATGGTAGGAAGGTGCCCAAGCAAAATCTGCACCAGGCTTAGAGAAAGGTTACAGACATTGTCAACATCTATGGCATCATCCAGGACCTTGATGCAGGAAACAGATCAATGACCTGACCAGAACAGCAAGGATGAGCACAGATCTTTCTATTTCCATTTCACTGTAGTACACCTGGCCACAGCACTCTCCTCACGGCCCCCCACACCTCCCCCACCCCCCCGCCATCACCCCACCACCCTTGCAATTAATAGAATTTACTCTCCTAAACCACATGCATCTCCACCAATCATAGGGGGATACTGGAGCAACTCTCCTTCTCACTCCGATCACACTCTCACCTGTTGCTTGCTGCCTTCACAACAGGCTCTAACAATATTCTGATTTCCCCTTGTAGCAAATGCTAAACAGTGCATTCTCTGATGGCTGGTTTCTCATTTCACAGTTCAGCCACTTTCTTTCAATTGACAACATCCCTATCCTGCTCGCCACTGGATGTTTCTAACTCTTAGCATGCACACTGTACGAAGAATTCCCACACATATGCACCTCCCTTTTCAGCAGCCATTTACCAACTATCTCCATCTACTTATGCAGGAGAATGCAGCTGACAAAACAAGGGAGAGGAACAAAACTGGGGCAGCACCAGGAAGTATCCAGTATGCTCAATCAGATGGAGCTGGCAGCCATTGATGTAGTCAGACCATCCAGAGTTATGACATCATGATGACAAGCTAGTGGCTGCAGTGAAGGATATATGAAGCAATTGAATGTATCCCCATGTATCTTCCTATTACGTGCACCATTTCATTGACCTCAAACAATCACTCATTTAAGCAGCAAGGTAATTTAATGCTTTATAATTCTGCCAATCATCTGCTACTGTCTAGCCTGTTCAGTCAGTGCTATGCTAATTGTTGCCTTTCTCCCCCTTTTCTCAACACCTGAAACTAGTGGAAGAAGACTCGTAAGAAGACAATCCTGCAGAAGAAGCATTGACACTCGAGGACTCCCACCCAACGACCAGCACAGAAATTGGCACTCTGCGTGGGTGAGATGGCGGGTTCGAAGGGTCAATACCTGGCAGTTCACACAGCACGAATGAGCAGCAGAAGGGGAGCAGCCCAGAAGATGGCTTGTTGGAGGGCAAATTTAGCTGCAAGCTTTACTGAGGAGGACAGAAAAGCAGACTTCTGGGACTCAGCCTTCAAAAGAAAACTGTTTTCTGCACACATGCAAATTGTGTGATGCCTTGGAAAGCTACCGCACCATGTCTGAACATTTGGAGTATTTTACTTCCAGCTTTAATGGTGTTCCATCACAAGGGCATGAGCAGTCTTCAGTTTGCCATGGAATGTGTTCACCTCCATGGATGCTGCAGCCAAGTCCTCACATGAGGAATCTTTGCCAGCAGCTCTTGCAGTTTGTTACAAGCTCAAACTACTGCCATTTAGTCTCTGGGTTTCACCTTGGAAAGGCTGGGGACCACATAGATAGGGGCTTCACTTGTGTTTCTCATCTCCTTCAGACTGCTCTCCCACAGATCATGGGAATGGTGAGACACAGCTCCATGGGAGTGGCAGTGTTTCAATGGCAGAGGCACATGTGGGCACCTCTCTCAGGATGACAGTGCATCTGCTCCCTTGCCACCTCCTCAACCAATGCCCCGCCATGGCGCCAGAAACCCAGCTGGGCCACACTGCCTTAGCATTGGTCAAGATGTCTGCAGCCAGGCTCTCTCAGGGCTCAGCTCTCAGAGTTAACAAACTAAAACATCTAAAGAGTTCCAGCCATACTGAAGCCATTGGTAGAGCACCTCATTGGAGAAGTAAGATAGTTACAGAAAAGCACAATGGATTGAAACATGGGTGACAAACTATGTTCAGGCTATTATTGTGTTAGCCAATAAAAGAATCATCTTGTTTCACTGTTCAAATTTGTCTGCAGTGTGTTTTGAGCCAACAATGTCAGGTATATGATTGTTCACTCGGAGGTTGGAGGTGTTTTATTGCAGGGTGGAAGGACTAGGAGAAGAGGTACTATGCACAGTTAATGCAGAGGTATGTTGGGGAAGGTTTGAGGGGAAGAGTGGATCAAACAAAGTGTTCGGAAATCAACTGTTCCCAATCATTTCTGGCAGTGATATCTCCCTCTCCTGCTCTTTCCTCGCCTTCATTCCATCCAGTTATCGCCTCAGGTGAAGGGAGGGCCTCTTGGTATATTTCTTTCATGTGCAGTCCTCTTTGCACAGCGAGGTTCTCATTATTTCTGTCACCCTTGTTCTGTAAGTCTGTCCTCCCTTCTGTCTCATTCCTCTTTTGTATGTTTTGTACTAGTGTTGTTCTCATAATAAATATTCCTGTACTAATATGTTTAATATCTATCTTACCTTATTTTACATCCTAGGGTATGTAGAAATATGTGAATCCCGTGACACAATAGAGAGTTGCACCTGGCACAACAGAGTTTGACAGTAATGGTGAGAAGTAAAACCATTGGCTAGTGAGCAAGAGAAGCCATAGAGAAGGTCACAGCTGAAAAGATTATCAAGTTGTATTACATGGGAAGTGGGCCAGAGGTGCTGTAGGGAAGTGAGCACTATTAAAGTAGGCCATTGAATCTCCTGGCAGTGGCCAGTGGTGACCACACGAAGGCCAGAATTGTTAAAAATGGGATTCCCGAGCTGATCCCGCCTTCAACCTGCCCACTTCTGGTTTTAACTGAAGCGGGATGTGGGCAGGTGACCAATCTGCTCCCAAGGGGCGGTACGTCAATTTAAATATTACAATGAGGTTGAAGTCTTTTTTGACCTCCATTTTGAATTTAACTGCATGTGGACAGGTTTCACACAATTTGTGAAACCCGGCAGTTAAACTGAGGTGGGGACTGCTGCATCCAGCAAGTAAGTAGCTTTATACTTACCGCCTGGATTCAGGGCCCCTACCTAACCCACCCCCCACAGTCAGGGACCATCCCTGCACCACGGGGCCTCCGTTTGCCTTCCTAGGCCTCCGACCTCCACCATGAGGCCTCCCCCACCCCCCTCCAAATCACCAATCCTCCAGTGGCCAACCCGATCCTCTCTGACCCCTCCCTGCCGATGCTCCAGCCGACCCCCTCCTTCAACCCCAACCCCTCCTCCCCATCCCCGATCCACCCCTCCCCATTCCCGATCCTCAGGAATACAAGTATATTAAAATTTCAAACAGCTGCATTGCAGAAGCAGTTGATTGCTGAGCTAAATAAATAATTTGGATAAGCAGCTCTTTACTGTCCATCTGTTTAGAGTAAAGCTTTTTATAGTGCAGGCCAATAAATATGTAAACCTTTAGTTTAATATTTTCTTAATTCAATGCTTTTTATTTCCAACTACCCATACAATAGTACGTATTGAGGGAACAATTGGTCACCATCATATTTATTTATCTCAGGTGGGAAATCCATTTTGGGACCCAACTTTGTGGAGCAATCTCCCCCACCCGATATCCCTTGGTACTGCCAAATTGGCAGCCGACGCCTTTCAATTGCCCAGGGCCCCACATTAAAGAGGCTTTAGGCCCCTTGGATATGGTAATCAGAGTCCTAGTGCCTGTTTCAGGACCCCAGTGCCAAATTCAGCAAAAACCTGGGCAGAGCACTCAGTTTACCCAAGTCTCCATTGGCCTTTAAATGCAAACATAACACTGAGAATGTGAATGCGATTTCTCAGCTTCTCGTGCAGGTTCAAGCCTCCAGCGAAAAAAAAATTGTACACCTTTTAAGCACAAAAGCTCTTATTCTAAAGCTAAGTTTAATTATTTCCTTAAATTGTTGTCTCGTTTATGTCTTCATAATATTACATACCTTATTTCCAGTTGTCGGTTTCTCATGTTGGAGGCTAAAAGGACTCTCAAAAGATATCAGCAATTTGATTGGTTTGCCTACTCCTTTCTTTTACTGGTAGCTGTTGCTGATTGCTAGTGTCTGATTGGAAAGTTTGCTAAGTTTCTGATTGGTAGCTTTCCTTCCTAATTGCTAGATGCTGATTGGTACGTTCTGCCCGTGTTCAGTGGTGATTCATTCATTTTATCAATACATTTGAGCCAATCAAGAGTATGGATGACACAAAATATTTGAATGGCAAACAACAAGTCATACCATTTGTATTATATTGTAGCTTGATAGATTGGTGAGATTTCCCCCCCATGATTTTCGTCAGGAAAAACTTGAAAGTGCAATATACATTAAGAAATTCAAATAACAAATAAAAGATGGTGGCCCAGGTTTTGCCACCAGCAGCGAACGAACAGCACTTGCCGTTCATTACGCTTACAGCTGCTCATAGAATGTCTGTGGGCTTTTACACTGTGACTTGCGGTGATCAGACAGTTAAAGCAGCACGATGCTCTCGACAGGGGATCTGGGAGCTTTGTGTAAGGTCAAGCAAAGGCGTGTCTCCTCAACCAATCAGACTGCAGAATCCTTATTACAGCACGCAGGAGGCGAGATTTGATAAGGCCCGAAAACGGGTGTGGGCACCGTGATGCGAGATATGCCCGTGCCCATTCAGGAAGCGCAGGCATAATGTCAATTTGGTGCTGCCTACCCCCCCCAGAAATCGGCGCTGTTCCGGCCTGCAAGACCATCAGCAGGCCAGGGCCATGGAGGGAGCAGCGTGCTGCGGCATACCACTGCAGGAGGGCGACGGCTGCGAAGTCAGGTCGCTGATTGCAGTGCAGACAGACGCAGCAGGAGGGGTGAAGGACCAACAAGAATTTGTAGATGGAAGTTACTGGGGCCCAGGGGAAGCGTGAGTCTGGGGCCCAAAAGAGGTGAGGGCCCAGGGGCAGCACGGGCCAACCCACTATGTGTGCGCACTAGGTCCGTGCAGCAGAGCTGGTCTCCAGTCGACTTGGTTAATCCTTGCCACTGGACCAAGACCTGGCTCTGTCAAGCCCGTGTGATGGCTGGTGTGCAACGCCACCACACATTAAAAAAATCCAAGCGCAGGCATCTTGCACCCTCCAAGATATAGTTCTGGATCTGGAATATTAGGTCCTTCATTGAAACACCTGTGAACTCATTCCTTTTTGGCGTGGAAGCAAGTTATTCTCAGTTTGAGGGACTGCCTATGATGACTAATTTAAATGATTGTAGTGCACAGCCTAATGACTATCGCGCTGCTGACAGGCTGTGCGCTCAGCAGGGGCCCAGATTAGCATCACTGGAGCGAAGATGCATTTCCTTAAAGCAAGGCTGTTCCTTTTCAAAGCAGTCTCTAGCCTTTAAAACTGCCTTCTGGAAAAAAAATGCATTTCTTCAGAACTAGGCAGTCTGCAGCTCCTAAAGCTGAACTGCTTTTTACACATCAAAAATGCTAAAGGTGCTTCAGCAATGTTGTGTATCTGTAAAGCATGCACACCAATGTTCTGCCACCAGGGAGCACATCCCGTGAAGTCCCAAGGGATCCCAGCATCCCTTGGGAGCACTGTATATAAGCTGGCCCCTAAGGCCTGTTCCTCACTCTGGAGTATCTTAATAAAGACTGCGGTCACTGTTTCTTTAACCTCCCTGTGTACAGTCTCATCTGTGTTAGGAACACAATAACTGGTGACAAGGATGGCTTATTGTGTTCATAACACAGATGAGACTGCAAACAGGAAGGTTAAAGTAACAGTGACCTCAGTCTTTATTAAGACACTCCAGAGTGAGGAACAGGCCTTAGGGGCCGGCTTATATACAGTGCTCCCAGGGGTGATGGAATTCCTTGGGACTTCAGGGGATGCGCTCCCTGGTGGCGGAACATGGGAGTGCATGCTGTACAGGTACACAACATCACTCCCCCCGCCAAGTCAAAGTGAAAACTATTTACAAGGTGAGGCGGTTGGCAGCCTTTCTTTCAATGGTGGACTGCCTTGGTACAAATGTCTGTTCTGGTGTGTTGGCTTTGCCCTTGCTGGGCTGGCATGTTGTTGGCCCTGCAGGGCTGCTGGGTGAGCCTGGCCTTGCTGGGCTGTTGGACGCGATGGGTTTGATTTCCTGGTCTGGGGTGGTGTTGTTGATCTTTTGGGTGTGTGTTGTGGGCTCGAAAAAGGTGGTATCTGCTGTGGGTTGTTCAGGGCAGTCTGTGAACCGCAGCCCCGATTGGTCCAGGTGCTTTCTGCAAATTTGTCCATTGTCTAGTTTGACTACAAACACCCTACTCCCTTCTTTAGCTATCACCGTGCCCACAATCCATTTGGGACCATGTCCATAGTTCAGCAGATACACAGGGTCACTCAGATCAATTTCCCGTGACACAGTGGCGCGACCATCGTTTACATTTTGTTGCTGTCGCCTGCTTTCTACCTGATCATGCAGGTTGGGGTGAACAAGCGAGAGTCTGGTTTTAAGTGTCCTTTTCATGAGTTGCTCAGCCGGGGGCATCCCTGTGAGCGAGTGGGGTCTCGTGCAGTAGCTGAGCAGTAATCTGGACAGGCGGGTTTGGAGTGAGCCTTCTGTGACTCGTTTAAGGCTCTGTTTGATTGTTTGTACTGCCCGCTCTGCCTGTCCATTGGAGGCTGGTTTAAATGGGTCTGAGGTGACATGTTTGATCCCATTGCGGGTCATGAATTCTTTAAATTCGGCACTGGTGAAACATTGCCCGTTGTCACTGACCAGTATGTCAGGCAGGCCGTGGGTGGCAAACATGGCCCTCAGGCTTTCAATGGTGGCAGTGGCGGTGCTTCTCGACATTATTTCACATTCAATCCATTTTGAAAAAGCATCCACCACACAAGGAACATTTTACCGAGAAACAGGCCCGCATAGTCGACATGGATCCTCGACCAATGTCTGGAGGGCCAGGACAAACTTAGTGGTGCCTCTCTGGGCGCATTGCTCAACTGAGCACACACGCAGCATTGCCGTACACAGGACTCTACATCAGAGTCGATATCAGGCCACCACACGTAGGATCTGGCTATCGCTTTCATCATTACTATACCCGGGTGTGTGCTGTGGAGATCCGAGATGAACGTCTCCCTGCCCTTTTTGGGTAGCACTACGCGGTGATCCCACAACAGGCAGTCTGCCTGAATGGACAGCTCATCCTTTCGCCGCTGGAACGGCTTGATTAGCTCTTGCATTTCAACGGGGTTGCTGGCCCAGCTCCCATGCAGTACACAGTTTTTTAATAGGGAAAGCAGAGGATCTTGACTGGTCCAAGTCCTAATCTGGCGGGCCGTGATAGGTGATTTATCCTTTTCAAAAGCTTCCCTGACCATCAACAAGTCTGCCAGGCTGCGTCATTTCCACCCCCGTGGTGGACAATGGTAGCCGACGAAGAGCATCCACATAGTTCTTGTTGCCTGGCCTATGGCGGATGGTATAGTTTTATGCTGATAGCGTGAGTTCCCACCTTTGTATGCAGGCTGAGAGATTAGTATTTATCCCCTTGTTTTCAGCGAACAGGGATATGAGGGGCTTGTGATCGGTTTCCAGTTCAAATTTGAGGCCAAACCGGTACTGATGCATTTACTTTACCCCGAACACACATGCCAATGCCTCTTTCTCAATCATGCTGTAGGCCCTCTCGGCCTTAGACAAGCTCCTGGGGGCATAGGTGACAGGTTACAACTTCCCCACAACGTTAGCTTGTTATAATACACACCCAACTCTGTACGACGATGCATCACATGTTAGCACAAGTCATTTACACGGGTTATACAATACAAGCAGCTTGTTGGAGCATAACATGTTTCTGGTTTTCTCAAAAGCAATTACTTGGTTACCCAGTTCTCACCTTTACGCAATAACACATGTAGGGACTCTAAGAGGGTTCTTAACCCCGGTCAGAAGTAACCAAAATAGTTGAGGGGTCCCAGGAACGACCGCAGCTCTGTGACGTTTTGTGGCCTGGGCGTGTTCCTGATAGCCTCTGTCTTGGCGTCTGTGAGCCGAATGCCGTCCGCCGTGATCTTTCTCCCCAAAAACTCCACTTCTGTTGCCACAAAGACGCATTTTGACCTCTTCAGCCGCAGCCCTACACGATCCAGTTGCTGGAGGACCTCCTCCAGGTTTTGTAGGTGCTCGACGGTGTCCCGACCCATGACTAATATGTCGCCCTGAAAAACCACCATGCGTGGTACCGACTTGAGTAGGCTCTCCATGTTTCTCTGGAAGGTCGCTGCCTTCCAAACGGGCATCTGTTGTAGATGAACAGTCCTTTGTACGTGTTGATGCAGGTGAGGCCCTTCGAAGACTCCCCCAGCTCCTGCGTCATGTAGGCTGAAGTTCAGGTCGAGCTTGGTGAACATCTTGCCTCCTGCCAGCATTGCTAATAGGTCATCTGCCTTAGATAGCGCATATTGGTCCTGTAGCGAGAAACGATTGATAGTTACTTTATAATCGCCGCAAATCCTGACCGTGCCATCACTTTTGAGTACTAGAACAATCGGGCTGGCCCACTCGCTGAATTCCACTGGAGAGATGATGCCCTCGCGTTGCAGCCTGACCAGCTCAATTTCCACTCTCTCCCTCATCATGTGAGGTACCGCTCGCGCCTTGTGGTGAATGGGTCGTACCTCTGGGACCAAGTGGATCTGCACCTTCGCCCTGGAAAAGTTTCCAATGCCTGGCTAAAACGGGAAGGAAATTTCTTAGGAACCTGGGTACATGAGGCCTCATCGACATGTAATAGTGCTCGGATATCATTCCAGTTCCAGCGGATTTTGTCCAGCCAGCTCCTTCCAAGCAGTGTGGGGCCATCGCCCGGGACAATCCAGAGTGGCAGTTCGTGCACCATGCACTCGTAGGTGACCTTGAACATGGCGCTGCCCAGGATAGTGATGAGCTCTTTGGTGTATGTTCTCAGTTTCGTGTGGATGGGGCTCAGGGCTGGTCTGAGTGCCTTATTGCACCACAGTCTCTCAAACATTTTTTTACTCATGATGGATTGGCTAGTGTCAGTGTCCAGTTCCATGGCTACGGGTAAGCCATTCAATTTTACGTTTAGCATTATAGGTGGACATTACATTGAAAATGTGTGCACCCCGTGCACTTCAGCATCTGCCTCCACTCTCTGAGGCTCGAAATTGCTTTGATCCACCATGGACCGATCTTCATCTGCCACGTGGTGGTTAACAGGTTTTGCAGAACTTGCAGCTCATCTGCAAGCTTGTTAGAGGTGCCCCATTGTTCCACAGCTCTTACAAACATACCCTTTGAAGTGGCATGAATAGGCTGAATGGAAGCCTCCACAATGCCAACAAGGTGTGAATTGCCTTGCATTCATCCTTTGTTGCGGACTCTGAGTCATCTGGGTCACCTGAGGCCTGCTGGCAGTTGCAGACTCGTGGTTTCTGCCCTATACATTTCTGCTCACAAACACAGTTCCAGTTAATTTATGAACATTGCTAGCATTTGTGTGCTGAGAGATTTGTTTGGTGTTATCACTGGTGGACATAAATGCCTGTGCTATCGCAATGGACTTACTGAGCATTGGTGTCTCTACAGTCAAAAGTTTTCATAGGATGGTCTCGTGGCCAATGCCCAGTATAATAAAGTCTCTGAGCATTTGCTCCAGGTAGCCATCAAACTCACATTGTCCTGCAAGTCGCCTTAGCTCAGCGACGTAGCTCGCCACTTCCTGACCTTCAGATCGCTGGCACGTGTAGAACCGATACCTCGCCATCAGCATGCTCTCCCTCGGGTTAAGATGCTCCCGAACCAGTGTACACAGCTCTTCATATGACTTATCTGTGGGTTTCACCAGAGCCAGAAGATTCTTCATGAGGCTGTAGGTCGGTGCCCTGCAGACTGTGAGGAAGACCGCTCTCCTTTTTGTAGCGCTTCCTTCTCCGTCCAGCTCGTTGGCTACAAAGTACCGGTCTAGCCGTTCAACATAGGCTTCCCAGTCCTCACCCTCTGAGAACTTCTCCAGGATGCCCACAGTTTGCTGTATCTATGCATTGGGTTCGTATAATCATCGCTAGTTATTGTGTTCCTAACACAGATGAGATTGCACACAGGGAGGTTAAAGTAACAGTGACCTCAGTCTTTATTAAGACGCTCCAGAGTGAGGAATAGGCCTTAGGGGCCGGCTTATATACAGTGCTCCCAACGGATGCTGGTATCCCTTGGGACTTCAGGGGATGCGCTCCCTGGTGGCGGAACATGGGAGTGCATGCTTTACAGATACACAACAAGCAATAACACAAATGACTAAACAGGCCAGAGAAAGGGCATCCAGCATTTCAGATACAGCATTTGAGCTTTGTGCAGTGGGTCAACATTGGAAGAGAGGTCCTCTACCCACAAGGGGCCATGAGGTCCTTCAGAAAGAAGGATGTGCGGCCAGATCACCGAGGTGGTCACTGCCAGAAGTGTCACCCCCCCCAGGACCTGGCTCCAGTAGTCAAAGTTTCATGACCTCAGACAAGTGGTCAAGGTCAGTGAATACATCTTCAAAAGCTATCTCCAACCAACTGCACCACTAACCTCACAAACTGCTCAATGCATGACCATACCCCCATCACACACCAACAATCTCTTGCAAACATGAGGCATGCCTCATATTCCTAGTTTATCTCACCCCCTTGGATGCTGGTCATTCTTGGCAAGGGCAATGCGGAGCCCTTGGCCAGCAGTGGGGCTGAAAGCATCCAACTCGCTGGTATCATCATATGTCATCATCCTTCTCACATCCCACTTGCCCCACATCCCACAATATCTCCTGATGTACAATTTGCACATGGTGTAAGCATGCACCTCTTGTTTTCACACCCTCCCCTCACCATAACCCACCCTTGTGCCTTCCTCATTTCAGCCACTGAATAAATCCAGCCTGCCCAGACAATGGTTCACCAATAAGACGGTGAGGAGAGTGAAGAAAAATAATAAGAAACTCCATCACTTGATTTTATACACCCTGCTACCAGCAACTCGAGGTCGTCCTGCAATGCCATCTGCAGTCTCCCCCACTGAAAGTCAGCAACTTTCTACCAGTTGTGCTGGAGCCACTGGGGTAGCTATCACTAGGATATGCAAAGATACATACAAAACACTCACTAAGGAAATACACAAGGGTGATTAGTTGATTTTTTGATGAAATATTGGATGCATTTATGGATAAATTTGGATTGGAAAGTTTTCTTTGTGGTGGCTTTTATTTCGGCATTGTGGCCAAGAGACTGCAGTGATCGTCAGTAACAGAGCGAAGCTAAGGTATGGGACAAATGTTGAAAGCAGAATTTGGGTTGTGTTCACTGGTGTATGATTTGATCTTGGATATCACAGCCAGAAAGCGGCTGTCTGGATTGCCTCCTTCCTTCCACTTCTTCCTCTTTTGCTTCCTCCTCTTTTGCTTTCTCCACTTCCCTCTGAGCAGTTTGTCCCTTTGCTGCCTCTGCTTCATTTCCATGTGATGTTGCAGTCCAAGGGTGACTGCAGCTGTAACTGTGAGCAGATGGTCACCTCAGAGGCCTTCCTTCGACATCCAAAGCCTTGCAAGTGTCCGTGCACACTTTAACCACTTTTTAAAGGTATTGCACCCAGCCACTATTCCAATAAAATGTAGAAAATACAGTCCAAATGCTAAAATATAAACTTGCTGTTGTCTGTGTCCCTTTAAGAAGCACTGGCAGCATCTCTGTAATAATGCTGCATGCACATTCTTCCATGCATGGTTTGGAGAGGGCGGTATCCAGAGCAGTGAAGTCCAAATCACAGTCATCTGTCAATTCAGGCATTGCACGCCGATTGATGTCATGATCTGCATGTGGGCGACAACCTCTCCAAAATGGCAACTGCCACATTCTGCACTGGAAGCGGGCAAAAATGAGGTGGCCACCGTTTTGTTTAGCAAACCCAGCCTTAATGGCCGGAGCTATACCTCCGAATTTTGCAGCTGCAGCGTCTAAACCAGGAAGTGTAAGGCAGAATATTTCATTCAATGTTAAATCATGTACCGAAGGTGAAAAGAGAGCAGGAAATAAATATGGGATTAAGAGACCGGTAAAGGAAACAGAAAGAAAAAGTAAAATAAGAGTTATTTTAATTTTTAATTAAAAAAAAAATCTCCAACAATAACTAAAATCTGAAGGAACGAGTCTCCACACTTGTAAAAGTAAATTTTTAGTGCCAGAGAGGGTGTTTGGCAGTATTAAGACTTGTTACTTAAAAATTCACTTATGCTTGAATGTACAAGCCCTAACTTTTTCTGGCGAGTTTAGTGGGCAACCAATGGTAAGTACCACAACTGCAAGCTCTTCATATATTTTAGTGCTGAGTCTCGTGGTTAGGTGCCGGTATAGCAAATTTTGTGGAGGACTAAAGCAAATCCAACAGAAACCTCCTGATTTCTGCATTTAACTGTGCATGTGCGGATGTCGAATGTTGCAGTCTGATTTACTCTTTAACAACGGTGCATGCTGATTGCCTCACCATTATTCTTACCGCAAAATCCAAGCCAGTGTAATATTGCACCTGGACAATTCATTTGAGTTTAGAAAAGTGTAAAATTAAGCATTTGTAACCGCCCATAAAAAGAACCTAAAAATGTCAGTGAAAAATGAGAGAAGTGGCCATCTTTTGCCTATTAAGTTTCCGGAGTGATTATTTGTACCGCATTTTAGTTCTCTCTGCACATGCATGCCCATTTGGTACTGCGCATGCACACTCAATCCTGTCACGCATGCTCAGTACCCAACGGTGTGGCAGCTGTAACCTGCACTGCTATGCTTTCTTCAACTCCATGCAGAGAAGGTCAAAGCATCGCATGGAGGGATAGTGAGAGAGGGTCAAAGGGGGGAGAGAGAAGGGATCAGATGGGGAGAGAAAGGGATTGGATGGGGGAGAGGAGGTCAAAGGCTTGGGGGGTGAGAAGGTTAGGAACTTGGGAGGGGGTGCAGAAAGACCACGGAGAGCACAGTGGGGATGGGGGAAGAATATGATCCATGTCTAACATGGAAGGGGGGGAAATTGAGAGTGAGAATGTGATCCAATGAGTCACATTCTCCCCCACTCTGCTGGACATGGATCATGTTCTTCCAAACCTATTCCCACCTCCTTTACATCCACACCAGGTTCTCCCTCTCCTCCCCCTAATCTAGTTGATTTCTTGGAAGGCACCGTTCGTGTGCGGCAAGGGACATCATTGGAATAGACAAAATCTGGAAGTTATAACACTGCCACTATTCACTTCATACCCAATAAACCTGTCAACAATCCATGACCCACACCCATTGTTCCATCTATGGGGTGGGGAAGAAGGTCAGGAATTTGTTGGGGGGGGAGGGAGATGGTCAGGAACTTGCTGGGGGGGGGGGGAGATGGTCAGGAACTCGGGGATGTGGGGTAGGTCAGGAACTTGTGAGGGGTGAGAAGATCCTAACCCATGAGGGTGAGCCCTGTCTGTTCTCTGAAAGCTGTGAGCTATGTCTGGAGCCTGGCAGTCAGAATGAATGGATCAAATTAAACGTTGCTAAGTACTTGAATACTCAGGCAGGCAGGATCTAATTACATGTTCTGGAAAGAGTGCTGGGTTTGCCTTGTCTTCCAAGGGGACCAATCAGAAATCTGGTCTTGCCATCCAAAGGGGACCAATCAGAACTTTGGTGTTGTAAATACACACGACCTTGAGGTTCTGCTAAAAGTCATTAATAGTAAGATGATGCAGCATTTTGCAATGCACAGTAAAATGGAAAAAAATAATATTTAACTCCTGTCCCTGGAGTTGTTGAGCTTGCCAAATATCTAAAAATGTACCCACATCAGTGACAGAAGTGAACAGTACAGATGACTCTTTTGTTCAAGAGTGGATATAATGGATGTTGGTGGGTTGACAACATAAGAATGTATAAGACCAGAAAACACCTTTGTGGGCTATTTTGGCTAGTCGCTGTGTCCAGGAAATAACATATCCTAGATTAACAGTTTTTCATGGCAGCAATTACAGAGCACACAATTAAACACACCAATCTCAATATAAGTTAAATAGCTTCAGATCTGACATCACTGAGCACTGCACTTTTCTAATTACGCATTCCTTCCCAGGGCCTTAATTTTCCATCCCACTACAATCGACAGGCTTTTAAAACCCAAATTTGGCGTCATCTATTTTCTAATTGTCTCACCTTATTCTTTACATTGCTCAGCCTTGGTATATCCTGCACAAAGGGGTAGAGTAAATTAATTGTTGCTGCAGTGATTTATTGGTGCTGAGAGACTGACATTTTTACTGCCCAGGAACCATTATGTAAAACTATTACTGCGGCAGCAACCTGTGCTTCACGGGGCTAATATAGAAATTTGCAGGATTTGTCATGGGATGTCACACCATGCAAATCGCTTACCCTTACTATAATGTAGACCTTTGCCTAGATTCTGAAATAAAAATGATTGTTGCAGAAAGAGGAGGAGGAGAGGGCAACCTGGGGACACATAGGAAATATATGACTCATGGCAGCTTCTAATATGTCCAGTGGGCGTACCGCAAAAGAGTTAGTGACAGTATGTTAGAGGCTCAGACTCACCATTGTGGTTGTGATTGAGCAGTTTCACTTGCTCCACACTGAACTGAAGGGGCAATCAACCATCCATCTGCAATCACCATCACTATTTACAATCTATATTAACGACTTGGAAGGAGGGACTGAGTGTAACGTAGCCAAGTTTGCTGACGATACAAAGATGGCAGGAAAAGCAATGTGTGAAGAGGACACAAAAAATCTGCAAAAGGACATAGACAGGCTAAGTGAGTGGGCAAAAACTTGGAAGATGGAGTATAATGTTGGAAAGTGCGAGGTCATGCACTTTGGCAGAAAAAAAATCAAAGAGCAAGTTATTATTTAAATGGAGAAAGATTGCAAAGTGCTGCAGTACAGCGGGACCTGGGGGTACTTGTGCATGAAATACAAAAGGATAGTATGCAGGTACGGCAAGTGATCAGGGCGGCCAATGGTATCTTGGCCTTTATTGCAAAGGGGATGGAGTATAAAAACAGGGAAGTCTTGCTACAGCGATATAAGGTACTGGTGAGGCCACACCTCGAATACTGCGTGCAGTTTTGGTTTCCATATTTATAAAGGATATACTTGCTTTAGATATAGTTCATAAAAGGTTCACTAGGTTGATTCCGGGGATGAGGGGGTTGACTTATGAGGAAAGTTTAAGTAGGTTGGGCCTCTACTCATTGGAATTCAGAAGAATGAGAGGTGATCTTATCAAAGTGTATACAATTATGAGGGGGCTTGACAAGGTGGATGCAGTGAGGATGTTTCCACTGATGAGGGAGACTAGAACTAGAGGGCACACTCTTAGAATAAGGGGCTGCCCATTTAAAATCGCTGCCTCAGAGAGCTATGGAAGCTGGGACATTGAATAAATTTAAGACAGAAATAGACAATTTCTTAAACGATAAGGGAATAAGGGGTTATGGGGAGCGGGCGGGGAAGTGGAGCTGAGTCCATGATCAGATCAGCCATGATATTGAATGATGGAGCAGGCTTGAGGGGCCGTATGGCCTACTCCTGTTCCTATTTTTTATGCTCTTATGTTCTTATCATCAAAGGCAGTCCCACGAAATCTAGGAAGACTTGCTTTTACTATAAGAGTGAGTTCTCAGGTGATTGTACAGTCCAATACAGGAATATAAGTCTCTGTCACAGGTGGGACAGTCGTAGAAGGAAAGGGTGGGCGGGGAGTCTGGTTTGCTGCACGCTCCTTCCGCTGCCTGCACTTGCTTTCTGCATGCTCTCGGCAACGAGACTCGAGTTGCTCAGCGCCCTCCCGGATGCTCTTCCTCCACTTAGGGCGGTCTCTGGCCAAGGACTCCCAGGTGTCAGTGTAGATGTTGCATCTTATCAAAGAGGCTTTGAGGGTGTCTTTGAAATGTTTTCTCTGCCCACCTGGGGCTCGCTTGCCGTGTAGGAGTTCCGAGTAGAGCGCTTGCTTTGGGAGTCTTGTGTCACGCATGCGAACAATATGGCCCACCCAACAGAGCTGGTCGTGTTTAGTCAGTGCTTCGATTCTGGGAATGTTGGCCTGATCAAGAATACTGATGTTGGTCTGTCTGTCCTCCCAGGGGATTTGCAGGATCTTGTGGAGACATCGTTGGTGGTATTTCTCCAGCGATTTGAAGTGTCTACCTTATATAGTCCATGCCTCTGAGCCACACAGGAGTTATGGTGAATAGGATGGTGAAGGCCTTCTTCTTCTTTCTTTTTTCGTAGGGTAGAAGCAAAGCAAATCAAATGGCAATATCCAGTTCGATATCCAGGCCAAAGCTTCCGGTGTAACAGCATGGATATCATGTAGGCTGCCTGCAAATTTCCTCTGAGGGCAGAGCTCAATGATGTGCTCCAGGGTCTGATTAGGAGCTCCACTGCCCTCAACACAACCAATAACAGTATCTTTGGAACCACCAGCATCTCAGGAGTCAACTACCTTTTGGGGGCATTTGAACAACTGATTCTTTGTTTTCTGAATAATGACTGAATGTCACACTGCAGGATATATTAAAATTGAATTCACTTCATTTGTTTGTCCACTGCTAGTGGTATATGTGTTCCATGTGCTTTACTGCTACATTCATTCCTTGCATCATTTTTTTCATCTAGACCGTGGATAGACTCTGTTATTAAATGCTCCCTTAGTTGAGGGAGATGCCCTGCTGAATGGCTACTTATATGTGATATGGAAAACCTGTGACCGATCCTGATGGACATGCATTAGTGCCAGGATCCTCTGTCACCGTAGTCACCGTGTGTTCAGTGCTTTCAGGGATAATACATTATGTCACTTGCCTATGTAATGGTTCAGAACTGCTGCTGATGTATGTGCCAACCAGCTGCTCTTGCACTTGGGACAAAAGCCACTGATCGAGGGCACATCCTTCACTGCTCAGTGAACTGTGCAAGCATAGAGCTTTGGGCATATACAAGTTTTTGAAACCCTTCCACCATGCTTGTCTGTAACTATTCTCCGAGCAAGTTGAAGCCGTACATGACTGTATCTTGAAATTTTGGCCCCAAAACTGCTACAGCAGCAGTGCGAGCATTCATGAGAAATGTCTTTACTATAGTTACAGTTTGTAGAAATGAAGTTTCCAATGCAGTTCCTACATCATCAATGGAAAACTGCAGTTCAGACAACTAGTGATTCATGGCCTCACTTGTGGGACATGGCAAAGTGTATGTGGATGTTGGACTCCTCTTTGCTATCCAGATCACAAGAAAGGTAGTGGCACCACAATATGGTCCTGCTGTTGTAACAGCCTCTGTTGACAAAGAGGCCCGCTCTCATCTGTATCTCCTTTTCGGCTGCAACTGGTGGTCCACTGGGTTCCCCTTCCTCGGTGAAGACAGCAGAGGGTGCATTATCAGCACATAGCATACATAGCTATTTGGGTACTGTATTAAATACACTAATGTGAGCTTGCGTACAAAAGTAAGCAGACAAAAAGCAGGCAACTAAAGACCAGTTAGCCTAACATCTGTGGTTGGGAAGTTGTTGGAGTCCATTATTAAAGAAGCGGTAACAGGACATTTGGAAAAGCAAAATTCGGTCAGGCAGAGTCAGCATGGATTTATGAAGGGGAAGACATGTTTGACAAATTTGCTAGAATTCTTTGAGGATGTAACAAACAGGGTGGATAAAGGGGAACCAGTGGATGCAGTGTATTTGGACTTCCAGAAGGCATTTGACAAGGTGCCACAAAAAAGGTTACTGCACAAGATAAAAGTTCACGGGGTTGGGGGTAATATATTAGCATGGATAGAGGATTGGCTAACGAACAGAAAACAGAGAGTTGGGATAAATGGTTAATTCTCGGGTTGGCAATCAGTAACCAGTGGGGTGACACAGGGATCAGTGCTGGGACCACAACTATTTACAATTTATATTAACGACTTGGAGGAAGGGACCAAGTGTAATGTAGCCAAGTTTGCTGACGATACAAAGATGGCAGGAAAAGCAATATGTGAGGAGGACACAAAAACTCTGCAAAAGGACATTGACAGGCTAAGTGAGTGGGCACAAATTTGGCAGATGGAGTATAATGTTGGAAAGTGTGAGGTCGTGCACTTTGGCAGAAAAAAAATCAAAGAGCAGGTTATTATTTAAATGGAGAAAGATTGCAAAGTGCTGCAGTACAGCAGGACCTGGGGGTACTTGTGCATGAAATAAAAAAGGTTAGTATGTAGGTACAGCAAGTGATCAGGAAGACCAATGGAATCTTGATCTTTATTGCAAAGGGGATGGAGTATAAAAGCAGGGAAGTCTTGCTACATTTGTACAGGGTATTGGTGAGGTCACACCTGGAATACTGCGTGCAGTTTTGGTTTCCATATTTACAAAAGGATATACTTGCTTTGGAGGCAGTTAAGAGAAGTTTTACTAGGTTGATTCTGGAGATGAGGGGGTTGACTTATGACGAAAGGTTGAGTAGGTTCGGCCTCTACTCATTGGAATTCAGAAGAATGAGAGGTGATCTTATCGAAACGTATAAGATTATGAGGGGGCTTGACAAGGTGGATGCAGAGAGGATGTTTCCACTGATAGGGGAGACTAGAACTAGAGGGCATAATCTTAGAATAAGGGGCCGCCCATTTAAAACAGAGATGAGGAGAAATTTCTTCTCTCAGAGGGTTGTGAAATTCGTTGCATCAGGGAGTTGTGGAAGCTGGGACATTGAATAAATGTAAGACAGAAATAGCTAGTTTCTTAACTTATAAGGGAATAAGGGGTTATGGAAAGCGGGCAGGGAAGTGGACCTGAGTCCATGATCGGATCAGCCATGATCATATTAAATGGCGGAGCAGGGTCGAGGGGCCGTATGGCCTACTCCTGCTCCTATTTCTTATGTTCTTATGTTCTTATTAATTTCTGCACAGCTGTATTGCATCCATCCCATTCTACACATATTCCTTCTTTGGTTGCCACTTGATCTGTTCTCATTAACTTTTCCAAACATGCCCTAAATCCATTCTTTCTAACTCCCAAATAAAGTACACATGCTGTATCACTTTTCTCATCCTAATCAATGTCATAATTTCTTTCTTTTCTTGTGCTTCTTCAAGGATCCTCTTACTTATCATTTTCTTGTCCATTTAAGTTTCAGCATTGGTCTCACTTCATATTTAACTACCTCCAGTCATTGTCTTGCTTGCGTGTTTGAGATCCAGTATGCACGTCTGTAAAATGCTATTGCCACATATAAAACTGGAGCATTCTACTTCTCATCATTGGCTTCACTTTATAGTTACATAAAAACTCTTTTTGTTGTCAAAAACCTCTTTTACAATTCCTTTCATCCACTTTGATCATCTGACATTAGACTAACTCAATAAACAATTTGCTCTAGTTCCATAGTGCTCACTTGAAGGTTGGTTTTGGAGATGCCCCCCTTTCCTGACTATCGCTGGCTTTATCTCAGCATTTATTTCTAATCCACATTCCAAACTTGTCTGACCTTTTTAAACATCTCTTTATCTCTGTTGTATCTACAAACCATATTGTATCATTGGTGTGAGAAAATTATTTATCAATCTTCCATTGATCTTCACTTCAACTTGGAACTCATCTAGAGTGTCTCAAGGAATTAATTCAGAGTATATGTTGATTGGACGATATGACACAATCTAATCTCACTCCTCATCTGGTAATTGTTTATTTTGTTTACTCACTACGGGTTGCTCCGAAAAATGTATTTCCATTCTACATACATGCTAACCTTTATCTGTATTACTATAGCATTTTCGGCGTGTATCTTTAGCAACAACCACTTCCTGTTATATCCATATATGTTTGGTGCTTTTACAGTATTGTTCATGCTTTAACTATCTGCTCTTCTTTAAGTTGTGCAGTTTTTTGCAGCCATCAAAATTACTGACTGTTATAGAACCCGTTCCATTTTAATTCCATTGATTTCATAATATGAGGACAAAAATGTAACCCTTTATTTGTCAATTTGAAGGCTATCCTTTCCAACGAGATTGATTGCTGAGATGAGAAGGTTGTCCTATGAGGAGAGACTGAGTAGATTGCGCCTATACTCTCTGCGGTTTAGAAGAATGAGAGGTGACCTTATTGAAACATATAAGATTCTGAGGGGGATTGAGAGGGTAAACACTGAGAGGTTGTTTCCCCTGGCAGGAGAGTCTAGAACTGGGGGGGCATAGTTTCAGGATAAGGGTTTGGCCATTTAAGACTGAGATGAGGAGGAATTTCTAGTGAATCTTTGGAATTCTCTCCCTCAAAAGGCTGTGGAAGCTGAATCGTTGAGTATATTCAAGGCTGAGATAGATAGATTTTTAGACTCTCAGGGAATCAAGGGACAGGGGGATTGGGCGGGAAAGTGGAGTTGAGGTCAAAGACCAGCCATGATCTTATTGAATGGCAGAGCAGGCTTGAAAGGCCTTATTGCCTACTCCTGCTCCTAATTCTTATGTTCTTGTGTACTAAAATGTCTTCACATTGCTCAATAGGACAGGTTGTCAACACTTGCAGATCTTTGTTGTTAAATCAGAATGATCTCCTTTACTGTTCTGCCATTTTCACCAATAACGGGCAATCTGGTAATGGAGTTTTCAACATTTATATTGATTAAGTTGCTCATTAGTTGCTTGAGAAGAATTGCAGTGTTGTCTGTTATTTTCTTGTTGCCACCAATGAAATCACATTTTTAGAAGTTACATGTTTCAAAGCCATGCATTCTTGTGATTTCTTTAGCATTTGTTGACTAGAGTAAGGTGTCAGCTTTCTCATCTCTGACAGAGGTTCTGGGCTATTCCCTGCTCCAGAGATTTGATCATACAATCTAGGCTGATATTCCAGTGCTGTACTGGAGAAATATTGCACTGTCAGATAAGATGTTAAATTGAGGCCCATCTGCCCTCTCAGGTGGATGTAAAAGGCATTATTCGAGAAAGAACATGGAAGTTATCCCAGTGTTCTGGATAATATTTATCTTTCAACCAACACCAGTAAAACGGTTTAAATGATCATTTATTTCATTGCTGTTTATGGGAGCTTGTTGTGCACAAATTAGGTGCCATATTTTCCCAGATGAAAATAGTCACTACACTTCAAAAGTACTTTGTTGGCTGTAAAGCACTTTGCGACATCCTGAGTTTGTGAAAGGTGCTATATAAATCATCTTCTTTTCTTCTTTTCCTCTTCTTCGTTTCCTCTTCTTCTTCCCCTTCTTCTTCTTCTTCTTTTCCTCCCTTCTCTTCCCTTCCACTCCCTTTCCCCCTTCCCCACTCTAGTCACATTCTCGTTTTGGAAGTACTATTTTCACTCAGTTCTAACTTGCCCTCTACCAGCTCACCCCATGGTACCCTTTTGAATAGGTTTCCAAAAACCCTTCGTTACCCCTGAGCTTTTATTTTACATGCATTTTTTTAAGAAGTAATTTTGATTTCTATGGAATTGAAGTGAGTTTGGATAAGACAGGAATAAAATCGGTGTGAATGTTTCCATTTCCACAGCAGCCATCCCTTTGGCCTTTGAGTCCTCAAATACAGGAAGTTTTGGGCTGTGGATTTGAACCAAATTAGGAACTGAATTGAAACTACACAAATTAATTTGAAGTAAGACCTTTAAGCCTAAACATTGCATTGGGTGGGCTATTCAGCAGATCATTTTGAGTTAGTAATGTTTTGTGGGTTGGATCTAGACTTTGTGGGATTGTGTAAAATGGGTGATAGACTCAACCACCCGTTTTACATCTCTCTCGATTTTTATTTGATTAGGAAATAAAAATCAGGAGAGATGTAAAACTGGCCACCGACTCAGTATCACTCATTTTACATTATTGCACAATGTCTTTATGACTGCCAATGGGAGTAATAAAGATTTACACATGACTTGCTATTTTTGTTCTGTGGGCTAAAATGTAGGATCTATCTCTGACATTGGCCAGCCAAGGGAGAAGCAATAATCCCTGAATTTGCAATGAACTGCAATGAAGAGTCATTTAAACAGTTGAACTAAGGGCCAAGTTCTGATCAATGGCAACATTTCTGCTGTTGTTAATGACACCAGTAAATAAGGGGACTGTTACCGTTGAAACATCTTGTCTTGTTGTTGCTTGGAAAGTGCATGTGCAATTTTCTAGCTAGCCTTTTATGCTGGCATATAATGTTCTCACACAGAATGAGTAAGTGCTTGATTATTGATGTCTAAGAAAGTAAGGCCATTTATATAACCCTGGATTTTCAGGGATTAGGATGGAAGTCCTCTCACTGTTAATTCCACTCAATCACAGTGAGGCTGATTTAAGTGCCTCCACTAGCATAAGTACAGACCTAAAAAGTGCATTGTGCCACTTGTATGCTAGTGCTCAGAAACCACCATCTTGGGTAGTATCCTGATATACATAGGACTCCGATTGAAATTTTGAGGTACAATTCCTTCAAAGAGCTGGCACAAGCACAACGAGACAAATAGCTTCCTTCTATGCCATAAGATTCTATTGGCCAAATAGACCTAGCACTGTTTTTTGGTGCTAATTGCGTTTAACGTCTTTTTTTATCGCCAAAATAGCGTCAAAAATTAAACATGCAAAATTGGCCAAATGCTTTTTCACGATCGCTATAGCGGTAACATAGCGGCGTGTTCAAAAACTTTTGTACAACGGAATATTTTTCGGTGTTAAAAAAACGCCCGTTCTGCGCATGTGTAAATTTGCCCTTTTTTTCTTCTGATCCTTCTGGCACCTTCCCGGTCACATGCAGGGTGCACCCGTGCATGTGCGGTACACCCAGGGCTGAATCAGCCATTTTTGAGAGGGAATTTAAGCATCAGCAGAGCTCAGCTCAGTTCATCAAAAATTAAAAATGCAAGGAAGAGGGCCAAGAAATTTACTCACGATACAAATGAGGCTCTCATCACTGCTGTAGATGGGGGAAGATTCCGAGCAAGGGTTGTGGAAAACTATACCCATCTGCTATAAAACGTGTGTGAAAAAGTGTGGCTGAGCAGGTTTCCTCAGTGGTCTCTATTCAGAGCCATGTCCAGTGCAGGAAGAGGCGGAATAACCAATGCAAGGTCGTCAGAGTAAGTAATATTTTTATTTATGCACTCCAATTACTTAAATTGTAAATGTGACACATGTTGGTATCGCTAGGCTTACTGTTGCACCTTATTTGCCATGAATGATCGTCACACATTATGAAGACTGCTTTTTGACATCTTAAAAGACGTTTCTGCACTTCGATGTTTTCCTGATGAATCACATGCTATTAAACAGAGCATTGTATTAAATGCACACATTATGGTATAAGTGCTTTGATGACTATCTGTATGTGCTTCAAGAACAGAAGGGCCCTCTGTTAATAATTTGTATTTTCATCTTTGCAGGGAAAGTTGTCCCACAACCGCTGAGAGCAGCGGAAAACAGGCGGCGGTCCAGCAAAACTGGTCCCACTCACCCATATTGAAAGTCGCGTGATGGGTGCCTCGCAGAGATTCACTATCCATGGGGGTGTTGACCCCACGTTGGAGAGTGAGGGTAAGTCCTGTAACATTCACGGTCTGGGTTGGCTCAATGTTATTTACTGTCTGTGGGCTAGGCTTCGGTTTATACGATGTCATGATCTGCGGGCTAGGCTTCAATTATTGCATTGTACTGTCAGTCGTCGACATGTAATGCAGTAATGGTGGTCGTTCAAATGAGCCTGCTCTATGTGAGTCTACTGATGTCACTGTGCCCCCTCCCCCACTGCTAACCAGTCATCTGTTGTTTTCTATTTTGCAGATGTGGATTCCGAGTCATCAAATGCAGCAGACGAAGCCTCCAGCTTGACAGATGCCATAGTCGAGGACACCAATCTCAGCCCTGTTGAGGAATCTCCACAGGAGGAGGCACAGGAGGAGGAACAAAGTGTCATGGGAGGGGGGGTGGTGGAGGTGGGTGTGGGGGAGCCCAACACTAAAGACTTCAGCTGCAGGCAGCAGTTTGTCGGAGGACACCGGCACATTCCCCGGTTATCCAGCACCCGAGGCCCCGGGTCCCAATGGGTTGAGGGCAGAAGCCCGTATGCCGCCTGTGTGGAGGCTGAGTCAGCAAAGCCGCTCTGCCGTAGGGCAGTCAGACAAGCAAATGGATTTGGTGGGACTGTCTGGGGAGAGCATCAAGCTCAGCCGTCAGCCCCTCGCAGTCATGGGTGGGATCTCGGGAAACATTGCAGCACTATCTGCGGACATAAGGGAGAGCATATCGCAGCTTGTAGTTGCGACGCGGGAGAACACCGAGGCTGTCAATGCCCAGCAGCAATTGACGGTCTCGACTCTTGGCTCTCCAATCCCCAGTGTCATGCCACCCAGACTGACAGCACCAGTGAGTGGTGATGCTGAGCAACAGCCTTGCCACTCAGAAGCCGGGCCTTCCATCATCATCATCGGCAGTCCCCCGGAATTGAGGAAGACTTGCTTCCACTCTTAACATGAGTTCTTAGGTGGCTGTACAGTCCAATACAAGAAAGACAATCTCTGTCACAGGTGGGACAGATAGTCATTGAGGGAAGGGGTGGGTGGGACTGATTTGCCGCACGTTCTTTCCGCTGCCATGTGCTTGATTTCTGCATGCTCTCGGCGACGAGACTCGAGGAGCTCAGCGCCTTCCCGGATGCACTTCCTCCACTTAGGGCGGTCTTTAGCCAGTGACTCCCAGGTGTCAGTGGGGATGTTGCACTTTATCAGGGAGACTTTGAGGATGTCCTTGTAATGTTTCCACTGCCCACTTGGGGCTCGTTTGCTGTGAAGGAGTTCCGAGTAGAGCGCTTGCTTTGGGAGTCTCGTGTCTGGCATGCGAACTATGTGGCCTGCCCAGCGGAGCTGATCAAGTGTAGTCAGTGCTATAAATGCTGGGGATGTTAGCCTGGTCAAAGACACTAACGTCGGTGCGTCTGTCCTCCCAGGGGTATTTGTAGGATCTTGCGGAGGCATCGTTGGTGGTATTTCTTCAGCGGCTTGAGGTGTCTGCTGCACATTGTCCATGTTTCTGAGCCATACATGAGGGCGGGTGTTACTACAGCCCTGTAGACCATGAGTTTGGTGACAGTTCACACAGCCCCAGGAACTCCAGGGCTTCAAATGGCATCTCCTATGTTTGTCCCCTATCAACCGCAGCGCCATATCCTTGCTGCTAATAAATGTCTTGGGATCACCCGGGGTAGGGGTATGGCAAGCGCTAGGGCAACAATGGATGCGGGCGGGCGGGGAGGGTGGGGGGGTAAATGTGGCTGCAGCTGAAGGATGATTGGTGCAGGTGTTTTTGTTTTCTTGTTCTTTTGTTGTTGTTGTTGTTGTTGTTTGGCTGTTATTTAAGTAAAGTTTACATTTCAATAGTTTTAACATTCAAAAATGTTATTGAAGTTACTAAATTAACTTTTACAAAGTTTCATTAATGTACAACTATACAAACGTTTAATAAATTTACATTTATTTTTTCACCTGAACCAAACGTATGCAGTGTCTCATTTGCAGAATAACAGGAGGAAATAGTCAACATGGTGGGATACAGTGGGCAGTCAATGATGAAACGTGACATTCAGCCTTCATACAAAGCGTTGAATTACCATCTGCTGACGTAAGTCTTTTGCAGTGGGGATAGCTCCACGAGGCCTCCTCCCCTGTCGTCATGAGGGTGGTGGTGGCATGGGTTCCTTGTCTTCATCCTTCTCCTCCTCCTCCTCCTCCCCCCTCTCCTGAGGTTGTCCTGCAGTACCCAGTGGCAAATCCTGTCCCCTCATGATGGCTAGGTTGTGTCGCATGCAGCACACCGCAATGAACTCAGTGACCTGCTGAGGGGAATATTGCAGGCAGCCTTCAGAGTGGTCCAGGCATCGGAAGCGCTGCATCTGCACTCCAATTGTCTTTTCGACATATATGGCTGTTATTATAGCGATGCTCAGCTTCTGTCTGAGGGTTCCGGAGGTGGGGTCATAAGCCAGGTGGCGAGGCCGTAACCTTTGTCCCCCAGCATCCAGCTCTGGCCTTCTGGCTAATGCTCAAACAGCTGTGAGACACTGCTCTCATGCAAGATGAAAGCATCATGGCTGCTCTCTGGAAATTGGGCATTTACTGCCATGTAGTGTTGAGTATGGTCGCAGACGATCTGTACGTTCAGCGAGTGAAATCCCTTTCGGTTTTGATAAACCTCTGGATCCTGAAAAGTTGCTTGCGGGGCAATGTGCATACAGTGAATGGCAGCCTGTGCCTTGGGGAAGCCAGCAATTCATGCAAAGCCTATAGCCCTCTCATTCTGTGCCTCCATGGTCCATAAGTATATAAAGTCCTTCCTGCATGCAAGCAGTGCCGTAGTCACCTGGCGAATGCAGCGATGTGTAGTGAACTGCGAGATGCAGCATATGTCCCCTGCTGATGCCAAAAAGGAGCCTGAGGCATAGAAGGCAAGTGCCACAGTCACCTTCACCTCGATGTTGCATGTGGCTATATAGCTGTAATTATAGCAATGCTCGGCTTCTGTCTGAGGGTTCGGAAGGGTGTCATGAGCCAGGGTAATGCAGTACTCCTCACGCTTATGGGCTGTATTTCTGCCTTTTTCACCTGGCATATCTCTGTGACCACCTCTTTTCGAAAGTGCAGCCTTCTAATGCACTGTGCCCCATACAGGTGCAGGTATAAGCGCCTCTCCCTGAAAACTTGTTGGAGGTAAGGCCTCCTCCCCATGTCTGCGAGCTCTTTGATTATGCTGATAATGCTGTTGATTAAGCCTTCTTCCAGGTCTCTGCTCCATAGAAAAAGCAGCCAGTGATAATGGCAGAGAGAGCATATGCTCCATTCTTTTTAATGTCCTCAAATGTCCTTAAAAATGAAGTATGAACTCACAAAAAGCTCAAAGTGTAAAACGCAGCCTTCCCTCCAAATGCTTTCATTCACTGAACTGTAGCTCCACTTTTCAAAATGGCGCCGTTAGTGCCGGTTTCGTCATGAATCCGACCTGTTAAGACTTGCATTTTTTCAGCGTTTTTTTCCGCAGATTTTAAAAATGGTATTGCCCAATTTTGCAAAAACGGTGATAGCAAAGCATTCGCCACTGAATGATATCACAAAAATGGTCCAAAAAAAAGGCGGATGATAGTTTTTATTGCCGGCGGTAAACTGCTGGCCGATATAGCAAAATGACAGGAATAACTTTTAATGCCCAAAAACACTTTTTTCCGCGAAAAAATGGCGGTAAAACGGGTGCAATCCTCGGCAATTTCTAGCCCTACATGCCTCTATTGCTTTAAGAGTTCCCTTTGAACGTGAGGCCGATTTAACTTTAGACACACAACGGGCAGTTGGCAGGCCTGCCTGTTGGTACGACTATGAGGCTCGAGCTATTTTGAGGCCAGGCCTCATTTACATGCTGCACTGCAAACCGGCACTTTAAGTCAGCTCAGCAGTTGAAAAGGGCAAGATAAAGCTTGGCGGAGAGGTGATCAGGGTTGGGGGTGTGGGGGTCCTCACACAGGGCTAGCAGTGGCCGGAGTATTTTTATGAGCCTAGAAGGAGCTATCTTGCTCCCCCGATCCCACAAAAATAAAAGTTATTACTTTCAGTTGTTATTTGAGCGTCCAAGTTACATTTTGTGGAGATAATTTATCATTAGTATTGGTACTGTTTTTAAAGTGTCCCAACCACAGGACTTTATGCTCAAAGTGATAGAGAATAAAAACAGCATGCCAGGGAGATCAGTTGGCACCTGCCCTCAATTGTACCTGTAACTTCGGGCACATCTAGGTTGGCAATGGCCAAAGGGAACTGCCTCCATAGGCTCTCAGTTAGCACAGAGACAGATGTAGGTGAATGAAATCTGGAACTCTCCACAGCGCCCCGCCCTCCAAATGGCTGTAAATTCTAAATCAATTGAAATATTTAAGACTGAGATTGACAGATCTTGTTAGGTAGGAGTAGCAAAGGATATGGAGCAAAGGCAATGAAATGGAATTGAGGTACAGATCAGTCGTGATCTGATTGAATGGCAGAACAGGATTGAGGGGATGAATGACCTACACCTGTTTCTATCTCCCTATGTTGTAAAATACCTGCACATTCTCTCCGCTATAACAATGACACTGCCAGTAGCAGCCAATGTCATCTAAAGAGAACCGCCAGTGTAGGAACTTTATTGCCAGTGACAATCAAAGCTACCATTACCTTAAATAGCCATAACTCTAGGCTGGTGTAGGGAACAGATGCAATATCAAGCAATCTTTGGCTCAAAGATATATCAAACAAGTGTTCAAATCGTTGTTCAGCAGGTCAGCACTCACAGCTCATCTCCCACTGAATGGCAACAACAGCATTGTGCAGCTTGCCAATTTCACTGATTATCATTGTCTGCTGCATGCTCCACAGCTTTGCCATCTAAAGAGACGTCACTATGAAAGAAAAGGCCCATCTGCAGAAAAGGCTCTGCAGGACACTGACAGTAACCCTGAGCCTGAAACTGCTTTGCAGCACGGATGAGTAGAATGCCTGTTTCTCATGGAAGGAAAACATTTATCTAACTGCTTAAGCTGCCATTTAAACTAAACATCCCGTCCACAACTACACTCATCATCATCATCGTCTTCATAGGCGGTCCCTCGTATCGAGGATGACTTGCTTCTATGCCAAAAAGGGATGAGTTCCCAGGTGTTTCAATGAAGGACCTAATATTCCAGGTCCTCAACTATATGTTGAAGAGTGGAAGATGCCTGTGCATGGATTTTTTTAACATGTGGTGGCCGTTGCACACCAGCCACCACACGGACTTGACAGAGCTAGGTCTTGATCCAGTTGCAAGGATTAACCAAGATGACTGGAGACCAACTCTGCCACAAGGACCTAGTGTGCAGACGTATCGTAGTGTGGGATGGCCCGTGCTGCCCCTGGACCCTTGCCTCTTCTGGACCTTCGCAGCTACACTATGCAGTCACCCAATATACTATCATCTATCAGCATATACTAACAATACCCATCCTTGGATCTGATCCGACTTTACTCTGCATCATCAGAATAAACTCTCCCGACAAAGATCCAATAAAGTTCACCTATTTCCCCATAACCGATATGTTGCTTTACTTCAATCCTTCACTTTGATGACAGTGTATGGTATCTTCTAGAATCTATTCTACAACTTCGCCTAGTGTTTTCCCAGTGGAACAAGTGAGTGATGTAGCTGGTTGATGGGTGTCAATGGTAAGGATTTGGGATTGAGGTGACATTGTCGCTCATTGTGCTGGGTCATAATATGGTATTGCCCTTGGTTCTATTGTATGCACTGCTGTGGTAGCTTCTGATCTTTGCCTGCTTCATCATTTGCCTGCAAATTCTATTTCCTGCTTCCACATTTTATGTGTTTCCACTATTTTTTAACCCCAGGGAGAAGCGTTGTGCCAGTCAGATATTTGGTGCCCCAAGATCTTTCTTGCAGTCCAGTTTTTCTTGTAATCCAGTCGTTATTTGCCTTATGTATTTGGCTGCTTGTCTTTAAATAGTCTTTGGAGCACGAGCTACCAGCACGATGTGCATTTCAGTCAGGGAGTCCACACTGAGGCCGGAATCTTACCTGCGCTGCAAGTGCGAGTTTGGAGGCGGGTCCAAATAGCTGTGATTGACAGCTGGGTGGAAGTCCACTCTGAACCCACCTCCTTGTGAATTTCCCAAATGCCTGTGGTTTGCAGACCCGGCATTAAGCGGTGTGTCAAGCAATTGAGATAGTTAAGAAGATGCTTAAAGCTCTTTAAGCAGCATTTTATCACGTCCTAATGATTTTTCAAAGTTCTTTATGAGGTTCCCGTCCCTCAGGGATCACGTCAGGTAAATGTGTTGGGTTCTCAACAATTCTAGATTGATTTGAATAGCTGACAACTTTTCACAGCTGTTCAATTTTCAATCTTAGAAGCTGGAGCCTTCGGGATTGAAATACACTTTTCAGCTTTATGGAAGGAGGTTTGAACTGTTTGCAGTAAACTCTCTATCCAGTGTCACCTCCTTGGAGCAACCTATCTCCCCATTGACAAGTCACTTCTGTCATCTCAACTTCAGCTACCATTTATTCCATCAGCATCGGCGCCCTTGAAAAAATCTCATCGTGTTCCTTAAAATCCCACCATGATCAGCCCCAACACCAACATCACGAGGCACACCAGTATCACCAACAACACCAAACTTCTCCGCAATCATCTGATGCTACACAGGACACGGGGCATCAGCACCCGACCACATTGCTGCCTGGGACGCCAGGGATGGCCTCACCATGGCCAAATTTACTTCACTTGATGCTGTACTCCCTGGCTGCTACATGATGCGTCAGGTTGACAGCAGCCCACACCAATAGAATAAAGCATCCCTACAATGCCCAAGCCATCCCTTTCACACTCATCACCATTGGTGGAGGGGGAGGGGGTGAGCTGGTGGAGGGTACCGTTATGTCCCACCATTCACTGCAACTCACTTATAAAGGCGTACATAAATCTGTCCAAGAAGGCAAAGTGCGGAAAATAAAGATTTCAATGTTTCACAATACATTAGCAGAAACTTTACATCAGCATTGGCGATAACACCCAAGTGCCTGCCATTGTGTGTTGTTAGTTGGTATGATTGGACAAGGATGAGGGTGAGTGTGAGGGGTCGCTAGTGAGATGGAGAAGTGATAATGTGAATAGAGATAGTGAGGGATAGTTGGAGGTGCAAGGTAAGATGGTGTGAGGAAGGATGTGCAGGAGTAGGGTAGGGAAGGCAGAGAGATGGGGATGTGATGTGTGGCACAGCTGGATGAGGCTGAGTGTGGTTTTGCAGTAACTGCTTGTAATTTCATGATCTACTGAGATCATTTAAAGGTTTGTACCACTGCAGCCAGGTCCTCCTGTGACATCCCTGCTTGGGCCCTCCTGTAAAATGTGCAACCAGGCTGCATTGGTATCTTGGGGAGGTCTTTTCCACCCATTGGAAAGAAAGAGATCCTAACTGTGTGTTGTGACTCCCTCCGTATGCTTATGGAGGGAGTCATGGGAGAGCTTGGGTGCAGCCGTGCACCTGTGTGCAGTGCTTGTCAGTGTTTGCAGCACCTCAATGCTGCAGAACACTGACAGAACAACTGTCAAAATGAATGTGGGCATGGTCCCTTTAACAAAACCGGCTAATGACACGTCATCAAATGACATCATCAGACCTGCTTTCTTTTAATTGGCTGGGAACCTCGCAGGACAGGCTTAACAAGCCCCATCAACGTAAAATCACTTGGACAGAGCGGGCTGTAACCAGGAGCGAGGTTCCAGCTCACATCCAAAGTCACCTGCCTTGCTCCCGACCTGGTGTGAAAAATCACGGCCTGAATATGAGAAGTCGGAGGTTAGCAGATGATTGGTCATCTATGCGGAAGTGGAGGGGTGGGGAGTTGGAAGGTGCTAAAAGTTCACATTGCCCTGTTCGCATCACCTTCAACCTAATATTAATAGATTTTTGTTACACATGGATGTTAAGGGTTACAGAACCAATGCGGGCAGATGGCGTTAAGATACAGATCAGCCATGATCTAATTGAATGGTGGAACAGACTCGAGGGGCTGAATGACCTACTTCTGTTCTGATGATCCTATGCCCATGCTCATTATGGAAATTGTGCCCCATGTTTCATTTCCCAGTGACAGTAGCAGGTTTAATTGCATTTATGTTTGCATTGTGCACAGAAGCCTCTTTGCATGACCAGCAATGTGGAGCAGAGTGCACAGCGATTGGGAAATATCTTTCACATTCCTGATGTTACTGTTCCATTGCCGCTGGTGCATGTCTTTACACTGAGAGTAAATTCTAGCCATTGTAGTCAGCATACAGAGGAGACATTCATCCCATCTGGGCTGGAGTCAAATCCAGAAACCAAAAGTGAAATAATAAGCATCTAACAAATTGCAGTACCCACCCTTCCTCTTTCTATCCACCAATGCATTATTTGATGGAATCAAACGGAAGACATGGGAGTGAAAATATTGTTCTAATCCACTACTCCACCAGTTGTATCTATATTTAACAGACTATTGTTAACTGAAATCGTCATGAGGGGAGAAATATATATACTTGTACAAAAATTCAAACAAAGCTCGTTTTTGAAGTATAGATTTTTGTTTAATTCTTCTGTTTATTTTTTCTGTATTTCGCAGTTATTAATGCTTCACATCTTTTTTGGCAGATCATCAGCTCTGTAAAAAGACCCCTTGCTCAATGAGCTGCCATTCAGTTTTAGCTTCAGTTTGAGGAGCATGTCAACGCAATCATTGTTTCAGTGATGTCTGCATGCGCAGAACTGAGAGATAGCGAGTACTTTGGTACAACTGCTGGAATTGTTAATTACATGGACGCTGGGTCAAGCAATGCTCAGAGTCTTGGCTTCAACATCAGCTTCCTTTGCAAAGTACATAGAAAAATGACTCTCTCTTTTGCATGGTTACTCATTTACTTGCCAAGCATAACCAGTAGCTCTTTGTACAAAAGCAGATACAATCTTTTGAAACTTGAACGATTAGCAATGTAGGAAAAAAAGTTCAACAAAAAGATTTTAAGGCTCTTAAGAGTCAAATGAATGGCCCAAGTAGTTTTATGTTAGTATAATGCAATCGAGCAAAAGTCCAACAACCAACATAATAAGGCGCTGCCTGCTCCTGCACCACTGCGATTCACTTTACTTCCTGTGGTAGCTCAGCATGTTATAATTATTACGTATCTGGGGCAGCAATATTTCTGTGTAAATTTAAGGAAAAGCCTGTTGTCACATATATACTGAATATTTTTTTTGTGTGAGCAGAACTTTCCTAACCAGCACTCCCATTAAAATCAAACAGGTGAGTGGAACCGAGTAAAAAAAAAAATATTTCAGTCCATTATGTAACTCCAGCTTTCACCTTAAACTGAAACTTCAAGGTAGCATTGCAAATACATCTCCCCCTAGTCTCTTCCAAGATTGCTGACTATTATAATGACCTGAGTTAATTTTTGGCATATGAAATGTTGAAATTGTTGGTTAAAAAAGTTCCGACTAGCCTGAGCAATGTTTACATGAGTTCACCCTTCTGAATATGAACTGGAACTTCAAACAGGTGTGACCAACAAATGCTGTCAGTAATGTTTATAAGATAAGCAGCCTTTTTTATTATTTTAAGATTTATTATCTTAAATGTTAATTTAATACCAACATTTTGATACAGGAGATCAAATATTAATATTTAAAACTCTTTGTATTATATTCTTTGTGCTGTAACAGTTTGCAGCTTCTTGCTCAGCCTACTTATATGCAAAGTCATGTTCTCTCTGCACATTTTCTACAATTACTTGATCACGTTACTGTGTACACCCATGAATGGAGATGTAGCAATGGTCCATTTTGTTAAGTAGTTAGTAAAAACTGATGGCCATATTTAAAAGGGTCAATGAGCCTATAACATCGCATAAGTAGCAATTGCACATTTTAGATTCTGGAAAATGCTTGCTGCCATTAGAAATCTGGTTGGGAACACTGTATCAATCATCTTCTATCCTATATTCAATACCGACATTTGTTTCCTGTAAGTTAAAGATCCGGAATGTGTGGAAACATCAGTTGTTATTGGTAACACGACAACCAGGTAGTTGTGTTTTTCCCCTCTCTTTTCCAGCTCTCTGATCCAAAGATTTGCTAAGTTCCATTACGCATTTGCACGTTTTCAGCATTTGGTCAACTTAAGATCATCAGCTGTGAATTGGGGTTACTACATTTTTCATTGCAACTCTAATGCCTTTGCTTGTACGAGGAACAACAACAATAACTGTATTTATATAGCGACTTTAACATAGTGAAATGTCCCAAAGCACTTAACAAGAAGATTAAAAGGACATAGACAGGTTAAGTGAGTGGACAAAAATTTGGCAGATGGAGTATAATGTTGGAAAGTGTGAGGTCATGCACTTGGGCAGAAAAAAATCAAAGAGCAAGTTATTATTTAAATGGAGAAAGATTGCAAAGTGCTGTGGTACAGTGGGACCTGGGGGTACCTATGCACAAAACACAAAAGGATAGTATGTAGGTACAGCAAGTGATCAGGAAATCCAATGGAATCTTGGCCTTTATTGCAAAGGGGATGGAGTATAAAAGCAGGGAAGTCTTGCTACAGCTATACAGGGTATTGGTGAGGCCACACCTGGAATACGGCTTGCAGTTTTGGTTGTGGTTTCCATATTTACGAAAGAATATACTTGCTTTGGAAGCAGTTCATAGAAGGTTCACTAGGTTGATTCCGGAGATGAGGGGGTTAACTTATGAGGAAAGGCTGAGTAGGTTGGGACTCTACTCATTGGAATTCAGAAGAATGAGAGGTGATCTTATCAAAATGTATAAGATTATGAGGGGTCTTGACAAGGTGGATGCAGAGAGGATGTTTTCACTGATAGGGGAGACTAGAACTAGGGGCATAATCTTAGAATAAGGGGCCACCCATTTAAAACTGAGATGAGAAGAAATTTCTTCTCTCAGAGGGTTGCAAATATGTGGAATTCGCTGCCTCAGAGAGCTGTGGAAGCTGGGCCATTGAATAAATTTAGACAGAAATAGACAGTTTCTTAAATGATAAGGGGATTAAGGGGTTATGGGGAGTGGGCAGGGAAATGAAGCTGAGTCCAGATCAGCCATGATCCTATAGATTGGCAGAGCAGGCTTGAGGGGCCGTATGGCCTACTCCTGTTACTATTTCACATGTTCTTATGTTCTTATTGTGTTCCTAACACAGATGAGGCTGCACACAGGGAGGTTAAAGTAACAGTGACCTCAGTCTTTAATAAGACACTCCAGAGTGAGGAACAGGCCTCAGGGGCCGGCTTATATACAGTGCTCCTCAGGGATTCGGGCAAAAGTCCAAGTGAAATCTATTTACAAGGTGAGGTGGTCAGGAGCCTTTCTTTCCCTGGTGGACCGCCTCGGTACAAATGTCTGTTCTGGTGTGTTGGTTGTGCCCTCGCTGGACTGGTGTGTTGTTGGCCCTGCTGGGCTGCTAGGTGAGCCTGGCCTTGCGGGGCTGTTGGGCGTGATGGGTTCGATTTCCTGGCCCGGGGTGGTGTCGTTGATCCTTTGGGTGTGTGTTGTGTGCTCGAAAAAGTTCGTGTCTGCTGTGGGTTGTTCAGGGCAGTCTGTGAACCGCAGCCTCGTTTGGTCCAAGTGCTTTCTGCAAATTTGTCCATTGTCTAGTTTGACTACAAACACCATATTCCCTTCTTTAGCTATCACCGTGCCCGCGATCCGCTTGGGACCATGTCCATAGTTTAGCAGATACACAGGGTCATTGAGATCAATTTCCCGTGACACAGTGGCGCGACCATCGTTTACATTTTGTTGCTGCCGCCTGCTCTCTACCTGATCATGCAGGTTGGGGTGAACCAGCGAGAGTCTGGTTTTAAGTGTCCTTTTCATGAGTAGCTCAGCCGGGGGCAGCCCTGTGAGCGAGTGGGGTCTCGTGCGGTAGCTGAGCAGTACTCGGGACAGGCGGGTTTGGAGTGAGCCTTCTGTGACTCGTTTAAGGCTCTGTTTGATGGTTTGTACTGCCCGCTGTGCCTGCCCATTGGAGGCTGGTTTAAACGGGGACGAGGTGATATGTTTGATCCCATTGCGGGTCATGAATATTTAAATTCGGCACTGATGAAACATGGCCCGTTGTCACTGACCAGTATGTCAGGCAGGCCGTGGGTGGCAAACATGTCCCTCAGGCTTTCAATGGTGGCGGTGGTGGTGCTTTCCGACATTATTTCACGTTCAATCCATTTTGAAAAAGCATCCATCACCACCAGGAACATTTTACCGAGAAACGGGCCCGCATAGTCGACATGGATCCTTGACCATGATCTGGAGGGCCAGGATCACAACTTAGTGGTGCCTCTCTGGGCGCGTTGCTCAACTGAGCACACACGCTGCATTGCCATACACAGGACTCTAAGTCAGAGTCGATACCGGGCCACCACACGTGGGATCTGGCTATTACTTTCATCATTACTATACCTGGGTGTGTGCTGTGGAGATCCGAGATGAACGTCTCCCTGCCCTTTCTTGGTAGCACTACGCAGTTACCCCACAACAGGCAGTCTGCCTGAATGGACAGCTCATCCTTTCGCCACTGGAATGGCTTGATTAGCTCTTGCATTTCAACGGGGATGCTGGCCCAGCTCCCATGCAGTACACAGTTTTTTATTAGGGACAGCAGAGGATCTTGGCTGGTCCAAGTCCTAATCTGGCGGGCCGTGACAGATGATTTATCATTTTCAAACGCTTCCATGACCATCAACAAGTCTGCGGGCTGCGCCACCATCAACAAGTTTGCAGGCTGCGCCATTTCCACCCCCGTAGTGGGCAATGGTAGCCGACTGAGAGCATCCGCACAGTTCTCGGTGCCTGGCCTGTGGCGGATGGTATAGTTATATGGTGATAGCGTGAGTGCCCACCTTTGTATGCGGGCTGAGGCATTAGTATTTATCCCCTTGTTTTCAGCGAACAGGGATGTGAGGGGCTTGTGATCGGTTTTCAACTCAAATTTGAGGCCAAACAGTTACTGATGCATTTTCTTTACCCCAAACACACACGCTAATGCCTCTTTCTCAATCATGCTTTCGGCCCTGTCGGCCTTAGACAATCTCCTGGAAGCATAGGTGACAGGTTACAACTTCCCCGCAACGTTAGCTTGTTGTAATACACATCCAACTCTGTACGACGACGCATAAGTCTTTTACACGGGTTATACAATACAAGCAGCTTGTTGGAGCATAAAATGTTTCTGGCTTTCTCAAAGGCAATTACTTGTTTTTTTTTCCCCATACCCAGTTCTCACCTTTGCGCAATAACACATGTAGGGGCTCTAAAAGGGTGTTTAACTCAGGTAGGAAGTTACCAAAATAATTGAGGAGTCCCAGGAATGACCGCAGCTCCGTAACGTTCTGTGGCCTGGGCTCGTTCCTGATAGCCTCTGTTTTGGAGTCTGTGGGCCGAATGCCGTCCGCCACGATCTTTCTCCCCAAAAACTCCACGTCTGTTGCCATGAAGACGCATTTTGACCTCATCAGCTGCAGCCCTACGCGATCCAGTCACTGGAGGATCTCCTCCAGTTTTTGTAGGTGCTCAGCGGTGTCCCGGTCCATGACCAATATTTCATCCTGAAAGACCACCATGTGTGGTACCGACTTGAGTAGGCTCTCCATGTTTCTCTGGAAGATCGCTGCAGCCGACCGAATTCCAAACGGGCATCTGTTGTCGATGAACAGTCCCTTGTGCGTTTTGATGCAGGTGAGGCCCTTCGAAGACTCCTCCAGCTCCTGCGTCATGTTGGCCCAATCAAGTCGAGCTTGGTGAACGTCCTGCCTCCTGCCAGCATTGCAAATAGGTTGTCTGCCTTAGCTAGCGGGTATTGGTCCTGGAACATAAGAACATAAGAATTAGGAACAGGAGTAGGCCATCTAGCCCCTCGAGCCTGCTCCGCCATTCAATAAGATCATGGCTGATCTGGATCTGGGTCCTGTAGCGAGAAACAATTAATAGTTACTTTATAATCGCCTCAAATCCTGACCGTGCCATCACTTTTGAGAACTGGAACAATCGGGCTGGCCCACTCACTGAATTCCACTGGAGAGATGATGCCCTCGCGTTGCAGCCTGTCCAGCTTGATTTCCACTCTCTCCCTCATCATGTGAGGTGCCCCTTGCGCCTTGTGATGAATGGGTCGTGCCTCTTGGATCAAGTGGATCCGTACCTTCGCCCCAGAAAAGTTTCCAATGCCTGGCTCAAAAAGGGAAGGAAATTTGTTAAGAAACTGGGTACATGAGGCCTCATCAACATGTGATAGAGCTCGGATGTCATCACAGTTCCAGTGGATTTTGCCCAGCCAGCTCCTTCCAAGCAGTGTGGGGCCATCGCCCAGGACAATCCAGAGTGGCAGTTCATGCACCGTACCTTCCTAGGTTACCTTGACCATGGCGCTGCCCAGGACAGTGATAAGCTCTTTGGTGTACGTTCTCAGTTTTGTGTGGATGGGACTCAGGGCTGGTCTGAATGCCTTGTTGCACCAGAGTCTCTCAAACATCTTTTTACTCATGATGGATTGGCTAGTGCCAGTGTCCAGTTGCAGGGCTACGGCTAAGCCATTCAATTTTACGTTTAGCATTATAGGTGGACATTTCATCGAAAATGTGTGCACCCCATGTACTTCAGCACCTGCCTCCTCTCTCTGAGGCTCGAAATTGCTTTGATCCACCTTGGATCGATCTTCCTCTGCCACGTGGTGGTTAGCAGGTTTTGCGGAGCTTGCAGCTTGTTTGCAAGCTCATTGGAGGTGCCCCATTGTTCCACAGCTCTTGCAAACATACCCTTTGAAGCAACATGAATTGGCTGAATGGGAGCCTCCACAATGCCAACAAGGTGTGAATTGCCTTGCATTCATCCTTTGTTGCGACTCTGAATCATCTGGGTCACCTGAGACCTGCTGGCAATTGCAGACTCGTGGGTTCTGCCCTGTACATTTCTGCTCGCAAACACAGTTCCAGTTAATTTATGAACATTGCTAGCATTTGCATGCTGAGAGATTTGTTTGGTGTTATCATTGGTGGACATAAACGCCTGTGCTATCGCAATGGCCTTACTGAGAGTCGGTGCTTCTACAGTCAAAAGTTTTCATAGGATGGTCTCGTGGCCAATGCCCAGTACAAAAAATTGTCTGAGCATTTGCTCCAGGTAACCATCAAACTCACATTGTCCTGCAAGTCGCCTTAGCTCGGTGACATAGCTCGCCACTTCCTGACCTTCAGGTTGCTGGCACGTGTAGAACCGATAGCTCCCCATCAGCACGCTCTCCCTCGGGTTAAGATGCTCCCGATCCAGTGTACACAGCTCTTTATATGACTTATCTGTGGGTTTCACCGGAGCCAGAAGATTCTTCATGAGGTTGTAGGTTGGTGTCCCGCAGACTGTGAGGAGGACCACTCTCCTTTTTGCAGCGCTTCCTTCTCCGTCCAGCTCGTTGGCTACAAAGTATTGATCTAGCCGTTCGACATAGGCTTCCCAGTCCTCATCCTCTCAGAAATTCCCCCAGATGCCCACAGTTTGCTGCATCTTTGCATTGGATTCGTATTCTCGTTGCCAGTTATTGGGTTCCTAACACAGATGAGGCTGTACACAGTGAGGTTAAAGTAACAGTGACCTCAGTCTTTAATAAGACACTCCAGAGTGAGGAATAGGCCTTAGGGGCCGGCTTATATACAGTGCTCCCAAGGGATGCTGGGATCCCTTTGGACTTCAGGGGATGAGCTCCCTGGTGGCGGAACATAGGAGTGCATGCTGTACAGATATACTACACTTATGTTCTTATTATGAGATAAAAATTTGACACCGAGCCATGTAAGTAGAAATTAGCGCAGGTGAACAAAAGTTTGGTCAAAGAGGTATGTTTTAAGGAGCGTCCTGAAGGAAGAAGGAGATGTAGAGAGGCAAAGAGGTTTAGGCAGGGAGTTCTGGAGCTTTGGGTCTCGGCAACAGAACACACAGCCACCAATGGTTGAGCAATTATAATTAGGTATGCACAAGAGGCCATAAAGCAATTTGAAAATAAGGATGAGAGTTTTGAAATCGAGGCGTTGCTCAACTGGAAGCCAATGGAAGTCAGCAAGCACAGGGCTAAGGAGTGAGTGGAACTTGGTGCGAGTTTGGACATGGCAGCCGAGTTTTTGATCACCTCTAGTTTACATAGGGTAGAATGTGGGAGGCCAGCCAGGAGTGCATTGGAATAGTCTAGTCTAGAGGTAACAAAGGCATGGATGAGAGCTTCAGCAGCAGATGAGCTGAGGCAGGGATGGAGAGGGGCGATGTTACAGAGATGGAAATAGGTGGTGTTAGTTATGCTATACAGTGCAAATACAGAATAAGCACAGAGGAGCTTTGGTTCCCAGCCACCAAAATAGTAGAACAGAAGAACAAAACAATGATCATTGTTTTGAAAGGACAGCTGACGTCTGCCATTTTACTGCAACAATTCCCCATTAAAAACAAGAATCCTATTAGTTCTGTAAATATTATCATGAGAAAGTGCTTGGATGAGTTCCTAAGCCCAACAGTATGCAATTTGGAAAGATAGATACTTTTGAGGCAAAAGCGTGCCAAGCTAATTTATTGTTGTTAATTGAACCTTTATTACTGTTTGACTCTGTATCCAGCTTTCTCTGATGATGTCATTGCTAAATGAAGAAAATTAAGTTTTAAGGAAGAGATGTTGAATAAAATGATCAAATAATTTTTCATTTCAGTGCTCCTGGGGCTGGAGCAAGGGATGTTGGCTGTGAAGAGCAGTAGTTGAAGGTTGAATGGTGGTGGATAAATATGCTGGAGTTTTGCTTAATTCCTTCAAAAATGTAGTTTAAAAAGGACAACAGACACCTTTGCTGATACATAGTAGAAGCAGATGCATAGCATAAAACATTAGCCATAGAATAGTCAGACTTATTTTTGGAAGCAAATAGATTTTGAGGACCTAGTGCATATACACAACAAGTCATTGTGATTTTAGAATGATAGGATCAGGACGTAATGTTAAAGTAGTTGTATGATTTTGTGAACGAATGATGTAAAAGAGCAATTCTGCTGGGAGAATTCAGCAATAATCAACAAGCTGTCATTATCCGAAGGTAACACATTGATATTGAAATCGGAAAGTGGAGATGACTCCTGCTGTTTTGGGCAGATTGAGATTGCATCTGTGCAATGGCTGAAAAACAGAACTATCACAAAGGATAAATTATGACCTATGGTTTATAATTTATTTAGTGTATTCACATTTCGCAACTGATGACCCATCACTTGCGCTGATACAAATTCAAAGGTGCGCCATGTAATAGAAGGACATTTTATCCTATTAGGTATATCCTAAAACAAATTGAGAGAAAACACAGTTGTAAAGAAAATAATCATTGCTCCATATAAAAAAGTGTACGCTGGAAGTGCATTTAAAAAAGCACAGGACAGTAAAGATGGATACCATGTTACTCAGTTTAGCTGTTACTTCTGCACACTATGAAGTGTATATGGGACATTAATCATAGGACAACTAATTTTTTTCAATAGACCTGATTGTAACTTAAGCCGAGTCAGATACCCAATATACATCCCATTCAATCTTACACTCCACTGACTTCAGTGGAGCAAAAAATTGAGCGATGTGCAAATTTGGCATCCGACTTGAACAAGCCATGTCCTTGATGGGCACATTGGTTTAAAATTGGGGCTAATATTTGTAAACAGATGATAAAAACAATCAGCATTAAACAATTCCTTCTAATACCGTGTGAAATTCCCCATCATTTATAACATTCTAATGCCTCCTGATTTCCTACAATATATCTTGGAAACTCACTTTGCTGTGAAACAAAACAATTTCTTAAATGACAAAAGTCCAATCATTTGGTTAGAAACTACTGAAAGACATGGGAACATATATTGCACAGGATTTATACACACAGATAATCCCACACTGTCCTTTCACACACTTCCCTTCCCTTCATATCTTGCACCTAGATCAGGTAAGAAGAGTACTAAAAATACAATCATATGGTCCAGGTTGTCCTACAGCAGTTACCCAATGACAAACCTGCTACAAGGCTGGGCACAGTCTGCTGATCAGTTGGGTTCACCAGGCCACCATTGGGCCATGGTCTCCTAGAGCCGGTCTTCCTTGTCTGCGCATTTCAAGAGTGTCATTTACCAATGTTCTTCTGAATCATCAAAGGGCAAATTTCATGGATTGATGCGTCAACCTCCAGTGCCACTTCACTTTAAAGCTGCTCCTGTGAATGTTCCTTTTCATAGATACTGATTCGCTATATATCTAAGGGGACCCCTTTTTCTTCAATATACTCCTCTGTTTTATGAAAATTAATGTATTCATAAAAACATTATCTTTGTGCTTTTTTTTTCAAATGGAGATTAGCCAGGCCACCTTTCCTTGCTGCTGATCTGCTCTGGCTACAGCACCAATAGGGAGGGACAGATACATTCCAGAGTGACTTAGTTAACAATAGGTTGCAACTTCTGAATGCTTTGAGAACCAATCCAGATTTGTCTTACCCCGGAAAAAAATTCCATTTACCCAGAGTCAGGTGGCCCTGGGTTGAATCTAAGGTCAACACGATGGCCCAGAATTTGTTGGGAAAATAACTCAAGTTCACAGCGCTTGTCATTGTTAGTGCATTAAAAAACCCAGCAATTTGTGGTGAGGAAGAGATAGGTCGCTAGTTGCGAATCGCCACAAATTGCTGGATAATTTCTGCCACTCCACTGTTAGCCTCGCAAAAAACAGAGCTCGCTATCAATCTCCTCATGAGTTTCAAGAAATTGCTGGATTCGCAACATAAATGCAGATTAAACTCACCACAAAAAGGTTAGGGGTGCTATTTCATGATGTAATGACCCTTTTAATGACGGGGTTTATGTTCCTGCAATGCCACTCAACCTTGGAGGGCCAGAAAGAGAACAATTGAAAGTGGACTCTCACGCCTGCTGTAATAAATTTTAATGATATTTTCTTACATTTCCTTAATCTAGCAACAATGAACATAGGACATAGAAACATAGTATCATAGAAAATTACAGCGCAGAAGGAGGCCATTCCAGCCCATCGTGTCCGCGCCGGCTGACAAAGAGCCACACGGCCCTTGGTCAGCAGCCCTAAAGGATACATATAAACCTATGAGCAATGACAGAAAGGCAAAGAGAACCCAACCCAATCAATCCACCTCACCACACTGCAACAGCTTTTACATTAAAACATTCTACACTCCACCCCAACTGGAGCCATGTGATCTCCTGAGAGAGGCAAAAAACAGATAAAAATGCAGGCCAATTTAGGGAGAAAAAATCTGGGAAAATTCCTCTCCGACACATCCAGGCGATCAAAACTAGTCCAGGAGATCACTCTGGACGTATTCCCTGCAGTACTTATCATTATATCTGCTCCGTCCAACAAAAGGTCATCCAGTCTAATCCCAATTACCAGCTCTAGGTATGTGACCCTGCAGGTTATTGCACTTTAAGTGCCCATCCATCCATCTCTGAAAAGTGGTGAGGGTTTCTGCATCCACCACTCTTCCAGGCAGCGAGTTCCAGATCCCTACAACCCTCTGCGTAAAGAAGCCCCCCCCTCAAATCCCCTCAAAACCTTCCACCAACTACCTTAAAACTATGCCCCCTCGTAATAGACCCCTCCACCAATGGAAATAGACCATTACTATCCACTATGTCCAGGCTCCTCAATATTTTGTACACCTCAATGATGTCTCCTCTCAAACTCCTCTGTTCCAAGGAGAACAAGCCCAGCCTATCCAATCTGTCCTCACAATTAAGATTCTCCATTCTAGGCAGCCTCCCAGTAAATCTCCTCTGCACTCTCTCTAATGCAATCACATCCTTCCTATAATACGGCGACCAGAACTGCACGCAATACTCCAGCTGTGGCCTAACCAAAGTATTATACAATTTAAGCATAACCTCCCTGCTCTTATATTCTATGCCTCAGCCAATAAAGGCAAGCATTCTGTATGCCTTCTTAACCACCTACATTATCTCACTTTCACTTTCCTCTTCATTATCAATAACACAGCCAATTTTAGTGTCATCTGCAAACTTCTTAATCATACTCCCTATATTCAAATCTAAATCGTTGATATATACCACAAAAAGCAAGGGCTCCCGTACTAAGCCCTGCAAAACCCCACTAGCTAACATCCTTCCAGTCACAAAAACATCCATCAATCTTTACCCTTTGCTTCCTACCACCAAGCCAATTTTGGATCCAACTTGACAACTTTCCCTGTATCACATGACCTTCATGACCAGTCAATCATATGGGACCTTATCAAAAGCTTTGCTAAAGTCCATATATACTACATCGTATGCACTACCCTCATTGACCCTCTTGGTTACCTCCTCAAAAAATTCAATCAAGTTAGTCAGACACGATCTTCCCTTAACAAATCCGTGCTGACTGTCCCTAGTTAATCCTTGCCTTTTACAAATGCAGATTTATCCTGTCTTTCAGCATTTTTTCCAATAATTTTCCCACCACTGTGGTTAGGCTGACAGGCCTGTAATTACTCAGCCTATCTCTTTCTCCCTTCTTAAACAAGGGTACTACATTAGCAATCCTCCAGTCTTCCGGCACCATGCCCAGATCCAAAGAGGACTGGAAAATGACTGAAAACCCCTTAATATTTCCTCTCTCATTATATTTATTTCATCCAGAATATCACACTCCTCTTCGATAGCAGTATCTGCATTGCCCCTTTTCCTTTGTGAAACCACATGCAAAGTATTCATTAAGAACCTCCCAACATCTTCTGCCTCCACACAAAGATTACCCTCATCGTCTCTAATAGGCCCTACCCTTTCTTTAGTTCATCATCATCATAGGCAGTCCCTTGGAATCGAGGAAGACTTGCTTCCACTCCCTAAGTGAGTTCTTTGATGGCTGAACAGTCCGATACGAGAGCCACAGACCCTGTCACAGGTGGGACAGACATTCGTCGAGGGAAGGGATCGGTGGGGTGGTTTGCCGCGCACTCCTTCCGCTGCCTGCGCTTGGCCTCTCCATGCTTTTTGCGTTAAGACTCGAAGAGCTCAACGCCCTCCCGGATGCACTTTCTCCACCTCGGGCGGTCTTCGGCCAGGGTCTCCCAGGTGTCAGTGGTGATGTTGCACTTTACCAGGGTGGTTTTGAGGGTGTCCTTACAACATTTCCGCTGTCCTTCTTTGGCTCGTTTACCACAAAGGAGCTCCGCATAAAGCATTTACTTAGGGAGTCTCGTATCTGGCATGCGAACTATGTGGCCTGCCCAGTGAAGCTGATCGAATGTGGTCAATTCTGGGGATGTTAGCCTGGTCGAGGACACTGATGTTGGTCCACCTGTCCTCCCAGGGGATTTGCAGGATCTTGCAGAGACATCGTTGGTGATAAATCTCCAGCGCCTTGAGGTGCCTTCAATACATCATCTCTTTAGTTACCCTTTTACTCTTAATATATTTATAGAACATCTAAGGGTTTTCCTTAATTTTACTGGCCAAGAATTTCTTGTGCTCGCTCTTAGCATTCCTAATATCTTTTTTAATTTTGCCTCTTAACTTTCTATATTTCTCTAAAACTCCTATAGTATTTAGCTGTTGTTATATGACATAAGGACACTGCTATTTAAAAAATGCCACAGAATATTTTTGTGAGAATAGATATTTTTAAATATAAAGTAAGGAGTGGTGAGGATTCCTGAACCTTGAAGTGAAAAATACAGAAAATAACAATTTGCATTTTTGTATTTTAGAAATAATATTGTAATCTACTTTGACCCAAAGTAATGTTGTACTAATGCAAGGTAGACTGAACAATGTTACCTTGCTGTAGCTTCTTCCCACATCTGCAAGCTACACACTCCATGTTTGTCCCTTGAAAATTGTGTCATATGTGCATTAAAAAATATGGATGGTACAGTGGTATAAAATATTTTGAGCTGCACCATGGAGAGTAGAATTTTGCAGTTGGAAATGTTCCATTCATAGCAACACCATAGGAGCAAATCTATCAATGACATTCAAGTAACCAATTAAGAGAAATTAGAGGGTCCATTGCTATCTCATAATTTGCTCATGTGACAAAGGTATCTAACCTCTCAGATGGACATTACATTTTCCACGGCAATATACAAAGAAGTGCAGGGGAATTCTCCTGGTATCTTGGCCAATATTTATCCCTCGAACAACATCACTAAAACAAATTCTGTTCATTTATCTAATCGTTGTTTGTAGGCCCTTGCTGTGCACAAATCAGCTGCCTTGTGTCCCCACATTACGGCAGTGACTATAATTGGCTGTAAGGCACATTGGGACATCGTGTGGTTGTAAATGATTGGAAGTAATGCATGACCTTGAGAAGAGAAGACTCCAACAGCTGGAAAGAGAGATATAAAGTAAATTTTAAAAAGGGCAAAATATTTAAACAGGGTCAAATCAACATGTCTGCGAGAACATAAACTCATGAAAGAATAACTTTGGCATGAAGCATTTGCTAATTTGTACCAGGCTCTGTTATAATAACTGAGAATAAAGAAAAGAAACAAAAATAAACACTTAACACAAAGGGCAAACAACCTCATTGTCATCACTGACATGAAGACCTAGTGTACACATGTCCCTGTTGACTTCCCCACAATTAACTTGACTCAAAGGTTGTTTTTTAAAGAGCAATAAACCTGACATTCTGCCATTTTGACTCAATGTCATTAAGCCTTAGGGGAAACTTTGTTTGCTGCTTTGCAGTAACGGGCTCTACTCATTGCGGATGCTGAGGTCCTACCTGCTTAATAATAGCTCTGATGATGAGTTTTCTTTCATCCTCTATAGATCACAGAGAATGGAATTTTCCCTTTCTCAAGTATAGAACATGGAACTGGTGTAATCCCAGGGCCATCTGGAATAGCTGATTACATTTTTAGTTCTCAAAGCTGTGTAAGCAGGTTTGATACCTCATGGAATGACTTTGAGATAGTGCACGATGCACTCATAAAAATTTCAAGTAGCATGAGTGATGAGACATAAAACATAATTCAGAGCTTGGTGGAATGAAACAAGTGTAATTTGACAACAAAAGTTATTGGTGCTGGATTTTCCTTTCCCCACCCACCTCCCTGACCCTGCCATGACCCCTGCAAAGATTTTTTGGGACAGGTTCATTGTTTATTCAGGGCAGGCTCCTGGCGGGATTCCTGCCAGCAAGCTAAAACCAGTCAGTGGCCCCCAGGAAAATCCAGCTGCTGTCGTGGGACTGCTGCTGGAGCACCAGAAAAGACAGGAGGCAAGATTAAAGGGGCCACAGGACCTCGCTGACTATACATAACAAAGAAAGACTTGGGATTATATAGTGCCTTTCACAACCTCAGGATGTCCCAAAGCCTTTGCAGCCAGTGAAGTACTTTTGAAGTGTAGTCACTGCTATAATATAGGAAATGCGGCAGCCAATTTGCACAAAGCAAGGTCCCACAAACAGCAATGTGATAATGACCAGATAATTTGTTTTTAGTGATGTTGGTTGAGGGATAAATATTGGCCAGGACATCGGGGAGAACTCCCCTGCTCTTCTTCGAAATAGTACAATGGGATATTTTCCGTCAGCAGGTTTAACGTCCGGAAAGATGACACCTCAGACTGTGCAGCAGTCCCTCAGTAAAGCACTGAAGTGTCAGCCTGGATTCGGTGTTCAGGTTTCAGGAGTGGGACTGGAACCCACAAATTTCTTACTCAGAGGCATGAATGTAGGAACTCAGGAGGCATTCGAATGGCTCTGAGCATATACTTCCTGTGCAATAGATGTTCCCATGTTGTTCAGTAGTTTGTAACCAAATGATTGGGCCTTTGTCATTTATGAACACATTGGGAAGAATTTTAATGGGGAAGGTGTCTCCACAGCTGGCTGGGAAACCTGGGAGAAAGGGTTTCCCGCAGGCTCGGCTGAATTTAAAGACAGTGCTGATTTTCATGGGAAACCTCTGTTACCCATCCACAGCCAGACAGATTAAGAGGCTGGCTGGCTGCGGGTGAGTAGGCCTAAGCCGCACAGAGGAGGGAGAGAGCATTCACGTAGGGGTCAGGGGCAGCTGGAGGAGCACGAGTGGTGGGCTCAAAGTGGATCAGTGCCAGAGAAGCACGGGGGTTCTGAAGTGGATCGGGGGCCGGAGGAGCACGGGGGGAGGTCCAAAGCGGATCGGGGCTAGATGAGCATGGCGGGTGGGTCCGAAAGGCATAATAGTGGAGGAAAATCCAAATAATTTATTTGGGAAAATTCCTTATATTTTCTTTGAATGTTATTTTGTGAATGTTGTCATTTTTGTTCATTTTGATATAAACCTATTGAGCTTCCTGGAAAGCAGTGCTCAATATGTGTGAGGCAAAGTGCTACTTAATGGTTTTATTGGAATGTAAATAATAATAATTTGGTTATGGGATGAAACAGATGTTGGAGCTTGAACAAATTCACAGGAATAGGGAACAGAGTTTTTTCTTTAGCGTCTCAGCATAAAGCATTGCCTGACTGGAGTGAATGGACGTACATCAAGCGGGCAGAACACATGCCCATAATGGAGCTTAAAAAATGTTCTATCAATTTAATTGAATTGAATAAATGAGCTCCATTTCAGAAGTATGATTATTCCCTTCATGTAGCCTCTTCCCCCATGATATTTAATTGACGTAAGAGATAAAAAAGCATAGAACAAGAAAAGACTATCAAGGTTTTTCCCTCCAAAGGTATGTTAATCCTGTATATCATGGATTCTATCCAACGTTCTGAGAAAAGTTGTGCAAAATTTATTTCTTCCCCAAAGGCCTCAAAAGCTAGTGGCGAGAAGTTGAAAAATAAGGACATTAGGTGTAAGAAGGGAAATCAGGTAAAACTTTATTCTTTCTCCAATTTTATCCTCTCCTCTTCTACAGACAGACTCTTGCCATAAGTGAATTGCGAGAACGTTTTTTTCCTGGGGTGGATACAAAAGGAAGTGGGATTGGAAGGGGGATGTGAGTGGTGAGGGAAACAAGAAGTGACCAGAGATGGCCTTGTCCATAATTGAGGCGAAGGGAGTAGAGAGGCTACATGAAATAGCAAGATCGAGGGAGTTTTTATTTATTAGTTCCTGAGATGTGGGCGTTGCTGTGAAGGCCAGCATTTATTGCCCATCCCTAATTATCCTTGAAAGCTGGTAGTGTAAGTGGTTTGCTCGGGTGTACTGAAACACACCTCCTACTAAAAGTTCCGGACGATAGGGATTAATTTGGACAGATCTGGCATGGACGTTTTTCGGGCTCAACCATATAGTGTTTAATAAAGTTCAACCACACCACTAGTAAAACAGTACCCAGCGGTGTAATGCAGTACAAAAGTACAACCCTGGCTTGTCCAACAAGCCTCTGCCATGTCAAGTTACCACAGCCTAACATATAATGTACAGTACACAAGAAAGGAACGATCCCAGACTAAACCCCTGTGGTTTGGTTATTACATACAACGCCCCTTCACACAGCTAAGTGGTCTTAAGGATGTGTAGGTGTGGACCATGCTCACCCCGATTGTCCGTGGACTTGCTTACAGCTTCTTCCCATACGACGTGGCTTCTGGTTCTGTACTGCCGATGCAGTATTCGAGTCCCAGTTTGAGTTGTGGTCCATATTGGGGTGAAAAAGTAAGGCTCAGATCTTCGTGATGCACCGTCCTTTCGTCCCGTGGCGGAGTACTCGTTTCTTGATGAGCGAAGTAGCAAGAGAGAGCTATCCAAAACTGCTCTCTGATATACTCCTCCAATACACAGACTGCTGTTTTAATGGACACAGGACATGGTTTCCAGGCTTCCTCCCAGGTCTAGGTGGGTCATCCACTCAAGTCCTTTGTGGCCTCTTCCCGCCTTCCGGAGCCTGGCCTCCATGGTAACAAAAGGTGCTTCAGGTTTGATGTCTTCTTGATATGTTTTAATGGCCTTAATGGTCGGTGATGGCTTTTGATCTCCAAACTGATCTAGTTAAGTGGCTTATTTCCATACAAACAATGGGTCAGCCATCTCCTGCTATTCACTAGTTGGGAGTCGACATCTCGGGACATTGTCTCCCCAAAGAAGTCAAACAGGTTGTTGAGCAAAGATTTGTCCTCATATCCAATATTTGTCAATAAAGTCCATGAGAATTGAGCCGAATGCTACAATAGTGAGCCACCTTCTTAAACCACTGCAGTCTGTGTGGTGAAAGTACTCCCACAGTGCCGTTAGGGAGGGAGTTCCAGAATTTTGACCCAGCGACGATAAAAGAATGGCAAGTAACATTCACGCCACACAAGTGCCGGACAATGACTACTTGGAATATTTCCAAGTCAGGATGGTATGCGACTTGGAGGAGACTTGGAGCTGATGGTGTTCTCATGTGCCTGATGTGTTGCAGATTTGGGAGGTGCTGCAGAATTAGCCTTGGCGAGTTGCTGCAGTACATCTTGATATTGGAACACACTGCAGCCACTGTGCGCTGGTGGTGGAGGGAGTGAATGTTGAAGGTGGTTGATGGAGTGCCAATCAAGTAGGCTGCTTTGTCCTGGATGGTGTTAACCCTCTTGAGTGTTGGACCTGCACTCATCCAGGCAAGTGGACAGAAAACCCAACCTCTGATCTCCTCTTGTAGCCACAGTGTTTATCTGGCTGATACATTTAAGTTTCTGGTCAATGGTGACCCCCATGGATGCTGATTGGGGGGGATTCGGCAATGGTAATACCATTGAATGTCAAGGGGTGGTGGTTGCACTCGAACTTGTTGGAAATAGTCATTGTCTGCCACTTGTGTGGCGTGAATGTTACTTGCCACTTATTAGCCCAAGCCTGAATGTTGGCCAGGTCTTGCTGCATGCAGGCATGGACTGCTTCATTATCTGAGGTGTTGTGAATGGCACTGAACACTGTGCAGTCATCAGCGAACATCTCCATGACTGATCTTATGATGGCGGGAAGGTCAGCTGAAGATAGTTGGGCCGAGGACACTGTCCTGAGGAACTCCTGCAGCAATGTACTGTGGCTGTGATGACTGGCCTTCAACAACCACAATTATCTTCCTTTGTGCTAAATATGACTCCAGTCAGTGGAGAGTTTTCCCCTTGATTCTCAATGTCTTCAATTGTACTCGGGCTCCTTGATGTCACGTTTGGTCAAAAGCTGCCTTGATGTCAAGGGCAGTCACTCTCACCTCACATCTGGAATTCAGCTCTTTGGTCCATGTTTGGACAAAGGTGTAATGAGGTCTAGATCAGAGTGGTCCTGGTCCAGATTATTGGTGAGTAAATGCCACTTGATAGCACTGTTGACGACACCATCCATCACTTTGCTGATGATTGAGAGTCGACTGATGGTGTGGTAATTAGATTATTCCTGCTTTTTGTGGGCAAGATATACCTGGGCAGTTTTCCACATTGTCGGGTAGGTGTCAGTCTTGTAGCACTACTGGAACAGCTTGGCCAGAGGCATGGCTAGTTCTGGAGCATACGCCTTCAGCACGACAGCCGGGATGTTGTCGGGACCCATAACCTTTGCTGAATCTGGTGCGCTCAGCCTTTCCTTGATATCACGTAGATTGAATTGAATTGTCTGAAGACTGGCTTCTGTGATGGTGGAGTCCTCAGGAGGAGACCGAGACCGATCATCCACTCGGCACTTCTGAAGATGGCTGCAAACACTTCAGCCTTGTCTTTTGCACTCGCATGCTATGCTGGGCTTCTCCATCATTGAAGATAATGGTGTTCATGGAGCCTCCTCCTCCCGTCAGTTGTCCATCTCCATTCACGATTGGATGTGGTAAGACTGCAGAGCTTTGATCTGATCAGTTGGTTGTGGGACCGCTTAGTTCTGTCCATAGCATGCTGCTTCCACTGTTTAGCATGCATGTAGTCCTGTGTTGCAACTGTCCCATATTAGCACCTCATTTTTAGGTACGGCTGGTGCTGCTCCTGGCATAGTCTTCTACATGCTTCATTGAACTGGGATTGGTCCACTGGCTTGAGGGTAATCATAGATTGAAGGATATGCCAGACCTTGAGATTACAGATTATGGTGTAATACAATTCTGCTGTTGATGGCTCACAGCACCTCATGGACATCCAGTTTTGAGCTGCTAGATCTGTTTTGAACCATTTAGCACAGTAGTAATGCCATACAACATGATGGAGGGTGTCCTCAGTATGAAGATGGGAATTTGTCTCCAACAGTGGTTATTCCTACCAATACTGCAATGGAAAGATGCATCTGTGACAAGTAAATTGGTGAGGATGAGGTCAAGTAGGTTTTTCCCTCGTGTTGGTTCTCTCACCACCTGCCGCAGGCTCAGTCTGGCAGCTATGTCCTTAAGGACTTGGCCAGCTCAGTTAGAAATGATGCTACTGAGCCACTCTTGGTGATGGACATTGAAGTCCCCCACCCAGAGTACATTCTGTGCCCTTTCTACCCTCAGTGCTTCTTCCAAATGGTGATCAACATGGAAGAATACTGATTCATCAGCTGAGCGAGGGCGGTAGGTGGTAATCAGCAGGAGATTTCCTTGCCCATGCTTAACCTGAAGCCATGAGACTTCCTGGGGTCTGAAATCAATGTTGAGGATCTCCAGGGCAATTCAAGCCCAACTCAATACCGCTGTGATGCCTCCTCTGGAATGGTGATGGAGGAGTCTGGGGCATTGACTGAAAGGTATGATTCTATGAAGATAACAATGTCAGGCTGTTGCTTGAATAGTCTGTGGGACAGCTTTCACAATTTTTTCACAATTCCTCAGATGATAGTGAGGAGGACTTTACAGGATCGACTGGGCTGGGTGTACCTTTGTCATGTCCGAAGCCAGTGCCGAATTCAAAGCTGGGTGCTTCGGCCAGTTTTATTCTTCTTGTTTTCTGCAGTGGTTTGGTAGGCCATTTGAGAAGGCAGTTAAGAGTCAACGTATAGGCCAGACCAGGTAAGGATGGCAGATTTTCTTCCCTAGAAGACATTGTTTTTTTTTAACAATATGGTAGTTTCATGGTCACCATTAATGATAATAGCTCTTTTGTAAATTCCAGATTTATTTAATTAACCAAATTTAAATTCCCCCACTGCTGTGGTGGGATTTGAACTCACGTCTATGGATCATTAGTCCAGGCCTCTGGATTACTATTCCAATAACATAACCACTCTGTTACCATTGTCTGGTGGTTGTGAAGATATGTAGGAGTTTATATGGAGGAATAGATTATGGGAGGGCAGGAGGGCAGTGAACTCAGAGGAGAGAGAGCAAGGTGAGTTGAGATGGAGTTTGAAATCATCGATGGTAAGGAGTTGCTGAGTGGTTTGGGGAGGAGAGGAATGAGGATATCTCAGAGAGAAACTTGGGATGGGGCTTGAGTGGACAATTGAGAAAGAAGATTTTAAAGGAGTTACAAGAGGGGTAGAACAAGGAGACGTACCAGAACAGTGGGGGGAGAAACCAAAGTTGAGATTTGGTAATAAAGACCACATCGCCACCACAGTGGTTTGGGCAGAGCAAGTGGTGGAAGGTATAGCCAGGTGGGGAGGCTTCAATAAGTAGCAAAGTGTCATCACTCAAGACCCAATCTGCACCAAGGTCATAATGTCAATGTAATCATCCACAATAAGGTTATTGATGCCAAGGGCTTTGTTTGCAAGCAGACGGATACTCTAGAAAGAGATGTGGGGCGGGGTGGTGATTGTTGTTCCATTGGCAGTGTCCATTGGGTTCAAGGTAGGAAGGATGAGTGGGATGGGAAAGAGGTTGGCAAGATTAGCCCCAGCAGGCATCCTGGGTGGGAAGGACGACAGTTGGGTTTGCTTCTCGTAAGGAGGCAGCTGCAAATGCCTCAATGGGCCTTTCAGAGAATGAAGAAAATTTGATTTTAGCGCCCCAAAAAAACCAAAAAATAAATAAAAAAATAAAAAAGGGGCCTTGAAAATGTCTGCTGTGTCACCCAGGCGGGTGGCATGGTTTTAATGTTTATGTTTATTTTCAGGTAAACTCAAAAGAGTTTCAGAGAATGAAGACAAAAGCACAGAGGGAATCTGTGGACTGATCCAAGAGGGCGTCAAGCCTGGGATGTCAGCAGGTAAGTAGGAATGTAGAGAAACACTGGAGGACTGGGGTAAGAATTTGGGGAAGGCAAGATGCAAAGCACCTGAGAGCAAAGGAATGAAAGAACATAAGAACATAAGAAATAGGAGCAGGAGTAGGCCATTTGACCCCTCGAGCCTGCTCCGCCATTCAATAAGATCATGGCTGATCTGATCTTGGCCTCAACTCCACTTCCCTGCCTGTTCCTCATAGCCCTTGACTCCCTTATCATTGAAAAATCCGTCTATCTCTACCTTAAATATATTCAATGACCCAGCCTCCATAGCTCTGGGGTAGAGAATTCCAAAGATTCCAAGGAGGCATGATTGGGTAATAGGAAGGGGAAGAGATGAGAGACAAGGGCCCAAGACAGATGAAGAGAAAAGAAAGGAAAAAGGAGATAGAGGTAATGGGCTCGAGACCAGTGTAGCAGATAAAATGCACAGACGAATGGTCAGTTTACATACATATGGCAAAGGTTAGGATAGATATGTCTTGGTTGTAATTGGAAGATATGGAGGAACAGTAAGAGAGATTCCACAGTTAAAGTCAGAGATCCCATGGTGGGATGAAGTTGACTATAACCTTGAGTCAGCTTGGAGCACCAACAAACTAATATTTAGGTTTAAAGACAAATGTGGAAGACAAGTGAGTCCATAAACTGATGGAGGGGCAGAGTATCAGTGTGCGCACTGTTTGAAGTTTACCGATGGAAAATGGAGATCCAGGAGGTAGTAGGAAACAATGCTGAGCCATCATAGATTGATCCAAGGGTTCGGCAGAGGTGAGTAGTGAATTAGTAGTGCACATCAATGTATTCAGTATACCAGTGGAGAGATGAACGGAATCAGCAACAATGGGACGCAGGCATAAAATTGCACAACAATAGTAATTCAGCAGCAGTGATTCAGAGCAGGATGCGAACCAACAGGAACACATAGAGCCAGCTCAGTGTAGAGTGAAATATTCCCAGCAGAGGAACAGACAACTGAGGATTCAGGAGCAGACCAAATACTAGAAATGAAATGACCCGACAGAGAATATATTCTCCGTAAGTGGAGGCAATGTTGCAGGTCATTATAAAGTACTGACATGGACTTCAGCCCAGGAGAAAGTGGATTTCTGTCCAGGACCCATGCAGCAACAAAGTAAAGGTGCAAAACCAGCAGTGCACTGTAGTGCAGTCAGAAGTTCAGCAGGAAACGGCAACGGGATGGACTGTAGGCTGGAAAATGTAACCCTAAAACATAAAGCGACTGAATAGCAGAGCAGTCACATTGCCAAGTCTTACAGTGTAGTCCAGTAGAGCAGTATTGTTCAAATGGCACCGGAATCAAGGAGTCCCCCAAATTAAACCTGAGCAGAGTTCCAGATGTTGAAAAGAACAGAGTGAACACAAGAAAAGTGTGAGCCCTGGCGTTTCAGGTATATACAATTTAAGTTATGAAAAGTTCATGTTGTTACGCACTTTTAGTGTAACTACTTGTTTTTGTATGCCAATAGATGTAAGGTTGTTTTTGATTTATTAGATTTTATGGAGTTGGCCGCTTTCTTGAAACCATTGGTCAACTTTTGATAATTTTTCAGATTGGCATGCACATATTTGATGATTGGAGGACCATCACAGCTGAAACTGATCCTGCTCTCGTCCGACATCCACACATCCATACTTATCATTACAAATGCTCAGGGACAGGAACACTGGCTGACTTTTCCAACCCTAGCCCAGGGACACCAAGGTTAACGACAGCACCCCAGTGCTACTCTTGGTTGAGACCAGCTAACTCAGCACCTTTTATATCTTTATCTATCTGTACTCTCTATATCAGGTAATTATGTATTTGAATCCCAAGGTCTCACTGTTAATCCACACTCTTTCAGCCTCTTTTCATTGAATATATACTCCCATTCTTTTATTTTTCACTCCCAAAATGCAATCCCTCACATTTATCCACATTAAATTTAATCTGCTGCCTGTCTGCCCATTCTGAGTACCTGAAAGTCTTCATGAAGTCTTTTCCAGTTTTCCTTACAGCCAAACCATCTAATTTTATGTCACCAGAAAATTTAAAGATTGTGCTCTCTTCATCCAGGTCCAAATCATCTTCTATAATGGGAGCAAAGGTGCTGGCCCCTGAGATACATGACTTTCAACCCTCCTTCATTCCAAGTAACACATTTACCCTCAATCTTTGTTTCCTGTCTGGCAACCAACTTTCTTTTCATACTGCTCCATTTTCTCTTGCACCATGCCCTGCATTATTCTGGCAAGCCTCTTGTGAGATAGCTTATTGAACACCTTCTGAACTATATACAAACAACATCTACTGCATTCCATTTATCTATTCAATTTTCACTTATTCAAAAACATTTCTATTACATTCATCAAACACAACTCACCTTTAACAATTCCATGTTGGCTGACCTTGATTAATCCATGCGCTTCTAGCTGCACAATAATTTTATCTCAGTAACATTTTCAAAACTTTGCAAACAGAGATCGGAAATATTAGTTAATGTAGTTTTCCATGATGTCATTGATCAATCTCAGGTTATGAATAATATGTACACACATTGGGCTCAAGTTTTGGCTCGAGTTGCTCCTATTTTTTAGGAGCAACTAGTTGAGAATGGAGTATCTTAGAAATTGCAATTCTCAGCATTTAGTTTGCTCCAATTCGAATGAGTTAGAATAGTTTCGTTTTAGAACAGTTTTTTTTCAAAAGGGGATGTTACCAGCCACTTACGCCTGTTTTGCAAGTTTAGGCAACGAAAACTTACTCCAAACTAACTTAGAATGGAGTAAGTGTAGATTTTTGTACGCTCAGAAAAACCTTGCTTACACTTTATAAATTAGGCGCAGGGAGCGAGAGATGGGGTAGGGAAGGGAAATTAGAGGGAAGTTAGGTTTTTTTTTAAGCATTAAACAGTTCACTTTTACAAATAAAGAGCCATCATCAATAATAAATGATCAATAAATCAATAAATCAACCAATAAATCAATTAAAAAAATTAAAGAAAATAAAAAAAATAATGAAAAATCAATCAATAAATAAAAATTGTTAAGTTTCCACTCACCTACTGCAGCACCGGGAGCCCTCCAGCAGCCTGCTGATGAGCTGCTCGGATGGTGCCCCCCCCAGGAGATGCCGGTCGGGCGGGCCCCGCCGCCGCCGAGGAGTTCAGGCGGGGCCTGCCCCCAGGAAATGCCGGGCGGGCGGGCCCCGCCGCGGAAGAGGTAAGGGCAGTCAGGCCACTCGGCCCGGGATAGGGGCGACGTCCCTTTGGCCAGGGATAGGGTCGATGCCTGGAGACAGGACGCGCTGGGAGGGCCAGGAGCTATTGTGCACGTACTGCGCACACACGCAGCTGCCGGCATTGTTTTTGGCACAGGGCTGTAGCTCTGCCCCCAGCAGCTCCTGCTGCACCACGCCATGCTGGAAACGGGCCCACTGATATCGGAGAATCGCGAGGTAAGTATCCGGCGCAATTTCTGTTCCACAAATTCGGCGGCCTCTCCGATGTGCGCTGTTCTAGCGGGGGTCCGAAACTTGAGCCCATTGCTTCTAGCCATATTCTAATCTTCTACTTTTCTGAAGTGTTCATTTTACAATTATTATATATTTTATACAGAGCATTAAAAGCTCAGAAATTGGAAATTACTGTGTGTAATGTTAGTGTATATATGCTGAATGCATTTGAATGAGTTTACTTTGCCTACTCTTTTAATAGAAGTATTATGCCATTTGTTTAAAATGGTTTAACACCTTGGTTAAAATAACAAACTAAGTAATGCACTAATATTACATATAATAATTTCTACAATAACTTGCACATATAAAGTGCCTTTCATGTATTAAAACATCAAAAAGGTTCATACAGGCAAGAATAATGAAATGTTGTAGTGGTGGAAGAAGGGGTGGGGGTGATTGAAGGCACCAATAATGAGTTATGTATTGAATTTTAAAGGAGAGCAGAGAGGTTCTAAGATGAAAGGATGATGGGGCATGAAAAGGAGGCCAGAGTAGGAAGAATGGAGGGGATGCACAGGAATATATATCTGAAGGAGGTTGAAGAGCTGGGAGGATGAGACGTTGGAGGAACTTTTAGATGAGGACAATGTTATCAATGGGCTGGATTTTTGGCTCACTTGCGCCTCTGTTAGCACCCCAGTAAAGGGTGTTTCTAGGTGATACGGTGAGCGTCCAGCTTTTACCACCCGGTTGACAAATTCGACTCATGGTTTGCCGTGGCGCCAAAACTTACTGCCCCACCCTCTAGTTTCACTGAGATCATGATGTCAATCGTCGTGCAACACTCCGCTAACGCCCCGGATGCAAAATTAGGCCCCAGCTCCTCATTATACGCCCGCCCGAGGAAACATTTGAAAAACCAGGCATTCCCAGGGAGCAGGTGGTATTGGCGGCATATTTAAATGGAGGGAGGAGGATCCAGGTCACATTGACTGCAACGGTTGCACACATCACGCTGCGTGAAGTTCCGACTTGAAGGCGGCTGTTTTATCTGCCATTACCGTGTCCTTACATCTTTACTGAAAGAATTTAATGGGGGCATTACTAGTTCGTCAGCATATCATCATTCATGCTATTACTCGGCGGCATCAGGATACAACAAGGGCTCTTGGCAATGATGGCCCATGGGTGAGGAGAGGCCGAAGACGTCTGGGTGGGAGGGCTTACCCCATGGGTTTACAGGCACCAATGCTCATACCTCCAGCTCTCTGAGGGGCAGTGTGTGAGAAGGCTGTGCTCCCAAAAGGAAGTGCTGACAGAGATATACCATCTCCGACAGGCAGACTGATGCCTGGCCTGCTCGGAAGGTATCCAAATTCATTGTGGTGTGCTGCATGTTGCACAACTTGGCCATGAGGAGCCAGGCATTGCCAGTGGGGATTGTAGGCCCACCTCAGGTGGAGGAGGACGATGAAGAGGAGCCTGGTGAGGTCCCTATTGGATAGCCACACCATCCACGGGGGAGGCAGTGTGGAGATGCTGCCAGACCAAGAGTCGCATGTCGCTAGCTCGTAATGGACTGGCTCTCTTAAATGGAGGAAACTGAGGGATGGAGCTAATACTGGACATGCTATGTGCTCCCATAAAGGCACATTTCCGGTGAACATTGGATTGATGCACAAGACACCAAAGGCAAAGGATGAATTATAAATTTTACTGCAACAAAGTAACAAAAACTCTCCCCACCAAATGAAAATCATATAATATACAACGTTATGTTGCAGGGCACTGAACAACAATGAAGTTCCTTAAATCAACAAAACCTTTTTAACGCTGCGATTTTTGGCTGGGGTGCTAAAAATTCCTTGAATAATGCCTGATTTTGCGCCCCCGATCATGGAACCTCATTTTTTGCTGAATTTTGCAGACGAGGGCGCAATCTTTTTCCAGGTGGTATCAAGACCTCTCCATCACCATTATCACCCTGAAATCTCAAAAGCCAAAAATCCAGTCCAAAATCTTTGGGTACAGGGAGCTAATGAAGATTGGTGAAGACACCGTGATAAGGGAATAGGAAATACTGCAAAATATCATGCAGACAGTGGAGTTTTGAAGAATGAATGTAAGGATGATAAAGCGAGCATCAGATTAACTGATAAAGGTGTGAATATGTTTTTCAGCAGAAGTGGAGATGAGGTAGGGATGGAGATGGATGATTAAGTTGTGGGGCTCAACATTTAGCGCAAGAACAAACAGGAAACTGAGGTTATGCACCTGAGCCTGAGTAAGCTGTCAGGGAGAGGGAGAGAGGTGCGGGTTATGCAAACAAGCTAGAGAAATGCCACAGAGGAGAGATTGTCATCATCATCATCAAAGGCAGTCCCTCGAACGAGGATGACTTGCTTCTACATGAGTTCACAGATGTTTCAATGAAGGACTCAATGTTCCAGTCCTGAACTCCAATTGAGGGGGTGGATGATGCCTGTGCGTGGAATTTTTAATGTGTGGTGACCGTTGCACACCAGGCACCACACGGGCTTGACAAAGCTAGGTCTTTATCCAGTGGCAAGCTTTAACCAGGATGACAGGAGACTGCTCTGCTGCACGGACCTAGTACGCACACATATCGCAGTTTGGGCAGGCCTGTGCTGCTCCTGGGCCCTCGCTTCTTCTGGGCCCTATACCCTCACACAACTACCAGGGCAAACTGAATGGATGTGCTTTTTTCAGCTAGCAATTCCCATGTAACAGCTCAATTTGACTGTAGAGGTCAAGAAGAATGAGAAGGAATTCTGAACTATGATGCCATTCACAAAAGGTATCATTGGTGACCCTGACCAGGTGCTGCAAGCAAGGTGGATATCGGATTGAAGGAATGAGGGAGTGATGCCAAAGGTGGGCATGATACAGGTTGTTAAAAACACATTCAAAGACCTTAGAGAGGAAGGGAAAGTTGGAGATAGGGTGGTAGTTGGAGAGGATAGATAGATTGAGGATGGGTTTTTGAGGGAGAGTTGAGTGATAGTGCCAGTCTGGAAGAGTAAGGTCCAGGCTCACAGAATTTGTACAAATAATCGTCAAAAATTTCCACCATTCTAAAAATCCTTTCAAATTATGTCGGTGTGTGTCAGTGTTTATTATTCACTTCGATGTTTATCTGATTATTTTGTTTGATACAGATACACTTGTCAGTTGTCATGCTACATATAATCACAGAAGTGGATCCCTAATGTTTTAATTTTCATAAGAACATAAGAACATAAGAAATAGGAACTGGAGTAGGCCATTTGGCCCCTCGAGCCTGCTCCGCCATTCAATAAGATCATGGCTGATCTGACCCTGGCCTCAACTTCACTTCCCTGCCCACTCCCCATAACCCTTGACTCCCTTATCATTTAAATATCTGTCTATTTCCACCTTAAATACATTTAATGACCCAGCCTCCACAGCTCTCTAGGGCAGAGAATTCCAAAGGTGCATGACCCTCTGAGAGAAACAATTCCTCCTCATTTCCGTTTTAAATGGGTGACCCTTTATTCTGAAACTATGCTCCCTAGTTCTCGATTCCCCCATGAGGGGAAACTTCCTCTCTGCATCTACCATGTCGAGCCCCCTCAGAATCTTCTATGTTTCCTTCTCACTGAGATGGACGTGCAAAGACATTGTTGTATTTATGGTGGCAGCCACGCATAGATACTTTACACATGTAATAGATAAACAGCTAACTAAAATGAGGTCCATGATAAAGATAGCAATACAACAAAAATAAAATAAGACTGAGAGGGGGTCAAGGATGAACTAAATTGGTTGATGCTAATGACATGGAATAATGAATAAACTATTAGAATCGGAAGTTGTTGAAAATATTAAAATGATGGACTTCACAGAAATATGGCTGATTGGTAAAAGAATGCTTTGGAATAGTAGGACTAGAGCTGCAGTTTTCTGTTCACTGATTGCAGTGAAAAAATAAAAATAATACGTCATTAGAAAGTGCTAACAAACTATCCGTACCATCCCTTGAGTATCCCTACTTCTCCACAAATATATTAAGCCACATCAGGGAAAGTTCAGAAAAAAAATGGCAATTTGTATTTTGTTAAGCTCCTTCATGTTCCACAGACGCACAAATGAATCAAAAAATGAGGGCATTTCACTGGAGTTAATAAACTTCAAGAATCATCACAGTGAAGATAGAGGTGAATTGTACCAGTTGGCTCAGTGAGGAGAGAGGGTGGGGAGTGGTCATCTCGGGCAGTTTGAATAAACGTCCCTATTTTAAACTCAGCTCATGAGGAAGTAGAGGGGAAGAACAGCTGGAGAAAGGGAGAAGTGGAAACTTATGGAAGTTTATTTCTGTATAATTAGAGTCCTTGGCAGAGCAGAGCAGCTGGTAACTCTTCACTGTTACTATTGTGCCTTTTCACGAGACCCCACTGGGGAGCAGGAAATATGTTGTAAGATGGCACTGTAAAATGTTGGGCCAGAACAAATGTACACACATTTCAAAAACCATACTTTCCCACAATTTCATTCGGTGGTCAAAAATAAGGAGGAAACAAAAAGTGTTTCTTCCTTTCTTCTATTTCCCCACTAAATTCATGGGACGCTTACCTTACAAGTGATGTGGCATTTTTGGTTAGGGGAGAGCTAACAGCTACTGAAAGGGTGGAATTAAGGATAGAAATTACAGATGGCATGATAGCAGCAATTTGCTTTGAAGTTCGCAATAAGGATAACGAAGCAATAATTAACAATTGCTACATCAATGTGAATAGATAGACAGTAATTTCGTCAAATAAAAGAGATAGCAAGAAATTGTAACATGATAATCATGCAGGGTTTCAATACTTCAGCAGTAAGGTGAGCAGATTGGGATAACTGCAAAGGGAAGTGTGAAAAGCTGCAAAGGAAAAAGTGTGAACAACTGCACAGAGGTAAGGTGTGACTACTTCTTAACACTAAATGATAGGTTAATTGTGCAGGTGTTTTATTGGATGTTGTATTTTGCAGTGCATCAGCACTGCTTAAGGAAATGAAGTGAGTGAGCATTTGGACTTCAGTAATCATTATGCTAAATTTCAAATTGTAATTGATGCTATTTTAAATCATTAAAGATTTGTAAGACTTTATAAGCTTTAATTTTCTCTGAACTTTAGAACTAGAACTTGAGTTAAAGTGCACTAATGTTGTGTGATAGCATTAATGAAGCCAACATTGCCCACACTCTTAACATTTCTACTGGAAGTGAATTGATGTGACCTATATTAACTAACCAATTCTATGTTAATGGCAATTTTGCATGTTAGTGGCAATTGAAAAATTGTTACGACTTAAATTCTAACAGAGAAAACCTATAGAGCTGGTGTTAAAAAAAAAAGGAAAGTATATGAAATAATGTGAAACAGATAACAACAACTTGCATTTATATAACTCTCTCAATGTAACGAATATGCCACGGATAGGAGGAAACCGACCGAATCAGGAAGCGAGAGCTTTCGAGGTATTGCTAAAGACTCGATCAAAGAGATAGATTTTGAGGAATGTTTAAGGGAGTAGATAAAGGTCAAGAAGTAGAAAATTTAGCGAACGACTTTCACAGAGTATGACAAGGGCAAGCAAAAGACTTTGGCCTCGAAATTCGATAAAGCCCGAAAATAGCTAGTGCCACCATGGGCCGCCCCATAAAAGAGCGCAGGCAGCACCGTTATTTTGGTACTGCCAGCTGATTTAAATCACCGCAGTGCAGAACCTACCATGCAATGTGCTCTTTCAGGCAGTAAGATCAGCAGGAGGCCATAGGTCAGGTCTAAAGTATCTGTGCGGCGTTCTCAGGAAATCAAGATTTATGAAAGTGAAGTGCAATGTTTCCAGTTATGCTTCGCTTGTTTTGTAGGCTGACAGAGATTCTCTGCGAGATAAATCAAAGACTTGCAGAGAGATGAGAACATTAGGTTACTGCTGAAAGAGGGAAAGCTAGCACTCCCCCGGGGCCAGGCACTATTGCTCTGCCTTCTACGGCAGATAGTTGCGTAAGATGTGCCCCAGTGACGCAGGAGTCCCGTGACTGTAATTAAATTGGGTGACCTCCAGCAGAGTGAATGTCAGAGGTCATTGGGGTCAGTGTCCTGAATTCTGCTGTAATAGTAACAGCTATCAGCACTTGGCGTTATTATAGGGTAAATCTGACAGCATCTTCTGGCGCTTGCATTTGCGCAGTTAAATACAGAATTCCAAAAGTTGCTGTCAAAGATACCCGGCTCCTCCATAAGCTGCACTGATGCATTCCTTGCTGATATACTTGACACTGAAATCGCTGTAATGGCATGGAGTTGGGATAATTATCCATTAGTTCCGCACTAAAAATGACCCAGTGACGATGAAGGAATGGTCTAAGTCAGGATGGTGTGTGACTTTGAGGGGAACCTGGAGGTGGTGGTGTTCCCACATGCCTGATGCCCTTGTCCTCCTAGCTGGTAGACGGCATGGGTTTGGGAGGTGCTGTCAAAGAAGCTTTGGCGTGTTGCTGCAGTGCATCTCGTAGATGGTGCAGCACTGCTAAAAGAATGAGCGGTTATGCACACCACACAGAAGAATTAGCCAACTTTTCCAGGTTTGACCTCATTAGCAGTTTACCAAGTGGCTCAACGGCATTAATCCAAGTACATGCTGAGTGGCTCCTCTGGTGTGCTCTAGCCAATCCCCAAGGGTGCGTGCAGAGGGCAGCTGTGGGTTCCAATGAGTATACTTCAAAAATGGAAGAAATGATTAATCATTTAATTTTCAATCAGTGCACTGTGAATAAAATGAATCCGTAGGATGAGCAAACCTTTGACTAGGATGGTAAAGAGGATGATGAAGCATTAAGGAAGAGAAATGTATGAACTCTTTGGAGAGTTGTGAAAAAGAGGCATCTCACAATAAGAAAACCAATCAGAGCTATACTGCGGTGATTAATAAGTATGTCAAAAAAATTGAATCATTTTTTTCATGATAAAAGGGATCAAAAGTAATGAGGACCAGTTGTATAAAAGCTGTCTTAGGATAACTAATCTGATCATTAAATTAAATGAAGTCAAAAGGAAATATGAGATGGATTGTTGACAGCAGGAAAATGGATCAAAATAAATCTTTCAGCTGTGTGCAAAGTGTGTTAAAATCTTGGGACTGGACTTCCTAATTTTAGCAAAAGTAAATAAGATTACAGGATGATAATGTCAGCAGAAAGCACCAATAGATTGTTCACCCATGTCTAGTGCTGCTCTCAGGATTCTTCCTCCTCCACAGGTTATCAAAGCCATAAAAAAGCAAACCAAGCACTAGGGTTTATTTCTAGAGGTATTGAATTATAGAATCCAGGCCTTGACTCCAACCCACCACCATCTCAGCACAACCCCAGCCCAGCTTGAGGTAGTAAAGGCCAGTCGACAACTGAAGAACAACAAGGTCTCAGGATGGAATCCCGCCGAAGCTCTAAAACATGGCGGAGAAGCACTATTGGTGTGAATACATGATCTAATTTCTCTTATCTGGAAGGAGGAGAGCATGCCAAGTGAGCTCAGTGACGCCATAATCATGACCATCTTCAAGAAAGTATGATTACGGTAATTAAAAAGGAGTTTCCCTGCTGTCTGCAGGGCTACCACCGGCAGGGCCGAGCACTGGAGAACAGAGTAGGATAAAGAAGTGCGGCAGACCCGAGAGGCTTGCAACTGCAATTTGGGTTGTCGGCCTCAGAGCTACAGCCAGGAAAGCTCGCAGGCCAGAAAGATCCACTGGGTCAATTATCTTCAGGAGTCTTCTACTGTTTGCTGCGGTCTGCGGGGCTGCTAGTGCAAACCCCACTCCAGGTTTTTGAAAGGTTCTGCTTCTGGTTATACCATTGTCATGTATCCTACATGGTTACTGCTTGTACTATTACCAGGTGTGCCACCAGAGGGCACTGCAGTGGGAGACTTGTAGGTTACCTGGTGGCCCTGTATAAAAGGCAGGACACCATGTGTGATCCTTACTCTGGAGTTACATTAAATGGACTAAGGTCACTACAATTCAAGCACAACATACTGTCTTGTGGAGTCATTATTAGAGCATCTGAAGACATAACAATTGGCGACGAGATTACGGATCTTCACGAAAATGGCTAACCTTGGTACATTACAGCAGTTCGCCGATGTTGGTGATTGGAAAGCCTTTGTCGAGAGGCTCAACCATTTCTTTGCAGCAAATGACCTGGCAGGCGACAATCCGGTCATAATGGCTGATAAGCACAGAGCTATCCTGCTAACCAGTTGTGGGCCCACCATCTATGGCCTCATCAGGGACTTGCTAGCACCAGCGAAGACAACGACCAAGACGTGCGAGGAGTTGTAACGCTGATCCAAGAACAACTGAAGTCCCAAGAGAGCATCCTAACAGCCAGACACCGGTTTTATACACACCGATGGCCCGAAGGCCAAAAGATCGCAAAATATGCTGCAGACCTCAAGAGGCTGGCAGCACCATGTGATTTTGGCGACCACCTCACCGAAGTGCTGCGGGATATCTTTGTCATCGGAATTGGCCATGATGGCCTTCTTCATAAACGACAATCTGCGGATACCACCGTCCACTGCAGAAGGCCATTTCCGTAAGCCAAGCATTCATGACCTTGACCTGCGGCTCTAGGCGGATGACTCACCCTCAGGACTCAAACCTGGCAAGTACTGTGCACAGAGTGGTGCCTTTTAGAGGCTGGACTGCAGGGAAAGAGAACAGGCCCCCGAGTCCCTTTACTCAGAGACCACCGAGGGGGGGCTAATCGAGTAGCACCATGCTGGCATTGCGGAGGGAATCACAGGGCTCACCAGTGCTGTTTTAAAGACAATGTATGTAAAGGCTGCAGCACCAAGGGCCACCACCAGTGAATGTGTAAAAGAAATATGACTCACTGTGTTGATGAAGAGTCTGCAGATGGCCATGAATCTAATGTGGATTATGAAGCGATAGTCAGAGAGGCAGCTCAGCCCCACGATGAAGTATATAGCATGTTTACCTACACCACCGAATGTTCTCCGTTGAGGATGGAAGTCGAGATAAATCTCGTTCCAGTCTTCGTGGAAGTGGACATGGGGTGAGCCAGTCAGTAATGAATCAAGAAGCCTTTGAGAGGCTATGGGACAATCAGGCACAATGACCCAAGTTGGTCCCGGTTCAGGCAAAGCTGCACACCTATACCAATGAACTTATCCCAGTCGTTGGTAGTGCAGATGTAAAGGTACTCCATGATGGCGTGGTGCACAAGTTACACCTATGGATTGTTGCGGGTGATAGACCAACGCTACTTGGAAGAAGGTGGATGGAAAAGATCCATTGGAGCTGGGAAGATTTCATCCCTCCAGCGATTGACGTCCCCCGCACTCAGAAGCAAAACAAGCCCTCATCTGAGGTTGGATCCAGTACCAGAGAGCTGACCAGCACAGCACCCGAGGCACAGACCGCTCAGCACGACTGCGTGGAGATGATCCAGCTGAGATGAACGCACCTTCCAGGCTCCAGTGGCAGGATTCTGGATGAAGAGAATTGGACCCATAGGTGACTTTTCAGCTTCGGTGGAGGTACCCGGGGAGAAAAGGATCACAGCAGTCGACATTGTGGATAAAAGAAAGATAGCGCCCAAACCACGAGGTGAGGCGCTGAAGAAAACGATGGCGGCGGCTGGACCACAAGGTGCAGTGCTGATGGAGCAACACGTGGCACCAACCGAAGAAGAGGATTGGGGTAAAGATAGCAAGGGCTCTCTTAAAGGAGGTCTGCAACTCACCACACTTAAAGGGTCAGTTCCACACTCTCAATCAATGTAACAGCAACTGTGAGTTAGATGTAAAATGTGTAATTGATGATCAGAGTTGTGTACATGCAATAAGCAAGGAAAAGTTACGTGATTGCGACCATGTACAATGTGTAATCAATGATCAGAGTTGTGTACATGTAATAAGCAAGGTAAAGTCGCGCGATTGCGATCGGAGCTATAGGTTATGTACAATAAGTAATGAAACGTTGTGCGATGTAGAATTTCAACTGCATACAGTCAATACAGCGGGCAGACACCCATCGGGAGCACACAGGTCTAGCGAGCTATCCAATGCTGTAGCCTGCATCCCTGGGACCAGAGTGATGCACCACGGAGTGTGGCCACAAGCAGCTAATATATACAAGCTGCAGAGCAAGCGATCTCAGGAGGGCAACGGCAACGGTATCGATACCCTGCCCCTGATCGGCTCCACCTTTCAGGCACCCAATGGCACCAACCGCCTCGAGCCTGAAAGAGCAAACTGTGCTAAGGCGCAGCCCCCAGACCCTATCGCCACTGAGGCTGCACCTGGGAACGAAGGGTCACCCGCAACGGGGCTCCCAAATGGGACTGGGACCAGCCAGGATCCCAAAACAAATAATGTCCAGGCAAGCGAGTCAGCAGTTCCCTGTGCACTGCTAGACGACTGCCCCTCAGGGAGCAGCAGCGACACAGAGAGGACAGGGAGGTCACAGGCATCTGTGAACCTGCCTGATGCTAGAAGCAATGGCAAAAGCCCCGAGAGCAGGCAACTTGAGCCAAACGGGTTCCCACTGCTGGCATTGGGCGGCGCGCCGCCACCAGACTACCTGGACACCATCCAGCAGTCGTGGTACTAGTTTGTCCTCAAGCACCGGGTGCTGACCCCAACACTGACTCCAAGTATATTCCAAGCATGTACATCACCATTCAAATGTACTTACCTCAGCATGGTACCACGAATGCAATACTGTACATGCAAATTTTTTTTTTGGACTTGAATGTATATGAATGTAATGAGCCAATGGCACAATCTGTATGTGCGGGGGGAGAGAATGGAGTGATCATGGACACACAAACAGAAATCACCAGCAACTCTACTGCCAACAAAACACCACCTACTAACCCAAGATGGAAACGACCCTCCAAGGGTCAACCAGATAGATCTAAGCCCAGAGCACACTCAATGCAAAGGCGATTTGCACTAAAGACTTGGGGGAGAGTGATGTCATGTATCCTACATGGTTACTGCTTGTACTAATACAAGGTGTGCCACCAGAGGGCACCGCAGTGGGAGACTTGTAGGTTATCTGTACAGGTGTGCCAGGCCTAGTATAAAAGACAGGCCACCATGTGTGATCCTCACTCTGGAATTACATTAAATGGACTAAGGTCACTACAGTTCAAGCACAACACACTGTCTCGTGGAGTCATTATTATTATTAGAGCATTTGAAGACGTAACACCCATGGTAGTAACAACAGGAAAAACAGGTGGCAGAGACCTATTGCACTGTGGTGTCCCTGCCCACATTACGTTGTCCCAGGATATGCCGGGCTTCCCCAAGGGGCAGAGCTCATCCTGCATCTGCATCTGCGACAAGCCCATTGGTGACATGCTAATCAAGTGGGAGGAGTCGCCTGACTCAGCCACCCACCTGTTTTTCCTGTTGTTACTACCATGGGGTAACCTGAAGCAGGGCCTTTCAAAAACCTGCAGCGTTGTTTGCTCCAGCAGCCCCGCAGACCACAGCAAGTAGTAGAAGACTCCTGAAGATAAGTGGCCCAGTGGATCTTTCTGGCCTGCGAGCTTTTCTGGCTGTAGCTCCAAGGCCAACAGCTCGAATTGCAGTTGCAAACCTCTCGGGTCTGCCACACTCCTTTATCCTACTCTGTTCTCCAGTGCTCGGCCCTATCGGTGGTAGCCCTGCATTCAGGGTTCCCCAGCCATGTTAATAGCGTGGGACACGAAAGATCGGGTACACTTCAACCTGGACAGATGCAACAACAACTTTTATTTATATAGCGCCTTTCACGTAGTAAAACATCCCAAGGCGCTTCACAGGAGTGTTATAAGACAAAACAAATATATTTGACACTGAGCCACATAAGAAGAAATTACGGCAGATGACTAAAAACTTGGTCAAAGAGGTAAGTTTTAAGGAAGAAAGAGAATTAGAGAGGTGGAGAGGTTTCGGCAGGGAATTCTAGAGCCCAGGCAACGGAAGGCACGGCCACCGATGGTTAAGCGATTATGCTCAAGGTGCAGTGCAGTTTGAGTCCTGGGGCTAAGGTGGGTCAAGAAAATCAAACAATGTATCTTATTCTGGATCAGGCTTGATGTTAATAAAGTTAACTAAGGGAAAAGTTTCAAGTATTGCTTCAGCAGTGATAGAAGTTAATAGTGTCGAGTGTTTTATTGTCAGAGTGCATGGGTAAAGAGAACATTGGTGAATATGTCAGTGGAGCAGAAAGAGGAAGACAGGACAGTCTGGGCAGCACAAAGATTCTAGGAAGTGCTTTACTCAGCAGATACCACCCCAGACGATGAATCTGTTGCAAACAGCCAGTTATTAAACATGGCAGAAGAACTGTGCTTAAGAGGCTTAGGGTCACCAAGGAGGCTGTGACTAATGCACCTTGTACAGCTCTGTACCAATGACAGTGAAGCTCTCTACTTCTTTCAATCTTGTAGGGAACGTCTCAGGAGTCAGTAACCTTTGTTTTTGGAAAGTTGGCATTTCTTTCCTGCGCAACGAAAGAATCATGGACTGCAAAATATAGCTACAAGTCATTTTGTTTCACTTCAATGGAATGAACATTGAGCAGATTCTGTAAAGGGCAGGCCCGATTACCGCCCAGTCATTGAAAACAAAAATCTGCCCCACAGTGTTCCTGTGCCTATCTATTAGTGTGCAAACAATAATACATCTGTCTCACAACTATAACCAATTACAATTTACTATTTACAACTGCTAACAGAACACAGGTGAGATAATTAGTGAGTTTCAAAATTCTATTTCTATGTTTTAAAAAAAAATTAACCATTAACATGCAGGTCGACTCTCTCTGTTTAATACATTTTCTGACATCTATAAAAAACATAAAAGCTATGACTTATGTAACCAATATACTGTCATTTCTTTAAATCTTTCTCTACCACTCAGACACAAACACATACAACAAATAAGCAGAAATTCTAGAAGCCAAAGAAGAATATTTTATCAATAGAGTTGACTGAACAGTGCTGCTGAATGCTGGGAAATTAGGTATACTGCACATGATTGGACAATCCAAATTCAGCTCACAACTTGACTTTCAATTAAAGGCCCCAGCCTCTCCTGGATTTTTACTTGGTATCTTTGCCCAGAGCTGCAACTCTTGGAATTGTGCAGTCTGAGCACGTGCCACGTACCTATTTTCCACGATGCATCAGTACCATTCTAGCAGTTTCTGGTCAGTGTTATTTTTCAAAATCATTTGAAGAAAAGCTGGAGGACAGATTTCAAAAGCTATTTTAAGATAAAGGTTATATTGAGTATTTTTTTTAAATAGTGAGCCTGTGTCTATGCTGATGTCTGAGACAGTGAGAAATTATGATAGTATACTGATTGCACACTTCTTGTAGCTTTAGTTTTGTATTTTAATAGATTAAGGTGAGCGAGAGAGAATTTTAAACAAGCTAATTATCTTTCCGGTATTTTATTGATGGTTAGAAAAGATAAATGCTATTGGCTTACAGCTGTGCGATAGATTCTGATTGCGAACATCTATCAGAAAGATGGATATAGAAGGCTAGAAAGGTAGACAGACTTTCTTCATTCTAATTTGATTCCTCCTTTTTTGGAAGAAAAAAGTTGAATTTTGGAAGTAAGCAAAGCCTCTTTAAGGGAAACAAATAGGAAGAGTGCGTGGGAGGGAGAAAGAAAACAGATTGAGGGTGAGGGGGGCATCTGTCCACTTGGCATCTGCTCTGAGAGGGAGAGTAGAAGGGGGAGTGGTTGAATGGCAGAGGTGAGGTGAGTGATAGTGAAACAAAGGAAGGGTAGGGTACAAGATTTGATTTTATAGTTCAAAGGGGGAGATGTAGGGGTAGTGAGGGATGGTGGCAAGGGGAAGAAGTAGTGGGAAGAGGGTGTGAAGAGGGGAAGGGGTTGGTGGAATTGCGAACCATTTCTTAAGGGGGTGGATGAAATGGGAGTTGCTGAGAGCCACATTTTCCTCGCAGCCTCACCCCAAATGCAATCTGCAGCTGTTGGTGGCCTCCTTATCTACCACAAAACACATAAGGAAAGAAGAAGAGAATGTACAGTAAGAGAAACAGAGGAGAATAGAAGGAAAAAGAAATAAAAGCAAAGATGAGAGACTGAGAGACAACAACACAAAAACAGAGAGAGGTAAGAGAGAGACCCCGGGGGAGAAATTGGGTTACTTTGCACCTCCAGTTAGCTCCTGGTAAATCAGTTTATGACCGGGCACAGCAAGAACAGCGGCTGCATTAAATTCTGCGGGGCTTTTACAGTGACAGTAACACATAGCACCCCACTCTTCTGCACCAGTGATGCTAATGTCATCACTGTGCACAGCGCCCCAAAGCAAAAGTTGGCCCTCGGCCATTGCTATTGCACCTGCGGCTGACAATGACAGCTTCAGCAGTCAGCTTTCAGTTGGATGTCAACTGAAGGAGCGCTAATTAAAGGTGCCAGCATCCGGTGAAGTTTTAGGCAGCCAATAATGTTTCCTTCTTAGTTTCAAAAAGGCAGCCAGGTATTTTGACCGATTTGCAGTTCAAGGAATGTTCTGGCTCTTAAAGATTCTGGACTTTCATTGCGAGCAGATTTGAAACTCCAACATTTGTATTGTTACATGGGGGCTGTGCTGGCACTGGACCTCGTGCTTCAGCGTTACCGTCGGAGGCAACTGAGGCACAGAGAAAGACTGAAAATTGTGGCCATGGTAGGAGGGCCAACAAGGCTCTCAACAGGAGGACTTACCCTCCCAGAGTATTACAGGAGCACTTCTACATCAATTTCACTGAGTAATAGTGTCTTAGAAGGCTGTGCATCAACAAGGACCTCGTCACAGAACTCTGCCACCTCAAGCCTCAGACCAGGGTGAGGATGACTCTCTCAGTGGCAGTCAAGGACACCATTGCGCTTAATTTCTACATCATAGAATCCTTCCAGTGTGCAACAAGAGTCATCTCCAACATTTCCCAGATTGCCGTGCATTGTTACATCATGAGGTCAGAGATGCTCTCTACAGAAGGAAGGGGGAATACATTTTCTTCCCCATCATCAGACATTAGAAGCATGAGTGTGCATGTGGATTTTCCAGGATAGCGGGTATTTTCATGGTGCAGGGCGCCATTGACAGCACACACGTCACTTTTCAGGCACCACATAACAATCCTGAGGTATTCTGTAACTGCAAAGGCTACCACTCATTGAATATGCTGTTGGTGTGTGACCACACACAGCGAATCCTCACCGTCAATGCCCACTATCCTGGCAGCCGCCACTATGCCTTCATCCTGCGCCAGACCGGCATGACAGTTCTCTTCCAGTCACAACAGGCTGGCTGCTCGGTGACAAGGGCTATCCACTCTCCACCTGGCTCATGACTCCACTCCGCAACCCGAACACTCCTGGCCAGCACTCATACAATGAGAACCATGCTGCCATGAGGAACATCACTGAGCAGCCCATCGGAGTGCTCAAGCAAAGGTTTTGTTGCCTTGACCGCTCGGCTGAGCAGGTGTGCCTTTTCGTCATCATCTGCTGCATACTGCACAACTTGGCCATCATGAGGGCGCAGCCATTGCCACCAGGCATAGCTCCACCACCTCAGGAGCAGGAGGAGAAGGAGGATGGACGAGGAGGAGGAGGAGGATGAGTATGAGGAACAGGAGCAGAAGCAGCAGCGAGGGAGGAGGCAGGCACTCAATCAGCCTTCTGGAAGGGCAGTCCGTGACCACCTCATCAGAGTTCGGTTCCAAAGAATTCGTGGCCATTACCCGGTTGGTCTGCACTTCCGCATCATTAGATCTTTTTCCCATTCCATAGCAGATCCCCAAAACTGAAATGAGAGACAACACCAAATATGCAATATTCCAATTAAATGTTTATCATGAACCACGTAACGCCCTCAACTAGCTCTAGGCCTGAAAGGCCCGGCTGTAGACTGCACCACCTCAGGCTGGGCAGCGGCAGTATAGGCTGGTTGGGTGACAGGCAGTGACAATTACAAAAGCGAAGTGGCAGTGGTGGGATCAGGAACGTTATCATCCTGAGAGAGGGCAGCAGGTTCCTGCTCCACTGACCCACCGCCACTCCCTGAGGCAGCACCTCAGTATCCCCAACAATCTGCCGGAGCACAGATTGGTGCCTGCTGTGACACCGTGAGACCCCCGGTCGACTGTGGTGGACCCAGCAACAGTGGAAGCAGTCAGAGCTTGCGTGGCATCGAGCTGAGACTGCATGAGAGCAGTCTGAGCTTCCATGCTAGCAATCACTGTCTGTACTACAACACTAAGATGTAACGTTGCTTCCGCCTGTGCTGCAATGGAAGCTGCTATATCGCCCATGACACATGTCATGAGGTCTGGATCACCCCGGTCTCTCTGGGAGTCCACCATCATCAGCAGACTGGAAATGATTGGCTCCAAGGTGTGTGCAGAGCTCTCTGCAATGTTGGATGCGAACTCCTTCAAGCTCCGTGCCACTCCCGATAGCATCTTGGGTACCATTACCATTGCACATCAGAGTGCATCGCCATCACCCTTCTTGTGAATGACTCCCCATCGAGGTCCTCATCTGAGTCCTGTGCAGCAGCACTTGCATGCAAACTCTCTCTCCAGGGAGCTGGCTCCTGAGGTACCCTTTCCCCTCGGCCTTGCTGCAGCCCGCACGTCGCCAGTGCATCACCCAGTGCAGACCCCTCGACTAAGCTAATCTCTAACGAACACGTAGTGCCAGTCTCTAAGTTGGTGCCTGCTGGTGAAAGATGCAATGACACGGTGCTTGTCTCCCCCTCCTCTTCTCCTTTGACACTCTCATGGAGGTGATAAGCTGCACATCTGCTGGCTGATTATCTGAAAGCATAAAAGCACAGGACTCATGTTAAGGTGAGGGCAGGGGGGCAGGAATGAAGCAAGGAAGCTAGACAGTATCAGGAGCTGGAAAATGATCAAGCCTTCTGATGTGAGGGGGAAGTGGGATGAGAAATGGAGAGGGGATGAAGATACCGTTGTTGCCCCCAGTAGGGTCGACGTCACCGATGGCCACGGCGCCCGTCACCTGCGGTCCAATGAGCTGCAGCACTCGCTCCTTGATGTCTGACAGCTGCTGGAGCTGAGGTTCACCCCTGCCTGTCTTCTGCTGCTCCCTCCTATTGTGGGCTATCTTGGCCTGCAAAAGAAAGGAATGTTTGTATCAGTGTCCAGCTATGAGATTGGGAGATGTGTCTGGTGTCTGTTGTCATTGAATAGCTGTGAATGTAGGCAAGGCTTGAGATGAGGACGTGAATTTGCATAGTTGCAGATGTTTGGTGGGGGAGTGGTGGCTTGTGCACTGTGCACAGACTGAGGTTCAGATGCTGGTATTTAGGATTTATTGAAGCATATGCTCACCTTGACCACCCGACTGAGGTCATTGAACTTCTTACGGCACTGTGTACGCTGCTTTCGATGAGACCACTGGCAAGGACGTCCTCTGCCACTTCCCTTCACAAGGCTCTGAAGATGTGGGTGAATGGCCTCCTTCCACTTGCTGGGAAGAGCAATTCCGTCCTTTGTTCGACTGTCCCCATCAGTCCCGTGCAGTCGGATTCAGGTGAATTTATAATGGGGAACAAAGAAATGGCAGACCAATTGAACAAACACTTTGGTTCTGTCTTCACGAAGGAAGACACAAATAACCTTCCGGAAGTACTAGGGGACCGAGGGTCTCGTGAAAAGGAGGGACGGAAGGATATCTTTATTAGGCGGAAAATTGTGTTAAGGAAATTGATGGGATTGAAGGCCAATAAATCCCCGGGGCCTGGTAGTCTGCATCCCAGAGTACTTAAGGAAGTGGCCCTAGAAATAGTGGATGCATTGGTGATCATTTTCCAACAGTCTATCAACTCTGGATCAGTTCCTATGGACTGGAGGGTAGCTAATGTAACACCACTTTTTAAAAAGGGAAGGAGAGAGAAAGCGAATAACTATAGATCAGTTAGCCTAACATCAGTAGTGGGGAAAATGTTGGAATCAATTATTAAGGATGAAATAGCAGCGCATTTGGAAAGCAGAGACAGGATCGGTCCAAATCAGCATGGATTTATGAAAAGGAAATCATGCTTGACAAATCTTCTGGAATTTTTTGAGGATGCAACTAGTAGAGTGGACAAGGGAGAACCAGTGGATGTGGTGTATTTGGGCTTTCAAAAGGCTTTTGACAAGGTCCCACACAAGAAATTGGTGTGCAAAATCAAAGCACATGGTATTGGGGGTAATGTACTGATGTGGATAGAGAACTGGTTGGCAGACAGAAAGCAGAGTTGGGATAAACGGATCCTTTTCAGAATGGCAGGCAGTGACTAGTGGAGTGCCGCAGGGCTCAGTGCTGGGATCCCAGCTCTTTTCAGTATACATCAATGATTTAGATGAAGGAATTGAGTGTAATGTCTCCAAGTTTGCAGATGACACTGAACAGGGTGGCGGTGTGAGCTGTGAGGGGGATGCTAAGAGGCTGCAGGGTGACTTGGACAGGTTAGGTGAGTGGGCAAATGCATGGCAGATGCAGTATAATGTGGATAAATGTGAGGTTATCCACTTTGGTGGCAAAAACGGGAAGACAGAATATTACCTGAATGGCGGCAGATTAGGAAAAGGGGAAGTGCAACGAGACCTGGGTGTCGTGGTTCATCAGTCACTGAAAGTGGGCACGCAGGTATAGCAGGCGGTGAAGAAGGCAAATGGTATGTTAGCCTTCATAGCTAGAGGATTTGAGTATAGGAGCAGGGAGGTCTTACTGCAGTTGTACAAAGCCTTGGTGAGGCCTCACCCGGAATATTGTGTTGAGTTTTGGTCTCCTAATCTGAGGAAGGACATTCTTGCTATTGAGGGAGTGCAGCGAAGGTTCACCAGACTGATTCCCGGGATGGCTGGACTGACATATGAAGAGAGACTGGATCAACTGGGCCTTTATATATTGGAGTTTAGAAGGATGAGAGGGGATCTCATAGAAACATATAAGATTCTGATGGGACGGGACATGTTAGATGCGGGTAGAATGTTCCCAATGTTGGTGAAGTCCAGAACCAGGGGACACAGTCTTAGGATAAAGGGTAGGCCATTTAGGACTGAGATGAGGAGAAACTTCTTCACTCAGAGAATTGTTAACCTGTGGAATTCCCTGCTGCAGAGAGTTGTTGATTCCAGTTCATTGGATATATTCAAGAATGAGTTAGATATGGCCCTTACGGCTAAGGGGATCAAGGGGTATGGAGAGAAAGCAGGAAAGGGATACTAAGGGAATGATCAGCCATGATCTTATTGAATGGTGGTGCAGGCTCGAAGGGCCGCATGGCTTACTCCTGTTTCTATGTTTAATACGGTGTCATTAAATCGATATGCTCTCTCTCTTCGATGTGGCTTAGGAGCAGCCATAGCCATGAGGTCTCTCAATTGGTGTCAGGTCAAGTTGAGTTCGAAGAATGGTGAAAATGAGCAGCTGCAGCTAGATAGAAGCTTCTTTTTAAGAACTGGAATGAACCAGTGTGAAGAAGTGAAAGATGATTGCTGAATGCAATTCACCTGAAATCCGATAATTTCGAAGAAGTTAAGATTCCTTTGCGCCTGGCTCTAAATTTTAATTAGAAAAGTTAGTGCCACATTTTTCCCCCCCACTCTTTAATATACTATGTGCATTTCCATGGGAGAGTGACTAGTGCTTATATATGTAGAATAATAAAACTCCTATAGTTTTAGATAAAACAATTTATTTAACTATTTATTCTTCATGTTGTTTTCATCTTTCCCCTTCCTAAATTGTTTTGAAAATCTCATTCTTTTCCTTCAGAAATAATTTGAAGAACCTAATTTCCTTTAATAGCCTAAAGACTTTAAAGTAATTTTTTCCTAAATAAATTGGGGGTGGGGAGGTACTTTGCATATCAATATTCCTTCAGTACTGCTGTTATTTCTTGGGACTTGTATTTCTCTGTTGCTTATTACTGTGTTTGTGAAATAGAAAGAAAGGCTACATTTTGGAATCACTAATTTCCCCTCCCACAGGAAGAGCAAAAAGAAAATGTGAAAATCGAAAATATGTTGACTTAAGTGCAATGAATATATTTGGATTTATGGGGTATTTAGTTCAACTGACTGCAAATGAGATAAATGAAAGGTGCAAGAAACTGTAGAATTTGAAATTACAAATGTTCTCTGATTTCTGTAAACAGTGTAAATATTTACATAGATCAGGCAGTATATATCAGTGTACAGTCTGTGACATTTATTTGACTCATATATTTTGAGCACTCGCTGACATTATTTTGGATTTGTTGGAGTATAGTAGTTTGTGCTCCAGATGGGGAGGTGGATTGAAGGATAAGACTGTTCAGCTCACTTCCTCAGTCAAGCTGACTATCAATTATTGTTCAATTATATTTTTATAATAAATGGTACATAATGGAGCGGGTGGATTTTAACCCCTAAAAACAGGTGAGTTTGTTTGGGTACGAGATTAAAAAGCTAAAAAATCTGAAACAGGAACCCAACCTGCCTCAAGCCTGGTCGCTTCAGGTTTTAACGGAGGTTGGACGAAAGGTGGGTGATCAATCTGCTCTCAGAAGGCAGGTTGGTCATTTGAATATTTTATTAAGGCTGCATGACTTCACTTTCACAGTGATTCTACTTTTAACCCCAGGCGGCCGGGTTTCCCAGGCCTCAGGAAACCCGGCAGGTGAAAGGAGGTGAGAATGGCAGAATCCATAAGGTACGTGCCTTTACAGTACTGCCGTGGGCCAGGAGCAGAAGTTTTTCCTCCAGACCCAACAAGCTTACCAGTAAACTCCCCACTACCCTGTGATATGTCAGCTCCCACATACCCGCGATCGCTCCCCCCTCCCACCCCGTCATTGGACCCCCCGACCACCATCTACTCCCCAACCGCCATCCGCTTCCCCGACCGACATCTTCACTCCTCCCGACCACCACCTGCTCCCCCCCTCAATCAGACTCCCTCAAACACCGTCTGCCCACCCACCCCCGCAATCAGACACCCCTGAACCAACATCTGCCCCCCGCCCCCGGCGATCAGACCCCCAACTACCACCCACCCTCGCCATGATCTCTCCTACCTCCCCAATACACCTACCTGCACCATCTGTCAGATGAAACATTAAACTGAGACCCCATCTGCCTTCTCAGGTGGACATAAAAGATCCCATGGCAATATTTCGAGAAGAACAGTGGATTTATCCCCAGTATCCTGGCCAATATTTGTCCCTCAATCAACATGAAAAACAAATTATCTGGCCATTATCACATTTCTGTTTGTGGAACCTTGCTGTGTGCAAAATTGGCTGCCTCGTTTCCTACATTACAACAGTGACTACACTTCAAAAAAGTACTTCATGTCTATAAAGCGCTTTGGGACGTGATGAGATCATGAAAGATGCAATATAAATGCAATTGTTTCTTTTCTGTTATCAGCTCGACTGCTCTCTTGTGCTGTAGGCTTCCCCACCCAACAGGCAGTTGTATGTCAGCAGGATACCGACAGAAAAAAATTGAAACGCATCCTGGAGGATGTTCCGGTCTCCCGTTCCTAACTCCATCCCTCCACACAGAATGCTAAAGATAAGATCGAGACCAAAGGGGCTGAAATTCAGCCTCCTGAAAAGGCCTGTTACCGGTGGAAAGCGACAACCATGCGGCGGTGTCGAATGGCCGCTAATTTGTAGGCGATTGGCCGCCGCTTGTGAAATTCTCCCCGGTATTTTTTCCGGTGTTCACCATATCCACCCCGCTGCTGCCGAACCCTCCTAAGTGCATCCTATAAGCGCGCACCGCCGATGTCCCGCCCTGCAAACAAAATTCACCTCCAAAAATCTTCCGGCTGCCGCTTGGTGTCCCTGACAGTTTTTTCTGTCGGTGCACTGTGTTTGCACTGTGTGTAAAATGGTGGTGCGGCCTTCATTAAAGGGGCCGCTGCCATCTTATTTTTTTTTGTCGGCCAACTGCCAGGTCGGCCTGACAATTATGCCCCGGGTTCGGATGGGCCGCCAGCCGACAGCCTGGCACCCCCTCTCTTGGTGTTCAGCCTGGCATCCCCCGCTGGCTCGGCTGAAACTCTCCCTGGTAGCCCAGTGGACCTAACTTAAAAATCATCATCATCATAGGCAGTCCCTCGAAATTGAGGAAGACTTGCTTCCACTCTAAAAATGAGTTCTCAGGTGATGGTACAGTCCAATGTATGAATTACATTCTTTGTCACAGGTGGGGCAGACAGTGTTGAAGGAAAGGGTGAGTGGGGAGCCAGGTTTGCTTCACACTCCTTCCGCTGTCTGCGCTCTCGGCGACGAGACTCAAAGTGCACAGCGCCCTCCCAGATGCTCTTCCTCCATTTTGGGCAGTCTTGGGCCAGGGATTCCCAAGTGCCAGGGATGTTGCACTTTATCAAGGAGTCTTTGAGGTGTCCTTGAAACATTTCCTCTGTCACCTGGGGCTCGCTTGCCGTGTAGGAGTTCTGAGTAGAGCGCTTGCTTCGGGAGTCTCATGTCGGCTATGCGAACGATGTGGCCCGCCCAACGGAGCTGGTCAAGTATGGTCGGTGCTTCGATGCTGGCGATGTTGGCCTGAGCGAGAACACTGACATTGGTGCGTCTATCCTCCCAGTGGATTTGCAGCATCTTGCGGAGCCAGTGTTGGTGGTACTTCTTCAGTGCTTTGAGATGTCTGCTGTATATGGTTCACATCTCTGAGCCATACAGGAGGGCGGGTGTCACTGTTGCCCTGTCGACCATAAGCTTGGAATCAGATTTGAAGTCCTGGTCTTCAAACACTCTCTTCCTCAGGCAACCGAAGGCTGTGCTGACAAACTGGAGGCGGTGTTGGACCTCGTCATCGAAGTCTGCCCTTGCCGACAGTAGGCTCCCGAGGCTTAGAAAATGGTCCACATTGTCCAAGGCCAGTGGTGCAGTGGTGAATGTAAAAAGCTGCAGAGCTCGCAGTGGCTCTCCCCTTTAACTGAAGGGGAGAGACATGTTGACTCGCCAGTGCGATGATGTCACCAGCCCGGCGTTGATGACTGACAGCGGCAGAGACTCCATCCGTCCTGCCACCATTATGACCGATTTCCGCCCCCACTTGAAAAAAAGCGACAAAGAGATGAATTTCTCACGATGGGCCGCCACATCCATTGCGGCAGCCAAAACACACCAAAAATGGTAGGTGCGACTCATTTCCAGAGGGGGTGAATTTCGGCCCCAAAGTGTCTAGAGATGTTTCTAAGTAAGGCTTGAAAGGTCACATGGCTATGGTATTCCTGCTTAACTGTATTTTTGCCACTTTATTTTTAATAGTTTCAATTTTAACTTGAAGATTAAGTATGAAATTGGCTTTGAAGTTTATTATGAGATAAGTGTAAAGGAAAAAAAGAACACGCATTGAAAATAGTTCTTTATTACTACACTCGCAATGTGGTTAGCATACAATCAATTAATTTCAAGTGCTATGACAGTTGTTATGTATGCAAAGGTCATTTTGTGCACAGCAAGTTACTGCAAACAACAACATCTTGCATTTATATAGTGGCTTTATTGTAGAAAAACATTTCAAGGCATTTGACAGATGTATGAGGAAAATGGCAAAGGACAGAGATTGGAAGGGATGATCAAACATCTGGTCAAAGTGATTGGTTTTAAGGAGAGTCTTAAAGGAGGAGAGAGTGTTGAAAAGGATTAAGGAGGAATTTCTAAATAGTGAAGCCTGGTTGAAGGCATGGCCACCAATGTTGGGTTAAAGCAATGAGAATTTTAGTAGTGTTAATTGAGGGAGGACAGTTAGCTTGAACACTGGGATAGCTCTCTGATCTTCTTCAAACAGTGCCATGGGATCTTTTACATCTGCCTAAAACATCAGAAGAGGCAAACGTAGTTTTAATCGAGGACAAATTTTTTAATGCAACATGTTGTGGGAATGTGAAACGCACTACCACAGGATGCCAGTGGTGCAGATTTAAATCGGGTACTTAAAAGTGGAACGATATTGAGTTGTTTGGATATTAATTGAATGGAGAAAGTGGCAAAATGAGTTTTAAAATGTAGATCAACCACAATTAACAACATGGTGAAGCTTGCTGAATGGTCTTTGCTGTGTTACTTGAATTTACCAGATTTTTCTCGACTAATCAAAGGCATTGGAAGCATTCACTATGAGTGTCCTGGAACAAGTGGCTCAAAAACTGCAGTACCAAAACCTGCTGTAAGTTGTTTGACTACAATTGGCTGTGGAATGTTGCATGTATGCATAGGTTCACTATGATTCCTGAGATGAAGGGGTTGACTTCCGAAGACAGGTTGAGCAGGTTGGGCCTATTCTCATTGGAGTTTCATCATTATTATAGGCAGTCCCTCGAACCGAGGATGACTTGCTTCCACGTCAAAAAGTTCACAGGTGTTTCAATGATGGACCTAAAATTCCAGGTCCCGATCTAAATCTTGAAGGGTGGACGATGCCTGTGCGTGGATTTTTTTAACGTGTGGTGACTGTTGCACACCAGCCACCACACGGGCTTGGCAGAGCTAGGTCTTGGTCCAGTAGCAAGGATTAACCAAGACAACTGGAGACCTGCTCTGCTGCACGGAACTAGTGCGCACACATATCGCAGTGTGGGCTGGCCCGTGCTGCCCCTGGGCCCTCGCCTCTTCTGGGCCCCGAACTCGCGCCTCTCCTGGGCCCTAATCACGTCCCTCTACAATCTCTTGCCGCTCCTTTGCCCCGATCTCGCCGCTCCTTATGTACCTGCCCACGCTCCAATCACCAACCTGAACTTGGTGACGCCCCTTTTCACTGCCGTTGCTCTCCTGCTCCAGCATGTGGTGCTCCCTGGAGTGGCATGCTCTGATGGTGCTCGCAGGCCGGGGGCTGCACAAACTGCTGGGCTAGACTGCCACGCTGCTCCTTCCACTCCCCGGCCTGCTCCGAATCATTGGAGTTGAGAAGAATAAGAGGTGATCTTATTGAAACATATAAGATACTGAAGGGGTTCGACAAGTTGGTGCAGAGAGGATGTTTCCACTTGTGTGGAAATCTAGAACTAGGGGGCATAGTTTTAGAATAAGGGGTCGCCCATTTAGAACTGAGATGAGTAATTTCTTCTCTCAGAGGGTCGTAAATCTGCAGAATTCTTTGCCCCAGAGAGCAGTGGAGGCTGGGTCATTGAATATATTTAAGGTGGAGATAGACAGATTTTTGAACTGGGTCTTTACTCCTTGGAGTTCAGAAGGATGAGGGGTGATCTTATAGAAACATTTAAAATCATGAAAGGGATAGACAAGATAGAGGCAGAGAGGTTGTTTCCATTGGTAGGGGAGACTAGAACTAGGGGGCACAGCCTCAAAATACGGAGGAGCTAATTTAAAACCGAGTTGAGAAAGAATTTCTTCTCCCAGAGGGTTGTGAATCTGTGGAATTCTCTGCCCAAGGAAGCAGTTGAGGCTGGCTCATTGAATGTTTTCAAAGTCAAAGATAGATAGATTTTTAACCAATAAGGGAATTAAGGGTTACAGGGAGAGGGCGGGTAAGTGGAACTGAGTCCACGACCAGATCAGCCATGATCTTATTGAATGGCAGAGCAGGCTCGAGGGGCTAGATGGCCTACTCCTGTTCCTAATTATTCTGTTCTTATGTTCTTATAAGGTATGAAAGGTTATGGGGAGCGGGCAGGGAAGTGGAGCTGAGCCCAAGATCAGATCAGCCATGATCTTATTAAATGGCGGAGCAGGCTCGAGGGGCCAAATTGCCTACTGCTGCTTCTATTTCTTATGTTCTTATGTTTAATGTCTGATCTGAAGTTTGGCATCTCCAACAATGAAGTTTTTTTATTAAGTGTCAGTCTAAATTAAGTAAGGGAAAATTCAGTGATCATGAAAAAATACTTGTCCACTAAGAAAAAGCTCCAGGACTAAGTTAGCATCTTTTTAAAAATGATTTATTAATTTATGAGATATAGGCGTCGCTAGCAATTTATTGCCAATCCCTAATTGCCCTTGAGAAGGTGGTGGTGAGCTGCCACATTGAACCACTGTTCTTTGGTGCAACTGAATGGCTTGCTAGGCCATCTCAGAAGGCAGTTAAGAATCAACCACATTGCTGTCGGTCTGGAGTCACATATAGGTCAGACTGGGTAAAGACGGCAGATTTCCTTCCCTGAAGGACATTGGTGAATCAGATGGGTTCTTACGACAATCTGGTAGTTTCATGGTCACCATTAGTGATACCAGCATTTTTTATTCCAGATTTATTAAATTAACTAAATTCAAATTCCCCACCTGCCATGATGGGATTTGAACTCACATCTCTAGATCTCTGGTCCAGTAACATTTTTACTATGTTGCCATTCCCGCAAATGATATGTACCATGTCTCTAAATATCATTTGGGTTAAGGTCTGAAGAAGCAGACACAACCACATATATGTATGTATTTTTTTAAAGTAATCTTTATTCATGACAGACTTCAATACCAACATATTATCGGCATGGCACTACACTGCACTACATTCCTGCAATCAGGCAACCTTACTAACAGGACACAGTGATTATCTCTGTCCTGGGATCTATGCCAACAGAGGTTTTCTCTCTTCTGTGGAGGATTCACTGGGGCTCCCTGTCGTGGTGTAGCTCTTTCCATTTATAGCCTTTCACAGCACTGCTGGTGACAGCTCTGCTGTAACTCCCTTTTGTTTCTCAGCTGTCACATGAACTTTATTACACTTGTCTGAGCAGATGGCACTCACTTGTTGCTGGTGTCTTTGCAATCAGCACCGCTAGACATCAGCTACCTTTCACCCAGCAAATTCTCTCCATTTCTGATAGCCATTCGACCTTAAGAGTCAGCCAACTTACAGGTCCACAGACTGCTTTCATACATCTAACCTCAGCATTTCCCACAAGGGCATTTGCATGCTTTCTTATGTGTTTCCACAGGCTTCGTTCCCAAACAGCACCATCTGCGCAAATATACTAGACATTGATTAACCGAGTAGATTTGCCATGTGTCATGCACTGTGGCATATCTGGTCCTATTTATTTCACACGTATTAAACAGTCACAGGAGAGTGTTTGCACATCTCCCTTTGTTGTGTGCTTTGAGCTGTGCCCCATTGGCATTTTGCAAGGTCTGCACATCTTGCAATTACTACACAGACCTCAGCAAACCAGAATAATCTTCCTCCTTTTGATATGCGTTGGGATAGCACCAAACTCCCTTGAGTTCCCTATGAGAACACAGGCAATTAGATTTATAATCTTGACTCTGTTTAAACTCTCTGGTTTCATAATTGGAATGGGTACTGTGCTTTTTTCTTAACAAAAGGCCTAGAATATTTTCAAATAGCTTGTGAAAAGAAAGAAAGACTTGCATTTATATATTGCCTTTCATGACCATTGGACATCTCAAAGTGCAGTCACTGATGAAATGTGGGAAATGCAGCAGCCAATTTGAACAAAGCAACGTCCCACAAACAGCAAAGAATTAATGACCAGATAATCTATTTTGTTATGTTGATTGAGGGATAAATATTGGCAAGGACATCAAGGATAACTCCCCTGCTCTTTTGTGAAATAATGCCATGGGATCTTTCACATCCACCTGAGAGAGCAGACGGGGATTCAGTTTAGATCACATTCAAAAGACAGCACTTCCAACACTCCCTCAGCACTGCACAGAATGTCAGCCTAGATTTATGTGCTTAAGCCCCTGGGGTCAGATTTGAACCCACAACCATCAGACTCAAAGAGTGAGTGTGCTACACACTGAGCCACAGCTGACATGTCTTTTTTTCACCTTTCTCTTTACATAAGAACATAAGAAATAGGAGCAGGAGTAGGCCATACAGCCCCTCGAGCCTGCTCTGCAATTCTATACGATCATGGCTGATCCGATCATGGACTCAGGTCCACCTCCCTGCCCGCTCCCCATAACCCCTTATTCCCTTTTCATTTAAGAAACTGTCTATTTTTGTCTTAAATTCATTCAATGTCCTAGCTTCCACAGCTCTCTGAGGCAGTGAGTTCCACAGATCCACAACTCTCTGAGAGAAGGAATTTCTCCTCATCTTAGTTTTAAATGGGCGGCCCTTTATTCTAAGATTTTGTCCTCTAGTTCTAGTCTCCCCTATCAGTGGAAACATCCTCTCTGCATCCACCTTGTCAAGCCTCCTCATAATTGTATAAGTTTCGATAAGATCACCTCTCATTCTTCTGAATTCCAATGAGTAGAGGCCCAACCGACTCAACTATTCCTCATAAGTCAATCTCCTCACCTCCGGAATCAACCTTGTGAACCTTCTCTGAACTGCCTCCAAAGCAAGTATATGCTTTCGTAAATATGGAAACCAAAACTGCACGCAGTATTCCAGATGTGGCCTCACCAATACTTCCCTGCTTTGATACTCCATCCCCTTTGCGATAAAAGCCAATATTCCATTGGCCTTCCTGATCACTTGCTGTACCTGCATACTAACTTTTTGTGTTTCTTGCACAAGTACCCCCAGGTCCCGCTGTACTGCGGCACTTTGCAACCTCTCTCCATTTAAATAATAACCTGCTCTTTGATTTTTACTGCCAAAATGCATGACCTCACACTTTCCAACATTATGCTCCATCTGCCAAATTTTTGCCCACTCACTTAGCCTGTCTATGTCCTTTTGCAAATTTTTTGTATCCTCCTCACGCATTGCTTTTCCTCCCATCTTTGTATTGTCAGCAAACTTGGCTACGTTACACTCGGTCCCTTCTTCCAAGTTGTTAATATAGGTTGTAAATAGTTGGGGTCTCAGCACCGATCCCTGCGGCACACCACTAGTTATTGATTGCCAACCCGAGAATGAACCATTTATCCTGACTTTCTGTTTTCATGTATAGTTTCTAATATTCCTCCTTTAAGTTATTTAAACAGCCTGATTTTCTTCTTAGCTTACTCTAGCATTGTCCTTAATCATTTAGATCTAGATTTTGATATTTCCTCAATACTTTACTGCCATATTTTTATCTTCCCCAGTATATTTTTTTACAACGTAACATTTATTTTTTAATTCCCAATTTATTTTTGCCAGCTCTTCCCTCATAGACATAAATTCTAAAATTTGGTGTGTTACTTTTCTCTTGTTGCACACTTTCTCCAAATGAGCTATCATTATGATCACAGTACTCAAATCCTCCTCAACCGTGAAATTTCCCATCATCTCAGGTTCACGACTAAATAGTACATCAAGCAGTACCTCCTATCTGATGCACTTTTTTAAAGTGCTATATTAAGAAGAAATCCTGCAAAAACTGCATTGAGTTTTCACCTACCCCTTTTGAAAATTCCCCAGCATCCTTCCACTTAATGAGATAAAAAAAAAATTGTAACAGTGAAAATGCACAATAAGTCAGTTAGCATCCGCAAAGAGGAAAAGACAGTTTAATGTTTCATCAGAACTGAATAAGATACTTTTCTGCTTTATCTTACTGTTCTGTTTAACATGTTAAATAAATTACTCATAATTAGGGTTTTCACTTTTAGTGCTCTTCCCATTCACTCCAATAACTCTAAACCATTTTTCCATTATCATAGTGGCCGATAGAAAATTCAAATTATTAACTTTTGCGTGGTGTCGGACTTAGTCTTTTGAATCTGAGATTAGATTTTTGTTAGAACTCAATTTTTTAGCGATACAAATTCTCCCAGTCTATTTTTTCTGTATGATTTTTAAGCTCTTGTATATCAAACCTGTACTCATCCTCAGGCTATAAACATATAATTGTTTAGCTGATGGTTTATTTGGAAATGTAATAGTGTCTCCTTGTAGAAAAAATGTGTTTCTCCAGCCTCGCTGGCACCTATACTCCTGTTATGACTAATGAAAGACCAAGAAACAATTTTAGGTCCAACTGGAAAGAGTTGTTTTAGATTCATCTATTGGTGACAAGCTGTTCATCCCGCCTGGTGACATGAAATGGAATGCTGAAGTGTTACATGTGGTCATCAGCACTGTATAGATGTGGAAACTGGACCATGAACAATCAGAGTCAAAATAAATGATTGAGGGCATTTGAGCTTTGTCACTGAAAATTAGATCTCCGGGAAGAATGAATAATGAGATGGTCCTTGAACCAGCACAAGAAAAGAAAAACGTGATGAGGTTAATTATGATGAGAAAAATAGCTCACTGTGGGCACTTTATTTGAGAGTTATTCACGTGGTTACTACCTGGAAAAGTTAATGGCAACTCTTCAAGAGATAGGCAAAGAAAACACGGCTCGATGATATAATGAAGTGGGATCGTTGTAATAACGCAGACCTATACAAACCATCTGTACAGAGATTACAAAGTATTGAGTATATTGACCATACATGCAGAACAGAGAGTACATAAGAGAGTGTTAATCTTTATGGCCATATTTTGCATTGAAAATAACAATAAGGCTAACCGTGCCCACTTTTATTATGGAGTAAATCGACAGTGGCAGACATTTAAGGAGATATTTCATAACTCGCAACAAAAATATATCCCGCTGAGAAGGAAAGACTGTAAGAGAAGGGATAACCATCTGTGACTAACTAAGGAAATAAGTAATGGTATCAAATTGAAAACAAGGGCGTACAATGTGGCCAAGACTAGTGGGAGACCAGAGGATTGGGAAATTTTTATAAAACCAGCAAAGAACAATTAAAAAAATGATAAAGAGAAGGAAAATAGATTATGAAAGTAAACTAGCACAAAATATAAAAACAGATAGTAAGAATTTCTACAGGTACATAAAAAGGAAAAAAGTGGCTAAAGTAAATGTTGGTCCCCTAGAGGATGAGACTGGGGAATTAATAATAGAGAACAGGGAAATGGCAGAGACGTTGGACAAATATTTTGTATTGGTCTTCATGGTAGAAGACACTAAAAACATCCCAATGGTAGATAATCAAGGGGCTATTGGTAGGGAGGAACAATCACTATCACTAATGAAATAATACTAGGTAAAATAATGGGACTAAAGGCAGACAAGTCCCCTGGACCTGATGGCTTACATTCTAGAGTCTTAAAAGAAGTGGCTGCAGAGATAGTGGATGCATTGGTTGTAATCTATCAAAATTCCCTGCATTCAGGGGTGGTCCTAGAGGATTGGAAAACCGCAAATGTAATGTCCCTATTTAAAAAGGGGGGCAGACAAAAAGCAGGAAACTATAGCCCAGTTAGCCAAACATCTGTCGTTGGAAAAATGCTGGAATTCATTATTAAGGAAGCAATAGCATGACATTTGGAAAAACATGATTCAATCAAGCAGAGTCAGCATGGTTTTATGAAAGGGATATTATGTTTGACAAATTTGATGGAGTTCTTCGAGGATGTAACGAGCAGGGTGGATAAGGAGGAACCAGTGGATATGGTATATTTGGATTTCCAGAACGCATTCGATAAGGTGCCACATAAGAGGTTACTGCACAAGATATAAAGTTCACGAGGTTGGGGGTAATATATTAGCATGGATAGAGTATTGACCAACTAACAGAAAACAGAGAGTCAGGATAAATGGGTAATTTTCTGGTTGGCAAACAGTGACTAATGGGGTGCTGCAGGGATCAGTGTTAGGTCCTCAACTACTTACAATCTATATTAATGACTTGAATGAAGGGACCGAATGTAATGTAGCCAAGTTTGCTGATGGTACAAAGATGGGCGGGAAAGCAAATTGTGATGAGGACACAAACAATCTGCAAAGGGATATAAACAGGATAAGTGAGTGGGCAAAAATTTGGCAGATGGAGTATTCTGTAGGAAAATGTGAGGTAATCCACTATAGCAGAAATAATAGAAAATCAAATTATAATTTAAATGGAGAAAAATTGCAAAGTGCTGCAGTACAGAGGGAACTGGGGGTCCTGTGCACGAAACACAAAAAGTTAGTATGCAGGTACAGCAAGTAATCAGGAAGGCAAATGGAATGTTGGCCTTTATTGCAAGGGAGATAGAGTATGAAAGCTGAGAAGTCCTGCTACAACTATACAGGGTATTGGTAAGGCCACGCCTGGAGTACTGTGTACAGTTTTGGTCTCCATATTTAAGGAAGGATATACTTGCATTGGAGGCTGTTCAGAGAAGGTTCACTAGGTTGATTCTGGAGATGAGGGGGTTCACTTATGAGGATAGGTTGAGTAGGTTGGGCCTATACACATTGGAGTTCAGAAGAATGAGAGGTGATCTTATTGAAACTTATAAGATAATGAGGGGGCTCGACAAGGTGGATGCAGAGAGGATATTTTCGCTCATAGGGAAAACTAAAACTAGGGGACATATTCTCAGAATAAGGGGCCGCCCATTTAAAACTGTGAAAAGGAGAAATTTCTTCTCTGAGATTTATAAATCTATGGAATTCTTTGCTCCAGAGAGCTGTAGAGGCTGGGTTAGTGAATATATTTAAGGTGGATATAGACAGATTTTTGAATGATAAGGGAGCAAAGGGTTATGGAGAGCGGGCAGGATGTGAAATTGAGTCCTTGATCAGATCAGCCATGATCTTATTGAATGACGGAGCAGGCTCGAGGGGCCAAATGGCCTACTCCTGCTCCTATTTCTTATGTTCTTATATTCATACGACAGCAACTTACAGAGTCCGCTCATGCGCAGTTAAACATAGAAATCCGGGAGTTTCAGTCCAAGTTACTCTGCTCCTCCACAGGCTCAGCTTTGAACTCAATGTAAATGCATGAAGTTGCGGTACCTACCTACCAGTTACCCATTAAACACAGTAAAAAACGTTAGGACTTGTACATTCAAGTCTAAGTGAATTTTTGATGACTTGATGTCATAATTACTGCCAAACAACCTCGCTGACACTGAAAATTTAATTTTACAAGTGTGGAGTCTTATTCCTACTGAATTTAATTAATGTTGGCTATTAAGAAAAAGTAACTTTTTCAGTCTGTCTCTTTTATCTCTCTCTCTTAATCCCATCTTTCTTTCCCTCTCTTTATTTCGCTTTCTGTGCATGATTTAAATGTAATTTATATTTCATGGTTTATATTACTGGTTTAAACTCTGGGTGGCTCACACACACCACAGATCCCCTATAGAGGGCGCTGCATGGATCAAATGTCCGATGACAGCAAATTGTTACTCAAAAGACCGCAAATATTCTGTGGGCAGCTGTCAGGGTAGTGAAGGGCAAGCTTCCATTGCTTTGCTGCCAACTGCAAAATCTGGGCCATTATATTTAACCTCTCTCGCCATACAAAAACTTTTATTTTTGTCCCTTATTTTTGTATATAGCACACAGTTATGAATATTATAATAGGCTCCTAATGCCAGGTGCTTGTTTTTTATTTTGTTTATTAGTGTCTCATTTCTCTTAACATGACTACCTTTTGAGGATATATTTGTTTTATCCATTGGCAGTTTTCTAGGTGTCATTGGCTTTTTAATTCTACCTTTTAACAATTATGCCCTTACAGACCTTCTTTAAAACTGTGCCCATTGGTCTTGACATTAATTCCAGCATGGAGAACTACTACAGGCTCATTTTAACGTACACTATAATAAACAGTCAAGTCTCTCTGTAAACTCTTTGGGCTAGAAAGTAATTTGGAGAGCACCCCTCGCGCCGGTCCGAACAGGGGCGCTAAAGGGTTTGCATCTGCGAGTGCTGGTATTCACGGCGCTCGGCAAATTCAGGAGATCGCACGGCTCCGGGTGAGGAGAACTCTGCTGTGTGACATCGCAGAGAGTGCTTCAGCTCAGAGTGAGAAAACAAGAGTTTGGTAAGTGGGAGAGTTAGGTGAAGTGGGGGTGGGAGGTGTTGCTTTGCCTTGTTTTTCCTAACTTTTTCCGCAGAGCAGCGGCATACCTGAGCGGGAGCAGACCGAGGCCCAAGAGTGGGGATAAAACAGCATATGGCCAGGGTGATCTCCTGGACTAATTTCTATCGCCTGGTTGGCTCAGAGAGGAATTTTCCCAGATTTTTTCCCCAATTAGCCTGGGTTTTTATCTGTTTTTTTGCCTCTCCCAGGAGATCGCATGACTCCAGGTGAGGAGATCTATGCTGTGTGACATTGCAGGCAAGGCAGGTAAGTGATTGGTAGTGATTGTGGGCTTAGTTTTTTTTTTAATTAACATATCGCATATAACGAAATACTAAAAACGAACCTTTTTTTGTTTAACTAAGTTAATCAACTATATAGGGTAAATACTTGATTAACGCTAAACTAATTAATTGAATAAATTAATGGGAAAACAGGAGATGTGTTGCTGCTGCAATATGTGGGATCTTCTGGAGGTTTTGATCCAGGGCGACTGCATCTGCGGTAAGTGTCTGCAGCTCGACGAACTTCGGTTCCGAGTTGAGGAGCTGGAGTCCGAGCTGCAGACATTGCGAGACATCAGGGAGGGAGAAAGTTACCTGGATCTTTCGCTCCAGGAGGCAGCCACACCCTCTAGATTAAATACTTTAGCATTGACACGTGGTCAGGGACAGGAGAGTGTGACTGTGAGTGAAGCAGGTAAGGGGATCCAGGAGGTAGTATTACAGGAGCCTCAGTCACTGCATTTGTCCGATAGATTTGAGGTTCTTGCAACCCTTGAGGACATGTGGGCAGACTGCGGGGTGTATGAGCAAACTCATCAAAGCACCGTGGTGCAGAAAGCCATTCAATTGGGGGGAGTAAAGAGGCAGGTGGTTGTAGTAGGGGACAGTGTATTTGAGGGGATAGATAGAGTTCTCTGCAGCCAAGAATGTGCGTCCTGAAGGCTGTGTTGCCAGAGTAAAGGACATCGCCTCCGGGCTGGAGAAGAACTTGGAGTGGGAGGGGGAGGATCCAGTTGTCGTGGTACACACAGGCACCAATGACATAGGTAGGACTAAGAAAGAGGTTCTGCTGAGAGAGTTTGAACAGTTAGGGACTAATTTGAAAAGCAGAAGCACAAAGGTAATAATCTCTACATTATTACCTGAGCCACGAGAACATTGGCTTAGGGTCAATAGAATCAGGGAGATGAATGCATGGCTCAGAGGTTGGTGTGGGAGAAGTGGCTTTCAATTCGTGGGGCACTGGCACTAATACTCGGGGAAGAGAGAGCTGTTCCGTGGGAACGGACTACACCTGAACTATGCTGGGACCAGAGTTCTAGTGAACCGACTAACTAGGGAGGTAGATAGGGCTTTAAACTAAATAAGGGGGAGGGGTGGGGGGTGCGGTGGAGGACTGTTGCAGGAAAGAGCAATTTAGAATGCTAAAGAGAAAAGAAAAGGAAGCAATGCAGGAAAGTGATTGTGGTAAGGATAATCAGATTATGTCAGGAAGGGACAGAGCATATAAACAAAAGAGTGCACTAGCAAATAGGGTCCAGGTAAGAAAAAATAGTGATAAGACAAATAGGGCTATAGTACAAAATAATGTTAAGATGTCTAATAATGTTAAAAAGACAAATTTAAAAACATTGTATCTGAATGTATGAAGCATCTGTAATAAGATAGACAAATTAACGGCGCAAATAGATGTAAACGGATACAATATAGTCGCAATTATGGAGACATGGTTGCAGGGTGACCAGGGTTGGGAACTGAACATCCGAGGATATTCGATATTTAGGAAGGACAGGCAAAAAGGAAGAGGGGGTGGTGTGGCGTTGTTAGTAAAGGATGAAATCAGGGCAATAGTGAGAAAGGACATTGGCTCAGAAAATCAAGATGTAGAATCAGTCTGGGTGGAACTAAGGAGCACCAAGATGCAGAAAACATTGGTGGGAGTTGTCTAAAGGCCTCCAAACAATAGTGGTAGTGTAGGGGATGGCATCAAACCGGAAATTAGAGATGCATGAAGCAAGGGTACGACAGTAATTGTCGGTGACTTTAATCTACCTATAGACTGGCCAAACCAAATTAGTAATAATACTGTGGCAGATGAATTCCTGGAGTGTGTACGAGATGTTTTTTTAGACCAGTATTTTGGGGAGCCTACTCGGGAACAGGCTATCCTAGATTGGGTATTGTGCAATGAGAAGGGGTTAATTAACAGTCTTGTTGTGCGGGGTCCTTTAGGGAAGAGTGACCATAACATGATTGAATTTCTTATTAAGATGGAAAATGAAGTAGTCCAATCCGAAACTAGGATTCTAAATCTAAACAAAGGAATATACGAAGGTATGAGGAATGAATTGGCTATGATAGATTGGGAAGATTCATTAAAAGGCATGACAGTGGATAGGCAATGGTTAATATTTAAGGAACAAATGCATGAATTGCAGCAGTTATACATTCCTTTCTGACGCATAAACACAAAAGGAAAAGTGGCCCAACCATGGCTAACAAAAGAAATTAAGGATAGTCTTAAATCCAAAGAGGAGTTATACAAAGTTACCAGAAAAAGTAGCAAGCCTGAGGATTGGGAGCAGTTTGGAATTCAGCAAAAAAGGACCAAGAGATTGATTAAGAGGGTAAACTTTCAAGGAACATAAAAACCGACTGCAAAAGTTTCAACAAGTACGTAAAAAGAAAAAGATTAGTGAAGACGAATGTAGGTCCTTTACAGACAGAAATGGGAAAAATTGTAATGGGGAACAAGGAAATGGCAGAACAATGAAATAAATACTTTGGTTCTGTCTTCACGGAAGAGGACACAAATAATGTCCCAGAAATGCTAAGGAACCAAGGGTCTAATGAGCAAGAGGAATTAAAGGAAATGATAATTTGTAAGAAAATAGTGCTGGAGAAACTAATGGGATTGAAGGCAGTTATATCCCCAGGGCCTAATGATCTGCATCCCAGAGTACTAAAAGAGGTAGCCATGGAAATAGTAGATGCATTGGTTGTCATCTTCCAAAATTCTACAGATAATGAATCAGTTCCTGCAGATTGGAGGGTGGCAAATGTAACCCCACTATTTAGAAAAGGAGGGAGAGATAAAACGGGGAACTATAGACCAGTTAGCCTGACATCAGTAGTAGGAAAAATGCTGGAGTCTATTATAAAGGATGTGATAACTGTTATATATGTGGACTTGTATTTATCTGCACCAGAGGGCTCATCCCCTGGAGTCCCAAGGGATCCCATAATCCCTTGGAAGCACAGGGATTTAAGGAGGATTCACAGGTTGCAGAGGCACTCTGGAGACCTGCAATAAAAGACTAAGGTCACACTTTACTTTGAGCTCACAGTGTTCAGTCTGACTCTTTCTCCATACACAACAACTGGCGACGAGATACAGATAGCGAACCCAAAGATGCAGAGAACAGTGGGCATCCTGGAGAAATTTTCGGAGGGAGATGATTGGGAAACTTTTGTGGAGCAACTCGACCAATACTTCATGGCCAACGAGCTAGATGGGGAAAAGAGCGCAGCCAAACGAAGGGCGATCCTCCTCACTGTCTGTGGGGCACCAACGTATGGCCTCATGAAGAATCTGCTCACTCCAACGAAACCCACGGAGAAAGCGTACGATGGTTTGTGCACACTGGTCCGAGAGCATTTGAACCCGAAGGAAAACGTTCTGATGGCGAGGTACCAGTTCTACACCTACAAAAGATCTGAAGGCCAGGAAGTGGCGAGTTATGTCGCCGAGCTAAGACGCCTTGCAGGACATTGCGAATTTGAAGGACATTTGGAGCACATGCGCAGACACTTTTTCGTACTTGGCATTGGCCACGAAACCATACTTCGCAAACTTTTGACTGTAGAAACCCCAACCTTGAGTAAGGCCATAGCGATAGCACAGGCGTTCATTGCCACCAGCGACAATACGAAGCAAATCTCTCAGCGCACAAGTGCTGCTACAAGTACTGTGAACAAAGTGATGTTGTTTTACAATCGCAACGTACAGGGCAGGTCACATATACCTGCAGCTGCACGTCCGCAGATGACTCAGAGTCCACCATCAAAGGTGATGAATGCAAGGCCATAAACACCTTGTTGGCGCTGCGGGGGTGATCATCGTTTCCATCCATGCCGATTCAAAGAGTACGTTTGCAAGGACTGTGGAACAATGGGACACCTCCAATGAGTGTGCAGGCGAGCTGCAAAGCCAGTTAAACCTGCAAACCACCATGTTGCAGAGGAGGACAGATCCACGGAGGATCATGACAAACCAGAGCCTCAGATCGAGGAGGCAGAGGTACATCGGGTGCACACATTCAACACGAATTGTCCCCCTATAATGCTGAATGGTGAACAAAATGGACTCCCGGTGTCAATGGAGCTGGACACAGGTGCGAGCCAGTCCATCATGGGCAAAAAGACTTTCGAAAGGTTGTGATGCAACAAGGCCTCAAGACCAGTCTTAACTCCAGTTCTCATGAAACTAAGAATTTACACAAAATAACTGATTCCTGTAATCGGCAGTGCTACTGTAAAGGTCTCCTACAATGGAGCAGTGCACAAGCTACCACTCTGGGTGGTACCGGGTGATGGTTCCACGCTGCTCGGCAGGAGTTGGCTGGGAAAGATACGCTGGAACTGGGACGACGTCTGAGCCCTATCGCCCGCTGACGACACTTCATGTGCCCAGGTCTTAAACAAATTTCCTTCGCTGTTTGAACCAGGCATTGGGAAATTCCAAGGAGCAAAAGTGCAGATGCACCTAATTGCGAGGGCACGACCATCCATCACAAGGCGAGAGCAGTACCGTACATGATGAGCGAAAGGGTAGAGATCGAGCTAGACCGGCTGCAAAGAGAGGGCATCATTTCACCGATCGAATTCAGTGAGTGGATCAGTCCTAATGTCCCAGTCCTCAAGGGAGACGGCACCGTCAGATTCGGTGGCGATAACAAAGTAACTATCAATCGTTTCTTCCTGCAGGACCAATACCCACTATCAAAGACCGACGACCTCTTTGCAACGCTGGCGGGAGGAAATTAATTCAGGAAGTTGGATCTGACTTCAGCCTGACGCAGGAACTGGAGGAATCATCGAAGGGCATCACCTGCATCAACACGCACAAAGGTCTTTTTGTTTATAACAGATGCCCATTTGGAATTCGATCAGCGGCGGCGATATTCCAGAGAAACATGGAAAGTTTACTGAAGTCGGTCCCCACACCGTGGTCTTCCAGGACGAAATCTTTTCACAGGTCGGAACACATTCGAGCACCTGCAGAACCTGCAGGAGGTTCAGGTTAAAATGCTCGAAATGCATTTTCCTTGTGCCTGAAGTGTAGTTCTTGGGAAGGAGGATTGCAGTCGACGGCATCAGGCCCACCAACGTGAAGACGGAAGGAATCGAGAACGCACCGAGGCTACAGAACGTGATGGAGCTGCGGTCATTTCTGGGATTCTTGAACGAGTTTGGTAACTTCTTACCGGGTCTCAGCACACTGCTAGAACCACTACATGTCTTACTACGAAAAGGGGGTGAATGGGTTTGGGGCAAAAGCCAAGAAAATGCCTTTGTAAAAGCAAGAACATTGTTATGCTCAAACAAATTGCTAGTGTTGTATGTTCCATGTAAGCATTTGGTACTAGCATGTGATGCATCGTCATATTGCGCGGGTGTGCATTGCAACAAGTTAATGATTTCGGGAAACTGCAACTGGTTGTTTATGCATCCAGGAGTCTGTCTAAGTCTGAGAGAGCCGACAGCATGATTGAGAGAGAAGCGTTAGCGTGTGTTTATGGGGTAAAGAAAATGCATCAATACCTGTTTGGGCTAAAATTCAAATTGGAAACTGACCATAAACCACTTATATCCCTGTTTTCCGAGAGTAAAGGAATAAATACCAACGCATCGGCCCGCATCCAGAGATGGGCGCTCAAGTTGTCTACATTCAACTACGCCATCCGCCACAGGCCAGGCACAGAAAACTGCGCCGATGCTCTCAGTAGGCTGCCATTACCCACCACAGGAGTGGAAATGGCGCAGCCCACAGATCTAGCCATGGTTATGGAAGCATTTGAGAGTGAGCAATAACCCGTCACTCCTGGCAAATCAAAACCTGGACAAGCCAGGACCCCTTATTAACTCTAGTCAAAAGCTGTGTGCTTCACAGGAGCTGTTCCAGAGTCCCACTGGAAATGCAGGAAGAGATATAGCCGTTCCAGCGGCGCAAAGATGAAATGTCTATACAGGCAGACTGCCTTCTGTGGGGCAATCGAGTAGTCGTCCCCAAGAAGGGCAATGACCTCCACAGTACCCACCCAGGCAACGTAATGATGAAAGTGATAGCTAGATCCCACGTGTGGTGGCCCGGTATCGATGCGGACTTAGAGTCCTGCAATCACAGATGTAACACATGCTCGCAGTTAAGCAATGTACCCACGGAGGCGTCACTAAGTTTATGGTCTTGGCCCTCTAAACCGTGGTCTAGGCTATACGTCAACCTTGGAGGCCCGTTCTTGGGTAAAATTTTCCTTGTGGTTGTAGACGCGTACTCCAAGTGGATTGAATGTGAGATAATATCGGCTAGCACGTCCGCTGCTACTACTGAAAGCCTGCGGACCATGTTTGCCACTTACGGCTTACCCGATGTCCTGGTGAGCGACAACGGGCCATGTTTTACCAGTGCTGAGTTCAAAGAATTCATGATCCGTAATGGGGTCAAACATGTCACATCTGCCCCGTTTAAACCAGCGTCCAATGGTCAGGCAGAGAGAGCAGTGCAAACCATCAAGCAAGGCTTGAAGAGGGTAACTGAAGGCTCACTGCAGACTTGCCTATCCCGAGTCCTGCTTAGCTACCACACGAGACCCCACTCACTCACTGGGATCCCACCTGCTGAACTGCTCATGAAAAGAGCACTTAAGACAAGGCTCTCGTTAGTTCACCCTGATCTACATGAACAGGTAGAGAGCAGGCAGCTTCAACAAAGTGCATACCATGATAGCGCAAATGTATCACGCGAGATTGAAATCAATGATCCTGTATTTGTATTAAATTATGGGCAAAGTCCCAAGTGGCTTCCTGGCACTGTTGTGGCCAAAGAGGGGAGCAGGGTGTTTCGGGTCAAACTTTCAAATGGACTCATTCACCGGAAACACTTGGACCAAATCAAACTCAGATTCACGGACTACCCTGAGCAACCCACCTTGGACCCTACCTTTTTTGATCCCCCCAACATACACACCAGTGGCAACCGATACCACGGTTGACCACGAAGCAGAACACATCATCCACAGCAGCCCTGCAGGGCCCAATACACCAGGCAGCCCAGCAAGGCCAGCTGCACAGCAGCCCAGTGAGGGCCCAACAAATGATTCAACAACACCAGCTTTCACACCGAGACGATCAACCAGAGCAAGAAGGGCCCCAGATGATCGTCTCACATTGTAAATAGTTACACTGTTGACTTTGGGGGCAGGGGGAGTGTTGTTTTTTTTGTGGACTTGTATTTACTCTGTGCAGCCACAAGAGGGCTCATCCCCTGAAGTCCCAAGGGTTCCCATAATCACCTGGGAGCACAGGTATTTAAGGAGGTTGCACAGGTTGGAGAGGCACTCTGGAGACCTGCAATAAAAGCCTAAGATCACACTTTACTTTGAGCTCACAATGTACAGTCTGACTCTTTCTCTGTATACAACAATAACGGCCCACTTAGATAATATCAACAGGAGTAAACAAAGTCTGTCATGTATCCTACATGGTTACTGTTTGCACTATTATAAGTTGTGCCACCAGAGGGCACTGCAGTGGGAGACTTGTAGGTTACCTGTACAGGTGTGCCTGGCCTAGTATAAAAGACAGGCCACAATGTGTGATCCTCACTCTGGAGTTATCAATAAAGCACTGAGGTCACTACAGTTCAAGTACAACACATTGCCTCATGGAATCATTATCAGAGCATCTAAAGATACAACAATTGGCGCCGAGTTTACGGACATTCACGCAAAGATGGCTACCCTTGGTACGTTGCAGCAGTTTGCCGATGGTGATGATTGGGATGCCTTTGTGGAGAGGCTCGACCATTTCTTCACAGCAAACGAACTGGCAGGTAACAATCCGGCTACACTGGCTGATAAGCACAGAGCTATCCTGCTAACCAGTTGTGGGCTCACTGTCTATGGCCTCGTCAGGGACTTGCTGGAACCAGCGAAGACAATGATCAAGACGTACGAGGAGCTCATAACGCTGACCCAAGAGCAACTCAAGCCCAAGGAGAGCATCCTCACAGCCAGACACCGATTCTACACCCACTAACGGCCCGAAGGCGAAGAAATTGAAAAAGAGGCTGGCAGCACAGTAAAATTTTGGTAACCACCTCACCGAAGCAGGACATTTTTGTCATTGGAATCAGCCAGGAGGGCCTTCTTCACAAGCTACTGTCTGGGGATACCACAGTCACACTGCAGAAGGCCATCTCCGTGAGCCAGGGATTAATGACCTCGACCTTCAGCTCTAGGCAGATGACTCACCCTCAGAACTCAAACCCGGCAGGTACTGTGCACCGAGTGACACCTTTTAGAGGCTGGACTGTAAAACGCGAACCCTCTCAGGGAAGAGAACAGGCTCCCAAGTCCCTTAACTCAGGGTCCACCGAGGGGGCTAACCAAGTAGCTCCATGCTGGCAATGTGGAGGGAATCACAGGGCTCACCCATGTGTAAAGGCTGCAGCACAAAGGGCCATCTCCAGTGAATGTGTAAGAGAAATATGACTCACTGTCAATGAAGAGTCTGCAGATGGCCATGAATCCAGTGCGGTTTATGAAATGATAGGCAGAGAGGCAAGTCAGCCCCACGATGAGGTATATAGCATGTTTACCTGCACCACCGAGTGTTCCCCTTGAGGATAGAAGTCGAGATAGATGGCATTCCAGTCTTCATGGAAGTGGACACGGGGGCGAGCCAGTCAGTAATGAATCAAGAAGCCTTTGAAAGGCTATGGGACAATCAAGCTGAACAACCCAAGTTGGTCCCGGTTCAGGCAAAGCTACGTATCTACACCGATGAACTTATCCCAGTCATTGGTAGTGCGAATGTAAAGGTACTCCATGATGGCATGGTGCACAAGTTACCCCTGTGGATTGTTACAGGTGATGGACCAACGCTACTCGGAAGAAGGTGGATGGAGAAGATCCATTGGAAGTGAGAAGACTTCATCCCCCCCAGTGATCGACGTCCTCTGCGTTCGGAAGCAAAGCAAGCTCTCACTTGAGGGTGGACCCGGCACCAGAGAGCAGACCAGCCCAGCACCCGAGGCACAGACCGCTCAGCACGACTACGTGGAGATGATCCAGCTGAGACGACCCAAACGCACCTTCCAGGCTCCAGTGACAGGATTCCGGAGGAAGAAAATCGGATCCAAAGGCGATTTCCCAGCTTCTGTGACAGAAACCGGGTAGGAAAGGATCACCGCAGCCGACATCCTGGATGGAGAAAAGATGGCGCCCAAACCACGAGGTGATGCGCTGAAGAAAAAGACGGCGGCGGCCAGACCACGAGGTGAAGTGCTGATGAAGCAACACGTGGCACCAAACGGAGAAGACGATTGGGATAAAGAAAGCAAGGCTCTCTTAAAAGAGGCCTGCAACCCACCACACTTAAAAGGACAGATCCACATTTTCAAACAATGTAAGAGCAACTGTGAGTTAGATGTAAAATGTGCAATTGATGATCAGAATTGTGTGCATGCAATAACCAAAGAAGAGTCTTGATGTAATAGCAACTGTGAGTTAGATGTAAGGGGTGTAATTGATCATCAGCGTTGTGCACATGCAATAAGCAAAGAAAAGTCACGCGATCGCGATCAGAGCTACAGGTTATTTACAATGAGTAATGAAACGTTGCACGATATGGGATTTCAACTGCACTCAGTCAATGCAGCGGGCAGACACACATTGGGAGCAGACAGATCCAGCGAGCTACCCAATGTAGTAGCCTGCGTCCCTGGGACCAGAGATATGCACCATGGAGTGTGGCCACAAACAGCCAATAGATACAAGCTGCAGAGCAAGCGATCTCAGAAGGGCAACGGCACCGGTATCGATACCCTGCCCCTGATTGGCTCCACCTCTCAGGCATCCGATGGCACCAACCGCAACGAGCCTGAAAGAGCAAACTGTGCTAAGGCGCAGCCCCCAGACCCCATCGCCACCAAGGCCATACCCGGGAACGAAGGGTTACCTGCAACAAAGGGGACCGGGATTGGCCAGGATCCCAAACCAAACAACTCCCAGGCAAGCGAGTCAGCAGTTCCTTGTGCACTGCTCGACGACAGGTCCTCAGGGAGCAGCAGTGACCCAGGTCGCAAAGAAAGGACAGGGAGGTCACAGGCATCTGTGAACCTGCCTGATGCTAGGAGCAACGGTAACAGCCCCAAGAGCAGGTAACTTGAGCCAACCGGGTTTCCACTGCCAGCACGGGGCACCACGCCGCCACCAGACTGCCTGGACACCATCCAGCAATTCTGGAACTAACTTGTCCTTACGCACCGGTTACCGATCCCCAGTACGTAGCAATAATGTATCTCACCAGTCGAATGTACTTGCCTCACAACTGAACCACAAATGTAATGCAAACTTTTTTTTCTGGACTTGAATGTATATGAATGTAATAAACCTCCGGCATAATCTATACGTGGGGGGGAGAGATTGGATTGGTCATACACAAACAGAAACCACCAGCACTCTACTGCCAACGAAACATCAACCACTTACCCATGATAGAAACGACCCGCCAAGGGTCAACCAGATAGAGCTAAGCCCAGAGCACATTTAATGCAGAGGTGATTGGCACTAAAGGCTTGGGGGAGAGTGATGTCTTATATCCTACATGCTTGTACTATTACAAGGTGTGCCACCAAAGAACACCTAGTGAGAGACTTGCAGGTTACCTGTACAGGTGTGCCTGGTCTAGTATAAAAGGCAGGCCACCATGTGTGATCCTCACTCTGGAGTTATTAATAAAGGACCAAGGTCACTACAGTTCAAGTACAATACATTGCCTCGTGGATTCATTAGCAGAGCATCTATAGATACAACAAAGTCAACATGGATTTATGAAAGGAAAATCATGTTTGACAAACCTACTGGAGTTTTTAAAGATGTAACTGATAAAATAGATAAGGGAGAACCAGTGGATATAGTGTATTTGGATTTTCAGAAGGCCTTTGATGAAGTCTCACATAAGAGGTTAGTGTGCAAAATTAAAGCACATAGGATTGGGGGTAATGTATTGGCATGGATTGAAAATTAGTTAACTGACAGGAAAGAGAGAATAGGAATAAACGGGTCTTTTTTGGGGTGGCGGGCAATGACTAGTGGGGTACCACAGGGATCAGTACTTGGGCCCCAGCTATTCACAATATATATAAATGATTTGGATGAGGGAACCAAATGTAATATTTCCAAGTTTGCTGATGACACAAAACTAGGTGGGATTGTGAGCTGTGAGGAGGATGCAAATATGCTGCAAGGCAATTTAGATAGGTTGAGTGAGTGGGCAAACACATGACAGATGCAGTATAATATGGATAAATGTGAAGTCATCCACTTTGGTAGGAAAAGCATAAGGACAAAGTATTATTTAAATGGTGATGGCTTGGGAAGTGTCAATGTACAGAGGGACCTGGGTGTCCTTGTACATCAGTCATTGAAAACAAACATGCAGATGCAGCAAGCAGTTAGGAAGGCAAATGGTATGTTGGTCTTCATTGCAAGAGGATTTGAATACAGGAGAAAGGATGTCTTACTACAGTTATACAGGGTCTTGATGAGATCGCACCTGGAGTATTGTTTGCAGTTTTGGTTTCCTTACCTAAGAAAGGATATACTTGCCATAGAGGGAGTGCAGCGAAGGTTCACCAGACTGATTCCTGGGATGGCAGGACTGTCGTATGAGGAGAGATTGGGTCGACTAGGCCTGTATTCACTAGAGTTTAAAAGAATGAGAGGTGATCTCATTGAAACGTTTAAAATTCTGACTGGGTTGGATAGACTGGATGCGGGAGGATGTTTCCCCTGGCTAGGAAGTCTAGAACAAGGGGTCACAGTCTCAGGATACGGGGTAGGGAATTTAGGACCGAGATGAGGAGAAATGTTTTCACTCAGAGGGTGGTGAACCTGTGGAATTCTCTACCACAAAAGGCTGTGGAGGCCAAGTCACTGAATATATTTAAGAGAGAGATAGATAGATTTCTAGAAACAAAAGGCATCAAGGAGTATGGGGAAAAAGCGGGAATATGATGTTGAGATAGAGGATCAGCCATGATCATATTGAATGGCGGTGCAGACTCGAAGGGCCCAATGGCCTACTACTGCTCCTATTTTCTCTGTTTCTATGTTTCTATGCCAGTACCGGCAGTGCTGAGGAGTATCGCCAATGCCCCGGTATCGACACAGAAGCAACATTTGGTTTTGAACTGCACATGTAGCGCCCTGTAATGACCCCGCCAGAGAAAGCTGGTGTGCAGGGCTGTCCCGGGGCGCTAAGGGAAGGAATGACTGTATGTGAGGTAAGTGTGATTTGTTTTAAAAACATTTTTTTTTGCAATTTAACTTTATTTGGTGTGAGTAATATATAGGAAATGTTTTTTGTGTTTGTTGTTCCGATTTGTTTTTTGCAGGAAGGCCTCCCTGAGGGCACTACGAAGCCGGTTCTTTAGCACCCGATATTCAGTTGCTCACCCAGCCTAGCGCCCGAAGAGAAGTGTGGAACGCTTCCTTTAGCGCTATACTCCACTGTCAGGGCCCAACCACTGAATTTTTTGGCTACCATCACAAACCATTTTCCAGCGTAAAATTTAGCACCCGTCCAACATTAACGTCCTTAAAAAGCCTTCAACCGAATTTCCAGCCCTTTCACTTTAGTCCCAGTAAATATAGCAGGGTTAAAATTGCATTGTCAATTTACGGGCCTCAAATGGGGACCACGCCTGGAGCATGCACCTCAAAGAGGAGACCCAGGGCTGGCTAGAAATTGGGCCTCGGACCTCATTCAAATAATTTGGGCAATCTGTAGAAGCCTGTTGAGGTGGTGGGTGTTTGGGATACTATGGAGACAGGGAAGGTGGGGGTTGGAGGGGCAGGGGGTGGGATTCCTGCCTCTCTGGCTCCACAGCAACAAGTTTATAAAAATCAATTTTTAACTTATCTTTTGTTCCTGGCTGTTTTTTAGGCCACTGCATCCTCTGAAGAATCCTCATCGAAGCAGGCCGATGCCTGCTGTGCTCTATGCTGCAAAATTTTAGTCAGACCTTTTTTCAGCTGTCCTTGGACGTTGGTCCACAAAATTGCATCTGTTTTATGCCCATAAAATGGGCACAACAATGTCCAGATTCTGCTCCGGTCACTCCATTGACCTTGTGCTCATCTCTCTGTTCCCCTATACAGTAGCAGAATCCATCGTCCCAATAGTTAATTTCTAGCAGCTTCTTCATCACTATTATTCATGGGATGTGGGCATCGCTGACAAGGCCTGCAATTACTGCCCATCCCTAATTGCCCTTGAGATGGTGGTGGTGAGCCGCCTTCTTGAATCGCTGCAGTCCATGTGGTGAAGGTGCTCCCACAGTAGGGGAGTACCAGGATTTTGACCCAGCAACGATGCAGGTACGGAGATATATGTCCACGTCAGGATGGTGTGTGACATATAGAATCATAGAATACTACAGCACAGCAGGAGGCCATTCGGCCCATCGAGTCTGTGCCAGCTCTTTCGAAGAGCAATCCAGTTTGTCCCATTCCTTCGCTCTTTCCCCATATTATGCAATTTTTTCTCCTTCAAGTATTTATCCAACTTACTTTTCGAGGGTACTATTGAATCTGTACCTATCAAGCTATCAGGTAATGCATTCCAAATGCTAAACACTCGTGTAAAAATGTTTTTCCTCATGTTTCCGCTGTTTCTTTTACCAATGACCTTAAATCTGTGTCCTTTGGTTATCGACCCTTCAGACATTGCAAACAGCTTCTCTTTATTTACTCTATCTCAATCATTTATGATTTTGAACACCTCTATCAAATGTCCGCTGAGGCGTCTCGGCTCTAAGGAGAACAACCCCAACCTGGTTGCAGTCTCCTTTCCTACCATAATGGCACCAAACACTAACCTGTTGAAGGCCTTGAACGAGTCCAAGACCTCCTGTAAAAACAAAATGATGGACTCTTTGAGATGCTTCAGCCCCATTGATTTTGGCTTCCTTGTCTTCTGGTGCTACAGCGGTTATTCTTAGTAGTGATGGGGTGCACCCTGGTGATGGAAATATTACCATCTCGTCAATCTTCTCTGCACCCTCTCCAAAGCCTTCATGTCCTTCCTAAAGTGTGGTGCCCAGAATAGGACACAGTACTTCAGCTGGGGTCGAACTTGTGTTTTATATAGGTTCAGATTAATTTCCTGACTTTTGTCTTCTATGCCTCTATTTATAAAGCCCAGGATGCCAAATGCTTTATGAACTGCTTTGTTCACCTGTCCTGCCACCTTCAAATATTTGTGCACAAACGTCCCCAGATTTCCTTCTTCTTGAATCCCCTTTAAAATTATACCATTTAGCATGTATTATCTCTCCTCATTCTTCCTACCAAAATGTATCACTTCACACTTTTCTGCATTTAATTTCATCTGCCATATCTCCGCCTATTCCACCAGTCTGTCTATGTCCTCTTGAAGACTATTGCTATCGTCTTTACTGTTTACTGCACCTCAAAGTTTTGTGTCAGCTACAGATGTTGAAATTGTGCCCTATGCCTCCCAAGTCCAAGACATTAACGCATATAAAAAACAGCAGTGGTCCTAGTGCTGAATCTTGGGAGACTCCATTGTATACCTCCCTCCACTTGGAGGGGAACTTAAAGTTAGTGGTGCTCCCATCCATTTGCTGCCCTTGTCCTTCTAAATGCTAGAGGTCATGGGTTTGGGAGGTGCTGTCGAAGAAGCTTTGGTGAGTTGCTGCTGTGCACCTTGTAGATGGTACACACTGCAGCCACGATGCACCAGTGGTGGAGGGAGTGAATGTTTATGGTGATGATCAAGCAGACTGCTTTGTGCTGTGAAGGGTATTCAATCACACTCCTGAATGTTGCATTGTAGATGGTGGAAAGACTTTGAGGAGCCAGGGGGTGAGTCATTCACCACAGAGTATGTAGCCTCTCACCTGCTCTTGTAGTCACAGTATTTATGTAGCTGGTCCAGTCAAGTTTCTGGTCAATGATGAGCCCCAGGATGATGGTGGAGCATTTGAAGATGGTAATTCCATTGAATGTTAAGGGGTGGTGGATAGACTCTCTCTTGTTGGAGAGGGCCTAGCACTTGTGTAGCATAGTTTCTACCAAGTTTTTGTGAACAACGGGAGTAATTTATTATCGTGGTTATGTTACTGGTGTAGTAATCCAGAGGCGTGAACTAATAATTGCCCACCATGGCAGTTCTGAATTTGAATTCAGTGAATTGAATAAACCTGGTATAAAAACTAATAGAAACATAGAAACATAGAAAATAGGCGCAGGAGCAGGCCATTCAGCCCTTCTAGCCTGCACCACCATTCAATGAGTTCATCGCTGAACATGAAACTTCAGTACCCCCTTCCTGCTTTCTCGCCATAACCCTTGATCCCCCGAGTAGTAAGGACTTCATCTAACTCCCTTTTGAATATATTTAGTGAATTGGCCTCAACTACTTTCTGTGGTAGAGAATTCCACAGGTTCACCACTCTCTGGGTGAAGAAGTTTCTCCTCATCTCGGTCCTAAATGGCTTACCCCTTATCCTCAGACTGTGACCCCTGGTTCTGGACTTCCCCAACATTGGGAACATTCTTCCTGCATCTAACCTGTCTAAACCCGTCAGAATTTTAAACGTTTCCATGAGGTCCCCTCTCATTCTTCTGAACTCCAGTGAATACAAGCCCAGTTGATCCAGTCTTTCTTGATAGGTCAGTCCCACCATCCCGGGAATCAGTCTGGTGAATCTTCGCTGCACTCCCTCAATAGCAAGAATGTCCTTCCTCAGGTTAGGAGACCAAAACTGTACACAATACTCCAGGTGTGGCCTCACCAAGGCCCTGTACAACTGTAGCAACACCTCCCTGCCCCTGTACTCAAATCCCCTCGCTATGAAGGTCAACATGCCATTTGCTTTCTTAACCGCCTGCTGTACCTGCATGCCAACCTTCAATGACTGATGTACCATGACACCCAGGTCTCGTTGCACTTCCCCTTTTCCTAATCTGTCACCATTCAGATAATAGTCTGTCTCTCTGTTTTTACCACCAAAATATTAGTAATGGTGGCCCTGAAGCTATCTTGACCGCATTGTGAGCAGCGAATATAATGTACTCAATTGAAAGAGGTACAAGTATTTTGGTGTTTAATCTGGAATGAGTGTTTCTATTCTCCTCTACATTGGAGAGATCAAACGCAGATTGGGTGATAGCTTTGCTCAACACCTACGTTCATGCCGCAAGCTCGACCCTGAGCTTCCAGTTGCTTGACATTTTAATTCACTATTTCACTCCTAGTCTGATCTCTCTGACCTCGGCCTCCTACACTGTGCCAATGAAGCTCGAGGAACAGCACTTCATCTTTCCATTAGGCACTTTACAGCCTTCTGGACTCAACATTGAGTTCAACAATTTCAGCTCTTAACCACTCCTTTTTTCAGGCAACAGATGCTGGTAATCATGCTGCTGTTCGTGAAATCACTCCTGCCTCCCACTCTATCCATTTGTTTGATCCTCCCGTCCCTTCCCCTTTCCCTGCACCTGTACTTGCTTCAAACCTGTTGGATGATTTTCGGCAATGTGTTCAAGCGCTAACGATTCTCTGAGGTGGCCAAGCTGGAGTCTTGAGCTGAAACGTTGGTTTAACCCGTGTTTAGCGCAAGACATCAAATAAGTTAAGTAGTTGAAGCCTGCGCTAGGAACCGTCGACCGGAGGCTCGTTGAACAGCCGATTGTCACTTCAAATGCCTTCTAATGTTCATTAAAGAGATCTGCACGACATTTTGATCGCTAGTGCTCCAACTAACGTCCTCTCATAACAGCGACCAGCTATTTGAGAGTAAATGCAACATTGCTGAGGATTTCTAGCACAACTTAAAGAGATACTCACCATTTCATGATCATTGCAGCTGGAGCTGCGAAGAGAACCTCTGAAACACATCTGGGTTTTTTAGTCAAGACTGCACCAACACTCATGCAAAATCTATTCTGGAAATTCTCTGAAGACTTCACCCAAAAAGAGCAAGGGGGATCCTACAAAGATGCCGATGACCAAGCACTCCCTTTCTCCTGGTGACTTCTATAACGTGTCCAATAAGATGGAGTAGCACAGCACTTGCTCTTTTTGGGTGAAGTCTTCATTTCATGATCATTGCAGCTGGAGCTGCGAAGAGAACCTCTGAAACACATCTGGGTTTTTTAGTCAAGACTGCACCAACACTCATGCAAAATCTATTCTGGAAATTCTCTGAAGACTTCACCCAAAAAGAGCAAGTGCTGTGCTACTCCATCTTATTGGACACGTTATAGAAGTCACCAGGAGAAAGGGAGTGCTTGGTCATCGGCATCTTTGTAGGATCCCCCTTGGTCTGCAGGAGGAATGGGAAGAGAAGATGAGGTCAGGCAGAGCAACACCAGCTGCTGCAGGAGAGAGGGACAGGAGGGTGGCAACAGGACATCCCTCCCCCTCTGGACCTGTTCCACCAGGACTTCCACTGCCGCATCCGAGAACCTGTGCGCCCTTTGCCTCGGTTCCTGAACCACCCTAAAATGTGTTGCAGTGTGTCAGCCAGAGCACTCCACATCTTTCCGTGATTTCTCCACACACGGCGGGAACGATGCGGCCAGGGTTGGCGGTAGGTGGTAAGCCTGCTCCCGACTCGAGCCCGCCCTCTGTCCTGACTCTTCCGATGATGGGGTTTGTTAAGCCCGCTCTGCGGGCTTTCCAGCCAATTAAGAAGAAGCCAGTCTGAAGATGTCTTTTGATGATGTGTAATCAGCTGGTTTCCTTAAAGGGAGCATGCCCATATTGCTGTTCACAGTTCGTCTGTTATTAATCTGCAGCATTGAGGTGCTGCAAACACTGAGACGCACTGTACAGAGATGAATGGCTGAACCCAGGCTCTCTCATGACTCCCTCTGGATGCTTATGTAGGGGGTCATAGCAGGTAGGGAGGTTCTCTTCCCTTCCGATGGGCGGAAGGGACCTCGCCAGGACACCAACACAGTCTGGTTGCACAGCAGGGCACAAGCAAGGATGTCGTCAGGAAGATCAGGCTGCAGTAATGCAAACCTTTCATGATCTCAGTAGATCATGAACCATTACTGTAAAGCCATACTCAACCTCATCCTGCTATGCCACTCATCTCATCCCCAACACTCTGCCTTCCTTATTCTACCCCTGCACATCCTTACTCACACCAACTTACCTTGCATCTCCACCCATCCCTCTCTCTCTCTCTCTCTCTCTCTCTATCTACATTATCACATCCCCATCTCACTAGCACCTCTCACACTCACCCTCATCCTTGTCCAATGATACCAACTAATAAGACACTAGGGTGGACACTTGGGTCTTTTAGCTAATGTTCATGTATAGGTAATGTTGATGTGTTGTCAAACATTGAAAACTTTATTTTCTGCACTTTGAGTTCTTGGATAGATTTGTGCGCACCTTTGGAAGTAGCTTAGTGAATTGTCATGAATGGTGAGACATAAGGGTACCCCCCACAATGGTGATGAGTGTGAAAGGAATGGGGTGGACATTGCAGGGATGCTTTATGGAGCTGGTGTGGGGTGGTGCCAACCTGGCGCATCATGTGGCAGCCAGGGTGTACAGCGTCAAGTGAAGTAAATGTGGCCATGGTGAGGCCATCAGTGGCCTCCCGAGCAGCAATGTGGTTGGGAGCTGATGGCCTGTGTACTGTGAAGCATCAGGTGATTGCAGATAAGGTAGTGATGTTGGTGTGTTTAGTGATGTTGGTGTTGGGGCTGATCGTGGTGGGATTCGAAGGACCAAGGTGAGATTTTTTTCAGGGCATCGATGATGCTGGAATAGATGACAGGTGAAGTTGAGATTACAGAATCACCCTGTCAATGGTGAGAGAGGTTGCTTCAAGGAGATGACAGTGAATTGAAAGTTTACTGCCATCACTTCCAAAGTGCATACAGCTCAAAAGTCTCTTACAAACACTGAAGGCTTCAGTTTCTGATATTGGAAAGTGAACAGTTGTGAAATGATAGCTTTTATACCACTTCTGCAGCTGTCAACTTGCCAAAGCAATGGAGAGGCACTGAGAAGCCAACTCCACTTACCTGGTGTGTTCTCCAAGGCACAGCAGACCTGTCAAAAGGTTGGTAATATTGTAAACGCCTACTTTTAAGCCTCTTAACTAGTATGTCAGTATCTTTTAATGATGTTAATTACCTGTCCTGCTGCTTGTTGTCAGGTCTACTATCTGAACACCGATCTGACAGGTGAGAAACTCACACGGAGGCTGGTTCAGAGCAGACTCCTGACCCGCTGTCAATCAGGGCCATTTTGACAATGGGCCCATCTCCAAACTCGCATTCGCAGGGCTTGGAAGATTCCGGCCCTTCAGTGGAAGTGAGTGCTTGGAGCCCACATATCCTGCTCAACGAAAATTGTGTCTTAGCACTTGAGTGCTAAACATGCAGTTTTCTGGTTAGGACCTCCAGGCAAATTCAAATAATGGTAATGAGCAATTAGGAACAAAATTGTGTGCTAATCTAAACTTTCCAGCACAGCACCCATTTAGCGCTTGTTTTCATCCTTTGGCAAAACTAACTCCCCGCAACCCCTCCCAATCTAGTGGATAACAGAAAGTAACTGATATCTGATATCTGATGCTCTGTGAGAGCTTGACGCCTATGAGTCTATGGGTCTAATACACAAACTTGGCTGCCTGTGTCCTAACCCGCACCAAGTTCCGTTCACCCATCACCTCTGTGCTCGCTGACCTACGTTGGCTCCCATTAAGCAACTCCTCGATTTCAAAATTCTCATCCTTGTTTTCAAATCCCTCAAAGGCCTCGCCCCTCCCTATCTCTTTAATCTCCTCCAGCCCCACAATCCACCGAGATATCTGCACTCCTGTAATTCTGCCCTTTTGAGCATCCCTGAATATAATCGCTCAACTATTGGTGGACCTGCCACTGTTGCCTAGGCCCTCTGTGTCAATTTATAATACTCCTGTGAAGCACCTTGGGATGTTTTACTATGTTTAAGGCGCTATATAAATACAAGTTGTTGTTGTTGTTTTGACGTAACAAAAATGTGATGGTATTCCTCGATTGTCTAGCCTTTAGTAGACAATTCAGCTTGTATACCGACACATCAAGGGGGTTCATTCATAAACTTCCAATTCTATGGGGGAGAAATTTGTGTCATTTGTGCCTCCCGTTAGCACTCCCAGGAGGTGCTAATCGGGCGCAAATGACTTCTTGCCAGGGGAAATGGGGCCGCTACCGCCTTCTACGAAATTTCGTGGGAGTCAGCGGAGGCGCAAACTCGTGAAATGAAAAATTAACAATCTTAGCAGCTATCCCAGATCAAGCACACTCCTCAAGTCTTCACTCTCAAATTAAGGTTGAGGTAGCCGAATCCTAAAGAAGCTAACAGGGTCTAAAGGTCTGGATTATCTCTCTCTAAAGGAAATGACCAACCTGAGAATGTTACCATGTTACCGTCCTCCAGATAACACTTTTTAGTAAGTTTTAGCCAGATTGTATTTACCCGGACACTGTAAATATCCCGGGGTGGGGGTGGAGGGGGGGTGGGGTCGCTCCTCAGTAATGTACCTCTTCACCAAAAGAGTGTACAGGGACGTAGTTTGTGAGTTATTGTTAAAGAAGACTATTAGAGACTTTTCAAAAATATATAGAGCTAGACTTTCCACTAGGTGGCTAAGGGCCAAAAAAATGGGCCATGTTCCAGCGATGTGGGATGTCTCGGCCTTACTGATCACCGGCACAAGGCCCTTTTTTTTTTGCAATTTTCCACTCGGCCCTACCCTGGCGATGTCAAATGGGCCATGTGATTTTTCAGCGATCTCACATTCGCCCACCGAAAACAAAAGTGACAAAAAAAGCTTCCCTAGCAACGCTATTCTGCGCATGTGTTGCATTTTTTTGTGGTTGAATTTCTTTGCCGTGATTTGAGAGGTTATCACACATGCTGAGAAGCACAGGGAAGGTCAGAGAGAGAGAGAGAAAGAGAGAGAGGAAGGAAGAGAGAAAGAGCTTTTTGTGGTTGGTTGCAGTGCAGTTAGAATTGTGATTGAAAAATAATTACTCTGAAATAACTAAGCCTTATTATTTGAACATAAAATACTTATAATTATTTTTGTTTTTACAATATTGAAATATAATACCTAAAATAAAGAGTGGAAGGAGATAGCGACAGGAAAAGGGCTAAACCCTTTAGCGAGGAGGCCAATGAGGCACTCGTGAATATTGTAAGTGGCAGGTGGGATGACTTGACATGGGGTGGGCATGGGAAACCTCCACCCTGTGCATATCGGAAAATATGGGCCGAGATTGCCGATGTTGTAACATCGGCATCTAATGAAGTACTGACACCTGACCAGTGCAGGAAAAGGTGGAACAGCTTGTTGGCAGCAGCCAGAGTAAGTTGCATTTTATATTTTAAATTTACATATGTAATATTTAAATGATGCATGCAATTTTTAATTGGAAACTTGAATGTCATTTCGTTATAGTATGAATTAATTAAATTATGAATTACTTTATGCATCCTAACACTAAGCTGAATTTTATATTATTAAATATTGTTCATATGCAATGCAATGCAAATTTTTAATCGAACATTTAAATCTGCCATTCTTAAATGTTTATTACCAAGTCCATTAGCTTATGCCATGCCATGTTATCTTATCATTTACAGAAGAAGATATCTATCAATTGGGCTGAGCAGAGAAGGATGGGCGGCGGCTTTGCTCTGGTGTTTACACTGTCTGAATATGAGGAGCTTGCGGTTGCCTTAATGGGGCCTCACAGCCGTTTAATCACGACCCATGGTGTGGCCGAACCCACCTTTGAGTCTTGTGAGTAATAGGAACTGTGCAATGTGTCAAACATTATTAAAGATATCATAAAAATATATCTTAGTTATGTATGTAATGTCCTGCAAGTATAATGCAATATGATATATACGTTTGATGTACTCTTGATTTACGAATGATGTCATGGCAGCCCTGATGAACCCTTGTGCATATGGGGTATTGAAAAGTATTCTTATGTTATGGGTTATTGAAAAATTGATATGTATGTTTGCTAATAATGAGCACTGTTAATGTTCTAATAAGTTGTTTAGAAATGTCATTTGTCTTTTTAAGGTCAACCTGAAAAGGTTGTGTCGTTAGAATCAGTGGACTCATCCACTTCTCCTGCACCATCAAATAACTCACAAGAGGAACAAGTGCCGACTGTGGAAAAAGAGAAGGAGGAGTAGGAGGAGGAGGAGCAGGAGGAAGAGGAGGAAATTCTTTTTTGTGGGAGGGAGAAATAACCTGCGGCCATCTCTATTGAGATGAATGAGGCACCGGGACTAAGCGGTGTGCAGTTAGCAATGCCAAAGCGCGAAATGTTGCAAACGCCGACCCCACCGAGGTTGGGTCAGCGGGGTGAGCAATCGCCTACCACGGAGGGGCAGACAGAGTGCTTGATATCCCTGTGCATGGAGACGGTCGCAATCGGACACGACCTTATCCAGGGATTTGCGTGTTTCTCCACAAACTGGAGCCAGTTCTCCATGAACTGGAGCCAGTTTCCAACAACCTGGAGCGAGTTCAGCACAACATTCTCTAACTGGTCTTCCATGCAAACCCAGACAGCACGGGAGACGTTGGAGGCCATTCGTGAGCAAACTGCCGCAACCAATGCCCTTCGGCATGCGTTGCTGGCTGCACACGGCGCTGCATCCCAAGGTGTTGTGTCGGCTCGCAGCGAGACGCCGAGCATGCAAGCGAGTACGGAGGACACAATTCCTCCTGACTCGGAAATGGAGCCTCAGGCTTCTACTTCCACTCCTTCACCTCCACCACGGCAAGAAGTCTTGCCGTCCCACACTGCACAACGCGTTCTTGTCAGTCTACGTAGACCAAAACGGGCGGGTGGGGTAAGAACACGGGATGGGAAAGGACCTGGAGGGAAACGTGCCCGCAGGTAGGGAGGGGGCGGGGGGGTGTTTTTCATTGTTAAATTGTTTATTGTTGTTTGAACATTGTTAACATTTTGTTCAAGGTTGATTGGGATTTGAGGGAAGGGTGGCGGGGGGGATGTGGGGGGTGGGGGGTAGAGGGAGGGTGTTGGTAAATAATTTTTTTTTAATTAATTCGTTCGGTGTGTTTGTTAATAAAAAAAATCTTTAATTCAACAATTTTTGTGCCTTCTTTCTTAGTTACATTAGTTAACAAATTTACAGTTATTCACCCTTATTTGTTCAGTCTTTTATTATACCCGTACTTTACTTAAACTTCAGCATTAAGCATTAATGCCGATGACAGGCCAGTGCAGGCAAGACAACAATGAAACCCCACGCAAATGAAACTTTTGATTAACCTTAACTGTAAATGAACATTTGAATATCCACAATGATAGTTCATGCAAAGCATTCATTAATGAGCTGCTGATGCAACAGCTTAGCGGCCGTGTAACTGCCCCTGGCTACTGGTCTTCGGGAGGGAGGTGGTGGTATTGGTGCTAGATCGCCAGGCTGATTGCGCTCCCCTAGGTTCTCGCCTGCATTCTCTTCTGCCTCTTCTGCTTCTTCATCCTCACCGGCTGGTTCTTCTGTCTCCCCTCCTTCTGGAGGTGGACCTGCAGTTCGATCTGGCATTACATAAGAACATAAGAACATAAGAATTAGGAACAACAGTAGGCCATCTCGCCCCTCGAGCCTGCTCCGCCATTCAATAAGATCATGGCTGATCTGGTCGTGGACTCAGCTCCACTTACCCGCCCTCTCCCCATAACCCTTAATTCCCTTATTGGTTAAAAATCTATCTATCTGTGATTTGAATACATTCAATGAGCTAGCCTCAACTGTTTCCTTGGGCAGAGAATTCCACACGTTCACAACCCTCTGGGAGAAGAAATTCCTTCTCAACTCGGTTTTAAATTGGCACCCCCATATTTTGAGGCTGTGCCCCTAGTTCTAGTCTCCCCGACCAGTGGAAACAACCTCTCTGCCTCTATCTTGTCTATCCCTTTCATTATTTTAAATGTTTCTATAAGATCACCCCTCATCCTTCTGAACTCCAACGAGTAAAGACTCAGTCTGCTCAATCTCTCGTCACAAGGTAACCCTCTCATCTCCGGAATCAGCCTAGTGAATCGTCTCTGTACCCCCTCCAAAGCTAGTATATCCTTCCTTAATAAGGTGACCAAAACTGCATGCAGTACTCCAGGTGCGGCCTCATGAATACCCTATATAGTTGCAGCAGGACCTCCCTGCTTTTGTACTCCATCCCTCTCGCAATGAAGGCCAACATTCCATTCGCCTTCCTGATTACCTGCTGCACCTGCAAACTAACTTTTTTGGATTTTACTTGTCCTCTCCTTATAGCTAGGTTATGCAGCATGCAACACACCACAATAAACTCTGTGACCTGGTCAGGGTGGTACTGTAGGCTGCCTCCAGAATGATCCAGGCATCTGAAGCACTGCTTTAGGACTCCAATTGACTTTTCAACTATGTTGCGTGTTGCTATGTGACTTTCATTATAATGTTGCTCTGCTTCAGTGACGGGATTACGCAGAGGGGTCATGAGCCAACTGGCAAGGCCATATCCTTTATCCCCCCCTGCATCTAACCGTGATCTTCTGGCTGATTGACAAACAGGTCAGGGGTAGCACTTTCACGTAGGATGTGCGCATCATGGATGCTGCCAGGAAATGTAGCATTTACTGTCAGGATTGTTTGATTGTGGTCGACAACAAGCTGCACATTTAGGGAGTGGAACCCTTTCTGTTACGAAACAGCTCCGCGTTCTTTAAGAGTGCTTTCAAGGCACAGTGCGTGCAGTCTATTGCTCCCTGTACCTTGGGGAAGTGTGATATCCTGTAGAAACTCAAAGCCCTCTCGGTCTGTGCCATCCTGATCATTGGGAAGCTTATGAAGTCCATCCTGCGAGCGTAAAGGGCTTCAGTCACCCGTCAAATGCAGTAGTGTGTAGTGTGCTGAGAGATATGGCAGATATCGCCAGCTGAAGCCTGAAAAGATCCCGATGCGTAGAAGGCTAGGGCAGCAGTAACCTTCACCTCAATGGAAAGTACGGTTCTGATGGTGCTGGAAGGCTGCAGATCACCCTTGACGAGTTGGCATATCTCATCGATGACCTCCTTCCGGAATCGCAACCTCCTAAGACAAGCGTTTCCAGACAAGTTCAGGTAAGATTGCTTTTCCAAGTACCTTCTTTGGCTGTATGGTCTCCTCCTCTGTCTTCATCTCCGTCTACACATTATTCTGCCACCTCTTCGATTGATCCTTTCAGTAACCAATGTGCGAGCAGTTACAAGTAATGGCAGGGAAAGCATAGGCCCCATATCACTATCAATAATTACTTTCACTAAATTAAAATAATCTCTCTACTCTCTACTCTCTAATCACTGTACTCTCTGTACTCTCTACGCAGTACAGCAGTCAGTCTAATAGGCCCCAACAATATCAGTAAATAATTTTACTATATAAAAGCTATTTTCAAAATAACTATACAATACCTAATATATATACTCTGATCTAATATTCTGAGTACAATTATCTTTAAATAACTCTCTAAATAACTCACAACTATTTAGCTCCTTCTTTTCTGTTGCCTCTACTCTTCCTCCGATCTTCAAAATGGCGTCCGTAGTGCCCATTTCCTTCTGTTAAGCCCAATAAAAGCAACTATTTCTCAGCGACCTATTGGGCCTTGCATCAGCCCAGTGAAGTGCATGCTAACTGCTGAAACTTGGGATGGGTCTTGTGTGGGCGATCATTTTGAAGGTCATTTCGGCGATGTGAGTCAAAACTTGGGCACCTGTTTTTCCTGCAATGTTTTGGGCCTAGTTTCCACTTTTTCTTCAAAATGGGCGACAGAGGTCCATTTTGGGCGATAGATGAGCCTTAGATCGGCGATGTGAAGTGGAAAGTCTAGCCCATAGAGATTTATTTAAAGAGCCGATATGCAATTTATAGTTGGTGAGTCAGTCAATTGCAACGTTAATAGTGCTAAAAAAGGTGAAAAATACAATCTTATTTCCAGTAGAGAATCTTACTTTTAAATCTAAACTTCGTTACAATATTACAGTTCTTAAAATTGTTTAAGCAGGATATCCATCAATTATCAAGGTAGCAGCTACCTTCAATCCCTGAAAAGTAGGAGATCACAGAACAAGCACGGTGCCTTCTGCCTTACTCTGTAGTTGAGATACACTTTTGCCTGTTAAAGTGAGCCTAACTCTCTCATTTGAGCTTTCAACATTTATACCCTTTTCCCCCTGTTTAATAAGATCTTAAGTTAATCATCATTAGTTACTTTCTTGTTGAGCCATGCATTCCTAGTTCCTGTATCAATACATAGCTATTGTGAATTTACCATTTATGTGCAAAGTGCAGATGTCATTTGTTTGTGCTTGAGTGTTGATTTCATGATGTCCTATTTTTAAGGAGTTATTCAATAATTTCCCAAGAATTTAGTCTTGTTTTTGCGAGGTACTTGACATTTTGCTAATTCAACTGAACTTACTGGCGTGTTTGCATGTATTCATTGTTCGATTTGCTATCTGCAGTCAAGAGGGCAGCTGCCATTTGTTTATGATGAACAATCAGATTTGGCCAATCAAGCTAACTGCTTATTTCAACAATTGTCCTGTTTCATGAAGTTAATAAAGTAACGTATCTAGGGTCAGATCCTGAAGGCCAGAATTCCTTCACAGCTAGGATTTCTAAATCCGGCTTGTCTTATTTTTAAAGAAGTTATAAGGTAGAATTTTTAAAGAAGTTCTAAGGTAGAATTTTTAAAGAAGTTATAAGATAGTGTCTTATTTTTAAAGAAGTTTTAAATAGAATTGCTTCACACTGGTAGTGTCCCGGGTCATTGCGCTGGCAATGGCAACGTCATCACAATGCGCAATGATCCGTTTTCGCCCCTGAGCAAAAATTTGGGAGCGCCTTGTGAGGCCGCTGCATGCAATGCGCATGCCAGCTTTGAGAGTCACTCCACTCACGAGCCAAAATTAAAGGGGAGGTGCGGTGTGCAATATTTTTTAAATGGCTGACTTATCGGTCACAGCCTTGCTTTTTCCAATTCGCGGGATCCGTGCCACAATGTTGCAGCCCGACACTCCACTTCTGTGCCAGGCCGCTGCCATGGCACCTGCCTCCCAGTGGTGATGTGGTGGCTCCTTCTCCCCGATGCAGAGTTGCCAGCGTGCCCTCCCCTTTAGAATAGTGCTGGAAAATTCCCACAGTTAGCACCCCAGTCCCGCCCCTGAAAGGAAGTGGAGTGTGCAACATTGCGCTCCACTTCCTCTCGGGGGTGGTAAGCCCAATTTCGCTGCCACGGCAGGACTTCTGTGCCAGGCACAGGAAGTCCTACCTTGCAGCAATTATCGCCCCCCATTTCGCCCTCTAGTCTTCTAAACATTGTGAAGACCATAGCCCTTGGCCTGGAAATTGAGGTCGGAGGCTTGCCGCCCATGTACGCCTCTGAACCGAAAGAAAACTGCATACTTACCGTGTTCCGGAGCTTCGGACTTTTCCGGTCCTGTGCCTGCAGGCATAAGCATGTGGTTCACAAGTGTCACGTGGGCCAGGTCAACCAATGACAAAGGGCGACCCTTATTATGCGAATGGCAATTCCATTTATCTACGGAATCCTCATAAGCATAATAGAAATCACCGAAAAATACAATTGTACAACACTGAGATAAAAATAAATAATCACAGGTTCAAAATTAATTAAACATTTAAAATAAAAATTAAATATTTTTTGAAAATTTGATTTTAACATTTTTAAACAGGACAAAATTTATCTAAAATGATTTTAAATGTAAGTGAATGCTTATATTATTTAAAAAATGTTATTTTAACATTTATTTTAACCTTTATGCCTGCTTTTGCCAGATGTATGGTTTTGGTGGGTATTCTCTGGGCAGTAGTTGGGCAATTAGCCCTACTCTGCACCAGCAAAAGTGAATTTACAGTGGATGCGGTGGAAAAACCTGACAGATTGCAAGTTCCGGGTTTTTGCACATGTGCATCGCATGCTAAAACCCAGAGCTTGCGGGGCCGTTTACAACACTTACGACAGCATACATTGTGCAGACGCCAGCATAGACCCAGTAAACTCTGAGCCATTGTCTTCAGTTTTCATCACACACTCTGTATCTTCACCACTGATTCCCTCCCTCTCTCTCTTCCTGGTCACTGTCTCAGCTTACCCAAACTGTTCATAACCTCAGCGTCCTGCTGGACCCTGAACAGAACTTCCAAACACAAATGAGTGCTTACTTCCACCTCCATACCACCCACCACAGCACCTGCCTAAGACAATCTGCCACTGAAATCTGCATCCAGACTCAACTATACCATTGCCTCTTGGCCGGCTTCGCATCCTCCACCTTTCATGATTTCAGCTCAAATAAATCTCTGCTGTCTGTATCCTATCCCACACCGAGTCCCGTTTGCCTGATACCCTTTCCAGGTTGACATACATTGGTTTCCAATCTCCACATCAAATTTAAAATTATCATCTTTGTGTTTAAATCCCTCATGTTCTTTCCTATCCCTATCTCTATAACCTTCTCCAATGCCACAACCCCTCCCTGAACTCACCATTCCTCTGACTCCAGCCTTTTGTGCACACTCTTCCCCCACACTATTGGTAGCTGGGCCTTCAGCCATCTCGGCATCATGCTTTGAACTTCCCTCCTTAAACACTCTCAACTTTCCTCTCCTTAGTTAAGACCCTCCTTAAACCCCACACATTGAGCAAGCTTATAGTTGCCTCTCCTACAATCTCTTTCTTTGGATCATTGTCCATTTTCCCCACTGTGCCTCTGTGATATGCTTGGTTGTGGTTTTCTATATTAAAGTTTGTTTGTGTCATGTATTCTACTTACATTGTAATCCATATATAAACTGACCTAACTTGTACACCGTGAGAACGCGGACCACTTGGGTTGAACTTGTGGGAGTCACTCCTAACCTGGACATTCAGGTATAAAAGGGGAAGCTCCACGCACCTTCATCACTTCATTGCTGACAAATAAAGGGTACTGGTCACAGAATGACCTTCTCTCTCGTGTGCATTTGTACTGTATAGTAAGGACATATTATTGGCGACGAGAAACTGGGATTTAAACCACGCGAGCATGGCCACTAGCAGCACAGATGAGAGGTACTGTGTTGGTGATGATTGGGACGATTTTATTGAGAGACTACAGCAAAGTTTCGTCACTAAGGAATGGCTGGGACAGGATTCGGCCGACAAACACAGGGCTCATCTCCTGACAGTTTGTGGATCCAGGACCTACTCCTTGATGAAGGGCCTTCTAGTGCCAGAGAAGCCGGCAGACAAGACTTTTGAAGAGCTCAGTAAGTTGATCGGGGAACACTTTAAACCGGCGAGCAGCATGCACATGGCGAGACACTGGTTTTACAAGCACCGGCGGCGAGAAGGGCAAAGCGTTCCAGACTTCGTGGCAAACCTCCGGCGACTGGCGAGCCTATGTAAGTTTCCAGATGCATGCAGAGCGGAGATGCTGAGAAACGTTTTTATTGAGGGCATCGGGCATGCTGGGGTTTTCAGGAAACTGATTGAGACCAAAGATTTGACCCTGGAAACGGCGACTTTGATGGCCCAGACATTTATCTCAGTGAAGGAAGAGACCAGAATGATGTTTGACAAAAATCTTGGTTTAAATGCAGCAAATGGACAAGGAGTCAACATTGTTAACGCGGCACACAGTTCCCCAGGCAGACAGTGGCAATCAGACATGCCCGAGCATGTAGTCGAACCCAAAGGGGGAATTCAACAGAGACAATGGCTAGCTGAACGGCGATTCATGCTATCGCAAGGGACAATGCGGCCAGTAATGGGGCCATCAACACCTGTCAATGGTGTGCTTAAGGACAGTTACAGAGACAGTCAGAGATGATCGACTGGTAATGGACCTTTTGTTTCCAACAACGGCTCATGTTGGAAGTATGGAGGCAAACACACAGCCAGAGCTTGCAGGTATCAGCAATATACCTGCAGAAATTGCAACGTCAGCGGTCACTTGGCACGTATGTGCAGGAAGCCTGCAGCCAGATTGATGTACGAGGAGGACGGGCCGGATGTAAGCCCTACGAGGCCAAATGGACACTGGGGGAAATCGCTGGAAGCTGAAGTTCAGTGAGTTCATGTGGAGCACATATACAGTTCATACACCAGGACGCCACCGATAATGATGAAAGTGCTCCTCAATGGCATCCCAGTATCAATGGAGCTAGACACGGGGGCCAGCCAGTCCCTGATGAGTATCAAACAGTTTGACAAGTTGTGGCCGTCCAAGGCCAGGAAGCCAAAATTATTGCCGATGGACGCACAGCTACGGATATATACAAAGGAGATCATTCCGGTGCTAGGGAGCGCCACGGTAGTCGTGACCCATAAAGATTCGGAGAACAGGTTGCCAATTTGGATTGTCCCGGAGGATAGTCCCGCACTGCTGGGGAGGAGTTGGCTTGCGGTCATGAACTGGAAATGGGGCGTTGTCAATGCAATTTCTTCTGTGGAGCGAATATCATGCTCAGAGGTCCTGGACAAATTTGACTCACTATTTCAACCCGACTTTGGCACTTTCATGGGGACCAAGGTAGTGATTCACATAAACCCGGATGCCAGGCCAGTACACCACAAGGCCAGAGCGGTGCCGTACGTGATGCAGGAAAAGATAGAATGCGAATTGGGCTGCCTGCTGATGAAGGCATCATCTCGCCAGTCGAATTCAGTGACTGGGCGAGCCCGATTGTGCCGGTGCTCAAGGCGGATGGGTCGGTCAGGATATGTGGCGATTACAAGGCCACCATCAATCGGGTGTCATTCCAAGACCAGTACCCACTACCGAGAGCGGAGGACTTCTTTGTGACGCTATCCGGTGGCAAACTTTTTTCAAAATTGGACCTGACCTCAGCTTACATGACCCAGGAGCTGGCGAGTGAATCGAAGAAAGTGACCACCATCACGACACACAAGGGATTGTTTGAGTACAACAGATGTCCATTCGAGCTTTGCTCGGCCGCCGCGATCATTCAACGAAACATGGAAAGTCTCCTTAGGTTGATTCCAAAGATAGTGGTTTTTCAAGACGACATCCTCATCACGGGTTGCGATACTGAAGAACACGTCCACAACCTGGAGGAGGTGCTGCGCAGAATACCGGGTAGGTCTGTGAATGAAAAAGGTGAAGTGCGTCTTCCTAGCTCCAGAGGTAGAATTCCTGGGGGTGAGGGTAGCAGCAGATGGGATCAGCCCTACTGCGTCCAAGACGGAAGTGATCCAAAGAGCACCCAGACCCCGTAACACGATGGAGCTGCATCCGTTCCTGGGGCTCCTGAACTGTTTTGGTAACTTTCTTCCCAAATTGAGCACACTGTTTGAGCCGCTACACATGCTCCTACACAAAGGTCGCGAATGGGTCTGGGGGGACAGCCAGGAAAGTGCTTTTGACAGAGCATGCAATTGTTATGCTCCAACAATCTGTTAACGCTATATGACCCATGTAAGAAACTTGTTTTAACGTGCGATGCGTCGTCCTATGGTGTCGGTTGTGTGTTACAGCATGTTAATGCCACGGGTCAGTTACAACTGGTAGCCTATGCCTCCAGAAGTCTGTTCCAGGCAGAAAGGGGCTATGGGATGATAGAAAAGGAAGCGCTCCATGTGTATATGCAGTAAAAAAAAGCACCAGTACCTGTTTGGCAGGAAATTTGAGCTGGAGACAGATCACAAACCCCTAACGTCCCTTTTGGCCGACAACAAGGCCATAAATGCAAATGCGTTGGTCCGCATACAGAGGTGGGCAATCACGTTAGCCGCCTATGACTTTACAATTCGGCACAGACCGGGCACTGAAAACTGCGCCAATACACTCAGCAGGCTCCCACTAGCAACCACCGAGGGGGCAACCGAGCATGCTGCTGAGATGATCACGGCTGTTGAAGCTTTCGAAAGCGAAGGCTCACCCGATTCAGGCCGATTGCCTACTATGGGGAAACCGAGTAGTCATGCCCCAGATGGGCAGAGAGGCGTTCATCCGAGAACTCCACAATGAGCACCCGGGCATTGTCATGATGAAGGCAATTGCCAGGTCACACGTTTGGTCGCCAGGGACAGATGCAGACCTGGAACTTTATGTTCGCAAGTGCAACACGTGTGCCCAGTTGGGCAATGCGCCCAGGGAAGCCCTCTTTAGCCCCTGGTCCTGACCCACCAAGCCATGGGCACGCATCCATGTGGACTACGCAGGTCCTTTCATGGGAAAACTGTTTTTGGTTGTAGTAGACGCCTACTCCAAATGGATCGAGTGTGACATTCTCAATTCAAGCACATCCTCTGCCATGGTAGAAAGTCTACGGGCAATGTTCGCCATCCATGGTCGACCGGACGTCTTAGTCAGCGACAATGGCCCATGCTTCATAAGCATTGAATTCCAGGACTTCATGGCAGGAAATGGTATCAATCATGTCAGAACGGCACCGTTCAAGCCGGCAAACGGCCAGGCGGAACGAACAGTGCAAATAATCAAACAGGGGATGCTCAGAATCCAAGGGGGTTCCCTACAAAGCCGCTATAACGCCTCCTGTTGGCCAATAGATTCCAACGATACTCGCTCACAGGGGTTTCACCCACAGAGCTGCTAATGAAAAGGATGCTCAAAACCAGGTTATCCCTTATCCACCCCACCATGAAAGAAATTGTTGAGAGCAGGCGTCAGCCACAATTTGACTACCATGATGGGAATGCGAAGGCGTGATGTATTGATGTCAATGACCCTGTCTTTGTCCTCAGCTACGGCTGCAGGGCCCAATTGGCTCGCAGGCACGGTGATTGCCAAAGAGAGAAATAGGATTCTGGTAGTTAAACGTACCAATGGACAAATCTGCCGCAAACACGTGGATCAAACAAAAAGGAGGTTCAGCAACCCCATAGAAGAAGCAGAGGAAGAACACGATGTAGAGTTCACTCCATCACAGGTGACTGAACACCAGAACCAAGTGGAGGAGAGCCCAGTCACTGTGGGCAGTCCAGACAGGCCTGAGGCAACACAAACAGCAGACACTCAGACCAGTGCCCAACAACCGGAGCCCCAACTCAGGCGCTCTTCAAGGGAGCATAAACCACCAGAGAGACTTAACCTGTGATCCCAATAAGACTTTGGGGGGGAGGTGATGTCATGTACTCTACTGTCATTGTAATTCATGTATAAAGTGACCTAAGTTGTACACCGTGAGAACACTGACCACCAAATGGTGAACTTGTGGGAGACACTCCTAACCTGGACTTTCAGGTATAAAAGGGGAAGCTCCACCCACCTTCATCACTTCAGTGCTGACAAATAAAGGTAACTGGTCACAGAGTGACCTTCTCTCTAGTATGGGCCTCGTGTGCATTTGTACTGTATAGTAAGGACATATTAGTTTGATTGTGTGGTATGTGTTGTGTTGTTGCTTTTGTTCAGTTCAAGAAGAATAGGTCCATCATGGGAACTGACCTTTCCGCTCACTCACAACTACTGTTCAGTTTCTGTCACCTGCTATGCGTGAAAGTTGGAATCAATTTTGCTGCTAGCATTAACTTGACATTTTTAATTTGAGCCTAAGTGCTGTTCTGCACCTACATTCTAATCGTTCCATTTAATGTGCGGGGTGCATTGGATTGGATGAGACCATGATGTTCTCACAGCATATCGTGATATTTTTTGACCTGGTGACATTTTACTGTATAACTCAGAGCTGGCCAAAAAACTGTATTCTACCATTTGTAAAATGTCACTGCACTTAGTAATGACAGCACAGTCCCGTCTGGTTTGGATTTGCCAGCATCAGAACTGCAGAAGGGAATACAATTATATTGATATTCCTCCCTGACATTCCTTTCTCGGGCCTGTGCAAACGTCCTTACAAATTTGGCTTTCCTGCCGCAAATGTAATAACTGGAGTGTGGGATTTGTCAAGGCACAAAAGCAGAAAAACAAAAGCAACGAAGAAAAACATGCCAGCGTGATATAAAATGTTTACGCCAAAAAATGACAAAGGTTCGTATAAATTGTCAGCATAACAGCAATCAAATGAGTTGCAAGAAGGGCAATGAACCAAAAAGAAATGTTTTTTGGCAACAAAAAATTCACTGTTCGTCATGTGTGAAATCTAGTGGTGCCTCATATGATGTGACCATGAAGACATGTGATGATGTGGCAAAGCCAAGAAAGCGCTGATATCTTATCCTGAAGCATATTATTTGCTCCCTAACTGTGAAAAATAATTTCAAACTGACCTTCTTTCCACCTCGTTTAATGAAAATTGCTTGTGACTGCCAACTTTTCATTTGCTTATTAAAAAATTCCCGCAGGCCCCAAGAGCTGTGAATGGATTCTGTTATAAAAATGGGGTCAACTAAATATTTTTGTGTAATATTTTGGCCAACTTGTACGTCATTAGTTTAGTTGGGCATACTTTACATGCAATTCCCCATTATTCATAATGCAAAATGAGAGCTCTGGTTTTGAAAAGAGCTATCTTATCAATAGAAAATTCTATGTAATTTCATTCTCTACACAATGCTGTAGTGATATCTTCACCAACATCCCAGTGGGTAACCACATTGCTGGATTGGTGCTAAGTCACATAGACCAGGAAGGTTGCCGGTTCAATCTCTGCTCTAATCCAGGAAGCAATAGGGCACTATAATTGGCCTCAGCACACTGGGCTCGGAAAGGGAAAGAATCAACTTGCATTCCCGCCCTTTCCCACCCTGCTGATCACTGTCCAATGAACATGCAGGAACAGGATTGGGCTTGACAAATTGCAGCCCTAACCCACTGGCAAATAACCTGTTGGTACTGACTGTCAATAGATCCTGTGATGAATGCTAACTTGGTGCGGAGGCAGGCGTGGAATTGTATCCCAGGATGGCTCAACCTCTTCAGGAGAGGAAGGAAGAAAATCGGAGAAGATAGAAAATACTACAGCAATGGAAGCAGAAGAAGAAGGACTTGACTTTCTCTTGCACCTTTCATGATCTAAGAACATAAGAAATAGCAGCAGGAGTAGGCCATTTGGTCCCTCGAGCCTGCTCCGCCATTCAATATCATGGCTGATCTGATCATGGACTCAGCTCCACTTCCCTGCCCACTCCCCTTAACTGTTTATTCCCTTATCGCTCAAAAATCTGTCTATCTCTCCCTTAAATATATTCAATGACCCAGCCTCCACAACTCTCTGGGGCAGAGAATTCCACAGATTTACAACCCTCTGAGATAGAAATTTCTCCTCATCTCACTTTTAAATGGGCAGCCCCTTACATCTTACATGTCCCAAAGTGTTTTATAGCCAATGAAGAACTTCGAAGTGACATCACTGTTGTAATGTCAGAAGTTGAAAGAGAGGAATTACTGTCCCCAACCCCTGATCCACCTTTTTTCTTACAGACATAAACTAAATGTAGAGCAAGTCAAATCCAATCTTGCACAATTTATTCACAGGCAAGTTGGCAATAAAAACAACTCGGACCACTTTATTTGTTTTTTTGTACATGAGCTTTTATGGAAAGCAGCAGCACAATATGTAATGAAAACGCTTATGCAGTATTCTTGCACAGAAGTATATTTCCTTCAATATGGCAAAATTAAATAAATCAAATAATGCACTGACAGTACAGATCAGACATTAATTCATGATCGCCAAAGATCCAGAGTCATGAATGTCTTGTGGAAGTTTATTGGCTGCTGCATTCCATACATTACAACAATGGCTACATAGAAACATAGAAAATAGGTGCAGGAGTAGGCCATTCGGCCCTTCTAGCCTGCACCGCCATTCAATGAGTTCATGGCTGAACATTCAACTTCAGTACCCCATTCCTGCTTTCTCGCCATACCCCTTGATCCCCCTAGTAGTAAGGACCTCATCTAACTCCTTTTTGAATATATTTAGTGAATTGGCCTCAACTACTTTCTGTGGTAGAGAATTCCACAGGTTCACCACTCTCTGGGTGAAGAAGTTCCTCCGCATCTCGGTCCTAAATGGCTTACCCCTTATCCTTAGACTGTGACCTCTGGTTTTGGACTTCCCCAGCATTGGGAACATTCTTCCTGCATCTAACCTGTCTAACCCCGTCAGAATTTTAAATGTTTCTATGAGGTCCCCTCTCATTCTTCTGAACTCCAGTGAATACAAGCCCAGTTGATCCAGTCTTTCTTGATAGGTCAGTCCCGCCATCCCGGGAATCAGCCTGGTGAACCTTCGCTGCACTCCCTCAATAGCAAGAATGTCCTTCCTCAGGTTAGGAAACCAAAACTGTACACAATACTCCAGGTGTGGCCTCACCAATGCCCTGTACAACTGTAGCAACACCTCCCTACCCCTGTACTCAAATCCCCTTGCTATGAAGGCCAACATGCCATTTGCTTTCTTAACCGCCTGCTGCACCTGCATGCCAACCTTCAATGACTGATGTACCATGACACCCAGGTCTCTTTGCACCTCCCCTTTTCCTAATCTGTCACCATTCAGATAATAGTCTGTCTCTCTGTTTTTACCACCAAAGTGGATAACCTCACATTTATCCACATTATACTTCATCTGCCATGCATTTGCCCACTCACCTAACCTATCCAAGTCGCTCTGCAGCCTCACAGCATCCATTGGTTGGGATGCCTGTGGTGTGAAAGGCTCTATTATGCAACTAACTAACTAACTAACTTTCTTTTCTTTCTTTCTTTCTTTCTTTCTTTCTTTCTTCTCTTCTTTCTTTCTTTCTTTCTTTCTTTCTTTCTTTCTTTCTTTCTTTCTTTCTCTCTTTCTCTCTTTCTCTCTTTCTTTCTTTCTTTCTCTCTTTCTCTCTTTCTCTCTTTCTTTCTTTCTTTCTTTCTTTCTTTCTCTCTTTCTCTCTTTCTCTCTTTCTTTCTCTCTTTCTTTCTTTCTTTCTTTCTTTCTTTCTTTCTTTCTTTCTTTCTTTCTTTCTCTCTTTCTCTCTTTCTCTCTTTCTTTCTTTCTTTCTCTCTTTCTCTCTTTCTTTCTTTCTTTCTCTCTTTCTCTCTTTCTCTCTTTCTCTCTTTCTCTCTTTCTTTCTTTCTTTCTCTCTTTC